>NC_092713.1:295160874-296620207 GCF_047496885.1 Scyliorhinus torazame | reverse complement strand
TAAGCTAACTGGCCTATAATTACCCGCTTTCTGCCTACTTCCTTTTTTAAACAGTGGCGTCACGTTTGAGAATTTCCAATCTGCCAGCACCAGCCCAGAGTCTAGAGAATTTTGGTAAATTATCACTAATGCATTTGCAATTTCCCTCGCCATCTCTTTTAGCAATCTGGGTTGCATTCCATCAGGGCCAGGAGACTTGTCTATCTTTAGACCCATTAGCTTGCCCATCACTACCTCCTTAGTGATAACAATCGTCTCAAGGTCCTCACCTATCATAGCCTCATTTCCATCAGTCACTGGCATGTTATTTGTGTCTTCCACCGTGAAGACCCACCCAAAAAACCTGTTCAGTTCCTCAGCCATTTCCTCATTTCCCATTATTAAATCTCCCTTCTCATCCTCTAAAGGACCAATATTCACCTTAGCCACTCCTTTTTGTTTTATATATTTGTAGAAATTTTTACTATCTGCTTTTATATTCTGAGCAACTTTGCTCTCATAATCTATCTTACTCTTTATAGCTTTTTTAGTAGCTTTCTGTTGCCCCCTGAAGATTTCCCAATTCTCTAGTCTCTTTGCCACTTTGTATGCTTTATCCTTCAATTTGACACTCTCCCTTATTTCCTTAGATATCCATGGTCGAATTTCCTTCTTTCTACCGTCCTTCCTTTTTGTTGGTACAAAAACATTTGCTGAGTACTGTGAAAAATCACTTGGAAGGTTCTCCACTGATCCTCAACTGTTTCACCGTAAAGTCTTTGCTCCCAGTCTACCTTAGCCAGCTCTTCTCTCATCACATTGTAATCTCCTTTATTTTGCACAAAACACTAGTGTTTGATTTTACCTTCTCACCCTCCATCTGTATTTTAAATTCCACCATATTGTGATCGCTCCTTCGGAGAGGATCCCTAACTATGAGATCATTCATTAATCCTGTCTCATTACACAGCACTAGATCTAGGACCGCTTGTTCCCTCATATGTTCCATTACATACTGTTCTAGGAAACTATCGTGGATACATTGTAAAAACTCCTCCTCAAAGTTGCCTTGACCGACCTGGTTAAACCAATCGACATGTAGATTAAAATCCTCCATGATAACTGCTGTACTATTTTTACACGCATCAGTTATGTCTTTGTTTATTGCCCAACATGAACTCCTGTTAGGTGGCCTTTTCATTTAATGAATGGATATCTGACTGCTTTTTTGTAAGTTATTGGTCTCGACTGAGATTATAACAAAACGAACAATAGATAACTTTACCGATAATAAGCTTCTGACAAAGACACAATTGATTTTGGTGAGAAATAATTTATTTTCTATCATGATAAATATCAGAAATAATTGCAAAACAGTATTAATAAATAATATTTTATAGTAATAACATCAATGCTTCCTTTTATTGTACAGTCATCTCAGTCTGTCATTTCCTGTGATATGACGCGATATGCTGTACATCAATAAATTAATAATACTCATTCATAATTTTCGCAGTGTTTATATCAAATCGTTCTGCACTTTCACAAATTCTGGTGTCAATGATATTTTTCTCTGCAAGACAATCGCACAGTCAAGATGAATTAATGTTGTGTCAGTTATTCTTAGGCTAATGTTTTTAAGTTTATTTTTGCTCATTTCATTTTGACATTAATATCATAAAAATGTAAACGTTGCTTTAAAGTTAGTGTCACAACAGATTACAGGCAAAAATAATTAAATCTGATATAAAAATATTAATTGTTAGAAATAAATTATGAGGAGTGTGTATTTCCCGTCTGTTCCACTGATAAAGATGCTTCTCCATTTTTTCTCTTAAGTATTGATTTACCAATAGTTTTATCTTGGTTTATTTGGTAAAATATTTCAGAATTATCCATCTTTCCTTTGCATTTAAATTGATTGAATCATGTTGATCTATTTTGGAATCCTTCAGGGTGAGGGCCTACTTAATTTTTAACATCAATATTGGCATTCTAAAGCTCAGCTTTGATCCTGATGAATGTTCATCCCTGAATCCAACTCCCATTTGTCTTTAAATCAAAGCATTCTCACAGTACTTACAAAAAGGATATTGAAGTGTGGATGAAGTTGGTTCGACCTCAGCCTGAATCGTAAATCATTGGTGTTACATTAACACTTTGTGTACGGGGAAGCATGTGGTTAGCACTGCTGCCCCGCTGCCCGAGGACCCGGGTTCGAAATCGGCCCTGGGTCACATTCCATGTGGAGTTTGCACATTCTCCCTGTGTCTGCGTGGGTCTCACCCCACAACCCAAAAAAGATGTGCAGGGTAGGTGAATTGGCCATGATAAATTGCCCCTTAATTAGAAAAAATTGGGTGCTCTAAATTTATATTTTAAAAAACACTTTGAGTACTTAGACAGTCGGATGATTGCACTCCTAAATAGGAAGGATTCTTTGCCCTACCTGTGGAGGTCACAGAGAGCAGAACTCCCATCTGACCACAAAGATTGATGCAAACCTGTCTCAAAATTTCAGCGAAAGGGTTGTAGATATAATCAAGATGGACCAATCAGGGTACTTCCAAGTCTGGAATGCCAAGAGAAGCAGCATAAATTGCCAAATCCTCCACAATGGAGTAGTTAGGACAGCACATTGGCACAGTGGTTAGCGCTGCTTCTTCACAGCACCAGGGGTCCGGGTTCAGTTCCAACCTCGGGTGTTTGTACTTTCTCCCACTGTCTGCGTGGGTTTCCTCCCAGTGCCCCGGTTTCCTCCCACAGTCCGAAGATGTGTAGGTTAGGTGGATTGGCCATGCTGAATTGCCCCTTAGTGTGGACAAATATGTACAGGTTATGTGGGGTTATGGGGTTACAGGGATAGGGAGTGTGCCTCGGTAGGGTGCTGTTTCAGACGGTCAGTGCAGACTCGATGGGCCGAGTGGCCTCTTTCTACACTGTAAGAATTCTATGGTTCTAGCGTGCAAGTATCCACAGTTTGCAAGCTAAATTATCCCTCGTGGCCATTTTTTTAATCTGCTAAATTTCTTGCGCCTATACAAGGCTCTGATTGGAACTCATTCCAGGGTAGCCACCTGCTGCCCCTCACAAAAAAGAATTTACAGAGGAAGGAAACTGAGACAGAAACCCAGATTCTACCCCAATCTGTCAGGTGACATACCCACTCTCTGCCCTCTTCCATAGAAGCCACACAGTGCAGAAGGAAGTCATTCAGCCCAGCCAGTCTGCACCAGCACTCCAAAAGCCCACTCCCCTGTCCTGTCCTCATAACCCCACACATTCATCATGCCAATCCACATAACCTGCACATCTTTGGACTCTTCTGGCTCTACAGTTGTGGAGCCATGGGGTTTAAGTGTTTAATTTAGCCAGAGTATGGTGGATAATTCTAAAAAGGTACATTGTCAATGATGCTGTATCCTTGATCCTTTCATTGACCAAGTAATACAGATATAAGTTAAATTCAATACAATACCAAGACATTCACGAATCATATATTATGCACATCAAAATGTCCACACAAACCAAAGTGTTCTTTGGACATCATCCATAATTTCAAAATATGATTTAAAAATTGTGAAATACTAATATAACCTTTGTACTAGAATTATGAAACTACTGCTGTCCAATTCAGGAGGATATTAGGCATGGTCACGAAGCAGGTTGTCCCTTCGCAGGCTCCTCAGATGCCTTTTTCTTTTCTTTGGGCAGCTGGTGCTGATCTGCCATGCTACAAAACGGTTAAATGCATCCAGGAATTCATCTAGTCCATGATCCGTGGATGAACAGTTAGATTCAGTAACCTGAAAACATGTTTAGAAAAGGGTATTTGAATCAACATCTCATTCATTGGATAGCAACATGTTCCCTCGTGAATTTTGTAAAATTAAAACTTTTGTAACGTGCAACAGAAGGAGTCCACACCAAGTAGTCAAAGAAACAAAACTTATTTTAGTTAACAAAGTTAACTATATCCATAACTCCAGTAGTACTCTACTGGGTCTTCTCAAGTCGGTTCCTGACTGGCCATTTTTATTTATCAAATGAATAGCACTTTGTTAAGTGTCCTCCGACCTTTATCGGGGTCCACGAGATAGTGAATCAAAACAACACATCAGTATTTCACGAGCCACTTTCTTTAAGACCCTAGGATGAAATCCATCAGGACCCAGGGATCTGTCAGTTCCATCGATTTGCTCAGGAGCACTTTTCTGGTGATTGTCATTTTCTTGAGTTTCTCTCCTCCAATTCCTGATTTCCAACTATTGCTGGATGTTATTTGGATCACACAATCACAGAATAATACAGTGCAGAAGAGGCCATTGAGTCTGCAATGACAAATGAAAGACATCTGACCTACCTACCTAATCCCATTTGCCATAACTTGGCCAATAGCCTTGATATACTCAATAGCGAAGACCAATACAATACAGCTGTTCAATTCATCAGCTATCTCTTTTTGTTCCATCACTAACTCCCCAGACTCACTTTCTATTGGACCAACATCACTTTGTTGCTTCTTTTCTTTTTAAAATATTTATAGAAACTGTAATTATCTATCTTTATATTTCTAGCTAGCTTTCTCACGTACTCTAATTTTTCAGCCCATATTAATATTTTGGTTATTCTTTGATGTTTTCCTTCCGATTCTCAGTCACATATTGATACATGTAGATACCAGCATGGGAAAGTGGTCAGGAATGGGATCTCTGGCATATTTTCCACACTTTCTATTCCAGGGATTGTCCCATTAGAACTACTGCTCTAGTTGGCATCAGCAAACTCAGTGCAGTACTGGGATAGAACGAGAGGGTAAATATTCCAGTCTCTCCTGCAGCAGGAATCGTCGCTGCAGGAAGGAAAATTTAATGGAACATTTAAAGATTCATTGACATTGGATGATAATTTCTGCTCTTGGGGTGGGCGTGACTCGAAAATCCTGCCTCTGGGATTTTGTTGGAGGGATATCAAGGAATGCTTTTCCACTATTGGATCAATGGAATGCCAAAGAGTATGTTGGTTAAAAATGTCTCCATGTAGTGCACCTGCTCCATCAACACACCCAAAACATTCAATAAGATAAATATAAGGCATGGAGAAATTTCTGACCAATTATGTATTAAATAAATAAACTCAAAACACAATTACCTCGTCGCTGCTCTTCAGGCTGTTTAAGTTTGAAGTTATTCTTATCAGGTGTTTATCTTTACTGTCCACTGAGCTCAGTCCTTGAGAGAAGATCTCTATTGCATGTTGAATACAGTTTATATCCTAAATGAATATACCAGATATTACTCATTAATTATTGAGACATAATATTCCATTAAAATTAACTACGCGATGGGTGCGATGAGCTAATGTTGGTTTAAAACTGCTTTTGGCTTTTTTTTCTGATTCTGATTTGGGGAAGCTGTGGCACAGTGAAATTGTCACTGGACTAGCAATCCAGCGACCCAGAATAATCGTCTGGGGTCCTGGGTTCGAATCACACCATGGCAGATAGTGAAATTTGAATTCAATAAAAATCTGGAATTAAAGGTCTGATGATGACCATGAAACCATTGTCAATTGTAATAAAAAACCATCTGGTTCACTTATGTTCTTCAGGGAAGTAAATCTGCTGTCCTTACCATGTATGGCCTACTTGTGACTCCAGACGCACATAGCGATGCGGTTGACTCATAACTTTCGCCCTCTGAAATGGCTTAGCGAGCCACTCAATTCAAGGACAGTTAGGAATGGGCAACAAATGCTGGCCCAGCCAGCGATGCCCACATCCCAAGAATGATTTTTCTTTCAATTCAAACTTAATGGACCCTGTTTCCACATTTCTTTAGAGTGCTCTTATTTTCTTTACATCTTGCTCTTTTTAAGATAAGAGATGTTTTTGCTGCAAAATATATTGAGCAGGATTCTCCGTCCTGCCTCACCAGTATTCTGGTGTGGCGCACCCCCTCCGGTGGTGGGATTCTTCATAATGCCAGGTGACCAATGGAGTTTTCCATTATGGGCAGCCCCACGCCGTTGGGAAATCCTTGGGCATGCGTGCACTGCCGGCGCAATGGAGAACCCTGACAGCGGAGAATCCAGTCCATTAAATTTTATTTTTTTCAATTTAGAGTACCCAATTATTTTTTTCCAATTAAGGGGCAATTTAGCATGGCCAATCCACCTACCCTGCACATCTTTGGGTTGTGGGGGCAAAACCCATGCAAACACAGGGAGAACGTGCAAACTCCACACGGACCATGACCCAGAGCAGTCCGTTAAGTATTCTACTTAGCGGTAGAAATTGGTTGTGCATGCAGCACATGCCCCCAACATGGGAGACCCAACTGAAAATAGATCCTTCAATAACTTGGAGGGGCTACAGGTGTGTTGTTGGGGCTCCAGAGACAGTTTGTCCATTGCCCATTGGATTGATTTCAGCAGCTTGATCTTTCAGGATAGGACATCAGATTGGGGGTGAGGGCTTACAGTTGTGAGCTGGTGGTATTCCCCACAAGTTCCTGGGAGTTAGAAGGAGCAATTCCATGCAGGCGACATAGTCAAGGTAATGTGGCTTGCAAGTCAATATGGCTTTGAAATTGGGAGCTAAAACATTTCTAAAACTATAAATTAATTTGTTAAAACTGAATGTAACCTGAGAAGTTGATACCTTCTCCTTAACAATTATTAATATTATCTCAAAATAACTTTGCAAAGTGTAAATGCAGACTGATATTCCCGATCACTTTGAAAGGTTTGAAAATATCTAAAAATAATTGTTAAATCCAAACTAGTGATAAAGATATGAAAAATGAAAATACATACCCCATTAAGATCTGGTGTTGTCAGAGTTCCCAAATGCTATAGAAACAAAATAGAACTACAGTTCGAATTTGTAAACGAGATAGATGGCAAATTGCAACTTTAACAAATCTTGTTGGCATTATATAAACCGTGTATCCATGCTTACATTTGGTTCTACAAAGACACTAAAGCTCTAAGGGACCCTGTGCAAAATTTGTTTAATTACGTATAATATATTATTAATTATAGAAAACAGAAATTGAACTCACAGTTAACTTCAGCCTTTTACTATTGTCCTGAATTTCTTTAAGTGTGTTCAAACGGCATGCGTCAAGTGCAGTCACACAGCAGCCGAACAGAAATAGGTAAATGATGAACATTTTGCTTCGAGGTGCTGGAGAAGCTCTGGTTTCTGTTCCTTGCTACAGTTGTTGTGCTGATTTCTCATGTTGGCTATCCTTTTTATGTGATGCACCCCAGAAATGAATCACCTTAATGGAAGACTATGGGAAATACCAAATGATGATCTGCATTAAACAATCTAGGAATTCTTCGACCACAGACCCCCAAGTATTTTAAAAGTCGATGAAAGAGATGCTGCGTCAAATATTTACAATCAAGATATTTGTCAAACAAATACCAACAATTTCCAGATATCTACATCAAGATATTATCTTTTTTCGTCATTTCCTTCATACTGTTGCCACTAATGTTCGCACAACTGAACATATCTGCCCATTGCTCATCAGGTCGGTTTTCCCCAAACCATTCAGTTATTGTCTTTTTAGTTCATCTCCTTTTGTGTTCTTAGTTTCTTGATTTTTCAAACATAAGGAAATAATCATTCAGTTTTATGTAATTCAATGAAAATGTACAAGATGAATGACGCGATTCACCCAGAAAATAACTCCCGGTCCTGCCCACACTCCAAATTTTTTCAGCAGTGGGAGCTGAACTTGCCGGCGAGACCGGCTTCTTAGAGATCCCGGTGCCCTTTTGTAAGGAGACCCCGATCTCTAAGTGAACTTGAGAGTCCCCCACATGCCCCACCCATGGACAAAGCCACCCCCTTCAGCCCCCTTTCATGGACATGGCCCCCCTCAGGCCCTGAACTTTGGCAGTGCAAACTTGGCACTGCCAGCCTGGAATCCAAGGTGCCTGGGTAGTGCCAGTGGAGTGCCCTGCCCTGCCCTGACCATCCGAGGGGCTCCAACGTCCTCCGAGACCCCAAGAACAGCCATCACGCCTGCTCGCCACTTGTGGAGACCAGTATTAATTGGTGCCTGGGTGAGACATCACCAATACGACCAGTTACTCCCGGGCACCCGGACAATGCAGTCTCAAATAGGCCATATGGTTATCAGGTGTGATCCAGATCGCACCAAAAATGCGGGTCGGGTGACACTAATACAGTTTTGCGCCCGGCGCAAAGCCCGATTATGCTTCTCTCGCGAAGCACCCTGTGCAACGAGATCGGTGCCGGGCACAATGGGGTGGCAAAATCACACCAAATATTCATTTCTCGGATGTGTTTTGTTCTAAGGGCCTATTTTGACTATAATGTTTGGCTGATGCACAATATTATTGAGAGTAAATGTTGTAATTTGCCTGCATCTTTAACACATTAAATTGGCATAACTGTTTACTTCACATCACAAAAATATAATTTAAATTTGTGAATGAGCCATTGTATTTCAAAAGATGCCCTTCTATAGGAATATACTGCATGCAAATATAGATAATTGCTGGAAATGAGAAAAATGTCACATATGTCAATTGAATGCATCATTGTGAGTCTCCACAAGGTGGAGGAAAATGGCAGGGGCGCGATTCAGTGACCCTGTTGCACCCGACGCAGTTCCAGGTGCAACGGGCGACTCACGCGCTAGCCCCAAATCGGGCTCCGTGCCAGGCACTGGGCTGAGCGTAAGTCACGCAACTCGCCCCACCGGCAATACCTGGATCTCACCTTCGCTAGGTGTGATCCAGATCAATATATGAAAATAAGGCTTATGGTTCAGTTAAACTCCCGGTGCCCCGGACTCACCAGCCATGCCTGGAAGATCTCACCAGGGTGCCATTTAGTACTGGTCCACACAAACGTGGACCAGTCATAAAGTCACCTGGGGAGGTCTCCCAGTCCTTTGAAGACCCCTGGGTGGTCAGGGAGAGGGCAGGGTGGCGCCGACACTCCTCCTGGCATATGGGAACCTTAGTACTGCCAGCCTGGCTCACTGACAGTGACACGCAGGCAGTGCCCGAGGGAAGGTTCCCGGGGACCTCGCCAAGGTTGTGGTTTTGAGGTCGGCCTAACGAGCAGGGGAGCCTGGAAGGGGGGGGGGGGGGAAGATCGGAGTAAACGTACAAAATGTGACTCCAATCTGCAAGGGGTCTTTCCTACTGGCCAGTTTCAGCTCTCCAGCAGGAAATCACTCTAAGGGTGGCATCAGCGGAGAGAATCTGCCCAAGGCCAAACAAAACAACAAAGTGTCGTTGGATTGCTGGGTGTTTCTCAGCACTGCAGCCACTGAAAAATATTCGCGAAACACGTCGTTCAGCGGACTCTAACTTGCCACTGAATTGTGCCCCAGATCTACTCAAAAGAGCTTGAAAGGCAATTTATTTTGAACAATTCAGAAAAGGGTGTACTTAAAGAAACAAAAATCATTTACGGCACCAGGGCCATGTTGGTACCCTGTGGCAGCGTAGAATCATAGGTAATGTATGCAAAGAGGATAGGCATCCAGCCCATTGAACCCATGGAATTAAAAAAAGAACTATCAGGCTACTACAACCTAAAGCGGCTCGCACCTGCATTGTACTAGATTCCTCTCTTGCACCTTGGAGTATGAGGTCCCCAGGTGACGAGGAGACTTAGTGAGAGAGTATTGTATTGAGTAATAGAATAAACCTAGTTGTATCCCGTCTGTCTGGCTACGTGTGGAGTCCTTACCTTCGGTCACAAAATTGGTGACGAGGATCATGTGGAGCTACCGTAACCACAGGAACTGCGCCTCTGGCTGAACTCCACGGGGTTTGGAGACCTCCACTGCAGACAAATCAATGACGCTCATCGGGAAGTTTGAAACCTTTGACTCCGATACTGACAATTGGGTCCAGTACGTGGAAAGGGTGCAACTGTTTTTTCCAACCAATGCCATTGCGAACAGTGAGTTGCAGACCATGACCTTGCTGGCCGCTGTCGACGACTCTGACAAACTGACATTCAATACGTTGATTGACCTAGTTGCCGTCACCTGAATCCGCAGCCCCCTTTCATGGTCTGTCACTACCAGTTTCAGACGGCTTTGCAGCCCCGATGGAATCGAATGGGAAGTGTTTGGCATGCCTATGGGGTCTCGCCGTCCCCTGTGAATTCAACGCCTTCCTCGCTGAATCCCTAAGAGATCATTTCCGTTTAGGATTACGGGAACATTTGAGGATTGCTGCTGGCAGCTCCAGCGGGCCGTAGATGAGGCACTTCCCTGGGAGAGCGCCGAACACGGGTTCCAGGAGCTCCAGGGCATGGCAGTCCTCAACATCGGATGCTGATGGGACCGCCGGCAGGCAGCTACCGGAAACTAGCAACTGGGTTCATTGCAGGGTGGGCGCCATCACAGGTCTCGAAATCGCCGCCGAGACCATGGGGACTCCCACGGCCCAATGCTCTCAGATGGCAGCCGCTCACTTCACGTGGGACGCCACGGCCAGGAACGAGCCTCCAGGAGGTCAGGAGCCATTCCCAGGCTATAGGCCTGTTGTCATCGCTTCCCGAGAGGCCGCACGAACTTCCTGGAAGGCCTGGAGGCTGAGGAACTACCCCTATTGCTATATTGTGTCACAGGCCCCACCACAGCACCCATCCGGGTGACTCTGCAGCTTTATAGACAGCCGCCCGAGATGGAGTTCGACATGGGATGGTGGTCTCCATCATCAGCCACCGCATGTTGATGGCAATCTGGACCAGCCTCCAGTTGCTGGAACTCAAGAACACTGGAGCCCAGCTATTCACCTGTACTGGGGATTCGTTGGCGGTCGAGGGTACTGCCCATGTGCCCGTGGTGTACGGGGATCAGACAACATGCCTACCATTGGTGGTAACGCACGGCTATTGGGGCACGACGTCTGTAACTGGATTGCCAGCACTTATGCAAAATGTACTCCTGCGGGCTAGAAGGCATCCTGGCAAAATCGCTTTTATTTGTTCCGAAAGCCTCGGGACAATAAAGGGAGCGTGGCCACGATCAATGTGAATGAGAACGCCCAGCCCCGATATTCCCGCGCCCGCCACATGCCGTATCCACTCCGACCCAAGGTCGACCGGGATTTGGACCGTTTGGAGCAGTTGGGCATTTTCCAGCCCATGCATTTCACAGATTGAGCCGTGCCAGTGATCCCAATAATGAAGCCCGACGGGCCTGTGTAACTATGTGGCGACTATAAAATGACTGTTAACTGAGTGTCCCGTCGCGACCATTATCCGGTCCCTTGGATTGGGGAGCAAGACATTCACGAAACTGGACATGAGCCACGCATACAGGCGGCTGCTGCTTGACACAGGGTCACGGAAGTACTCAATAATCAACACCCATCGGGGTCTGTACGAATACACCCGTTTGCCGTTTGGAGTCTCCCCGGCCTGCGCCATCTTCCAGCGTGTCATGGAGGCCATATTACACAGATTGGCCATTTACCTGGACGACATTCTCATCACCAGGGCCTCATACAGGGAGCACATGGAGAACCTCACCGAGGTCCTGGAGCGGTTTGCTCAGGCTGGGGTTCATCTCTGGAGAGAGAAGTGTGTCTTTCATGCACCCGAGGTCACATATTTGGGTTACCGGGTAGACTGCAGGTACCTCCATCCAGTGGAGGACAGGGTGCGGGTGATCCGCCAGGCCCCCATCCCTCGTGCCCCAACAAAGCTCCGCTCTTTCCTTGGTTTTGGTGAACTATTATGGAAAATTCATTCCCCAGATGGCCATACCGCTCAACCCGCTCCACCAACTGCTGAAGATAGGACAGCGTTGGGACTAGGCATCAGAGGGCTTTCCAAGAAGTCAAACCGCACCTCTCATCGGACGGGTTACTTACCCATTTTGACCCATTCAAACCGTTTCTCCTTACATTTGACATAGCGCTGAACGAAACTATGCACAGGTGGAAAAGGAAGGTTTGGTCATCGTATTTGCGGTGTGAAAATTGCACCAATATGTTTATGGACGCACGGTCACGATATACACGGACCACAATGCTAAGGAATGGGTTAAGAAACATTCCAATTAGATGTCTCATTGATGTTAAATATCCAATTATTGACACCGATATGTAAAGAGGCTGCAGGTGGCCTTTGAGGCATATGATGTGGTGTTAGAGTATTGGTACAGAGTGTGTTCAAGGAAAAATAAAGTTGTTTGGGGAAAGGAGTAGAACGCTTGACTCTTTACTCAACAGCAGGCAAAGGCTAACAATGGTAGCAGAGGATGGTTGCTGTGCAAATGTAAAAGGTTGAAAGATACAGCTTTTCCAGGAGAAAGACAAAATTCTGCATCAACGAAGGAGCGAGTGAGAAGGAAAAAAAAAAAAATCAAAATATATGACTGAACCTAGGATAAAGATGTCCGGACATGACTATCCACCATTATTTTCTGAAAGGGGGTCGTATGACCAATGGAGAAGTGCAGTTGTTATGTCGACTAAGGTAACTGCCTTGGGAAAGAGGATAAACAAGGTATGGCATTGGCTCTTTCTTTACCTTATGAGGGTAAAATCTGAAGCAAAGTGTTTTCTGAACTGGAATTGGAACAATTAGACTCAGAAGAAGGTCTGGAGACTACTCCATTTTATGAATCAGATTTATCAAAAGAATGACTTGTTAAGTGCGTATGAAGCCTGGTCAGAATTTGATATATCCTGGAATACAGAGGATATCTCTATTGAGGACTATATAATGGAATTTAGCAGACTATACAGAAGGCTGCACAAACACCGTCTGGAATTTCCACAGTCTGTGCTGGCATTTAAGTTACTGGACTGTGCTAGAGTGACCAATATGGAGAGGCTCCTGGTTTTGACAGGAGTTAAGTTTGCGGATAATGATACCTTATTCGATCAGGTGATAAGAGGCCTTAAAGAGGTTTCTGGGGAAACATTCAATTCCTATGGCTCTTATGACACAGATGGGTCAGTCAGCAATAAAGCAGACTATGGAAGATACACTACTGACAGGATGGTGAGATCGTACAGCTACAAACAGGTTACGAGAGTATGGAAAGAGATCGGGACCCGGGAATTATGAGGACAGAAACCCATTTAAAACCTACACTGGAAGGAGGGACATGGAGAATGGAAATAGGAAAATGAACTCCAGTAATGCCCGGGGTATGATAAATCAATGTTTTCACAGTGACTCTCAATACCATTATGCTTTCAACTGTCCAACACGTTGTAATAGAGTGTTTGAAGCTACATATGACACTGAAGAGTCAGAAGAGGAAAACGATAGTGATCAGAAAGAAGGCATTGTCCTATTAACAAGTAGTTTTACTCCGGTAATGAGGGTGTTGGTTGCAAAATCCTTCAATTGTGCTGGATTGGACGGTGGCTGCACATCTGCTGTGTGTGGAATTGACTGGTTAAAATGTTACCTGGACTCTTTGAATGCTGAAAATCGTAACAAGGTTAAGGAATTTGAAAGTTCCACAAGTTTCAGGTTTGGGGATGATAATACTCTGAAGTCGCTGAAAAGAGTGTTGATCCCTTGCAATATTGCTGGAGTGAATCATTTCATTAGCACGGATGTTGTATCAAGTGAGATACCTTTGCTTCTGAGCAGACCATCGTTGAAGAAAGCATACATGAAACTGGATACGGAACAGAATAAGGCAACAATTTTTTGAAAGACGGTGGACTTACAATTTACACAGTCAGGAGACTATTGTATTCCATTACTGACAAATAATATTTCAGATGCAAGTGTTAAGGATGTGTTATTGGAAGTTGGAAATGGGACTTGTTGTATTAAAACTGCATCGGCAATTTTGCACCGTCTCCTCGGAGGCTGAAAAATGTATTAAAGGATGCAGGGGTAAGGGATGAAGACTATGCTAAGCTGATAGAACAGGTTAGTGATCGCTGTGAGGTTTGTAGGAAGTACAGAAGGACACCATCATGACTGATAGTAACCCTACCTTTGGCCAAGGATTTTAACGACAGTGTGGCCATGGACCTTAAATCTGGGAGAAAGCTAACAATATATTTATTTTGCATTTTGTAGATTTAGCAACCAGTTTTAGTCAATCAACCATTGTACGAAGTAAAGAAAAGAGAATAATCCTGGATCAGATCGTGGAAAAATGGATAGGGACAGGAATGGGCCCACCGGCAAAATTCCTTACAGACAACGGGGGAGAATTTGCGAATGATGAGTTTAGGGATATGTGTGAAAAGGTGAATATCACAGCTATGAATATGGCTGCAGAAAGCCCATTTAGTAATGGTGTGTGTGAAAGAAACCATGCAGTAATAGATTACATGCTCTGGGAAATTTTGGCAGATAGACCAACTTGCAAGTTAAATTCAACCTTAACATGTGCGGTACATGCAAAGAATTTGTTGCAGATAGTTGGGGGCTATAGTCCCTATCAATTAGTGTTTGGTAGAAATCTTAAAATTCCATCAATTTTGGATGACCAGCCTCCAGCTTGGGAAGGGACTACAATTAGCTCTGCCTTTGCTGAGCATTTAAATGCATTACATAGCAGTAGAAAAGCTTTTTTGGAAGCAGAAGTCTCTGAAAGAATTCGCAGAGCTTTAAGGCATAATTTACAGCCATCAAATACCGTTATTCAGCAAGGAGACATAGTATACTATAAGAGAGACACTTTTAGTGAATGGAAAGGCCGAGGGAAGATCATAGGCATAGATGGCAGAACAATTATTTTGCAACATGGCAATCAGACTGTTAGGGTCATCAAGGATAATAGGTACAGATTACAAATTTTCAAATTTAGTCAGAGCAGACAGGCATGATGAGGAACCAGGGTCATCTGGTACATACATGTTACAGAACTATGAGGACCAGTTAACTGATATAGACAGGGTTTCTGTAGAGGAACACAATACTTCTGATGAATTAGAACAGGCCATGTTTCCGAAAGGACAACTTCCAAAAGTTGGTACAAAAATGACATACTTGCCTGAAGGGTCTAGTGAAGGATGCAACTGTTAGTAGTAGAGCAGGGAAGGCCACTGGAAAGTATAAACACTGGTTGAATGTACAGCATACAGGGGAGGGTGTCAAGACAATGGATTGGGAACACGAAGTTCAAAAATGGAGGGGACAGAAACACATTGCCAGTTCAGATAGTACATCGGATAATGAACAGGTTCACAGGAAAAGGTCAAGAACTATTGAAAGGACATCCCACAGTTGAAGGGAAATATCAAGCAGTAGCAGTACCGAACGAGATACCAGGCCGGATAGGGGATGTTGTTTATCAAGGTCTCGGAACATGGGTAAGACTAAAAATGCTACTAGGAGTAGAAGCCCACATGCTCGTGAGATTTTGGTGGCCTCCAATAAATTAATTGAAAAAGTTATCTAAGATGCAAAACAGCAAGAACTGCATAGTTGGAGTGAATTTGGGTTATACACGGAAGTACTGGATAAGGGACAAAGAGCTCTAATCCACAGATGGATTTGCACAGAAAAGGTTCTTTGGATGGAACTTATAAGGCAGAGGCCAGGCTTGTGGAAAAGGAATTTGAAGAAAACTTAGAAGATCAGGATTTAAGGGTAGATTCACCGACGGCAGAAAGGTTATTTTAAAGATCTTCTTGGCTCTATTAGCCACAAAGGCATGGGAATGCAAATCTATAGATATGAAAGCTGATTTTTTTGCAGGGGCATCAGCTTCAGTGAGACATTTTTCTCCGTCCTCCTACAGGAGCAGATAACACAGAAAGGATACACTGGAAGTTGTACAAATGTGTATATGGATTAAATGATGCGTCTAGAGTCTGATATTTTTCGGTAAGGTCAGTTTTGTTAAAGTTAGGCTGTTGCCAGTTGGAAGCAGATCCGGCAATGTTTTACTGGCACTATAAACGAAACCTTTCTGGCATTTATGATGCATGTCGATGATTTTTTGTAGGGTGGGACGAGTGATTTTGAAGCTATTGTAATCTCTGGGTTGAGGAAAGAATTCAGGGTTCGAGCCAGGCTTCCGGTGCATTTAAATATATTGGACTGGAAATCGGACAGACTAAGTTAGGGGCAACTTTACGGCAGCAATCTTATTTGTAGAGCATCAACCCAATAGCAATTAGTCGTGGTCGGGTTTCACAAAAAGACGCAGTGGTTTCAAAGATGGAAAAAGAGCAACTGCGAAGTTTAATTGGGCAACTGAATTGGTTAGGTAAACAGACTAGACTAGACGTTAGTTTTTATGTCTTAGAGCTGAGTACAAAAATGAATGATGCACAAAAGCTGCAGGTGGCCATTGAGGCATGTGTGTGGTGTTAGAGTTTTGGAACAGACTGCGTTCAAAGAAAAATAAAGGTGTTTGGGATAAGGAGTAGAACTCTTGACTCTTTACTCAACAACAGCCAAAGGTCTGTCCGCACAAGGTCCTTCTCGGGTTGTTTAAAGAATACCTAGTGATCCCACCGATCGTGTCCGACTTGGTCCAACGACGGGCGTTGCTGCTCGCCGCTTAAGAATTAACCCTGGAACATTGTTCAGGCACAAGGATTCCACATGAAGATGCGTTAAGCCACATGCCCCTCTCCACGAAGCCAGCACATGACGCGGCCTCAGAGGAGATAGCCGGCCTCCACCTCTTAGACGCCCTGCTGGTGATGGCGGCCCACATTAAGGAGTGGACCAAGACGGACCCAAAATTGTCGTCTGTCTGGCACATGACCCAGTGTGGGGCCCAGCACAGGGCGCTGCTGAATGAACTGAAGGCCTACACATTGAAGCTGCCAGAGATGAGCGTCGAGGACGGTGTCTTTTTGTGGGGGACGTGGACGGTCCTACCCAAGCCGGATTGCACCAACTCTTAAGTATTCATCGGTGCTATTCTCCTATTCCTGTACTCACTAACACGAGGCACTGGGAGCAATCCAGAGATTACAACCGAGAGGTCCTGTTCTTTAGTCCATTGTTTAATGCAATGAATTCTTGATGCAAAACCTCATCCCTCTTTCTATCTATGCCATTGGTACCAACATGTACCATGACCTCTGCCTTATCACCCTTCCCCTTCAGGATGCCCTGCAGCCATTCCCAGATCCTGGCAACAGGGAAGCAACACAGCATTGTGGAGTCTTTCACAACCACAGAAGCACCTATCTGTTCCCCTGACCATAGAGTCCCCTATGACTATTGCTCTTCTGCACTTTTACCCTCCCTGACACTCCCTGCTGAACAACAGAGCCAGCATTGTGCCACTTCTCTGGCCACTGCTATGGTTTACCCCCGATGGGCCATCCCCTCCAATAGTATCCAAAACGGTATATTTGTTAAAGAGGGGGACAGCTACGGGAGATTCCTGCACTAGCTGCCTGCCCTTTCTTGCGGTCACCCATCTGTCTGTCTACGCCTTGCGTGTGACCACATCTCTATAACTCCTGTCTATGGCACTTTCTGCCATCTACATGCTCTTAAGTGCAACCAACTGCTGCTCCAACCAAGCGTGGTCTGTGAGGAGCTACCATTGGGTACACTTCCTGCAGATGTCGTCATCCAGAATGCTGGAAGCGACACGGACCTCCCACATCTCAGAGTTAGAGCACTGCATCCCGCTGACAGACATTTCTAGCACTAATTAATTAATTAGGTCAAAATAAATCGTTACTAAATTTAGTATTAATTAATTAATTGTGCCAAAATAAATACTTCTTAAATTTATCACTAATTCACCAATTCAGTTCAAATAAATACTTATTAAATTTAAGTTGAAATTAACTGTTTGGTCCCTTGCAGTCGATTTCTCTGTGAAATATTAAATGCTTAATACACAAATCTCCGAGTAACTCCTCTACTTAGTTAATTACTTTAGTTTTTCACATTTAGAACAGATTCCTAACTAGCCAATCAGGTCACAGCTTTACTGTGACATCACTTTTAAGTTTATTTTCCCAGTTTCCGATCCCCAACAGGTAAGTTATTTATACTGACTGTTCCGAAGCTCCTCATCCCGTGTTCGTGCCAACTCCGCTCCCTGCTGACTAGGCCGCAAATCCCTGAGGTAAGTGATTTATACTTATTGTTCCGAAATACCTCCTCCCCAAGTTCACGCCAACTCCGCTCCCTCACGACTGGTTGGATTAACTCCAATTTTCTACGGCCTTTTTTTGCTTGTGCTCGCTACTACCAATTCGAGCTCTTACAGATTATGGATCACAAAACTTATTTTCAAACTATAATTGATGAAAGTTGTCAAGACTTACCGACCTTGTCCACTACTTAACAATCTGCTCTCTCACTTGTATCCTCAGCTGCAGCAGGGCAAGAACACTCTGAAGACTTCAAAGTTACAAAGCAAGGAGAAAAAGCAAAGAACATCTCTTCCCGCACTGCAGCGAATCACCACTTTGCTTCAAATTCCCAAATTTAAATCTTAAACCTCACTCTGCCTGTAGTCTCACTCCAGATGTGGACCTCTCCCACTGCTCGTGCGCAAAGCTCACTTTTTTTTAAAATATGTTTATTCAAAATTTTCAACAATTTTCAACCAAACACTCCAGACAGGAAAAAGAAAAACAAAATTGTACATTGGAAATCAAACAGAGATACATTAACCCCATTTAACAAATAAATACAAAAATGGGGGAAACACCCCCCTTTTAACAAGAACATAAACCAACACCCCCCCCCCCCCCCCCCCAAGGTTGCTGCTGTTTCGACCTCCTCCTAACGCTCCGCGAGATAGTCTAGGAACGGTTGCCACCGCCTGGAGAACCCCTGCACAGACCCTCGCAAGGCAAACTTTATCCTCTCCAACGTAATGAACCCTGCCATGTCATTGATCCAAGCTTCTATGCTCGGGGGCTTCGCATCTCTCCACATTAGTAGGATCCTCCGCCGGGCTACCAGGGACGCAAAGGCCAGAACTCCGGCCTCTTTCGGCTCCTGCACTCCCGGCTCGTCCAATACCCCAAATAGTGCTATCCCCCAGCTCGGCTTGACCCGGGTGTTCACAACTTTGGACATAACCCTTGCAAAGCCCCTCCAAAACCCCTCCAGCGCCGGGCACATCCAGAACATATAGGCGTGATTTGCTGGGCTCCCCGAACATCTCAAACATCTGTCCTCCACCCCAAAAAACCTACTCATTCTCGCCCCTGTCATATGCGCCCTATGTACTACTTTGAACTGTATTAGACTGAGCCTGGCGCAAGAGGAAGAGGAATTGACCCTGCCCAGGGCATCAGCCCACAGACCCCCATCCAGCTCCTCCCCAAGCTCCTCCTCCCACTTGCCCTTCAACTCCTCCACCGAGGCCTCCTCCGCTTCCTGCAGCTCCTGATAAATCGCCTAGACCTTGCCTTCTCCAACCCATACACTCGAAATCACCCTGTCCTGAATCCTTCGTGCTGGAAGTAGCAGAAATTCCCTCACCTGCCGTCTCACAAATGCCCTCACTTGTATATATCTAAAAGCGTTTCCTGGAGGCAACCCAAATTTCTCCTCCAGCGCCCCCAGGCTAGCAAAAGTCCCATCTATGAACAGGTCCCCCATCCTTTTAATTCCTGCCTGCTGACAACTTAGGAACCCCCTGTGGTAGTCTGTGTAGCGGTATTACGGTATCTGGTAATGCTGGAACACCATTGGTAGATATTGTATGTTTCCTATTGGTCAAGCTGTATGGTACATCCGCCCTGCAAGGCGGGGTATAAGGGCCCGTGCCGCCCCAGCAGCCTTCATTCTGTACCTGAGCTGCTGGGGAAAACATCTAGCTTATTAAAGCCTTCAGTTGGACTACAACTCGCTTTAGTGATCATTGATCATGCATCAATTTAATAAGCAAGATTTAAAAGGATGGTGCTCCGAATCAAGCCTGCAACATGGCGAACTCAGCGGCAATCTTCAAGCACTGGCTGGCATGTTTTAAAGAATATCTCGGAACGCCCGAAAACACACCCACGGGAGAACAGAAAATGCAAGTCCTGCACTCAAGGGTGAGCCTGGAAATTTACACCCTCATCGATGACGCGGAAGACTTCGATGCAGCAATAGAGCTGCTAAAAGGACATTATATTCGTCTGGTAAACCAGGTCTACGTCCGACATCTGCTAGCAACGAGGCGACAAATCCCTGGGGAATCGCTGGAAGAATTAAACCGTGCCCTCCTGGTGTTGGGGAGAAACTGCAGCTGCCCGCAAGTTTCGGCGAGCGACCACACAGAACTCTTGATCCGGGACACTTTTGTGGCAGGTATGCTGTCCTCCCAAATCCACCAGCGATTGCTGGAAAAAAAACACCCTAGGCCTCAAGGAGGCACGCGCCCTTGCAGGCTCCCTGGATGTGGCCTCCAGGAATGCCCGCGTTTATGTTCCCGACCGCGCGGCAGCCCCCTGGGCAGCGTGGAACCCCTCCGCAGCCGGCCCCAAGACATCCCCCATCCCCTCACAAGTTTATGCTGCAAAGTGGACTGGGAAACACGGGGGGCTCCACTGCTACTTTTGCGGGTAGGCCAAGCACCCCCGGCAGCGCTGCTTGGCCCGTGCATCCACCTGCAAGG
Source organism: Scyliorhinus torazame (assembly GCF_047496885.1). Classification (NCBI taxonomy): domain Eukaryota; kingdom Metazoa; phylum Chordata; class Chondrichthyes; order Carcharhiniformes; family Scyliorhinidae; genus Scyliorhinus; species Scyliorhinus torazame. The sequence continues at coordinate 296,599,682 of NC_092713.1, read as the reverse complement.
GATGCGGTAAAAAGGGCCACTTTGTGGTGGTATGCCAGGCCCGTGCGGTCGCCGCGGTCTCCGGCGGTGAATGCGGACCGCCACCACAAACCTCTCCACGGTCCCCGTGCGGCCAGCAGGTGCCGCCATCTTCCTACTCCAGGGCCACGTGCGGCCCCCGGGCGCCACCATCTTGTGGATCAGTCCCGGCCTCGAACACTCTCAACTGCGACAACAACAGTACTAATCAACGGGCATGAGACGTCCTGCTTAATCCACTCTGGGAGCACGGACAGCTTCATACACCCCGACACGGTAAGGCGCTGTTCTCTCCTCGTCCACCCCATTAATCAAAAAATCTCCCTGGCCTCCGGTCCCCACTCTGTAGAGATAAAGGGGTTTTGTGTAGCAAACCTCACAGTCCAGGGAAGGGAGTTTAAAAATTACCAGCTCTACGTCCTTCCCCACCTCTGCGCGGCCACACTCCTAGGTTTAGACTTCCAGTGTAATCTCCAAAGTCTAACTTTCAAATTTGGCGACCCTATACCCCCCTCACTGTCTGGGCAGCACGGTAGCATTGTGGATAGCACAATTGCTTCACAGCTCCAGGGTCCCAGGTTCGATTCCGGCTTGGATCACTGTCTGTGCGGAGTCTGCACATCCTCCCCGTGTGTGCGTGGGTTTCCTCCGGGTGCTCCGGTTTCCTCCCACAGTCCAAAGATGTGCAGGTTAGGTGGATTGGCCATGATAAATTGCCTTTAGTGTCCAAAATTGCCCTTAGTGTTGGGTGGGGTTACTGGGTTATGGGGATAGGGTGGCGGTGTTGACCTTGGGTAGGGTGCTCTTTCCAAGAGCCGGTGCAGACTTGATGGGCCGAATGGCCTCCTTCTGCACTGTAAATTCTATGACACTCAAGGTCGATCCGCCCTCCCTGTTTGCGAACCTCACCCCGGATTGCAAACCCGTCGCCACCAGGAGGAAACGGTACAGTGCCCAGGATCGGATCTTTATTAGGTCAGAGGTCCAAAGGCTACTGAGGGAAGGAGTCATTGAAGCTAGCAACAGTCCCTGGTGATGTGTTTGGTGTTCTGGGTCACATACAGGTCACCAACACTTGAAATAGTGCAACACTATTTTATTGAATCATTAACCTGGAGAACTCAAGTAGTGGTGGTAAAGACCGGGGAGAAGCATAGGATGGTCATCGACTACAGTCAGACCATCAACAGGTTTACGCAGCTGGACGCGTACCCTCTCCCCCGCATATCCGACCTGGTAAACAGGATCGCGCATTACAAGGTCTTCTCCACGGTGGGTCTTAAGTCCGCCTACCACCAGCTCCCCATCCGCACTAGTGACCGCAAATACACTGCCTTCGAGGCAGATGGACGGCCCTATCACTTCTTAAGGGTTCCCTTCGGTGTCACCAACTGGGTCTCGGTCTTCCAGCGCGAGATGGACCGAATGGTTGACCGGTACGGTTTATGGGCACCATTTCAATATGTCGATAATGTCACCATCTGCGGCCACGACCAGCAGGACCACGACACCAACCTCCGAAAATTCCTCCAGACCGCAATTTACCTTACGTATAACAAGGATAAATGCGTGTTTAGCACCGACCGCCTAGCCATCCTCGGCTATGTAGTGCGAAATGAGAGTTATAGGCCCCGACCCTGAACGCATGTGCCCCCTTATGGAGTTCCCCCTCCCTCACTGCTCCAAGGCCCTGAAGCGCTGCCTAGGGTTTTTCTCTTACTGTGCCCAGTGGGTCCCCAACTATGCGGACAAGGCCCGTCCCCTGATCCAATCCACAGTTTTTCTCCTGAGGATAGAGGCCTGCCAGGCCTTCAGCTGCATCAAAGCAGACATTGTAAAGGCCACGATGCACGCCATCGATGAGTCCCTCCCCTTCCAGGTCGTGAGCGACGCGTCTGACGTAGCTCTGGCGGCCACCCTCAACCAAGCGGGCAGACCCGTGGCCTTCTTCTCACGTACCCTCCTTGCCTCCGAAATCCGCCACTCCTCAGTTGAAAAGGAGGCGCAGGCCATAGTAGAAGCTGTGCGACATTGGAGGCATTACCTGGCCGGCAGGAGATTCACTCTCCTCACTGACCAACGGTCGGTTGCTTTCATGTTCGATAATGTACAGCGGGGCAAGATAAAAAACGATAAGATCTTGCGGTGGAGGATCAAACTCTCCACCTACAACTACGAGATATTGTATCATCCCGGGAAGCTAAACGAGCCTCCTGATGCCCTGTCCCACGGCACATGTGCCAAAGCACAAGTGGACCGCCTCCGAGCCCTCCACGAGGACCTCTGCCAGCCGGGGGTCACTCGCTTTTTCCACTTTATCAAGACCCGCAACCTGCCCTACTCCATCGAGGAGGTCAGGACAGCCATCAGGGACTGCCAAATCTGCGCTGAGTGCAAACTGCACTTCTAACGGCCAGAGGAAGCGCACCTGATCAAGGCTTCCCGTCCCTTTGAACGCCTCAGCATGGACTTCAAAGGCCCCCTCCCCTCCATCGACCGCAACACGTACTTCCTGAACGTGATTGATGAGTACTCCCGGTTCCCATTCACCATCCCCTGCCCCGACATGACCGCAACCACCGTCATTAAGGCCCACCATAGCATCTTTGCACTGTTCGGGTTCCCCGCTTACATACATAGTGATAGGGGGTCCTCCTTTATGAGCGACGAACTGTGTCAATTCCTGCTCAGCAAAGGCATCGCCTCAAGCAGGACGACCAGTTACAACACCCAGGGTAACGGACAGGTAGAGAGGGAGAACGGAACGGTCTGGAAGACCGTCCTACTGGCCCTATAGTCCAGGAATCTCCCAGTCTTCCGCTGGCAGGAAGTCCTCCCGGATGCCCTCCACTCCATCCGGTCACTGCTTTGTACAACAACCAACCAAACACCTCACGAACGTCTCCTTGTCTTCCCCAGGAAGTCCTCCTCTGGGACCTCGCTCCCCACCTGGCTGGCAGCTCCCAGACCCATTCTGCTCCGAAAACACGTGCGGGCGCACAAGTCGGACCCGTTGGTCGAGAGGGTCCATCTTCTCCACTTTAACCCCCAATACGTCTACGTGGCGTACCCCGACGGCCGACAAGATACGGTCTCCCTACGAGACCTGCCGCCCACCGGAGCCCCACGCACACCCCAGCCACCAGTCCCACCCTCCCTCCCACCGATGCACCTTACAGGAGGATCGGTCCTTCCGCCGGCCCCATCTTGGCCCCCCCACCCACCGACGCACCCCGCAGACGCTCCCTTCCCAGGTCAACCGTTTTCCCCACCAGCGCCGTCTAGGCGTGTCGAAGCTGCCACAGAGATCGAGGCCACACTCCCGGAGTCACAGACGCCCGAGCCTCCACCGGAGTCACCACCGAAGCTTCGACGATCACAAAGGACGACCAGGGCTCCCGATCGACTGATTGCTTCATTTTAAAATGTATAGTTAATTATGAATCGTAAATTATAAATAGTTAATAGAATTGTAAATAGTTACAAAACGCTGTACGGAGGTATTACGGTACCTCCATAACTATAATTTCTACCACGTTACCATGTTGTAATATCAGGCCACCACCCCCGCCGGACTCTTTTTTAACAGGGGGTGAATGTGGTAGTCTGTGTAGAGGTATTACAGTACCTGGTAATGCTGGAACACCATTGGTAGATATTGTATGTTTCCTATTGGTCAAGCGGTATGGTAGCTCCACCCTGCAAGGTGGGGGATAAGAGCCCGTGCCGCCCCAGCAGCCTTCATTCTGTACCTGAGCTGCTGGGGGAAACATCTAGCTTATTGAAGCCTTCAGTTGGACTACAACTCCCTTTAGTGGTCATTGATCGTGCATCACCCCCATCCATCCTGTCCGGCACAAACCTATGATTATCCTGTATCGGGGACCAAACTGAGGCTAGTACCCACACAAGACGCCGCCTCTAGCCTCTTCCATGCCGCCCTTTCCCTCCATTATCCATTTACGGATCATCGCCACATTCATTTCTCAATAATAACCAAACAGATTCGGCAGCGCCAGCCCGCCCCTGTCCCGACTGCACTCCAGAAACACCCTCTTTACCCTCGGGGTCTTGCTTGCCCATACAAACCCCATAAACTCCTGCTTACCCGCTTGAAAAAAGCCTTGGGGATTAGGATGGGCAGGCACTGGAACAAGAACTTCGGGAGGACCGTCATCTTGACCGACTGCACCCTACCCGCCAGGGAAAGTGGCAACACATCCCATCTCCTAAAGTCTTCCTCCATCTGGTCCACCAACCGTGCCAAATTAAGCTTATGCAGGGCCCCCCAGCTACTAGCTACCTGGATACCCAGGTATCGAAAGCTCCTCTCCGCCCTCTTCAACGGCAACTCCTCTAGCCCCCTTTCCTGCCCCCCGAATGCACAACAAAGAGCTCACTCTTCCCCACATTGAGCTTGTAGCCCGAGAATTCCCCAAACTCCCCAAGAATCCGCATAACCTCCGCCATCCCCTCCACTGGATCGGCAATATATAACAACAGGTCATCAGCATACAACGACACCCGGTGTTCCTCCCCTCCACGGACCAACCCCCTCCAGTTCCTAGACTCCCTTAATGCCATGGCCAGCGGTTCAATTGCCACCGTGAACATGCAAAGGGGACAGGAGACACCCCTGTCTCGTCCCCGGTACAACCTGAATTATTCCGATCTCCGCCGGTTCGTAGACACGCTCACCACCGGGGCCGTGTATAACAACCTGACCCACCCTATGAACCCTTCCCCGAACGCAAACCTGCTAAGCACTTCCCATAAGTACTCCCACTCCACCCGATCAAAGGCCTTCTCCGCGTCCATAGCCGGCACCACCTCCGCTTCCCCCCCCCCACCAAGTGTATCATAATCACATTCAGGAGCCTCCGCACATTCGCATTTAACTGCCTGCCCTTCACGAACCCCGTCTGGTGCTCATGTATCACTCCCGGGACACAATCCTCAATCCTCGTAGCGAGGACCTTCGCCAGCAACTTGGCATCTACGTTAAGGAGCGAGATCGGCCTATACGAACCGCACTGCAGTGGGTCCTTGTCCCGCTTGAGAATCAGCGAGATCAGCGCCCGAGACATTGTTGGGGGCCGAGTCCCTTCCTCCCGCGCCTCATTGAAGGTTCTCACCAGCAACGGGCCCAACAGATCCACATACTTCCGATAAAATTCAACTGGGAACCCATCCGGTCCCGGGGCCTTGCCCGCCTGCATGCTCCCCAATCCCTTAACCAGCTCCTCCAGCCCCATCGGGGCCCCCAGGCCAGCCACCTCATCTTCCTCCACCCTCGGGAACCTCAGTTGATCTAAAAACTGCCGCATCCACTCTCCCCCCTCCGGGGGCTCTGACTTGTACAGGTCCCCATAGAAATCCCTAAATACCTCATTTATTTTAACTGCACTCGGCACCGTATTCCCCCACCTATCCCTGACTCCTCCAATCTGCCTCGCCGCCTCCCTCTTATGTAGCTGATGCGCCAGCATCCGACTCGCCTTCTCCTCATACTCATATGCGGCCCCCTGCATTTTCCTCCACTGAGCCTGTGCCTTCCCCGTGGTCAATAAATTAAATTTCATTTGGAGGTTCCGTCGCTCCCTCAGCAGCCCCTCTTCGGGGGCCTCTGCATAGCTCCTGTCCACCCTTACTATCTCCCCCACCAACCTCTCCCTCTCCATCCTCTCTCTCGTCTCCCTGTGAGCCCTAATTGAAATTAGTCTCCCCTAACCACTGCCTTCAGAGCCTCCCAAAACACACCCACCTGCCCCTCCCCATTATCACTGGCTTCTATGTATCTCTGAATGCACTCCCGGACCCGCCCACAAACCTCCTCATCCGCCAACAGTCCCACATCTAGGCGCCACAGCGGGCGCTGGTCCCTCTCCTCCCCCAACTCCAACTCCACCCAGTGCGGGGCGTGGTCCGAAATCGCTAAAGCCGAATATTCCTTTCCCTCCACTCTTTGGATCAGTGCCCTACTCATCACAAAGAAGTCTATCCATGAAAAGGCCTTATGTACATGGGAGAAAAAAAAAACTCTCTGGCCACTGGCCTGGCATCTCCACGGATCCACTCCCCCCATCTGGTCCATAAACCTTGCACGCAGTTGGCCTCTTATTCGTCCTTGACCTGGATCGGTCCAATGCTGGGTCCAGTACCGTATTAAAGTCACCCCCCCCATTATCAAGCTCCCCGCTTCCAGATTCGGGAACCAACTCAACATGCGCTTCAAAAACCCTGCATCGTCCCAATTCGAGGCATACACATTCACCAGTACCACCCGGGTCCCCTGCAACCTACCACTCACCATCACGTAGTGACCCCCATTATCCACCACAATACTCAGCGCCTCGAACGACACCCGCTTCCCCACCAGTATTGCAACCCCTCTGTTCTTCGCATCCAGCCCTGAATGAAAGACCTGTCCTACCCATCCCTTTCTCAGCCTGATCTGATCTGCCACCTTCAGATGCGTCTCCTGAAGCATCACAACGTCTGCCTTCAGTCCCTTTAAGTGCGCGAACACCCGGGCTCTCTTGACTGGCCCATTCAGGCCCCTCACATTCCATGTTATCAGCCGGATCAGGGGGCTACTCGCCCCCTCCCCCCCTGCCGACTAGCCATCCCCTTTCTTAGGTCAGCCACGTGCCCGCGCCTCCCGCACACTGCAGTCCGCCAGGCGGCGAACCCCCGCCCCGACTCTCCCTTTTACCTCCAGCTCCCCTTTGGTCAGTACAGCAGCAATCCAGTCCACCCCCCCCCCCCCAGCTAGACTACCGTCTAGCCCCCTTGCTGCCCCCATTGCACTCCCGTAAGTCAGCTGACTCCTGCTGACCCTGGCCGCTCCCGCATTTGCCAACGACCCCTGCATGGAATTCCCATCCCATCCCCCTTTCACGCTGATGTGAGCACCTCTCCAGCACTGCCCCTCCCTTCAGGCCCCACCCCCCCCCCCCCCCTTCCTCAGCGCGGAAAAAAGCCCGCGTTTTCCACCTGGGCCAGCCCCGCCCCCTATTTCCAGAACTCTGTGAGCCCCATCCAGCTCCAAGGGCCGCGGGAAGGCTCCCGCGCCCATCAACGTGTTCAGCATTGTGGCTACATATGCCCTAACGTCGGACCCCTCTACCCCTTCAGGGAGACCCAGAATCCGGAGATTCTTCCTCCTTGACCTATTCTCCAGGTCCTCAAACTTTTCCTGCCACTATTTGTGCAGCGCCTCGTGCGCCTCCACTTTCACCGCCAGGCCCAGAATCTCGTCCTCGTTTTCAGAGGCTTTCTGCTGTACCTCTCGGATCGCCTCCCCATGGGCCTTTTGGATCTCCACCAGCTTTTCTATCGACGCCTTCATTGGGGCCAGCATTTCTGCTTTCAGCTCCGCAAAGCAGCTTTTCAGGAGCTCCTGCTGCTCCCGCGACCATCGCGCCCAGGCTGCCTGGTCTCCACCTGCCGCCATCTTACTTTTCCGCACACGCTCTCTTCTCTTCTCCAAAACCACTTTTTTACTCGCTCCACTCCTGGTCCACTCCATAAAATGCTGGGGGAACCTTACTGCTGCCTTCCCACACCGGGAATCGCCGTCCAAGTGCCGCTGGGGCTCCTCAAAAGGGCCCAAAAGTCCGTTTTTGCCGGGAGCTGCCGAACGTGCGACCTACCCGGGCATAGCCGCAACCGGAAGACCGCGCAAAGCTCACTCTGAGTGCGCTTTGAAGTTCTTTACTTAAATAGAGCTGAGGCTGTGTGAGATGACTCTCACACCAGTTAAGTTTCAAATGATGTAATCAACACCTGTTACCGACTAATCGGGCTTTAGAATATTGACAAAAAATTGCCACTCAGGTAATTGGCGCCGAACAGGCGCCAGAATGTGGCGACTAGGGGCTTTTCACGTAACTTCATTTGAAGCCTACTTGTGACAATAAGCAATTTTCATTTCATTTTCATTTTTTCAATTGGAGCACCTCCTTATTAATCGTTATTAATCTTTTAACTGGATAACTAAACTTTTAGCAAATGATATTTATAGAAAATGAAACTTATAGAAAATGATTAGGCTTACCAATTCATTCCCCACTCTGCTTCAAATTCCCAAATTTAAATCTTAAGCTTCACTCTGCCTGTAGTCTCACTCCAGATGTGGCCTCTCTCCACTGCTCATGCGCAAAGCTCCAATGATGATTGTTTAATGATAATTAATCACAAAGCAATCAACTTGTGTTCAGGAAGTGGCTACAAAGAAGTCACTACATTTACAAAACAATTCAATCTATACCTAACACAACCTTACCATTCTGACTTCTCTAGTGCAAACTCACAATACCATAAATGGGATCTTCCGCTTTTCCAATAATTAAACTATCCACAGTCAATTACCATCACCTTTGGAAAAATATAGATTGCATTTTTGATCTGAACAATATTGAGGAAGAACAATACATGGTACATGAATTCTGTGCACCTCAATTCAATAAACAGGATTTGTTCCCTTTCACCCAGAAAGATGTGCTTGTTAGGTGAATTGGACATTCTGAATTCTCGCTCAGTGTACCCGAACAGGCACCGGAGTGTGGCAACTAAGGGATTTTCACAGGCACTTCATTGCAGTGTTAATGTAAATCTACTTGCAATAATAACAAAGATTATTATCTTATCGGGCAGATTCGATGGGCCCAGTGGCCTAATTCTGCTTGTATGTCTTATGGTCTTATGGACTTATTGTTAGAAACTGTCATTCAAATTGTGTTGTGCCCTGTTAATTTACAGTCTAAAATGGAAAAATGTAATTAGTAAATGTCATGTGAGAGTGCCTTTAAGAATTGGTGTTTAAGAAATGTACCTTTAAGAAATGAAGCTGATCATATTACTGAAGTGATGTCACGTGGGGGGGGGGCTGAGCTCACTTCTGCTTTTGGGAGTTTTTAGTTTCAGTTTGAGAGAGCAGCTGGGAGTGTCTGTGTGTTTTGCTGAGAGCTGCAGGAAGAAAAGCAAGGTGCGGGAGCTGAAGTCAACCAAGTTGATATATTTCTGCCATCCAACAGAAAATATATATTAACTGTGACCATCCGGCAGCGTAGACTCAGACGGCCCACAGTGGCTTCAGATGCAGCGGTTGCTGCAGCAGAGGGGATGGCCGCAGTGTGCCCCGTCGTCGCTGCGCAGGCCGCAGGCGCTCAGGCCCGGAATGTCCAGGGGGATGCCGAGGGGAACATTGACCCCCCTGACGGCGAGGAATGCACAGGAAGCATGCACTGATATCGAAGTGCTTGGGGGGGGAGGAGGAGGAGGAGGAGGAGCCACTGATGGTGGTGCCAGGGCGCCACAGGCATCCAGCAAGGCCTAGGGTGTACCGTGACAGAATGTCGTTCGAGGCCCTACCGGACATCACATGCAGGATGAGACTACGGTTCAGCAGGGAGATGGTCGCACATATATGCCACCTCGTGGCGCACCTCGCACCACTTGGAATGGGTGGAGGACACGCTATACCAGTCTCCGTCAAGGTGACGGTGGCGCTAAGCTTTTACGCTACCGGTTCCTTCCAGGCGCCGAGCGGGGACCTATCCGGGATCTCACAGGCATCGGTCCACAGGAGCATCAAGGTTGTGACCGACGCCTTGTACGCCATCGCGGACAGGTACATTAAATTCCCCGAGGGCCGAGCACAGCAGGAAGCACGGGCACGTGAATTCGCCAAAGTGGCCGGGATACCGATGGTCCAGGGTGTCATCGATGGTGTGCACGTCCCCATGCGCTCGCCTGCAGACAACAGGGAAGTGTTCATGAACAGGAAGGGCGCATACTCCATGAACATCCAGGTGGTGTGCGACCCCCACATGAAGATCATGAACGTGTGTGCAAGGTACCCCAGGAGTGTGCATGACGCCTACATTCTGGCACAGTCGTTCATCCCCGCAATGTTCGATGGATGCCCCCCCCCAGCTGAGGGGCTGGTTGCTGGGCGACAGGGGCTATCCGTTGAGGTCATGGCTGATGACACCAATACGGAGGCCTCAGACCAACGCGGAGAGCCGATACAACGAGGCCCATGCAGCAACCAGGGGTGTGGTGGAGCGGTGCTTTGGCCTGCTGAAGATGCGATTCAGGTGCCTGGACCGCTCCGGAGGGGCCCTGCAGTACCGGCCCGACAGGGTCGGTCGCATAGTTGTGGTCTGCTGTGCGCTGCACAACATTGACATGCAGAGGGGAGATGCCCTGGTGGAGGAGTCGGAGGGAGGACCCGACGGCACCGGAGCTAACGCAAACGAAGGGGACGAGGAAGAGGAGGAGGAGGAGGATGGCGGCATCAGGGTGGGGGGAGGGGCGCAGGACACAGAGACTGCCCGGGTGCTGGTTACGTCCAGGAGGCTGCACGACGGCACCGTCAAGGACAGCGGGCACGCAACGCGTTAGTGGCCGCACGGTTCACTCATCATGGGGGAGGGATTCGCTGAACACTGCCACTTTGAAGGAATCTTAAATTTATAGGAATCTTAACCTGTCGAACCACGCCAAGTTTGGGGGAAGCTTAGTTGATGAATCAAGTCCTGGCGCAATACGACAAGTTATAAGATTTGTACTATTTATAGACTGTGTTAAGTTGTTCGATTCCTTGTATTATTCGACTGTGTATATTGAAGGAATTTATATCATCTCTGCTATTCGGTTATCAGTAGCACTTTGCGAATACTGGAACTCAGCAGAAATTTGCAGTATAAACTCCTCAGGTGCCAAAAAGAATTGTTTTATTTGTAGTCGCTTGATTACAATTTGAAAGTCATTTAAAAGGCAATTCGTAGACAATTCGAAGCTTTCAGAGAATTACAGACATTATCTTTCTTTGCTTAGGCAGACAGCTCGAAAGTAACTTTTAAAAGGTCAAAGTCTGGCAATGAAACATGAAAAGAGAGAGAAAGCTAATCTTCAGCTAAACTCAAACTCAAAGTCAAAAGTGGACTAACATCACTGACACAGACTGTTAGACTGACAGAACCCCCAAAGACATAAACCTAAAATCTAAACACTAAAACAAAACTGACTAAACTAAACACTAAAACCAAACCTAACCTAAAATGGAGACTATAAAGGACAAAACTGACTAAACTAACAGAAAAGACAACACAAAGACATCTCCTCAACACACACACCCCCAAAGACAATACACTACAGACAACACACTTTCAAAGACAATAAAACCACAGACAACACACAAAAAACTAAACCTAACCTACAAAGACAATACTCACAAAGACAACAAAACCCCAACCTAACCTAAAATGGCCGGGAGAAACTTCAGTTATACACTTTCATATCTGTCTTAAGTCATCTAATTACACCCCAATATAATCCTAATTGGTTTGGGTTAGACTCAAACACATTTGATTTGATGGCAGGCCGTCCATCTTCAATGTGCAACATCAGCTTTTCTGACCCAGCTGTTATCTGCATTCTGAACAATGGTGCCTTCATGTTGCTGTGTATTCAATCCCTTGGCCTTGACAATTAGCACAAGACAGTGTCAAATTATCTTGCAACTGTGCTTTTTTTTTAATGTCACACTGTCTTTGAAAACATGCATTTGCCAGAACAACGGACTTCAGTATAAGTGAATTATGCTGTATAAATGGGTATTTAAAACTGGGGCTCAACATTTATGCTTAACCAGCTATCTTTTACCTATACTAGTTGTATTTGAAATACTTGGCTTCTACAGTCGGCCCTTTGATAAATCGAAAAATTGAGATATATCAGAAAAGATTAAAATACATCATTAATGCGATAGGATAGGTAAAAGCGCAAAGAATCATTGCAGTTTTAAACAATAAAATGGAATTAACATTGCAACAGGCATTTCAAAATAATTATTAAAATTATTATACAATAAAAGTTGAACATATGATCTAGTAATAAATGGTAAAATGATTATCAAAATTGATGTCAAGTCTTTGACATCTTCTGGATAATACACAAAAGCTTGTTGAAAGGGTTAATTTTCTTACAGAGACAAAAGAGGCGTATAGCTTGGAATGATGCCATTCGCATCTTTAAACTTTTTTTTTGTCACTCAAATGGACTGGGAGTAAAAGTTGGATTGCTGCCAAATTCCCGTTATCAAATTTCTTTGAACAACCTGTTCTTTTGGCTTTTAATCAAAGATTGTTGGTTTTTTTTTTAAACCAGCTTCCACATTGTTTGAAGTTTTAATTTCCAGGCTAATTCCAAACATTTATTTTAAAATATCAAATACAATAACTTATTAAATATATAACTGAACCAATCTTGTGCTGTATCTTGATTTTCTGTAGATGAATTTGCCGATTCTGTTAAAGGAAACACAGCTAACAAGATATGTTAATTTCTTTAAATTAATAAAGCAACATTCAGAATAATGACAGTTTTCTTAAGTTGACAGTTCTTGGCAACTTGTTAGCGATACATTGAGGTTTCTTTAGCTGCTTTGATGGCAGCCGTTCTCTTCTGAGTAAGTTCCCTTTTTCGTTTGGAAATTTTCTGTCCAAGTAAACATCTTTCTGGGCAATTTGTGCTTTGTGAAAGCTAGCTTTGTGACTGTTAGTACTGAGGTGGTTCAAGACCACCCGTAAGTCTTTGTCATGATCATCTTTATTGATAGAGGTTATCAGAACATCATCTTCATATTGGATAATGGTGGAAGGCCGAACAGGCAGTTGCCTGAGATGATTCTGTAAAGCCATGTGGTAAACAGTTGGGCTATTATGATACTGTTGTTGATTAACTGTAAAAGCAAACCATGGTTGTAGTTGCTTAACCAGTAGGGCTGACCAGAAGCCATACTGGGTGTGTCTTGTTGGTACGTGTTACATGGTTGACCACGAGGTGGAGATGTATTGTAGTGAACATTGTCTACTTCATTATCATCTCTTGAATCCATCCGTTGTTTTTGATGGCATTTTGCCATCCAGTGTCCTACTCTACCACAGGAAAGACATTGTGGTATTTTCTTACGTGATTTTAATGGAGCAAGGGTACATGTTTGCTCTGGCGCTGGTGGTGAAATTGTAGTTACTGCTGATATTCCTGCAGGTGCTGCAACAGCCGCCGCTGGAGCAGCAGGTAACATGGGCTGGATTTGAGCAATAGGCTGCATTTGAGCAGCTGCAGTGTTAAAAGTTGCCTGATTGTGCAAACCACGATCTATCTGAATGCATCGGTCAACTATGTCTCAGTATGTGCCAGCTGTGGCCCAAGCTGGTAAAACCAAATTCAAGGCAGCAGAAACTCCAGGTTTAACACCGGCTATAAAAGCCGTTTTTAATGGACTTAAAGTGCTTGCATCCCATGTGTCATTTTCCTTGTCGAGTGTCATCCCTGAATATTCCATCCAAGTACGTAAAAATCTTTCCTCAAAATCCTGAATATCTTCATTCTTTTTTTGAAAGCAAGCTGTGATCTTAGACCAATTGGTCCTCGGGGGGCAAAATTGTAATAGCCAATTCTTGATTGTTAGCCAACCAGCTTCTAAATTTTGCAAATCGTCTCCAAGGGCAACTTCTACTTCATTTTTAAGGGTTGAACTTATACGAGTACCTAGCATGATAGTCAGAATTTGTACTCCATCAAATGGGTGGAGACTGTAAATGGCTTGTAATCTGTGAATTCCATCCCATGTGGTCTTACCACCCTTTTTAGGGTGTGGAAGACCCTTGGACCATTCGTCAATTTTAGAAGGATCAATTTGTTCATGAACCCATTGGTGGTCAAATATGTTTCTAGTGATAGTTTCACCATCTTCCTCTATTTTTTTGCTTCCAACTCTAACCCGTTTGTGTTTTAAAGGGGCTAGTCGAATTGCTTTAGTATTTTGTATTGTAGGAACACTATCTTCGTCTGATTCATCCGACAGAGAAAATGATTTATGTTTAACAATTGATCTTGGCTGTGCAATTGCCGATTGTGCCACTAGGTGAGTAGCTTGGACTGCTTTCTGAGTTTGTTCAATCTTTTGTACGGAAAGCATGTTTGTCAAAGAATTGCAATGTTCAGTCACGCTGGTTATATTTCTTTCTAAAACACATCTTTCTTTCACTAACTTGCAATTTTCAAGTTCAATTCGCTCAGTTTTTAATTGCAATTGTCGGTATTTTGACTCCACTTCAAAGACTTGATTTTGGAATTCTGTTATTTGAAAAGATAACTGCTGGAGTTCAGAGGTTTTGTTTTGCAAATCTGTTTTAATTTCATCATGATGCTCAAGTTTGGATTTTGCAACTCGTAAATCTGTTTTAATTTCATCATAATGCTCAAGTTTGGATTTTGCAACTTGCAAACCTGTTTTAATTTCATCAGAATGCTCAAGTTTGGATTTTGCATCTTGCAGTTCTGTTTCAAGTTTGGATTTTGCATCTTGCAATTCTGTTTTAATTTCATCATAATGCTCAAGTTTGGATTTTGCAACTTGCAAATCTGTTTTAATTTCATCATAATATTCAAGTTTGGATTTTGTATCTTGCAATTCTGTTTCAAGTTTGGATTTTGCATCTTGCAAATCTGTTTTAATTTCATCATAATGCTCAAGTTTGGATTTTGCAACTTGCAATTCTGTTTCAAGTTTGGATTTTGCATCTTGCAATTCTGTTTTAATTTCATCATAATGCTCAAGTTTGGATTTTGCAACTTGCAAATCTGTTTTAATTTCATCATAATGCTCAAGTTTGGATTTTGCATCTTGCAATTCTGTTTTAATTTCATCAGAATGCTCAAGTTTGGATTTTGCATCTTGCAAATCTGTTTCAAGTTTGGATTTTGCATCTTGCAATTCTGTTTTAATTTCATCAGAATGCTCAAGTTTGGATTTTGCATCTTGCAAATCTGTTTCAAGTTTGGATTTTGCATCTTGCAATTCTGTTTTAATTTCATCAGAATGCTCAAGTTTGGATTTTGCATCTTGCAAATCTGTTTCAAGTTTGGATTTTGCATCTTGCAATTCTGTTTTAATTTCATCAGAATGCTCAAGTTTGGATTTTGCATCTTGCAAATCTGTTTCAAGTTTGGATTTTGCATCTTGCAATTCTGTTTTAATTTCATCAGAATGCTCAAGTTTGGATTTTGCATCTTGCAAATCTGTTTCAAGTTTGGATTTTGCATCTTGCAATTCTTCAACAACTGTAATTAATTGTTTTTTAGTGGACCTATACTCATCATCGCTTCGCTCAGTAGTTAATTGCAACTGTTGGTATTTTGACTCCACTTTAAAAACTTGGATTTGAAATTGCTGGAGTTCAGAGGTTTTGTTTTGCAAATCTGTTCTAATTTCATCATAATGCTCAAGTTTGGATTTTGCAACTTGCAAATCTGTTTTAATTTCATCAGAATGCTCAAGTTTGGATTTTGCATCTTGTAAATCTGTTTCAAGTTTGGATTTTGCATCTTGCAATTCTGTTTTAATTTCATCATAATGCTCAAGTTTGGATTTTGCATCTTGCAAATCTGTTTCAAGTTTGGATTTTGCATCTTGCAATTCTGTTTTAATTTCATCAGAATGCTCAAGTTTGGATTTTGCATCTTGCAAATCTGTTTCAAGTTTGGATTTTGCATCTTGCAATTCTGTTTTAATTTCATCAGAATGCTCAAGTTTGGATTTTGCATCTTGCAAATCTGTTTCAAGTTTGGATTTTGCATCTTGCAATTCTGTTTTAATTTCATCAGAATGCTCAAGTTTGGATTTTGCATCTTGCAAATCTGTTTCAAGTTTGGATTTTGCATCTTGCAATTCTGTTTTAATTTCATCAGAATGCTCAAGTTTGGATTTTGCATCTTGCAAATCTGTTTCAAGTTTGGATTTTGCATCTTGCAATTCTTCAACAACTGTAATTAATTGTTTTTTAGTGGACCTATACTCATCATCGCTTCGCTCAGTAGTTAATTGCAACTGTTGGTATTTTGACTCCACTTTAAAAACTTGGATTTGAAATTGCTGGAGTTCAGAGGTTTTGTTTTGCAAATCTGTTCTAATTTCATCATAATGCTCAAAGTTTGGATTTTGCAACTTGCAAATCTGTTTTAATTTCATCAGAATGCTCAAGTTTGGATTTTGCATCTTGTAAATCTGTTTCAAGTTTGGATTTTGCATCTTGCAATTCTGTTTTAATTTCATCATAATGCTCAAGTTTGGATTTTGCATCTTGCAAATCTGTTTCAAGTTTGGATTTTGCATCTTGCAATTCTGTTTTAATTTCATCATAATGCTCAAGTTTGGATTTTGCATCTTGCAATTCTGTTTCAAGTTTGGATTTTGCATCTTGCAATTCTGTTTTAATTTCATCATAATGCTCAAGTTTGGATTTTGCATCTTGCAATTCTGTTTTAATTTCATCATAATGCTCAAGTTTGGATTTTGCAACTTGCAAATCTGTTTTAATTTCATCAGAATGCTCAAGTTTGGATTTTGCATCTTGCAAATCTGTTTCAAGTTTGGATTTTGCATCTTGCAATTCTGTTTTAATTTCATCATAATGCTCAAGTTTGGATTTTGCATCTTGCAATTCTGTTTTAATTTCATCATAATGCTCAAGTTTGGATTTTGCAACTTGCAAATCTGTTTTAATTTCATCATAATATTCAAGTTTGGATTTTGTATCTTGCAATTCTGTTTCAAGTTTGGATTTTGCATCTTGCAAATCTGTTTTAATTTCATCATAATGCTCAAGTTTGGATTTTGCAACTTGCAATTCTGTTTCAAGTTTGGATTTTGCATCTTGCAATTCTTCAACAACTGTAATTAATTGCCTTTTAGTAGACCTATACTCATCATCACTTCGTTCAGTATTTAATTGCAGCTGTTGGTATTTTGACTCCATTTTAAAAACTTGATTTTGGAATTCTGACTCCACTTTAAAAACTTGATTTTGAAATTCTGCGATTTGAACATTTAACTGCTGGAGTTCAGAGGTTTTATTTTGCAAATCTGTTCTAATTTCATCATAATGCTCAAGTTTGGATTTTGCATCTTGCAAATCTTCAAGAACTGCACTTAGTTGGTCTTTAGTGGACTGAAGCTGATGATCACTTTTATTTTTAACAATGACCTCTTGCTGACTGTGTATCTGTCCCGTAATTACCAGGGACCATTTTACACGTTCTGCACCGTGTAATCGTGTGCATTTTCCCCATGCTCTCTTGATATTATTGAAGGACCACTGTCCTCTGGGGATATCATACTTTGATTCAATTTTTTTTGAGGTTTCACATAGGTTAAAATGTCTACGAGTGAAAGATCTACAGTCCCCCAACATATCTTCAACAGAAACATCTGGTATTCCAGCACCCCCCTTGGATGTAGTGGGGAGTAATTTTCTGTCTGCTAAAGGCTCTGAATCTACACTTTGATTAGGATCAGCCATAACTTTTCTTGACCGCTGACTGACGTTTTATTTTAGTTACTGCAGTGACTCATCTTCCAGTCACGCCTGATAGTCTGACCGACCGACTGGCACTTGATTTATTTAACAGTCTATAAAAAATGTTCTTTTCAAGGGTCGAAGTACTGATTGATGCAGCTTTAAGACTTTTAATGGGTGAAAAAGATATTTCTTACCCCAGTCTAGCCGTGGGTTCCGGCTGTCTTCTGGGCCTCCTCCGATAATCTCCGAAGCTTCCCGAAGGTTCCCGACCTCCTCCGATTATCTTCGAAGCTTTCCGTCGTCACCTGGGCCTCCGAAGGTCGTCCTCAGTACTCCCCCCCCGACTGCCTGACTACGCCAATTAAAAGGAAACTATAATTTAAGGGAATCTTAACCTGTCGAACTACGCCAAGTTTGGGGGAAACTTAGTTGATGAATCAAGTCCTGGCGCAATACGACAAGTTGTAAGATTTGTAATATTTATAGACTGTGTTAAGTTGTTCGATTCCTTGTATTATTTGACTGTGTATAGTTGAAGGAATTTATATCATCTCTGCTATTCGGTTATCAGTAGCACTTTGCGAATACTGGAACTCAGCAGAAATTTGCAGTATAAACTCCTCAGGTGCCAAAAATAATTGTTTTATTTGTAGTCGCTTGATTACAATTTGAAAGTCATTTAAAAGGCAATTCGTAGACAATTCGAAGCTTTCAGAGAATTACAGACATTATCTTTCTTTGCTTAGGCAGACAGCTCGAAAGTAACTTTTAAAAGGTCAAAGTCTGGCAATGAAACATGAAAAGAGAGAGAAAGCTAATCTTCAGCTAAACTCAAACTCAAAGTCAAAAGTGGACTAACATCACTGACACAGACTGTTAGACTGACAGAACCCCCAAAGACATAAACCTAAAATCTAAACACTAAAACAAAACTGACTAAACTAAACACTAAAACCAAACCTAACCTAAAATGGAGACTATAAAGGACAAAACTGACGAAACTAACAGAAAGACAACACAAAGACATCTCCTCAACACACACACCCCCAAAGACAATACACTACAGACAACACACTTTCAAAGACAATAAAACCACAGACAACACACAAAAAACTAAACCTAACCTACAAAGACAATACTCACAAAGACAACAAAACCCCAACCTAACCTAAAATGGCCGGGAGAAACTTTTCAGTTATACACTTTCATATCTGTCTTAAGTCATCTAATTACACCCCAATATAATCCTAATTGGTTTGGGTTAGACTCAAACACATTTGATTTGATGGCAGGCCGTCCATCTTCAATGTGCAACATCAGCTTTTCTGACCCAGCTGTTATCTGCATTCTGAACAATGGTGCCTTCATGTTGCTGTGTATTCAATCCCTTGGCCTTGACAATTAGCACAAGACAGTGTCAAATTATCTTGCAACTGTGCTTTTTTTTTAATGTCACACTGTCTTTGAAAATATGCATTTGCCAGAACAACGGACTTCAGTATAAGTGAATTATGCTGTATAAATGGGTATTTAAAACTGGGGCTCAACATTTATGCTTAAACAGCTATCTTTTACCTATACTAGTTGTATTTGAAATACTTGGCTTCTACACACTTGCACCGCCAGTCCTGCACACGGGCACCACACTGCACCTACCACCCCCCCCCCACCCCTCCCCCCCCCCCCCCCCCGCACCCCCGCACCACGTACACAACACCAATTCCACATCACCTTACCACTGCGGCACTACGGGATTGCACAACTTTGATGATTGTGTAAGCGGTTGTGATCAGTGCCATGTTGAATGATGACAGCCCGCTCTGCGATGAGCTGTGAGCTGAGATTTGCCAGCCAAGGTCTGACTCATGGCTATAGCTGAACCATGCACTTCAGTGGTCACAGCCTTCGTAACGGGCATTTCATTACGTGCCCGTGTGGGGTAACTGGCGTTGGAGTGCCGAGGACTATGGTGTCTGATTTTGGGAGGCAGGGGGGAAAGGGACAGCACATCCGGCACCGACTTTTAACCGCTCATTAACCACAGCGCCACTCGGTCACCCTCACGAGCCCCTTGGCACCGGACATAGCACAGAGTCTTACATGTTAAGTGCAAGAGTGAGTTTATTTGTGACATTCACATACAGATGCCCTACCCCCTACAACTAAACTGTGCCCTGCACCCGTGCCAACTTATTATGTGCCTAACTTCTTTGCCTTACGGGCCCTACCACTACGTCTAGGCGTCTCCGCAGATGGTACAGCAGGAGTGCAGGCGGGCTGCTGAACATCACGCCCTGCGACATGGCTCCCCATCGACACGCGTTTCCTGTGCCGGCCCGGCTTCGACAGGCCAGGCTGCTCGGCGGGCGTGCTGGATGGTGTGATGCCACCCTGTCCTGCCCGCTGCCCACCAGATGCGCCAGGGATGAAACGGGGGGGGGGGGCGAGTGTGCCGGGACGTCCCTTGCTGGAAGTACTGGGACGGGCACCAGAACCTCCTCCTCCCTCGGGGAGCCCAGTGGCCCATGGGCCTCACTGTGGGACGGAGGTGCAATCAGAGACATGCCCCGTCGCACTACCGACACCTGGCACTGCCAGTCCTGGAGGCCTGCAGCGGTATTGACCACGGTCCGAATGCACGCAGAGACAGAACCCAGGGAGTGCGACATTCCTGCCATGGACTGTGTTATCTCAACCTGTGAGTGCGCATCGCCATCCATCACGTGCGCCAGGCTGTCTATGCTCTCCGCGACTGACTGCTGGGGCTGTGCCATCGCCTGCTGGGACTGGGCCATGGCATGGTGAGAGTCGGCCAGGGCCCGGAGAGCGGCGGCAATGTCCTGTTGGCTCTCTGAGATGGCTGCCTGTGAGAGGGCAGCCCTCTCCTGGCCATGGATGACGCATGCACGTGAAGCCCAACGTCTTGCAGAACCTGACCAATGGCCAAAACCGTTTCACCCATTGCCTCCACCGCGGACGCCACCCGTGCGCTGTCGGCCTGGGTGGCTGCGATGAGCGACACCACTGCCTGCTCCTGGACGCGAAATGCCGCCTCCAACTGCGTGTGCAGGTCCTGGAAGATGGCCCTCATCCAGTTATTCAGTCCCTCGGTGTCCACATGCATCGGTTGTCCGGGTGGGCCAAGTACATCCAGGAACCCGGGAACCGTCTGGGCGGCAGCTGTTTGCTGGGCCTCGGCTGCCCTCCGACCGTCCAATCCCTCGGCTTCTCCAAACTCCACCTGCTCGGCTGTGTGGTGCGCACCAGACCATGACCCGGGAGCCTCTTCACTTATCTGCCCAACCGAGGTGAGTGTCTCTGCGATGGTGGATGGTGTGGGAGACAGCAGTGCCGCTAGCTCGAGGTCATCGTCCGTTAGGAGGTCTGGTGTGTACTGGTCCCCCTCATGGGCCGGCGCAAGGTGCATGCGGCCCATGTCATGTTGCCCTCCAGGTGAATCCGTGGACTGTGTGGCCGTTCTCTGTGCGTCATCGTCACTGTCCATCCTGTGCCCCTCAGTATTGTCTCTGTCCGTCATATGTGCGTCCCCGTCCAGCGTCCCAGACTGAGAGAATGGCCCTCCTGTCCGACCGACTGCCACCCTCTGGCATGCGTCCCTGGGTGCGCTTGAGGTTAGAGATGGTCGGCTTTGTCTTGGCCGAGACGACCCTGGAACGTTCGACGGCTGGCCCTGGGGAACACAACGATATGGGGTTCGTTAGACATGCTGGGCCGGATGTATGGTGGTGGTGGGGGCAGTGTGTGAGGGGGGAGGGGATCGGGGGTGCAGCGGCATGAGTGTGAGGAGGGAGGGGATCGAGGGTGCAGTGGCCAGTGTGAGGGGGGAGGGGATCGAGTGCAGTGGCCAGTGTGAGGGGATCGAGTGCAGTGGCCAGAGTGTGAGGGGGGCGATGACGGGTTTGGTGGGGGGGGGGGGGGTGGGTGGTGAGGACATACAGGGTTGTCTCACTTGCTTCTGCACCTTCGACCTGGCATGTCGCCACCTCCCGGGTGGCGGATCCCCCAGCGAAGTCCAGGACCCTCTGTTCGTGAACATTTAGGGGGTGCAGCACAGGAGAACCCCCTCCTGTGGGGGCATCTTGACAAATACATGAATAGGATGGGAATAGAGGGATACGGACCCATGAAGTGTAGAAGATTGTAGTTTAGTCGGGCAGCATGGTCGGCACGGGCTTGGAGGGTCGAAGGGCCTGTTCCTGTGCTGTACATTTCTTTGTTCTTTGTTCTTTGTTCTTTGTTCTCATACGCTCATGTTGGTTGTGAGCTGTCTTGTCCTGGGGGGGGGCAGGGGGGGGGGGGGGTTGGATAAAGCATCACAATTAGGCGGGTATCATCAGGGCGTGCAGATGTAAGCTATATTAATGCTGGGTGAGGAGACAGTTGGAGCCACGCCATGGCATCTATCCAGGGGGGTCCCGTGCTCATGTGGGTTGAGTACAACGTTGTGCACCCTGAACCCCCCCCCTCCCACCCCCCACCCCACTTCCCCCCCCCATGCATGGGGGGGGGGTTGGTTGTGACCCGGGGGCACCCTCATGGCATTTACCCTGGCAGCCCGAGTGAGGTCGTGCAGCTTCTTCCGACACTGCTCCCCGGACCAGGGGGTGTGCCCCACAGCACTCACAGCGGTGCCAACTTCACGCCAACCACGCCTCACCGCGCTGGATGGCTGGCAATGCCCACGTCTTGGGCAGAGGGTGTCCCTTCGGCTTTCAACCTCATCGAGGAGGGTGTCCAGGTCCATGTCCCAGAACCTCGGTGCGGCTCGTCGGGGCTCAGCCATCTCTCCTCCTTCTACTCCTCCTGGGTCTTTCCGTGCGCGGATCACACCATTTATGGCGCAGTGCCGCGTCATTCGGGCATTGTGCGCTTACAAAGCTGCTTTCGGGCCACGCCCCCAGAGTTCCTCGCGACCCCGCTCCTCGCCCATTTTCGGGCCCTGAATCGATCGCGATCGGGGCCGTTTCGCGCCGTCGTGAAACTCGACGCCATTCACGACGGCGTGGGCACTTAGTCGCGGGAGCGGAGAATCGCGCCCCCTGTCCCTCAGAATACCTTCTAATAACTATCGCACTACAGAAGTAAGACTTACCGGTTGGTACTTCCTGACTTTTCTCTACAGCCTTTCTCAAACAAGGCCACAAAATTTGCTACCCTCCAATTTTCAGGCACCTCTCCTGTGGATGTCGATGATTTAAATATCTCAGTTAGGGGTACGGCAATTTCCTCTCTAGCCTCCCACAACGTCCTGGGATACATTTCATCAGGTGCCGGAGATTTGTCTATCTTGATGCGCTTTAATACCACCAGCACTTCCTTTCCTGTAATATGTACACTCCTCAAGACATCACTTTTTATTTCCCCAATTTCCCTAACATTCGTGACTTTCTCAACGGTAAATGCTGACGAGAAATATCCATTTAGGACCTCTCCCATCCGTACATAGATGATCCTATTTATCCTTAAGAGGCCCTACCCTCTCCCTAGTCACTCTTCTGCCCTTTATGTACCTGTCGCTCTTTGGATTTGCCTTTGTTTTAAATGTCAAAACAATCTCATGTCCCCTTTTTGCCTTCCTAATTTCTCTCTTAACTCTACTGCGACAAGCCCTATACTCTTCAAGGGATCCATTTGGTCCCAGCTGCCTATTCATGTCATATGCCTCCTTCTTCCTTTTGACCATGGCCTCAATATCCCGTGACATCCAGGGTTCCCTACCTCTACCAGCCTTACCCTTCACTCTAAGAGGAATGTGCTCATCCTGAACCCTAGTTAACACACTTTTGAAAGACTCCCACTTACCAGCTGTCCACTTGCCTGTAAACTGGCTCCCCCAATCAACTTTTGAAAGTTCCCGCCTAATATCAAAATTGGCCTTGCCCCAATTTAGAATTGTAACTTTTGAGCCAGAACTATCATTCTCCACAGCTATCTTAAAACTAATGAAATTATGGTCACTGGTCCCAAAGTGATCCCTCATTAACACTTCCATCACCTGACCTTCCTTATTCCCCAAGAGGAGATCAAGTTTGGCCCCTTCCCCAGTCGGACCATCCACATATTCAATGAGGAATTCTTCCTTGAATACAATCAACAAATTTCTCTCCATTCAAACCCCTAGTGCTATGGTTGTCCCAGTTAATGTTGGGAAAGTTAAAGTCCCCTACTATTACCACCCTATTTTTCCGGCAGCTATCTGTCATTGCCACTTGCTTTCTTCATTACCTGCTGCACTTGCGTGCTAGTTTTCTGAGACTCATGAATGAGTACACCCTGATCCCTCTGCACCAGAGCACCCCAAAGTCTCTCCCATTTAGATAAGTTCCCTTTCCAATTTTCTGATCAAAATGGATGACCTCACACTTATCCACATTAAACTCCATCTGCCAGATTTTGGTCCACTCACTGAACCAATCTATATCTATTTGAAAGGTCCTTACTTCCTCATTGCAGCTTACTGTTCCATTCATTTAAGTGTCATCTTCAAGTTTGGCAGCTGTAGGTACACCTGCCAATGATTTTAATTAGTCATCGGAGCCACCTCAAATCAAGTATCTGTAAAGTGGAATAACTGTTGCTTTTCCAATGTCAATTCATTTTTTCACTACTTCCTGTTTATATTAGATCATTTTTACAGAACTGGACAGTGAGGCTTTTTGTATTAATATACGACGCCAAATGTAAACCACAAGCCTGTTCTTATCTAGCCGCTTTTTAAGAATTGTGAAGTAGCAGGATCTCAACCTTACCACTGATTATGTATACATGAGGAGCGGTCTTATTGTTTTTCAGGGTTATGCTTGTGCAGTGTCTCAATTATCTCAATGATTACAATGATATAATTCTAAATTATGCACCACAGTAACTGGAAAGTTACGCATTCCATTGTATGAGAGTTTCTTGTATTTATGAACATAAATTGCTACAAATGTATAATTTTAACATTAATATGTTTTAAAATCATAATTGTTGCCATATTATTCTGATTTGGGTAATTGTGGGACAGATAAAAGTAAACTTGGCGTGGATAGCGTATCAGAAAGATATGAAGTTACAGGTAAAAGTGTCAATCCTGTTGTGCTGCTGTGATGCTGGTGAGAAGTGACGGCACGGTGGCACAGTGATTGGCACTGCTGCCTCACAGCATCAGGGACCCGGGTTCAATTCCCAGCTTGCTGAACTTTCTGTGTGGAATCTGTACATTTTCCCTGTGTCTGCATGGGTTTCCTCCGGCTGCTCTGGTTTCCTCCCACAGTCCAAAGATGTGCCGTTTAGGTGGACTGGCCATGCTAAATCAGGGGCTGTTTAGCACATCAGGGGCTGTTTAGCATAATCAGGGGCTGTTTAGCACATCAGGGGCTGTTTAGCATAATCAGGGGCTGTTTAGCACAGGGCTAAATCGCTGGCTTTGAAAGCAGACCAAGGCAAGCCAGCAGCACGGTTCAATTCCTGTAACAGCCTCCCCGAACAGGTGCTGGAAATGTGTTGACTAGGGGCTTTTCACAGTAACTTCATTTGAAGCCTACTTGTGACAATAAGTGATTTTCTTTTCATTTCACTTCATTTCATTTTCATTCAAATTGCCTCTGAGTATCCAAAATGGCTAGATGGGGTTACGAGGAAGAAGGTTTGCAGTTAAGGTATAAACTGGTATAAATAGTTCATGTATTTTTTCCAGATCAAAGGATGGTTTGACAGTAAATCAAGGAAGATTTTAAAGCATCTATATACTTTTCAGATCAAATGCCAGTTTTAAAGTTAAAGATAATTAGTTGCATTTCTCTCTGGGAACAGGCCATGTGTGTCACGTTGACATGCGAATGTATTATGGGAGACAAGGAGGATTCATTTTGTTATATCTGAGCTGTATTGGTCAGTCTGTGTCCAGATCAGATTAGAGAAGCAGAGAGAGAATCTGCCAACAACCAGAACACGGAGCAGAGTGCAACCACCAATCAAGGATGTTTATGATTTAGAGTCACGATGCAAGGATATGAATGAGGCTGAGGAAATCCATATTTGTGAGTTGTTGAAGTAGGGTTGGACGATTTGCCAAGCTTTATGCTAATGAAAGAATCCGCAAGAAACCCCTTACCTCAGAAGATAACTGGGAAAAGGAGAAAGCCCACAAGAAATCCTTCAGAGCTGAGACACACATTGGATTGATTCAAAGATCTTTGAATAGAACATCAGAACAAAGGAAATAGGAGCAGGATAAGGCCATAAGCTGGCTCTGCCATTTAACAAGATTATAGCTGATCTTCTGCCTCAACTCCATTTTCCGGCACTATCCCCATATTCCTTGACCTTTAATATCTAGAAATCAATTGATTTCTGTTTTGAAACTACCCAATGTAAGAGGGCACGATTAATCCATCGCATTGTGCCTGCCGCGGATCTCAGTGTGCTGGGTAAATAGCGGAAAGACCACAATCAAGTTTCGCACTGGCCCACTCCCGATGCGAGTTCTGGATCTCACCCAAAAATGGCTAGCATATTTAATATTTTAAAATAATCTTTATTGTCACAAGTAGGCTTACATTAACACGGCAATGAAGTTACTGTGAAAAGCCCCTAGTCGCCACATTCCAGCACCTGTTCAGGTACACAGGGAGAATTCAGAATGCCCAAATTCCCTAACTGCACGGGCTCGATTTTCCGATTCTGGGGCTATGTCCCCGCATCGTGCTTCATGGCGGGGGCCGCTCGTGGACACAGCCCGCGAAATAGCCCCCCCTCTGTCCGGCTCATGACCCCTGGACCACCCCCCACCCCCCCACCATTCCCCCAGCCCCGCATAATATCCCCCCCGTGCCCGCGGATCGGCCCTCCCCCGACTGTGGACTCAGTCCGCTGCCGCCATGCCGAGTTCATAGAACATAGAACATAGAACAATACAGCGCAGTACAGGCCCTTCGGCCCACGATGTTGCACCGAAACAAAAGCCATCTAACCTACACTATGCCATTATCATCCATATGTTTATCCAATAAACTTTTAAATGCCCTCAATGTTGGCGAGTTCACTACTGTAGCAGGTAGGGCATTCCACGGCCTCACTACTCTTTGCGTAAAGAACCTACCTCTGACCTCTGTCCTATATCTATTACCCCTCAGTTTAAAGTTATGTCCCCTCGTGCCAGCCATATCCATCCGCGGGAGAAGGCTCTCACTGTCCACCCTATCCAACCCCCTGATCATTTTGTATGCCTCTATTAAGTCTCCTCTTAACCTTCTTCTCTCCAACGAAAACAACCTCAAGTCCATCAGCCTTTCCTCATAAGATTTTCCCTCCATACCAGGCAACATCCTGGTAAATCTCCTCTGCACCCGCTCCAAAGCCTCCTTCCTATAATGCGGTGACCAGAACTGTACGCAACACTCCAAATGCGGCCGTACCAGAGTTCTGTACAGCTGCAACATGACCTCCCGACTCCGGAACTCAATCCCTCTACCAATAAAGGCCAACACTCCATAGGCCTTCTTCACAACCCTATCAACCTGGGTGGCAACTTTCAGGGATCTATGTACATGGACACCTAGATCCCTCTGCTCATCCACACTTTCAAGAACTTTACCATTAGCCAAATATTCCGCATTCCTGTTATTCCTTCCAAAGTGAATCACCTCACACTTCTCTACATTAAACTCCATTTGCCACCTCTCAGCCCAGCTCTGCAGCTTATCGATATCCCTCTGTAACCTGCTACATCCTTCCACACTATCGACAACACCACCGACTTTAGTATCGTCTGCAAATTTACTCACCCACCCTTCTGCGCCTTCCTCTCGGTCATTGATAAAAATGACAAACAGCAACGGCCCCAGAACAGATCCTTGTGGTACTCCACTTGTGACTGTACTCCATTCTGAAGATTTCCCATCAACCACCACCCTCTGTCTTCTTTCAGCTAGCCAATTTCTGATCCACATCTCTAAATCACCCTCAATCCCCAGCCTCCGTATTTTTTGCAATAGCCTACCGTGTGGAACCTTATCAAACGCTTTGCTGAAATCCATATACACCACATCAACTGCTCTACCCTCATCTACCTGTTCAGTCACCTTCTCAAAGAACTCAATAAGGTTTGTGAGGCATGACCTACCCTTCACAAAGCCATGCTGACTATCTCTGATCATATTATTCCTATCTAGATGATTATAAATCTTGTCTCTTATAATCCCCTCCAAGACTTTACCCACTACAGACGTGAGGCTCACCGGTCTATAGTTGCCGGGGTTGTCTCTGCTCCCCTTTTTGAACAAGGGGACCACATTTGCTGTCCTCCAGTCCTCTGGCACTATTCCTGTAGCCAATGATGACATAAAAATCAAAGCCAAAGGTCCAGCAATCTCTTCCCTGGCCTCCCAGAGAATCCTAGGATAAATCCCATCAGGTCCCGGGGGCTTATCTATTTTCAGCCTGTCCAGAATTGCCAACACCTCTTCCCTACGTACCTCAATGCCATCTATTCTATTAGCCTGGGGCTCAGCATTCTCCTCCACAACATTATCTTTTTCCTGAGTGAATACTGACGAAAAATATTCATTTAGTATCTCGCCTATCTCTTCAGACTCCACACACAATTTCCCATCCCTGTCCTTGACTGGTCCTATTCTTTCCCTAGTCATTCGCTTATTCCTGACATACCTATAGAAAGCTTTTGGGTTTTCCTTGATCCTTCCTGCCAAATACTTCTCATGTCCCCTCCTTGCTCGTCTTAGCTCTCTCTTTAGATCCTTCCTCGCTACCTTGTAACTATCCATCGCCCCAACCGAAACTTCACACTTCATCTTCACATAGGCCTCCTTCTTCCTCTTAACAAGAGATTCCACTTCCTTGGTAAACCACGGTTCCCTCGCTCGACGCCTTCCTCCCTGTCTGACCGGTACATACTTATCAAGAACACGCAGTAGCTGATCCTTGAACAAGCCCCACTTATCCAGTGTGCCCAACACTTGCAGCCTACTTCTCCACCTTATCCCCCCCCCAAGTCACGTCTAATGGCATCATAATTGCCCTTCCCCCAGCTATAACTCTTGCCCTGCGGTGTATACTTATCCCTTTCCATCATTAACGTAAACGTCACCGAATTGTGGTCACTGTCCCCAAAGTGCTCTCCTACCTCCAAATCCAACACCTGGCCTGGTTCATTACCCAAAACCAAATCCAACGTGGCCTCGCCTCTTGTTGGCCTGTCAACATATTGTTTCAGGAAACCCTCCTGCACACACTGTACAAAAAACGACCCATCTATTGTACTCGAACTATATCTTTTCCAGTCAATATTTGGAAAGTTAAAGTCTCCCATAATAACTACCCTGTTACTTTCGCTCATATCCAGAATCATCTTCGCCATCCTTTCCTCTACATCCCTAGAACTATTAGGAGGCCTATAAAAAACTCCCAACAGGGTGACCTCTCCTTTCCTGTTTCTAACTTCAGCCCATACTACCTCGGAAGAAGAGTCCCCATCTAGCATCCTCTCCGCCACCGTAATACTGCTCTTGACTAGCAGCGCCACACCTCCCCTTCTTTTGCCTCCTTCTCTGAGCTTACTAAAACACCTAAACCCCGGAACCTGCAACATCCATTCCTGTCCCTGCTCTATCCATGTCTCCGAAATGGCCACAACATCGAAGTCCCAGGTACCAACCCATGCTGCCAGTTCCCCTACCTTGTTTCGTATACTCCTGGCATTGAAGTAGACACACTTCAAACCACCTACCTGAACACTGGCCCCCTCCTGCGACGTCAAATCTGTGCTCCTGACCTCTATACTCTCATTCTCCGTTACCCTAAAACTACAATCCAGGTTCCCATGCCCCTGCTGCATTAGTTTAAACCCCCACAAAGAGCACTAACAAATCTCCACCCCCAGGATATTTGTGCCCCTCAGGTTCAGATGTAGACAATCCTGTCTGTAGAGGTCCCATCTTCCCCAGAAAGAGCCCCAGTTATCCAGAAATCTGAATCCCTCCCACCTGCACCATCCCTGTAGACATGTGTTTAAATGCTCTCTCTCCCTATTCCTCATCTCACTATCACGTGGCACGGGCAACAACCCAGAGATAACAACTCTGTTTGTTCTAGTTCTGAGCTTCCATCCTAGCTCCCTGAAAGCCTGCCTGACATCCTTGTCCCCTTTCCTACCTATGTCGTTAGTGCCAATGTGGACCACGACTTGGGGCTGCTCCCTCTCCCCCCTAAGGACCCGGAAAACACGATCCGAGACATCACGTACCCTTGCACCTGGGAGGCAACATACCAAACGTGAGTCTCTCACGCTCCCACAAAATCTCCTATCTGTGCCCCTGACTATAGTGTCCCCAATTACTAATGCTCTGCTCCTCTCCCCCCTTCCCTTCTGAGCAACAGGGACAGACTCCGTGCCAGAGGCCCGTACCCCATGGCTTACCCCTGGTAAGTCGTCCCCCCCACAAGTATCCAAAGCGGTATACTTGTTTCTCAGGGGAACGACTGCAGGGGATCCCTGCACTGACTGCTTTTTCCCAGTCCCTCTTACAGTTACCCACCTATCTCCAATCTTTGGTGTAACTAATTCCCTGAAGCTGCTATCTATGACCCCTTCTGCCTCCCGAATGATCCGAAGTTCTTCCAACTCCAGCTCCAGTTCCCTAACTCGGTCTTGGAGGAGCTGGAGATGGCAGCACTTCCTGCAGGTAAAATCAGCAGGGACACTAACTGCATCCCTCACCTCAAACATCCTGCAGGAGGAACATTGCACTCCCTTCCCTGCCATTCCTCTAACTTTCTACCAAGATCTGGCTAACAACTAAATTAAATTTTTATAAAAAATAATAATAATATAATAAAATATGGTACTTACCTCAGACCAATGGGTTTTATTATTAGGTTAGAGGAGGAGGGCGGGTGGGAGACACTACACGTGTAGTGTCTCAGGTTTCCTCTCCACCAGAATTTATTGGTGAGGGTCTTCCCAGACGTCCGCGGGTCGACTTCCTGTTCCCACCTAAAAAACTAATTTAAAAAAAAAGAAAAATTCTCAGCTCCTGCTGAAATTGACTAACCAGCCAGCTCCACTCCCGTCGAAATCGACTGGCCTGCCCCTGCAAAGACAAGTGCTTTTAAAGGACAGACTTACCTCCCAGCAGCCACTTCCGCAATGCTCCCGCTGAAACTGACTCACCAGCTGTTCTCCCGCCGAAATCGACTGGCCTGCCCCTGCAAAGACAAGTGCTTTTAAAGGACAGACTTACCTCCCAGCAGCCACTTCCGCAATGCTCCCGCTGAAACTGACTCACCAGCTGTTCTCCCGCCGAAATCGACTGGCCTGCCCCTGCAAAGACAAGTGCTTTTAAAGGACAGACTTACCTCCCAGCAACCACTTCCGCAATGCTGCCGCTGAAACTGACTCACCAGCTGTTCTCCCGCCGAAATCGACTGGCCTGCCCCTGCAAAGACAAGTGCTTGTAAAGGACAGACTTACCTCCCAGCAGCCACTTCCGCAATGCTCCCTCTGAAACTGACTCACCAGCTGTTCTCCCGCCGAAATCGACTGGCCTGCCCCTGCAAAGACAAGTGCTTTTAAAGGACAGACGTACCTCCCAGCAACCACTTCCGCAATGCTCCCGCTGAAACTGACTCACCAGCTGTTCTCACGCCGAAATCGACTGGCCTGCCCCTGCAAAGACAAATGCTTTTAAAGGTTGACTTACCTCCCAGCAGCCACTTCTGCAATGCTCCCGCTGAAACTGACTCACCAGCTGTTCTCCCGCCGAAATTGACTGGCCTGCCCCTGCAAAGACAAGTGCTTTTAAAGGACAGACTTACCTCCTAGCAGCCACTTCCGCAATGCTCCCGCTGAAACTGACTCACCAGCTGTTCTCCCGCCGAAATCGACTGGCCTGCCCCTGCAAAGACAAGTGCTTTTAAAGGACAGACTTACCTCCCAGCAACCACTTCCGCAATGCTCCCGCTGAAACTGACTCACCAGCTGTTCTCCCGCCGAAATCGACTGGCCTGCCCCTGCAAAGACAAGTGCTTGTAAAGGACGGACTTACCTCCCAGCAGCCACTTCCGCAATGCTCCCTCTGAAACTGACTCACCAGCTGTTCTCCCGCCGAAATCGACTGGCCTGCCCCTGCAAAGACAAGTGCTTTTAAAGGACAGACGTACCTCCCAGCAACCACTTCCGCAATGCTCCCGCTGAAACTGACTCACCAGCTGTTCTCACGCCGAAATCGACTGGCCTGCCCCTGCAAAGACAAGTGCTTTTAAAGGTTGACTTACCTCCCAGCAGCCACTTCCGCAATGCTCCCGCTGAAACTGACTCACCAGCTGTTCTCCCGCCGAAATTGACTGGCCTGCCCCTGCAAAGACAAGTGCTTTTAAAGGACAGACTTACCTCCCAGCAGCCACTTCCGCAATGCTCCCGCTGAAACTGACTCACCAGCTGTTCTCCCGCCGAAATCGACTGGCCTGCCCCTGCAAAGACAAGTGCTTTTAAAGGACAGACTTACCTCCCAGCAACCACTTCCGCAATGCTCCCGCTGAAACTGACTCACCAGCTGTTCTCCCGCCGAAATCGATGGATGAGACCATGAGAGACCCACACTGTCGGGAACTTGGCCAGTCGGGGGCGAAGCATTGGAGGGCGGGCTTCAAGCAATGTCCTGAGGCCGTCTCTACGTGGCGCGGCATACTCCTAGAGTACATCACTTTGGAGCGGGCGGATCATCGCGAAAGCGGCGCCGGCCCCGATTTGGTCGTAAACCTGGATTCACCGGCCATTCACCAAATAAGATTTCAGCATTGGCGACCAGAGAATCCAGTCGCATGCCTTTCAGGACTTGTCGGAGGAAACCGGAGCACCCGGAGGAAATCCACGAATCCACGGGGAGAAGGTGCAGACTCCACACAGATAGTGACCCAAGTCGTGAATCGAACCTGGGACCCTGGAGCTGTGAAGCAACAGTGCTAACCACGGTGCTACCGTGCTGCCCTCATTAACCCTCATTTGCATTCATTTTAATCTCATCAGCGAGACTAATGTCGAATGCAGCGGCCTCCTGTGAATTAACCGTTGCCCCAGTAAGAAAGCACATGGGAAATGGGCGACATGGTGGCGCAGTGGTTAACACTGCTCCCTCGTCGCACCAAGGTCCCAAGTTCAATCCCAGCCCTGGGTCACTGTCTGTGTGGAATTTGCACATTCTCCCCATGTCTGCATGGGTCTCACTCCCACAATCTAAAAGATGTGCAGGGTAGGTGGATTGGGCACACTAAAATTGCCCCTTAATTGGAAAAAGAAATAATTGGATACTCTGAATTAAAAATCACGTGGGCCCGGTTTAGTACTCCTTTTATAAAACGTGAAGCTGGTGCAATGGCTGCTGAGGGGAAGTGAGGAGGTGAGTAGCCATTTCCATTTGCTGGCATACAGCTCAAGGACACTAGAGCTGACTTCTCAGGGGGGTTGGGCTTGGTTTGGGGGCTACAACATTCTAGGTCGGGGGCCGACCCTGGGCCAGTGGGGTTGATGGGTTTTGCATCTGTGAAGCCTTCAAGCCACCTTGAAATATTGTGGAGACCAATAAAAGGGGCAACCACAGATGCTGCTTGTCTGTCCTTCCAGGAGAGAGCCCTGCTGGGGCCTCAATGCTGAAAATCAATTTCACTCCCTTTGACTGTGAGCAGTCTCCAGCTTCACAGCTGAAAGCAATTGCAAATGAGGAATTCGCCTAGTTAGTTGTGAGGGCACTTCCCAGCCGCAGGTTGTGTTTACTGTTTGCTCCTGTTGATGACTCACAAATGCCTGGAGGCTTCTGTAGCTGAGAGGAAGGAAGAAATAAGGTATTTTTGGTCTCTTTTACCTAGAGTGCAGTGAGGGGAGGATTTTGGCAGGCCTACTACTGGGCTGGGGATGTAAGAGGACTTGCTCGACCAGACTGTCGATGGTTTTAAAGGTCAGTTTTGTGCATTGACCGTGTATTCTGTTCTGGACTTGGGGTCATCTGTTAATGCCCTCTGTGTTCCTGTGGCTCTGTCCTCGAACAATGCGGTGATAGAAGATCAGATGCCGATACTACAGGAGAGGAGGGGCGATGGCCCAGCTTGACTGCACGACCTGGAGGTTGCTTCGGGACACTTTACTGGACTACCGGTGACTGGGGGTAGCCTTTTTTGGTTCGACTACCAGTCTGCCTCTGCTATCCTTCACCTGTTCTATCTCCCTCGTGGCTGCCTGCTTTCTCAGCTGGTGAACAGCAGGCGGCTAGCCTTTTCTCCATGTTTGTAGAAGGTCCCCCTTGTCTGTCGTTGTTGGTGCTTTCCTGGTGGATAGCAGGTTAAAGTCCATTTGTAGCTTTTACCTCTCCGCCAGAAGCTCTACAGTTGAGGCCTCGGAGTATCTTCTGTCAACCTCCAGAATAGAGTCGATTAGTTGTTGCCCTCTCCCCCCTGTCCCTGCGTGCCTGATAGGTGATAATTTCTCCTCTTATCACAGCGTCTCCCAGAACATGGAGAGTGAGACCTCTCCATTCCAGTTGTTCCTAATGTATTCATCTATGACCTGTGATGGTTTCTGGCAGAAGTTCTTGTCGGCCAGGAGGGCTGTATCCAGCCTCCATGGAGACATGTAGTGTGGAGCGTGGTCGGAAATTGCGATCACGGAATATTCCGCTCTTACTACATCTGGATTTCCCCACTTCAAAGAATTGTGTACTTGCGAAAAAATGAGAACTCCTTCTCACCTGGGTACATGAACCTCCATCGGTCCACAGCCCCCATATGCTCCATGATGCTCAATCAATAACTCCTAAGATGAGATTGGAGACAATTGAAGGCTTTATTGCACTAGATGTTTCCCCCAGCAACGCAGGTACAGAATGCAGCTGTTGGGGAGACTCAGGCTCTTATACTCCGCCTTACTGGGCGGAACCAGCAGGCAGGCTTCACCAATGAAAATAGAAGTCTCAGATACATCCCACACCAATGCTCTTACAGCATTCTTCAGGGTACCGTAATACCCCTAATACCGACTCCCACATTCACCCCCTTTTAAAAAAGAGTCCGGCGGGGGTGGTGGTCTTGCGTTAATCAGTGGTCGAGGTGTAGGTTATGGTGGTACCCGGTATACATTAGCACAGTGTTTTGCCTCATTACATGTCGCAACTATTTACAATAACTATTTACAGTCAAAGTGAAGCAATTAGTCGATTGGGGGCACTGGTCGTACTCTGCGATCGTCGTAGCTTCGGCGGTGATGCAGGCGCCGGCTCGGGCATCCGTGGCTCCGGAAGCGTGGCTTCGGCTTCTTCAGCAGCTTCATCACCCTTAGATGGGACCAGTGGAAGGACCGATCCACCCGGGAAGGGGGCGGCTGTGGAGTGCGCCGGTGGGAGGGAGAATGGGGTCGGTAGTGAAGGCGTAGGTGGGGATCCAGCGGGCACCAGGTCCCAAAGGAGACCGTATCCTGTCGGCCGTCGGGGTACGCCACGTAGGCGCATTGAGGGTTAGCGTGCAGGAGGTGGACCCTCTCGACCAATGGGTCCGACTTGTGCGCCCGCACGTGTTTGCAGAGCAGGATGGGTCCAGGAGCTGACAGCCAGGTTGGGAGCGAGGTCCCGGAGGAGGACTTCCTAGGGAAGACAAGGAGACATCCGTGAGGGGTTTGGTTGGTCGTGGTACACAGTAGTGATCGGATGGAGTGGCGAGCATCCGGGAGGACTTCCTGCCAGCGGGAGACTGGGAGATTCCTGGACCGTAGGCCAGTAGGACGGTCTTCCAGACCATTCCGTGCTCCCTCTCCACCTGCCCGTTTCCCCGAGGGTTGTAACTGGTCGTCCTGCTCGAGGCAATGCCCTTGCTGAGCAGGAATTGACGCAGTTCATCGCTCATGAAGGAGGATCCCCTATCACTATGTATGTAGGCGGTGAAACCAAACAGCGTGAAGATACTGTGGAGGGCTTTTATGACGGTGGTTGCGGTCATGTCGGGGCAGGGGATGGCGAATGGGAACCGGAAGTACTCGTCAATCACGTTCAGGAAGTACGTGTTGCGGTCGGTGGAGGGGAGGGGCCCTTTGAAGTCCATACTGAGACGTTCAAAGGGACGGGAGCCTTTATCAGGTGCGCTTTCTCTGGCCTGTAGAAGTGCGGCTTGTACTCCGTGCAGATTTGGCAATTCCTGGTGGCGGTCCTGACCACCTCGATGGAGTAGGGCAGGTTTCGGGTCTTAATGAAATGGAAAAATCGAGTGACCCCCGGGTGGCAGAGGTTCTCGTGGAGGGCCCGGATACCTGTGCATTGGCACATGTGCCGCGGGATAGGGCATCAGGAGGCTCGTTTAGCTTCCCGGGATGATACAAGATCTCATAGTTGTAGGTGGAGAGCTCGATCCTCCACCGTAAGATCTTATCGTTCTTTATCTTGCCCTGCTGTGCATTATCGAACATGAAAGCAACCGACCGTTGGTCAGTGAGGAGAGTGAATCTGCTGCCAGCCAGGTAATGCCTCCAATGCCGCACAGCTTCTACTATGGCCTGGGCCTCCTTTTCAACTGAGGAATGGCTGATTTCTGAAGCGTGGAGGGTGCATGAGAAGAAGGCCACGGGTCTGCCCACTTGGTTGAGGGTGGCCGCCAAGCCACGTCAGACGCGTCACTCTTGACTTGGAAGGGGAGGGATTCGTCGATTGCCCATCGTGGAAGCGAGGGAGATTGTTTGAAATGCAGGGGAGATTTGGAGAGAACAGCGCCTTACCGTGTCTGGATGTACAAAGCTCTCCATGCTCCCGGAGTCAAACAGGCAGGGCGTTTCGTGCCCATTGACCCGGAGGGTCATCATGGAGTTCCTGAGGTGCTTTGGGCGTGGCTGGTCGAGGGTGAGGGCGCCGAATTGCGGGTAGCTGGCCTGGTCAGAGGTGGTGGGGTGGTCCCAAGATGGCTGCCCCTGTCAGTCACACGTGTCGGGCGGCGATGAAGATGCCGGCCAAGATGGCGGCCCCCGTCGATCGCACGTGTCAGGCGGCGATGAAGATGCCGGCCAAGATGGCGGCCCCCGTCGATCGCACGTGTCAGGCGGCGATGAAGGTGCCGGCCAAGATGGCGGCCCCTGTCGATCGCACGTGTCAGGCGGCGATGAAGATGGCAGCCAAGATGGCGGCCCCCGTGAGTCGCACGTGTTGTGTAGAGTCGAAGATGGCTGCCCCCACGGACAACACGAGGTGGGCGACGTGTCCGAAGGGGGCGGGGCCGGCAGGCACACTGCCACGCTGCGAGGTCTGCGGGCCTGTGAGTCTGGGAATCGGGCCTGTGATTTGGAGGACTTGGACCTGGCCAGGCAAGCTTTGGCAAAGTGTCCTTTCTTGCCGCAGTCACTACAGTTCGCGTCCCGAGCCGGGCAACGCTGCCTGGGGTGCTGGTTCTGGCCGCAAAAGTAGCAGGACAGCCCCCCGGGTTGGGCGGGCAGCCGCGCGGCACAGGCCTGGGGTAATCTCTGGTCGGGTGTCCACGAGGGTGTCGCGTGGTCGGAGGGGAAAGCGTTGAGGCTCTGAAACATTACTTCTAGGGAGGTGGCTAGTTTTACCGTCTCTTCTAGGTCAAGGGCGCCCTTCTCGAGCAGGCGCTGTCTGACGTAGTTGGACCGGACTCCAGCCACGTAGGCATCCCGGACGGCAAGTTCCATGTGTTGTGAGGTCGTGATGGCCTTGTAGTTGCAGCTTCGCACGAGGACTTTGAGGTCGCGTAGATACTCCTCCAGCGATTCCCCGGGGCATTGGCAGCGAGTGGTGAGGAGACGCCACGTGTGAACACTTCGTTCACCGGCCTCACATATTGCTGCTTCAGGATGGTGAGCGTGTCTGCGTATGTGGTCGCTTCCTCGATTTGCACGGAGATTCGATGGCTCACCCGGGCGTGGAGGAGGCTCAGCTTCTGTTCATCGGTGATGGAGGGCGAGGAGGAGGTGGCGAGGTAGGCCTCAAAACATCGGAGCCAGTGTGAAAAAATCCCTTTTGCTTCCGCGGCCTGTGGTTCCAATCGGTCAGGTTTGAGGGCTGCTTCCATCGCAATGTTGCAGTTGATTAAATTGATGCGACCATCAATTCACACGAGACAGAGAGTTGAAGTGAACAGTGGCTTTAATCAACTAGAACAGTGCCTGCCTGCGACTGATCTGCACTGAGAGCCGCCTACAG
Source organism: Scyliorhinus torazame (assembly GCF_047496885.1). NCBI lineage: Eukaryota > Metazoa > Chordata > Chondrichthyes > Carcharhiniformes > Scyliorhinidae > Scyliorhinus > Scyliorhinus torazame. The sequence goes on along the minus strand of NC_092713.1, from coordinate 296,562,088 downwards.
GGCAGCTGCTCTATATACCTCACCTCAAGGGGGCGGAGCCAGGGGTGGAGCCCACTAGGGCACCAACATGATACAAGCGGTGTAATACAATACAATGGTCCATAGGTGGAGCCCACAAGAGCAACAACATTGTACAATGTAATACAGTGGTGAATGGTTGCCATTATACATTCACCACAGACTCATCGTTATTCGAGATCTGGCCCACTACGGTCGTATTGTCAGCAAACTTGTAGATGAAGTTGGAACCAAATTTTACCACACAGTAGTGTGTACAGGGAGTATAATAGGGGGCTAAGTATGCAGCCTTGCGGGTCTATTGTGGGGGAGGTGTTTATTCTTACTGATTGTGGTCTGTGGGTTAGAAAGTCGAGGATCCACTGGCAGAGTGAGGAGCCAGGTCCTAGGTTTTGAAGCTTTGATATGAGCTTGCCTGGGATTATGGTGTTGAAGGCGGAGCTGTAGTCAATAAATAGGAGTCTGATGTAGGAGTTCTTGTTGTCGAGATGCTCTCGGGATGAGTGTAGGGCCAGGGAAATGGCGTCTGCTGTGGACCGGTTGCGACGGTATGCGCATTGCAGTGGATCTAGGCGTTCTGGGAGTATGGAGGTGATGTGCTTCATCACCAACCTCTCGAAGCACTTCATTATGACTGAAGTCAGGGCCACCGGACGGTAGTCATTGAGGCATTTTGCCTGGTTTATCTTTGGCACCGGTATGATGGTGGTCTCCCTGAAGCAGGTGGGGACCTCGGAGCGGATTTGGGACGGGTTAATGATGTCCGCGAACACAGCTGCCAGCTGGTCCGCGCAGGCTCTTAGTGCACGACCAGGGATCCCGTCCTGACCCGTCACCTTCCGCGGGTTCACTTTCAGGAAAACCGATCTGACTTTGGAGGCTGTGACGGTGGGTATGGGTGAGTTATGGGCTGCTGGGGCACTCAACAGCGGATTGTTGGTTTCCTGCTCGAACCGAGCATAGAATGCATTGAGTTCATCGGGGAGGGTGCGCTGCTGCCGGAGAGACTGCTCGGCTTCGCTTTCTGGCCGGTATGTTGTTTAGTCCTTGCCACAACCGCCGAGAGTCTGTAACGCTAGTCTGTGACTATAGCTTGGTCTGATATTCTCTCTTAGCATCTTGGATGGCTTTGCAGAGGTCGTACCTGGATTTCCAGTCTAGGTCGGGGTCTCCTGGACGTCTCAGTTCCCTGGTGAGGAATGTCTTCCATCCATCACCCACTTCCTGGCATCCTTGCTGAATTTCGTATTGGTGTGGGTAAGGGGACATTTTTGTCCGATTTTGTGGGCTAAATTCTTCTAAAAGTGCCTATTTTCCTGTCTTTCGGAAGAGAGCTACCTGATGTGGGACTGCACAGCACAACCCCATCACCGGAAGTCCCGTCGTTGGTCTTTTAATGAGATGATGGACTAGGGTGGCACAATGGCGCTGTGGTTAGCTTTGCTGTCTCAGGGTGCCGAGGACCCAGGTTCGATCCGGGCCCTGGGTCACTTTCCATGTGGAGTTTGCACATTCTTTCTGTGTCTGCATGGGTCTCACCCCCACAACCTAAAGATGTGTAGGGTAGGTGGATTGGCCACGTTAAATTGCCTCATAATTGGAAAAACAAAATTGGGTACTCTAAATTTATAAAAAATAAAATAAAATAATGTGAAAAGACCATAAGACCATAAAATATAGGAGCAGATTTAGGCCATTCGGCCCATCGAGTCTGCTCCACCATTCAATCATGGCTGATATTTTTCTCATCCCCATTCTCCTGCCTTCTCCCCATAACCTCTGATCCCCTTATTAATCAGGGACCTTTCTCTCTTTGTCTTAAAGACACTCAGTGATTTGGCCTCCATAGTCTTCTGCGGCAAAGAGTTCCACAGATTCACCACCCTCTGGCTAACGATATTCCTCCTCATTTCTGTTTTAAAAGATCGTCCCTTTAGACTGAGGTTGTGTCCTCTGGCTCTAGTTTTTCCTACAAGTGGAAACATCCCCTCCATGTCCACTCTATCCAGGCCTCGCAGTATCCTGTAAGTTTCAATAAGATCCCGCCTTATGCTTCTAAACTCCAACGAGTACAGACCCAGAGTCCTCAACCGTTCCTCATACGACATGCTCTTCATTGCACAGATTATTCTTGTGAACCTCCTCTGGACCGTTTCCAAGGCCAGCACATCCTTTCTTAGATACGGAGCCCAAAACTGCTCACAATACTCCAACTGGAGTCTGACCAGAACCTTATATAGCCTCAGAGGTACATCCCTGTTCTTGTACTCTAGCCCTCTCAACATGAATTGCATTTGCCTTCTTAACTGCTGACTGAACCTGCACGTTAACCTTAAGAGAATCTTGCACAAGGACTCCCAAGTCACTTTGTGTTTCTGATTTCCGAAGCATTTCGCCATTTAGAAAATAGTCTATGCTTCCATTCCCCTTTCCAAAGTACATAACCTCCCACTTTTTCACATTGTATTCGATCTGCCACTTCTTTGCCCACTTTCCTAGACTGTCGAAGTCCTTCTGCAGCCCGAATGGTTCCTCAATATTACCTGTCCCTCTACAGATCTTTGTGTCATTTGCAAACTTCACAACAGTTCCTTCAGTTCCTTCTTCCAGATCATTAATGTATATTGTGAAAAGTTGTGGTCCCAGCACAGAACCCTGAGGCACACCACTAGTCACCAGCTGCCATCCTGAAAAAGATCCTTTTATCCCCACTCTCTGCCTTCTGCCAGTCAGCCAATCCTCTTTCCATGCCAGGATCTTACCCTTAATATCATGGGCTCCTAACTGACTTAACAGTTTCCTATGCGGCACCTTGTCAAAGGCCTTCTGGAAATCTAATTAAATCTCGTCCACTGGTTCTCCTATGTCTAACATCCTCATTACTTCCTCAAAGAACTCTAACAGATTTGTCAACCATGACCTGGCCTTGACGAAGCCGTGCTGACTCAGTCCTATTTTATCATGCACTTCCAAGTACTCTGCAATTTCATCTTTAATAATAGATGCTAAATCTTACCAATGAGGGAAGTCAGGCTAACCGGCCTATAATTTCCCATCTTCTGCCTCCCTCCCTTCTTAAACAGTGGTGTTACATTAGTCACTTTCCAGTCCTCTGGGACCCTTCCTGCCTCCAATGATGCCTGAAAGATCACCACCAATGCCTCCACAATGTCCTCAGCTATCTCTTTTAGAACTTCGGGGTGTAGTCCCTCTGGTCCAGGTGATTTATCCACCTTCAGACCTTTCAGTTTTCCCAGAACCTTCTCCTTAGTGATGGCCACTGTGCTCACCTCTGCCCCCTGATTCTCCTGGAGCTCTGGCATTCCACCGTGAAGACTGATGCAAAGTGACTATTCAGTTCCTCTGCCATTTCTTTGCTTCCTATTATTATTTCTCCAGCCACAGTTTCCAATGGTCCAATGTCTATTTTTGCCTCTCTCTTACCTTTTATATATTGAAAAAAAACCTCTTCCTATCTTCCTTTACATTACTAGCTAGCTTGCACTCATGTTTCATCTTCTTCCCCCTTATTGCTTTTTCAGTTGTCCTCTGCTCGCTTATAAAGGCTTCCCAATCCTCTGGCTTCTCACTAATCCTTGCTACTGTGTATGCCTTTTCTTTTGCTTTGATGATGTCCTTGTCTTCTCTTGTCAGCCATGGATGCCTTGTCCTCCCCTTAGCATGTTACTTCCTCCGTGGGATGAATTTCTGTTGTGCCTCCCGAATAACCCCCAAAACCTCCTGTTATTGCTGTTCCACTGTCTTCCCTGCTAGGCTCTTTTTCCAATCAACTCTGGCCAACTCCTCCTTTATGCCTTTGTAGTAATCTTTATTTAATTGTAATACCGTTACATCTGATTCCAGCTTCTTCCTCTCAAACTGCAGGGTAAATTCTACCATATTGTGGTCACTGCTCCCTAAGGGTTCCTTCACCTTAAGTTGCCTAATCAAGTCTGCCTCATTACACATCACCAAACCCAGAACTGCCTATTCCCTCGTAAGCTCTGTCACAAGCTGCTCCAAAAAAACATCTCTTAAACTTTCCACAAATTTCTTTTCTTGGGATCCACTACCACTCTGATTTTCCCAATCCACCTGCATATTGAAGTCCCCCATGATTATTGTAATTTTGCCATTTTTACATGCCTTTTCTATCTCCTAATTTATTTTCTGCCCCACATCCTGACTACTGCTAGGGGGCCTGTACATAACTCCCATCAGGATCTTTTTACCTTTGCGATTCCTCAACTCTACCCACAGAGATTCTATGCCTTCTGATCCTATATCGCTCCTTGCTATCGATTTAACTTCATTCCTTACTAATAATGCAACCCCGCTCCCTTTGCCCATCTGCCTGTCCTTTCGATAGGGCACATATCCTTGGATATTTAGATCTCAGCCCTGATCCCCTTGCAGCCACGCCCCTGTGATGTCCACAACATCGTACCGGCCAATTTCAATGTGCGCAACAAGCTCATTTACCTTGTTCCCCGTAAACTGCGCGTATTTAGGTACAGCACCCTCAGTCTTGCATTGACCACCTCCCTTCTCACACTTGTCACCTTTTTTGCTCTGCCTGAGGGTGATGCCGTTCTCTTATTTTTGTTGGCTATTCCTCCTGACATCTTCTAAGCTAATATTTAGTTCCCATCCCCCTGCCACACTAGTTTAAATCCTCCCAAGTGAATCTAGCAAACCTCCCAGCCAGGATATCGGTGCCCCTCCAGTTTATATGCAATCCGTCTTTCTTGTACAGGTTCTAGCTGCCACAGAAGAGATCCCAATGGTCCAAAAATCTAAAAGCCTCCCTCCTACACTATCTTCCTATTTCTAGCCTCACTGGCACATGGCACAGGGAGTAATCCTGAGATTACAACACTAGAGGTCCTGCTTTTTAGCTAACTGCCTAATTCCCTGAATTCCTTCTGCAGGACCTCATCACTCTTCCTGTCTATTTAGTTAATTCAACCTCTGGCTGTTCACCCTCCCCCTTCAGGATGTCCTGTGTTCATTCAGAGACATCCTTGACCCTGGCACCAGGGAGGCAAAACACCATTTTGGAGTCTCTTTCATGTCCACAGAAGCACCTATCTGTGCCCCTTACTGTAGTTTCCCCTATAATTATCGCTCTCCTGCACTTTGCCCTCCCCTGCTGAGCAACAGAACCAGTTGTGGTGCTACTGATCTGGCTGCTGTTGTTTTCCTCTGATAGGCTATCCCCCCCAACACTATCCAAAACGGTATACCTGTTAGAGAGGGAGACAGCCACAGGGGATTCCTGCACTGACTGCCTGCCCTTTCTAGTGGTCACCCATCTGTCTGCCTGCACCTTGGGTGTGGCCACGTCTCTATAACTCCTATCAGTGACGCTTTCCGCCACCTGCATGCTTCTAAGTGCATCCAACTGCTGCTCCAACCGAACCACGAGGTCTGTGAGGAGCTGCCTTTGGTTACACTTCGTGCAGACCTAGTCGACCAGAACGCTGGAAGCGTCATGCATCTGCCACATCTCACAGTTGGAGCACTGCATCCCACTGGGTGACATTTGAGCACTCGTTAATTAATTCAAAATAAATACTTAAATTGTTATTAGATTAAGTTACAATTAACTATATGGCCCTGGCGCTAGATTTTACTGTAAAATTAAATGCTAAATGCTAATTTCTGCCCTCAGGTTTAGTTACTCCTCTACCTAGTTAATTAATTAGTTTTTTCAATTTTTTTTTCACATTTAACAGATTCCCTATCAGCCAATCAGGTCACAGCTTTACTATGCTGTCACTTCAGTTTTTCCAGCCCCCACAATTTTAAAAGGTTTTTATATCACTTACCTTCCCAGGATGCTCTCTGGATTTCTTGTTGCAGATTCCCAGTTACAAGCAAGAAGAAAGAAATCAAAACAAAAGGGGAAAAGCACCTCCTCCCACTCTGCACCGAATTACCACACTGCTCCAAATTACGAATTTCCCATCCCACTCTGGCTGCCTCTCTCAAGCTGTCTCGAACTTCATGTGTGCAAAACTTAGACTCCATCTCAGCAGGGAAACAGTGAGGCACCTGTGCCACATCCTCGCAGACTTGGCACCCCGTGGAAGAGGACACTCGCTCCTGGTGGCGGTGAAGGTCACCATGGCCTTCAACTTTTATGCCACCGGTTCATTCCAGAGTTTGAGCGGAGGTTGAGCAGGGACTTGTGCAGCACGTCACAATCTACAGGCCACATCTACATCTGGGAGGTCACGGATGCCCTCTATGCCCAGGCATCAGACTTTATCATCTTTGAGCTGGATCAGGCCTACCAAAATGAGAGGCTGCAGGATTTGCTAACATTGCAGAGATGCCCCAGGTCCATGGGGAAATCAATGGCATGCATGTGGGCGGCACGGTAGTACTGTGGTTAGCACAGTTGCTTCACAGCTCCAGGGTCCCAGGTTCGATTCCCGGCTTGGGTCACTGTCTGTGCTGAGTCTGCACGTTCTCCCTGTGTCTGCGTGGGTTTCCTCCGGGTGCTCTGGTTTCCTCCCACAGTCCAAAGATATGCAGGTTAGGTGGATTGGCCATGCTAAATTGCCCTTATGTCCAAAAAGGCTAGATGGGGGTACTGGGTTACGGGGATAGGGTGGAGGTGTGGGGGCTTAGTTAGGGTGATCTTTCCATGGGCCGGTGCAGACTCAATGGGCCGAATGGCCTCCTTCTGCACTGTAAATTCTATGATCTATGTCTTCCTGCGTGCACCAGAGCATCAAGGAGTGCCAATTATTAACAGGAACAGTTCCAAACCCTGAATGTTCAGATTGTGTGCGACCGCCACCTCCGTATCATGCACCTGTGTGTAGTTCCCAATGGAACGTTCATGACAGCTACATCTTTAGAGATCCCCGGTGTCTTCAAGAATGATCCCAGGATGACGGTGGATTGGCCATGCTAAATTGCCCTTAGTGTCCAAAAAGGTTAGGAGGGGTTATTGGGTTCTGGGGATAGGGTGGAAGTGAGGGCTTAAGTGGGTTGGTGCAGACTCGATGGGCTGAATGACCTCCTTCTGCACTGTATGTTCTATGTATGTACCTATGTATTTTATGTTTCCATTCCCCCTAGCTTCAGATAGTGAACGCCCCCACCCCACCCCCACCTACTCAGTGCTCCTCAATTTTCTTGATTTTTCATGGACTACTGCTACATCTAGGTGTGTCCCCAGGATGCACATCAGAGATGGCGATAACCTGGTGCTATCTGCATCCTGTGGCTTTTGATGCCATGGTGGAAGTCCTCTGGAGGACCTGGAGCCGGAGGACTCCGGCCAATTTGCCGTGCCACCATATTCTGCCTGCTGCGCTTGAGATGCACCGGTGTCAGGAGGGGGGACTCCGGAAGAGCTGGAGACCGCCGTGTTCTCCTTGATGGCAGGTGGCAGTTATTGGCCTCTAGTGCTTCCTCCTGCCTGTCAGTGCCCAAAGGGCACTGGGGGACTCCATGGGATGGAGGGCCAGCAGGAGCTCCAGAGGCCTCTGAGACATTTTCTTTTTCCACCTACCCGGCACATCTTTGCATTGTAGAGGCAAAACCCACGCAAACAAGGGGAGAATGTGCAAACTCCACACAGTCAGTGACCCAGAGCCAGGATCGAAGCTGGGCCGCCGCCGCCGTGAGGAAGCTGTGCTAGCCACTGCGTCGCAGCGTTGCCCGCGGCCTCTGGGTCATTTAACCCGGCCAGTCCTGGCGACTCCCCATTGGCTGCAACATGGTGTTGACATCCTCAGCGATGGCCCTCAGTGCCTCGGCAATGTTCACCTACGTATGGGACCTGTTCCTCAGTGGCTGGGACATGATGTTGAAACCCTCAGCTACGGCCGTCATAGACTGAGCCATGCCTTGGGCACCATCACTCAAGACATGGATGTCGTGCTCCAGGCTTTCCACTGCAGTCGCCAGCCTAGCAATATTGGCCTCAGTGCCATACATTATTGGTGCCATCGCTTCTCCCCGAAGCCTTTGGGACTCCTCCAGTCAGCTCTGCACTCACTGGAATGTTGCTGACATCCCTCCAGAATGTCACAGCTGTGTCCTATAATTTGCATCAGCTCTGGTAGAACCTTGTCCAGAGGCTCGTCATCTGACTGGGACCCAGCTGAGTGCTGGGAACCAGCAGACCTCCGAAAACTGTCTCCTGTGGATGTTCCTGCCTCCACCTGATCCGCATCAGCAACTGTGTGGTGCTCACCAGATTGTGCCCCAGAAGCCTGTCCACTAATGTCGTCTGCCTCTGCGCTGGTGGAGGGTGCGGGTGATGGCTGTGACACCTCGATTGTGGTCTCCTCATATATCATGGGCTATCTTCTTCTGTGGGGCCAAAGAGAGGGCACTATGAGTCTTGTGGGTCAGGGGGAGGGGTTCTAAAACAGGTAGCATGTGTGGGCACCACAACTGGACATGAAGAGGTTGTCTTGGTGGTTACCAGGGGCTTCTGAGGAACAAACACGAAGATCGTAGGTGGGGAGGTTGCGAGATGTCAGCCAGTGATTTGTGGGGGGAGGTTTGGGAATTTGAGGCAGAACTGTTGTCAGGAGGGAAGTGGTCATTTACCCTTGCAGCTCGTTGAACGTCATTGGTCACCTTATGGCATTGGACAGTGTACCTCCTAGTCATGCTGCTGCACTGAAAGCTGCTGCCACTGCCTCCCAGGCGGTATTGCTGACCCTGCTGCTGGTCCTCTGACCCCCTCGGGAGAACAGGATGCCCTCCCTCTCATTCACAGTATCAAGAAGCCTGGTCAGGTCGGCACCCCCAAAGTAAGGAGCAGATCTGCGTGCTGCCATGCTTGTGTGTTGACTGAGAGACAGTGGTGAGGGAGAGTTTAAAAACAGCTCCTCCTTGTTAGTGGCGAGAATCTGAGGCACAGGTTCAGCAAGTCAGACAGCGAGACAGCCAGTAATAGCGAGGAACCAGTGGAGGCTCATATTTAGCACTAAGTGCCGTTGAACACGGGGCGGGACGCGATCTTGCCAACTCGGCTGTAAAGGAACACCCCATCAAAAGCGTCCAAAATGACACTTAGAGCTTGGAAATGTTCCTGTTAAATCACGTCCAGAGCCTCCACAGTCTTCTGGGGTGGAGAATTGAAAAGATTCACCACCCTCTGAGTGAAGACTTTCCTCCTCATCTCAGTCTTAAATGGTCTACCTCTTATTTTGTGATTGTGTCCCCTGGTTCTCGGAACTACAGCCAGAAGTTCCATCTATCTTCTTCAGCTCTGTAAGAATGGTGTATGTCTCAATATGGTCACCTTTCATTCCTCCAAATTCAAGAGAATTCAGGCCCAATTTCCTCAATGGGCACTCAAGAAACTAAAGTAAAAAGAAGTTCTTGGTTGAAATCAAAAGTAAAATGGAATTTTGGTTTAAAGTGTAAGTGACTGTGAGGAGTGTTCGTAGTGCTTGTAAGCGCAACACAAGTGGATAAGGTGGTCAAGAAAGCATACGGAATGCTTGCCTTCATTGGACGGGACATCGAGTATAAAAACTGGCAAGTCTTATTACAGTTGTATAGGACCTTGGTAAGGCCGCACTTGGAATATTACGCACAATTCTGGTCGCCACACTGCCAGAAGGGTGTGGAGGCTTTGGAGAGGGTGCAGAGGAGGTTTACCAGGATGTTGCTGGACTGGAGGGTGTTAGCTATGCTAAAGACTCGGACTGTTTTCATTAGAAAGACGGGGGTTGAGGTGTGACCTGATAGAGGTCTACAAGATTCTGACGGGCATGGATAGAGTGGATGGCAGGCACTCTACACCAGGGTGGACGGGTCAGTCACCAGGGGGCACAGGTTTAAGGTCCGTGGGACAAAGTTTAGAGGAGGTGTGCGAGGCAGTTTTTTTACGCAGAGGGTGGTGAGGCCAGGAACGCTTTGCCAGGGGAGGTTGTGGAAGCAGATACATCAACGGCGTTCAAAAGGCATCTTGACAAACACATGGATAAGATGGGTAAAGAGGGATACGGCACTGAGGGTTTTGGCAAAGGTTGGTGTCTTGACCGGTACAGGCTAGGAGGGCCGAAGGGCCTGTTCCTGTGCTGTATTGTTCTTTGTTCTTTGTTCTTTGCTGGTTTGTTTTCTTTTTCAGTAAAGATTCTTTGCCTTTCAAACGTGAACTCCTGTTAGGTGTTTTTTAAATTTAATAAATGGATATTTGAATGCTTTTTTATAAGTTACTGGTCTCGACTGAGATTAGAACAAAATGATCAATAGACAACTTTACCAATAAGAAACTTCTAACATAGACACAATTGATTTGGTGAGAAATAATTTATTTTCTATCATGATAAATATCAGAAATAATTGCAAAACAGTATAAATAAATAATATTATATAGTAATAACATCAATGTTTCCTTTTGTCTTGCAGACATCTCAGTCAGTCGTTCCCTGTGATATGACGCAATATGTTACACATCAATAAATTAATAAATACTCATTCATAATTTTCACACTGTTTATATCAAATCGCTCTGCACGTTCACAACTTCTGGTGTCAATGATATTTTTCTCTGCAAGCCAATCGCACAGTCAAGATGAATTAATGTTGTGTGAGTTATTCCTAAGCTAATGTTTTTTAATTTATTTTTGCTCATTTCATTTTGGCATTAATATCATAAAAATGTAAACTTGACTTCAAAGCTAGTATCACAACTGATTAGAGACAAAAATAATTAAATCTGATATAAAAATATTAATTGTTCAAAATAAATTATGAGAAGTGTGTATTTCCCGTCTGTTCCACTGATAAAGATGCTTCTCCATTTTTACACTTAAGTATTTCATTAAGATTTACCAATATAGTCTTATCTTGGTTTATTTGGTAACATATTTCAGAATTATCCATCTTTCCTTTGCATTTAAATTGATTAAATCATGTTGATCTATTTTGGAATCCTTCAGGATGAGGGCTTACTTAATTTCTAACTTGAATATTGCTATTCTAAAGCTCAGATGATCTTGATAAATGTTCATCCCTGAATCCAACTCCCATTTGTCTTTAAATCAAAGTATTCTCACAGTACTTACAAAAAGGATATTGAAGTGTGGATGAAGTTGGTTCCACCTCAGCCTGAATCATAAGCCATTGGTGTTACATTAAAACTTTGTGTACGGGGAAGCCCAACGGCGCAGTGGTTAGCACCGCTGCCCCGCTGCCCGAGGACCCGGGTTTGAAATCGGCCCTGGGTCACATACCATGTGGAGTTTGCACATTCTCCCCCCCACAACCCTAAAAAAGATGTTCAGGGTAGGTGAATTGGCCATGCTACATTGCCCTTGAATTAGAAAAAAAGAATTGGGGACTCTAAAGGGGGCAGCACGGTAGCCTTGTGGATAGCACAATTGCTTCACAGCTCCAGGGTCCCAGGTTCGATTCCGGCTTGGATCACTGTCTGTGCGGAATCTGCACAGTCTCCCCGTGTGTGCGTGGGTTTCCTCCGGGTGCTCCGGTTTCCTCCCACAGTCCAAAGATGTGCAGGTTAGGTGGATTGGCCATGATAAATTGCCCTTAGTGTCCAAAATTTCCCTTAGTGTTGGGTGGGGTTACTGGGTTATGGGGACAGGGTGGCGCTGTTGACCTTGGGTAGGGTGCTCTTTCCAAGAGCCGGTGCAGACTCGATGGGCCGAATGGCCTCCTTCTGCACTGTAAATTCTATGAATTCTATGCAATTCATATTTTTAAATAACGCTTTGAGTACTTAGACAGTAGGATCATTGCACTCCTAAAATGGAGGGATTTTTGCCCTGCCTGTGGAGGTCCCGGAGAGCAGAACTCCCATCTGACCACAAAGATTGATGCAGAACTGTTTCAAAATTCCAGGGAAAGGGTTGTAAATATAATCATGATGGACTAATCTTGCAGGGGCTGGTTTAGCATAGTGGGCTAATAGCTGGCTTGTAATGCAGAACAAGGCAGCAACGCGGGTTCAATTCCCATACCAGCCTTCCCGAACAGGCGCCGGAATGTGGCGACTAGGGGCTTATCACAGTAACTTCATTGAAGCCGACGTGTGACAATAAGCCATTATTATTACTTGCAAGGCTGGAAAGCCAAGGGAAGCAGCATAAATTGCCAAACCTTCCACAATGGGGCAGTTAGGGCAGTATGGTGTCACAGTGGTTATCACTGCTGCTTTACAGCGCCAGGGTCCCGGGTTCATTTCCGACCTCAGGTGACTGTCTACGTGGAGTTTGCACTTTCTCCCTCTGTCGGCATGGATTTCTTTCAGGTGCTCCGGTTTCCTCCCACAGTCCAAAAATGTGCAGGTTAGGTGGATTGGCCATGCTAAATTGACCCTTAGTGTGGCCAAATATGTGTAGGTTATATGGCGTTATGGGGTTAGGGGAATAGGGAATGGGCTTAATTAGGGTGCTCTTTCAGACGGTCAGTGCAGACTCGATGGGCCAAACGACCTTTCTACACTGTAAGAATTATATGGTTCTAGTGTGCAACTATCCACAGTTTGCAAGCTAAACTATCCCTCTTGTGGCCATTTTCTTTACCTGCTAAATTTCTTGGGCCTATACAAGGCCCTGATTGGAACTCATTGCAGGGTAGCCACTTGCAGCCCCTCACAAAAATGAATTTACAGAGGAAGGAAACTGAGACAGAAACCCAGATTCTACCTCAATCTGCCAGGTGATATACCCGCTCTCTGCCCTCTTCCATAGAAGCCATACAGTGCAGAGGGAAGCCATTCAGCCCAGCCAGTCTGCACCAGCACTCCAAAAGAGCACTCTACCTAGGCCCACTCCCCGTCCTGTCCTCATAACCCCACACATTCAGCATGCCAATCCACATAACCTGCACATCTTTGGATTCTTCCGCCTCTACAGATGTGGAGCCACGGGGTTTAAGTGTTTAATTTAGCCCGAGTATGGTGAATAATTCTAAAAGGTTACATTGCCAATGACACTGTATCCTTGATCCTTTCATTTACCAAGTAATACAGATATAAGTAAAATTCAATTCAATACTATGACATTCACGAGTCATACACTATGCATATCAAAATGTCCACACAAACAAGTGTCCTTTGGACATCATCCATAACTTTGGAAATATGATACAAAATTGTAAAATACTTAAATAGCCTTTGTACTAGAATTATGAAACTACCGCTGTCCAATTCAGGAGGATATTAGACATGGTCACGAAGCAGGTTGTCCCTTCTCAGTTTCCTCAGATCTCTTTTTCTTTTCTTTGGGCAGCTGGTGCTGATCTGCCATGCTACAAAACGGTTAAATGCATCCAGGAATTCATCTAGTCCATGATCCGTGGATGAACAGTTAGATTCAGTAACCTGAAAACATGTTTAGAAAAGCGTATTTGAAATGAAATGAAATGAAAATCGCTTGTTGTCACAAGTAGGCTTCAAATTAAGTTACTGTGAAAAGCCCCTAGTCACCACATTCCGGCGCCTGTTCGGGGAGGCTGGTACGGAAATTGAACCGTGCTGCTGGCCTGCTTTAAAAGCCAGCGATTTAGCCCTGTGCTAAACCAGCCCCTTAATAATAATTGAATTTGAATTGTATTTGAATCAACATCTCATTCATTGGATCGCAACATGGCCCCCCCCCCACCCCACCTCCCCACCGCAACATTTTCCCATCCATGCAAAATTATGTCAGATTATGTCGAGCAGCTCTCCAGTATTGCCTTGAGTTTATCTAAGGGCCTTGTCATAATGTCTTATCTATTTTTATATTTCTAGCTAGCTTTCTCATGTACTCTAATTTTTCAGTCCTTATTAATCTTTTAGTTATTCTTTGATGTTTTTCTTCCGATTCTCAGTCACATATTGATACATGTAGATACCAGCATGGGAAAGTGGTCAGGAATGGGATCTCTGGCATATTTTCCACCCTTTCTATTCCAGGGATTGTCCCATCACAGCTAATGCTCTAGTTGGCATCAGCAAACTCAGCGCAGTACTGGGATAGAACGAGAGGGTAAATATTCCAGTCTCTCCTGCAGCAGGAATCGTCGCTGCAGGAAGGAAAATTTAATGGAACATTTAAAGATTCATTGACATCGGATGATAATTTCTGGTCTTGGGGTGGGCATGACTCGAAAATCCGGCCTCTGGGAATTTTTTGGAGGGCTGTCAAGGTATGCTTTTCCACTATTAGATCAATGGAAAGCCAATGGAAAGCCAAAGGGAATGTTGGTTAAAAATTACTCCATGCATTGCATCTGCTCCAGCGACACACCCAAAATACTCAATAAGATAAATATAAGGCATGGAGAAATAAATAAACTCAAAACACAATTACCTCGTCGCTGCTCTTCAGGCTGTTTAAGTTTGAAGTTATTCTTATCACGTGTTTATCTTTACTGTCCACTGAGTTTAATCCTTGAGAGAAGATCTCTGTTGCATGTTGAATACAGTTTATATCCTAAATGGATATACCAGATATTACTTGTTAATTATAGAGACATAATATTCCATTGAAATTAACTACCTGATGGATGAGATGAGCTAATGATTTTTTAAAATTCAAACTTAATGATCCCCTGTTTCCACATTTCTTTAGAGTGCTCTTATTTTCTTTACATCTTGCCCTTTTTAAGGTGAGAGATGTTTTTGCTGCAAAATATATTGAGCGGGATTCTCCATCCCGCCTCACTAGTATTCTGGTGCGGCGCACCCCTGCCGGTGGCGGGATTCTTCATCTTACCAGGCAGACAATGGGGTTTCCCATTGTGGGCAGCCCCACGCTGTCGGGAAATTCTCGGGCTTGCATGCACTGCAGGCGCAACGGAGAATCCCGACAGCGGAGAATCCAGTCCATTAAATATTCTACTTTGGGGTAGAAATTGGTTGTGCACACAGCATATGCCCCCAACGTGGGAGACTCAACTGAAAATAGATTCTTGGGCCTCACTTCAATAACTTGGAGGAGTTGCAGGTGTCTTGTCAAGGCTCCAGAGACAGTTTGTCCATTGTCCACTGGATTGATTTATGGCAGTTTGATCTTTCAGGATTGGACATCAGATAAAGTTCTGGTATAGAGAGGAAAATGCAAATTTGGAGATTTGGGGGTTACAGTTGTGAGCTGGCAGTATCCCCCGAAAGTTCCGAGGCGTTAGAAGGAGCAACATAGACAAGGTAATGTGGCTTGCAAGTCAATATGGCTTGGAAATTGGGAGCTAAAACATTTCTAAAACTATTAAATAATTTGTTAAAACTGAATGCCACCTGACAAGTTGGTATCTTATCCTTAAAAGCCGTGATGTGGAGATGCCGGTGTTGGGCTGGGGTGGGCACAGTAAGAAGTTTATCAGGTTAAAGTCCAACAGGGTTATTTGGAGTCACTAGCTTTCGAAGCGTAGCTCCTTCATCAGGTGAGTGTTATCCTTAAAAAGGTTCATTATTATTTCACAATAACTTTGCAAAGTGTAAATGCAGACTGATATTCCTGATCACTTTGAAAGATTTGAAAATATCTAAAAATAATTGTTAAATCCAAACCAGTGAATAAAGATGTGAAAAATGAAAATACATACCCCGTTAAGATCTGGTGTTGTCAGGGTTCCCAAATGCTACAAAAACAAAATATAACTGCAGTTAGAATTTGTAAACGAGATAGATGGCAGATTGCAACTTTAACAAATCTTGTTGGCATTATATAAAGCATATATCCATGTTTATATATAGATCTACAAAGAACTAAAGCTCTCAGGTCCCTGTACAAAATTTGTATAAACACGTATAATTTATTAATTACAGAAAACAGAAATTGAACTCACAGTTAAATTCAGCCTTTTACTATTGTCCTGAATTTCTTTAAGTGCATTCAAACGGCATGCGTCAAGTGCAGTCACACAGCAGCCGAACAGAAATAGGTAAATGATGAACATTTTGCTTCGAGGTTCTGGAGAAGCTCTGGTTTCTATTCCTTGCAACAGTTATGCCGATTTTGCATGTTGGCTACCCCTTTTATGTGATGTTCTGCACCCTAGAAATTAATTACCTTAATGGAAGACTATGGGAAATACCAAATGATGATCTGCATGACACAATCTAGGAATCCTTCGACCACAGATACCCAAATATTTTAAAAGTCGATGAAAGAGATGCTGCGTCAAATATCTACAATCAAGATATTTGTCAACTAAATATCAACAATTTCCAGATATCTACATCAAGATATTATCTTTTTTCGTCATTTCCTTCATACTGTTGCCACTAATGTTCGCACAACTGAACATATTTGCCCATTGCTCATCAGATCGGTTTTCCCCAAACCATTCATTTATTGTCTTTTTATTTCTTCTCCTTTTGTGTTTTGGGTTTCTTGATATATTAATCAGGAAATAATCGTTCAATTTTATGTAATTCAATGTAAATGTACAAGATAATGAGCGCGGTTCTCCCAAAAAAGAACACCCGGTCCTGCCCACACTATAAAATCTCTTCAGCAGTGGGGACCTGAACTTGCCGGCGAGACCGGCTCTTCAAAGATCAGGTTGCCCTTTGGTAAGGGGACCCCGATCTCTAAGTGAGCTTTAGGGTCCCCCACATGTCCCAAGCATGGACAAAGCCATTCCCAGCTGACATGGGCATTACCACCCCCTACCAAGTGATCACAATCCACAATCGGATCACTGAGGGCACCCTTCCAGCCTCCCCCCCCCTCTTTCAGCCCCACCACCACATTTCAAGTCCCTCCTTCACCCCCCAACCTTTATGAAGCCCCTTCATATCACCCCATCCTTCATGACCCCCTTGAGCCCCCTTTCATGGGCATAGTTCCCCTTAGGGGGCAGCTTGGCACTGCCAGTCTGGAACCCAGGGTGCCGAGGAAGTGTCAGGGTCGTGCCCTGTCCTGACCACCCGAGGGGCACCACTGCCCACCGAGACCCCCAGACGGGCTATCATGCCTGCTCTTCGCTGGTAGAGACCAGGACTAATTGGTGCCCGGGCGAACGCTGTCTCAAATAGGCCGTATGGTTATCTGGGTCACACCCAGTGAGGGTTTGATCCAGATCACACCGGAAAACGTGCGTCGAGTGACGGGAATACAGAAATATCCACTACACACGTCGTTCAGCGGACTCTAACTTGTCGCTGAATTGTGCCCCAGATCTACTCAAAAGAGCTTCAAAGGCAATTTACTTTGAACAATTCAGAAAAGGAGGTGCTTGAAGAAATAAAAATCATTTATGGCACCAGGACCATGTCGGTACCCTGTGGCAGCGTAGAATCATAGGTAATGTACACAAAGAGGATAGGCATCCAGCCCATTGGACCCATGGGCCAGGATTCTCTGACCCCGCGCCGGGTCGGAGAATCCCCAGGGGGGCCTGGGAATCACGCCACACCGCCTGGACGCCAGCACGCCGATTCTCCGGCGCGATTTTCGGGCGCCCGCTGGATCGCCGCCGCGTCGGTCGGGGGCCGTTGATTTCGGCCGAGTCCCGCCACCGTGGGTTACGTATGATCCCACCCGGCGGGACCTGGGAGTTCTGTCTGTGGGGGCTGTCCTGGTGGAGGGGCAGCGGGATCCGAACCCGGGGGAGGAGCCTCCACGGTGGCCTGGCCCGCGATCGGGGCCTACCGATCGGCGGGCGGGCTATTTCCTATTTCCTGGGGGCCTATGTTCCTCACTGCCAGGCCCCTGTAGGGCTCCGCCATATTACCCGGGGGCCAGTGCGTAGACGGGAACAATGTACATGCGCGGACTCGCGTCGGCCGTGCCGCGCCAGCTGGAGCAGAGGAGACCACTCCGGTGCCGGCATAGCCTAGAAGGGGTGAATACCGGACAATCGAGGACCGTTGACGCCGGAGTGGTTCGCGCCGCTTTTCACGCCGGCGTCAGAACCTGGTCGCGGGATTGGAGACACCCGGCTGGTGACGGCGGCCCACATTAAGGAGTGGACCAAAATGAACCCAAAGTTGTCCGTCTGGCACATGTGCTGCTGGATGAACTGATGAACTCGAAGCTGTCAGAGATGAGCGTCGAGGACGGTGTCCTCTTGTGGAGAACACGGGTGGTCCGACCCGAGCAGGGTCACACGTCTTTATTGGTGAACCTGCACAACGGCATCCAGGGGTAGCCAAAATGAAAATGCTGGCGCGCGGTTATATTTGGTCGCCCGGGACTTCCGGGTGCGGCTATGCAGAGCTAGGTCGCATATTCGGTAGCTCCCGCTTGGAACGGACTTTTGGGCTCTTTTACAGGGCCCCCACGGCATTTGTTTGACATTTCCCGGTGTGGCAGGAAGACTGCAACATTCCCCTGACAGTGTCCCCCAGGAATGTTATGTATTTTGGCTACCAGACCCGGCAGAAACAGTAAAAGATTTGGCTGTAACTGCAGGATAAACAGAGCCTCTTCCAGCATGCAGGCGGGGGAAGGGCAAGCTTAAAGCTGCAAACTGACCTGAGGGCCTTTATCAAAGTTGAATTCTAACAGCAGAGGGAACAACTGTGAAAAGATCTCACCAAGGCCACTGAAGAAGCAGGGACGAGGCTTCCGGTGGCGGCCATGGAGGAGTAGGTCGCGCATTCGGCAGCTCCCGTCTGGAACGGACTCTTAGACCTTTTTCAGGAGTTTCCACAGACATTTTGGGGCAGATTGGTGAAGCGAACACTGCCAAAAGGATTCCCTCTCGAGACTTCCGGTTGCGGCTATGCGGAGCTAAGTCGCACATTCGGCGGCTCCCGCAAAAACGGACTTTGGGGCTCTTTTCTGGCCCGCAAGGGCACTTTTGTGACGTTTCCCGGTGTGGGAAGGAGTTAATAATAGCTCCCCGACAGTATATGGCTTTAACTAGGAGCGGGGTGACATAAAAGGTGGTGGTGGACCAGAAGAAGGGAGGGAAGAAGGACAAAATGGCGGCGGGCGGAGACCAGGCAGCGTGGAGGCAGTGGGCGGAGGAGCAACTGGAGGGTATCCAGCGCTGCCTCAGAGAGATTAAAACGGACCTGCTAGAGCCGATGAAGGCTTCTATTGATAAGCTGCTGGAGACACAGACGGCCCAGGGGGTGGCGATCCGAGAGGCTCAACAAAAGATCTCTGACAACGAGGACGAGATCTTAGTCCTGGCGGTAAAGGTGGAGACGCACGAGGTGCTCCACAAGAAATGGCAGGAGCAGTTCGAGGGGATGGAGAATCGGTCGAGGCGGAAGAATCTGCGTATTCTGGGCCTCCCGGAGGGGCTGGAGGGGCCGGACGTGGGGGCCTATGTGGTCACCATGTTAAACTCGCTGATGGGAGCGGGGTCCTTCCAGGGGCCCCTGGTGCTGGAAGGGGCCCATAGAGTGTTGGCGAGGAGGCCCAAGGCTAACGAGCCTCCGCGGGCGGCGCTGGTGCGGTTCCATCGGTTCGTCGATGGTGAGTGTGTGCTCAGGTGGGCCAAGAAGGAGAGGAGCAGCAGGTGAGAGAACGCGGAGGTTCGGATATATCAGGACTGGAGTGCGGAGATGGCGAAGAGGAGGGCCGGGTACAATCGAGCGAAGGCGGTGCTGCACAGGAAGGGGGTGAAGTTTGGCATGTTGCAGCCGGCGCGACTGTGGGTTACCTACAAGGACCGGCACCATTATTTTGAGTCTCCGGAGGAGGCGTGGGCCTTTGTTCAGGCCGAGAAGCTGGACACAGACTGAGGGTCGGGATGGGCGATTGGGGACTATGGTGGATATGTTATGCCTATTTTTGGTTCGGGGGGGGGGGGGGGGGGCCTTTGCATTGTTTGGAGTTTCTTTTTCTCTGTGTTTTTCTCTTTCAGGTTGGGGAGGGTGGATGGGGCAGGTTGGGCACTGTTTTGGTTGGTGGCGGGGCCTGGTAGGTGGAGAGCGCGGGATTTTTTCACGCGCCGAAGACTGGGGGGGAGGGGGGGGACCGGGGCGGGGAAGCGAGGATTGTTTCCCGCGCTTAGAACGGAGGGGGAGAGCCTGTGAATGGGGAGCGGGAGAGGAGGGTGTGCCACACAATGGGAGGAGTCGAAGGGGAGACGGGAGTGGCCAGGGTCAGCAGGAGTCAGCTGACTTGCGGAAGTGCAATGGGGGGAGTAAACCAGCTAGGATGGGTCCTAGCCGGGGGGGAGGAGCTGGAGCGAGTGGGGTGGGTCGAGACGGGGGTATGCCGCTGTGGGGAACGGGCCGGGTGTGGGGTGCGGGCGCGTGGCTGGCCGAGGAGGGGTCATGGCTAGTCGGTGGGGTAGGGGGGCGGGTAGCCCCCTGATCCGGCTGATAACCTGGAATGTAAGGGGACTGAATGGGCCGGTTAAGCGGGCCCGCGTGTTCGCGCACCTGAAGGGGCTCAAGGCGGATGTGGTTATGCTCCAGGAGACACACCTGAAGGTGGCAGACCAGGTAAGACTGAGGAAAGGGTGGGTAGGTCAGGTGTTTCACTCGGGGCTAGATGCCAAAAATCGAGGGGTGGCGATCTTGGTGGGAAAGAAGGTGTTATTCGAGGCGTCGAGCATTGTGGCAAATAATGGCGGTAGGTACATAATGGTAAGTGGTAAGTTGCAGGGAGAGAGGGTGGTACTGGGCAATGTGTATGCTCCGAACTGGGACGATGCGGGTTTTATGCGGCGTATGTTGGGTCGGATCCCAGACTTGGAAGTGGGGGGCCTGATGATGGGGGGAGACTTTAACACGGTGTTGGATCCTGCACTGGATTACTCCAGGTCTAGGACGGGTAGGAAGCCGGCGGTGGCTAGAGTGTTGAGGGGATTTATGGACCAAATGGGAGGGGTGGACCCTTGGAGATTTGCAAGGCCGGGGGCTAGGGAATTTTCATTCTTCTCACATGTCCATAAGGCTTATTCTCGAATCGACTTTTTCATTTTGAGTAGGGCGCTGATAGCGAGAGTAAAGGATACCGAGTATTCGGCAACAGCCATTTCGGACCACGCCCCGCATTGGGTGGACTTGGAGATGGGGGAGGAGAGGGACCAGCGCCCGCTGTGGTGCTTGGAGGTGGGGCTGTTGGCGGACGAGGAGGTGAGCGAGCGGGTCCGAGGAAGTATAGAGAGGTACTTGGAGACCAACGACAACGGGGAGGTCCGAGTGGGGATGGTATGGGAGGCACTGAAGGCGGTGGTGAGGGGAGAGCTGATCTCCATCAGGGCCCACAAGGAGCGGAGGGAGCGGGGAGAGAGTGAGAGGCTGGTGGGTGATATGATGAGGGTAGACAGGAGGTATGCGGAAGAACCTGAGGAAGGATTGTTGAGGAAGAGGCGCAGCCTCCAGGCCGAATTCGACCTGGTGACCACCAGGACGGCGGAGGTGCAGTGGAGGAAGGCCCAGGGGGCGGTCTACGAGTATGGGGAAAAGGCAAGCCGGATGCTGGCACATCAGCTTCGGAAGCGGGACGCAGCTAGGGAGATCGGGGGAGTTAAGGACAGGGGAGGGAGCGTGGTGCGGAGTGGGGTTGGCATCAATGGGGTCTTCAGGGACTTCTACGAGGAATTGTACCGATCCGAGCCCCCACGGGAGGAGGGAGGGATGGGCCGTTTCCTGGACCAATTGAGGTTTCCAAAGGTGGAAGAGGGACTGGTAGCGGGACTGGGGGCCCAATTGGGCTGGAGGAGCTGATCAAAGAGATAGGAAGCATGCAGGCAGGGAAGGCACCGGGGCCAGACGGTTTCCCGGTCGAGTTCTCTAAAAAATATATGGACCTGTTGGGCCCGCTGTTAGTTAGGACCTTCAATGAGGCAAGGGAGGGGGGGGGCTTTACCCCCGACGATGTCCCGGGCAGTGATCTCCTTGATCCTGAAGCAGGACAACGATCCCCTGCAATGTGGGTCTTACAGACCGATTTCCTTGCTAAATGTAGATGCCAAGGTGCTGGCGAAGGTCTTAGCCACGAGGATTGAGGATTGTGTGCCGCAGATCATCCACGAAGACCAGACGGGTTTTGTGAAGGGGAGACAGTTGAACGCGAATGTGCCTGTTCCAGTGCCTCCCCGTGTTTATCCCGAAGGCTTTTTTCAGGCGGGTTAACAGGAGTATAATGGGGTTTGTGTGGGCGCGAGGGACTCCGAGGGTGAGAAGGGTGTTCCTGGAGCGGAGTAGAGATAGGGGGGGGCTGGCGCTGCCCAACCTCTGTGGGTACTACTGGGCCGCCAATGTGACAATGGTGTGCAAGTGGGTGATGGAGGGGGAGGGGGCTGCATGGAAGAGGCTGGAGACGGCGTCCTGTGTGGGTACGAGTCTGGGGGCGCTGGCAACGGTGCCGCTGCCGCTCCCTCCAAGGAGGTATACCACGAGCCCAGTGGTGGTGGCGGCCCTCAAAATTTGGGGGCAGTGGAGGCGGCATAGGGGGGAAGTTAGGGCCTCAACGTGGACCCCATTACGGGGGAACCACAGGTTTGCCCCAGGAAGAACAGATGGAGGGTTTTCGGGGTGGCACAGGGCAGGGATACGATAGTTGGGGGACCTGTTTGTGAACGGGAAGTTCGCGAGCTTGGGTGAGCTGGAGGAGAAGTATGGGCTCCCTCCGGGGAACACCTTCAGGTACTTACAGGTAAGGGCGTTTGCCAGACGGCAGGTGGTGGAATTCCCACGGCTACTGCCACACACAGTACAGGACAGGGTGCTCTCGGGGGGGTGGGTGGGAGTGGGGAAGATCTCGGAAACTTACCAGGTGATGCAGGAGGAGGAGGAGGCCTCGGTGGTGGAGTTGAAAGGTAAGTGGAAGGAGGAGTTGGGAGAGGAGATCGAAGAGGGGACGTGGGCAGATGCCCTAGGGAGGGTGAACTCTTCCTCTTCGTGCGCGAGGCTCAGCCTCATACAGTTTAAGGTGCTGCACAGGGCACACATGGCCGGGACAAGGATGAGCAGTTTCTTTGGGGGTGAGGACAGGTGTGGTAGGTGCTCAGGGAGCCCAGCAAATCACACCCATATGTTCTGGGCATGCCCAGCGCTGGAGGAATTTTGGAAGGGCGTAGCGAGGACGGTGTCGAGGGTGGTAGGATCCAGGGTCAAACCGGGCTGGGGGCTCGCAATATTTGGGGTGGCAGAGGAGCCGGGAGTGCAGGAGGCGAAAGAGGCCGGAATTCTGGCCTTTGCGTCCCTGGTAGCCCGGCGAAGGATTCTCCTTCAGTGGAAAGATACGAGGCCCCCATGCTTGGAATCCTGGATCAGCGATATGGCAGGGTTCATTAAATTGGAGAGGGTGAAATTCGCCTTGAGAGGGTCGGTACAAGGGTTCTTTAGGCGGTGGCAAATGTTCTTAGACTTCCTGGCAGAACGATAGACATTGGTCAATGGCAGCAGCAGCTCAGGGGGTGGGTTTACTTTATCTTTGTTTATGTTATTTACACTGGAAGGGTCTGAAGGGGTGTCTACACCTGTTGTCTTAAGTCGGGGTGTTAATATTAATTTATTATTTAGGTACAGGGGGGAGGGGTTTGGGGGTTGCTTTTTTAGATTGTGTTTTGTACTTAACCCTGTTGGGTTCTTTTTTCTTTCTCATTTTGTTATTGATATTTTATGAAAACCTTTAATAAAAATTATTTATTAAAAAAAAATATTTGGTCGCCCGGAACAGACATCAAGAGCGAGAAGGTGGCCCACAACTGCGCTCCAAGCCAGGAGCATTTGTTATGGGCCAGGGTTTAGAGAATCCCAAAGTATATCATGGAGTTCACCTTACCCACAACTTTTAATAGATTGTGGCATGGGGAGCACACGGCCTACTCTACAGCACATCAGGGTTTACAGTCAAGACTGAAAACATTTATACTTCTTCTGAATTCACTAAATGATCCATAGATAGTTTTTGGATGGCAGCGATCAACAGCAGTGCAGCTCACAGACACCCCCAGCTCTTCTCAAACTGAAACTGAAAAGACAGAAGTGGAGCTCAGCTCCACCCACACTCTGACATCACTCCAGTAACATGAGCAGCTCCATTTCTTCAAGGAAATTTCTTAAACACCTATTTCTTAAAGGGTACTCTCACATGACACACTAGAAAGACCCGCTGGCAGCCCCTCTGGCAGCCTCTCTAGCAGCCCCTCTGGCAATCCTGCCGGCAGCCCCACTGGCAGCTCCACAGGCAACCCCTCTGGCAGACCTGCCGGCAGCTCCACTGGCAGCCCCTCTGGCAGCCACTCTGGCAGCCCCACTAGCATCTCCACTAGCAGCCCCGCCGGCAGCCCCACTGGCAGCCCTGCCGGCAACCCCATCGGCAACCCCTCTGGCAGACCTGCCGGCAGCCCCACTGGCAGCCCCACTAGCAGCCCCACTGGTAACCCCACTGGCAGCCTCACTGGCAGCCCCACTGGCAGACCTGCTGGCAGTCCCACTGACAGACCCGCTGGCAGCTCCACTGGCAGCCTCGCCAGCAGTCACACTGGCAGCCCCACTGGCAGCCCCGCCAGCTGCCCCACTGGCAGCCCCGCCAGCTGGCCCACTGGCAGCCCCGCCTGCTGCCCCACTGGCAGCCTCGCCAGCTGCACCACTGGCAGCACTGCTGGCAGAACCGCTGGCAGCCTCACTGGCATCCCAACCAGCTGCCCCACTTGCAGTCCTGCTAGCAGCCTCACGGGCATCCCTGTTGGCTGTCCCACTGGCAGCCCCACTGGCAGCCTCACTGGCAGCCCCACCGGCAGCCCCACTGGTAGCCCTGTTGGCTGTCCTACTGGCAGCCCCGCTAGCAGCACCACTGGCAGCTCCACTGGCAGACCTGCCAACAGCCCCTCTGGCGGCACCACTGACAGCCCCACTGGCACACCCACTGACAGCACCACTTGCAGCCCCACTAGCAGCCCCGATTCATCCTTGGTCTGATCCGAGAAGTCATGGTGGCGGGTCCACATAGACTTTGCCGGTCTGTTCCAGGGGTGCTGACAATGGCATCCCCACTGGCAGCACCACTGGCAGCCCCAACTGGCAGCACCACTGGCAGCCCTACTGGCAGCCCCACCAGGAGCCCCAGTGACAGCTCCACTAGCAGCTCCACTGGCAGCCCCGCTGGCAGCCCCACTGGCAGCCTCACTGGCAGCCTCACTGGCAGCCCCATTGGCAGACCCGCTGGCAGCCCCGCTGGTAGCTCCACTGGCAGCCTCACCAGCAGCCGCACTGGCAGCTCCACTGGCAGCCCCGCCAGCTGCCCAACTGGCAGCCCCGCCTGCTGCACCACTGGCAGCACTGCTGGCCTCCCCACTGGCAGACCTGCTGGCAGCCTCACTGGCAGCCCTGCTGGCAGCCTCACTGGCAGCCCCACAGGCAGCCCGACTGGCAGCCCTGTTGGCTGTCCCACTAGCAGCCCCGCTAGCAGCACCACTGGCAGCTCCACTGGCAGACCTGCCGACAGCCCCTCTGGCGGCACCACTGACAGCCCCACTGGCACACCCACTGACAGCACCACTTGCAGCCCCACTAGCAGCCCCGATTCATCCTTGGTCTGATCCGAAAAGCCTTGGTCATGGGTCCACATAGACTTTGCCGGCCTGTTCCAGGGGTGCTGACAATGGCAGCACCACTGGCAGCACCACTGAATGCCCCACTTGCAGCCCCACTGGCAGCCCCACTGGCAGCCCCAACTGGCAGCACCACTGGCAGCCTCACTGGCAGCCCCACTGACAGCCCCTCTGGCAGACCCGCTGGCAGCCTCACTGGCAGCCCCGCTGGCAGTCCCTCTGGCAGCTCCACTGGCAGCTCCGCCAGCAGCCCCAGTGACAGCTCCACTAGCAGCTCCACTGGCAGCCCCGCTGCCAGCCTCACTGACAGCCCCCACTGGCAGCCCTGCTAGCAGCCCCCTCGACAGCCCCTCTGGCAGACCCGCTGGCAGCCCCACTGGCGGCCCTGCTGGCAGCCCTGTCGGCAGCCCCGCCAGCAGCCCCACTGACAGACCCGCTGGCAGCCCTGCCCGCAGCCCCGCTGGCAGTTCCACTGGCAGCCTTGCCAACAACCACACTGGCAGCTCCACTGGCAGCCCCACTAGCTGCCCCACTGGCAGCCCCGCCAGCTGCCCCACTGGCAGCCCCGCTGGTAGCCCCACTGGCAGCACCGCTGGCAGCCCCACTGGCAGACCAGCTGGCAGCCTCACTGGCAGCCCTGCTGGCAGCCTCACTGGCTGCCCCGCCAGCTGCTCCACTGGCAGCAACACTGGCAGCCCCACTGGCAGACCCACTGGCAGCCTCACTGGCAGCCCCGCCAGCAGCCCCACTGGCAGCCCTGATGGCAGTACCACTGGCATCCCCGCTGGCAGTACCACTGGCAGCCCTGCTGGCAGCACCACTGGCAGCACCGCTGGCAGACTCGCAGGCAATTCTGCTGGAAGCCCCGCTGGCAGCCCCACTGGCAGCCCCACCGGCAGCTCCACTGGCAGCCCTGCCAACAGCCCCTCTGGCAGCACCACTGACAGCGCCACTGGCACCCCCACTGATAGTGCCACTGGCAGCCCCACTGGCAGTACCACTGGCAGCATCACTGGCAGCCCCACTGACAGCACCACTGGCAGCACCATGAATGCCCCACTAGCAGCCCCACTGGCAGCCCCGATTCATCCTTGGTGTGATCCGAGGAGCCATGGTCGCGGGTCCACATAGACTTTGCCGGTCTGTTCCGGGGGCCACGTTCCTCATCTTTTTGGGCGCCCATTCTAAATGGATGGAGGTACTCCGGGGTCCCACTGCTACCATACAAGCCACTGTGGACAGGCTATGGCACATCTTCAGCATGCATGGGTTGCCCACAATTCTGGTATCTGACAACGCAATGGTGTTTGTGTTGTTCATGGCTGCAAACGGCAGTGCAGGAAAGCAAGGCGAAGTGCAGGATCCTGGTGCAGTGGCACAGTGGTCGACGGTACAGCTGGTGAAGTTCTTTGAGGGGAGCTTCGCCAAGCTAAAGAAAGATACGCTGGACCCGATTAAAGCATTGATCGATCGGGTGGAACAGGGTCCAGAAACCCACGGATGGGCGATTCAGATGGTGGAGTAAAAGGTGTCCGAGCAAGAGGACCGTTTAAGAGTTTTTGAGGTCGAGGTGTGGCTGGTGAAGGACCACCAGAAAAGTTTGCAGGCGCAGGTGGAGGACTTGGAAAACAGTTCCAGGAGACAGAACCTGAGGATCGTTGTCCTCCCTGAGGGCAGTGAGGGTTCGGACGCAAGGGCATATGTGGCAAGTATGCTGGAAAAGTTGATGGGAGGTGGGGCGTTTACGCGGCCCTTGGAAGTGGACAGAGCGAATAGAGCTCTTGCAAGGAAGCCGTGAGCAAATGAACCACTGAGGGCGATGTTGGTGCGAATACACTGCTTCCTGGACAAGGAACAGATTTTGCGGTGGGCCAAGCAGGTACGGAGCTGCAAGTGGGAGAACTGTGAGCTGCGTATCTACCGCGACCGTGGCGCGGATCTGGCCAGAAGGCGAGCCAGATTTAACAGGGCAAAATCGGCCCTCTTCAAGAAGAGGGTGATGTTTGGGATGTTGAATCCAGAGCGTCTTTGGGTCACGTTTGAGGGCCAGGAACTTTATTTTGAATCACCGGACAAAGTTATGAACTTTAGGCTAGCAGAGGATTAAGGGGTGAAATTCTACGGAAACGGCGCGATGTCCGCCAACTGGCGCCCAAAACGGCACAAATCAGAATGGCATCGCGCCGCCCCAAAGGTGCGGAATGCTCCGCATCTTTGGGGGCCTAGCCCCAACCTTAAGGGGCTTGGTTGGCGCCGGACGAATTTCCGCCTCGCCAGCTGGCGGAAAAGGCCTTTGGTTCCCCGCCAGCTGGCGCGGAAATGACTTCTCCGGGCGGCGCATGCGCGGGAGCGTTAGAAGCCGCTGACAGCTTCCCACGCATGCGCAGTGGAGGGAGTCTCTTCTTCCTCCACCGTGGTGGAGACCGTGGCGGAGGCGGAAGGAAATGAGTGCCCCCACGGCACAGGCCCGCCCGTGGATCGGTGGGCCCCAATCGCGGGCCAGGCCACCGTGGGGGCACCCCCGGGGCCAGATCGCCCCGGGCCCCCCCCAGGACCCCGGAGCCCGCCCGCGCCGCCTTGTCCCGCCGGTAAGGTAGGTGGTTTAATTTACGCCGGCGGAACAGGCATTTTAGCGGCGGGCCTTCGGCCCATCCGGGCTGGAGAATCGCGCGGGGGGGGCCCGCCAACCGGCACGGCGCGATTCCCGCACCCGCCGAATCTCCGGTGCCGGAGACTTCGGCAACCAGCGGGGGCGGGATTCACGCCAGCCCCCGGCGATTCTCCGACCCGGCGGGGGGTCGGAGAATCTCGCCCAAGGTCACTGAACCCTGGGGGAGGGCATTGCGGTGGTGATTTGGTCAAAATCACTTCTGTGTTGTTTTGAATATGCAATGCTCTCTGCAACAAGCAGTTATTTTTGTTTGACCCTTAATTTTTTCTTTGGTTTTCGTTGTGATCCTGGGCGAAATTCTCCGTAATCGGCGCAAAGTCCACCGATCGGCGCAAAAAACGGCGCAAATCCGACTTGCGTCACGTCGGAAAAATGGGTCGAAAGTCTCCGGCCCGAAATGGGCTAGCAGCGACGTAACGGGATCCGCGCTTGCGCACGTGGTTCACGCCGTGCAGCGTCATACGCGCCGCACGGTGTGATGGCTCATGAGGCCGCGCTGCTCCCCCCCCCACCCGACCGGAACACCCGACTGGATGGCTGGCCGCCGCTCAGCCCCGAGGTTCGAGTCACGGGATGTGGAGGCGCTCCTGGACGCAGTGGAGCAGAGGAGGGACGCCCTGTATCCCGGGCATGGCCGCAGAGTTGCCCCACGCCACAGCCAGCGTCTGTGGAGGGAAGTGGCAGAGGCCGTCACCGCTGCGGCCCTGACACCACGGACAGGCACCCAGTGCCACAAGAAGGTGAACAACCTCGTCAGAGCAGGCAGGGTGAGCCTCCCCATATCCCCCCTCCCCCATATCCCCCTCCCCCATATCCCCCCTCCCCCATATCCCCCTCCCCCATATCCCCCCTCCCCATATCCCCCATATTCCCCCCTCCCCCATATTCCCCCCTCCCCCATGCCCCTCGGAGGCCATGGGAGACAGAGAGACCTGGACCCTCCAGCATGCGACGCCCGCAGGATGCCCCTCGCACACCACGGGAGACGGAGAGACCTGGAGCAACAGGGAGACGACACCCCCGTCACGTGCGGGAGCGACCACCCAGCGACGAGGGGGGCAGCCACAGGCCCCCGGCACATCCGAGCCAGGACATCACTACCCAGGACACCACTACCCAGGACACCACTACCCAGGACACCACTACCCAGGACACCCCTACCCGGGACAGCACTACCCAGGAAGACGAAATACCGGACAGTGACTCAGAGTGGATGGGTGGAGACGAACCCCCACCCCAAAGTGCCATGGACTCAGAGTGGGACGAAGAGCACGACACAACGCCACTGCTGTCACCAACACCCTCCACCATCGCAGAAACACTCACCTCGGTTGGGCACTTTAGTGATGAGGCGTCTGGTACACTCACTGGTGCGCACAACACAGCCGTCCCGGTACAGCAGGTGGAGGTAGGAGCAGCAGAGGGGCCGGGCGGTCGGAGGGCAGCCCAGCCCAAGCGAACATCTGCCGCCCAGATGGATCCCGGGTTCCTGGAGTTACCACACCCACACATAGATCCAATGCAACCACCGACCCGGAGACGAGCGTAGAGGGTGACGGCCGGCTTGCAGCGGCTGCAGTCGCAGGTGGAGGAGTCCACCCGCGTCCAGGAGCTGGAAGTGGTGCCGGTCAAACGTGCCACCCAGGCCGACACCGCACGGGTGGCGTCCGCGGTGGAGGCAATGGGTGCGACGGTGTCAGACATGGGGAACGGTTTGCGAGGCCTGGGGCTTTCCGTGCAGGCGGCGTCTGTGGCCCAGGACATGGCTGCCCTCTCACAGGAGGCCATGAGCCAGTGCCAGCGCCAGATGGCAGAGGCGCTCAACACCATAGCCCAGTCTCAGCAGGCCATAGCCCAGTCTCAGCAGGCCATGGCCCAGTCTCTGCAGGCCATGGCCCAGTCTCTGCAGGCCATCGCTGAGGGCATCGGCGCCAGTGGCCATGTGCGAGCCGGCGTCGCACTGTCACAGACAGGGTTTGCCAACCCCCTGGGCTCCATGGCTGCAAACCTGCAGACCCCTGTCGATACCAGCACGGGCCTCCAGGACTGGCAGCGCCAGATGTCGGGGGGGGCGTCGGATGGCCTGTCCGTTCGCATCCCCCACCCATGTAGGGAGGAGGAGGTGGTGTGGTCCCTCCCGGCTCCCCCTGTAGGGGAGGTCCCGGAACACCGCGACACCTCGGACTCCCCCCCCCTTCCGTCCCAGGTGCATCGGGTGGGCAATGGGCAGGACAGGCTGGCAGCTCGCCATCCCAGTCACCCGGGCCGCAGCCTGGCTCATCTAGGCCAGGACTCCCCAGGAAACGGCCGCCAAACGGATCCAGTGTCAGAGGGCAGGAATCACAGGAGTCCACCTCCAGTTCTGCTGTACCGTCTGGGGAACCACGTAGACGTAGTCAAAGGGCCCGTAAGGCCAAACAATTAGACACTGAGTAAATTGGCACGGGTGCAGGGCACAGATGAGTTTTAGAGGCTAGGGCACGTGCATGAACTTGTTTGGTTATTAAAGTCAATGTTACACCTACAGAAGCTGCCTTTGTGCTCTGTCCAAAGCGTGCGGGGGTGTCATGTACGTTGAGCGCAAGTGTGTGTGTGAGGGGTGGTGTTACCTCAGCCCCAGGTGAGTCTGCCCCGTTCCCCCTGGGTCGCCATCAACATCCCCCCGGGCAGAGGACGGGACCGTGCGCTGCAGTGTCACAGCCGCATGCAGGGATGGTCCGGGTGGATGGTGGTACTGTGGCCATGGGTCAGACATAGTCCAACGATGTGGAGCCAGGAGCTCACCGCAGGGCGGGTTGTCATCAGACTGCGGCCACGCCATCGCCTGCCCAGCGGCCAACCCCCCAGGCCGTCACTCACCTCCACGCTGGTCGGCGTGAACCTGGAGCACAGGGTCACGCCGATGAAAAGGAGGTTTGATTTACGTCGACGTGAACGGTCATCACGTCGACGGGACTTCGGCCCATCCAGAAGGGAGAATATCGGCAGGCCGAAAATCGGCTGCCTTGCGCAGACCCGTGCCATTCTCCGACGGCAGCGGCGCCATTAACGCCCCGCCGACTTTTCTCCCTTCGGAGACTTCGGCAACCGGCGGGGGTGGGATTCACGGCGGCCAACAGCCATTCTCCGACCCTCTGGGGGGTCGGAGAATGACGCCCCAGATGTTGGAGCAGCTGCTCAGAAATGTAAGTTAACTCTGTTCCATTGGAAGTTGGCTGGAGGAAATATTTCTACTGTTTGTTTACTGGGGACTGTGATGCTTTGAATATGTATGTCCAAGTGGTGGGGAGGAGGGAGAACAATGGGGAGATAGGATGTCTTGTGCCATGGGTGGGACCTACCAGGCTGTCTAAGTTAGCTAGCTCATGGAAGTGCAGTGGGGGTGATCAGGTGACAAGTTTGATATGGGGGTTGGGTTTCTGGTGCTGTTACTAGGGGAGAGGGAGTGGGGGGAGCTGCTCTGCTGACAGGGGAGTAACTGTTGCTAGGGGACAAAGGGGAGGTCGAAGACGGCGGATGCCCGAGGGCAGGCCCGAGGAGGCAAGGGACGCAAGCTGGTGGCTGGCCTAAGAAGGGTGATGGCTAATCAGCAGAGGGGAGGGGTGGGAAGCCCCCCAGCTAGGCTGATTACTTGGAACGTCAGAGGGCTAAATGGGCCGGTTAAGAGGGCTCGCGTGTTCGCGCATCTGAGGGGATTGAAGGCAGACGTGGCAATGTTACAAGAGGCACCTAAAGGTTATAGACCAGATCAGACTGAGGAAGGGGTGGGTCGGCCAGGTATTCCATTCAGGGCTGAACTCGAAGACCAGGGGGGTCGCAATCCTGATTAACAAATGGGTGGCATTTGAGGCAGTGAAAATCGTATCCGACACGGGGGGCAGGTACATTATGGTGAGTGGGAATCTTGAGGGGATGCGGATGGTACTCATGAATGCACCAAACTGGGATGATGTGGATTTATGAGGCGGGTGTTAGGTAAGATCCTGGACCTAGAGTCACGTAATCTGATCATGGGGGTAGATTTCAATACAGTCATTGATCCAGGATTGGACCTGTCAAAATCTAGGACAGGGAGGGTGCCAGCCATAGCAAAGTAATTAAAGGGGTTTATGGAGTCGATGGGGGGGGGGGAGTAGACCCATGGCGGTTCGGACAGCCAAGAATGAAGTTTTCCTTTTTCTCCCATGTCCACAAAATATATTCTCGGATTGACTTTTTTAGCCTGAGCAAGGCTCTGCTGCCGTGGGTGGGTACCGAGTATTCGGCAATCGCGGTGTCGGATCATGCCCCACATTAGGTGGATCTACGGGTTTGTATGGAGAAAGTGCAGCACCCATCATGGAGGCTGGATGTGGGACTATTAGCAGATGAGGGGGGGTGTGGGCAGGTGAGCAAGTCCATCCAGAACTAATTGGAAATAAATGAGACGGGGGAAGTCTCAGCAGCAACAGTGTGGGAAGCGCTTTAGGCAGTGGTTAGAGAGGAGTTAATTTCGATACTAGCCCATAGAGAAAAGGTGGAACGAGCAGAGAGGGGAGATACTCCAGGTGGATAGGACATATTCGGAAGCCCCGAAGCGGGGCTACTGAAGGAGCGGCGTAGGTTTCAGGTGGAGTTTGGGCTGTTATCTACAGGGAAGGCGGTGGAACAACTGAGGAAGGCAAAGGGAGCGGTGCATGAGTATGGGGAAACTGCCAGTAGAATGCTAGCACACCAGCTGAGGAAAAGGGAGGCGGCCAGGGAGATAGGAAGATTAAAGGACAGAGGTGGGAATGTGGTCCTGGAGCCAGTGGGGGTGAATGAGGT
This sequence comes from Scyliorhinus torazame, assembly GCF_047496885.1. NCBI lineage: Eukaryota > Metazoa > Chordata > Chondrichthyes > Carcharhiniformes > Scyliorhinidae > Scyliorhinus > Scyliorhinus torazame. The sequence continues at coordinate 296,529,183 of NC_092713.1, read as the reverse complement.
GTTTAAGGACTTTTAAAGCAAGTTATATGAGTCGGTATGGGGTGGAGGGGATGAGGCAGTTCCTGGGTCAGCTGAGGTTCGCGAGGGTGGAGCAAAAACTGTAGGAAGGGCTGGGAGCCCCAATTGAAATTGAGGAAATAATGGAGGGGGCTGGAGGTCATGCAGTCGGGCAAGGCCCCGGGGCCGGACAGCTACCCGGTGGAATTAGAACATACAGTGAAGAAGGAGGCCATTCGGCCCATCGATTCTGCATCGACCCACTTAAGCCCTCACTTCCACCCTATCCCCGTAACTCAATAACCCCTCCTAACCTTTTTTGGTCACTAAGGGCAATTTATCATGGCTATTCCACCTACCCTGCACGTCTTTGGACTGTGGGAGGAAACCGGAGAACCCGGAGGAAACCCACGCAGACACGGGGAGAACGTGGAGACTTTGCATAGACAATGACCCAGCGGGGAATCAAACCTGGGACCCTGGCGCTGTGAATTCCACAAGACGTTCTCAGAAATATTGCACCCACTGCTGGTGAGGACATTTAATGAAGCAAGGGAGAGGGGGTCCTTCCCCCAACAATGTCACAGGCCTCGATCTCGTTGATTCTGAAACGGGAGAAGGACCCTGCACTATGCGGGTCATACAGGCTGATCTCCCTATTGAATGTGGACGCCAAACTGCTGGCTAAGATACTGGCCACAAGGATAGAGGATTGTGTCCCGGGGGTGATGGGGAAGACCAGACGGGGTTTGTAAAGGGCAGGCAACTCACAGCCAATGTTAGAAGGCTCTTAAACGTTATCATGATGCCCTCAGAGGGGGGGAGATGGAGGTGGTGGTTGTGATGAATGTGGAGAAGGCCTTTGATCGGGTGGAGTGGAATTATTTGTGGGAGGTGTTTGGAAGGTTTGGGTTTGGTCAGGGCGTCTTTGATTGGGTGCAGTTGCTGTATCAGGCACCAGTATCAAGTGTGCGTACGAATCGGCGGTTGTCGGGCTATTTTAAACTGCACCGAGGGACAAGGCAAGGGTGTCCCCTCTACTCGCTGTTGTTTGCTCTGGCCTTCGGGCCATTGGCTATGGCATTATGGTCCGGGAGGGGCGAGGGGGTGTCAGGAGAGGAGACTGGGAGAGCTACCGTTTAGAATGGTAGGAAGGAGCTTTCGCTATCTGGGAATCCAGATGGAACGGGAATGGGAGACATTGCACAAGTTAAACTTGTCCCAGCTTGTAGAACAAATAAAGGAGGACTTTAGGGGATGGGACATGCTCCCGCTGTCACTGGCGGGGAGGGTACAGACCATGAAAATGACAGTCCTCCCCAATTTCTATTTGTCTTTCAGTGTCTCCCCATCTTTATACCGAGGACCTTTTTAAAATGGGTGAATAAAGTTATTGTGGCTTTTGTGTGGGCGGGTAAACCCCGCGAGTGAAGAAAGTGTTGTTGGACCATAGTCGCGGGAAGGGTGGGTTGGCGCTGCCGAACTTTTGTAACTACTACTGGGCGGCTAATATAGCCATGATTCGGAAATGGGTACTGGGGCGGGGGGGGGGGGGGGCGGTGTGGGAGCGAGTAGAGGCAGCATCGCGTAAGAACACAAGTTTGGGGGCACTTCTGCCGTTTTCGCCGGCCCGGTACTCCAGAAGCCCGGTGGTAGTGGCGGCTCTGAGAGTTGGGGGCAGTGGAGGAAATATAGGAGAGTGGAGGGAGCATCGGTCTGGGCCCGGATTTACAACAACCATCGGTTTGTACCGGGAAGGCTGGATGGAGGGTTTCGGAGATGGCAGAGAGCAGGAATTGAGAGGATGGGGATCTATTTATAGATGGGAGCTTCCCTAGCTTGAAGGATTTGGAGGAGAAATTTGAACTGCCAGCAGGGAATGGGTTTAGATATCTGCAGGTATGGGATTTTCTGAGAAAGCAGGTTCTGACCTTCCCGCTCCTGCCACCATGGGGGATACAGGACAGGATACATAGAACATAGAACCTACAGTGCAGAAGGATGCCATTCAGCCCATCAAGTCTGCACCAAACCACTTAAGCCCTCACTTCCACCCTATCCCCGTAACCCAATAACCCCTCCTAACCTTTTTGGACACTAAGAGCAATTTAGCATGGCCAATCCACCTAACCTGCACATCTTTGGACTGTTTCCAGAACATGGGTGGGAGAGGGGCAAATATCAGATATCTAGAAAGAACTTATGGAGTCGGAGGAAACTCAGGTAGAGGAACAAAAGGGTAAGTGGGAAGATGAGCAAGGGGGAGAGATAGAAGCGGATCTGTGGGCGGATGCCTTAAGCAGGGTTAACACATCCTCATCATGTGCCAGGCTTAGCCTGATACAATTTAAGGTAGTTCATCGGGCACACATGACGGTGGCCCGGATGAGCAAGTTCTTTGGGGTAGAGTACAGGTGTGCGTGAGGTCCAGCAAACCATGTCCATATGTTTTGGGCAAGCCCGAAGCTTGAAGGGTTTTGGCAGGGTTTTGCTAAGGCTACTTCCATGATACTGAAAACACGGGTGGTGCCGAGTCCAGAGGTGGCAATTTTTGTAGTGTCGCAAGAGCCGGGAGTCCAGGGGGCGAGAGAGGCTGACGTTTTGGCCTTTTCCTCCCTGGCAGCCCAGAGACGGATACTGTTAATGAGAAGAACAGCCATGGGGAACAAATTCGCACCCCAATATGCCAACATCTTCATGCACAAGTTTGAACAAGACCTACTCACCGGACAGGACCTTCAACCGACGTTCTACACCAGATACATCAATGACATTTTTTTCCTTTGGACCCACGGCGAAGAATCACTGAAACGACTACACGATGACATTAATAAGTTCCATCCAACCATCAGACACACCATGGACTACTCTCCAAAATCAGTTGCATTCTTGGACACACTCGTCTCCATCAAGGACGGTCACCTCAGCACTTCGCTTTACTGCAAACCCACGGATAACCTCACGATGCTCCACTTCTCCAGCTTCCACGCTAAACACATTAAAGAAGCCATCCCCTATGGACAAGCTCTCCGTATACACAGGATCTGCTCAGACGAGGAGGAGCGTAACAGACATCTACAGACGTTGAAAGATACCCTCGTACGAACGGGATATGGTACTCGACTCATCGATCGACAGTTTCAACGCGCCACAACGAAAAACCGCACTGACCTCCTCAGAAGACAAACATGGGACACAACCGACAGAATACCCTTCGTCGTCCAGTAATTCCCCGGAGCGGAGAAACTACGTCATCTTCTTCACAGCCTTCAACACGTCATTGATGACGATGAACATCTTCCCAAGGTCATCCCCACACCCCCACTACTTGCCTTCAAACAACCGCGCAACCTCACACAAACCATTGTTTGCAGCAAACTACCCAGTCTTCAGAACAGTGACCACGACACCACACAACCTTGCCATGGCAATCTCTGCACGACGTGCCAGATCATCGACATGGATACCACTATTACACGTGAAAACACCACCCACCAGGTACGCGGTACACACTCGTGCGACTCGGCCAACGTTGTCTACCTCATACGCTGCAGGAAAGGATGTCCCGAAGTGTGGTACATTGGCGAGACCATGCAGACGCTGCGACAACGAATGAACGGACATCGCGCAACAATCACCAGGCAGGAATGTTCCCTTCCAGTCGGGGAACACTTCAGCAGTCAAGGGCATTCAGCCTCTGATCTCTGGGTAAGCGTTCTCCAAGGCGGCCTTCAGGACCCGCGACAACGCAGAATCGCCGAGCAGAAACTTAGAGCCAAGTTCCGCACACATGAGTGCGGCCTCAACCGGGACCTGGGATTCATGTCGCATTACATTCACCCTCCACCATCTGGCCTGCGAAATCCTACCAACTGTCCTGGCTTGATACAATTCACACCTCTTTAACCTGGGGTTACCCCATCTCTGGATCTGTAAAGATTTAATCACCTGCTAATGGTCGCATTCCAAGCATTGTTTGGCATCTTTGAATTTGTCTATATATGTGTTTCTGGAACAGACCTCTTCATTCACCTGAGGAAGGAGCAGCGCTCCGAAAGCTAGTGACATCGAAACAAACCTGTTGGACTTTAACCTGGTGTTGTAAGACTTTGTACTGTGCTCACCCCAGTCCAACGCCGGCATCGCCACATCATGGTTAATGAGAAGGGACTTGAAGCCCCGAAATTAGAGACCTGGGTTAGTGACATGGCGGGGTTTCTCAGTCTCGAGAAAATAAAGTTCGTCCGAAGAGGGTCAATGTTGGGGTTCACCCGGAGGTGGCAGCCGTTCGTCGACTTTCTCGGAGAAAATTAAAATGTCAGCAGAAGCAGATATCTAGGGGAGGAGGGAAGAGGGGGTTAGGCTTTTGATTAATTGATTGGGTGCAAAGAACGTGATAGGGATGGGAATGTTTTATGTACCATGTTCATGTTGCTGATATTGTTATTATTATAAAAATTACAAATACCCTAATAAAATGATTTTTTTTTAAGTGGCTGCAAATGGCATGTGGCATGTATGTACTGCCCCATACCACCTGGCATCAAACAGATTGGCTGGACGGGCAGTCCAACCCGCAGGCAATGAAAAATATGTCCGTAGGATCCTGGGAGACGCGGTTGGCGCGTTTCCTTTTTAGTTAGCGCACAACACCCAATGCCACGACTGGGTTCGGGCCCGAGGGTGGACGGATGGATTTGTTTATTGTCATGTGTACAGAGGTACAGTGAAAAGTTTTTTTCTGCGAGCAGCTCAACAGATCATTAAGTACATGGGAAGAAAAGGGAATAAAAGAAATTACATAATGTCATGATATTCAGGTGAACATCACAGCACATACATACACACATAATGATGGACAGATCAACGGACAATTCAACACACAAAACACGACAGCCAATCACGGACAAGAGCATACACAGTACAAAGCAGGGAACACGACACTTCCTGGGCACTCGAGCAGGAGAGGGCTCAGGAGACAGACCTCATTGCCAGCCACTCAGAGGTTCACCATGTGCTGAATACCAGAGTTTAATATGTTAATAGTGCATTGAAATAAAACTGCGTTGTACCATTCGCAACCGTGTTGGTTCGTCTGTGTATCAGAGTACCCAACACTTCATGATACCAGGAGTGATTTGACACCTACCCACAAATCTGCCATCCTGTGTCATGGACACCGTCAACAGTGAGTTCTCCCAGTGAGCCAGAGAAGACACAGCCAGAGTGAGACAGAACCAAGAGTGAGTTTGGGAATTTGAATCTAGGTGGGAATTGAATCAAATCAGTGAGGAAGCTCCCTTTAAATTTCAGGAGTTTAAATTAATTTAAATTAAGATAGAATTGTGCAGTGTAGGTTAACAAGGGCTGCCCCACCCAGTCACATAACTGGTTGGCAGTTAAGTGTCAGTCACTTAAATCTACCTTGATCTAAAAGCAGGTGGGGGAGGGGAGTCAATTCAGGACAATCTAAAAAGAGCAACTTGCAAACTCACTCCCAGTGAGTTCTCTCAGTGAGCCAGAGAAGACACAGCGAGAGTGAGACAGAACCAAGAGTGAGTTTGGGAATTTGAATCTAGGTGGGAATTCGAAGCTTGGGTTGGGGGGGGGGGGGCTTTTTATCCCTGGTAAGTGACTGGTAAGTAGTTTTTCTGTTTTCTTTTTCTTTTCATTGGTATATTTATTTATTTTTTCTATTTGTTTATTTATTTATTTATTTTGGGGGGAAATTGTAATTGTTGAAGTTAACCGAAGGTTTAAGACATGGCAGGAGATGTCAGACCTGGGCAGGACTGGAACCGATGTCCTAAGGGGGGTGTTTGCCAGAGCTGTTGGGGAGAGTTTAAACTAATGTGGCAGGGGGATGGGAACCGATGCAGGAAGTTGGAAGGGAGTAAAACAGGGACAGAAACAAAAGGCAGTAAGGGGGAAAGTGTAAGGCAGAGAAGCCATAGCCAAAAATCAAAAAGGGCGATAGTACAAGGTACAGTGACTGAGGTGAGCTCAGTGAATAGGACCAGGAATACTAAAAGGAATAAAATAGGAAGTGAAAACATTAATGGTAAGCAACGCAGCAGGTTGTTACATGAAGATATGGGTTCAACGACAAGGAAAATTAGGAGAAAGGTTAAGAGGAAATATAACTTAGGAGAAGTTACTGATCGAGGTGTTAGGATTCAGAACAGAGGTAAAAAAGCCAACATAAGTGTACTTTACCTGAATGCTCGTAGTATTCGGAATAAGGTAAATGAGTTGATGGCGCAAATCATCGTGAATGACTATGATTTAGTGGCCATTACTGAAACATGGATAAAGAATGGTCACGACTGGGAGTTAAATATCCGAGGGTATCAAACTATTCGGAAGGACAGAGTGGATGGTAAGGTAGGTGGCGTAGCTCTGTTATTTAAGGATGACATCCGGGCAACAGTAAGGGATGACATCGGTGCTATGGAGGATAAGGTTCAATCCATTTGGGTGGCAATCAGGAATAGTAAGGCGAAAAAGTCACTGCTAGTAGTCTGTAGGCCACCAAATAGTAACATTAATTGTGGGGCAGGCAATAAACAAAGAAATAACTGATGCATGTAGAAATCGTACAGCAGTTATCATGGGGGATTTTACTCTACATGTCGATTGGTTTAACCAGGTCGGTCAAGGCAGCCTTGAGGAGGAGTTTATAGAATGTATCCGCGATAGTTTCCTAGAACAGTATGTAATGAAACCTACGAGGGAACAAGCGGTCCTAGATCTGGTCCTGTGTAATGAGACAGGATTGATTCAGGATCTCATAGTTAGGGATCCTCTCGGAAGGAGCGATCACAATATGGTGGGATTTAAAATACAGATGGAGGGTGAGAAGGTAAAATCAAGCACTAGTGTTATGTGGTTAAACAAAGGAGATTACAATGGGATGGGAGAAGAACTAGCTAAGGTAGACTGGGAGCAAAGACTTTATGGTGAAACAGTTGAGGAACAGTGGAGAATCTTCCAAGCGATTTTTCACAGTGCTCAGCAAAGGTTTATACCAACAAAAAGGAAGGACGGTAGAAAGAGGGAAAATCGACCGTGGATATCAAAGGAAATAAGGGAGAGTATCAAATTGAAGGAAAAAGCATACAAAGTAGCAAAGATTAGTGGGAGACTGGAGGACTGGGAAATCTTTAGGGGGCAACAGGTAAATATTGGTCCTTTAGAGGATGAGAAGGGAGATTTAATAATGGGAGATGAGGAAATGGCTGAGGAACATTAACAGGTTTTTTGGGTCGGTCTTCACAGTGGAAGACACAAATATCGTGCCAGTGACTGATAGAAATGAGGCTATGACAGGTGAGGACCTTGAGAGGATTATTATCACGAAGGAGGTAGTGATGGGCAAGCTAATGGGGCTAAAGGTAGACAAGTCTCCTGGTCCTGATGGAATGCATCCCAGAGTGCTAAAGGAGATGGCTAGGGAAATTGCAAATGCACTAGTGATAATTGACAAAATTCACTAGACTCTGGGGTGGTCCCGGCGGATTGGAAATTAGCAAACGTGACACCACTGTTTCAAAAAGGAAGTAGGCAGAAAGCGGGTAATTATAAGCCAGTGAGCTTAACCTCGGTAGTAGGGAAGATGCTGGAATCTATCATCAAGGAAGAAATAGCGAGGCATCTGGATGGAAATTGTCCCATTGGGCAGACGCAGCATGGGTTCATAAAGGGCAGGTCGTGCCTAACTAATTTCGCGGAATTTTTTGAGGACATTGCCAGTGCGGTAGATAACGGGGAGCCAATGGATGTGGTATATCTGGATTTCCAGAAAGCCTTTGACAAGGTGCCACACAAAAGGTTGCTGCATAAGATAAAGATGCATGGCATTAAGGGGAAAGTAGTAGCATGGAAAGAGGATTGGTTAATTAATAGAAAGCAAAAAGTGGGGATTAATGAGTGTTTCTCTGGTTGGCAATCAGTAGCTAGTGGTGTCCCTCAGGGATCAGTGTTGGGCCCACAATTGTTCACAATTTACATAGATGATTTGGAGTTGGGGACCAAGTGCAATGTGTCCAAGTTTGCAGACGACACTAAGATGAGTGGTAAAGCAAAAAGTGCAGAGGATACTGGAAGTCTGCAGAGGGATTTGGATAGGCTAAGTGAATAGGCTAGGGTCTGGCAGATGGAATACAATGTTGACAAATGTGAGGTTATCCATTTTGGTAGGAATAACAGCAAAAGGGATTATTATTTAAATGATAAAATATTAAAACATGCTGCTGTGCAGAGAGACCTGGGTGTGCTAGTGCATGAGTCGCAGAAAGTTGGTTTACAGGTGCAACAGGTGATTAAGAAGGCAAATGGAATTTTGTCCTTCATTGCTAGAGGGATGGAGTTTAAGACTAGGGAGGTTATGCTGCAATTGTATAAGGTGTTTGTGAGGCCACACCTGGAGTATTGTGTTCAGTTTTGGTCTCCTTACTTGAGAAAGGACGTACTGGCACTGGAGGGTATGCAGAGGAGATTCACTAGGTTAATCCCAGAGCTGAAGGGGTTGGATTACGAGGATAGGTTGAGTAGAATGGGACTGTACTCGTTGGAATTTAGAAGGATGAGGGGGGGTCTTATAGAAACATATAAAATTATGAAGGGAATAGATAGGATAGATACGGGCAGGTTGTTTCCACCGGCGGGTGAAAGCAGAACTAGGGGGCATAGCCTCAAAATAAGGGGAAGTAGATTTAGGACTGAGTTTAGGAGGAACTTCTTCACCCAAAGGGTTGTGAATCTATGGAATTCCTTGCCCAGTGAATCAGTTGAGGCTCCTTCATTAAATGTTTTTAAGATAAAGATAGATATTTTTTTGAAGAATAAAGGGATAAAGGGTTATAGTGTTCGGGCCGGAAAGTGGAGCTGAGTCCACAAAAGAGCAGCGATGATCTCATTGAATGGTGGAGCAGGCTCGAGGGGCCAGATGGCCTACTCCTGCTCCTAGTTCTTATGTTAACACACCGCAGCCGCTGTAAGTCGCTGGGAACCTCGGCGTAAAATGGATGCTGTACAAGCAGCGCTTCCAGCTCTTTCTGGAAGCCAACGAAAGAGAGAGCGCCTTGGACACCAGAAAGATCGCCATCCTCCTCACCAGCGCAGGGCAGCACGCCATCCCTGTCTACAACTCCCTGGTGTTCGCGGAAGGCGAGGACAAATACAAATACAAGACGGTCCTTCTCAAGCTCGACCAACACTTGAACGTCGAGGTCAACGAAAGCTTCGAGAGATATGTCTTCCAGCAGCGCCTGCAAGGTAAGGATGAGCTCTTTCAGTCATTCCTTACCCATCTCCGCATCCTCGCGCAGTCCTGCGGTTACAACACCACCTCAGACTCCATGATCCGGGACCAGATCGTTTTTGGGGTCGCCTCGGGCACCCTATGCCAGCAGCTTTTTAAAATAAAAGGCCTCAGCTTAGCCTCCGCAATCGAAGCCTGTGTCCTGCACGAAAACGTGACTAGCAGCTATGCACAATTTCAGGCGACCGAATCGGCGCGGCGGGAGTCCTTCGCAGCCGGATCGGCGAGCCAGGTGCCCCACAAGGCCGAACGGGTCCAGGCGATCGAGTTCCTCCCGGCCCGCGGCCCGGACGACGTCGGCTATTTTGCGCGCTTTTCGGTGCCTCCTATGCCAAAACCTCCGGCAACACTGAGGGACGTGATGTGCAGGCGCGCCCAACGCAAGACCGAACTGCGCATGCGCAGTGGCGCAACGAAAATCATGACGTCACGACGTGCGGCAACTGTGGAGCTGCACATTTAAAGCGGCAATGTCCCGCAAGAACCCGACAATGCCTACGCTGTGGCAAGGTGGGCCACTACACTGCTTACTGTCGAGCAGCTCAACCTGCCAATCTTTCACAACTCCGACAACCTCGCAGGGACGTGCAGACCATTCAGCCTCCCCATTACGAATCTTGCCCAGACAACATCCAGACCGGTGACACAGATGACCGAGACGCCGTCCGTGTTGCGGTCATTGATGGGAACCGAGTTAACATGATCAATCCGGGTGATGAATGGTGTGCCACCCTGACGGTCAACCGATCACCGATAACTTTCCGCCTGGACACTGGCGCCTCCGCCAACCTCATAGCATGCTCAGCCTTCTACACCATGAAGGTCAGACCACCAATTCGGCCGTCCTGGTGCAGGATGGTCGACTACAACGGGAACGTTATCCCGGCTATGGGATCCTGCCAGCTCCAGGTGACACACAACACACGTCCGGCCACACTCTCATTCGAGATAGTCGGCTCATCGAAGGACTCCCTGCTGGGCGCACAGGCATGCAAGGTTCTCCACCTCGTGCAACGAGTCCACTCTCTCTCTCCAGACAGAACGTCTGACTTCCCGGATGCAGAGTTTAACGCACAGCTCCAATCGCTCCTCGCCCACAACCAGGAGGCATTCGAGGGCATGAGAACACTGCCATACACCTATAGAATTCGGCTCAAACCAGACGCCACCCCGGTCATTCACGCACCTCGCAGGGTCCCTGCGCCACTCAAAGACCGCCTCAAGCAGCAGCTGCAGGATCTCCAGGACCAAGGGGTCCTATCCAGGGTCACGGAGCCCACGCCGTGGGTCAGCTCCATGGTGTGTGTCAAGAAGCCCTCCGGCGAGCTCCGGATCTGTATTGATCCAAAAGACCACAATAACAATATTATGAGGGAACATTACCCCATACCCAAACGGGAAGAGATCACGAGTGAAATGGCCCAGGCGAAAATATTTACCAAACTGGATGCCTCTAAAGGCTTCTGGCAGATCCAACTGGATCCGTCCAGCCGAAAGCTTTCAACACCCCTTTCGGCAGGTTCTGCGACAACCGAATGCCATTTGGCATCATCTCGGCATCCGAGGTCTTACATAGGACCATGCAGCAGATGATGGAAGGCATCGAAGGGGTGCGCGTCTACGTGGACGAAGTCATCATCTGGTCCACCACACCACAGGAGCACATCTATCGTCTCCAACGCGTCTTTGCACGCATAGGCGAAAACGGCCTGCGCCTCAACCGAGCCAAGTGTTCTTTCGGCCAAACCGAGCTGAAGTTCCTGGGGGACCATATTTCCCGGTCAGGGGTCTGTCCGGATGCAGACAAGGTGAGCGCCATCACAGCCATGCCGCAGCCGGCAGACAAGAAAGCAGTACTACGCTTCCTAGGCATGGTCAACTTCCTGGGAAAGTTCATTCCCAACCTTGCCTCCCACACGAAAGCTCTGCGCCTCCTCGTCAAAAAGTCCACGGAGTTCCAGTGGCAGCACACACACCAGCTCGAATGGGAGGAGCTCAAACTCAAGCTCACCACTGCACTGGTACTGGCGTTTTTCGACACGTCTCATGCCACTAAAATCTCGACTGATGCCAACCATTCCGACATTGGGGCTGTGCTCTTGCAGCGGGATGACACTGTGTCATGGGACCCGGTCGCCTATGCCTCGCGGGCCATGACCCCCCCAGAGCAGTGCTACGCACAGATCAAAAAGGAGTGCCTGGGCTTGCTAACCGGTTTATACAAGTTCCATGATTATGTGTATGGTCTTCCCCGGTTCACTGTTGAAACTGACCACCGCCCCCTGGTCAGCATCATAAACAAGGACCTGAACGAGATGACCCCTCGCCTCCAGCGCATCCTACTTAAACTCAGGAGGTATGACTCCCAACTGGTCTACACCCCAGGGAAGGACCTTATCATTGCGGATGCCCTATCCAGAGCAGTGAGCACGCCGCCAGATTCGGAGGGGTTCGTATGTCAGGTCGAGGCGCAGGTGGCCTTCACATCAGCAAATCTGCCAGCTGACGACTCCAGTCTGGCCCGTATTCGCCGAGAGACTGCGGCCGACCCCCTTCTACAACGTGTGATGCGCCACATGACGGGAGGGTGGCTAAAAGGGCAGTGCCCGCAGTTCTACAATGTCCGAGACGACTTGGCCGTCATTGATGGTGTCCTTCTGAAGCTGGACCGGATTGTGATTCCGCACAGCATGCACAAGCTGGTTCTCGACCAACTACACGAAGGCCACCTGGGGGTCGAGAAGTGCAGACGGAGAGCCCGAGAGGCGGTATACTGGCCGGGCATCAGTGATGATCTTGCCAATATGGTGCTCAACTGCCCAACCTGCCAAAGGTTTCAGCCGGCGCAACCTCCTGAAACGCTTCTGCCTCATGAGCTGGTGACGTCCCCCTGGGCGAAGGTGGGTGTGGACCTCTTTCACGCGCTCGGCAGTGACTATGTTATCGTCGTTGACTACTTCATCAACTACCCAGAGGTCATACGCCTGCACGATTTGATATCGTCCGCTGTCATAAGGGCCTGCAAAGACACCTTCGCTCGCCACGGCATTCCGATGACGGTCATGCCGGACAATGGGCCCTGTTTCGCCAGCCAGGAATGGTCATCGTTTGCTGTCTCGTATGGCTTCACACACATGACGTCTAGCCCTCTGCACCCCCAGTCCAACGGAAAGGCGGAGAAGGGCGTTCACATTGTCAAGCGGCTCCTCTATAAGGCTGCTGCTGCCGGATCGGATTTCTGCCTCGCCCTGCTGGCCTATCGCTCGGCCCCACTAGCCACTGGTCTCTCACCAGCCCAGCTGTTGATGGGTCGCGCCCTCAGGACTACTGTGCCTTCCATTCTGGCACCCACAATCGACCATGCTCCGGTATTGCACAGGATGCAACTGCAGCGCGGTCGCCAGAAGAGGCCATATGACACACGGGCAACTTATCTTCCCGCCCTGGCCCCTGGAGACGAAGTCCGTATCCACCTACCAGAAGGTGGCTGGTCAGCACCTGCCGAAGTTCTCCGATGCGTGGCTCCCTGCTCGTTCCTGGTTCGCATGCCTGATGGATCCGTTCGTAGGCGCAATCGCCGGGCTCTTCGCCTGCTTCCACGCTCACTACGAGACCTTACACTGACACCGTTGTTCTGTTGTTCCTGATTTCGACTTTGTGGAGCTGCCTGCTACCATGCCCCTTCCATCGTCGCCCGTGGCCAGGCCCATTCCTCAGCCGGTGGTTCCAGACCTACCCTTGAGGCGGCCAACCCGAATTTGTCACCCACCTACTAGACTGGACTTATGAGACTGTTTATACATTGAACTCATGCAACCACTTTGTTAATATGTTTATGTTCTTATCGTTACAGGAATTTGTTTTATCGTTCAACATTTCCCCGTTCTTTGTTTATGGTACAACCTCGTTGTTATGTCACACCCGACATCGCCCCTAGTATATAGTTAAGCCCCATGTACATGCTGTAAATATTGCACACACACACATTTAGCTACACTCAGTACACATCTCTATTTATAAACACGTAGGCACATAATCCTGTAAAAAAGGGATGTCATGATATTCAGGTGACCATCACAGCATATACATACGCACATAATGATGGACAGATCAACGGACCAATCAACACACAAAACATGGCAGCCAATCACGGACAAGAGCATACACTGTACAAAGCAGGGAACACGACTCTTCCTGGGCACTCGAGCAGGAGAGGGCTCAGGGCACAGACCTCATTGCCAGCCACTCAGAGGTTCACCATGTGCTGAATACCAGAGTTTAATATGTTAATAGTTCATTGAAATAAAACTGTGTTGTACCATTCGTAACCGTGTTGGTTCGTCTGTGTATCAGAGTACCCAACACTTCACATAATAGGGCAACAAAAAGTATACAATGTAACTAGGGGCTGTTTAGCACAGGGCTAAATCGCTGGCTTTGAAAGCAGACCAAGGCAGGTCAGCAGCACGGTTCAATTCCCATAACAGCCTCCCTGAACAGGTGCCGGAATGTGGTGACTAGGGGCTTTTCACAGTAACTTCATTGAAGCCTACTTGTGACAATAAGTGATTTTCATTTCATTTTTTTTCAACTACATAAGCACCAGCACGGATGAAGCATACAGGGTGTAATGTTAATGAGGTCAGTCCATAAGAGAGTCATTTAGGAGTCTGGTAGCAGCAGGGAAGAAGCTGTTTTTGAGTCTGTTCGTGCGTGTTCTCAGACTTCTGTATCTCCTGCCCGATGGAAGAAGCTGAAAAAGTGAGTAAGCCGGGTGGGAGGGGTCTTTGGTTATGCTGCCCGCTTTCCCCAGGAAGCAGGCGGTGTAGATGGAGTCAATGGATGGGAGGCAGGTTCGTGTGATGGACTGGGCGGTGTTCACGACTCTCTGAAGTTTCTTGCGGTCCTGGGCCAAGCAGTCGCCATACCAGGCTGTGATGCAGCCAGATAGGATGCTTTCTATGGCGCATCTGTAAAAGTTGGTAAGGGTTGATGTGGACATGCCGAATTTCCTTAGTTTCCTGAGGAAGTATAGGCGCTATTGTGCTTTCTTGACATTGCTGATGTGTGAGGCAGGTTGGTTCGATGTGGACTGCACTCGATGCAGGGAAGTTAGAAACAAACGTCTAACAGAGGAGACGATCCAATACTGTTTTATTCAACTAGATGAACTGCTGTACATAGTCAGCTGTGGGTCGACACTATACTGATCTGACCAGTGACCTTGTAGTAACCTGACCAGACGTACTAGCTACCGCATGGTGTTTGTGCTTGCTAGCTCGTGGACTCTGTCTGTCTCAGTAGCTGGGTCCCAAGAGCGCAGGAAACCTGGTGCCCTCTGGCTTTATAGTGGGAGTGTCCTGTCTGGTGATTGGCTGTGCTGTGTTGTATGCTAACTGGTCATCCTATGTGTCAATCACTGCCTGTCTGCATCTCATTATATACATGAGTGGATATTATGACAGTAGCGTCGACGTGGGTGGACCAGGACAGCTTTTTGGAGATGTGCACCCCTAGGAATTTGAAACTGCTAACCATCTCCACCTTTGCCCCGTTGATGCTGACAGGGGTGTGTACAGTACTTTGCTTCCTGAAGTCAATGACCAGCTCTTTAGTTTTGCTCGCATTGAGGGATAGATTGTTGTCGCTGCACCACTCCACTAGGTTCTCTATCTCCCTCCTGTATTCTGACTCGTCGTTATTCGAGATCCGGTCCACTATGGTCGTATCGTCAGCAAACTTGCAGATGGAGTTGGACCAAATTTTGCCACGCAGTCGTGCGTGTACAGGGAGTAGAGTAGGGGGTTAAGTACACAGCCTTGCAGGTCCCCGGTATTGAGGACTATTTTGGAGGAGGTATTGTTGTTCATTCTTACTGATTGTGGTCTGTTGGTCAGAAAATCGAGGATCCAGTTGCAGAGTGGGGAGCCAAGACCTAGGTTTTGGAGCTTTGATATGAGCTTGGATGGGATTATGGTGTTGAAGGCGGAGCTGTAGTCAATAAATAGGAGTCTGATGTAAGAGAGCTTGTTGTCGAGATGCTCTAGGGATGAGTGTAGGGCCAGGGAAATGGTGTCTGATGTGGACCGGTTGCGACATTTACAAATTGCAGTGTATCAAGGCATTCTGGGAGTATGGAGGTGATGCGCTTCATGATCAACCTCTCGAAGCACTTCATTACGACTGAAGTCAGGGCCACCGGACGGTAGTCATTGTGGCACGTTGCCTGGTTATTCTTTGGCACCGGTATGATCGTGGTCTTCTTGAAGCAGGTGGGAACCTCGGAGTGGAGTAGGGACAGGTTAAAGATGTCCGCGAACACCTCTGCCAGCTGGTCCATGCAGACTCTGAGTGCACAACCAGGAATCCCGTCAGGGCCCATCGCCTTCCGAGGGTTCACTTTCAGGAAGGCCGATCTGACTTCGGAAGCTGTGCTGGTGGGTATGGGTGAGTTATGCGCTGCTGGGGCACTCGGCAGTGGATTGTTGGTCACCTGATCGAACCGAGCATAGAATGCATTGAGTTCATCGGGGAGGGATGCGCTGCTGCCAGAGATACTGTTCGGCTTCGCTTTGTCGCCGGTTATGTTGTTTAGTCCTTGCCACAACCGCCGAGAGTCTGTCTGTGACTCTAGCTTGGTTTGATATTCTCTCTTGGCATCTCGGATGGCTTTGCGGAGGTCGTACCTGGATTTCTTGCATAGGTCTGGGTCATCTGACTTGAACGCCTCAGATCTGTCCTTCAGTAGGGAGTCAATCTCGCGATTGAGCCATGGTTTCCGGTTGGGGAACGCACGTACTGCTTTCTTTGGCACGCAGTGGTCCACACATTTGCTGATGAAGTCTGATGGTGGTGGCATATCATTTAAGTTGGTCGCTGAGTTCTTAAATATGGACCAGTCCACTGTCTCTAAGCAGTCACTTAAGAGCTCTTCTGTTTCCTTGGACCAGCACTGCACGACCTTCTTAGCTGGATTCTCCCGCTTGAGTTTCTGCTTGTATGCAGGGAGAAGGAGTAGCGTCTTATGGTCCGATTTCCCAAAGTGCAGTCGGGGGATGGAATGGTATTGATTTTTGAGCAGCAGTGGTCAAGAGTGTTGACGCCCCTAGTGGGACAGGAGATGTGCTGGTGGAATTTTGGCAGTACACTCTTGAGGTTGGCCTTGTTGAAGTCGCCGGCCACGATGAACAAGGCCTCCGGGTGTTCTGTTATTGTTTATAACTGTACAGTTCGTCCAGCACCTTCCTCACCTCTGCCTGGGGTGGGATGTAGGCCGCTGTGATAATGGCTGAAGTGAACTCATGTGGAAGATAGTATGGGCGGCATTTCACGGTCAGGTATTCCAGGTCCGGGGAGCAGTAGGTCGTCAGGGTCGCCACATCCAAGCACCAGGAGGAGTTGATGAGGAGGCAAACCCCTCCACCCTTTGATTTGCCTGATGACGCGGTGCGGTCCACCCGGTGAATTGAGAAGCCTTCAGGTTGTATGGCATAGTCCGGTGAGGCGGGGGTGAGCCCTGTCTCTGTGAAACAGAGTACACAGCAGTCTCTTACTTTCTTCTGAGAGCTAAGTCTAGCGTTAAGTTCATCCAGCTTGTTTTCGATCGCTTGGATGTTTGCCAGGAGTATGCTGGGGAGAGGAATTGCTCATGGGGTGACGGCTCAGAAGACGCCTCAGTCTAGTCCTCCCCGTGTTGGGGGGTGGGTCCATCAGCGCCAATTCCAACACCCAGAGACCCCACTCCAGATCCGGGCGCCAACCCCCATGCCACTTAGGGGGAGCCCCGAGGCCCCACCAAGGTCAGACCCCCTCTCACTGTCTGCCAGCCGTCGGAGGTCAGGAAGCTGAGATGACTGCTGCGCCCGCAAGTCCGTCCAGCGATGACAGCGACAGCGATGCTGGATCAGACATGGACACTGGGCCACCAGGCGACCACAGACCGGGGTCAATAGCACTGATGGCCTCGCTGGCCAAACAGGCCCATCTTCACCGCTCTTTGTGAAAATGACATTCTCCTGTCCGCTACACACCTCCCAGGCTGGCTGTGCAGCCTCTGGACCCCTGACAACTGCTCAAGTGATCAAGTAATCCAACGCCGGAAAACATGGACATTTCTCCTGATTTGGCGGAGAGGGTTGTTAACACCCCCAAAGGCACTCACACCTGCATTGTATTAGATTCCCCTCCTACTTGGAATATGAGCTCCCCAGGTGATTAGGGGCTGGAGCTTCCTCCCAATTGGAAGATCTCCCAAAGGATATAAACAGGGCCTGGGAGCAGGTTGGGGAAGTGGACCCTGAGGGGAAGTGGAGAGTGAGAGTGAGAGTGAGAGTGAGAGTGAGAGTGAGAGTGAGAGTGAGAGTGAGAGTGAGAGTTGATGTGTTGGGTGTTCTGGATCACAAACAGGTCACCAACACTTGAAGTGATGCAACTCTATTTTATTATAAGGTTAACTATATAAACATACTTGAACTGTGGGTAAATGCAATACCAGCTTTAACTATTGACCCTTGCCTAGTCCTGACCAGTTGATGCACTCAGCACATGGTGAATGTCTGTGTTGCAGGCTGTGAGCTCTGTGCTCCGAGCTGGCTGCTACTCGAATGAATGGGAACTCTCATGTTCCCTGTCTTTATTGTGCGTGTGCTCTCACTGGTGATTGGCTGCGGTGTTGTGTATGCTGATTGGTCCCATTGTGTGTCCATCAGTGTGTGTGTGTCTGCACCATGATATGCTGGTGTATATTATGACATACCCCTTTTATATAAAGAACATGTGCCTGTGTGACAATAAATATTGTGTAGTGAATGTACCTGACTATGTGTGTGCGTGTTATTTACAGGACAATGTACATGAGGCTAATCTATTTACATGGGAAGGTGCCTGGTGCAGAGAAATAGGGTGTCACACCAACAACATGATGAACATTATATACAAACTACTTGAACGATGACAAGGATAACAGAACAGATCAGAGAGTCCATCAGTGTAAAGTTCATAAATCAAGTCTCTGAGGTGGGCGACGAATTCTGGTTGACCGCCTCAAGGGTGGGTCAGGAGCAGGCTGGGCTGCGGCAGAGTGAGGAGGATGCAGAGTATCTGGAATCTCTGCATAGTCCAGGTCAGGGACAACAGGAGGGCGTGGCACTGGCGGAGGATCACGTAGCGAGCGTGGAACGAGACAAAGGGCACGCCGATTGTGGCGCCGAATGGAACCATCTGATAGACGAACCAGGAACGAGCGGGGAGCCACCTGCCGAAGAACCGCAGCAGTTGCAGACCAGCCACCATCTGGAAGATGGATGCGGACGTTGTCATCTGGAGCCAGAGCAGGGAGATCAGCTGCCCGAGCATCATGAGCCGCCTTGTGTTGTGCGCGAGACTGTTGCATCCGTTGAAGGACCGGAGCGTGGTCGAGGGCTGGGATGTGAATGGACGGCATCGTCATCCTCAGGGTGCGACCCATGGGCAGCTGGGCTGGCGACAGGCCCGTGGACAGTGCGGCCGAGCAATAGGCCAGCAAGGCGAGGTAGAAGTCGGATCCCGCATGGGCAGCCTTGCAGAGGAGCCGTTTGACGATGTGGACGCCCTTTTCCGCTTTGCCATTGGATTGGGGGTGCAGGGGACTGGATGTCACATGCACAAAGTTGTACCTGCTGGCAAAGTTGGACCATTCCTGGCTCGCAAAGCAGTGGCCATTGTCCGACATCACAGGGAGTGGGATGCCATGACGAGCAAAGGTGTCCTTACAGGCACGGATGACCGCAGATGATGTGATGTCGTGCAACCGTACCACCTCCGGGTAGTTCGAAAAATAGTCTACATTCAGAGCATAGTCCCTGCCGAGCGCATGGAACAGGTCGACGCCGACCTTAGACCAAGGGGACGTGACCAACCGCTGACAGGTGGGGCAGTTGAGCACTGTGTTGGCGATGTCATCGTTGATACCGGGCCAGTACACTGCCTCTCGGGCCCATCGGCGGCACTTCTCCACGCCAAGATGGCCCTCGTGTAGCTGTTCCAAGACGAGCTGGCGCATGCTGTGCGGGATCACAATGCGGTCCAGTTTCAGGAGGACACCATCGACTACTGCCAGATCATCTCTGATATTGTAGAACTGCGGGAATTGTCCCTTGAGCCACCCGTCCGTCAGGTGGCGCATGACACGCTGTAGCAGGGGATCAGCCGCAGTCTCGCGGCGAATTTGGATGAGGCGTTCATCCGTGGCTGGCAGATTGGAGGCCGCGAAGGCCACATGGGCGTCGACCTGGCAGACGAATCCCGCTGGGTCACACGGGGTGTTGACTGCCCTGGACAGAGTGTCAGCTATGATCAGGTCCTTGCCCGGGGTGTAAACGAGCTGAAAGTCGTATCGCCGGAGTTTAAGCAGAATGCGCTGGGGGCGAAGCGTCATGTCATTCAGGTCTTTTTGTATCATGTTGACCAGCGGGTGATGGTCGGTCTTGACGGTGAATTGGGGAAGGCCGTACACGTAATCATGAAATTTGACGACACCGGTCAACAGGCCCAGGCACTCCTTTTCTATCTGCGTGTAGCGCTGTTCCGTGGGGGTCATGGCGCGTGGCGCATATGCAACGGGGGCCCATGATGAGGCCTCATCACTTTGCAGAAGCACTGCACCAATGCCGGGTTGGCTGGCATCCGTTGAAATTTTTGTTTCCTTCGTGGGATCAAAAAATGCCAATACCGGGGCCGTGGTGTGCTTGGTCTTAAGCTCTTCAAATTCGCGCTCGTGGGCGGGAAGCCATTGGAAGTCTGTCGTCTTCCTGACCAGGTTCCAGAGAGCTGTGGTATGGGAGGCGAGGTTAGGGATGAACTTCCCTCGGAAGTTGACCATGCCCAAAAATCAGAGTACCGCCTTCTTGTCCTCTGGCTTTTGCACGGCCGTGATGGCAGTCACCTTGTCCGCATCCGGCCGTACACCCAACCGGGAGATGTGGTCCCCTAAGAACTTGAGTTCCGTCTGGCCAAAGGAGCATTTGGCTCTGTTGAGACGTAGGCCCTGGTCCCGTATGCATTTGAAAATGCGCTGGAGGCAACTGATGTGCTCCTGCGGGGTGGTGGACCAAATGATGATGTAGTCAATGTAGACTCGAACACCCTCAATGCCCTCCATCATTTGTTCCATGATCCGGTGGAATACTTCTGATGCCGATATAATCCCAAACGGCATCCTGTTGTAGCAGTATCTGCCAAACGGGGTATTAAAGGTACACAGCTTTCTGCTGGACCTGTCTAGTTGAATTTGCCAGAATCCTTTCGAGGCATCAAGTTTGGTGAAGATGTTGGCCCAAGCCAGCTCGCATGTGATCTCTTCGCGCTTGGGGATAGGGTAATGCTCCCTCATTATGTTGCAATTCAGATCCTTTGGGTCAATGCAGATCCGGAGCTCGCCGGAAGGCTTCTTTACGCACACCTTGGAACTGACCCAGTCGGTTGGTTCCGTAACTCTGTAGAGCACACCTTGGTCTTGGAGGTCCTGCAGCTGCTACTTGAGGCGGTCCTTGAGGGGTGCTGGGACTCTGCGAGGTGCATGAACCACAGGCGTGGCGTTTTGTTTGAGTAGGATCTTGTAAGTGTATGGAAGCGTGCCCATGCCTTCGAAGACGTTGCGGTGCTGGTCGATGATGTAATTGAGTTGCTCCCTGAAGTCCGCATCCTGGAAGGCAGACGTGTCATCGGGAGAGAGGGAGTGTACTTGTTGAACGAGGTTTAGCAGTTTGCATGCCTGTGCGCCAAGCAGAGAGTCCTTTGAGGAGCCCATGATCTCGAAGGGAAGGATGGCTTTTCGCGAGTTGTGCGTCACTTCGAGTTGACATGAGCCGGTAGCAGGAATGACATTGCCATTGTAGTCCATTAGTTGGCAGGTCGATGGGAGAATGGTTCATTTAACCCAAAGGCTCTGGAAGGCTGACAACGCCAGGAGATTATCGGAGGCACCAGTGTCCAGGCGGAATCATATTTGGGACCGGTTGACCGTCAGGGTGGCACACCACTCATCGTCTGGATCTATGCTGTGCACCGACAGCGGCTGGTGGCTTTGATTCAGGGACAGCCTGTTTTTTGTTATGATAGCGACTCGAAAAGGCGCCCTCGGGTCCTCGGTGTCACCGCCCTGTGGGAAGTCGGAATCGGACTCGGTGAACATGGGTTGAATTGCCCGAACATTTCTGCCAGGCTGGCTGAAGTGATGTGACTTGGAAGGCTGAGCTGCTCGACAGCAGGCAGCATAGAGGCCAAGTCTGCCACACCGTAGGCATTCTCGAGATTTTGTGGGGCATTGCCGCTTTAAATGGGCGGAGCCACAGTTGCCCCACGTCATGACATCAGCACGCTCGTTGCACCACCGCGCATGCGCGGTGCGGTCCTGCGTGGTGCGCGCCTGCGCATCACGTTCCTCC
The DNA here is from genome assembly GCF_047496885.1 of Scyliorhinus torazame. Lineage (NCBI taxonomy): Eukaryota > Metazoa > Chordata > Chondrichthyes > Carcharhiniformes > Scyliorhinidae > Scyliorhinus > Scyliorhinus torazame. The sequence goes on along the minus strand of NC_092713.1, from coordinate 296,507,442 downwards.
ACGTCGCCGTCCCCTTGTTCGGTGCGTACAAGCGCGGGGGTCCGCAAAAAGCGCGCAAAATGGCCGCCCTCATCCAGGCTTAGGCCCTGGAGGTGTTCAATTGTATTGGACCCGTTCTGCCTCGTGGGGACCTTGCTGCGTGTTTCAGCCTCCTTTATGTGGGAGTACCGGCTGGTGGCATTTTCATGCAGGACACAGGTCTCGATTGCGGTCGCTAGGGTGAGTTGCTTAATTTTGAGGAGCTGCTGACGCAGGGGGTCCAACAGAACACCGAATACGATCTGGTCGTGTATTATGGAGTCGGAGGTGGGCCCGTAGCCGCAGGACTGCGCAAGGATGGGAAGGTGCGTTAAAAAGGATTGGAAAGGCTCGTCCTTACCCTGCAAACGCTGCTGGAACAGGTATCTTTCGAAGCTTTCATTCACCTCTACGCTGAAGTGAGTTTCAAATTTGAGGAGAACCGTCTTGTACTCTGTCTTGTCTTCGTCATCTGCAAATGTGAGAGAGTTGAAGATGTGGATGGCATGTTGGCCGGCCGTGGAAAGGAGAAGAGCAATCTTCCTGGTGTCCGAGGCGCCCTCCCTGTCCGTGGCTTCGAGGTAGAGCTGGAAGCACTGTTTCAAAATCTTCCAGTTGGCCCCGAGGTTGCCGGCGATGCGGAGCGGCGGCGGCGGGCTGATGTTGTCCATGTTGCAGGATGACGGAATGCTGGCGGAAGGCAGATTACTTGCAGGTGGGTCTCAGAAGTGCTCGTATGCAACCACTCGTGGTACCATGATGCGTTGGGTGTTCTGGATCACAAACAGGTCACCAACACTTGAAGTGGTGCAACTCTATTTTATTATTAGGTTAACTATATAAACATACTTGAACTGTGGGTAAATGCAATACCAGCTTTAACTATTGACCCTTGCCTAGTCCTAACCAGTTGATGCACTCAGCACATGGTGAATGTCTGTGTTGCAGGCTGTGAGCTCTGTGCTCCGAGCTGGCTGCTACTCGAATGAGTGGGAACTCTCCTGTCCCCTGTCTTTATAGTGCGTGTGCTCGCACTGGTGATTGGCTGCGGTGTTGTGTATGCTGATTGGTCCCACAGTGTGTCCATCAGTGTGTGCCTGCACCATGATATACTGGTGTATATTATGACAAGAGTGAGAGGAGAGTGTGAGTGAGAGTGAATTGTATTAAATAGTTGTACAACCTAATTGTATCCTGTCTGTCTGGCTACGTGCGGAGTCCTTACCGTCAGTCACAACATGGGCCTAATCTCACTTCCCAGCTCTTGGCCTAAGACTCTGTGCGTTACAACACTTCAAGTGTATGTCCGAGTGTATTTTTAAAAATGTGATATAAGGTTCTGCTTGTGCCAACATTTCAGGCAAGGAGATACACATCATTGTCTGGCTGAATAAACTTACAGGCGTGATCTTGTTTGTGGAGACGAGGTAGAGCTGGGCTGGAGTGGATTGGGGGCCTGTGAGGTTGGAGGCAAAATCTCCAGGAGAGGTGAAGTCAGGGATAGTTTTAAGCTGTCTTATTTTTAAAATGCTAAATGATTTGGAACAGTGTTGATCGTCAAAACAAAAGACATCAGGCGGGATTCTCCGTTTCTGAGACGAAATAAGTCTTGACGCCAATGGATAATCCATGGACTTTTACGACAAAAGAAAAACCGCGACACACCTGGACTGATTCCGCTATCGTTAAGGGGCTAGCACTGGCACCATGTGGAACACAATCGATTCGAATGGGAAATGGTGAGAGATTCAGCTGGGCCGTCATTGATATTCAAAGTTTGACAAGCTGCAATTCTCCCTCCACAAACACCATCCCAGCCAACAAGATGGCTGTAAGGAGAGCGGCACCAAGGTTCGCTGACACAGAGCTCGAGACCCTCTTGGGCGCTGTGGAGGAGAGGAGGATGACCCTGTATCCCGGCTGGGAAGGCCGCTGCCAGCAGCTGCCTTTCGTTATGCCTGGGCGCAGGTGGCAGACGCAATCAGCACCGTGGGCAACTTCCCAGACCAGCCAGCAGTGCCGGAAGGATCTGTATGACCTCCTCAGGGCAGCCAGGGTGAGTAGACAGCATTGTGGCCTTGGCACTAACCCCACCCCCCACACACCCGTAACACCAACCCCCCCCCCCCCCTCACAGAGGGAGGTCGAACCTGCAGCACATGCCAGCACCCATACCAGCTGCTATGGTCGGGTGCCCTGGCCACTGCTGTGCCTCCCCTGCCACCTCCCCCCAGGAGTAGGCCGCACACAACCACCAGGATGGGAGAAGACAGGAGGAGGACCACCAGACTTGCGGCCCCTTATCATGGCAGAGTAGAGGGCCATGGACATGGCCAGCGGCCAGGAGGAAAGAGGGCGCTGAGGTGGAGTTCAGCCATGGGCGAGGTAGACCCCGCTGTGTTGCAATTGCCCATGACAGGTGTGTGAACACCCCACCCCCCCCAACAGCACCCTCACCCCCACACCAACCGACACCACCCCCCCAAAACCACCCTCACCCCACACCACCAAACATCAGCCCCCCGCCCCCACACCAACCTCACCCCCACACGACCCTCACCCTTCCAGCACCCTCACCCACAACCACACCCTACACCAGCCCCACACCACCAGCCCCCGCCTGCGGTGTAATCACGCATCTTGCCTTGTGGGACCTGCTGGCAATGGGGCAGGTCCATCCAGTATCCCCCGCCCCCAGCCAGTACCACAGCCAGAGCGCCGAGCAGCGACGACAGCAGCTCAAACACAAGCCCTCCGCCCGAGATTCAGGACACCCCAGAGCTCAGGTGCGAGATGACAGTAATTTTCCATCACAGCTGTCTCCAACACCCTCCACCATCCCAGAGACACTCACCTGGGTTGGGCGTGTTAGTGAAGAGGTTCCCGGGACACTCTCTGATCCACACCACACCGTTGACCCGGTACAGCAGATGGAGGTAGAAGCACCCGAGGGGGCGGACAGTCGGAGGGTAGGCTGATCCCAGGACAAGCTGCCATCCTGGTGGGTCTCGGGCTTCCGAAACATCCAGCCCCAGCCATGGTGCAGATGCCGTTGCAGAGTAAGAGACTGCATGAGGGGTTGTCGGCGACCATTCAGTACTTGCCAGTGCAGTTGGAGGAGTTTAACCGCCTGCAGCAGCAGGAAGTGGTGCCGACCATGTGTGCCACCCAGACCAACACCACACGGGTGGCGCCCGCGATAGAGGCATTGGGGGCGATGGTTTCGGCAATGGATCAGGATGTCCAAGGCTTGGGGCATTCTGTGCAGGTGCTGGCCAAGGCCCAGGACAGGGTTGCCGCCTGACAGATGACCATATCCCCAAGCCACCTGGATATCACAGTGGCGCTTCTGAGAAAGGCCCAGTCACAGCAGGCTATGGTTGGGAATGTCGGCGGCATTGCCCAGGTGCTGGCAAACGTGGCACAGGCACAGAAGGAGGTGGCCCAGTCCCAGACGGAGATGGTGCAGTCACTAACTGATGTGACACAAACACAGAAGGCGCCACAGTCGCAGCGTGATGGGGCGCAATATCAGACGGAGATGATCCACTGCCTGTGCTCCATGACAGCGATCATGCGGACCCTGGTCGAGACCAGCACGGGCCTCCAGGACTGGCAATGCCAGGTGGCGGAGCAGCATTGCGGTTAGCTCCCCTCACACCCCTGTCCCCTGGAGTAGCCGAGGGGCCATTGGGCAACCCAAGGGAGGAGGAAGCGATGGGGCCCATGCCGGTGACTCCCCTAGGGGAGGTGCTGGAACACCGCAGCACCTCGGACTCCTCCCCCCCCCCCCCCCCCCCCCCCCCCCCCCCCCCCACCTGTCCCTGGCATATCTGGTGGGCAGTGGGCTGAACAGGACAGCACCACGCCTGGACATCCGAGCTGCGGCCGGGCCCATGCATGCCTGGTCGGCCCAGAAGATGTCCGCCAATAGGGACCCAGGTCTCAGGGCAGGAGTCACAGCAGGATGCCTCCACTCCTGCTGTACCATCTGGGGATCCACCTGGACGTAGGGCCAGAAAAGTAGACACCAGTTAAATTGGCACAGGTACAGGGCACAGTTTAGTTATGGGGGCTGGGGCACAAACCTGGATACATTTGTTCACAACAAACACCTGTTACCACTGTTCCAACCTGCCTCAGTGCTCCATCTGATGGGTGTGAGGGGTGGGCTAGTCTGGGTTGGTGGGGGGGGGGGGGGGGGGAATGTGTGGACATTGGAGGGGGGGAATGGGCAGACTCGAGGGTGGCTCGTGTTCCCCACCCTCCTCCGACCAACCCCACCACAACCACCACAGGGTTCCAATGGCACCGTATGATGGAATGGCCAGCTTGCATGCAGGGTTCGCCCAGGTGGACGGTGGAAAGTGCGACGGTGGGCAGGAGTCAGACGTTGTCATACGATGTGGAGCAGCAGAGCTCATCGTAGAGCAGGTTGTCATCATCCTCCATCCCATAGACCACACCCGGTGTTACTGCCAACCCAAGGCCACAAGTGCAGCCGGTATTCTCACGGAGGGGGTTGCAAGCGGGGGGGGTGGCTGGGGGGGGGCGGGGGTGGGGGGTCGGGTTGGGGGGGGAGCGGTGTCTGTGCCCCTCGCCAGTCCCCCCCTTCTAGCCCCTACTAGTCGGTGCACCTGGAGGCGATCAGATCCTCCGGTGCAAGTCGGCCCTGGCGCAGACTTTGTGCAGCCACCCATGCCTGACTGGGCTACATGTCCTGACCACCCTCCCCCTCCCCCATGTCCTCCTCACCGGATGAGGCCTTACGTTCATCCACCTACTCCAACACATCGCCCTCTGCTTTGCGATGTTGTGGAGGATACAGCAGACCGCCACGATGCGGGCGGCCCTCTGAGCATCAGACTGGAGGGCCCCTCCACAACGGTCAAGGCACCTGAATGGCATTTTCAGGAGGTCGAAGCACCACTCGATCACACCCCTGGTTGCTGTCTGGACATTGTTGTAGCGCTTCACCGCATCAGTCTGCAGCCTCCGGATAGGTGTCATCAGCCACGACCGCAGCGGATTGCCCGTCACACAGAAGACAACCCATCAGCCAGGGGGCATCTTGAACATGTCAATAATTGTCGAGTGTGCCAGGATGAAGGAGTCGTGCACACTGCCCGGGTATCGGGCACAGACGTGTACATTTATCGAGTGTGTCATAATATCCACTCATGTTAATGAGATGCAGACAGGCAGTGATTGACACACAGGATAACCAATGAACACACACGACACATAACAACCAATCACCAGACAGGACACCACCACTATAAAGTACACAGGGCATTAAGACTCTCCCTCTCTCTACAGGGCACAGCTACTGAGATAGTAAGAGCACTATGAGGCACGATCAATTTGGCTGGAGACGAAGTTGAATTCAAACTGAGGCTTTGTTAGAATCTGAAGTGTGGCCTCCTACAGCAGCTGACGAAATGGCTGCGAGCTGAAGGCCATGCATATTTATAACCCGGCTCCTGGGCGGAGCTAGCATGCAGGGGCCCAGGTGAACCTGTAGTGCAGGTTCTACCACACAACCCTTAATATAGGAACACAGTGGTTTACCACATTCACCCTCTGTTAAAATTGAGTCCGGCAGGGGTGGTGGATAACTATATACAGTTCGCAATCTTTAATATTTACCGAACAGTGAAAAAAAAATGTCTCTGGTCATCCAGTGGGCCAGTCAGAGGTTCAGCCGGTCCGGCACCTTGATCGTCCTCTGGGATCGACGAAGTAGAGCCGGCGATGTTGGTGCTGTCGTGGTCGAAGTTGACTCAGGGAGCGTGCTGAAATCCTCTTCATCAACGGGGGTGGGCAGGGGGAGGACGGACAGTCCTAGGGGGGTGAACGGGGCGGCGAGAGAGAGTGATGGGGGTGGCGGGGGAGGGGAGGGTGGCGCCGGGAGCGACGGAGGTGCTGTGGGGGTGGAACCTGCTGATGCCAGGTCCCTGAGGGAGACGGTATCCTGGCGGCCGTCGGGGAACGTCACGTAGGTGTACTGTGGGTTTGCATGGAGCAGGTGCACCCTTTCCACAACGGATCCGCCTTGTGGAGCCGCACATGTTTACGGAGAAGCACGGTTCCCGGAGCTGTGAGCCAAGTTTGGAGAAGGCAAAAAGACGTTCATGCGGTGTACTGTTAGTAGCAGTGCAAAGTCATGAGCGAATGGAATGTAGTGCATCAGGGAGGACCTCTTGCCAGCGGGATGCCGGGAGATTTCTGGACCGTAGGGCCAGCTGGACAGCCCACCATACCGTCCCATTCTCCCTTTCTACCTGTCCGTTTCCCCAGGGGTTGTAGCTCGTCGTTCTGCTGGAGGCGATACCCGTGCTGAGCAGGAACTGACACAGTTCATCACTCATGAATGAGGATCCCCTGTCACTGTGGATGTAGGCAGGGAAGCCGAACAGAGTGAAGATAGAATTAAGGGCTTTAATGACGTCATGTCGGGGCATGGGATGGCGAAGGGAAAACGGGAATATTCATCGATCACACTGAGGAAATACGTGTGTCGGTCGGAGGAGGGGAGGGGGCCTTTGAAATCCACGCTGAGCCGTTCAAAGGGGCGGGAGCCCTTCACCAGGTGCGCGCTGGTAGAAGTGCAGTTTGCACTCCGCACAGACCTGGCAGTACTTGTGATCGTCCTTACTTCCTCGACGGAGTCGGGCAAATTTTGTGCCTTAATGAAGTGGTACAACCGAGTGACCCCTGGGTGACAAAGGTTGACGTGCAGGGTCCGGAGTCGGTCTACCTGTACGCTGGCACATGTACCTCGGGATAGGGCATCTGGGGGCTCGTTGAGTTTGCCAGGGCGATACTTACACTCGTAGATATAGGTGGAGAGCTCAATTCTCCACCGCAAGATTTTGTCATTTTTGATCTTGCCCCGATGTGTGTTGTTGAGCATGAAGGCTACCGACCATTGGTCAGTGAGGAGAGTGAATCTCCTACCGGCCAGGTAATGCCTCCAATGTCGCACAGCCTCAATGATAGCCTGGGCCTCCTTTTCAACGGATGAGTGCCGAATTTTGGAGGCATGGAGGGTGCGGGAATAGAATGCCACGGGCCTGCCAGCCTGGTCTGATGCATCGCTTTCTACTTGGAAAGGAAGTGTTTCGTCTACAGCGTGCATTCCAGCTTTGGCAATATCAGCTCTGAACCGGGCGAAGGCCTGTTGGGCCTCTGCCGCCAGGGGGAAATGAGTGGACTGTATGAGTGGGTGGGCCTTGTCCGCATAGTTTGGGACCCACTGAGCGTAATACGAGAAGAACCCCAAGCAGCGTTTGAGGGCCTATGGGCAGTGGGGGGAGGAGAAGCTCCATGAGGGGGTGCATGCGGTCGGGATCGGGCTCCAGAACTCCGCTCTGGACCACGTAGCCGAGGATGGCTAGGCGGTTCGTACGGAACACACACTTCTTGTTATACGTGAGGTTGAGGAGAGTGGCAGTGCAGAGAAATGTAGCGAGGTTGGCGTAATGGTCCTGCTGATCATGGCCACAGATGGTCACATTGTCCAGGTACGGAAACGTGGCCCGCAAGCCGTACCAGTCGACCATTCGGTCCATCTCCCTTTGGAAGACCGAAACCCCATTGGTGACGCCGAAGAGGATCCTAAGGAAGTGATATAGCCGGCCGTCTGCCTCGAAGGCGGTGTATGGCCAGTCCGATTTACGGATGGGGAGCTGGTGGTAAGAGTCCACCGTTGAGAAGACCCGGTACTGTGCAATCTAGTTAACCATGTCAGATGTGCGTGGGCGTGGGAGGGGGTACGCGTCGAGCTGCGTGTACCTGTTGATGGTCTGGCTGTAGTCCACGGCCATTCAATTTTTCTCCCCAGACTTAACCACTACCACTTGAGCTCACCAGGGGCTGTTGCTGGCCTCGCTGACTCCCTCCTGAAGCAACCGCTGGACCTCGGACCTGATAAAGGCCTTATCCTGGGTGCTGCTCCTGGTGGTGACGGGTTTGCAATCTGGAGTTAGATTGACAAATAGGGAAGGAGGATCGACCTTTAGGGTTGTGAGGCCGCACACATTGAGGGGTGGTAAGGGTCCGCCGAATTTAAGGGTCAGGCTCTGGAAGTTGCACTGAAAATCCAGGCCAAGGATAAGTGCAGCGCAGAGGTTAGGGAGGACGTAGAGGCGAAAACCGTGCAACTCTACGCCTTGGACTGTGAGCGTGACCGTGCAGTGCCCCCGGATCGCTACGCGATGGGATCCGGAGGCCAGGGAGATACTTTGATTGGTAGGGTGTACTTTAAGGGAGCAGTGCCTTACCGTATTTGGATGTACAAAGCTCTCGGTGCTCCCGGAGTCCAGTAGGCAGGAGGTCACGTGGCCGTTGACTTTCACGCTGGTGGACGCGTTGGTCAGAGTGTGTAACAAAGAACAAAGAACAAAGAAATGTACAGCACAGGAACAGGCCCTTCGGCCCTCCAAGCCCGTGCCGACCATACTGCCCGACTAAACTACAATCTTCTACACTTCCTGGGTCCGTATCCTTCTATTCCCATCCTATTCATATATTTGTCAAGATGCCCCTTAAATGTCCCTATCGTCCCTGCTTCCACTACCTCCTCCGGTAGTGAGTTCCAGGCACCCACTACCCTCTGCGTAAAAAACTTGCCTCGTACATCTACTCTAAACCTTGCCCCTCTCACCTTAAACCTATGCCCCCTAGTGATTGACCCCTCTACCCTGGGGAAAAGCCTCTGACTATCCTATCTGACTATCTGACTGACCAGTAGTCAGGACTGGTCGATTACCATGGATGCGAGTCGTGGTTGGTCATCGGGTAGTGAGGCGGCCGCTGCGTCGGGGTCCTGAAATGCCGTTGGTCTCCATGTGCTGCGGGGTGGACAAGATGGCGGCGCCCGGATGTCCTGGGGGTCACAAAATGGCGGCGCCCATGGAACGCACGTTGAGGGGGTGGAGCAAGATCGGCGCCCATGAAACGCACGTGTTGCGCGGGGGAGAAGATGGCGGCGCCCGTTGCTCGCACATGGCCTGGGGAGGAGGGGAGGATAGCGGCGCCCATTGTCCGTGACCGGGGGGGGTGGGGGCGACCGCTGCCGCTGAGCGGGCCTGGCACACCGCTGCATAGTGGCCCTTCTTCCCACAGGCCTTACAAAGGGCAGCGTTGGTGGGGGTGTCTTTGTTGGCCGCAGAAATAGCATTGGGGCCCCCCGGAGATCACTGACTGGTGCATAGCACAGGCGTATTGGGTGCGTAGCGCCCACGCTGGGACGGCTGCCTGTGGGGCCCATGAAGCGTAGGAGGAGTGGGCCGCGCGGTTGGGGGCATAGGACTGTACATTGCACAGGGCGACCGTCATGGAAAGCGCCAGTGTTTTAGTCTCTGCGAGGTCGCGCGTGGCCATGTGGCTCCTTCTAGGAGCCGCTGTCTGATAACATCGGACCCAATCCCAGTTACAAAAGCGTCCCTCATAAGGAGATCTGAGTGCTCCTTAGCTGTAACATCCTGGCAGTCACAGTCCCGAACTAGTGGGATCAGGGCCCTCCAGAAGTCCTCGGTTGACTCACCAGGTAGTTGAGTACGCGTTGCGAGCGCGTGTCTGGCGAAGAGCGTGTTCGTCTTCTGCTCATAACTCTCTTTGAGTCGAGTCACAGCGTCAGCGTAATTGGGCGCATCCTGGACCAGCGGGAAGATTTTAGAGGTGAGTCTGGAGTACAAGGTTTGAATCTTCTGAGCCTCTGGAACAGGGGTCGGCGCCGCGTTGATATACGCTTCAAAACAAGCTAGCCAGTGCTAGAAGTCCTTTCTGGCGTCACTTGCGTGTGGATCCAGCTGCAGTCGATCTGGTTTAATCCGGAGGTCCATCTTCTGAATCAGATACTAATAAATTGAGGCACGATCAATTTGGCTGGAGACTAAGTTGAATTCAAACTGAGGCTTTATTAGTATCTGAAGTGTGGCCTCCTACAGCAGCTGACAAAATGGCTGCGAGCTGAAGGCCACGCATATTTATTACCCGGCTCCTGGGCGGAGCTAGCATGCAGGGGCCCAGGTGAACCTGTAGTGCAGGTTCTACCGGACAACCCTTAATATAGGAACACAGTGGTTTACCACACACTATCACCATGAGATAGAGAGTCAGTCTGGTCAAGCTAGTAGGAGGTTATCAGTTAGATTGATAGAGTGTCAACTCCCAGCAGACTATGTACAGCAATCAGGAAGTTCAATAAAACAGTGTTGGACCATCTCCTGTGTCAGAAGCCTGTTTCTAGTTTCACTGCATCCAGTTGCAGTCAACGTTGAACCAACTTACTTAACACATCATGGTACCAGAGTGCTATTAATCCTAACGAACCTACCTCGAGTATATCTGCAATGACCAGCAAGCAGCCATCCAGCGGCATGGAAAACATCCAGCCTCCTTCGCAACTCCAGACCTCCAGCAACCTCGCGCCAACTGGAAAGTCTTCAAACAAATGTTCCTCCTGTACATCGAGGCCTCCTAACTCGAGGCAGCTTCGGATGCCAGAAAGATCGCGCTGTTCCTGTCGACGCCATCCACATCGATAACTCGCTTACGTTTGCCGATGGCGAAGACAAGATAAAGTTCAAGACAGTTCTGCTGAAATTCGACAGCCACTACGACATTGAGGTGAATGAGAGCTTTGAACGGTACATCTTCCAACAGAGGCTTCAAGGAAAGGATGAACCTTTTCAGTCCTTCTTGACCCATCTCCGTATCCTAGCGCAGTCAAGTAATTATGACTCGACAACTGATTCCATGATCCGGGATCAGATCGTTTTCGGGTCCAGTCTGACTCCCTGCGGGAGCAGCTCCTCAAAATCAAACAGTTGACCCTCTCCGTCACCATTGAAACATGCGTTGTCCATGAGCATGCCAGAAATCACTACTCCCGCAGCAGGGTGGCAGAAACTGCAAAACTGGCCTCCCACGAGGCAGAAAGGGTGCAGGCCATAGCGAAAATGCAAGGCCTGAGCATCGAGGAGAGTGGCCGTTTTGTGCTCTTTTCTGGGGTCCCCACGCATGCGCGCCATGACCGGGTGGATGATAAGGCCAAAGACCCTGAGGCGCATGCGCGAACGTCGGCCGACTGCACTGCGCATGCGCGATGGCGCACAGAACGCGCTGACGTCAGCGTCATGACATGTCCGAATTGTGGCTCCGCCCATTTAAAGCGGCAATGTCCAGCCAAAGGCAGGCAATGTCTACAGTGTGGAAATCCTGGCCACTACGCGGCCTTCTGCAGGTCCGCTCCACTGAACAACAGCCAGCGATCCCAGCTGCAGCGCAGACGTGTCCGCTGCGTACGACAAGGCATGCAGGATTCTGATCCAGACAGCTGACTGCCTCGAGTCTCCATATCGGGTGGGCACCATCACCACACGCGAGTTGGTCTCTACCGTGCCTGCCAACCACCTTTTGATTCTCAGTGTGGATCCTGACGACGAGTGGTGTGCTGTCATCACGGTCAACCAGTCTCGCATCCGATTTAAATTGGACACTGGCACGTCTGCGAACCTCATATCACAGTCGGACCTCAACAGCATCCGACACCAACCTAGCATTCTTCCACCAGCCTGCCAGCTCCTTGACTACAATGGTAATGCCATAGCTGCCCATGGGTCGTGTCAGCTAGGTGTCTCTCACAAGGCAATCAAGGCGACGTTGAGATTCGAGATCATCCGGCCTGACAAGGCATCCCTGCTCGGTGCTCGCGCATGCAAACTCCTAAATCTGGTACAGCGAGTTCATGCCATGTCCTCGACACCGGCGACAGCCTCGCCCAATGCGAATCTCCAGGCTGAGATAGACGATATTCTCATACAATACCACAGTGTGTTTGATGGGATGGGCACGATCCCATATCACTACAAGATATTGCTCAAGCCGAATGCCACCCAGTCATCCATGTACCACGCCGGGTGCCGGCTCCTCTCAAAGGTCGTCTGAAAACGCAGCTACGAGAGCTCCAAGGCCAGGGCATCATCTCAAAGGTCACGGAACCCACAGACTGGGTCAGTTCCATGGTCTGCATCAAGAAACCCTCTGGCGAACTCCCCATTTGCATTGATCCCAAAGACCTGAATCACAGTGGAAACAGACCACAGGCCTTTAGTCCACATAATCCAAAAGGATTTAAATGACATGACACCTCGGCTGCAGCAAATTCTTCTTCGTCTCCACCGATATGACTTCGAACTCATCTACACACCGGGCAAGGCGCTGATCGTCGCAGATGCCCAATCCCGATCCATCACCATGCCCTGTGAACTGGGCGACTTTATTCGCCACATCGAGGCACAGATGCAATTGTGTGCCAGCAACCTCGCAGCCACTGATGAACGAGTTGTCCAGATACCTGAAGAAACTGCCAAAGATCCGCTACTGCAGCACGTGATGCAACACCTTGCCCATGGCTGGCAAAAGGGGCAGTGCCCCCAGTTCTTCAACGTTAAGGACGAGTTAACGGTTGTCGAGGGGATCCTTCTTAAACTAGATAGAATCGACATTCCCCAAAGCATGCAAGCCATGGTGCTCAGACAGATCCATGAGGGTCACCTTGGGGTCGTAAAATGTTGACGCAGAGCTCAGCAGGCAGTCTACTGGCCTGGCATCAGCCAGGACATTACCAACACGGTTCTCAACTGCACAACATGCCAGAAGTTTCAACCAGCTCAACCCAAGGAAACACTGCAACAGCACGAGATTGTGATTTCTCCGTGGTCCAAGGTGGGGATAGACCTCTTTCACGCAAATGGGCGTGATTACGTGCTCTTGGTCGACTACTTCTCCAGCTACCCGGAAGTGGTGAAACAGTCGGACCTCACGTCCAAGTCAGTGATTAAAGCCTGCAAAGAGACATTTGCCAGGCACGGCATACCACTCACAGTAATGAGTGACAACGGCCCATGTTTCTACAGCCAAGAGTGGTCCGAATTTGCACGATCCTACCACTTCAGTCACATCACATCCAGTCCCCATTACCCGCAATCAAACGGGAAGGCCGAAAAAGGGGTCCATATTGTCAAGCGGTTGCTGTGCAAGGCTGCAGACTCAGCCTCGGACTTCAACCTGGCGCTGTTGGCATACAGGGCAACCCCTCTGTTGACTGGTTTGTCTCCAGCGCAGCTGCTCATGAACCGCAACCTGAGGACGACTGTTCCAGCCATCCATGTTCCAGACCTTGACCGCCTCACGGTGCTGCAGAAAGCGCAGCGATCCAGAGACCAGCAGAAGATCACGTATGACGCACATGCCAAGGATCTGCCTGCGCTGGCTCCAGACGATGTTGTTCGCGTCCAGTTGCCTCAGGGAGGTTGGTCAGTCCCAGCTATTGTCGTCAGGCAGGTTGCCCCCAGGTCCTTCATTGTCCAAATGGCTGATGGCTCCATTCTACGGCGCAACAGGAGGGCGCTACAAAATGTTGCCTGCCCACCGCCTGGCCGCACTTGTCCGCATGTCATCATGCCTCCTCCGGACATCTCGCACCACGAGGCCACCGATCTGGCAGCGATCCCGCCTCTCCATGAGGCCACCGACATGGCAGCAATCCCACCTGTCCAAGTGCCGGCGTCCCCCCTCCACTTCTGAGGCGATCGACAAGAATTTGTCACCCGCCACAAAGACTGAATCTATAGACTTAAATCTTGTAAATTTTGTTCAGTTTGCTCTGTATCTGCAAGATAGACACCTTCCCATGTACATATGTTCATTCACTCACCACTTGTATATAATCATACATGTATATATATCGCCATGTTCCAAAATTTACTTCAAAAAGGGGAGATGTTATAATATCCACTCATGTATATAATGAGATGCAGACAGGCAGTGATTGACACACAGGATAACCAATGAACACACACGACACATAACAACCAATCACCAGACTGGACACCACCACTATAAAGCACACAGGGCATTAAGACTCTCCCTCTCTCTACAGGACACAGCTACTGAGATAGTGAGAGTGCACAAGCCAGTGAGCACTATCACCATGAGATAGAGAGTTAGTCTGGTCAAGCCAGTAGGAGGTTATCAGTTAGATTGATAGAGTGTCAACTCACAGCAGACTATGTACAGCAATCAGGAAGTTCAATAAAACAGTGTTGGACCATCTCCTGTGTCAGAAGCCTGTTTCTAGTTTCACTGCATCCAGTTGCAGTCAACGTTGAACCAACAAACTTAACACATCAGATTGGAACCCATTTTGGTTTGTTTACAGTGGCCCATTACCCACAGGTGCTCATAGGGATAATGTATCTCGTTGACCACCCCCTGGACCCAGGGCATCCTGGCGATGACGGCGAAGCCCGCTGCCCAGGCTCCCTGTGGGGTGGTCCACATCGAAATGGATGTATTGATTCACCTGGGCATATGGGGCCTCCGTGATAGCATGGATGCACCTGTGCATCGAGGTCTGTAAGAACCCAGGCAGGTCCCCACTCGGCGCCTGAAAGGACCCCGTGGAGTAAAGGTTCAAGACGACCTTGACGGCACCGGGAATGGGTGCCCACCCCCACACCCCCGCGGTGCCAGATGTGCCATCATCTGGCAAATATGTTGCACTGTCTCCCTGCTCAACTGGAGTCTTCAACCGGCTGCCCGCAGTTGCTCTTCTCCGTGTCCTACCTTCTCTCTCTCTCTCTCAGCAGCCATCACGCTGGTTTCACGATATTTAAAAGCACAAGTCGTCGGGAACTCGGTCCATCGGAGGTGGAGAATCATGGAGGCCCCAGAGAATACAGGGTCGGGCCTTCTAATGATATGCAAATGGTGTCTACTGTACGTGCGATTTGACGTCAAATCGGCGCCTGCCCTGATTATGGCGTCGGAAGCTATTCTCCGTCCAATCGCATTTTCCGATCTCAGCATCGGCTAATGGAGAATCCCCCCACTCGATTTAAAATGTATACTTGATTTAAACATCAATTAATTCTTAAATGGGATCCAACTTCCAAATGTTTTCAGGAGAGGAAATAAAATAAAATGGGAAGAAAAGAGTTTTCAAATTAGTTTTTAAGGGGACGGGAGAAACAATTATATAGGAAAGAAACAGTTTTTTTTATAAAGCGACAGAAAGAAAAGATAAAGAAAAAGAAATGGACCAAACAGTGAAAATGTCTCATTTTATTTTAATTAAAAGAGTTTCTTTAGTGTTTAATCGTAGCACATCTGACTTCATGTTCGAATCATTTAGAAAGTAACTTTATGAGTCAGGCAGGTTTACAGAACAGTAGTTCAGATGCTCCAGGAAGATTACTATTTCCAAGTAGCTATATTCTTGTTGGTCTCTCATTTGTCCTGCTTCTGAGGGTTGGTCATACTATGAACAAACTTTCCCCACTGATTTCTACTGGTCGCTGTTGTTTACTGCTGTCCGAGAGAGAGGCCAGTCCACGTTCTGATCCTATCCATCCAGGCCATCTTCGGTCTTCCTTCTGCACATTTTCCAGGTGTTTTGCCTTGCATCACCTCTTTCCCCAACAATCCCCTCCTGTTCACAGCCTCCCTGATACCACTGCCACAAACATGTTACTCTTAACACCAGCTTTCTCCAGCACCCACTCGCTTGTCCACTTGGCCTTTCATGACACTCATTTGGTTTGTTTACAGTGGCCCATTACCCACAGGTGCTCGGAAGGGATAATGTATCTCGTTGACCACCCCCTGGACCCAGGGCATCCTGGCGATGACGGCGAAGCCCGCTGCCCAGGCTCCCTGTGGGGTGGTCCACATCGAAATGGATGTATTGATTCACCTGGGCATATGGGGCCTCCGTGATAGCATGGATGCACCTGTGCATCGAGGTCTGTAAGAACCCAGGCAGGTCCCCACTCGGCGCCTGAAACAAATACATCATTTGTTTCCTTTCAAATGTCCTTATTTGAGCCTCATTACACTTCTTGATGGTCCTGCTTTCACTGTGACAAATTGTCATCAGAGCTTTCAGGAGACAGATTTTCATTATAATCAAGATTCTGTCGCTACTCCATACTCTTTTAGTGAGTTCACAATGCCATGACCATTGAGTCTAGCCTGAATTTCTTTGGTAGACTGCATTTTGTGCGATGAAGGTGACCCAAGGTGTCAGAAGGTGTCAGCCTGTTCAAACTGAACTCCATTAATCAGAAACTTGAAGGTCTTTCCACATATCCCCATCACCTTCGCCTTGGCAGCGTTGATCAGGAGACATCCAGAGAAACACTCTATTGTGAAAGTTTCAACATTGTCATAGAAAAGGGTGAGATCGTCACCACCTGACACAAGACTGAGCCAAAGATTGACACTGGAGCAAAGTGTAATTTCTTGTCCGGGCATATGCAGCATCAGACTTCAGGTGAACTTCATGGGACGTGAGCATCGCTGGCTTTGCCTGTCACTAATTGCCCCTGAGGGTGCAGTTAAGAGTCAACCACATTGCTCTGGGTCTGGCTCTGGGTCTGGAGCCAGACCATGTAAGGATGGCAGATTTCCTTCCCTAAAGGAGATAAATGAACCAGATGGGTGTTTTGGAACAATTGGCAATGGTTTCGTGGTCATCATTAGACTTTTAATTCCGAGTTTTTATTGAATTCGAATTTCGCCATCTGCAGTGGCGCGATTCGAAGCCGGGTCCCTCGAGCATTACCTTTGGTTTCTGGTTTACTAGTCTAGTGACAATACCACTACACCACTGCCTCCCCAGATTGAGGAAGTCTCAAGCTTGCGAGCTATTGTGAAGACCAAGGGACAGGTGCTAAGGATCAGGATAACATCATTCAGAAACCTCTACCTGTCCAATAATGCAGCCCCATTATGTCTAATAACTAATTTCATTGGATCTATACGTAATCTATAAACCGTACAATTGCCTCATGTCCAGCCTAAGTGGGCTGAGTAACTGTTTGAAAATATATAAATAGGGATGATTTGCCTTTGTTCAGGGAAGAAGTGCATGGTGTGCCCAGCGACTTGATTCCTGCCAGCATTATTAATAAACTGTTTGACATTTGGAGCAGATCAGAGTGAGGAGTTCTTTCCCGCTAACAGATGGTGTAGTCAGCAGAATTTGATCATTTTGATGCCAACCGAATACCAGGCGAGTATATTTACTCATAATAAGTACATGAAACTTATCCCGGGACTGGGTGGTGTTGAGCGACCAACGAATTCCAAACCTGTGTACATGGTTTGACCAACAGTCAAGTGATGATCGGTAGTTCGTTTAGGCCATGTCAAGGATTTGCTTAATGAGTTTTAAGGTTATTTATCATGGGTTTGTGTGAAGAATGACAGACTTGTGACTACATGTTGCGCTAGACTTAAAGCGGACCTCTGAGAGTAGATTACTAAACGGTTCTAATGCTACCCAAGCTTGGCCAGTGAAACAAAAAAGTAGAGTTCGAATGGGGACAGGAGTGGTCGCCCATGAACCATTTGGTCGGCAGAACAAAAGCTGATTGATAAGATGATTAACTCCGATTTGAACTTTAAAGAGTGGTGAGGTTTCCTGCAAGGAGGATGCCCTGAATTTGCACAATGTTAAGATCTTCAATCACCATTTAGATAAAATAGGCACATCAAAAGGAAAAAGATAAATCAAATAAAGCTAAGTTAAAAAAGTCAGACCTTGGGTTCATTGAGGAATGGGGAGGGAAAGGTACAATGTCCCTTCTCCTCTCCCAGAAGTATTGCAACCTAATTGATAAAACACGAAAGTGGGTGGATTTCAATAGATGCTCCACTGCACAGTAAAAAGGTCAGGAAAAGCTCAGTAAGCTTTCTCAGGAATATCTGGAGAGGACAGCACCCCCCCCCCCCCCCCCACCCCCAAACCCCCCCCGCCCCCACCTTGTGCTGGACACCGTAGCTAATTTGAAGGAAAGACAGGAATTAAAATAGAAGTTAAAGCTAAAATGGGTACATGTCTCAAAGAAATTGTTTTGGATTTGTGTTTGAGATTAAGCCATTCAAGAGATAAGCTTGGCAGTGATCCATTTTGCACTTTTCAAAAATTTGAAAAAAAGAACCGAGTAAAATTTCTTGAAAGCACAGAAACATTGAAATTGAAATCAGTTTAAATGACAAGAAGGATAAAGAAAAGAACTTGAGCAGATTCAAAATAATGGAACAAAAGAGTTTTTAGATAACGTAAAGGGACACAATTGCGTGTCATGTTTCTCCGCCCACTCTGCGCCCCTTTAGGTTCTGTAAGAAAATGAACCATTTCAGCAGACAGTTAATTTGTTTTAAATCACCTGAAAAATTGCATATCTATGATTATGTATTGGTTGATGTTAATTTCTGAAGGGTTTAATTGTTAATTTAGGGGAATTCAGCAAGAGCAGATAAATATGAAAATTCTGAGCATAGTCTGGAGGAATTTGGTACCAACCTGACAATTTCATTGTGTTTGGGTAAGAATTGGATGGATGGATTGGATTTGTTTATTGTCACGTGTACCGGGGTACAGTGAAAACTATTTTTCTGCGTTTGTGATCTTAAATTCACAAAGCATAGCTGATGCTTACAAAATCAGTCAGTGGAAATTGACTTAAATGGAACTAAATAAATAAAATAAATTATTTCAGTTTTGTAATAAAGCAGAATGGAGAATCGTGTTTAGTATTTTAATCAAGTGATTGTGAATTTGCTCTGTCTGTTTAAGAATTGGTAGCCATGAGAGAAGGCTAACTGTTTCACATTCACGAGTTCATAAGTTCATGAGATACAGGAGCAGAATTATGCCATTCGGCCCATCGAGTCTGTTCTACCATTCTATCATGGCTGATATGTTCCTCATCTGTTACCCACAATGTTACAGACCAAGAGCTGGATTGCATAATCAACCAGAGCATCTCCTCCCCAGAACACATGACCCAGGAGCAGGAATAGGCAATTTAGCCTCCCAAGCCTAAACATCTTCAATGTGATCATGGCTGATCCCATCCTGGCCTCAACCCCACTGTCCTGCCCAGTCTCCATAACCCTTCAACCCATTACCAATTAAAAATCTGTCTAACTCCTCCAAACTCTAGAGGGTATAGGCCATGCAGGCAGGAGCTGTGAGAATCTGTATGTTTCCTTTGTTTGATGTTTGTACATTAAAGACCCTTTGGAAGTTTAGAACAGAAACCACAGGATGCTGACGTAATTTATTTTGGTCAAAGCACTGAAGCACTAGGTTCCTCTGTTCGTGTGTGTCATCTGATTCAAGCTCTAATATTTTCTGCCTGATATTGTGAGTTTGAGGTCATTGTTTAAGTGATTGGAATCAAACAGCTAACAAAAGGGAATGTATTTAACAAATCTTTTCGAACTTATGACAGAAAGGGCTATGAAATGCCGGTAAAATGTTATACTTAGGCGGAAAAGATATGGGGCCCCTATGAGATCGAATTAGACAGTACATAAAGCAATTAGATCTGCAGTTAAAGGAATTATGACAGCAAGTGAGGGATCAGCAAACGATACAAGACCACGAGATCCAGGAAAGGGATAAGACCGACCAACTTAGACCACAAATAGGTGATAAGGTCTTGTTAAGGGTTACCCCTGAACAGACAGGCTTTGCCCCAAAGTGGACTGGACCATACGATATTATCATGACCAGTGATACCTGTGCATTTGTAGATATGAAAGGGAAGGGCCGGTGGAATCATTGGTCCCAACTGGAAAATGTAATCAAGGGAATGATGGCTGAGCCAGAGGTAATGTCTATCATGGAGGCCGCCTGGAATGCCAGGATATCAGGAATGACAAAACACACTAGAGAATGGAATATTTGGGGAATAGGAGTGATAATGGTGCTAGCCAGAGTCTGGATTATATTTAGATGGGTCACCATGCAGGCATGAGCACATCGCACTCAGATACAAAACCAACAGCAGCACAGACACAAACTTGATGAAATAGAAGTAGTAAGATTATAAAAATAACACAACTATTAAGCCCTGAACAACAGGATGTCTTTGGCACACTCAGGAAAAGAAACGAGCGGACCAGAACTGAACATCTGGTGACGGCCAGATCATTCTGTTTTAAAACTTTCAGATCAAACATCCAAAGGGATGGCACGACAGTGGCCACTTCACCTCTGGGGACTCGTGATACTGGTAACCTCAAGACGATTACAAGCACAAAAGAATGCTGATGCACCGCTGATGTCACAACAAACGCCAGAAGAACGTAACGACATGAACAATGGGGCTTTGTATAATTTCACTGTGTCCCAGAAGCCAAGGACTGGAGTAAAGACAGGGGGTGGGATTCTCCCATCGGGCAGCTAAGTGTTGACGCCGGCGTAAAAATGGGAGTGTTTTACTCCGGCGTCGGCGCCAGTTCTGGGACCCCATTCTCCACCCACAGGGGACTAGCACAGCGCTCGAGCGGCCACGCCGATCCCGGCGTGAACCCGGCGCCGTGGGGTCTGCGCATGCGCAGTTGGGCTGGCGCCAACTGGCGCATGCGCAGTGGCCTTCTTCCCAGCGCCGGCCCCGACCCCAAATGGCGCAAGGCTACAGGAGCCGGCATGGAGAAAAGGAGAGGCCGGCCCGTCGATCGGTGGGCCCCGATCATGGGCCAGGCCACCACAGAGGCCCCCCCCCCCCCCCGGGGGGTGAGGGCAGCAACATTATCTTTGTACATATGTTTTCCCCCTCTTCTGACGACACATCCCATAATAACCTCCACCCAGTCCGAGGAACTGTCATGTACCCCAGTCATTAAAGGACCAGAGTACAAAACTTTTATAATAATAAAAATGTTTCACGAACCTACTGAAGTCCTCTTGGACAGTTAATCATGTTGGTAGGCATTTGCTATCTGGTGAATCTAATTAGTTTGAATTTTTCATCAGATAGCGGTGTACAGGCCCAACAGGTTCGGTAAACTAATTCATCGGAGGAAACTTGTGGTTTTTATGCTCTCACAATGCAGGGAAAACATTAAAGCTGTTAGGTCAACTGAGGTTGAACCTCACTTATTAGTATTGCGCACATCCAGAAAATGAAAATAAAGCTATTTCAGGGGTTGAATTTAAAGGTTCCTAGAATATCTATCATGTACCAGGAACCACATTTGCAGCAGAGTTCTGGGCAGTAGCAGGAATTGCTCTGAGGACATTCCAGAGCAAGGTTTTTAAACAAGATAAAAGTTCATTAAACTAAT
The DNA here is from genome assembly GCF_047496885.1 of Scyliorhinus torazame. Lineage (NCBI taxonomy): Eukaryota > Metazoa > Chordata > Chondrichthyes > Carcharhiniformes > Scyliorhinidae > Scyliorhinus > Scyliorhinus torazame. The sequence continues at coordinate 296,486,268 of NC_092713.1, read as the reverse complement.
ACCAAATCAGATAAATTAATTTTTAATTAGCTTTACTGTAATGGAGAGAGGTGATGATAAATAGATGGGTTTGGCTCCATGAGTATGGTGTATGAGGGTGTGGGTTCCATTTAGTTATCTTAGTTTCTGGAATGAACCAGCAGAAATCATTTCTCTTTATCAGCCGTATCTGTTACCTTAGCATTTTGAAAGCTGGAACAAATTGCCACTTAACTTTCCAAGTTCCAGGGAATCCCTACATCCATCCTTCGTGTCATCGCTTCTTGTCACCCTTGAAGTCCAGACTTAATTCTGATAAACCTGCACTATCCTCCCTTCTTGATCACCATGGATGGGATTCTCTGTTAGCCGTCCCCAAAATCGAGAAAGGCAATTTGCCGTAGAATCATTTGCGACTCCACGATCACGACAGGCGCCAATTTGACGCCAAATTGCAATGCTCCAGCACCTCAACAGCGGCGTCAATGCGTTACGGAACACACGTTCATTAAACACTATTCGCATTTCTTTCGGGGGCCTGACCCGGTATTCTCTGGGGCCTCCGCGATTCTCCGCCACCGATGGGTCGAGTTCCAGACAGCCTGGTTCACTTGTGCTTTTAAATATTGTGAAACCGGCATGATGGCTGCTGAGGGAGAGAGAGGGGGGGAGTTTCCAAAATCTGAGTTGGCTGACAGTTGCGCTGCTGGCCAGGGGGTTTCTGCCAGGACTCACCATCGATCAGTATCGCCCGCACAACCTGGCCACCGCATCGACCAGCGTTAAGATCGATGGGCACGTGACCTCTTGTCTACTGGACTCCAGGAGCACCAAAAGCTTCATCCACCCTGATACTGGGTAAGGCGCTGCTCCCTCGCGGTACACCCCGCCAATCAAAGAATCTCCCTGGCCTCCGGATCCCACTCCCTGGCGATCTGGGGGTACTGTATGGTCACGCTCACGTAAAATTCAGTGGCTTCCGCCTCGAACCTCCCCAATCTCTGCACTGCCCTGCTACTCGGCCTGGACTTCCAATGTAACCTCCAGAGCCTAACATTGAAATTCGGAGGGCCCCGACCACCCCTTACTGTGTGCGGCCTCGCGACCCTAAAGGTCGACCCACCTTCCCTTTTCGCAAATCTAATACCGGATCGCAAACCCATCGCCACCAGGACCAGTTGGTACAGCACCCAGGACAGGACCTTCATCAGGTCAGGGGTCCAACGGCTGCTTCGGGAAGGCATCATCGAGGCCAGCAACAGCCCGTGGAGAGCCCAAGTGGTAGTAGTTAAAACTGGGGAGAAACACAGAATGGTCGTGGACTACAGCCAGACCATCAACAGGTACACGCAGCTCGACGCGTACCCCCTCCCACGTATACCTGATATGGCCAATCAGATTACATAGTACCGGGTCTTCTCAACTGTAGACCTCGAATCCACCTACCACCAGCTCCCCATCCGTAAGGCGGACCGTCCATACACTGCCTTCGAGGCAGACGGTCACCTCTATCACTTCCTAGGGTTCCCTTTGGCGTCGCCAACGGGGTCTCGGTCTTCCAAAGGGAGATGGACCAAATGGTCGACCGGTACGGATTGCGAGCCACCTTCCCGTACCTGGATAACGTCACCATCTGCGGCCACGATCAGCAGGACCACGATGCCAACATTGCCAAATTTCTCCACATCGCCACTCTCCTAAAGCTCACCTATAACACGGAGAAGTGCGTGTTCAGCACAAACTGCTTAGCCATCCTCGGCTATGTGGTCCAGAACGGAGTCCTGGGGCCCGATCCCGACCACATGCGCCCCCTTATGGAGCTCCTCCTTCCCCACTGCCCCAAGGCCCTCAAACGCTGCCTGGGGTTCTTTTCATACTACGCCCAGTGGGTCCCAAACTATGCGGACAAGGCCCGCCCACTGATCCAGTCCACCCATTTTCCCCTGACGGCCGAGGCTCAACATGCCTTCGACCATATCAGAGACGATATCGCCAAGGCCGCGATGCACACAGTAGACGAGACGCTGTCCTTTCAAGTGGAGAGCGACGCATCAGACGTCGCCCTAGCCGCCATCCTCAATCAGGCAGGCAGGCCCGTGGCATTCTTTTCCCACACCCTTCATGCCTCCGAAATTCGGCACGCCTCCATCGTAAAGGAGGCCCAAGCTATCGCTGAAGCTGTGCGGCATTGGAGGCATTACCTGGCCGGCAGGAGATTCACGCTCCTCACTGACCAACGGTCGGTAGCCTTCATGTTCAATAACACACAGCGGGGCAAGATCAAAAATGATAAAATCTTGAGGTGGAGGATCGAGCTCTCCACCTACAACCACGAGATTATGTGTCGCCCTGGCAAACTCAACGAGCCCCCAGACACCTTATCCAGAGGTACATGTGCCAGCGCACAAGTAGACTGATTCCGGACCCTGCACGACAGCCTTTGTCACCCGGGCGTCACATGGTTGTACCATTTCATAAAGGCCCGCAATCTGCCCTACTCCGTCGAGGAAGTACGGATAATCACCAGGGACTGCCAGGTCTGTGCGGAGTGCAAACCGCACTTCTACCAGCCAGACCTTGCATGTCTGGTGAAGGCCTCCCGCCCCTTTGAACGCCTCAGCGTGGATTTCAAAGGGCCCCTCCCCTCCACCGACCATAACACGTATTGTCTCAGTGTGGTCGATGAGTACTCCAGATTCCCCTTCGCCATCCCATGGCCCGACATGACGTCTGCCACCGTCATCAAAGCCCTCAACACAATCTTCGCTCTGTTCGGTTTCCCCGCCTACATCCACAGTGACAGGGGATCCTCATTCATGAGTGATGAGCTGCGTCAGTTCCTGCTCAGCAGGGGTATCGCCTCCAACAGGACGACCAGCTATAACCCCCGGGGAAAGAGGCAGGTAGGAAGAACGGAACTGTCTGGAGGGCCATCCAGCTGGCCCTACGGTCTCGGAATTTCCCGGCCTCCCGCTGGCAGGGGGTCCTTCCCGATGCACTGCACTCCATTCGGTCACTACTGAGCACCGCCACTAACGACACACCCTATGAACGTCTCTTTGCCTCCCCCAGGAAGTCCATATCCGGGGTGTCGCTCCCGACTTGGCTTGCATCTCCAGGACCCGTACTCCCCCGTAGGCACGTCCGACTCCATAAGACGGATCCATTGGTAGAAAGGGTGCTGTTGCTCCACGCGAACCCCCAGTACGCCTACGTAGCGTACCCTGATGGCCGCAGGATACTGTCTCCCTCAGGGACCTGGCACCAGCAGGTTCCACACACACACACACCTCTGGTCCGGCTCCACCCCCCCCCCCCTCCCCCGGCGCTCCCAGCAGCAACCCCCCCAGGACCATCCGTCCTCCCCCTGCCCACGCCCGAGGATGAAGAAGATTTTGGCACGCTCCCAGAGTCACCAAGGACCAGAACAACATCGGAATCGCCGCCACCACTGCGTCACTCCAAGCGGCACATCAAGGCCCCAGACCGACTAAACCTATAACTAGTTCGGGACTGTCTACTCACTGAACTTCCAAAGAAATTTTTTTTTTCCCTTGCAATACTGTACATTAAACGCAAACTTGCTGTATATAGTTCTCCACCACCCCCGCCGGACTCAATTTTAACAGGGGATGAATGTGGTAAACCACTGTTGTACATATATTAGGAGATGTACGGTAAGACCCTGTACTACAGGTACAGTGGTAGTCCCTGCCTGCTGGCTCTGCCCAGTAGGCGGAGTATAAATATGTGAGTCCTCCGTGCAGCAACCATGTCGCCAGCTGCTGTGGGAGGCCACACATCTTAGAGTAATAAAGCCTCAGTTGCATTCAACTCTCGTCTTTGTCCAATTGATCAGGCATCAGGGAACAGCTGGGGATGGTCAGACTGTGGGGCTGGGGAGGATGGGCACAGAACACCATTGTCGCAGCGGTAACAGCCCACTGTGAATCTAGTGCCACAGGTTTTATAGATGTTTCCCCAGGGCACGCCCCCTAGATGCCCTCTGGCCCCAGCCAACCCAGGAGAAATACTGTTGCTCTTTTATAACCACAGTGTGTTTAACCCATATAAGATGGACAAATGGGGTGAAATTCTCCCCAAACGGCGCGATGTCCGCCGACTGGCGCCAAAAACGGCGCCAATCAGACGGGCATCGCGCCGGCCCAAAGGTGCGGAATGCTCCGCATCTTTGCGGGCCGAGCCCCAACATTGAGGGGCTAGGCCGGCGCCGGAGGGATTTCCGCCCCGCAAGCTGGCAGAAATGGCGTTTGTTGCCCCGCCAGCTGGCGGAAATGGCGTTTATTGCCCCGCCAGCTGGCGCGGAAATGCGGCGCATGCGCGGGAGCGTCAGCGGCCGCTGACAGTTTCCCACGCATGCGCAGTGGAGGGAGTCTCTTCCTCCTCTGCCATGGTGGAGACCGTGGTGGAGGCGGAAGGGAAAGAGTGCCCCCACGGCACAGGCCCGCCCGCGGATCGGTGGGCCCCGATCGCGGGCCAGGCCACTGTGGGGGCACCCCCCGGGGTCAGATCGCCCCGTGCCCCCCCAGGACCCCGGAGCCCGCCCACGCCGCCTGGTCCCGCCGGTAAATACCAGCTTTGATTTACGCCGGCGGGACAGGCAATTTCTGGGCGGGACTTCAGTCCATCCGGGCCGGAGAATTGAGCGGGGGGTCCCGCCAACCGGCGCGGCCCGATTCCCGCCCCCGCCCAATCTCCGGTACCGGAGACTTCGGCGGGGGCGGGGGCGGGATTCACGGCGGCCAACGGCCATTCTCCGACCCGGCGGGGGGTCGGAGAATGACGCCCCAGATCACCCAAATTGTTTAGTACAATAATAGTTTATTTGACACACACAAGATTGTTTACTTAATTAATCACATGTTCATTCACATTGGACTATAACTAACACAGTTAAACAACCTTAACTTAGCTTCCAGGTGACAGAGTAGATATGGCCTTATCTGGATTCTGGTAGTCTTGCAGAATTGAAGTTCTGTAGGTGTCTGTGTCCTCTGTTCTCATTCTCTGTGAATGGCGTGGGCTCTTGTCTTGGCTGGTGTTGGTAGCTGCCATGCTGCAGTCAAAGATCAGTCGAAAGAGAATGAGTGAAGGCCTGTGCTTCCTTTTAACCGGTTTGGAATTCCTTGTCCCTTTTGTGGGCGGTCTCTGGGTCGCTGTTAATCAATTGATCAGGGCTCCATCCCCCTGATCGGTTAAGTCCAATCAGGGGCTGCCACATCAATTTTGGGGTGGGCACTCAGTGGCCAATCCTGGTAGTGTTCCGAGCAGGGGCTTTGTGCCGCTGCATCTGGTAGACGAAGTGATGGACAGGTTAGTTCTATTGTTCCTGAGAAGGCCTTTAATGATCTTTTGCAGGTGTAAGTTTCTGCATAAAGTCTGGACTGCAGTTTGTATATTTGCAAGCTGCAGCCTGTCTGAGTTCAAGCTTGGCCGAATTTCCCATCACTCTTTACGGGAGGCCATTTTAGATGGCCACAAGTGCCATCTTGGTGGATGGGATGAGTGTGTGTGGGAAGTGTAATGTGTATGTGCGGCTGCAGGTTGTCAGCCTCCCGAGTGTCGAATCCCGCACCATTTTACATTGGAATTGATTGTGTTCCACGCGGCACCGGTGCTAGCCCCTTAACAGTAGCGGAATCGGTCCAGGTGCGGCGCCAGTTTTACTGTTGTGAATTCTGCGTTGGCATCAACACATTAGTCTCAGAAACGGAGAATCCAGCCCCATATCCTTCCTAATGTGTGATTCCCAAATCATTTCACTGCACTCCAGGTGTGGTCAAAAGAGAGTTGACTTTTGCTGAAACCTGAAATCTACCCACTTGCTTTCTGTTCCTCTGTTTTTAAAGGTTCACATTACATTATCCCTTTTGATTACTTTCACTACCTGTTCATGACGGTTTAATGATCTGTCCACACACTAACATCCTGGGGGTTACCATTGATCAGAAGCTGAACCAGACCAGCCATACAAATACTGTAGCTACACGAGCAGGTCAGAGGCTGGGAATTCTGTTGTAATTAACTCACTTCCTGACCCCCCAAAGCCCGTCCACCATCTACAAGGCACAAGTCAGGAGTGTGGTGAAATGGACCCCACTTGTCTGGATGAGTCCTGCTCCAACACTCAAGAAGCTCGGCACCATCCAGGACAAAACAACGATGCCAGGTTGGCAGCCCATCCACCACAATTATCACAATGTCATTCTTCTGGGAAATATACGTAGCAGTCACTCTGGTTTTGCACATTTGTTCAACTGCAACAAGGTTCCAGCATAACTGGAGTGAACCTCAGCAAGATTCAGTGGACAGGATTCTCCGTTTGGGAGACTAGTGTTCCCGCTGGAACTGAATCACGTGTAATTCACATTATCGCTGGGGCCGTTATTTGATCCGAAAATGCCACTGTGGAGAGGAGGGCAGACCCTCTTCCCCATGGTGGCCCTCAGACTCAATCCCTCCCTCTTGAACAGCACCTGGGAGCAGGTTGATACACCATCAATAACACACGATGAGTGATAAACGTAACTGAGGCTTTAATACACTAAACAGCAAGCCTCCTGCCTCTGGACCTGAACTGGGTCGAAGGTGGAGACTTGCCACCTTTATACATAAGCCCGAGGGGAGGGGCCACAGGCAGGGCCAGCCTGGACAAGCCCAGGCATGCACAAGCATGCACAATACAATACATATAATGTAATAACGTGGTTTACCACATTCACCCCCTGTTTAAAAAAAGAGTCCGATGGGGGTGGAGTGGTCTTAAAGGTCAAGTCTGTCGGGGGCCTTGACCTTCCACCGTGATCGCCTCAGTCCCGGCTGTGGTGTGGCGCCGGCGTCGAGACCTGCGCGTCCAGGAGCGTGTTGTCTTCTTCTTCTTCACCCAGGTGTTGAGTAAGCGAAGGGGGAGGCGGTGTATGGGCAGAGGTGGTGGTGCTTGTTGCCGGTGGGCCTGTGGGTGTTAGTTCGTGAGGGAGATGGGCAGGGGTGGGGGAAGACTGTGTAGGGTGGGGGGGTGATGGTGATGGTCGCTGGGGAACCTGCAGGTGCCAAATCCCAAAGGGAGACCGTGTCCTGCCGCCCGTCCTGGTGTGCCACGTAGGCATATTGGGGGTTTGCATGGAGGAGCAGGACCTTCTCGACGAGGGGGTCGGTTTTATGGCTCCTCGCATGCTTCCGGAGAAGGACGGGCCCCGGGACTGTCAGCCAGGATGGGAGCGATACCCCCGGAGGTGGATTTCCTGGGGAAGGCAAACATACATTCATGAGGAGTCTCATTGGTGGCTGTACATAGGAGTGACCGGATGGAGTGGAGTGCATTGGGGAGGGCCTCCTGCCAGCGGGAGACTGGGAGACATTTCGACCGTAGGGCCAGAAGGACGGCCTTCCAGACCATCGCGTTCTCCCTCTCCACCAGTCAGTTTCCCCGGGGTTATAGCTGGTCATCCTGCTGGAGGCGATGCCTTTGCTGAGCAGGAACTGACGCAACTTGTCACTCATAAAGGAGGAGCCCCGATCACTGTGGACGTAGGCAGGAACCTGAACAGGGTGAAAAGGCTGTGCAGGGTCTTGATAACGGAGTCAGAGGTCATGTCAGAGCAGGGGATGGCAAAGGGGAATAGAACATAGAACATAGAACGATACAGCGCAGTACAGGCCCTTCGGCCCACGATGTTGCACCGACATGGGAAGTCAAAAAACAAAAGCCATCTAACCTACACTGTGCCATTATCATCCGTATGCTTATCCAATAAACTTTTAAATGCCCTCAATATTGGCGAGTTCACTACTGTTGCAGGTAGGGCATTCCACGGCCTCACCACTCTTTGCGTAAAGAACCTACCTCTGACCTCTGTCCTATATCTATTACCCCTCAGTTTAAGGCTATGTCCCCTCGTGCTTGCCATTTCCATCCGCGGGAGAAGGCTCTCACTGTCCACCCTATCCAACCCCCTGATCATTTTGTATGCCTCTATTAATCTTGAGTACTCATCAACGATGTTGAGGAAGTACACGTTACGGTCAATGGAGGGGAGGGGCCCTTTGAAGTCCATGCTGAGGCGCTCAAAGGGGCAGGAGGCCTTTACCAGATGTGCTCTGTCTGGCCGATAGAAGTGCGGTTTGCACTCCGCACAGATCTGGCAGTCCCTGGTCACGGATCTGACCTCCTTGATGGAGTACGGCAGGTTGCGAGCCTTGATGAAGTGGAAAACACGGGTTACCCCCGGTTGACAGAGGTTGTTGTGGAGGGCCCGGATTCGGTCTACCTGTGCGCTGGCACATGTACCACGGGAGAGGGCATCTGAGGGCTCATTGAGCTTCCCGGGTCGATACAAGATATCATAGCTGTAGGTGGAGAGCTCAACCCTCCACCTCAGAATCTTGTTGTTTAAGATCTTGCCCCGCTGTGTGTTATTGAACATGAAGGCAACCAACCATTGGTCAGTGAGGAGAGTGAATCGCCTACCTGCCAGGTAATGCCTTCAATGTCTCACAGCTTCTACGATGGCTTGAGCTTCCTTTTCGATGGAGGAGTATCAGATTTCGGAGGTATGGAGGGTACAGAAAAGAAAGCCACGGGCCTGCTCGCCTGGTTGAGTGTTTGCGGCCAGTGCAAGGTCCGACGCATCGCTCTTCACTTGGAATGGGATGGACGCGCCCACAGCGTGCATCGCGGCTTTGGCAATATCTGCCTTGATGCGATTGAAGGCCAGTCGGGCCTCGGCCGTCAGGGGAAAAATGATGGATTTCATCAGTGGATGGGCCTTGTCCGCATAGTTGGGGACCCACTGGGCATAGTCCGAGAAGAACCCCAGACATCTCTTCAGGGCCTTGGGGCAGTGGGGAAGGGGGAGTTCCAGGAGGCATGTGGTCGGGGTCGGGCCCTAGGACATTTCTCTCTATTATAGGTTAGGTTCAGGAGTTTAGCGGTGTGGAGGAAGCGCCGGTGGTTCTCGTCATGGTCCTGTTAGTCATGGCCGCAGATGGTGATGTATCTAGGTACAGGAACGTGGCCCGCAGCCCGTACTGGTCAACCATTCGGTCCATTTCCCTTTGGAAGACCGAGACCCCGTTGGTGACGCCGAAGGGGGCCCTGAGGAAGTGGTATTTGCGGCCATCTGCCTCGAAGGCAGTGCATTGGCGTTCCTCCAGGCGGATAGGGAGCTGGTTGCACGCGCACTTCAAGTCGACTGTGGAGAAGACTCGATACTGCGCAAACTGATTGACCATGTCAGATATGCGGGGGAGTGGGTACGCATCAAATGCGTGTACCGTTAATGGTCTGGTTGTAATCGATGACCATCCTGTGCTTCTCCCCAGTCTTGACAACCACCACTTGGGCTCTCCAGGGGCTGTTACTGGCCTCAATGACCCCCTCTCGCAGGAGTCGCTGGACCGCCGACCTGATGAAGGCCCTGTCCTGGGCACAGTAGCATCTGCTTCTGGTAGCGATGGGCTTACAGTCCGGGGTGAGGTTTGCGAAGAGGGAGGGTGGGGCGACCTTAAGGGTCACAAGGCTACAGACGGTGAGGGGGGGGTAGGGGTCCACCGAACTTTAAAGTAACTCTTTGGAGGTGGCACTGGAAGTCGAGCCCCAGGGTTAGGGCAGCGCAGAGATGGGGGAGGACGTAGAGCCCAAAGTTAGTGTACTCTACACCTTGTACAGTGAGGGTCGCGACACAGTACCCCCGGATTTCTACTGCATGGGATCCGGAAGCCAGGGAGATTTTCTGGGTCGCGGGTAGGATGGGGAGGGAGCAGCTCCTTACCGTATCTGGGTGTATGAAGCTGTCTGTGCTCCCGGAGTCGAAAAGGCAGGCCGTCTCGGGCCCGTTGATCCGGATGGTCATCGTGGACTTCGCGAGGTGCAGCCGGGACTGGTCGAGTGTGACGAAGGCAAGCGTCGGAAGGCGGTCGGTATGCCGGTCGGAGGTAGAGGCGGCCAGCGTACAGTCGGGTGAGCTGGGCTCCTGGGAGGCTGTGGAATGGTCCCAAGATGGCGGAACCCATGAGTCGCGCGTGGCGGGTGGCATCTGCGATGGCGTCCAAGGTGGCGGCCCCCATGGGTCGCATGTGGCGGGTGGCAGCGGCGATGGCGTCCAAGAATGCGGCCCCCGTGGGTCGAAGGTGTCGGCCAAAATTATGGATGGCGGCACCCACGGGTCGCACATGGCGGGTGGCGCGGCAGCTAGGGGCGGCCCCGACAGACAGCAGGCAGCGCTGCTGGGCCTAGAGGATTTGGGGGGGATCGGGCCTGGCAGGCTTTTGCGAAGTAGCCCTTCTTCCCACAGCCGTTAAAAGCTGCATTCCGTGTCTGGGGTGATTACCCTGGCCACAGAAGTAGCACCTCGGGCCTCCGGTGTTTGCAGGCTTGCGCCGCACCTGGGTCGGTTGATGGCTGCACCCACTAGGCCCACGAGGGTGCCGCGCGGTCGGAGGTGTAGGCCCCCATGTTCTGGGAGGGCACCTCCAGCGAGTTGGAGAGTTGTACTGTCTCTGGGAGGCCGAGTGTCCCCCCCTTCTAGTAATCGCTGGCGGATATAGTTAGAGTTCATGCCCGCGACATAGGCATCCCTGATCAGCAGCATCGTTGGGTAGCCGATATCACCTGGCAGTCACAGTTCCGGCAGAGGATGCGCAAGGCACACAGGAATTCTGCGGTGATTCATCAGGGCGTTGGCGTCCCGTGGCGAGGAGGGGCCGAGCATATACCTGGTTAACGGATTTCATATATTGTCCTTTTAGCAGCGTTACTGCCTCCGCGTACGAGGGGACGTCCCTGATGAGTGGAAAGACTCTTGGGCTCACCAGTGCATGGAGGACCTGCTTCTTCTGGAGCTCTGTGAGGTCTTCATTGAACGATGCGAGGTACGCCTCGAAGCAGCTTAGCCAGGTGTTCAAACGTTTCTGTAGCATCGGCTGCCTGTGGGTCCAGCTCCAAGTGATCAGGCTTGAGTGATGAGTTCATCTTTAGGAGTTTAGTGTATTAAATTGATACACCATCAATAACACACGACGAGGGACGAACGTAACTGAGGCTTTAATACACTAAACAGCAAGCCTCCTGTCTCTGGGCCCGAACTGGGTCGGAGGCGGAGACTTGCCCCTTTATACATTAGCCCGAGAGGAGGAGCCACAGGCGGGGCCAGTCTGGACAAGCCCAGGCATGCACACGCATGCCCAATACAATACAATACATATAATGCAATAACGTGGTTTATCATACAGGTGCCTAGATCACCTGGAGGACCGGCACGCAATGCCAGAAGAAGGTGAATGATCTCCTTAGGCCGGACATCATGGTGGGCCTGTTCCAGATTGAAGATGAGGTCGTCAAATGCCCGGACATACATCACAGCTCGGATGCACCTATGTGCGGACGTTTGGAAGATCCCAGACAGGTCCTCACTCAAGCCCTGAAATTAGCCAGAGGCAAAAAGGTTCAGGGTGACTGTCACCTTGACAACCTTGTGAGCAGGTATCCTTCTCCATACCCGCACGGTGCCAGGTGAACCATAGGTGTGTAGTGGGGGCAGTCACCGTCTGCTTCCAGTCACCTCCATGCTCAGAGGCTTCTGCACTGGCTGGGGTGGTGTGAGCGAGGAGGTGTGCATTCTGGGAGCCTAGCTGCAGTGTGATGTGTGGCCTGGCACAACACACAGGTTGTGACAGAAGGCTGGTCAGGTTTCCTGGCTGGGGGCAGGATGGATGGTATGGTGGTTAATCAGGGCTTGGAGACAGTTTGTGATCTGGAGGAATGGGCTAGCTGTTAGTGTCACTGGTGATGCCTCTGCTATGAGAGGGGCAGTGTGCAAGAGAGATCATGGTGTAAGTGTCTTTTGGTTGCGCTGAGCTCTGCTATTCCCCGGTTTCCTCTGCTGTGGGGCTGCGCATCTGGTGAGAACAAAGAACAAAGAAAAGTACAGCAGAGGAACAGGCCCATCGCAACTAAAATCTTCTACACTTCCTGGGTCCGTATCCCTCTATCCCCATCCTATTCATGTATTTATCAAGACGCCCATTAAATGTCACTATCGTCCCTGCTTCCACCACCTCCTCCGGCAGCGAGTCCCAGGCACCCACTACCCTCTGTGTAAAAAGCTTGCCTCGTACATCTCCTCTAAACCTTGCCCCTCTCACCTTAAACCTATGCCCCCTAGTAGTTGACCCCTCTACCCTGGGGAAAAGCCTCTGACTATCCACTCTGTCTATGCACCTCATAATTTTGTAGACCTCTATCAGGTCGCCCCTCAACCTCCTTCGTTCCAGTGAGAACAAAACAAGTTTATTCAACCTCTCCTCATAGCTAATGTCCTCCATACCAGGCAACATCCTGGTAACTTGCTTCTGCACCCTCTCTAAAGCCTCCACATCCTTCTGGTAGTGTGGCGACCAGAATTGAACACTGTACTCCAAGTGTGGCCAACTAAGGTTCCATACAGTTGCAACATGACTTCCCAATTTTTATACTCACCCCCCCCACCCCCCCCCACCCCCGCTGACGTTCATTCTCCCGCGAAGAAGTCGATGAATGGTTGCCACCTTCGGGCTAACCCAGTACAGATCCCCTCAAGGCAAACTTGATTTTTTCCATACCCAAAAAACTTGACATGTCCGAAAGCCATAGTTCGGTCTTCGGGGGTTTTGAGTCCCTCCGTGCCAGCAGCATTCCCCGCCGGGCTATCAGGGAAGCGAAGGCCAGAACATCAGCCTCTTTCTCCCCCTGGACTCCCGGGTCTACCGAAACCCCGAAGATTGCCACCTCTAGACTCATCACCACCCTTGTTCTCAGCACCCGGGACATGACACCCGCAAATCCCTCCCAGTATCCCCTAAGCTTAGGGCATGCCCAAAACATGTGTACGTGGTTCGCTGGTCCTCCTGCGCATCTAGCGCACTTGTCCTCTACCCCAAAGAATTTGCTCATCCGAGCCACCGTCATGTGGACCCGACTTGAGGATACTGAGCACCGTTGAGCAGAGAGGTGATGGAGTTAGCCGGGGAGGAGGGAGAAAGGCTTATCTCCCAGGAGGAGGTCGGCATGAGTCAACCAAGTGAGCCCCCAAGTGAATCACCCCTCTCCTCTACACCATCCTACACCAGCACCCCACACCATCACCCCACACCATCACCCCATACCATCTCACCATGTGTCTTGCCTTTTACCTTGCAGGATCTTTATCCAACGAGGCTTGCCCGTCTGGGTTACCCCACCCCTGGCCACAACCCCAGAACACCCCAGAGGACCAGTCCAGGCTGACATTGAGTTTTCGTCAATGCTGTCATCTGCACCCTCCCCCATCCCAGAGACTATCACCTCGGTGAGGCATATTGGTGGAGAAGTTCATGGGACACTTTCTGGTGCACATGTCACACATGCCGTGGCCCAACAGGTGGAGGCAGGGGCTCCCGAGAAAGCGGGCAGTCAGATGGCTGCCCAATCCCAGGAATTAGCTCTAGGCCAGACAGGTTGTGCGCTGTGGGCAGGCAGCGTTTGGTAACAGCCGTTAGGCCCGAGGGGTGGGCTAGCTGATTGTAGCCTCTGCCCCAAAAGGGACAGTGTGCCAGGGAGGGTGCCAAAGATCTTGGTGCATTTGTCCTTTGTCTCAGGTGCTCTCTACCATTCCCCTCCCTGCCGCACTGGGGCTGCACATCTGATGAATGCACTGAAGAGTTCCAGCATCAGGTCGAGCTTGGCCACACCCATCCCGTTGATGGATCAGCTGGGGTTGGGGGTCTCCAGAGGGGTGGCCTGGGTGGGTTCGAAAATGACCAGGGGCACTGTGGACATTTGCAGGACAAAGTGAGCAGTCAGCAGACTGGGCTGCCAGGGGCCTGTGACCTGTGCCAAATGGTGACCGTTTTGTCAACCACCGCAACGATGGCGGTCCCTGCCCGACCAGCTCGACCCCGAGAGGGACACCCCAAATCCACAAGGCTATCAGCATGTCGCTCCCCGCTACTACCCCGGCCCTGGCAGGCACCCATCAGCAAGAGCTACCTTTTTTACCAGTGTAGAATGATTTTAAGAACTTCTATTATCTCCTCGCTCTCCCTTGTTTTGTTATGCTTTGACGTAGCATAAGCTGCTTCCTTGATGTGCACTCTGCCAAAGAAAGGTTCAGAGTTGGAGATAGCTTTAACACGTTTATTAAACTATTAACAATTCTCCTACTTGGATTCGACTGCACTGATAATCCTGCTATTGCTACTCAGACTGATAAACCAGTCTGCTACAATCCACGTGGTGGGTGTGATGTGTTTCAAATCGACTCTGTGTACACACTGAGTGTCACCACTGGAAAGAAGAAGATCATGTGTACTGTGTCCTTTTATATGGTTGGTGCAATGCCCTCCTGTGGCAGTGTCACCTCTGTGTGTATCTTGAATGCCCATTGGTCGTGTCCCATCTTACTGACCTATTGGTTGACTGTCTGTGTGACATGTCTCTGGTGCTCCCTCTAGTGTCTAGCTAGGTGTAGTGTATTTACATTAACCCCTTGTGTACTTACAGTGATGTATATCACCACATCCCTCAGAGGCCATGGCGCCCAGACCCCACTTTTCAATACCTGTTGTGAACCGCCTCTGCCCCACTTCGCCCTGAGAGAGGTGGAGAATCCCGGAGGCCAGGAGCATATTGGGCCAGCCCCGCAAAGGAAATGTAAATGCATGCAAATGACAGCTATGCATGCCAATTCCAGCACGGGGCGAGGTTTGCATTGTGGTCCTCAGCAGAACCCTGGAGCCTTACATTCGGCACCAGGCGTGGAACTTGATTTTTGGCTGAAGCCGGATTCTCCGCCCCATCGCGGATCGTGTTCCCGATATAGGGGGGGGGGGGGGTGGAGAATTTAGCCCTATGTCTTTATGACAGTCACAGGTATGTAAGTGTATCCACTGTGCTGTTAGGGAGGGAGTAGCAGGATTTTGACCCAGCGACAATGAAGGAGCGCCTATTGATTTCCAAGTCTGGGTGGTGAGTGGCTTGAAGGGAAACCTCCAGGTGGTGGGGTTCCCAGGTGTCTGCTGCTCTTGTCCTTTAGGTGGTAGTGGTCGTGTGTTTGGAAGGTTTGCATAAGGAGTGTTGGTGATTGCTGCAGTACTTCTTGTAGATGGTACCCACAGCAGCTACTGTACGTCGGTGGTACAGGGAGTGAATGTTTGTGGAAGGGGTGCCAATCGAGTGGGCTGCTTTATCCTGGATGGTGTTGAGCTCCTTGAGTGTTATTGGAGGTGCACTCTTCAGGCAAGTGTAGAGTATCCATTACACTCCTGACTTTTGCCCTGTAGGCTTTGGGACGTCAGGAGGACTCTTAGCCTGTGATCTGGTGTTGTAGCCACAGTAATTACACGGCTAGTCCGGTTCAGTTTCTTGTCAATGATAACTTCCCAGGATGTTGATAGTGGGGGATTTAGCAATGGTAATACCATTGAATATCAAGGAACAATGGTTAGATCTTCTCTTGTGGGAGATGGTCATTGCCTGACATTTGTGTGGTGCGAATGCTATTTGCCACTTCTCACCCAAGCCTGGATATTGCACAGATCTTGCTGCATTTGGACATGGATTGCTTCATTATCTGAAGAGTTGTGAATGGTGCTGAACATGTTGGAAGGGACGATCATTGACGAAGCAGCTGAAGATTCTTGTGCCTAGGACATTACCCTGAGGAACTCCTGCAGTGATGTCCTGGAGCTGAGGTGGTTGACCTCCAACAATAACAATCATCTTCCTTTGTGTCAGGTATGACTCCAACCAGCGGAGAGTTTGCCCCCTGATTCCCATTGACTCCAGTTTAGCTCGGGCTCCTTGATGCCAAACTCAGTCAAATGCTGCCTTGATGTCAAAGGCAGTCACTCTCACCTCACCTCTGGCATTCAGCTCTTTTGTCCATGTTTGAAATGAGACTGTAATGAGGTCAGGAGCTGCGTGACCATGGCAGAACCCAAATTGAGCATCAGTGAGCCGGTTATTGCTGAGTAAATGCCACTTGATGGCATTATTGATGACTCCTTCTACAACTTTGCTGATGATGGAGAGTGGATTGAGCGGGCGGTAAATGGCTGGGTTGGATTTGTCCTGCTTTTTGAGTACAGGACATACCTGGGCAATTCTCCACATTGCCGGGTAGATGCCTTGTAGCTGCACTGGAACAGCTTGGTTAGGAGTACAGCAAGTTCTGGAGCACGTCTTTAGTACTATTGCTGGGATATTGTCAGGTCCCATGGTCTTTGCAGTACCAGTGCATTCAGTCGTTTCTTGATATCATGGGGGTGAATCGAATTGTCTGAAGACTGACATCTGGGGTGATGGGGCCCCCCAGAGGAGACCAAGATGGATCATCCACTAGCTGAAGATTGTTCGAATCATAGAATCCCTGCAGTGCAAAAAGAGGCCATTCAGCCCATCAAGTCTGCACCAACCCTCTGAATGAGCACACTACCTAGGCCCTATGCAATCCCACACCCTATACTTGTAATACCACCTTGGGTCAATTTAGCATAGCCAATCCACCTAACCTGAAAATCTTTGGAGAGTGGGAGGAAACCGGAGCACCCGGAGGAAACCCACGCAGACAGGGGGAGAACGTGCAGACTCCACACAGACTGTCACCCGAGATCGACTGGGTCCCTGGCGCTGCAAGGTAGCAGTGCTAACCACTGTGCCACCGTGCTATCCCATGATTGTTGTCAGTGCTTCAACCTTGTCTTTTGCACTGATGTGCTGGGCTCCTCCATCATTGAGGATGGAGATATTTGTGGAGCCTCCTCTTCCAGTGAGTTGTTTAATTGACCACCACCATTCATGGCTGGATGATGCAGGACTGCAAAGTTTAGATCTGATTTGTTGGTTGTGAGATCGCTTCACTGTCTATCACTTGTGTGATGAACTGTTACTGTATTACTGTACCCTTATCGTCATGTAAGGTGATGTCCCCTTTATGACAGAGCTTGGAACCCTGGGGGACTCCGCCTCCAGCTCTGCCCACCTGGGAGCCGTATATAAGGGGCCGCCTTGTGGGCGGCACCCAGTAAGCACCCGTCTTGGCACTAGGCTAGTTCTTAGCTTATTAAAGCCTTCTTTACCGTTTTACTCTCTAAGCGTCATTATTGAGGGTACAACAATTTAATAAGCTAAACTACATCAGGATGGACGCAGGCCTAAAACCAGAGAAGCTCAATCTGGAAGCACGGACACCGGAGGCAAAGGACATTTTTTAATACTGGCACCGATGCTTCGAGGCTTACCTGGAATCCTCAGAGAGTCCCATCCTGGGGCCACGCAAGTTGTGCCTACTCCATGCCCAGGTGAGTCATAGAATCTCCGCCACGCTCGAAAAGGTCGAGTTACTACGCAAGCGGTTTGTTAAACCCATCAACGAGGTATATGCCCGTCACCTGCTCTCTACCTGCCGGCAGCGCTCGGGGGAATCGCTAGACGAATTTGTGGAAAAACTCACCGCGCTTGCCAGGGACTGTGACCATCAGGATGTGACAGGGGAAATCCATATGAACCTGTACATCAGAGACGCTTTCGTGTCCGGCATCCGCTCGACCTACATCTGGCAGCGGCTACTCGAAAACGGGGCAAAAGACCACCAGGAAACTCTAACGCTCGCCTCCTCGCTGGAAGTGGCCCGACATAATTTGGGCACGTACCCCACAGACCCTGCGAGCCCCCCTCGGACATCCCCAGACTCGGCCACATTACGGGCCTGCGCTGCGCGGCGACCCGACCAGACCGGGGGCACACCGTGCTACTTCTGTGGCCATTTTATCGACCCGACATGTGCGGCCGACATCGGTGGCGAAAACATCTGCAGAACTCTATGATGGAAATACAGGTCAACGGGCGCGACAATCCATGCCTTTTCGATTCCGGGAGCAAGGAGAGCTTTATTCATCCTGAGACGGTAAGGCGCTGCTCCTTTCGCACCCATCCCGTGTCCCAAACCAGCTCCCCATCCGACCAAAAGACCGCCCCTATACTACCTTCGAAGCAGCCGGCCGGCTCTTCCAATTCCTCAGGGTCCCCTTCGGCGTCACAAATGGGGTCTCCTTCTTCCAAAGGGCGATGGACCAAATGGTGGACCAGTACGTTTTGTGGGCTACATATCCGTACTTGGACAATGTCACCACCTGCGGCCATGACCAGCAGGACCATGATGCAAACCTCGAAAAGTTCCTCCAGACCGCCCGAGCCCTCAACCTGACCTATAACAAGGAAAAATGCATTTTCCACACAACCCGGCTAGCCATCCTCGGCTATGTCATGGAAAACGGGGTCCTAGGTCCCGACCCCGACCGCATGCGCCCCCTTAAGGAACTTCCCCTCCCCCGCAGACTCAAAGTCCTCAAACTGTGCTTGGGGCTCCTCTCCTATTACACCCAGTGGGTCCCCAAATATGCGGACAAAGCCCGCCCACTCATAAAGACCATGATATTTCCCCTGTCGGCTGAGGCCCGATCGGCCTTCAGCCGCATCACGGCCGACATCATCAAGGCCGCTATGCACGCGGTGGACAAAACTATCCCCTTCCAGATAGAGAGCGATGCGTCAGACATCGCCCTGGCTGCTACACTCAACCAGGCAGGCAGACAAGTAGCGTTCTTCTCCCGGACCCTCACCGCCTCCGAGATTCGACACTCTGCAGTCGAGAAGGAGGCACAAGCCATTGTGGAGGCTGTGCGGCACTGGAGGCACTACCTAGCCGGAAGGAGGTTCACCCTCATCATCGACCAATGGTCGGTACCCTTTATGTTCGATAACGCACAACGGGGCAAAATAAAAAACGATAAAATTTTGAGGTGGGGGATCGAACTCTCCACCTACATGGACGATATCAAGCATCGTCCAGGGGAGCTCAACGAGCCCCCAGATGCCCTGTCCCGCGGCACGTGCGCCAACGCGCAGGAGGACCACCTGCAAGCCATCCACAATGACCTCTGTCACCCGGGGTTACCCGGCTCGTCCACTTTATCAAGTCCCGCAACCTACCTTACTCAACCAAGGAGGTCAAGGCCATGACCAGGGCCTGCCAGATCTGCGCGGAGTGCAAACCGCTCTTCTACCAGCCAGACAAGGCTCGTCTCGTGAAGACCTCGAGGCCCTTTGAGCGACTGAGTGTGGACTTCAAGGGCCCCCTCCCGTCCACCAACCGCAATGCCTATTTCCTCACCGTTATCGAAGAGTTCTCCCGCTTCCCATTCGCCATTCGACATGACCTCACCCACCGTGATAAAGGCACTGCACAGCATCTTCACCCTGTTTGATTTCCCGCTTATATCCACAGCGACCGGGGTACATCGTTCATGAGCGATGAACTGCGTCAGTATCTGCTCAGCAAAGGCATCGCCTCGAGCAGAACAACCAGTTTTAACCCACGGGGAAACGGGCAGGTGGAGAGGGAGAACGCGACAGTGTGGAAGGCTGTCCTTCTGGCCCTATGGTCGAGAAGTCTCCCAACCATGCGCTGGCAGGAGGTCCTACCCGATGCCCTACACTCCATTAGGTCACTCCTCTGTACGGCCACGAATGAGACCCCTCACAACCGATTGTTTGTCTTCCCCAGGAAGTCCATCTCCGGGGTCTCGCTTCCACCTTCGCTGACGGCTCCGGGACTTGTTCTTCACCGGAGGCACACGAGGAGCCATAAAACGGACCCCCTGGTCGAGAGGGTCCGATTATTACACGCGAACCCCAGATATGCCTACGTCGAGTACCCCGAAGGCAGGCAAAATACGGTTTCCCTCCGGGATCTGGCAGCCGCTGGTTCCCTCCCTCACAGCTACCCTGCGGGATCCGGCACCCACAACACCCCCCCCCCCCATCCCGGTCCCACTCCCCGTCGGCGGACACTGACCGCGCACGCCCCCTAGCGCCCCCCCCTACACACCCCGCCAGCGCCGGCACCGCTAACCCCAGCCCCAGCTATTTCCCCTGCGCCCCGATCCCCTCCCCCGACCCGGACCAAGGCTCCGATCACCGTCCTCCCTGATGTACCCTCAACTAAGACGTCCGTGTCCGCCGCACCACCGCCCGAGCTGAGGAGGTTGATGAGGATGATCAGGCCGCCAAAACGAGTGGACTTATGATGGCACTTCACCTCCGCTGGACTTTTTGTTAAAACAGGGGGTGAATGTGATGAACGGTTACTGTATTACTGTACCCTTATCATCATGTAAGGTGATGTCCCCTTTAAGACCGGGCTTGGAACCCTGGGGGACTCCGCCTCCGGCTCCGCCCACCTGGGAGCCGTATATAAAGGGGCGCCTTGTGGGCGGCACCCAGTAAGCACCCATCTTGGCACCAGCCTAGTTCTTAGCTTATTAAAGCGAGGGTAGGTCCGATCAAGGACAGTAGCGGGAGATTGTGTATTGAGTCTGAAGAGATAGGAGAGGTCTTGAACGAGTACTTTTCTTCTGTATTTACAAATGAGAGGGGCCATATTGTTGGAGAGGACAGTGTGAAACAGACTGGTAAGCTCGAGGAAATACTTGTTAGGAAGGAAGATGTGTTGGGCATTTTGAAAAAACCTGAGGATAGACAAGTCCCCCGGGCCTGACGGGATAGTTTAATTTCATAGAATTTACAGTGCAGAAAGAGGCCATTCGGCCCATCGAGTCTGCACCGGCTCTTGGAAAGAGCACCCTACCCAAGGTCAACACCTCCACCCTATCCCCATAACCCAGTAACCCCACCCAACATTAAGGGCAATTTTGAACACTAAGGGCAATCATGGCCAATCCACCTAACCTGCACATCTTTGGACTGTGGGAGGAAACCGGAGCACCCGGAGGAAACCCACGCACACACGGGGAGGACGTGCAGACTCCGCACAGACAGTGAACCAAGCCGGGAATCGAACCTGGGACCCTGGAGCTGTGAAGCAATTGTGCTATCCACAATGCTACCGCGCTGCCCACTCAGTAAGCACCCATCTTGGCACCAGCCTAGTTCTTAGCTTATTAAAGCGAGGGTAGGTCCGATCAAGGGATATATCCAAGGATTCTATGGGAAGCAAGAGATGAAATTGCAGAGCCGTTGGCAATGATCTTTTCGTCATCACTGTCAACAGGGGTGGTGCCAAGGGATTGGAGAGTGGTGAATGTCGTGCCCTGTTCAAAAAAGGGACTAGGGATAACCCTGGGAATTACAGGCCAGTTAGTCTTACTTCGGTGATAGGCAAAGTCATGGAAAGGGTACTGAAGGATAGGATTTCTGAGCATCTGGAAAGACACTGCTTGATTAGAGATAGTCAGCACGGATTTGTGAGGGGTAGGTCTTGCCTTACAAGTCTTATTGAATTCTTTGAGGAGGTGACCAAGCATGTGGATGAAGGTAAAGCAGTGGATGTAGTGTACATGGATTTTAGTAAGGCATTTGATAAGGTTCCCCATGGTAGGCCTATGCAGAAAGTAAGGAGGCATGGGATAGTGGGAAATTTGGCCAGTTGGATAACGAACTGGCTAACCGATAGAAGTCAGAGAGTGGTGGTGGATGGCAAATATTCAGCCTGGATCCCAGTTACCAGTGGCGTACTGCAGGGATCAGTTCTGGGTCCTCTGCTGTTTGTGATTTTCATTAATGACTTGGATGAGGGAGTTGAAGGGTGGGTCAGTAAATTTGCAGACGATACGAAGATTGGTGGAGTTGTGGATAGTGAGGAGGGCTGTTGTCGGCTGCAAAGAGACATAGATAGGATGCAGAGCTGGGCTGAGAAGTGGTAGATGGAATTTAACCCTGAAAAGTGTGAGGTTGTCCATTTTGGAAGGACAAATATGAATGCGGAATACAGGGTTAACGGCAGAGTTTTTGGCAATGTGGAGGAGCAGAGAGATCTTGGGTTCTATGTTCATACATCTTTGAAAGTTGCCACTCAAGTGGATAGAGCTGTGAAGAAGGCCTATGGTGTGCTAGCATTCATTAACAGAGGGATTGAATTTAAGAGCCGTGAGGTGATGATGCAGCTGTACAAAACTTTGGTAAGGCCACATTTGGAGTACTGTGTACAGTTCTGGTCGCCTCATTTTAGGAAGGATGTGGAAGCTTTGGAAAAGGTGCAAAGGAGATTTACCAGGATGTTGCCTGGAATGGAGAGTAGGTCTTACGAGGAAAGGTTGAGGGTGCTAGGCCTTTTCTCATTAGAATGGAGAAGGATGAGGGGCGATTTGATAGAGGTTTATAAAATGATCAGGGGAATAGATAGAGTAGACAGTCAGAGACTTTTTCCCCAGGTGGAACAAACCATTACAAGGGGACATAAATTTAAGGTGAATGGTGGAAGATATAGTGGGGCTGTCAGATGTAGGTTCTTTACCCAGAGAGTAGTGGGGGCATGGAATGCACTGCCTGTGGAAGTAGTTGAGTCGGAAACATTAGGGACCTTCAAGCAGCTATTGGATAGGTACATGGATTACGGTAGAATTATATAGTGTAGATTAAATTGTTCTTAAGGGCAGCACGGTAGCATTGTGGATGGCACAATTGCTTCACAGCTCCAGGGTCCCACGTTCGATTCCGGCTTGGGTCACTGTCTGTGCGGAGTCTGCACATCCTCCCCGTGTGTGCGTGGGTTTCCTCCGGGTGCTCCGGTTTCCTCCCACAGTCCAAAGATGTGCAGGTTAGGTGGATTGGCCATGATAAATTGCCCTTAGTGTCCAAAATTGCCCTTAGTGTTGGGTGGGGTTACTGGGTTATGGGGATAGGGTGGAGGTGTTGACCTTGGGTAGGGTGCTCTTTCCAAGAGCCGGTGCAGACTCGATGGGCCGAATGGCCTCCTTCTACACTGTAAATTCTATGATAATCTATGAATTAGTGGTGAATTGCTACAGCCGTTGTCTATCAATTTACTCTCTGACACCATCTAGCGGCCATTTCCTATAACTTCTCTGTTTATTAATTTACTCTCTGCCACCATCTAATGGCCATTTCTTATAACTGCTCTCTTTATCAATTTACTCTCTGACACCATCTAGCGGCCATTTCCTATAACTTCTCTGTTTATTAATTTACTCTCTGCCACCATCTAATGGCCATTTCTTATAACTGTTCTGTTTATCAATTTACTCTCTGCCACCATCAATATGCCAACATCTTCATGCACAAGTTTGAACAAGACCTCCTCACTGCACAGGACCTTCAACCGACATTATACACCAGATACATTGATGACAGGTTTTTCCTTTCGACCCACGGTGAAGAATCACTGAAACAATGACATCACTAAGTTCCATCCCACCATCAGACTCACCATGGACGACTCTCCAGAATCGGTTGCATTCTTGGACACCCTCACCTCCATCAAGGACGGTCACCTCAGCACTTCGCTTTACCGCAAGCTCACAGATAACCTCACAATGCTCCACTTCTCCAGCTTCCACCCTAAACACATTAAAGAAGCCATCCCCTATGGACAAGCTCTCCGTATACACAGGATCTGCTCAGGCAAGGAGGAGTGTAACAGACATCTACAGACGCTGAAAGATGCCCTCGTATGAACGGGATATGACGCTTGACTCATCGACGGACAGTTCCAACGCGCCACAGAAAATAAACGCACTGACAAACACGGGACACAACCGACAGAGTACCCTTCGTCGTCCAGTATTTCCCCGGAGCGGAGAAACTACGACGTCTTCTTCACAGCCTTCAACACGTCATCGATGAAGACGAACATCTTGCCAAGGTCATGCCCATACCCCCACTACTTGCCTTCAAACAACCACGCAACCTCAAACAAACCATTGTTTGCTGCAAACTCCCCAGCCTTCAGAACAGTGACCACGACACCACACAACCCTGCCATGGCAATCTCTGCAAGATGTGCCAGATCATCGACTTGGGTACCACCATAACACATGAGAACACCACCCACCAGGTATGCGATACATACTCGTGCGACTCGGCCAACGTTGTCTACCTCATACGCTGCAGGAAAGGATGTCCCGAAGCGTGGTACATTGGCGAGACCATGCAGACGCTACGACAACGGATGAACGGACATCACGCAACAATCGGCAGGCACGAATGCTCCCTTTCGGTCAGGGAACACTTCAGCAGTCAAGGGCATTCAGCCTCTGATCTTCGGGTAAGCGTTCTTCAAGGCGGCTTTCAGGACACGCGGCAATGCAGAATCGCCAAGCAGAAACATCTCACCATCGACCTGTTCCACGTGCTGGGTAGAGACTATGTCCTGATCGTGGACTACTTTTCAAATTACCTGGAGGTGATACGGTTGCACGACATCACATCATCTGCAGTCATCCATGCCTGTAAGGACACCTTTGCTCGACACGGCATCCCACTCACGGTTATGTCGGACAATGGCCCCTGCTTCGCAAGCCAGGAATGGTCGAACTTTGCCAGGCGGTACAATTTTGCCCGTGTGACGTCCAGTCCCCTGTACCCCCAATCCAACGGCAAAGCGGAGAAGGGAGTCCATATAGTCAAATGGCTCCTCTGCAAGGCTGCCGATGCTGGGTCCGATTTCTACCTAGCCCTGCTGGCCTATCGCTCGGCCCCACTGTCCACTGGCCTGTCGCCAGCCCAGCTGCTCATGGGTCGCACCCTGAGGACGACGGTGCCGTCCATTCATGTCCCAGACCTCGACCACGTTCCGGTCCTTCGACGGATGCAGCTGTCTCGTGCACAGCACAAGGCGGCTCATGACTCCCGTGCAGCTGATCTCCCTGCTCTGGCTCCGGATGACAACGTCCGCGTCCATCGTCCGGATGGTGGCTGGTCTGCAACCACTGTTGTCCTTCGGCAGGTGGCCCCCCGCTCGTTCGTGGTTCATCTACCGGATGGCTCCATTCTGCGCCGCAATCGACGCGCCCTTCATCTCGTTCCACGCTCACCACGTGATCCTCCACTGTCACCTCGCCCTCCTGCTGACCCTGCCATGGACTATGCAGAGATCCCTGTCATTCTGCATCCTCCTCACTCTGACGCAGTCCAGCCCGCTCCTCAGCCGGCGGCTCCCGACCCACCCTTGAGGCGGTCAACCAGAATTCGTCGCCCACCTCAGAGACTTAATTTGTGAACTTTGTGGACTTATGGACTTTCTGAATTGTTCTGTTCTTCCGTTTGATCATTTACATGGTTTGTATATAGTGTTTATCTCGTTATTCTTGTTGCATACTGTTTTTCTGCACCAGGCACCTTCCCATGAAAATAGCTTAGTTCTCATGTACATAGTCCTGTAAATATGTCTTTCGCACACACGTAGTTAGGGACATTCTCACCATACACTATTTATTGCCACACATGTACATTCTTTCATAAAAGGGGGATGTCATACTATACACCAGTATATCATGGTGCAGACACACACACTGATGGACACACAGTGGGACCAATCAACACACACAACACCGCAGCCAATCACCAGTTAGAGCACACGCACTATAAAGACAGGGGGTATCAGAGTTCCCGCTCATTCGAGCTGCAGCTTCCTAGTAGGACAGAGCTCACAGCCTGCAGCACAGACATTCACCATGTGCTGAGTGCATCGACTGGTTAGGACAAGGCAAAGGTCTTTAATTAAAGCTAGTATCGTGTTAACCCACAGTGAGAGTATGTTAAACTGTTAATGACTCAATAAAATAGTGTTGCACTATTTCAAGTGTTGGTGACCTGTATTTGTTCCACGGATCCAGGGCGCCCAACACAACATACTGATGCAAAGTATTCATTTAGTTCCTCACTCATTTCCTCTGGCTCCACACATAGATTCCCTCCCCTGTCTTTCAGTGGGCCAACCCTTTCCCTGGCTACCCTCTTGCTTTTTATGTACGTGTAAAAAGCCTTGGGATTGTCCTTAACCCTATTTGCCAATGACTTTTCGTCACCCCTTTTAGCCCTCCTGACTCCTTTCTTAAGTTCCTTCCTACTTTCCTTATATTCCACACAGGCTTCTTCTATTCCCAGCCTTCTAACCCTAACAATTGCCTCCATTTTCTTTTTGACAAGATCCAAGTTTCCCGAAATTTGCCATATTTATCCTTCTTCCTCACAGGAACATGCCATGCCGGTCCTGAATTCCTTTCAACTGACATTTGAAAGCCTGCCACATGTCAGATGTTGATTTACCCTCAAACATCTGCCCCCAATCTAGGTTCTTCAGTTCCCGCCTAATATTGTATAATTAGAGTTCCCCCAATTTATCACATTCACCCTAGGTCCACTCTTATACTTGTCCACCAACACTTTAAAACTTACTGAATTGTGGTCACTGTTCCCGAAATGCTCCCCTACTGACACTTCTACCACCTGGCCAGGCTCATTCCCCAATACCAGGTCTAGTATAGCCCCTTCCGTAGTTGGACTATCTACATATTGTTTTAAGAAGCCCTCCTGGATGCTCCTTACAAACTCTGCCCCATCTAAGCACCGAGCACTAAGAGAGTCCCAGTCAATTTGGGGGAAGTTAAAGTCTCCCATCACAACAACCCTGTTGCTTTAACTCCTTTCCATAATCTGACTACCTTTCTGCTCCTCTATCTCCTGCTGGCTATTGGGAGGCCTGTAGTAAACCCCCAACATTGTGACTGCACCCTTCTTATTCCTGATCTCTACCCATATAGCCTCACTGCCCTCTGAGGTGTCCTCCCGTAGTACAGCTGTGATGCTCTCCCTAACCAGTAGCACAACTCCTCCACCCCTTTTACCTCCCACTCTATCCCGCCTGAAACATCTAAACCCTGGAACGTTTAGCTGCCAATCCTGTCCTTCCCTCAACCAGGTCTCTGTAATGGCAACAACATCATAGTTCCAAGTACTAATCCAAGCTCTAAGCTCATCTGCCTTACCCGTAATACTTCTTGCATTAAAACATATGCACTTCAGGCCACCAGTCCCGCTGTTTTCAGCAACATCTCCCTGTCTGCTCTTCCTCAGAGCCATACTGACCCTATTCCCTAATTCTCCTTCAGTGTTTTCACCTTCCGACCTATTGCGCCGGTACCCACCCCCTACCATACTAGCAAACCTCGCGACCAGGATATTTATGCCTCTCCAGTTTAGATGCAACCCGTCCTTCTTATACAGGTCACACCTGTCCTGGAAGAGCTCCTAGTGGTCCAGATAACTGAAACCCTCCCACCTACACCAGCTGTTTAGCCACGTGTTTAGCTGCTCTATCTTCCTATTTCTAGCCTCGCTGGCACGTGGCACAGGGAGTAATCCCGAGATTACAACCCTAGAGGTCCTGTCTGCAGGACCTCATCCCGTTTCCTGCCTATGTCATTAGCACCAATATGTACAAATCCCTCTGCCTGTTTGCCCTCCCCCTTCAGGATGCCCACTACCCTTTCTGAGACATACTGGACCCTGGCACCAGGGAGGCAACTTTCCATCTTGGAGTCTCTTTCATGTCCACAGAAGCGCCTATCTGTGCCCCTGACTATAGAGTCCCCTATGACTATTGCTCTGCTGTGCTTTGACCCTCCCTGCTGAACAACAGAGCCATCCATGGTGCCACTGCTCTGGCTGCTGCTGTTTTCCCCTGATCGGCTATTCCCCCCAACAGTATCCAAAACGGTATACCTTTTAGAGAGGGGGCAACCATAGGGGATTCCTTCACTGACTGCCTGCCCCTTCTGGTGGTCACCCATCTCTCTGCCTGCACCTTGGGTGTGACCACATCTATATCACTGCGATCTATGACGCTTTCCGCCACCTGCATGCTCCTAAGTGCATCCAGCTACTGCTCCAACCGAACCATACAGTCTGTGAGGAGCCCCAGTTGGA
Organism: Scyliorhinus torazame; assembly: GCF_047496885.1. NCBI lineage: Eukaryota > Metazoa > Chordata > Chondrichthyes > Carcharhiniformes > Scyliorhinidae > Scyliorhinus > Scyliorhinus torazame. The sequence continues at coordinate 296,458,511 of NC_092713.1, read as the reverse complement.
TGCACTTTCTGCAGATATAGCCATCCCGGACGCTGGAAGCCTCCCGGACCTGCCACATCTCACAATCAGAGCACTGCACCCCTCTGTAATAAACGAAAGAGAAAATGCTGGAAAATCTCAGCAAGTCTGGCAGCATCTGTAGGGAGAGAAAAGAGCTAATGTTTCGAGTCCAATGACTCTTTGTCAAAGCTAACAGACAGAGAAAGTGGGAAATATTTATACTGTGGAGTGAGAATGAAAGATGAGTCATAGCCACAGAAATCCAGGGAAACCGGGTACTAATGGCCACAGAAACCAAGGGGAAAGAGTGCTAATGGCAGTCCCCAGAGAGAACAAAAGATGTGAAAGGTCAAACAGCAGGGAAACTAACACCAGAGGATGAACTGTAGATGTGGGGGGAGGGGAAGGGGCAAGCAAAGAGGAGAAAGGTGAAGGAAAGGTGGGTAAGATTGGGGGGGGGGGGGGGAATTAAATATATATTAAGAAAGAAAGAAATGGTAAAAGACAGTTAAAATGAAATGAAAACAAATGGGTCGAGGTGGGGTACAGCTGATCATCTGAAGTTGTTGAATTCGATGTTGTGACCGGAGGGCTGTAGCGTGCCTAACCGGAAGATGAGATGTTGTTCCTCCAGTTTGCATTGAGCTTCACTGGAACATTGCAGCAGGCCAAGAACAGACATGTGGGCATGGGAGCAGGGTCTTTTGTTAAAATGGCAAGCAACAGGAATGTCAGGGTCCTGAATGCGCACAAACCGAAGATGCTCAACAAAGCGATCACCCAGTCTGCGTTTGGTCTCTCCGATATAGAGGAGACCACATTGGGAGCAGTGAATGCAGTAGACCAAATTGGAAGAGATGCAAGTGAACTGCTGCTTAACCTGGAATGAGTGTTTTGGGCCTGGGATGTTAAGCATGGAAGAGGTAAAGGGGCAGGTGTTACACCTTCTGCGATTGCATGGGAAGGTGCCATGGGTGATGGGAGAGGTCCTGGGTATGGTGGAGGAATGGACTAGATTGTCTCGGAGGGAACAGTCTCTGCGGAATGCTGACAGAGGGAGTGAAGGGAAGATGTGTTTGGTGGTGGCATCATGCTGGAGTTGGCGAAAATAGCGGAGGATTATGCTTTGCATATGGAGGCTGGTGGGATGAAATGTGAGAACGAGGGGGCTCTGTCCTTGTTCTGGGAGGGAGTGGAGGGGGCGAGGGTAGTGGCGCGGGAGATGGACCGCACACTGTTGAGGGCCGTGTCCACAACCCCTCTAACCTACCTCTTCATTCACCTGAGGAAGGAGCAGTGCTCTGAAAGCTCGTGATTTTAAACAAACCTGTTGGACTTTAACCTGGTGTTGTAAGACCTTTTTACCATCTAGCGACCATTATTGATAACTGTTCTCTGTTTATCAATTTACTCTCTGCCACCATCTAGCGGTCATTTCTTATAACTGTTCTGTTTATCAATGTAAGAAGTCTTACAACACCAGGTTAAAGTCCAACAGGTTTGTTTCAATGTCACTAGCTTTCGGAGCGCTGCTCCTTCCTCAGGTGAATGAAGAGGTTTGTTCCAGAAACATATATATAGACAGATTCAAAGATGCCAGACAATGCTTGGAATGCGACCATTAGCAGGTGATTAAATCTTTACAGATCCAGGTTAAAGAGGTGTGAATTGTGTCAAGCCAGGACTATAACTGTTCTCTGTCAATCAATTTACTCTCTCCCACCATCTAGCGGTCATTTCTTATAAATGTTCTCTGTTTATCAATTTACTCTCTGCCACCATCTGGCGGCCAGTTCCTATAACTGTTCTCTGTCAATCAACTTACTCTCTGCCACCATCTAGCGGTCATTTCTTATAAATGTTCTCTGTTTATCAATTTACTCTCTGCCACCATCTGGCGGCCAGTTCCTATAACTGTTCTCTGTTTATCAATTTACTCTCTGCCACCATCTGGCGGCCAGTTCCTATAACTGTTCTCTGTTTATCAATTTACTCTCTGCCACCATCTGGCGACCATTTCTCATAACTGACAAAGGGTCATCTGGAATCGAAACATTAGCTCTTTTCTCTCCCTACGGATGCTGCCAGACCTGCTGAGATTTTCCAGCGTTTTCTCTTTGGTCTTATAACTGTTCTTTGTTGACTTCCGGTTGTGGCGATGCGGAGCTAAGCCACACGATTCGGCAGCTCCCGCGATCACGGACTTTCAGGCTCTCTAGAGGAGCCCCAGCGGGAAATTTTTGAAGACGTTCCATGTGGGAAGGGAAGAGTGAGGTCCCACTTCACCGTTTATGGACCGGACTAGAAGCGAAACGGCCAAAAAACCGGCGTTGGAGCAGCGGGAGAAGCGAGGGAAGAAAAACAAAATGGCGGCGGCCAGGGATAAAGTGGAAGGCGGGCCGGAGCTGCAAGAGTTCATTAAACGCTGTTTCGAGGAGCTGCGGAACGAAATGCTGGCGCCTATGCTGTCGGCGATTGAAGGACTAGGGATGACCCAGAAGGCCCATGAGGTAAAGATCGAGGAGGTGCAGAAAAAAGTCAATGAGAACGAGGATGAGATCTTTGGCCTGGCGGTGAGGGTGGAGGAGCACGAAGCGCTGCACAAGAGGTGGGCGGGAAGATTCGAAGACCTGGAGAACAGGTCGAGGAGAAAGAATCTTCGGATCCTGGGTCTCCCTGAAGGAGCGGAGGGGGCCGATGCCGGGGCATATGCGAGCACGATGCTCGAGTCGATGATGGCCGCGGAGGCCCCTTCGAGGCCTTTGGAGCTGGATGGGGCACACCGGGTGCTGGCGAGGAGGCCCAAGGCTAATGAGCCGCCAAGGGCGATTGTGGTGAGGTTTCATGGTTTCACGGACAGAGAGAGGGTCTTGAAGTGGGCAAAGAAAGAGCAGAGCAGCAGCTGGGAGAATGCGGAGATCCGAATATACCCAGACTGGAGCACGGAGGTTGCAATGAGGAGAGCAGGTTTCAACCGGGCCAAGGCAGTGTTGCACCGGAAAGGAGTGAGATTCGGAATGCTGCAGCCAGCGCGATTGTGGGTCACATACAAGGATCAACACCACTATTTTGAAACACCTGAGGAGGTTTGGACCTTTATTCAAACTGAAAAGTTGGACTCAAACTGAGGGTTTGTGAGGGTGGGGGTGATGTTTGATGTTTGTTGTACATAGGGTGTTAATCACGCGCAGGAAATGTCCCACGGGCTGGGGAGGGATGGGGATGGGGAAAGGGACCGGGTGAGAAGACCGTACGAGATGGTGGGCGCTGGTGCTGGAGGGAGAGGAGGCTCGGGGATGGGGGAAATGAGACAAGGCCACGACAGGAGCTGCGCCAAAGGGGGCGGGGCAGACTTAGGAAAGCGCATTTTTTTTCCCGCGCTAAGGAAGAAAGGAGGGGGGGGGAATGGAGGAGCGCACATTGATTGGGAGATTCCCACACGGGGGGGGTCAATGGGACGGCGGGGGAAGCTGGGGGCAGCAGGTGTCAGCTGACTTACGGGAGTGCTATGGGGGGGGAGCAAAAAAGCTAGACACGGGTCTAGCGGGGAGAGGGGGGGAAAAAGGGTTGCTGCTGCACTGGCCGAGGGGGAAGGGGACACAGAAGAGGTGGTCAGGGCGGGGGTCTCCCGTCTGGGGGACTGGAGGTTGAGGGCGGCGCGGGCACGGGACTGGCCTAGAAAAGAAGATGGCTCGTCGCGGGGGGGGTGGGGGGGGGTGGGGGGGGGAGGCCCCCCAATCCGGCTGATAACGTGGAATGTGAGGGGCCTGAATGGGCCGGTAAAGAGGGCCCGAGTGTTTGCGCACTTAAAGGGACTGAAGGCGGACGTGGCCATGCTCCAGGAGACACATCTGAAGGTGGCGGACCAGGTCAGGTTAAGAAAGGGGTGGGTAGGACAGGTATTCCATTCGGGGCTGGACGCGAAGAACAGAGGGGTGGCAATATTGGTGGGGAAGCGGGTGTCGTTTGAGGCCAAGAATATCGTAGTGGACAATGGAGGTCGATACGTGATGGTGAGCGGTAAGTTGCAGGGGACGTGGGTGATGTTGGTAAATGTATACGCCCCGAACTGGGATGATGCCGGATTCATGAAGCGCATGTTGGGGCGCATTCCGGACCTGGAGGTAGGAAGCTTGATAATGGGTGGGGATTTTAATACGGTGTTGGACCCAGCACTGGATCGCTCCAGATCTAGGACTGGAAAGAGGCCGGCGGCGGCCAAGATGCTTAGGGGGTTTATGGATCAGATGGGGGGAGTGGACCCGTGGAGGTTTGCCAGGCCGCAGGCCAGGGAATTTTCTTTCTCCCACGTGCACAAAACCTACTCCCGGATAGATTTTTTTGTTCTGGGCAGGGCGCTGATCCCGAAGTGGAGGGAACGGAGTATCCGGCCATAGCCATTTCAGATCACGCCCCGCACTGGGTGGAACTGGAGTTGGGAGAGGAGAGGGACCAACGCCCGTTGTGGCGGTTGGATGTGGGACTGTTGGCAGATGAGGCGGTGTGTGGGAGGGTGAGGGGGTGCATCGAAAGGTACTTGGATGCCAACGACAACGGGGAGGTGCGGGTGGGGGTGGTATGGGAGGCGGTGATCAGGGGAGAGCTAATCTCCATCAGGGCTCATAGGGAGAAGATAGAGGGCATGGAAAGGGAGAGGTTAGTGGGGGAGATTTTGAGAGTGGACAGGAGATACGCAGAGGCCCCTGAAGAGGGATTACTTAGGGAAAGACGACGTCTCCAGACGGAGTTTGACCTGTTGACCACAGGGAAGGCAGAGGCACAGTGGAGGAAAGCGCAGGGGGCGACGTATGAGTATGGGGAGAAGGCGAGTCGGATGCTGGCACACCAGCTCCGTAAGAGGATGGCAGCGAGGGAAATAGGTGGAGTCAAGGATGGAAGGGGAGCTACGGTGCGGAGTGCGACAAAAGTAAATGAGGCATTCAAGGCCTTCTATGAGGAGCTGTACAGATCCCAGCCCCCAGCGGGGGACGAGGGGATGAGACGATTCCTGGACCAACTGAGGTTCCCGAGGTTGGAGGAGCAGGAGGTAGCTGGTTTGGGGGCACCAATTGGGTTGGAGGAGCTGAGCAAAGGTTTGGGGAGTGTGCAGGCAGGGAAGGCCCCGGGACCGGACGGGTTCCCGGTTGAGTTCTACAGGAAGTACGTAGACCTGTTGGCCCCGCTGCTAGTGAGGACTTTTAATGAGGCAAGGGAGGGAGGGACCCTGCCCCCGACAATGTCGGGGGCGACGATCTCTATGATCCTGAAGCGGGACAAGGACCCACTGCAATGTGGGTCGTACAGGCCGATCTCGCTCCTCAACGTGGATGGTAAGTTGCTGGCAAAAGTGCTGGCCACGAGGATCGAGGACTGTGTCCCGGGGGTGATTCACGAGGACCAGACGGGATTTGTAAAGGGCAGGCAGCTAAACACCAATGTGCGGCGGCTCCTAAACGTGATAATGATGCCATCGGTGGAGGGAGAGGCGGAGATAGTGGCAGCTATGGACGCGGAGAAGGCCTTTGACCGAGTAGAGTGGGAGTACCTCTGGGAGATGCTGCGTAGGTTTGGGTTCGGGGGAGGGTTTATTAGTTGGGTTAAGCTCCTTTACAGAGCCCCGGTGGCGAGTGTGGTGACGAACCGGCGGAGGTCGGAGTATTTTCGTCTGTACCATGGGACGAGGCAGGGGTGCCCCCTGTCCTCCCTGTTGTTTGCATTAGCAATTGAACCCTTGGCCATGTCATTAAGGGAGTCTAGGAAATGGAGGGGGGTGGTCCGAGGGGGAGAGGAGCATCGAGTGTCACTTTATGCAGATGACCTGTTGCTGTATGTGGCGGATCCAGTGGAGGGGATGGTGGGGGTCATGCAGACTCTAAGGGAGTTTGGGGATTTTTCGGGCTATAAGCTTAATGTAGGGAAGAGTGAGCTCTTTGTAGTACAGGCAGGAGACCAGGAAAGGGGGATAGACGATCTACCGCTGAAGAGGGCGGAAAGGAGCTTTCGGTACCTGAGGATCCAAATAGCTAGGAGTTGGGGGACCCTACATAAACTGAATCTGACAAGGCTGGTGGAGCAGATGGAGGAGGACTTCAAAAGATGGGACATGTTGCCGCTCTCGCTTGCGGGTAGAGTGCAGTCGGTCAAAATGGTGGTCCTCCCGAGGTTTCGTTTTGTGTTTCAGTGCCTTCCCATCCTGATCACCAAGGCTTTTTTTAAGAGGGTAGGCAGGAGTATTATGGGTTTTGTGTGGGCGAATAAGACCCCGAGAGTAAGGAGAGGGTTTCTGGAGCGCAGTAGGGACCGAGGAGGGTTGGCGCTGCCGAATCTGGGGGGCTACTACTGGGCAGCAAATGTGGCGATGATCCGTCAGTGGGTGATGGAGGGAGAGGGGGCGGTAAAAGAATCTTTAATTTATTGAAATCTTAACCTGTCGAACTACGCCAAGTTTGGGGGAAGTTTAGTTGATGAATCAAGTCCTGGCGCAATACGACAAGTTGTAAGATTTGTAATATTTGTAGACTGTGTTAAGTAGTTCGATTCCTTGTATTATTCGACTGTGTATAGTTGAAGGAATTTATATCATCTCTGCTATTTGGTTATCAGTAGCACTTTGCGAATACTGGGACTCAGCAGAAATTTGCAGTATAAACTCCTCAGGTGCCAAAAAGAATTGTTTTATTTGTAGTCGCTTGATTACAATTTGAAAGTCATTTAAAAGGCAATTCGTAGACAATTCGAATCTTTCAGAGAATTACAGACATTATCTTTCTTTGCTTAGGCAGACAGCTCGAAAGTAACTTTTAAAAGGTCAAAGTCTGGCAATGAAACATGAAGAAGAGAGAGAAAGCTAATCTTCAGCTAAACTCAAACTCAAAGTCAAAAGTGGACTAACATCACTGACACAGACTGTTAGGCTGACAGAACCCCCAAAGACAATTACCTAAAAACTAAACACTAAAACTAAACTAAAATGGCGGGGAGTAACTTTTCAGTTATACACTTTCATATCTGTCTTAAGTCGTCTAATTACACCCCAATATAATCCTAATTGGTTTGGGTTAGACTCAAACACATTTGATTTGATGGCAAGCCGTTCATCTTCAATGTGCAACATCAGCTTTTCTGACCTAGCTGTTATCTGCATTGTGAACAATGGTGCCTTCATGTTGCTGTGTATTCAATCCCTTGGCCTTGACAATTAGCACAAGCAGTGTCAAATTATCTTGCAACTGTGCTGTTTTAATGTCACACTGACTCTGAAAATATGCATTTGCCAGAACAACGGACCTCAGTAAAAGTGAATTATGTTGTATAAATGGGTATTTAAAACTGGGGCTCAACATTTATGCTTAAACAGCTATCTTTTACCTATACTAGTTGTATTCGAAATACCTGGCTTCTACAGGCGGCATGGAAGAGGTTCTTCCATGCAAAGCGTCCTGCAAAGGAACGAGCCTGGGGGCGTTGGTGACGGCACCGCTGCCGCTCTCGCCGACAAGGTACACCACGAGTCCGGTGGTGACGGCAACGGTAAAGATCTGGGGCCTGTGGAGACAGCACAGGGGTGCGATGGGAGCCTCGGTGTGGTCCCCGATCAGGGGTAACCATCGGTTTGTCCCGGGGAGGATGGACGGGGGGATTTCAGAGCTGGCATCGGGCGGGGATTAGAAGAATGGGGGACCTGTTCATTGATGGGACGTTTGCGAGCCTAGGGGCACTGGAGGAGAAGTTTGGGCTACCCCCGGGAAATGCTTTCAGATACATGCAGGTGAGGGCGTTTGTGAGGCGGCAGGTGAGGGAATTCCCGTTGCTCCCGGCACAGGAGATTCAAGACAGGGTGATTTCGGGTGTACGGGTCGGAGAGGGCAAGGTATCGGCGATATACCAGGAGATGAAAGAAGAGGGGGAGGCGTTGGTAGAGGAGCTGAAGGGTAAATGGGAGGAGGAGCTGGGGGAGGAGATTGAGGAGGGACTATGGGCTGATGCCCTAAGTAGGGTTAATTCCTCTTCTTCGTGTGCCAGGCTTAGCCTGATACAATTTAAGGTGGTTCACAGAGCGCACATGATGGGGGCGAGGCTGAGTAGGTTCTTTGGGGTAGAGGACAGATGTGGGAGGTGCTCAGGAAGTCCGGCAAACCATGTCCATATGTTTTGGTCATGCCCGGCACTGGAGGGGTTCTGGACGGGAGTTGCAGGAATAGTATCTAAGGTGGTGAAAGTCCGGGTCAAGCCAAGCTGGGGGCTAGCAATATTTGGAGCATGGACGAGCCGGGAGTGCAGGAGGCGAAAGAGGCCGGCATTCTGGCCTTTGTGTCCCTAGTAGCCCGGCGAAGGATCTTGCTAATGTGGAAGGAGGCGAAGCCCCCCAGCGTGGACGCCTGGATGAATGATATGGCAAGGTTTATCAAGCTAGAGAGGATAAAGTTCGCCTTGAGAGGGTCTGCACAGGGGTTCTACAGGCGGTGGCAACCGTTCCTCGACTATCTCGCGGAGCGTTAGATGAAGGTCGGGCAGCAGAAGCAACCCGGGGGGGGGGGGGGGGATGTCTTGCGAAGGGGGGGGAGGGAGGGAGGGGGAAGGGGGGTCTGTCTGGGGGGCATTTGAGCAAGATAATACATGAAGGATCTGGAAAACTGGCATGTACGGGAGGAATCCAATGTGCAAAGTTCTGTAACATATCGTTTTACCATGTTTATGTCTTACTATGTGCGTTTTCTTTCTATTTGTTATGAGTTTGTAAGGGTGAAAAATTGTGTTAAAAATTTAATAAATATATATTTTTTTAAACTGTTCTTTGTTTATCAATTTACTCTCTGCCACCATCTAGTGGTCACTACTTACAACTGTTCTCTGTCAATCAATTTACTCTCTGCCACCATCTAGCGGTCATTTCTTCTAACTGTTCTGTTTATCAATTTACTCTCTGCCACCATCTAGTGGTCACTACTTATAACTGTTCTCTGTTTATCAATTTACTCACTGGTGACCATTTCTCATAACTGACAAAGGGTCATCTGGATTCGAAGCGTTAGCTCTTTTCTCTCCCTCCAGATGCTGCCAGACCTGCTGAGATTTTCCAGCATTTTCTCTTTGGTCTTATAACTCCCAGTACTTTCCTGGAGTGGAGAAACTACGACATCTTCTTCGCAGCCTTCAACACGTCATCGATGAAGATGAACATCTTGCCAAGGTTACCCCCACACCCCCACTACTTGCCTTCAAACAACCTCGCAACCTCAAACAAACCATTGTTTGCAGCAAACTACCCAGCCTTCAGAACAGTGACCACGATACCCCACAACCCTGCCATGGCAATCTCTGCAAGACTTGCCAGATCATCGACATGGATACCACTATTACACGTGAGAACACCACCCACCAGGTACGCGGTACATACTCGTGCGACTCGGCCAACGTTGTCTACCTCATACGCTGCAGGAAAGAATGTCCCGAAGCGTGGTACATTGGCGAGACCATGCAGGTGATGCGACAACGAATGAACGGACATCGCGCGACAATCACCAGGCAGGAATGTACCCTTCCAGTCAGGGAACACTTCAGCAGTCAAGGGCATTTAGCCTCTGATCTCCGGGTAAGCGTTCTCCAAGGCGGCCTTCAGGACGCGCGACAACGCAGAATCGCCGAGCAGAAACTTATAGCCAAGTTCCACACACATGAGTACAGCCTCAACCAGGACCTGGGATTCATGTCGCATTACATTCATCCCCCACCATCTGGCCTGGGCTTGCAAAATCCTACCAACTGTCCTGGCTTGAGACAATTCACACCTCTTTAACCTGGGATTACCGCTATCTCTGGATCTGTTAACACTTAATTAACTGCAAATGGTCGCATTCTAAGCATTGTCTTGCATCTTTGACTTTGTCTATATATATGTTTCTGGAACATACTTCTTCATTCACCTGAGGAAGGAGCAGTGCCCCGAAAGCTAGTGTTTGAAACAAACCTGTTGGACTTTAACCTGGTGTTGTAAGACTTCTTACTGTCTTATAACTGTTCTCTGTTTATCAATTTACTCTCCACCATCTAGCGACCTGTTCCCTGTTTATGAATTTACGCTCTGCCACCATCTAGCGGCCATTTCCTATAACTGTTACGAAAGAGAAAATGCTGGAAAATCTCAGCAGGTCTGGCAGCACCTGTAGGGAGAGAAAAGAGCTAATGTTTCGAATCAGGATGACCCTTTGTCAAAGCCCTTTTTACTGTTGTCTGTTTATCAATTGTTTATCTCTGCCACCATCTGGCGGCCATTTCTTATAACTGCTCCATCTTTATCACTTTACTTTGAGACGTCTGACAACGCCAAGTTAATGTCAAACAGGTTTATTTGGAATCACTAGCTTTCAGAGCGTAGCTCCTTAATCAGGTGAGTGAAGAGGTAGGTTACACAAACACATATATAGACAAAGCCAATGATGCAAGATGATAGTTTGAATGCGAGAGTTTGCAGGTAATTAAGTCTTTATAGGTCTAGATAGTGCAACTGGAGAGAGGGATAATCACAGGCTAAATTGTCTCAAGCCGGGACAGTTGGTGTGGTTTCGCAAGCCCAGGCCAGATGGTGGGGGGTTAAATGGGGAGACATGAATCCAAGGTCCTGTTGATGCCGTACTCTTGCGTGCGGAACCTGGCTATCAGTTTCTGCTCGGCGACCCAAGAGAATTAAAGGGGAAAGTCAAGGACCAAGAAAACATGTCCCGACGACAAAATATTCGGATCGTGGGCCTGCATCAAGGGCAGAGACGTGACAGACTACGAAGCCCAAATGCTGGGCAACCTAGTAGGGAGAGACAACTTTCCCAAACCCCCAGAACTCGACAGAGCGCACAGGTCATTCAAGCCGAGACCCAAAGCTGGGAAGCAGCCAAGGCGATTATTGCAAAGCTCCACCGATATCAGGAACATGAGAGGATCCTGTGGTGGGCATGCGAGATGAACACAAACACCTGGGAAGGGCACAAAATCCACATTTATCAGGACATTGCGGCAGATCTAGCAAAATGCAGGGCCGAATACAACCAGGCAAAGTCGACCTGTGCAAGAACGGGGTACGACTTTGGTACGCTGTTCCCAGCCAGGCTCTGGGTCACGTACCAGAAGAAAGAACATCACTTTAACACCCCGGAAGGAGCAAATGAATTAATCTAAACCAACGGCCTGGACAAGGGACAGGCAATGCAGTGATGAGAGCTGTGCAGGGAAAGACTATGAAAGAACAAAAGACTCATTGCACAGTGAGCATGTTTGCGCGGGACTGTGCTGCCTCACTCATTAGAAAGGGAAGACGTCACAGAAAGAAGCGAGAACAAGGGAAGCCAGGTGAGGGTTTAAACAGGGAAAACGGGCAGTCAGCTGGCATAAGACAGAGGTAGACCAGCCCCAGGAGGGGAGGCACCACACTAGCAGGGATAGCTGGCATGGGAAGACAGACAGCAAGGGAGACCACGGCGCAACTCCCGGCAGGGAGGGAGCGCCTGGCCGGGGGGTGGTGCACAGGGATTGGGAAAGGGAAAACCTGGGGGGAGACGGGGAAAGGGTGACGCAGGGAGGGGAGTAATGGAGGGGGAAGAGCAGAAAAGGAACAAAGAGGGGGAAATGAGTTGATTTTTATATGGGCTTCAGCGGGTGAGGAGCAGGCCAAGGAAACAAGATGCTGCCACCAGCAGCCACTTCGGAGGGTCCCTAAACAAAGCGAAACCCCAAGTGCAGGGGGCACCCACGTGGCATACACACAGTTGGCGACCATGTTAGGTGCCCCCTAGACAAAGGGAAACCCCGGAGTGCAGGGACCCGGCTTCATGGTGAGAACGGGGGAATTCTATAAACAATTTGCACCAGCCCTGGCCCCGCACCTACGGGATATGTTCTCAGACTGGCTAGCGAGGGGAATTCTGCATCCAACGTTAACACAGGCCACGATATCGCTGATACCCAAAAAAGACCGACAGAATGTGAATCATATAGACCCATTTTGCTGCTTAACATAGGCGCGAAGATACTCGCAAAAGTCCTGACCAAGAGGTTGGAGAACTGCGTACCGGAGGTGGTCGTTGAGGACAGACGGGCTTTGTCAAGGTTAGGGAGCTAACTGCGAACATCAGGTGGCTGCTGAATGTAATAATGACCCCTTCCGGGAAGAGAACACCAGAGGTGGTCGTCTCCTTGGACGCAGAAAAGGCCTTCGACAGAGTCGAATGGAAGTACCTCATAGAGGTGCTGGAGCGGTTTGGGCTAGGGATGGAGCTCACGTCATGGGTGAAACTCCTGTACAACATCCCCAAGGTGAGCGTTAGGGTCAAAATCACCAGCCCTGAATATTTCCAGCTGCACAGAGGCACAAGGCAGGGAAGCCCACTGTCCCCGCTCTTCTGGACCCTGGCAATTGAAACCTGCCAAATGCCCTGCGAGGTGCAAAAAGCTGGAAGGGCATCCAAAGAGGAGACAGAGAGCACAGAGTCTCACTCTATGTGGATGAGCTGCTCCTCTACGTTTCAGACTCACGGGATGGCCTGAAAGCAATCATGTAACTTCTGGGAGAGTTTGGGGCCTTCTCGGGCTACAAACCTGGGCAAGAGCGAGACATTCCTGGTGAACCCGAATGGGGGAAGGACAGAGCTGAAGGGACTACCATTCAAACTAGCCCAAAACAAATTCTGCTACCTGGGGATCCAGAGAGCCCGGGACTGGACACAGATTCACAAATGGAATCTGACCATGCAAGTTAGAAAGGACCTACTGAGATGGGGTGCACTCCCACTTTCCCTGGCAGAGAGAGTGCAGAAAAAATGACCATGTGATCCCTCTTTACGGCAGCGCTCCCATTCTCCCCAGTCATACTGAAAACGTGGTTTAACTAAGATGTCCTCCGTGGCCCCAATCTGTGGCTACCCACAAGTTCCCGGCAGCCATGCTTGACAGCACCTTGAAAAAAATGGAGACAGGATGGGGGGAACGCTAGCGGTTAGGGACCTTTACATAGGGGACAGACATGCGACCTTGGATGAGCTGACGGAGGACTTGGACCTGCCAACAGGGCAGGAACTCAGGCACCTCCAAATTAAACATTTTCCCCGTAAAGAGACAGCAAGATACCCCAGGGCCAAGAGATACACACTACTCGAGGAGCTAATCAACATGGACAGTAAGGGGGGATAGGTGTGAGAACATATACGGAGCTTCCTTTGTCAAAGCACCCATCGAGGAAGCAGCTTATGCTACACGAAGCAGCAGAACACAACACAGTCCTCCAGCACTTCCCCTGTATCATTTGAGGATTGGAAAATCAACCTCAGAGCATCTGCTATCTCCTCCCTGACCTCCTTCTGCAGCCTCGGAAACAATCCATCTGGCCCTGGTGTCTTATCAAATTTCAACGACTCCAACCCTTCGAGTACTTCCTTGTCACTTCTTTATGATTATCCTATTCAATAGCTCACGATGTTTCTCCTGGGCTACTATATCTGCATCATCCATTTCCTTTGTAAACATGGAGGCAAAATATTAATTTAAAACCCTTCCCACACATTTACCTCTTCCCTCTGCATCTACACACAAGTTGCCTTCTTCATCTCTGATGGGTCCCACTTTTTCCTTAACTAACCTTTTACCTTTACTATATTGGTGAAACATCTTTGGGTTTTCTTTAACTTTACTTGCTAATCTTTTTTCATGCCCTCTCTTTGATTTTCTTCTTTCTTTTTTACTCTGCATCTTCTGCACTTCTTATACTTGTCTAGCCTATCTGTAGTGTTTAGTTTTTTGTGCCTATCATACACTTTCTTTTTCTGTTTGATCATCCTCTGTATTCCTCCAAACAACCGGGGGGAGGTAGATTTGGCAGTACCACTCTTATTTTCGGAGGGGACATGTCTACTTTGTACATTTAGGATCTCGGTTTTTAGTGCTTCCGACTGGTTTTCCACTGATTGATCCTCTAACAGTGCTGTCCAGTCTACCTCAGCCAAGTCCCTTCTCACTCCTGCAAAACTTGCCTTCCTCAATTTCAAAATTTTGCTCCTGCTTGTTCGATCCAGACAGAACGACCACAAGGCAACAATGATGAAAGCTAATAAAGTTTTAATTACATGACAAACAACAATGTGCAACTTCTCTCCCCGAAGGGTCTCCCACCCTGACCCACATCCGGGTTGAGGTTCTCATGTCCGGTTGATTGATTGATTGATTGATAGATTGATATTTATTGTCACATGTACCGAAGTACAGTGAAAAGTATTTTTCTGCGGCCAAGGGAACGTACACAGTACGTACATAGTAGACAAAAGAATAACCGACAGAGTACATTGACAAATGGCGCATCAACAAATAGTGATTGGTTACAGTGTGGAACAAGGCCAAACAAGAGCAGCATAGGGCGTCGTGCTTAGTGTTCTTACAGGGAACAGATCAGTGCAAGGGAGTCATTGAGGAGTCTAGTAACTGTGGGGAACTGTTCCTATGTCTGGATATGCGGGTCTTCAGACTTCTGTATCTTCTGCCTGATGGAAGGGTCTGGAAGAAGGCAAAGCCTGGGTGTGAAGGGTCTCTGACAATGCTGTCTGCCTTCCTGAGGCAGCGGGAGGTGTAGACAGAATCCCTTGTTAGGGCTTCCCTTGTTAAGGGAAAGCAGCGCCCCTTAACAGAGAATCTCGTATTCTTCTGAGGTCACGGGGAACCTGCAGGTCCACACCTTGTGACTCTCGTGAGGGTTACAACACTGCTTTATCCCCGTTCTTTTCCAAGGTAATCTAATTGAATTGTGATCATTATCCACGATATGGTCGCCAAATCTCACTTCACCCACTCACCATTCTTCATTCCCCAAGACTAGGTCTAGAATTGCATCTCCTCTTGTTGGGTTTGTCATGAATTGGTTGAAAACAATTTCCTGGACACACTACATGGATTGTTCTCCCTCAATTCCCCTTATATTGTTTGAATCCTAGTTGATATTGGGATAGTTAAAGTCTCCAACTATTATTGCCCCCTTGTTCTTACAGGCAGAAATTTGCCTTCATATTTGTTCTTCTATTTCCCTTTCACTATTTGGGGGTCTGTAGTATACTCCAAACCGTGTGACTGCCACTTTTTTATTTGTAAGCTCAACCCATAAAGCCTCATTTGTTGACCCATTTAGTATATCATACCTTCTCACAACTGGAATTGATTCTTTAATCATTTGTGTTATTCCCCCTCCATTTCTATCTCCCACTCTATCGTGTCTGAAGCCTCTATAACCAGGGATATTGAGTTGCCAATTTTACTCCTCCTTTAGCTAGGTTCCCGTTACAGCAATGACATTGGATGGGATTTGTTTATTGTCACATGTACCAAGGTACAGTGAAAGGTAGTAGGTGCCCTTGATTTTTGTGTAGCAGTGATCGAGAGTGTTGGCGCCCCTGGTGGGACAGGAAATATAGTGAATTTTGGCAGTACACTCTTGAGGTTTGCCTGGTTGAAGACCTCAGCCATGATGAACAAGGCCTCCGGGTGTTCTGTTTCATTGTAATTTATAGCGGTGTACAATTCATCAAGCGCCTTCTTAACTTTCGCATGGGGTGGGATGTAGACCACTGTGATAATGGCTGATGTGAACTCCTGTGGAAGGTAGTACGGGCGACACTTCACAGTCAGGTATTCCAGGTCCGTGGAGCAGTAGTTCACCAGTGTCGCCACGTTCAAGCACCAGGTGGAGTTGATGAGGAGGCAAACCCCTGCTGCGATGGGTATACCTGTGCTCTTAACTCATCTACCTACTCCTTGCATTGAAGTATAAACAGTTTAACCCCACCATTTCCCTTGCTGAATACTTTTTAAACTTTGCTTCTCCTGTAATTCCAAGTCTATCACCATATCTTTTACATCACTAGCTAATGGGTGGACAGCGAGAGCCTTTTTCCTCGGATGATGATGTCTAGCATGACATGACATAGCTTTAAATTGAGGGGAGATAGATATAGGACAGATGTCAGAGGTAGGTTCTTTACTCAGAGAGTAGTAAGGGCGTGGAATGCCCTGCCTGTAACAGTAATGGACTCGCCAACACTAAGGGCATTCAAATGGTCATTGGGTAGACATATGGACGATAAGGGAATAGGGTAGATGGGCTTTAGAGTGGTTTCACAGATTGGCGCAACATCGAGGGCCGAAGGGCTTGTACTGCGCTGTAATGTTCTATGTTCTATGTTCTAATGTTCCACTTCAAATTTCTTGTTCTGAGTCTGACCTATCTGATCCTACTCTTGGGATCCCAACCCCCTGTCACACTAGTTTAAATACTCCCCAACAGATCAAGCAAAAGCCCCTGCTAGGACATTGCTTCCAACTCCCCTGGGTGCAACATATTTTTTCTGTGGGGGGAGGGGGGGTCTGTGTGGTTGTGACATCATTGGGGGAGGGCCCCTTTAGGTAGGGGGCAGGGTTGCACCCTTGCTGTCTCTCTGGCACCTGGGTGCTTAGGCCCTGCCACCCTGGTACTGCTGGGCTGTTTGGGACACTGCCAGGGTCCCCAGGTGTCAGTATTCAGGTGCCAGCTTGGCACTGCTAAGGGTTGGGGCCTGAGGGGGGGCTATATCTGTGAAAAGGGGGATGAGGTGCTAACGCCGCTGTGCGAGAATCATGGGTTTGAGCCGGGGGGATGGATAGTGTGTACAGGAGGTGGATGGATGTGGGGCTGGTCAAGGTGAGGGATTTGTATTTGGAGGAAGGGTTCACCAGTCTGGAGGAGCTAAGGGAGAGGGTAGAGCTGCCGAGGGGTAGTGAGTTTAGGTATCTGCAGGTTAGGGACTTTGTGCAAAAAGTCGAGGAGGTTCCCTAGGTTGCCGGGATATACCCTGCTGGACTGCTGCTTCCAAATGTGGAAGGGGAGGGAAGAATTGGGAATATATACAAGTGGCTGGGGGAGCAGGAAGGTGAGCGGGTGAGTGAATAATTTTATTCTTCCTGCCAAACTGGAGAATTTCATATTTGCCCACATTATACTGCAGTTGCCGTAGATTTGCCCACTTACTTAAACTATCAATATCCCTTTGTAGCCACATTACAATTTATTTTCACAATTTATTTTCAATTTAGCAACCATACCTTCAATCTGTTCATCCACGCAATTTATATAAATTGTAAACCGTTGATGCCCCAGCACTGATCCCTGTGGCACACCATTTGTCACATCCTGAAGACCCATTTATGCCAACTCTCTGTTTCCTGTTGGCCAGCCAATCACCTACCTATGCCAATATGTTGCCCCCTACAACCTGCCTTTATTTTATGTAATAAAAGCGACCCTGATTTTTATCAGTTCACCATTGGCGGCACATTCAGTTGCCTGGTCCCTAAGCTCCAGAATTCGCTCCCACACCTTTCAGTTCAATTTCTACACTGCCCTCTTTTAAGGCATTCTATAAAACCCACCTTCAGCATCATTATAGCTTGTTATATTCTGTTTTACAATGCTCCTGTAAAGTACCTTTGGATGGTTTGTTATACCAAAGGCACTATATTAACATTATTTGTTCTTGATACTGTTATTTTTGCAAACAAATTAATTTCTTATGCTATTATTACAGAATGATTTCACCGAAATTATGCTTTGAATCAAGAGTGTAAGGTGCAATAACTGCTATCTTGAAACATATTGAGCATATCACACCCCTCGGTTGGTGAAAGTTTTTCTTGAGTAATGTGGTAAGAAAGTCTAATCAGGGCCAGAGATGCTATTTTCCTCTCACAAATTGTAAATCACCAACCAAGATGATAATGGTCATTGGGCCGTCTACATTCTTCTGGCTGGTGGACAACTAACACGGTTTCCTCCCACAGTCCAAAGGTGGATTGGCCGTGCAAAATTGCCCCTTAATGTCCAAAGATGTGCAGGTTAGGTGAGGTTACAGGGTTAGGGCAGTAGAGTGGGCCTAAGTAGAATGTTCTTTCTGAGGGTCAGTGCAGACTTGATGGGGCGAATGTCCTCCTTCTGCACTGTAGTGATTCTATGATATGATCGGAAGTAGTTCAGAAATAGGAAAACGCTGGGATAAAGTGGGGGACAAGTTATTATGATTGCTTAATGCATACTCTTACCACTGCCCAATGACTTCCATTATAAAGTGTGCTTGTGGTAACATTGAGCAGAGATTATATGGGATGTCTTTGATGTTCAATGAACAACAATGCACAATTCGAATTTTCAATAAATAGATTTTAGTTTAATGTAAATAATTTAACTTGTCACAAATACACATTTTACTTTAGCTTTTCATACAAAATGCAATACAAAAATACATTCCTCACTTGCATTCAAAGAACATAAATATTTCTGAGATAAATATTCAGCAAGTACTTAATTGTTCCATTAAAAAGATAAAGGATTGAAGAATATTTTCAGGCAGCTGTAGCACTCTCATCTCTGGTCAGAAAGCTTTGGACTCAACTCCCATACCCTTGAGCGCAAAAATGTAGACTAACATTGAGTGCAGCACAGAAGGGGGACTTCACTGTTGGGTGTGCTGTTTCTCAGATGAGAAGTTAAATATGCTCTCTTAGGTGGGTGCAAAAGATTTCATGGCACTATTTCGCAGAATGGCAAGAGAGTCATCCCTGGTGACCTGGCCAATATTTATTCCTCAATCATCATCAATAGAAAAGAATTGATCATTTGATCATCACATTACTAATTGTAGGACCTTGCTAGGCACAAAGCGGTTATTATATTTACTCCATGTCACGAGTGACTACACTCTGAAACGTACTCATTTGGTTGCAAAGCACTTTTCAACATCCTGAGGTGGTGAAAAACACAGTAAATGCATTTTTATAATGCTACACAGCTCTGACAATGCAGCTTACATTCACAATGTTTACTTCAACTTGAAACAATTCCAGCTTTGATAAAAGTGTAATTTTTGACAAGGGCGAGGCTAAGACAACTGAAACAGAGAATATTGTAGATTGCAAAGTTGTTAAAGCAATCCTACATTCTTGGTCTCCCGCACATCCTCTTCTTAGCATCTATTTACCCTGTCCAAAAATGCTTTTAATGCTTTCAGAAAGGCATCGCTCGTCTTTTCATGCTTCAGTGATCTGCACTTTTTCTCCTGTCAATGCAATTCAAAAGTAGTGTTAGTGCCATATAAGACCATAAGACATAGGAGTGGAAGTAAGGCCATTCGGCCCATCGAGTCCACTCCACCATTCAATCATGGCTGATTTCAACTCCATTTACCCGCTCTCTCTCCATAGCCCTTAATTCCTTGAGAAATCAAGAATTTATCAACTTCTGTCTTAAAGACACTCAACGTCCCGGCCTCCACCGCCCTCTGTGGTAATGAATTCCACAGACCCACCATATACACATGTATGTCTGCGTATGCACTGCTTGAGCAAACAACATTAAGATCATCTTAATAATACAATATATCTCATGATGTAGGATAATAATTATTTCTAGATCATGGCAACATCATTCATAATCTGGAATTTCTTTATCAATATTCCTTAATCGCAGTTTGAGAGAAGCACCCTCACACTGAAGTTTACATTTGTATTGTAGCAGTGTGACATTTTTCATGATACCTGGAGTTCTACTATTGGACTGAGGCTGCCGAAAGAAATAGGTTAATGGAGAATTGTTAATTGAATCACATAGCATGAGATTATCCAGGGAAATCCTATTCCAAATTTCTAGGATGGGGATATTTGCACAGGTCAGACAAAATTGGGGCCTATAAGAGCTTAAGCTAAACATATTTATAAAGAGGAACAAAGTTTACAAGAAGCTAAAATAAACCAAAGGAAATAATTTATTTTAGCTACCATGACCAGGAAAGGTAATCAATACACTCCGGTATTCATCATTTAGGTTTCGTATCTGCATATGAGGGCCAAAGGACTTTCAAGAGGATCACCAGAGAAATCTCCCAAGAAATTTACTCCCCCACAAGATACATTGCTGACATTGGGTAGGGGGAGGGAGGAACAGATGATCTGCCCACCCACAACACCCCATGACCAAAACCAGTCTGAATGAGGTGCAATCCCCCACAGCAATTCACCACACAAATCTCCGAAGAGCTGTTTGTTGAAGAATATTGTGCTTTCCTGAACACTGGGGAGTGATGATGTCATAATCTGCCATCCACAGGCTTCGCCTGATCATTTGCTTCATAATGACAAAAATTCCAGAAATGCTACCTTTGAGAGATCATTGGGAACCTTGGACCACCCCAACCGTCCCTTGCCACCCGGCAGATATTCATTCCCTGAAATATTTACCAATTATTCATAGTTTAGAAATTAAATACATTTTGAATGTTTATTAAACAAAAGAACTTACTGGACAATTGGAAACATGCTCCTCTATTCTCTCCATGTTACTAATGGAAAGCTCAATGAAAGTTGAAAGTTCCGGAATGTTTGTGAGTCTCTCCAGTTCATTGATGAAGACGGAGTGTGCTTCCATTGGACAGCGTGAGACCTAAGACAAGAAGTGAAAATAAATTGAATTAAATAACCTGGGTCATGTCTTTGCAAATGTAGTCTTAGATTTCCCAACCAGTGGTACTACACTACTATCTACAATCTGTTAAACTCTACACTACTTGCATAACTGCATTTTTGTCATCAGCAAATTTGGATATGTGGCTTTCTCTCCTATCATCTAATCATTAATAAATATGGTGAATAGTTGAGTCTCCAACAGACATCCTTGTGGGGCACCACGTTATCTGAACCAAGGCGGAGGGTCGGGGAGCTCAATCCAACATTTTAACAAACCCACCTGACCCACCAAGAGGGAAATTGCCCACAATGCTTGGCCAATCAATGTACATGAGCAAAATATAATTGTGTGAAGTAAAATCACTGATATTTTGAACAGAATTTAACTATAAACCCCACCAGCCAAATAATTGATGGGGAATGCATCCCCACCAATCAGAGCTGCTCCACAGTCATTTAACATTCCATGGAGCATTAACTGGCTGGAGATGAGACTTGCATCTCTCACGCAAGAGGAAGTCCCATCTCAAAAAGTTGTCAACTGGTCTTATTGGCTGGCAGCTCTGCAGTCCCAGCAGTGCCACTGGGGAGTGGTAGTCACTGCTGGGACTCCACAGCAGTCCCACCAGTCTGACTGCCAGAGCTGAGAGGAACAGTTAAATTTGAGGTCCTGTTCTCAGGAACAGGAGGAAAGGCCCAGTGTGGTGGGTGGAGGCGGTTGGGCGGGGAGGGAGAGGTTGGGGTTGGGGGAGAGCAGACCTTATCGGGGTGCACAAGATCTGGAAGGGAAGAGATGGAGGCATGGCCCAACACCTTTCCTGCCTGAAGCATAAGCCAGATGACTTACCGGCCTTCAGTCCCAAAGACGATTTCCTCTCACTTACCTCAAAATTGAAGCCGGGCAGTAAGAAACCATTAAGTGGCACTTAATTGACCACTTTAGGACTTCAATTCAGGCAGGATTGGGTGAGCAGCCTTGTGCCTCATCCAGCCCCAGTGAAACTGCAGAAAGGTTGGGACAGGTAGCAGGGTGGGGGGTAGACCATCTGGGGTATTTCACAGGTGCTATCCCACATCTCTCCCCCCCTCCGCCCCAACCACCACCACCTGCAAGCCCACCAGCGGGGGCCCATAACATTCTGCCTGTTAAAATTAGAAACTAAAAGTAAAGTTAGCAATTTGCAAAGCAGAGAGTTAAGTGTGGTGACACCATCATCAATTCCACCCCAAAGGTAGTAGTTAACTGAATGAATATTTAATTCCACATGAATAACTTAATTAATCAAATGATGGACCTTACCATCAACATACTTGGTGTATGGATCCATGTTGGGAGAGCCTTAAAGAGATTAGATACATTGATGTTAGAAATCAAACAGATAACCCATTCTGTTTCAAAAAATGAAGCAATTACAACATATTTATTTGACAATTTCATGTATTTTCTTCTCAACCTTCATTGGGCCAAGTTCCATCTTCTGTGAAAAGTGTGGGACAATCCCATGCCAATGTGCTTGACTTTTAACTATCTCTGAAATGGCCTAGCAAACCAAGCATCAAATCTGGACAATAAATGCCAGACTTGCCGGGAAGCCGAAATGATTACATAACAGAATAAATGTCCTGGTTTATCGCAAGGACTTTTCTATTGCTTTCACTTCACTTCACTATACAGCTGTTACAGAGTAGAGTAAGCAGTTTGGCAATGGAGTGACATATCACAAATCATTCCTATATAAAAGATATACTGCCCATGCATGAATTTCTGAATTTTTTTATCACAAGGTTGGTAAAATGATTCTGACCACGAATAATTCACTAGCACCAACTTCCAGTCTGAGCCTTTACTTTCATTTTAGAAAAAATAATATTGGGATCACAAAAATACGGCATTCGTAAAGTTGTCTTCTATTTCTGTTTTGATAGCGATGTTAAACTTTACCACATCCCCAACAACTCCGCCATGGTGCCTGTACATCGATAACTATGATGGTTAACATTTAACAGTTCATCTTTCACAGTGTACTCAATCACAGCTAACATTTCAGAACTTGACTGTGTACATACTAGATAATTTAGTCTCCTAAATTCTTAATTACATTTCAAAAGAAAGTTAAAACTTGGTGTGTGCACTTACCTGAGCAATTTGAGTAAAATTTCCATCGATATGACTCTGAATCTCTGCGCTAGGGATGAGGCTTGCAAGTTGCCCGGCAACACAGCTGAGAAAGAGGCAGAGGTAAAGGCAAACCATTCTGAGCTCTAAATTTGCAGCAACTCTTTCACTCCACTAAGCACTGTATGTAAGATACTTGTGTATGATTTTAGGCTTTTCAATTCCCTATATATATTTTCCAGAAGTGACGAGTAATCGATCTATGGAAATGCAGCTGAGAAGTAGGAAAGACCCCCCTAAGCTCCTATTATGTCACTGTAGATAAGAACTTCACGCCTTGTAATAACCTAGATTATTATCTCAAAACAATCTCCTGCACCCGAAAACTGAAAAATATCATTCTTCACAAGTATTACAATATGAACTTTCCAGCCAAACATGTTTTTGACATGATTCAGCTTCCTAAGTTATAACATGTAGAACTCTTTCAAGCAGAAAACTTGACAAACAATCTGTTGCACTCAAGTATGAGTCTTTATGAAGACAAATATATTGCTTATATAGCGGAGCTGCTTAACGTCCGACAATAACATAACGCACATTAGGTTTCCTGAGTCAAATAAAGATATTGGGCAGAATTCTCCAGGTCTCGTTCACCCTCCCAGCGAGTACAGAGAATTTGGGACTCAGCCAAAACCCATTCATTGCAGCGGGACTGGAGAATGCCAGCCTTAGATGATGCCGGAGAATTCCAGCCATTATATGATTATCATAGATTATCATAGATTATCATAGAATTTACAGTGCAGAAGGAGGCCATTCGGCCTATCGAGTCTGCACCGGCTCTTGGAAAGAGCACCCTGCCCAAGGTCAACACCTCCACCCTATCCCCATAACCCAGTAACCCCACCCAACACGAAGTGCAATTTTGGACACTAAGGGCAATTTAGCATGGCCAATCCACCTAACGTGCACATCTTTGGACTGTGGGAGGAAACCGGAGCACCCGGAGGAAACCCACGCACACACGGGGAGGGTGTGCAGACTCCGCACAGACAGTGACCCAAGCTGGAATCGAACCTGGGACCCTGGAGCTGTGAAGCAATTGTGCTATCCACAATGCTACCGTGCTGCCACAATGCTCTGCTGCTGCTGCAGGATTTACCAATAAAACCAAGTGCAATTGCACAGACTCTGCGATATGATTTACAAGTGTTACAAATTGTAGCATAAACCATTGTATTCATAAATAGGAGTATTAGGTCTTAGATACACTCTGTCCTGATGGTGGGATTCATCTCCTCCCAAATTAAAATCATACACATTTTTAGACCCAAATGAAGGGCATCTCAAAAGAAATTTGATAATGGAGCCTTGTTTGGCAGGATTGTACCACAGGCTGTAGGACACCAACCTTGAGACCAAATTGGAGTCCCGAGCCCACACTTGCTAGGAGCCAGACCAGCAAATCTACTTTCCCAGGTTGTTCCTCCTAATTGCCCTTCTCTCCGTTAACCATGCTATTAAGGATGGTGGCAAGTTCACAATATTACCAGCCCAATTGAAGGGTTAGCAGCTCCAGAGTCTCATCAGCATCACAGGGAGAGGTAGGCACTGCTAAGGCAGACGGGGAATGTCAAGGGCCCCTCAAAATGGAGGAACCCTCAGAGGCATAAAATTAAATCATGAACTCAGTGTGGTCAAGCACCAGGCCGCTGAGAGTGGAGGGGGCAGCAGCATTTGGTCTGCAGGTGCGGCTCCTGCTGGCACCAATCCTGACTTTTGGTGGGTAGAGCTGAGGAAATGAAATGAAATGAAAATCGCTCATTGTCACAAGTAGGCTTCAAATGAAGTTACTGTGAAAAGCCCCTAGTCGCCACATTCCGGCGCATGTTCGGGGAGGCTGTTACAGGAATTGAACCATGCTGCTGGCCTGCCTTGGTCTGCTTTCAAAGCCAGCGATTTAGTCCTGTGCTAAACAGCCCCATAACCACCCAACCATTGGGGCAGGGAGAAAGAGTGTAAATGCACCACCAGCAAAACACTGGCAAAACAGACAGCGACATCACCACTAATTGAGGAGTAAAGCATGTGAATTGGTTGCTCACCTTCATTCAGTGGGCAGCCAAACCACATCCCACCCCCGGGAAACATTCCCCATGATGGGAATGTGTCAGGGAAGCCGTCCCAATGCGGCTCCCATTATTTTCTCAACCCCTCCTGCCTCCAAGGGGCCAGGAAATGTCTGCCCATTATTGTAGTTTTAATTCCATCTCAATAGTGACATTCCTTTAAATGAGCAGATGATCAGCTGTAACAAGTTATTTTCAAGGATACAATTTGGTAGCATATTGGATTTCAAGAAGCATATATTGTTTCTGAGGTTTCACACTGCTCCAATCATCAACCTTATTCCTCTTGTGTTGAACAAGCATATAAAGCAGCAGCCAATTGATATCATCCAGTTCTATCCATGGTGTGGTACATCTTGTCAGAACTAATAAGAATATTCCGTGGAAGCTAAATTACTAAACAGGGTAGAGGCAGAATGGGATCTGGGAGTATAGAAACATAGGAAATAGGGGGCGAGATTCTCCGACCCCCCGTCGGAGGCACCAGAGATTCGGCGGGGGCGGGAATCGTGCCGCGCCGGTTGGCGGGCCCCCCCGCTCGATTCTCCGGCCCGGATGGGCCGAAGTCCCACCGCTAAAATGCCTGTCCTGCCGGCGTAAATTAAACCACCTACCTTACTGGCCGGACAAGGCGGCGCGGGCGGGCTCCGGGGTCCTGGGGGGGTCGCGGGGCGATCTGGCCCCGGGGGGTGCCCCCACGGTGGCCTGGCCCGCGATCGGGGCCCACCAATCCGCGGGTGGGCCTGTGCTGTGGGGGCACTCTTTCCCTTCCGCCTCCGCCACGGTCTCCACCATGGCGGAGGCGGAAGAGACTCCCTCCACTGCGCATGCGCAGGAATGCCGTCAGCAGCCGCTAACGCTCCCGCGCATGCGCCGCCCAGAGATGTCATTTCCGCGTCAGCTGGCGGGGCACCAAAGGCCTTTTCCGCCAGCTGGCGGGGCGGAAATTCGTCCGGCGCCGTCCTAGCCCCTCAATGTTGGGGCTCGGCCCCCAAAGATGCGGAGCATTCCGCACCTTTGGGGCGGCGCGATGCCCGTCTGATTTGCGCTGTTTTGGGTACCAGTCGGCGGACATCGCGCCGTTTCCGGAGAATTTCGCCCAGGAGCAGGAACAGGCCATTTGACCCTATGGGGCTGCTCCACCATTCAATATGATCTTAACTGATCTTCTATGTCAACACCATATTCCTGCGCTCTTCCCATATTCCTTGACACTCTTAAAATCTAGAAATCTATTCATTTCAGTATATATATTCAGTAACTTGGCCTCCACAGCTTTCTGTGGTGGAGAATTCCACAGGTTCACCACTATCCGAGTGAAGACATTTCTCCTCACCTCAGTTATAAATGGCTTACTCCATATCCTGGGACTGTGACCCCTTATTCTAGAATCCCCAGCTAGAGAAAACAATGTCCCTACATTCGGTCTATCCAGCCCTGTCAGAATTGCATACATTTCAATGAGATCCTCTCTCATTCTTCTAAATTCCAGTGGAATCAGGCCCACTCAACCCAATCTTTCCTCATATGATAACTCCAGGCTTCAGTCTGGTGAAATTTCATTGCACTCCCCCTATGGCAAGTACATCTTTTCTTCGGTAAGGAGACCAAAACTGCACACAATCCTCAGGTGTGGTCTCACCAAGGCCGTGTACAGCTGCAGTAAGATATCCTTGCCCCTGTACTCAAGTACTCTTGCAATGAAGGTATAGATGCACAAATGACTAAAATTAGTGATTCATATTAATAAAGCCATTAAAAAAGCAAACAAATTTCTCGAGGGAGAAAGTTGAAAAACAGAGAAGGTATATCAAATATGTATAGAACTCGAGTTAGACCACATTTGAAGTACTATACACAACTCTGATCTCCATACAGAGACACAAGGAATTCATGAGGCTGACATCTGAGAGGTTCTGCCACCATGCTGGGATTCTTTGCTCCAGAAAAGAGAAGGCTGAGGCGGAATTACCAAATGTTTTATGGGGTTGACTTCAATGAAATGTTTTGAAATGTGGGTAGTCCAAAACTAGGGTCATATCCAAGATAATCACGAGTAAAATTGATAGGCAATTCAGAAGAAACTTCTTTACCCAGGCGGTGGTTAGTTTGTGGAACTTGCTACTGAAGGTTTAGTTAAGGTGACTAAGCATCGATGTACTTAAGGGAAAAAGGTAAGTGTATGTGGGAGAAAGGAATACAAGGTTATGTTGTTCTAGGGTTTAATGAAGAAGGATGGGAAGAGACTTGTGTGGAGCATAAATATCAGCATGGACCTTTTGGGTGAAATAGTCTGTTTCTGTACTGTAATCATTTTTAGATAATATCTTCAACTTTTCCCTCCAGCTTCCACGGTTATGCATGCAGCTGAGTCCATTGCCACTGACACTTCAATGTATGCTGCCATGTTGACCATTAGATCTTTCCTCTCATGGTTTCCAATTCAATGGGCTTGTGTAGAAGCCAACTATTTTCTATAGGTAAAAGTGATAGGTAAAAGATAGCTATTTAGCATTAAGCCCCTAATCTATTCAATACCCATTTTAAAACTCACTCATAACCTCAGGTCATTTCAAAACACACATTCAGCATTTCAAAACACAGATTAAAATGACATTCCTATGCAGCTAACAAGATAAAGTAACCCAAGGACAAGGCAAGCTCCATGGTAACAGCATAGGGACCATTGTCCTAACAAGCAAGTCTGCAAGAAACTGGTTCAAGCAGTATGCGATAAGGAAGCCAAATCGCATTCCATAGCTCGTACAAGAATACATTTAAGTTAATGTTGCATATTAAATGACAGACAGTTAAAACATCGAATCAAACTTATTTGATGTTAACCCAAACCAATTAGGATTACATTGGGGTATAGCTAGATGGCTAAGTCTGATATGATTTGGTATAACCGTGATAGTTCATACAGCCATTTTTTATTCATGAATCATCTATACTTTGATCTAACTTACTCGCTGTTTCTCTATCTTTCATACTTTCACTTTCCAACTCTGACTCTTGAAGTAAATGCAAGCTGTTTTGCATGCTGAATATGTGTTTTGAAATGACCTGAGGTTATGAGTGAGTTTTAAAACGGTAATTAAATAGACTAGGGGCTTAATGCTAAATAGCTATCTTTTACCTATCACTTTTACCTATAGAAAGTAGCTGGCTTCTACAGCTTGTTTAGGGAACCTTGTGTCAGTATTGTCAGGATGTGACCAATGCCGGTCCATATTCTCTCCTCGACTGCTCCAGTCAGTGGTGGTATCTATGCTCTCAAAAGCATACTTACATTTGTCACCTTGCCAAACCATTTGATGTCAAGGAGTCATTACAGACTTCTAAATTGGACATTATTGAAATTCCTTTCTAATTCGTTTCCTTGATCCATATCAAAGCTCTTAAAAATTCTCAGCCTTGTTTTCTCTCTCATCATGTTTGATTTCCAGATTGAGTAAAGCATTTTGAAAAGGTCCTTAAGCTTTTCATGCACAAGTTTGGCTACCTCAACGGCAGTTAGGCAATAATGCTGGCTTAGCCAGCGAAGCCCACATCCCTTGTATGAATAAAAGAATATGTACAGTGATAATTTCCACTTTGATGGCAATTGGCCATCCAGTATCTAGTTACACTCAAAATTGAGCAAGTTCTGATTTTCTTTTTCTCATGTTCCACTCAAACTCATTTGCAAATCATGAAATGTAACAATGAAACTGGGCAATACTTTAGAATGTTTATTTTCTAAAAAAAATCTTTTGCCTTTATAGAAAATCTTCGATATATTTAAGAGTGATAATTTCTTGCATTTTGATAATAGAGCTGAAAAGGGATTTGTCCCAAAAAGTAAGCATTATTATTCAGAGTAACCCAATTTTAAATAACTGAAAATGAATTTTGAAATGTCATACGGAAATGATTTATAGTTATACAGGTGCATAGTAGTCAGCTTCTTCACATATTCAAAAATAATACTCAAAAGCTTTTAATATGTCTCTTACTGCCCATGTGCTAAAGGAACCAGCTTAATTTTAAAAGCCACAACTTTGAGACACAAAACCTTGATGGTTCTGATGATTTTCAAGCTAACCCAAGCATTTTAAGAATCTACTATAGTGACATTTTTATCAAATAGTCAACAAAATTCAGCATCACTGGTAACCGCCATTCCTTGCTTTCCTCAATTATGTTATTAAGAGTAAAGATCTGTGTTTTTTTTCTTCATTGCTTCCATTTCTATCTCTTGTTTGGCAATCTAATGTTGTTCAGCTTTATATGCTGAGCTTAACCACCATGCCTTACCCTGTGAATTCTTCTTCCTTCCATTTTCTCGCATACATTCAGTGATTTCACGTCAAGTATCAGCATTAATTCACTCCTTGTTTTGCCTTTGATATGACCCAGAATCAACTCAGCACTCTTGATTTACACTTTTCGAATGACAGTTCAGGTACATTTACCATTTCTGCCAAAGTTTGACGACCACAGTTTAAGTCTCGTATTGGACTTTGTGCTGCCTCTTCATTTGCCTGATCATTATACAGCCAAGTGAACCCCATACTGCTGACTGACTGTGTGTGTTCATCAGAGAGTTCCAGGGCTCTTAAATGGAGGCTACACTGGCTGGTTTAGCTCAGTTGGCTAGACAGCTGGTTCATGATGCAGAGCGAGGCCAGCAGCAAGGGTTCAATTCCTATATATGAAGGCCCTGCCTTCTCAACCTTGTTCCTCACCTGAGTTGTGGTTACCCTCAAATTAAATCACTACCCATCAGCTCTCCCCCTCAAAGGGCAAACAGCTTATGGTCATCTGGGACTGTGGCGACTTTACATTTACGCATTGGCAGAAAGGCAGCAGAGGGAGGTCATTGACCAGGTGTAGAGGGCATGTCCTTTGTATTTGCTGGCATAGTGAATATGCCATTGCATTAACAATTTCGAAGCCTGTACTTAAATCACACCACAGTAGCTGAGAAATTTAAATCAAGCTAGAGTTTTAAAAATAAAAGGTGGCATCAGTAATGGTGGTCTGAAACTGCTAGAGTATTGTAAAGGTCCATCTGCTCTTCTTTTGGGAAGGAAATCTGTTTATCTGGCCTGGCTGATGTGTGACTAAGCTTGTCAACTCGGGCTGACCATATTCCAGGAGATGTTGGTGGAACTGACGTCACGGAAATTTGGAACTGTGGTACGAGCAGGTTCTGTATGTTGACTGTATGAACAGAGACACATAAAACCCTGCCCCACCTCCTCTTACTGCTGTCAAATAACAGGAGGTGGATGGGAAACAGCTCTTGGAGAAAGTTTCAAACCATACACAACAACCCATTGTTAAGTCTTTACCGTGCTGTGAACTGGCCCGCTTTCGATATAGAATATAGAATAGGATCCCTACAGTGCAGAAGGAGCCATTCAGCCCATCGATTCTGCACTGTCCTCCGAAAGAGCAATCTAACCTAGGGCCACTCCTCACCCTCTCCCCATAACCCAGTTACCCCGCCTAACTTTGGGCATTAAGGGGCAATTTAGCATGGCCAATCCACCTAACCTGCACATCTTTGGATTGTGGGAGGAAACCTGAGCACCCAGAGGAAACCCACGCAGACACGTGGAGAAAACGCAAACTCGACACAGACAGTTACCCAAGGTCAGAATCGAAAGCGGGTCCTTGGCGCTGTGAACCAGCAGTGCTAACCATTGTGCCACAATGCCATAATTCAATACAATTACATCTGTGAACTTACAATTCAGGTGTAGACACTTCAAATTGGAACTGGAATCAGAATGCTGCATAACCGTTCAACATTCAGCAGCCACCTCTGATGAATTTCATGCCCTTCAATGTTTAAAATTTTAATTTTTTCAGATCTCTCACAACAATTTACTACATGCGGCAATGAGATTCGAACAGTTCAAATTGTTCTCTTTCTGGTGGGGCAGTTGCATTAGCAATTATGATGTTGCAAAAAGGGTATTTGTGCTCTAAGTATGAGCTGTAACTTTCCGCAGTGAGTTTAAAGAGCAGTTCATGTGTCAATCCAGAACGTTCTTAAAATTAACAGGGTGCTTGAGAATGAGGGGCAGATTGCAAAGTGGAACAAAATGCCCAGCAAGCCCTAATAATTAAGTACTCATAACGTAACTCATTTTTGGCTGACCTTGCCATCTGATTTGTGTATTATTAACAACCTGCAGTGTGAATGTACCATTATTTTTCCAGCAAGGTCTGAGAGTGATAGGCTGGAAAAACACCCAAGACTACATAAATAACAATCACTGCCTCCACCCCCCTCCTCATCACCAGCCCGCGATGGGAATTGTAGTCTACTCTGCACCCAGTTCCCTGCTCTCCACCATGCAGGGATAGAGAGACTGCATTTACCAGTCAGCACTACGAGGCCGTTCGTCCTGGTTGGGATATGATGTTGCTTGCGAACAAAATTGGCCCAAATCACTCAGTGGCACCAATGTAAAATATTTGCCTGGATTCTCCATTTGGGAGGCTATGGGCTGGATTCTCCGATTTTGAGGATATGTCCAGAGGAAGTGTCTGATTTTACGACAAAAAGGTTGGTGCCGCTCCCGCACCAATGCTCCGACCGGTGAGGGGCTAGCAGCCATGCCACATAAAATGCACGACCTTCACGATATGAACACCTGGAGAATTGCAGGGTCAGTGGCCGCGTATGCGCACAGCGACGATCTGCAGCGGTCGCACCGTACAACATGGTGCCAGCACCGCATACGGGCCCGGCCTGCCAGATAGTGCATCCAATTTGGTGAAGAAGCACGCGTGTGCCATCTCACTTGTGAGTTCCTCCCGCTTTGGGATGTGGTAGAGTTCCCGCATGATATTCTTATTGAGATCCTTGGGATCAATGCAGATGCGCAGGTCCCCCGAAGGCTTCTTTACGCACACCATCGAGCTGACCCAGTCAGTCGGTTCAGTGACCTTGGATATGATGCCTTTTTGCTGAAGATCCTTGAGCTGTGCCTTCAGGCGCTCTCTCAATTGGTCCATATCAGACAGACTGCACAATGCCATCGCTGGTCAAATTGCAATGGGAATAGAGGCAGATGGGTAGACAATAGGCTGATCACCTTCTGTTTATTAAGGGCACAGAGAGTCCTCACTGAGTAAAATAAACAACTTTGATTTATTTACAATACGGTATATACATTGCGCAGTAGATCCCTACCGGGTTCCTGTTTTCTGGTAGGTGCCTTACTGACCAGCCTTTTATACAATGGTTAATGGCGGGTGAACTCGTACGTCGCGAGTATCACAGGGAAGGTAATCACTCTAACTCCGTAAGTCTCGTGCGGGATATTACACTGTGGATTTAACAACATCCTCTTCCTTCAAACCAGCCGACCGGGGAGCATAAAATCCAGCCTGTGGGTTCGTTCTGGACCATAATGACTATAATGACTCCTATAAGCAGGAGTTAGGCTGCTATAGCTTTCTGAGTGTCAAGGGCATGGGATTATGCTATGCACTAGCAATTTGGCAGCCTGAACTAATGAGAAATTAGTTCAAACACCAGCATAGAAGTTGGGAAATTTAAATCAAGCTGGAAATTTTTTTGAATAAAAGATAGCATGAGTAATGGTGATCTGAAACTGTTGGAGTATTGTAAAAACCCAACTGAATCACTGATATTGTTTAGGGAATGGAATCTGCTGTTTTCATCTGGTCTGACCTATTTCTGACTCACAGGAATGTTGTGGTTGGCTCTTTGCTGCATTCTGAAATGGTTGAGGAAGCCACTCAGTTGTATTCAAGAAAGTGGGCCGTTACCATCTTTTCAAGGGCAATTAGAGATGGGCAATAAATGCAGTCTTGCCAGTGACGCCCACATTTTCTGTATTTAAAAAAGTTTTTCATCATTTTCATTTCTCACACTACCTTCATGTTTTCTGGTTTTCATTTCAGAATCCAACTTTGGTGTTCAACTTCCCATCACAGCCTGGATATCGCCCTGTGGAACTTGTCAAAAGTAAAAGCCTATGGGACACATGGAAATGTGGCGACTTGGATTCTAAATGAGCTCAGTGGCAGAAAACAGAGGGTAATGATGGATCGATGTTTTAGCAAACGGAAAGCAGTTTTCAGTGGCATTCCACAGGACTCGGTAATGGGTCGCTTGCTGTCTGTGGTATTAATTAATGATTTGGACTTAAATATGGGTGGCATGATTGGAAAATCTGCAGATGACACAGAAAATTGGCAGTGAAGTTGAGAGCGAAGAGGATAGCTGTGGACTCCAGAATGATTTGGTTAAGAGAGCAAAAAAGTGTAAAATTAAATTCAATGCAGAGAAGCGTGAGGTTATGCATTTTGGGAGGGTAAACAAAGCAAGGGAATATTCAATAAACAGGAGGATAGTCAGTGGGTTTGTGGAAGTGAGAGACCTTGGAATGCATGTCTGCCGCTCCCTCAAGGTGGCAGGACAGGCAGATAGGTGGCAAAGAAGGTATATAGAATTAAAACATATAGGCTGGAATTCTCCATGTGGGAGACTTAGGGCGCAGTTTATCGAAAAGGAAACAAGTCCCGTTTTGGGCTGATTCTCGGTGCCTGTGGCGTCGAGAATGACCCCACAATTAAACACGATACTGGGGGTTTTTTCAGCCTTTGGTGAAGAACGCTCCGCGGAGGCCACACTTATCTTCATTTCCTGCTCATCAGTACAGGAAGCGATTGAGGCACCATTTTTAAATGGTGGCCCGTTAACTCGACCTCCCACCACAGCCTCCGGACCCACCCTAACTTACCAATTATCAACCTCCTCACCCCAACTCATAACGCAGGGCACTCCCGGGCCCAATCCCCGACACAGCCAAACTGGCACCTGGGCACTTTGGCACTGCCATCCTCACACCCAAGGAGTGCCCCTGTCAGCTTGGCTGGGCCACGTAGGCACATTGCTAAGGTGCCAGGCTGGCAGTGCCAAGGTGCCCAGGAGACATTGGGGTGCCAGGGTACCACCCTGCCCAGAGCCCAAGCACCAGGGGGCCTCCGAAAGCCTGGGAGATGCCCCAAGTGCCGTGATGCCTGGTTCACGTTTGTGGAAACCAGTGCTAAGCGGCACCACAGTGAGGTCTCCCAGGAACGGGTGTTGGATCCCACGCCTTGGGATACTCCAGCACATCCATATTCAAGTGAGTCTAACTGCTCACTTGAATGTGCAAGCTTGGATCCCACCCCAGTGAGGGCAAAATCCGGATCGCGGCGTCTCGTGAGATCTCATTGGATCTCACGAAGTATCCCGAGCATCGTAAATCTCGTGAGAGGCCTCTCACGAGATTTACCGGCCTCGTCTCATCACCAGATGAGAGTCAGGACAGCACTCTGCCAGCGCGAATTCGGAGCAATTCCCGGCCCAGCAGGAGTTGTAACTGTTGGGGTCGGAGTTAGCGCCAAAGAGCTTGACAGCTGGAGCTGTTTTTAAGCGCTTCACTTACCACATATACACTACAACTACAAAGATAGCTCAGAGAAGAGCTGTCCCCTAAGGTCAGGAGTCCGAGGTGAACCCACAGCTCCATGCCAGTGAGGTGAGGAGGGACAACCTCTTCCCCAGGTGGGCCGCAGACTCAAGCCTGTTCTCCTGAACAGCACCTGGGAGGTGCTGGCTCAGGCTATCAGTGCTTGCCACCCTCACCAGGAGGAGAAAGCTGATGATCGAGGGGGATGGGGGACACTGGTGAGGCCTCTGCCCTGAGAGCGGCAGAGAACCAGGGAGGGTTTGAAAGGCCACAGTGCAGATGACTATATAACTATATAAAACACTGCTTATGCCAAAGTTGGAGTTTTGTGTTCAGTTCTGGACACCACATTAGAGGAAAGATATATTAATTCTCTCCAGAAGAGATTTCTAAGAATATTGCCTGGGCTGGAAACCTGCAGCTATGTGGAAAGTTTAGATAGGCTGGGGTTGTTTTCCTGAGAATAGAAGAGTCTGAGGAGTAACTTGATTGAGATGGACAAAATTATGAGGGGCCTATATTGAGTTGACAGGAAATACTTGTGTTCCCCAGCGGAGAGGTCAATTACCAGATGGAACAGATTTAAAGTGATTGATAGAAGGATCAGAGAGGAAATTAGGACAATCTTTTTCACACAGAAGGTGGTACGGATCTGGAATTCATTGCCCACGTGAAGTGTTGCAACCTGCAAACTATGATCTGGTGCTGGAAGATGGGATTAGAATGGGCAATTTGCTTTATCAGCTGGTACAGACACGATGGGCTGAATAGCCCATTTCTGTGCCGTAATTCTTCTAAGGTTCTATTGTTAGCTTAATATGTCTGCACATGTGTTGTAAGAATTGCCTTTCACTGTACCACTGTGCAGGCCACTATCTGGTATTCATTTTAAAGCAGGCTTATCCGACCTTTTTGCTCAGGGGGCTATATTTGGATTTTGGTTCTCACTGGACCCTTGTACCTGCAGTCGGTGGATAAGCTGCCATTCTAAAATGGCATGTTTCACATTAGAACCACTTTCTTCAACATAACAACCTCCATATGCTGTTCACATGTTCTACTTCTCCTTCTCATATGCAACTCTTTCCAAGAACCATGTAGCAACTCACACCTATTCCATCTACAGAAAAATCTGGTTCACAACATAACCATATCTAGAAAACTATAGTTTCAAAAAGTATAGATTGTGTAGATAGCGAGGAACTTTATTCAGATCATTGCCTGGCACTTGTATTTTTTAAATTATTTTACGGTATGTGGTTACACCCATCCCTAATTGCCTGTGAGAAGGTCGTGGTAAGCTGCCTTCTTGAACTGCTGCATCCACTGTGTTGTAGAAACAGCCACAATGCTGTTAGGAAGGTAATTCCAGGATTTTGACCATGTGGCGCAAATGATAGTTGACACTATCAGCTTAAGCCTGACTATTTTCCAGAACTTGCTACATATGGACACAGACTCCATCAGTGTCATAAGACCATAAGACATAGGAGCAGAATTAGGCCTCTCGGCCCATCGAGTCTGCTCCACCATTCAATCTTGACTGATATTTTTCTCATCCTCAAACACAATTTTTCCCCCTTACAAATCAACAAAAATGGTAACATGATAACTGATAGATAACATTGTTAAAATAAAATAGTGAACTAACAAAATAACACGAAATACTGCTCCCCCCCCGCCCCCTCACCCCATCTAGAACACAAACAATTTACCCCCTTCCCTCCCTCCCTCCCTCCCCCCTCCCCTCTGGGCTGCTGCTGCTGGCTATCTATTTTCCCCCTAACGTTTCGCTAAATAGTCGAGGAATGGTTGCCACCGCCTGGTGAACCCTTGAGCCGATCCTCTCAGCGCAAACTTCATCCGCTCCAGTTTTATGAACCCTGCCATGTCGTTTATCCAGGCCTCCACGCTGGGGGGGTTTCGCTTCCTTCCACATGAGTAAAATCCTACGCCGGGCTACTAGGGACGCAAAGGCCACAATATCGGCCTCTTTCGCCTCCTGCACTCACGGCTCATCCGCTACCCCAAATATAGCTAACCCCCAGCTTGGCTTGACTCGGACCTTCACCCCCTTCGAGATCACTCCCGCCACTCCCTTCCAATACCCCTCCAGTGCCGGACACGACCAAAACATATGTGTGTGGTTCGCCGGGCTTCCCCCGCACCTCCCGCATTTGTCCTCAACTCCGAAGAACCTGCTCAACCTCGCTCCCGTTATGTGTGCTCTATGTAGCACCTTAAATTGGACAAGGCTAAGCCTGGCATATGAGGAAGAGGAATTTACCCTACTTAGGGCATCAGCCCACAAGCCCTCCTCAATCTCCTCCCCGAGCTCTTCTTCCCATTTTCCCTTCAGTTCTTCTACCAGCTCCTCCCCCTCTTCTCTCATCTCCCGGGATATTTCGGACACTTTGGCCTCCCCGACCCACCCCCCCCCGAAAGCACCCTGTCCTGGATCCCTTGTGTCGGGAGCAGCGGAAATTCCCTCACCTGTTGTCTCGTGAACGCTCTCACCTGCATATACCTAAAGATATTCCCCAGGGGCAGCTCATACTTTTCCTCTAGCGCTCCCAAGCTCGCAAACATCCCATCTATAAATAAGTCTCCCACTCTCCTAATTCCTGCCCGGTGCCAGCTCTGGAACCCTCCGTCCAACCTCCCTGGGGCAAACCTATGGTTGTTCCTGATTGGGGACCACACCGAGGCTCCCAACACACCCCTCTGTCGCCTCCATTGCCCCCAGATACTTAATGTTGCTGCCACCACTGGGTTTGTGGTAAACTTTTTCAGGGAGAGCGGTAGTGGCGCCGTCACCAGCGCTTTTAAGCTCGTTCCTTTGCAGGACGCCATCTCCAGCCTTTTCCACGCCGCCCCCTCTCCCTCTATCATCCACTTACAGATCATCACCACGTTGGCAGCCCAGTAGTAGTCGCCCAAATTCGGCAAAGCCAGTCCCCCTCTGTCTCTGCTACGTTGCAGGAACCCCCTCCTTACCCTCGGGGCCTTCCCTGCCCACACGAAGCTCATGATGCTCCTACCTATTTTTTTGAAAAAGGCCTTAGTGATCAATATAGGGAGACATTGAAACACAAATAGGAACCTCGGGAGGGCCATCATCTTAATCGCCTGCACTCTGCCCGCCAGTGACAGCGGCTGCATATCCCACCTTTTGAAATCCTCTTCCATTTGCTCCACCAGCCGAGTTAGGTTGAGTCTGTGTAAGGTTCCCCAGCTCCTGGCTATCTGAATCCCCAGGTATCGGAAGTTTCTTTCCACTCTCCTTAGCGGCAGGCCATCTATCCCTCTACTCTGGTCCCCAGGGTGTATCACAAAAAACTCACTCTTTCCCATGTTAAGCCTATATCCCGAGAAATCTCCAAACCCCCTTAATACCTGCATGACCTCTGTCACCCCCCCCCACTGGATCCGCCACATGCAGCAGTAGGTTATCCGCGTAGAGTGACACTTGGTGTTCCTCTCCCCCTCTATCCACCCCTCTCCATTTCCTGGAGTCTCTCAGCGCTATGGCCAGTGGTTCAATTGCCAGCGCGAACAGTAATGGGGACAGCGGGCATCCCTGTCTTGTTCCCCTATGTAGTTGAAAATACTCCGACCTTTGCCGATTTGTGACGACACTTGCCATTGGGGCCCCATAGAGGAGTTTAACCCAGCTGACAAAACCCTCCCCGAACCCGAAACACCTCAGCACCTCCCATAGATACTCCCACCCTACCCTATCAAATGCCTTCTCTGCATCCATTGCCGCCACTATCTCTGCCTCCCCCTCTGCTGGGGGCATCATTATCACCCCCAATAGCCGTCGCACGTTGACATTCAAATGTCTCCCCTTTACGAACCCTGTCTGATCTTCGTGCACCACCCCCGGGACACAATCCTCTATCCTCATTGTCAGCACTTTTGCCAGCAACTTGGCGTCCACATTTAGGAGTGAGATAGGCCTATAAGACCCGCATTGCAGCGGATTGTTCAGGATTAGTGATATCGTTGCCTCCGACATTGTCTGGGGTAGGGTCCCCCCTTCTCTGGCCTCGTTAAAGGTTCTTACCAGCAGCGGGGCCAACAAGTCCACACATTTCCTATAAAATTCCACCGGGAACCCGTCAGGTCCCGGGGCCTTCCCTGCCTGCATGTTCCCCAGCCCTTTGGTCACCTCGTCCACCCCAATTGGCGCCCCCAGGCCTGCCAGCTCCTGCTCCTCCACCCTTGGGAACCTTAGTTGGTCCAGAAACTGCTGCATCCCCTCTTTTCCCTCCAGGGGTTGGGACCTATATAACCTCTCATAAAAGGTCTTGAACACCTCATTTACCTTCCCTGCTCTCCGCACCGTGGTTCCCGTTTCATCCCTAACTCCCCCTATTTCCCTCGCCGCTGACCTCTTTCGAAGTTGGTGGGCCAACAGGCGACTCGCCTTTTCCCCATATTCATATCTCATCCCCTGTGCCTTCCTCCACTGTGCCTCTGCCCTCCCTGTGGTCAGCAGGTCGAACTCCGTCTGGAGTCGCCGCCTCTCCCTGTATAGTCCTTCGTCCGGGGCCTCCGCATATTTATTATCCACACTCAAAATCTCCCCCAGTAATCTTTCCCTTTCTTTGGCCTCTGTTTTCCCCTTGTGAGCCCTGATGGAGATCAACTCCCCCCTGACCACCACCTTCAGCGCTTCCCATACTACCCCCACTCGGACCTCCCCATCATCGTTGGCCTCCAGGTACCTTTCGATACATCCCCGCACTCTTCCGCAGACTCCCTCATCCGCCAATAATCCCACTTCCAGTCGCCAGAGTGGATGCTGCTCCCTCTACTCTCCTAGTTCCAGATCCACCCAATGTGGGGCATGGTCTGAAACAGCTATGGCCAAGTAATCCGTTCCTTCCACCCTCGAAATCAGTGACCTTCCCAAAATGAAGAAATCTATCCGGGAGTATACCTTATGGACGTGGGAGAAAAAGGAGAACTCTTTGGCCAGCGGCCTAGCAAATCTCCACGGATCTACTCCCCCCATTTGGTCCATAAACCTCCTAAGCACCTTGGCCGCTGCCGGCCTTCTTCCGGTCCTGGATCTAGATCTATCTAACCCTGGGTCTAGCACGGTGTTGAAGTCCCCCCCCGATTACCAAGTTTCCTACCTCCAGGTCCGGGATGCGTCCCAGCATCCGCTTCATAAATCCCGCATCATCCCAGTTCGGGGCATATACGTTGACCAGCACGACCTCCATTCCCTGCAGTCTGCCACTCACCATCACATATCTGCCCCCGCTGTCCGCTGCAATGTTCCTAGCCTCGAACGACACCTGTTTCCCCACCATTATGGCCACCCCTCTATTCTTTGCGTCCAGCCCTGAGTGGAGCACCTGTCCCACCCATCCTTTCCTTAACCTAACCTGGTCTGCCACCTTCAGATGTGTCTCTTCAAGCATGGCCACATCTGCCTTCAGCCCCTTTAAGTGCGCGAACACTCGGGCCCTCTTAATCGGCCCATTTAGGCCTCTCATGTTCCACGTGATCAGCCGGACTGGGGGGGGGCTGTCCGCCCCCCCTCCCCTGTCGACTAGCCATCACCCTCTCTTGGCCAGTCCCACGTCCCGGTTCTGCGCACCCACCTGTCCCCCAGGCGGTGCATTCCCGCCTCCACCAACTTTTCTCTTACCAGCTCCCTTTCAATCTCCGCAGCAGCAACCCAGTTGTCCCCCCCCCCCCCCCCCCCACCCCGCGCTAGATCCCCATCTAGCATGGTTACTCCCCCCATAATGCTTCCGAAAGTCAGCTGACTTCAACTGACCCCGGCTTCTCCCGCTCTCTCCTTGACCCCCCCGTGTGAGGAACTCCCATCCTCCTTGCGCCTATCTTCCCGCCATCATGTCTCTGGCGCGGGAAAAGAAAAAGAAACCCCGCGCTTTCTAGTGCCATCCCGCCCCCCATGGCGCAGCTCCCCCTACCGCCCCGCTCCCATTCCCCGTCCCCCGCCTGTGTCTCTTCTTCCCCCCCACCGGCGCCCACATTTCTCAGTGTGTGTCCCTCCCCAATTTACACCTCTATATATATATATCAGCATTTTCGTTTCCCCTCCAACATCAGTCCCTCAGGTGTGGTCCAGTTTCTCTTTTTGAGTGAAGGTCCATGCTTCTTCCGACGTTTCAAAGTAGTAATGTCTGTCCTGGTGCGTGAGCCACAATCGCGCCGTCTGCAACATCCCGAACTTCACTTTCTTCTTATGCAGCACCTCCTTGGCTCTATTGAAACTCGCCCTCCTTCTCGCCACCTCCGCACTCCAGTCCTGATACACTCGTATCACCGCATTCTCCCATCTGCTACTTCGTACCTTCTTGGCCCATCTCAGAACCACCTCTCTATCATTGAAGCGGTGAAATCGCACGACCATCGCCCTAGGTGGTTCTCCAGCCTTTGGTCTCCTCGCAGGGACCCGGTGGGCCCCTTCCACTTCCAAGGGGCCCGAGGGGGCCTCAGCTCCCATTAGCGAGCATAGCATCGTGCTCGCGTAAGCCCCGCCGCCAGCTCCTTCCACTCCCTCGGGGAGACCCAGGATCCGGAGGTTCTTTCTCCTTGATCTGTTTTCCAGGACTTCAATCCTTTCGATGCACTTCTTATGGAGCGCCTCGTGCGTCTGCATTTTGACCGCTAGGCCCAGGATCTCGTCCTCATTGTCAGTCACCTTCTGCTCCACCACACGGAGCTCTATCTCCTGGGCCTTTTGTGTCTCTTTAAGCCCCTCAATTGCCTGTAGCATCGGGGCCAGAACCTCCTTCTTAAGCAGCTCCACACATCGTCTTAAGAATTCGTCCTGGTCCGGTCCCCATGTCGGCTGGGCTCCCTCCGACGCCATCTTGCTCCTTTCTTTCTTCTGCCGCTGCCCTCGAGGATCCTCCGTGATCTGGCCGCCGCCGCCGATATTTTTCTTTTCCGCTGGGGGGGGGGGGGGGGGGGGGGGGGACTCCTTGTTGCCTCACCCCACACCGGGTTTCGGCACAAAAGAATTTCCCGTTGGGGCTCTTAAAAGAGCCCGAAGGTCCGTTTGAGCTGGAGCCGCTGAAACGTGCGGCTTAGCTGGTCATCGCCGCAACCGGAAGTCAGCCTATCTATCTCTGTTTTAAAGACATTCAGTTATTTGGCCTCTGCGGCAAAGAGTTCCACAGATTCACCACCGTCTGGCTGAAGAAATTCCTCCTCATCTCTGTTTTAAAGGATCGTCCCTTTAGTCTGAGATTGTGTCCCTTCTAATTTTTCCTACAAGTGGAAACATCTTTTCCATGTCCACTTTATCCAGGCCTCTCTGTATCCTGTAAGTTTCAATAAGATCCCCCTTCATCCTTCTAAACTCCAAAGAGAACAGACCCAGAGTCCTCAACCGTTACTCATACGACAAGCTCTTCATTCCAGGGATCATTCTTGTGAACCTCCTCTGGACTCTTTCTAAGGTCAGCACATCCTTCCTTAGATACGGGGCCCAAAAGTGCTCACAATACTCCAAATGGGGTCTGGCCAGAGTCTTATATGGCCTCAGAGGTATTCTAGCCCTCCCGACATGAATGCTGACATTGCATTTGCCTTTCTAACTGCCGACTGAACCTGCACTTTAACCTTAAGAGAATCGTGAACAAGGACTCCCAAGTGCCTTTGTGCTTCAGATTTCCTAAGCATTTCCCCATTTAGAAAATAGTCGATGCCTCCATTTCTCCTTCCAAAGTGCATAACCTCACAGTTTTCCACATTGTATTCCGTGTGCCACTTCTTTGCCCACTCTCGTATACTGCCGAAGTCCTTCTGCAGCCCGCCTACTTCCTCAATAATACCTGTCCCTCTTTTGATCACTATATCATCTGCAAACTTAGCAACAGTGCCTTCAGTTCCTTCTTCCAGATCATTAATGTACATTGTGAAAGGTTGTGGTCCCAGCACAGACCCCTGAGGTACACCACTAGTCACCGGCTGCCATTCTGAAAAAGACTCCTTTATCCCCACTCTCTACCTTCTGCCAGTCAGCCAATCCTCTATCCATGCCAGGATCTTACCCTTAGCACTATGGGCTCTTAACTTATTTAACAATCTCCTATGCGGCACTTTGTTCAAGGCCTTCTGGAAATCTAAATAAATCATGTCCATTGGTTCTCCTTTGTCTAAGCGCCTTGTTACTTCCTCAAAGAACTCTAACAGATTTGTCAGACATGGCCTCCCCTTGACGAAGCCGTGGTGACTCAATCCTATTTTATCATGCACTTCCAAGTACTTTGTGATTTCATCTTTAATAATAGACTCTAAAATCTTACCAATGACCAAAGTCAGGCTAACCGGCCTTTAATTTCTCATCTTCTGCCTCCCTCCCTCCTTAAACATCAGTGTTATATTAGCCACTTTCCAGTCCTCTGGGACCCTTCCTGCCTCCAGTGATGCCTGAAAGATCATCACCAATGCCTCCACAATTTCCTCAGCTATCTCTTTTAGAACGTTGGGGTGTAGTCCCTCTGGTCCAGGTGACTTATCCACCTTCAGACCTTTCAGTTTTCCCAGAACCTTCTTGTCAGTGAAGGCCGCTGCACTCACCTCTGCCCCCTGGTTCTCCTGGAACTCTGGCATCCCACTGGTGTCTTCCACCATGTAGACTGATGCAAAGTAACTATTCAGTTCCTCTGCCATTTCTTTGTTTCCTATTATTACTTCTCCAGCCACATTTTCCAGTGGTCCAATGTCTATTTTTGCCATTCCCTTACCTTTTATATATTGAAAAACACTCCTCCTATCTTCTTTTATATTATTAGCTAGC
Organism: Scyliorhinus torazame; assembly: GCF_047496885.1. NCBI lineage: Eukaryota > Metazoa > Chordata > Chondrichthyes > Carcharhiniformes > Scyliorhinidae > Scyliorhinus > Scyliorhinus torazame. The sequence goes on along the minus strand of NC_092713.1, from coordinate 296,415,470 downwards.
TTGCACTGTTCTCCCCCTTATTGCTTTTTTAGTTGTCTTCTGCTCGCTTTTAAAGGCTTCCCAATCCTCTGGCTTCTCACTAATACTCAACACTTTGTAGGGCTTTTTCTTTTTCTTTTATGCTGTCATTGACTTCCCTTGTCAGCCATGGATGCCTTGTCCTCCTCTTAGCATGTTTCCTCCTCCTTGGGATGAATTTCTGTTGTGCCTCACGAATTACCCCCCAAAACTCCTGCCATTGCTGTTCCATTGAGTTCCCTGCTGGGCTCCTTTTCCAATCAACTCTGGCCAGCTCCTCCCTCATGTCTTTGTAGTTACCCTTATTTAATTGTAATACCGTTACATCTGATTGCAGCATCTTCCTCTCAAACTGCAGGGTAAATTCTATCATATTGTGGTCACTGCTCCCTATGGGTTCCTTCACCTTAAGTTCCCTAATCAAGTCTGTCTCATTACACATCACCAAATCCAGAATTGTTCCCCAGTAGGCTCTGTCACAAGCTGCTCCAAAAAAACATCTCTTAGGCATTCCATAAATTCCTTTTCTTGGGATTCATACCAACCTGATTTTCCCAGTCCATCTACATATTGAAGTCCCCCATGATTATTGTAATATTGCCTTTTTTATATGCCTTTTCTCTCTCTTAATTTATTTTCTGCCCCATACCCTGACTACTGCTAGGGGGCCTGTACATAACTCCCATCGGGATCTTTTTACCTTTGCAATTCTTCAACTCTACCCACAGAGATTCTATGCCTCCTGACCCTATATCGCTCCTTGCTATCAATACAACTTCATTCCTTAGTAACAATGCAACCCCGCCCCCTTTGCCCATCTGCCTGTCCTTTCGATAGGACACATATCCTTGGATATTTAGATCCCAGCACTTATCCCCTTGCAGCCACGTCTCTGTGATGCCCACAACATCAGCCGAGGTACGGGAGAAGGAGAGAAGTTGAAGGGAGTGGAAGAAGCTCTGTCGCAGCTTATTGACTAGTTCATCTCGATGGGTGAGGAGCTGCGGAGTGTGGTGGAGGCGAACAAAGGAATCCGAGCCAAGGTGGAGGACCTGGAGAATAGGTCGAGGCGGCAAAATTTACGAATTATGTGTTTGTCTGAGGGGTTGGAGGACACGAGGCCGACTGACTACTTCAGGAAGATGTTACGGAGTTGGTGGAGAGAGAAGAACCTTCCCGGTACAAGCTGGATAGGGTTCATCAGTTGCTCAGGCTCAAGCCGAAGACAAACGAGCCGCCAAGGACGGTCATAATTTATTTTCACAAGTTTCATGTTAAGGAGACGGTTCTGAGTTGGGCGAAGGCGTGAGGTGAAGTGGGAAGGTGTTGGCATTCGAATACATCAGGACTTAACTGTGGAGTTGTCGAGAAAGCGGGCGGCCTTTGGTCGGCTGAAGATGGAACTCTACAGCAACGGTTTGGCGTGGTGTACCCGGCAAAGCTGTAGGTGACCTACAACTCAACAGACCTCTGCTTTAAGATGGTGGAGGCGGCAGAGGCATTTGTGAAGCCGAAGGACTAGGGTTGAAATGAGAGATAGGACTGGGGTTTGGCTTTGGACTGAGAGGAAGGGGGTTAAATGCTGAGTACAACCTTTATTTCTCAGATTGTTTATTTGTCTTGTATTTGTGGGGGGATGGGATCGCTACTGGGAGAGATGTTTTCAAGAGGAAGTGGATGGGGAGGGAGATTAAGGGAGGCCAGTGAAGAGGTCGAGGGTTTTTACACATTTAAAAAGTTGTAAGCCAACATGGTAATTCTGCAGGAGGCCCATCTGAGGGTGAAAGATCAGGTGAGGCTTTGGTAGGGTTCGGTGAGTCAGGTTGTGGTAGTCACCAACGTTGTATTATATTGCATATACTGCACTGCATACGAGGGTATTACGGTAAGGCCCCTGTACTACAGGTATGGGGGTAGATCGTGTCATGATATTTAGATCAGCATATCATGGTGCAATCACACACACACTGATGGACATGCAGTAGGACCAACCAACACACACCATCGCAGCCAATCACCAGTGAGAGCACACGCACTATAAAAACAGGGGACACTACAGTTCCCACTCATTCCAGCAGCAGCCAGCTCAGAGCACCGAGCTCAGAGCCTGCCACTCAGACATTCACCATGTGCTGAGTGCCTCACCCAGATAGTAATAGGACAGGTCCACAGATTAGCTGGTAATGCACGTACCCAAGTTAGCAGTGTGCTGTTACAGTTGAGTAGTTAATAAAATTGAGTTACACCATCTCCAGCCGTGTTGGATCGTTTGTACATCAGAACACCCAACACAACATGATACCAGAAGTGGACGCAAACCAGCGCCTGTGAGACCTACCTGCAATGTTTCAGCAATCCGCCGTCCTGCACCATGGAGAACATCAACCCGCAGCCGCCGCTCCGAATCGCTGGCAATCTCAGGGTCAATTGGAAACTGTTCAAGCAGCGCTTCCAGCTCTTCCTCGAGGCCACAGACAGGGAGAATGCATCGGACACCAGGAAGATTGCCCTTCTTTTCTCCACGGCGGGGCAACACGCCATCCACATCTTTAACTCCCTTACATTTGCGGACGGCTAGGACAAAACCACATACAAGACGGTGCTCCTGAAGTTCGACGAACACTTCAGTGTTGAAGTAAACAAAAGCTTCGAAAGGTACCTGTTCCAGCAGGGCCTGGAGGGTAAGGACGAACCTTTCCAGTCTTATTTAACACACTTCCGCACCCTCGCGCAGTCCTGTGGCTATGGGACCATCTGACTCCATGATATGCGACCAGATAGTTTTCGGAGTCATGTCGGACGCCCTGCGCCAGCAGCTCCTTCAGGTCAAGCAACTCACCCTGGCGACTGCCATCGAGACCTGTGTCCTGCATGAGTACGCCATTAGCCGGTACTCAGACATCCAGGCGGCCGAAATGGCGTGGCACGGACCCCACGAGGCGGAGCGTGTCCAGACGATCGAGTATCTCCCGGGCCGCGCCCTGGAGGAGGCCGGCCATTTTGCGCACTTTCCGGGGCCTCCCACGCTTGTACGCGCCAAAAGAGGGGACGTTGACGCAGAGGAACGGGAAGACCGCACCGCGCATGCGCGGTGGCACATTGGACGCACTGACGTCACGATGTGCGGCAACTGTGGCACGCCCATTTAAAGCGGCAATGTCCTGCCAAAGCGCAACAATGCCTACGCTGTGGCAGGTTGGGCCACTATGCTGCCTGCTGTCAAGCAGCTCAGCCTGCCAACTCGTACCCGTTTAACCAGCCTCGCAGAAACGTTCGGGCAATTCAACCCACGTTCTCCGAGTCCGATCCCGACACCACACAGACAAGTGGCACTGAGGACAGGGAGCCCTTCCACGTTGCTGTCATCAACAAGAACAAGCTGTCTCCGAGTCGAAAGAACCAGCCGCTGTCAGTGCACAGCATTGATCCGGACGACGAGTGGTGTGCCACCCTGACGGTCAACCGATCCCAGATCAGATTCTGCCTGGGCACTGGTGCCTTCGCCAATCTCCTTGCATGGTCAGCATTCCAGACCCTGAAGGTTAAACCACCTATTCTGCCATCCAACTGTCAACTCGTTGACTATAATGGCAACGCCATCCCCGCCACGGGGTCGTGCCAGCTCGAAGTGACAAACAACTCACGTAAAGCCATACTACCATTCAAAATCGTGGGCTCCTCAAAGGACTCTCTGCTAGGCGCACAGGCGTGCAAAATCCTCCACCTCGTTCGGCGTGTACACTCTCTCCAGAAGGCACGTCCGATTTCCCAGATGCAGACTTTAGAGCGCAGCTCAACTCAATCCTCACGCACAACCAGGATGTTTTCGAGGGCATGGGCACACTGCCCTACACGTACAAAATCTGGCTTAAACAGGATGTCACCCCGGTAATTGACGCACCTCGCAGGCTCCCAGCACCCCTCAAGGACCGCCTCAAGCAGCAGCTACAGGACCTTCAGGACCAAGGAGTGCTTTCCCGGTTAACGGAGGCGATTGCATGGGTCAGCTCCATGGTGTGCATCAAGAAGCCTTCCGGCGAGCTCCGGATCTGTATAGACCCGAAAGACTTAAATCGCAACATAATGAGGGAACACTACCCCATACCCAAACGTGAGGAGATCACGTGCGAGATGGCTCAGGCAAAAATATTCACCAAGCTTGATGCCTCAAAGGGCTTCTGGAAGATTCAATTGGATCAGTCCAGCAGGAAGCTGTGCACTTTCAACACTCCATTTGGCAGATACTGCTACAATAGGATGCCATTTGGCATCATATCGGCCTCTGAAGTGTTCCATCGCATCATGGAACAGATGATGGAGGGCATTGAAGGAGTGCGTTTTTCGATCCTGCAAGGGAGACGAAAATCTTGACTGATGCCAGCCAGTCCGGCATTGGGGCGGTCCTCCTGCAACGGGATGACGCCTCATCATGGGCCCAGTCGCCTATACGTCACGGGCCATGACCCCCACAGAGCAGCGCTATGCACAGATTGAAAAGGAGTGCCTAGGCCTGTTGACTGGCGTTGACAAGTTCCACGACTATGGCCTTCCCCAGTTCACCGTGGAGACTGACCATCGCCCGCTGGTTGGCATCATTCAAAAGGACCTCAATGATATGACTGCTCGCCTCCAGCGCATTCTGCTCAAACTCCGGAGGTACGACTTTCAATTTGTCTACGCCCCGGGTAAGGACCTCATCATAGCAGATGCTCTGTTCAGGGCAGTCAACACGCCGTCCGACCCTGAGGGGTTCGTTTGCCAAGTTGACACACATGTAGCCTTCACTTCTGCCAATCTGCCGGCCACTGATGCACGCCTGGTCCACATTCGACGTGAGACTGCGACCGACCCCCTTCTGCAACGTGTGATGCGCCACATGACGGATGGGCGGCTCAAGGGACAATACCCACAGTTTTACAACGTTCGGGACGACTTAGCAGTCGTTGATGGTGTCCTCCTGAAGCTGGACCGCATCGTGATCCCACACAGCATGCGCCGGCTTGTCTTAGAACAACTGCACGAAGGCCATCTCGGCGTTGAGAAGTGCCAACAGAGGGCCCGAGAGGCTGTGTACTGGCCGGGAATAAGTGAGGACATTGCTAACACTGTGATCAATTGCCCCACTTGTCAGCGATTTCAGCCGGCACAACCCCGTGAGACCATTCAGCCCCATGAGTTGGTCACGTCCCCCTGGTCGAAGGTGGGCGTGGACCTGTTCCATGTGCTCGGCAGGGACTACATCATCATCATCGACTACTTTTCCAGCTATCCAGAGGTCATACGCCTGCACGACACCACGTCATCGGCTGTCATCCGGCCCTGTAAGGAGACCTTTGCTCGCCACGGCATTCCGCTCACCGTGATGTCAGACAATGGCCCCTGCTCTGCGAGTTAGGAATGGTCTTCCTTCGCCAGCTCATACAACTTCACACACGTGACGTCCAGTCCTCTGCATCCTCAGTCGAATGGCAAAGAGAAAAGGGCGTCCACATCGTTAAAAGGCTCCTCTGCAAGGCTGCTAATGCAGGATCTGTCTTCTGCCTCGCCTTGCTGGCCTATCGCTCGGCCCCACTGTCCACGGGCCTATCGCCGGCCCAGCTGCTTATGCGTCGCACGCTCAGGACCCCTGTGCCATCCATTCACGTCCCAGACTTCGACCATGCTCCGGTACTTCGGCGGATGCAGCAACAGCGTGAGCAGCAAAAGGCAACACATGATGCTCGGGCGACTGATCTTCCTGCCCTGGCGCCTGGAGATAATGTCCGCATACACCTTCCGTAGGGCAGCTGGTCAGCAACCGCTGAGGTTCCCCGACAGATAGCTCCCCGCTCGTTCCTGGTTCATCTGCCTGATGGCCCTATTCGCCGCCGCAATCGGCGTGCCCTTCGTCTGGTTCCACGCTCGCTATGTGATCCTGCACCGGTGCCACGCCCTCCGGTTGTCCCTCACTCGACTGTGGCCCGGCCCGTTCCTCAGCCGGTGGAACCTGACCCACCCTTGAGGCTTTCAACCCGAATTCGTCGCCCACCTGAGAAACTTAATTTATTAACCTTTTCATATTGGACTCACTGACTTGTTCTGACATACAGTTTCGGACTTTTTGCCATACTGTTTAAGATTTTGTTATTGTTTGTCAATAACATTGGTTTCATTCTTGGTGTAACATAGTTAGTTTCTGCACCTGGCACCTTCCTGTGTATATAGTATAGCCACATGTACATATTGTTGTAAATATTGCACACACATGATTAGATGCACTCAGTACACTTTTTTTTATTATCGTGTAGTACATATTAGACCATAAGACCATAAGACATAGGAGCGGAAGTAAGGCCATTCGGCCCATCGAGTCCACTCCACCATTCAATCATGGCTGATTTCAACTCCATTTACCCGCTCTCTCTCCATAGCCCTTAATTCTTCGAGAAATCAAGAATTTATCAACTTCTGTCTTAAAGGCACTCAACGTCCCGGCCTCCACCGCCCTCTGTGGCAATGAATTCCACAGACCCGCCACTCCCTGGCTGAAGAAATTTCTCCTCATCTCTGTTCTAAAGTGACTCCCTTTTATTCTAAGGCTGTGCCCCCGGGTCCTAGTCTCCCCTGCTAATGGAAACAACTTCCCTACGTCCACCCTATCTAAGCCATTCATTATCTTGTAAGTTTCTATTAGATCTCCCCTCAACCTCCTAAACTCCAATGAATATAATCCCAGGATCCTCAGACGTTCATCGTATGTTAGGCCTACCATTCCTGGGATCATCCGTGTGAATCTCCGCTGGACCCGCTCCAGTGCCAGTATGTCCTTCCTGAGGTGTGGGGCCCAAAATTGCTCACAGTATTCTAAATGGGGCCTAACTAATGCTTTATAAAGCTTCAGAAGTACATCCCTACTTTTATATTCCAAGCCTCTTGAGATAAATGACAACATTGCATTTGCTTTCTTAATTACGGACTCAACCTGCAAGTTTACCTTTAGAGAATCCTGGACTAGGACTCCCAAGTCCCTTTGCACTTCAGCATTATGAATTTTGTCACCGTTTAGAAAATAGTCCATGCCTCTATTCTTTTTTCCAAAGTGCAAGACCTCGCACTTGCCCACGTTGAATTTCATCAGCCATTTCTTGGACCACTCTCCTAAACTGTCTAAATCTTTCTGCAGCCTCCCCACCTCCTCCATACTACCTGCCCCTCCACCTATCTTTGTATCATCGGCAAACTTAGCCAGAATGCCCCCAGTCCCGTCATCTAGATCGTTAATATATAAAGAGAACAGCTGTGGCCCCAACACTGAACCCTGTGGGACACCACTCGTCACCGGTTGCCATTCCGAAAAAGAACCTTTTATCCAAACTCTCTGCCTTCTGCCTGACAGCCAATCGTCAATCCATGTTAGTACCTTGCCTCGAATACCATGGGCCCTTATTTTACTCAGCAGCCTCCCGTGAGGCACCTTATCAAAGGCCTTTTGGAAGTCAAGATAGATAACATCCATTGGCTCTCCTTGGTCTAACCTATTTGTTATCTCTTCAAAGAACTCTAACAGGTTTGTCAGGCATGACCTCCCCTTACTAAATCCATGCTGACTTGTCCTAATCCGACCCTGCACTTCCAAGAATTTAGAAATCTCATCCTTAACAATGGATTCTAGAATCTTGCCAACAACCGAGGTTAGGCTAATTGGCCTATAATTTTCCATCTTTTTCCTTGTTCCCTTCTTGAACAGGGGGGTTACAACAGCGATTTTCCAATCCTCTGGGACTTTCCCTGACTCCAGTGACGAAAAGGGGGGATGTCATGATATTTAGATCAGCATACCATGGTGCAATCACACACACACTGATGGACATGCAGTAGGGCCAACCAACACACACAACATCGCAGTCAATCACCAGTGAGAGCACACGCACTATAAAAACAAGGGACACTACAGTTCCCGCTCATTTCAGCAGAAGCCAGCTCAGAGCACCGAGCTCAGAGCCTGCCACTCAGACATTCACCATGTGCTGAGTGCCTCACCCAGATAGTGATAGGACAGGGTCCACAGATTAGCTGGTAGTGCACGTACGTAGCCAAGTTAGCAGTGTGCTGTTACAGTTGAGTAGTTAATAAAATTGAGTTACACCATCTCCAGCCGTGTTGGATCGTTTGTATATCAGAACACCCAACACGACAGATCCTTGTCTGCTGGCTCCGCCCAATAGGCGGAGTATAACTGTGTGTGCTCTCCAAACTGCAGCCATTTCAGCAGCAGCTGTAGGAGGCCACACATCTCTGTGTAATAAAGCCTTGATTACTCTCTACTCTCGTCCCGTCGTAATTGATAGTGCATCAATTTATTGCACAGAGATTTTACAAAGATGGATCTCCACATCAAGCCGGATCGCCTGCAGCTGCATCCTCAAGCAGACAACGCCAAAAAGGACTTTGCACATTGGCTAGCTTGCTTTGAAGCATACATCGGATCTGCAACAGACCCAATCCCAGAAGCACAGAAGCTCCAGATTCTGTACACGCGGCTGAGCTCTGATGTCTTTCCCCTCATCCAGGACGCGTCTACCTACGCAGAGGCCATGGCGCTACTGAAGGAGAACTACGCTCAGCAGACCAACAAGATCTACGCCAGACACCTCCTGTCCATGCGGCACCAACTTCCCGGTGAGTCTGTGGAAGATTTCTGGCTGGCCCTTGTGAGAGACTGTGATTGCCAGGCCGTTTCGGCCGCTGAACATTCTAACCTGCTAATGAGAGAAGCGTTCATTACGGGCATAGGGTCGGCCTACATCCGCCAGCACCTCTTGGAAGGGGCTACGCTTGACCTCGCGGCGACCAAGAAACTAGCACTCTCACTCACAGTCGCCTCACGCAACATACAGGCGTATGCCCCCGACCGCACGGCCCACCCCTCCTGGGCATCGTGGACCCTGCCAGCGGCCACCCCATCGTGGACCCCATCAGCGACCGCCCCCAGCCAACCCCACGCCTGCGCCGCGCGGCAGCCAACCAACCCCGGGGGACCAAGTGCTACTTCTGCGGACAGACAAAACACCCCCGGCCGCGATCTGCAAGGCCTGCGGCAAGAAAGGACATTTTGCTGCAGTGTGCCAGGCCCGCACAATCGCCACTATTGTCCCTGCACCCCCCGCGTACGGCCAGTGGGCGCCGCCATCTTCCTCGCCTCAGACCATGAGCAGCCCGTGGGCACTGCCATCTTACTCCCCTCATAACACGTGCAGCCCGTCTTGCTTGCCTCACAACCAATGGACGGAGCCATCTTGCCTGCCTTAGGACACGTGCGGCCCATGAGCGCCGCCATCTTGCCTGCCTTAGGACACGTGCGGCCCGTGAGCGCCGCCATCTTCCCCGCCTCAGGACCCCTGCCCGTCGGGCACCTCATTGGGCCGCTCATCGCCTGCAACCGCTGACAGCCAGCCGCGTCTCGCCCCTGTCACGATCGACCAGTCCCGACCGCACAACCTCGCGACCGGGTTGACAAAGATGAAGGTCTACGGGCATGAGATATCCTGCCTTCTGGACTCCGGGAACACTGAGAGCTTCATCCACCCCGATACGTAAGGCGCTGCTCCCTCGCGGTACACCCCATTAACCAAAGAATCTCCCTGGCCTCCGGATCCCACTCCGTGGAGATCCGGGGGTACTGCATCGCCACCCTCACCATCCAGGGCGTAGAGTTCAGCGGCTTCCGACTCTACGTCCTCCCCAACCTCTGCGATGCCTTGCTACTCGGCCTGGACTTCCAGTGCAACCTCCAGAGCCTAACCTTGAAATTTGGCGGGCTCCTACCACCCCTTCCTGTATACGGCCTCACAACCCTTAAGGTCGACCCGCCTTCTCTGTTTGCAAACCTCACCCCGGATTGCAAACCCGTCACCACCAGGAGCAGACGGTACAGTGCCCAGAACAGGACCTTCATCAGGTCTGAGATCCAGCAGCTGCTGCGGGAAGGTATCTTCGAGGCCAGCAACAGCCCCTGGAGAGCCCAAGTGATAATGGTGAAAACAGGGGAGAAAAACAGGATGGTCGTTGACTACAGTGAAACTATCAATCGGTACACGCTCAACGCGTACCCCCTCCCATGCATATCTGATATGGTCAATCAGATTGCACAGTACCGGGTCTTCTCAACCGTAGACCTGAAATCTGCCTACCACCAGCTCCCCATTCGCAAGGCGGACCGCCCGTACACCGCTTTTGAAGCAGACGGCCGCCTTTACCGTTTCCTTAGGGTTCCCTTCAGCGTCACTAACGGGATCCCGGTCTTCCAATGGAACATGGACCGAATGGTTGACCGGTACGGACTGCAGGCCACTTTCCCGTACCTGGATAACGTCACCATATGCGGCCACGACCAGCAGGATCACAACACTAACCTTTCCAAATTTCTCCACACCGCCAAACTCCTCAACCTAACCTACAACAAGGTGAAGTGTGTGTTCAGCATGAACCGATTAGCCATCCTCGGCTATGTGGTTCAGAACGGAGTTCTAGGGCCCGACCCCGATCGCATGCGCCCGCTCATGGATCTCCCCCTTCCCCACTGCCCCAAGGCCCTCAAAAGATGCCTGGGGTTCTTTTCGTACTACGCCCAGTGGGTCCCTAACTATGCGGACAAGGCCCACCCACTCATCCACTCCACCGGTTTCCCACTGACGGCCGAGGCTCACCAGGCCTACAACCGTATTAAGGCCGACATCGCCAAGGCCACGATGCACGCGGTCGACAAGATGCTCCCCTTCCAAGTCAAGAACGATGCATCAGACATCGCTCTGGCCGCCACCCTCAACCAGGCAGGCAGGCCCGTGGCATTCTTTTCCCGCACCCTCCATGCCTCCTCCGTCGAAAAGGAGGCCCAAGCTATCGTTGAAGCTGTGCGGCACTGGAGGCATTACCTGGCCGGCAGGAGATTCACTCTCCTCACTGACCAACGGTCGGTTGCCTTCATGTTTAAGAATACGCAGCGGGGCAAGATCAAAAATGATAAGATTTTGCGGTGGAGGATCAAGCTCTCCACCTTTAATTACGAGATTTTGTATCGCCCCGGTAAGCTTAACGAGCCCCCCGATGCCCTGTCCCGAGGTACATGTGCCAGCGCACAAGTGGACCGACTCCGGACCCTGCATAACGATCTCTGTCACCCAGGGGTCATCCGCTTTTATCATTTCATTAAGACCCGCAATCTGCCCTACTCCATCGAGGAAGTCAGGGCTGTCACCAGAGACTGCCAGGTCTGCGCGGAGTGTAAACCGCACTTCTACTGGCCAGACCGTGTGCACCTGGTGAAGGCCTCCCGCCCCTTTGAACGCCTCAGCGTGGACTTCAAAGGGCCCCTCCCCTCCACCGACCGCAGGACGTATTTTCTCAATGTGGTCGACGAATATTCCAGATTCCCCTTCGCCTTCCCTTGCCCCGATATGACGTCTGCCACCGTCATCAAAGCCGTCAACACCATCTTCGCGCTGTTCAGTTTCCCTGCCTACGTCCACAGCGACCGGGGTTCCTCATTTATGAGCGATGAGCTGCGCCAGTACCTGCTCACCAGGGGCATTGCCTCGAGCAGGACGACCAGCTACAACCCCCGGTGAAACGACCAGGTGGAGCAGGAGAATGGGACGATCTGGAAGGCACTTCACTCCATTCGGTCGCTCCTGTGCACGGCGACTAACGAAACCCCCCATGAACGTCTCTTTGCCGTCCCCAGGAAGTCCACCTCCATTATTTTGCTCCCAACGTGGCTGGCAGCTCCAGGACACGTTCTCCTCCGCAAGCACGTGCGGCTCCGCAAGGCGGACCCTACATAGCGTACCCCGACGGCCGCCAAGACACAGTCTCCCTCAGGGACCTGGCACCAGCTGGGTGCCCCCCCCCTCTGCCCCGGCGCCACCCTCCCTTCCCCCAGCGCACCCCGCCACACCCCCCGCTCCAGGACAATCCGTCCTCCCCTTGGTCCCACCCGGGGATGAAGAGGATGTCGACACGCTCCCGGAGTCACCGACGACCGAACCGACGCCTGACTCACCACCAGCACTGCGGCACTCTCAACGACGGATCAAGGCGCCCGACCATCTAAATTTGTAACTTTCTCTGAAATTTTAATGACAACCTGTATGTAAATAGTTTTCCACCACCCCCGCTGGACTCATTTTTAACAGGGGGTGAATGTGGTAGTCACCACTGTTGTATTATATTGTATATACTGCACTGCATACGAGGGTATTACGGTAAGGCCCCTGTAATACAGGTACTGGGGTAGATCCCTGCCTGCTGGCTCCGCCCAGTCGGCGGAGTATAAATGTGTGGGCTCTCCGAACTGCAGCCATTTTGGCAGCAGCTGTAGGAGGCCACACATCTCTGTGTAATAAAGCCTCGATTACTCTCGTCTCGTCGTAATTGATAGTGCATCACAGGTTTTCCATTCGGAGTTCGGTAGTAGGGCCTGGGGAGAGGGAGGGGTTGTGGGATTGGTGGACAAGAGGGTGAGGTCTCACATGGAGAAGGTGCATACTGATGTGGAGCCTGGTCCCCGAGAAATCATTTTTGGGGTGTCAGATCAGCTTTGAGTTGCATGCGGGTGCGAGGCAGATGTTTTAGCCTTCGCCTTGCTGATCGCTCGTAGGTGGGTCCTGTTGGAGTGGAGGTCAGCCTCTTGTCTCTGCCTCTAGGTTTGGCAGGAGTTTGTGACCCTAGAGAAAGTGACATTTGAGCTAAGGTGGGGGGGGGGGTTCAAAGTAGGGGTTCTACAATTCTTGGGTGTCATGATATTCAGATAAACATCATGGTTTAAACATACATACACACTGATGGACAGATCAATGGACCAATCAATACACACACAACATCACAGCCAATCACAGGCAAGAGCATACACACTATAAAACGGGGAACACGACACTTCCCGCTCATTCCAGCAGGAGACAGCTCAGGGCACAGAGTTCACAGCAAGCCACTCAGACATTCATGTGCTGAGCGCTTCTCCAAGATAGTGTTCGGGCTAGGTCCACAGGTTAGAGGGTAATGAATGAACCACAGTAACCAGTTTACAGATGTTGTTATTGTTAGTAATAAAACTGAGTTGGACCATCCGCAAACGTGTTGGTTCGTCTATGCAGCAGAGCACCCAACATGACATTGGGGTTTGTTTATTATGCACTTTCGGGAGTTGGTTGCCGTTGAATGTTGAGGGGGGGAAGCGGGAGGGTGGATTTGGGGGGGCCTGTTTTCTTTTTTGTATTGATGGGGTTGTTTTGTTTCGGTTTCTCTTCTGTATGGCAAAAATGATGAAAAAATGGCAAATAAAAATATTTTTTAAATAATCAGAGCCAAGTCATTCAAGAAAGAAGTTGGGGGGAAAAAAAAGAAAGAAGTTGGGAAAATACAAGCAAAGCATTTTTGCAGGCGTCCATTTCAGAAAGCTTCCATGACCATTGTAGAATCAGACTTCCATTTTAAAATAAGGAACACTGCATAAACATTGCAGTCTAATTAGGCCGAAAAAGATTGATATTGTGTCTACTGAAGCACACACTAAGAGCATTTTGAGTTCAGAGGTGCCCATCCAAACTTTCTATCTTATGTTTAGAGAAGGGGTTTTGTAAGGTTAGGTCCTGTCTGTTAACCAACAATAGCTGCTGGGCAATAGGCAATGTACATTGTTGATTGGAAACATTAATGGGTGTGTTTTTGAAGTATGTAAATTTGAACTTGGAAAATGGATGTTAGAATATTTTCAGCACAAAATGAGGCACATTCAAGTGGTCGATATTTCGTGTTTTACATTTTACATTATAGATACTGGTGTGGATTCATTTCATCTGAAGTTTCCTTGTGCAACTGTGCTAAATACAGAGCATCTTTTAAACAAAAGGTAACCGATCAGCTTTAAAGGATTGCAAGTTATGGTTGCAAAAATCTTTCTGGTAATCAAATTAACCTTTTTGGAAATGGTTTTAATTGCATTACGGGTCTAAAAATTGCCATTACATAATGGAGTTTAAACTTAACTCTCCTTATAAATTAGAGTGAATGTTTACAAAGCACAGATCTTCACCATGTGCTGAGTGTATAGACTGGTTAGGATAGGCATAGGTCTTTAGTTTAATCTAACAACATGTTAACCCACAGTGAAAGTATGTTCAACAGTTTCTAGCTTAATAAAATAGTGTTCTATTTTAAGTGTTGGTAGCCTATATGTGTTCCACGGATCCAAAGCACCCAACACATCATGGGACCAGTAGTTGAGGGATATTAGAACTTCTTAGACCTACCTGCAAGTGATCTGCCTTCCACCAGCATACAGCCATCCTGCAAAATGGACAGCGTCCGCCCGCCGCCGCCGCTCCGCATCACCGGTAACCTAGGGGCCAACTGGAAGATATTCAAACAACGCTTCCAGCTCTACCCTGAAGCCACAGACCGGGAAGCTGCCTCAAATGAGGCAGACCGGATCCAAGCAATCGAGCAACTCCAGGGCCTCAACCTGGATGAGGGTGGCCATTTCACGCGCTTTTCGTGGACTCACGCGCTTGTGCGCACCGAACGAGGGGACGGCGACGTCGACGAACGTACTGCGCAGGCGCGCACCACGTACGACCGCACCGCACATGCGCGGTGGTGCAGCAAAGGTACTGACGCTACAACGTGCGGCAACTGTGGCTCCGCCCACTTAAAGTGGCAATGTCCTGCCAAATCGACGACGATGCCTGCGATGTGACAAACTTGGCCACTATGCTGCTTTATGCAGATCAGCTCAGCCTGCCAACTCTCGTCGCTCCAGCCAGCCTCGCAGGAATGTCCAGGCCATTCAACCCACGGTCACCGAGCCCGATTTGGACCTGCTACCCGATATTGACACCGAGGACCCGAAGGTGCCTTTTCGAGTCGGTATCATTACAAAAAACAGGGTGCCCCCAAAGCAAAGAATCCAGCCTCTATCGGTATACAGCATTGATCCGGACAATGAGTGGTGTGCCACCCTTACAGTCAACCGGTCCCAAATACGATTCTGCCTGGACACCGGTGCCTCCGCGGTCTGACCTCCAAAGCCTTCATATCAAACCAGCCATCTTGCCATCAGCCTGCCAGCTATTAGATTATAATGGCAATGCCATTGCTGCCAGCGGCTCATGCCAACTTGAAATGACGCACAGGTCACGCAAAGCCATCCTTCCCTTTGAAATCATGGGCTCCTCAAAAGCCTCCCTGCTTGGCGCGCCGGCATGCAAGCTGTTGAACCTAGTTCAGAGAGTTCACTCTCTCTCTCCTGCTGACGCGTCTGCCTTTCAGGACACTGACTTCAGGGCGCAGCTCAACGCCATTATCAACCAGTGCCGCAACGTTTTCGAGGGCATGGGCACGCTCCCGTACACCTACAAGATTTTATTAAAACCGAATGCCACGCCTGTGGTGCACACCTCGCAGGGTCCCAGCACCCCTTAAGGTCCGCCTCAAGCAGCAGCTGCAGGACCTCCAGAACTAAGGAGTGATTTCCAAAGTCACGGAACCGACCGACTGGGTCAGTTCCATGGTATGTGTAAAAAAGCCTTCCGGCGAATTGAGAATTTGCATTGATCCCAAGGATCTAAATCGCAATATTATGAGAGAGCACTATCCAATTACCAAGTGCGAATAGCTCACATGTGAGATGGCTCGCGCCAAGCTCTTTACCAAACTCGCGCCTCAAAAGGATTCTGGCAAATCCAGCTCGATAAATCCAGCAGGAAACTCTGCCCCTTTGGAAGATATTGTTACAACAGGATGCCGTTTGGGATCATCTCTGCATCAGAAGTGTTCCATAGAATGATGGAACAAATGATGAAAGATATTGAAGGTGTTCGCATCTATGTCGATGACATAATCATCTGGTCCACCACCCTGCAGGAGCATGTTAATCGCCTCCAGCGCGAATTCAGACGTATACCTGAGCATGGCCTCTGCCTCAACAGGGCCAAATGCTCTTTTGGTCAGACAGAATAAGTGCCTCGGGGACCACATCTCCCAATTGGCTGTGCAGCTGGATGCGGACAAGGTAGCTGCCATCACAGCTATGAAAACACCAGAGGACAAGAAGGCGGTCCTCCGATTTCTGGGCATGGTCAATTTTTGAAGGAAATTTATCCCTAACCTCGCCTCTCATACCACGGCTCTCAGGAACCTGATCAGGAAGACGACAGACTTCCAATGGCTCCCTGCCCACGAGCGTGAATGGCGGGAACTCAAGGCAAAACTGACCACAGCCCCGGTCTTAGCCTTCTTTGATCCAGCAAAGGAGACCAGAATTTCGACCGATGCCATTCAATCCGGCATTGGGGCAGTGCTCCTGCAACACGATGAGGCCTCATCATGGGCCCCCGTTGCATATGCATCGTGTACGATGACCCCCACAGAGCAGCGCTACGCGCAGATAGAAAAGGAGTGTCTGGGCCTTCTGACCAGTGTTGTTAAATTTCACGATTATGTCGACGGACTTCCTCAATTCACCGTCGAGACCGACCATCGCCCGCTGGTCAATATAATACAGAAAGACTTGAACAATATGACGCCTCGCCTCCAGTGTATTCTTCTCAAGCTCCGGCAATACGACTTCCAGTTGGTATACACCCCAGGCAAGGACCTCATCATTGCTGACGCTCTCTCCAGGGCAGTCAACACTCCATGTGACCCAGCGGGATTTGTCTGCCAGGTTGACGCCCATGTGGAATTTGTGGCCTCCAATCTACCTGCCTCGGATGAACGCCTCGTCCAAATTCGCCGCGAATCGGCGGCTGACCCCTTGCTACAGCGTGTCATGCGCCACCTAACGGACGGGTGGCTCAAGGGCCAATGCCCTCAATTCTATAATGTCAGAGATGATCTGGCGGTAGTAGATGGGGTTCTTCTAAAACTGGACCGCATTGTCATCCCGCATAGCATGCGCCAGCTTGTCCTGGAACAACTACACGAGGACTACCTTGGCGTGGAAAAGTGCCGCCGACGGGCCCGATAGGCA
Organism: Scyliorhinus torazame; assembly: GCF_047496885.1. Classification (NCBI taxonomy): domain Eukaryota; kingdom Metazoa; phylum Chordata; class Chondrichthyes; order Carcharhiniformes; family Scyliorhinidae; genus Scyliorhinus; species Scyliorhinus torazame. The sequence continues at coordinate 296,398,450 of NC_092713.1, read as the reverse complement.
GTGTAATGGCCCGGCAGTAATAAGGACATAGCCAACACAGTGCTCAACTCCCCACTTGTCAGCGCTTCCAGCCGGCCCAACCACGTGAGACCCTGCAGTCCCATGCGTTGGTGACGTCACCATGGACCAAGGCGGGCATCGACCTGTTCCACGCGCTGGGTAGGGACTAGGTCCTGATCGTGGATTACTTTTTGCATTACCCGGAGGTGATACGGTTGCACGACCTCACCTCGTCTGTAGTCATTCGTGCATGTAAAGAAACCTTTGCTCGACACAGCATCCCGCTCACGGTGATGTCGGACAATGGCCCCTGCTTCGCCAGCCAAGAATGCTCCAACTTTGCCAGGTGGTACAATTTTGCCCATGTGACGTCCAGTCCCCTGTACCCCCAATCCAACGGCAAAGCGGAGAAGGGAGTACATATCGTCAAACGGCTCCTCCGCAAGGCTGCCGATGCTGGGTCTGATTTCTACCTTGCCTTGCTGGCCTATCGCTCCGCCCCACTATCCACTGGCCTGTCGCCAGCCCAATTACTCATGAGTCACATCCTGAGGACAACGGTGCAGTCCATCCATGTCCCAGACCTCGACCACGTTCCAGTCCTTCGCCGGATGCAGCTGTCTCGTGCACAGCACAAGGCGGCTCATGACTCCCGTGCAGCTGATCTCCCTGCTCTGGCTCCAGATGATAACGTCCGCGTCCATCTTCCGGATGGGGGCCGGTCTGCAACCGCTGTTGTCCTTCGGCAGGTGGCCCCCCGCTCGTTCCTGGTTCATCTACCGGATGGCTCTATTCTGCGCTGCAATCGACGCGCTCTTCGTCTCGTTCCATGCTCACCCCATGATTCCCCCACTGTCGCCTCGCCCTCCTGCTGACCCTGCCATGGACTATGCAGAGCTCCCTGTCACTCCGCCTCCCCCGACTTTGACGCAGTCCAGCCCGCTCCTGAACGGACGGCTCTCGACCCACCCTTGAGGCGGTCAATCAGAATTCGTCACCCACCTCAGAGACTAAATTTATGAACTTTTCGAATTTATGGACTCTGAATTGTTTCGTTGCTTTGTTTGATCGTTTCCCTGGTTTGTATATAGTGTTGATCTTGTTACTCTTGTTGCATCTGCTTCTCTGCACCAGGCACCTTCCCCTGTAAATAGCTTAGTTCTCATGTACATAGTCCTGTAAATATGTCTTCGCACCCCACACGTAGTTCAGAACATTATCACCACACATTATTTATTGCCACACACATACATTTTTTTATAAAAGGGGGGATGTCATAATATACACCAGTATGCCATGGTGCAGACACACACACTGATGGACACACAGCAAGACCAATCAACACACACAACACCGCAGCCAATCACCAGTTAGAGCACACTCCCTATAAAGACAGAGGGCATCAGTTTTCCCGCTCATTCGTGATGCAGCCTCTCAAACGGACAGAGCTTACAACTTACAGCACAGATCTTCACCGTGTGCTGAGTGCATAGACTGGTTAGGATAGGCATAGGTCTTTAGTTTAATCTAACATCGTGTTAACCCACAGTGAAAGTATGTTCAACAGTTTCTAGCTTAATAAAATAGTGTTGTTCTATTTTAAGTGTTGGTGGCCTGTATGTGTTCCACGGATCCAAAGCACCCAACACATCACTGCATGCAGCTCAAACAGATCATTTGGCACATGAAAAGAAAAAAATGTAATAGGGCAACACAAGGTAGACAATCTAAATACGTAGACACGGCATCGGGTGAAGCATACAGGAGTGTAGCATTAATCAGGTCAGTCCATAAGAGGGTCATTTAGGAGTCTGGTAACAACGGGGAAGAAGCTGTTTTTGAATCTGTTCGTGTGTGTTCTCAGACTTTTGTATCTCCTGCCCAATGGAAGAAGTTGGAAGAGTGAGTAAGCCGGGTGGGAGGGGTCTTTGATTATGCTGCCCGCTTTCCCAAGGCAGCGGAAGGTGTGGATGGAGTCAATGGATGGGAGGCGGGTTTGTGTGATGGACTGGGCGGTGTTCACGACTCTCTGAAGTTTCTTGAGGTCTTGGGCCAAGCAGTTGCCAAACCAGGCTGTGATGCAGCCCGATAGGATGATTTCTATGGTGCATCTGTAAAAGTTGTCAAGCGTTTGGCAGTCTCACGCCAAACCGCAATTCTCCATTGCCTCGACAGTGGCATCAATGCGTTCCAGTATACACATACAGTAAACGCCATTGGCATATCATTAGCTTGCCTGACCCAATATTCTCCGGGGCCCCCGCGATTCTCGATCTCCGATGGGCTGGATGCCCAACGGCACGCGGTTCACAACCGGCATTGTGGCTAAGGAGGGACAGAAAGGAGGTAGGACACGGAGAGAAGGGACTGGGGCAGTGCCCAGGCCATTGCCGAGGCCTGCAAGGCAGCCATCTTGCTGTGCACCACACCGACCACCCACTTTGGCCCCTGGTTCTGCAGAGTGACACCAGCCATATAGGTGCCCCCACTGCCCTACCCCCGCACGCCACCCTCCACTCTACCCCCACAACACCTGCCACCATTCGCCAGCAAGCCAATGCCCACTGTAACCCCATGAGGGCGATAGGCGGGGGCCGCGGGGTGTACCGCTGGCAAGGGCAGTGCCAGCTGATGATACCCCTAGCAGCAGGAATGGGCAGCAGGGCCATTGTCCCCATGGTGCCAGGCACCAACGGGGTCATGTGTGTGGGGATGTTGGGAGGGGGGGGGGACTTACAGGGGCAGAGCCCGCAGTGCCAACTGGGGCCACCATATAGCCTGGTGGACCTCGTCGGACACGTGGATTCGCACCATGCTAACATGTTGGCCTTTCACCCACTGCAAACAATGGATAATGGAATTCAAACAGCAATGGTGGCGTTGCTGCTAGTCGTCACAGCCCTTGGGGGATGCATTGCGGATGTATGAGCTTCCTCCTCCAGCTCATGACCTGGCAGATATAGAATCAGAGCATTTTCAGTGCAGATGGATGCCATTTGGCCCATCGAGTCTGCACCGGCCCTTGGAAAGAGCACCCTACTCTGCAGCAGCAGAGCCAGCCCCAGAGGAATAGGAGGCAGCCACTGGGAAAGGAGAGCCGGCCGCCTAGGAGGAGGAGGAGGGGCAATGGAGGCACCACATGAGGTCTTGCGTGTTCTGGCAGCGCCTGTCATTCGAGGCCCTGCCCGACCGGGCATGCCGTCGAAGACTCTGGCTGAGCAGAGGGACTGGGGGCAGGGGCGGCATGGAGGCACAGTGGTTAGCACTGCTGCCTCACAGCTCTAGGGACCCGCATTGAATTCTGGCTTCGGGTGACTGTGTATGTGGAGTTTGCACTTTCTCCCCGTGTGTGCGTGAGTTTCCCCCATGTTCACCGGTTTCATCCCACAGTCCAAAGATGTGCAGGTTAGGTGGATTGGCCACGGTAAATTGCCCCTTATGTCCAATAGGTTAGGTAGGGTTACTGGGTTATGGGGATCGGATGGAGGCGTGGGCTTAAATAGTGTGCTCTTTCCAAGGGCTGGTGCAGACTCGATGGGCCAAATGGCCTCCATCTGCACTGAAAATTCTCTGATTCTATATCTGCCAGATTATGGCCCACCTGGCACCACGGGGGAATGGGGGAGGAGACCCGCTCCCGGTGGCCGTCAAGGTGACGGTTGCCATAAACTATTCCACCATGGACTCCTTCCAGGCGTCGAGTGGGGACGTGTCTGGAATCTCACTGAGCTCGGTGCAAAGGTGCATCCGCATTGTCACGGAGGCCCTATATGCCCAGTCGGCACAATGCATCCATTTCAATGTGGACCGAACCCACCAGGTACCCGGGTCCCAAGATTTGCCACGATCGATGGATGTCCCGGGTCCCCAGGGGTGATCGATGGGATGCGTCTCCCCCTAGGAGCAACAGCAAATGACTGGCTGCTCTAGACAACCTGAAAGGGGTTGCACTTGATGAACGGACAGCTGATATGTGATCATGAGCTGCGCATCAGGCACGTCTGTGCCCGATACCTGGGCAGTGTGCACGACGCCTTCATCCTGGCGCACTCGATGATTCCTGACATGTTCGAGACGCCCATGGCTGGGGGGTTGGCTCCTGGGTGACAGCGGTTATCCACTGCGGTCATGGCAGATGATGTCTATTCAGAGGCCACAGACCGATGTGGAGACCCGCTACTACGATGCCCAAGCAGCAACCAGTGGCATGAACGAGCAGTGCTTCAGCCTCCTGAAGATGCAGTTCAGGTGCCTGGACCACTCTGGTGGGGCCCTCCAGTATGACACTGAGAGGGTCGCCCGCATCGTGGTGGCCTGCTGCGCCCTCCACAACATCGCACAGCAAAGGAGAGGGGCCATGTGCAGGAGGAGGAAGATGAAAGCCAGGCCTGGTCCAATGAGGAAGATGCGGGTGAGGGCGAGTGTGGGCAGGCACGGGAGGCCACACATATACGCCACAGTCAACGCGCACGGGACGTTCTGATCGCCTCCAGGTTCAGGTTCACCAACTAGGTGGGGCCTGGCCAGGGGCACGGACCTGGCATCAAATCCTCACAGCACCCCCCAGCAATCCCCTCGCCTGTAACCCCTTCCGAGATACATACCTGTCGCGCTACATTGTGTGGGCCATGGGTTGGCAGTAGCACCGGGTTTGGTCTGAGATGGAGGATGATGACAGCCTGCTCTGTGATGAGTTCTGGTGCTCCACATCATATGACAATGTTTGACTCCTGCCCATGGTAGTACTCCACCTGGGTGATCCCTGCATGCAAGCCGATCATTCCATCACACAGTCCCATCCGATCCCTGGGGTGAGGGTGGTGGGGACCTTCGGGAGGGGAGAGTGGGGAGCATTCACCCGCCGTCCTCCCCACACTGTGCCCCCTCTCTGGCCAGCCCAGACCATCCCACCCCTCACATCCATCTGACAAAGCACCAAGGCAGGTTGCAACAGTGTTAACAAGGTGTTTAATGTGCACAAGTATTTCAGATTTGTGCCCTAGACCCTATAACTAAATTGTGCCCTGCACCCATGCCAACTTAACTGGTGTCTAACTTTCTGGCCTTACATGGCCTAACGCTAAGTCTAGGTAGGTCCCCAGATGATACATCAGGAGTGGAGGAGGCCTGATGCCATTCCCACCCAGTGACCTGGGTCCCCGTTGACGGCCATCTTCTGGGGCGACTAGGCCTGGATGCTGCTCGGGTGTGCCAGGTGGCGTGGTGCTGCCCTGTTCTGCTTGCTGCCCATGTGATGCGCCAGGGACAAGAAGTGGGTGAGTCCGAGGTGCTGGAGTGTCCCGGCACCTCCCCTGCGGGAGTCACCGGCATGAGCCCCATTGCCTCCTCCTCCCTCGGGGTGCCCAATGGTTCCAGGCTACTCCATGAAATGCGGTTGCGAGCGGGGCCACCCGTGAGGCTCCCCTGCCACCTCGCGCTGCCAGTCCTGTAGGCCAGCTCTGGTCTCGGCCAGGGTCTGCATTCTCGCAGTCATGGAGGACAGGAAGTGGACCATCGCCGTCTGGGACTGCGCCACATCACCCATTGACTATGCCACCACCGTCTGGGTCTGTGCCACTTCAGCCAGTGACTGCTCAATGTCCCTCTGGGACTGGGCCACCTCCCTCTATGCCTGTGCCACGTCAGCCAGCGCCTGACAATGCTGCCGACATTGTCAGCCATGGCCCATTGTGACTGGGCCACGCTCAGAAGCCCCACTGCAATTTCCAGGTGGCTCTGGTACATGCTGTCTGTGATTGGCAACCCTGCCCTGTGCCTCGGCCAGCACCAGCACAGAATGCCCCAGGCCTTGGACATGCTGATCCATAGCTAAAACCGTTGCCTCCAGTGCCTCCACCGCGGACACCGCCCATACAGTGTTGGCCTGGGTGGCATGCATGGTCAGCATGACCTCTTTCTCTTGCATGCAGTTGGACTCCTACTGGTGGTGTGGGGGTGGAGGTTAGGGTGGTGTGGGGGTGAGGGTGGGGGTGAGGGTGATATGGGGTTGGTGATGGGGGGGGTGACACCGTGACATGGGGAACCGCAAATCACCGGGGTCTCACTTCCTCGCCCTCGGCCGATCTCCACCCCGGCGACCTCCATTTCCTCTTGGCCGCCGACCACGTCCAGTGCCCTCTGCTCAGCCATAGTGAGAGGCCGTAGGTCCGGTGGCCCCCCTCCAGTCTTCACTCGCTCCCAGGGGTTATGGACGGCCTTCTCCTGGAGGTGTGGGAAACAGAAAATGACAGTGTTAGATAGTCCGACGCATGCAGCCCAGGGGGTGGGTAACTGGTGATCTCGGTGCCAGAGCACCCGGGCACGGTGGACAGTATGGGTGCCGGCATGTGGTGCAGGGTGGGGGTTCAGCTGTCCTCTGTATGGGGGGGTTACACTTACCGGTGTGTGGGACAGCACCAAGATTCTTCACATATATCAAGTCATCCACCTCAAATGTTGTATCGGTTTTCTTCGAGTCGTGATGTTCCTTCTGTGCGTTCTGTTTCGCCTCCATCCTCCCCACCAAATTCGGAAATATAAGATCCAACCATGTCCTAATGCATTTATCTGCCCATTAATAATTTGGGGGTGTAGCATCTGTGGTGACATGAGGTGCAGTGCGATAGGTGAGTAGGAACCGGACCAGGCGGAGTTGTAAAGAGGCTGATGCCTGTTTCTTCATGGTGGCTTTGAATATTTGGATGACTCGCTCAGCTAATCCATTTGAAGCAGGGTGGTAGGGAGCCGTGCGAATATACTGAATGCCATTTGTCCTCATAAAATGTCATAATTCTTCACTAGTAAAAACAGTCCATTATCTGAAAACTCGGGCAACCTGTGGGGGGCAAATGTCTGTCACAATTTTTATCGCATTGCTGGTAAGCTTGTGGGCTTCATTTTGTGTATTGCCAACTACTTGGAGAGACTATCTACAATAAGCAAGAACATGGAGTCCATAAATGGGCCCACAAATCCGTGTTTGTGTGGGTTTCTCCCCCACAACCCAAAAGATGAGCAGGGTAGGTGGCTTGGCCAGGCTAAATTGCCCCTTAATTGGAAAAAAATGAATTGGGTACAAAATTGACATGCCATCGCACCCAAGTCCGACCTGGCCACACTGTCGTGGACAGCAATTGTTGCTATATTTGATACTGGTAACATAGTTTAACCAGATTCTCTATGTCGATATCCATCCTGGGCCGCCATACGTAACTGCATGCGAGTATCTTCGTCTTTGTCATCCCAGGATGGGCACAGAGTATTTCCTGTAATAATAGCTTCCTAGCGGGGGTTGGAACGGCCACCTTTGCTCTCCATAATAATGTGCATTCTTCACAACTTAACTGGTCTTTTCTGTGCTCTGGGCAACACTGTAGCATTGTGGTTAGCACTGTGGCTTCGCAGTGTCAGGGTCCCAGGTTCGATTCCCTGCTGGGTCAGTGTCTGTGTGGAGTCTGCACGGTCTCCCGGTGTCTGCGTGGGTTTTCTCCGGGTGCTTCGGTTTCCTCCCACGTCCAAAGATGTGCAGGTTAGGTGGATTGGCCATGCTAAATTGCCCTTAGTGTCCAAAAAGGTTAGGAGGGGTTATTGGATTAGGGGGATTGGGTGGAAGTGAGGGCTTAAGTGTGTCAGTGCAGACTCGATGGGCCAAATGGCCTCCTTCTGCACTGTATGTTCTATGTTCTATGTTCTATGTTCTATGTTCTTATCTGAACGTGCCATAGCTGCTCAGACCTGTTAACACAATTCCAGTTGTGAAGGACCATGTGCTTGACTCGCGATAACAAAGGGTCCTTTTGGGTCAAATATCGACCTGCCACACTGACACTGGCAATGTATCGAGAAAGTGCAAAAGCAAGAACCATCCTCTGTGGTACTGGAGGCGGTATACTATGAGGAAGGGAAAGCCGGTTCAAAGCATCGGCACTTGAAGTGTGGGTGCCCGGTTTATGATGAAATATGTACTCATAGGCTGCTAACAATTGAGCCTAGTGTAGGACTCTAGATGAAGCTATAGGGGGAATAGCCTTATCTTCCCTAAATAAACCCTGTTGCATTATGTACTCTGGGATAACACAGGCTGCAACTCGATGCAGCTTTGACCAAAAGATACTCCAGACTTTGAATGAAGTTCAATGTGATTTATTGAACCATTAGCACAGTTCTCCATGAGTTCGACTCTCCTGCTAATCTTGCTATAGTAACTCAGTCTAACTTACCAATCTGCTCTAAGCCACGTGGTGGGTGTGATGCTTCTGATCTGCCCCTGTCCTACTCTCTAAGTGTCGCCTGTGGAAAGAGACAGAGCATGTGTGCCCTGTTCTTATATATGGGTTGTGTAATGCCCCCTTGTGGTAGTCTCACCTCTGGGTGTCTTGACTGCCCATTGGTCGTGTCCTATTCTATGTGTTCATTAGCTGTATGTCTGCATGTCATGATGTCTCTGGTGCTCCCTCTAGTGTTTACTTAGTTGTAGTGTATTTACATTAACCCCTTGTGTATTTACAGTGATGCATATCACCACATCCCCCTTTTTTCGTGTTACATATTTTCTGCACAGTGTTAAAGAAAAATTGAACAAAAACAGGTAAATAAGTGATGACATGTACAAGTTATGATGACTGTGATGACAATACAAGATCAAAGAATAGTTATGATGACATTGAGGATTATACAATACCAAATAATAGTTATGAGTCCAAAGTTCATGAATTTATACGGTCGAGTGGCTTTCTTGCGCTGTTATGGAAGTGTCGATGTTGATGTTGTCATTCCCTTGTGAATGCCGTCAGTGTCCTGGTGTGTACGTAACCAAGAAGTCATCAGTAGGTGTTCAAATGGTCAAATCACTTCATTGTCTGAGGTGGACTCTTTTTTTTAATGCTTGTGGTAGCAATTCTTGATGACATCTTTCCTGAAAGCTGGTTTGCTTGTCCGTAGTGTAGCAAACGTGGATTGGTAAGATGCATTGACATGCCATGGTATGTTTGCACTCTCGCCATTGTTCTGAGCTGAGCAGTAACATTGTCCTTCATGGGCAGAGTTGTACCATGCCGTACCAGTTGTTGTTCTATTGTTGTTGTCATTGTTGTTATTGGCGTGCTTGTTGTTGTGTTTGTTGCCTCTGGTACACTTCTTGTTGTTATCTTTGTTGTTATTTTTGTAGGTTTTGTTGTCGTGTTTGTTGCGCTCAATGACCACACCGAGTGGAGAATTCGAGTCCTTCACAAAGTTACTTGTGTCAGTGTCCTTTGTGACATCTGCTGTTTCATTGAGCGTGCCATCTCTGATTCCCCATAAAAATTGCCGTTTGCTTCTGTTGCAAGCCTACCTTTGCCTCGTGGTGAGTATAGGTGCCAGTTTTACCGATTTCTGTTGTGTTCACCTCGCAGTAGTTTTCAAACTTGTCCAGGACTGTCTGGAAGTCTCTCTTGTCCTGCCCTTTGGAGTACTTGAAGGAGTTGAAGATTTCTGTTGCACTTTCACCCGCAATGGTGAGTAGAAGATCTATCTTCTTAGTATCGGCCACGCCATCTAGGTCGGATGCTACCATGTAAATGTCAAATCTCTTCCTGAACGCACGCCAGTTGGCACTGAGATTGCCGTGGTACCTGAGCTGTTGAGGAACCGGAATCTCGATCATCTTGCCTGGGTGCTATTGCTGGTAGTCACGGATCTTGCTGAGTTGAACTATATAGATTCAACAGACACTACTAGTACCATGTTGCATTATGTACTCTGGGATAACACAGGCTGCAACTCGATGCAGCTTTGACCAAAAGATACTCCAGACTTTGAAGTAAGTTCAATGTGATTTATTGAACCATTAGCACAGTTCTGTATGAGTTTGACTCTCCTGCTAACCTTGCTATAGTAATTCAGTCTAACTAACCAGTCTGCTCTAAGCCACGTGGTGGGTGTGCTGCTTCTGGTCTGTCCCTGTCCTACTCTCTAAGTGTCGCCTGTGGAAAGAGACAGAGTATGTGTGCCCTGTCCTTATTTATGGATTGTGTAATGCCCCCTTGTGGTAGTCTCACCTCTGGGTGTCGTGACTGCCCATTGGTCGTGTCCTATTCTATATGTTCATTAGCTGTATGTCTGCATGTCATGAGGACTCTGGTGCTCCCTCTAGTGTTTACTTAGTTGTAGTGTATTTACATTAACCCTTTGTATATTTACAGTGATGCAAACCCGGATGTGGAGATGCCGGCATTGGACTGGGGTGAGCATAGTAAGAAGTCTTACAACACCAGGTTAAAGTTCAACAGGTTTGGTTCGAGTCACTAGCTTTCGGAGCAGTGCTCCTTCCTCAAGTGAATGACTGAGGAAGGAGCACTGGTCCGAAAGCTAGTGATTTGAAACAAACCTGTTGGACTTTAACCTGGTGTTGTAAGACTTCTTACTAAATAAACCCAACAGTGGTTTGTGGCTGGTAACGGCTATGAAATGCCATCCATAGACATGTTGATGGAACCTTTTGATTCCAAATATTAAGGTTAGTGTTCCCTTTCCAATTTGAGAGTAAGCTTGTTCAGCACAGGTCAAAGTCCTCAAGACAATGGCAATAGGCCTTTCTGCACCATCTTCCATCTTATAGACTAAAATCGCTCCTATTCCGTGAAGGGAATGGGTTGCAGGTAAGGATGATCCCCTTTGATGGGTCAAAATGGGCCAAGAGACTGGTTGACTGTAAAGCTAGTTTAACCTGTTCAAACTCTTCTTTATGATGCTCTTTCCAATACCCCCTCTAGTGCTGCTTTGGTAGCATGTGTAAGGGTGCCAAAATGAGGGAAAGTTTAGGAATGAATCTGCTGTAAATCTTCACCATTCCTAAACAGGATTTCAACGCTGATATATTTTTGGAGGCCAGTGCTTGCTTAATTACTTTTATCTTTTCCTCCATAAGGTGCAGCCCTTTGGCATCTACCCTGAATCCTAGTACGTCACTTCATGAGTCTGGAACGTACATTTTTCTCTTTTCTACCTTACTCCAGACTTCATAAATTTTTAGAAAACTTCTTCGAGATTTACAAAGTGTTCCTCTTCGGACGATCCTGTAATCAGTGCATCATTTAGATAGACAATCACCGTGGTTAGTTCCTGTCGTAAACTTTCCATCGTGTGCTGGAATATCATTCAGGCAGATGAGACTCCAAAGCATAACCAGATATAATCCTTCACTGGTGTTCATGGTAACAAATTCCCTGGAAGTTTCCTCTAACTCTAATTATTGGTATGCTTAATTGATTTCAAGTTTGGCGTACATTAAGCCCCCTGCTAATTTAATGTATAAATAGTTAATTCTTGGTCTTGGGTACCGGTCCAATTTGACTGCCTGATTCACAGTTAGTTTGTAGTCCCCGTATATTCTACTGGTTCTATCTGATTTTACCACTGGCACAATTGGAGCTGCCCACTCTGAAACTGTACAATTCTTCTAGTTGCTTGGGTTCAGGTTCAACTTTGTCGTGTAGGTCATAGGGGATGGGTCAGGTTCTGAAAAGCCTGGGCATGGCCTTCGGACCCATGTAAATCTTTGATTTTAAGCTTTTTATCTTGCCTAATTCGTCTTGGAAAACTTCCTGATTTTTTAAAGACATCATGCATCTCTTTCATTAATTTGGAAGACTTCTCACCAATTTAATTTAACTTGGTAAAGCCAATCCCAACCCATCAGACTTGGTCCTTGCTCTCCCCATCCCCCACCACACAACCGCCATTACGAATAAGGGTAGTTGAGCTGACAGGTGCCAGTAGCTCACGGGCATTTTGGTTGTTTCCAAGATCTTAAAGCTTCCTCAGTATACGTGGCTAGCCTGGACGACATGCTTCTTAACTTCAGGGACTGGGCCTCACCTTGCAGATAACATTCACCGGCAGCTGTAGGGAGGCCCCCGTGTCCACCTCCATTCTATGAGGCTGACCATTTACTATCGACACAATCATAATTGGAGGTGTCTTTCCACTTTTATGTTGCTTAAACTGTATATTTAAGATTTGTTTTCAGCGTTAATCTCAACACTGTATATTGGAGTCTGAATTTATTTTTGATGGCACCCTATGGATTCTGATGAGTTTTGTCTTTCCTTCTAATGCAGACATGACATGTAGCTTCCCTGAACTTACAACTCTCCATTGATCTCCCTCATGCCAGTAGGATTCTTCATAGCTTCTGGTTACGGACCAAATTCCCTACATCTCTGAGCCTCTTTGCTGATTGCTTTCTGTGCCGTCGTCTCTGGTGCCACAACTGCTAGTGGCTTCCTGCCAAACCTGATGAACCTCGCCTGATTGCACGCTCTGAAACACCATCGCCCCCCCCCTCCCCCCCCCACCACCCTTCAGCACTTTCCATAGCCTGGGTGAACTCTATTGCCTTCTGTACTGCCTTCTTTACTGCCTCTGCTGACAATTATATTTGTATGGCCGTGTTGTTAACACCACAGACCAGCCTGTCTCTGATCATATCATTGAATGCAAATCAAAATTCCATTGTTCAACCAATTTGTTTAGGCGTGCCACAAATTTTGCAATTGTCTTCCCTGGGCCATTGGCATTGAAATAAATTTGTATCGCTGCATTATTATCGAGGGCTTCAGGTGATAGAGTCCTTTGACTAACTCCACCAGCTCCTCAAAGATTTTGGAGTCGGGGTCATCTAGAGAAGTCAGACACCTGGGGTGAATTCTGCACCTCTCCGTTCCCACAGCTGGCCAATGATATTTCCCAACGCATGGACGGGGGTGCACTGCTAGCAGATTGGAGAATCCCGCCAGCAGAGAATTCACGCCTAATCAGGTTGCCAGTGGAGCCCTGCAGGCTGTTATTAGGTCTACTCATTGCTTCTCTTCATCCCCCTTATTTCATTGGCCTTGGAAAAAAGACAAAGGCTTTAGACAAATAGCAGCCATTGCTCCACGTTAAGGTCGAATGGTTCACGTTTGCAAAAAAGGGGCATTCTGACACTCACAGATTGCTGAACAGGTTTGCTTCAAACGAAAGGCTTTCACATGAGAACTGCCCTCCTGATTTCTGTAGCAATAAGAAGGCACTCTGGTTGATCCTCACTATTGTAATATCCTGACAGAAGGGCGACCACAAAAAAGATCAACAAATAAATAGTTTATTACAGTAAGAAACTATATACAGAGAGTGAGATAAAAGTAACCATGTACCAAGACTCCAAATAGAAGCACCTTACCACAGCACTGATTTCTTATTTTGGTTGAGCAAGTCTGAGACTTGCCATTGCAATGAATTCCTTCCCTACCCCAAAGGGTTTGATAAGTAAATTAGAATAAAAGAAGATTTACTGGTAAGGAAGGTAAGAGGTTAATTTAGAAGCAGAGCAGAATGTGTGAACATTGGCAGAGTTTGAGCAGAGACAACAGTCTATGATCGTGGTCACTGTCTGAGCCCATCTTAAAAGTGTCCCCAGGATATGTGAGAATGGAAAAGCAGACTGACTGGTAAAGTAGTTTGAAATTCTCCTTGGAATACAATCTACATCCTTGCATGGCGAGATAACCGAAGTTCAATGTCCCCTTTAGATCATGCAAATGTGAGGACCCTTAGAACTGATTCTTATATTCTTAGGACTATTCTTAGAATATAATTATTCATAAATCAATCTGGACTGTATGAAAAGTGAAAGCTCCAGGTCCTAAAATATCCAACATAAATGCCAAGCTTACAGTCCAGAAAAATCTTTTATTTCATCAGGGGAAATGGCTGGTGTTACCGCCACCACTAGTGGGCATCAGAGGATGAGGAAAGATTTGCAGTTGATCACTTTAATAAAGGCGAGGGGAATCAGAATAGTAAACAAAAGAAGACATTTATTTATTTATAAGAGCGTATTATTTACAAGGCCCAGTTGAACCTCACTGGGTCCTCTCTGTGTGTCGGTTGGTTCCTATCTGGCTGACCTTTTATACAACCTCTTTATCAGCCCTGCAGTTAGCGGGGGAGCTCACACTTGAAAACAATTGACCTGGCCCCATGTGTCTCGTGCCGGCTATTACACCCTCCCCCACAAAATCCGAAGACCCCCTTAGAGAATTATGAGGACGATGAAGACGAGAAGTAGATGAAGAAGTAGAAGTTAAAAACACTGATGACGAGGAAGGAATAGAAGAAACCGGTGCCATCCCGGCCGGTGGCAGATGGCGCAGTTGCTTTGGCTTTGGCACATCATTGCCTGGTGGTTTGACCGGATCAGCTGGCATATACCGAGCCGGAAAATGACCCTGGCGACTGGAGCATCTGAGCAGAGAACCCTCCGAAGGTGGTCAAACGATGACATCTCAGTCAGAGACCACAGCGGTCTGTGTCTCCATATCGAACTAAGCCAATCAGACATCAGGCATTTAGATTTATTGTCACGTGTACCAAGTTACAGTGAAAAGTATTGTTCTGCGTGAAATCCAGGCAGATCATTCCATACATGAAAAAACATAGGACATACGATAAATACACAATGTAAATACATCGACATTGGGTGAAGCATATGGAATATCGTGCTACAACAATAGAGAAGATGCGTAGAGTGATTAATTCAGCCCATGAGAGGGTCATTCAGGGGTCAGGTAACAGTGGGGAAGAAGCTGTTTTTGAATATGTTAGTGCGTGTTCTCAGACGTTGGATCTTCTGCCCGATGGAAAATGTTGGAAGAGAGAATAACCCTAGTGGGAGGGATCTTTGATTATGCTGCCCAGTATGCCAAGGCAGTGGGAGGTGTAGACAGAGTCAATGGATGGGAGGCGGGTTTGCTTGATGGACCTGGCTGTGTACACGACTCTCTGTAGTTTCTTTCGGTGTCACAAGAAAAAGATGATGGAGGCGGATGCACAGGATGCAAAATCGGAGCAACGGGCAGGACAAAGGTGGAGTTCCGCCGAGGAGACTACCGAGTGGCGGATCGCCAGGCACGGAGGTGATCGAGGTGACTTTTCATGAGCTGACCTTGAACACGGACCAGGTATGATACTGGACCGGTTTGACGAACGACAACCCTGGAAGCCAGCGAGACCTTCACCAAAGTTATGGGTCTTGTCAGGTGTTAAGCATCGTAGACGATAAGACCTAGTCAGGCAACATCCTTGTAAATCTTGTGTGCGATGTACTTATGCGCCAATGTTGGGGAGCAACAAACCCAACCGAGTCCGGAGTTGGCGACCCATCAGCATTTCGGCCGGGGTCACTCCATTCACAGCATGAGATGTAGTTCTATGTGAGAACAAAAAATGTGCCAGCCTGGTATCCATCAAAGCTGTGATTTGTTTCTTCAGACCCTGCTTTAGTGTCTCTATGGTGTACTCCTCCAGTCCATTTGATGCCCGGTGATAAGGAACAATGCGAACATGTCGAATGCCATTTTCTTTCGCGAATGTAGCAAACTCCTCACTAGTAAACGAGGCCCCTTTGTCGGTAACGAGCCCGTACCAGAGAATGCCTGACCAGGGACATTGGTACCTTCACCTCCCTGGGAACCACTCCTTAGCCAATGTCCTGGCAAAAGCGGCTGGAATGTCCTTCCCACTTGCACTCTCTCATACTCTTCGCCCAGCTCAGAATCCGCTCTTTGTCCTGGTACCTGTGGAGCCTCATGATTATCGCCAACATGTCAGTCCCTATCTGGGCCGGCCTTTATACACGATTCCTACGAGCCCCAGCTGGGAGGGCCTAAGCCCACTAGCCGGGAAGGTCGTAGTCCACGAACCCCACAGGAGTTCAATCAAATATCCTCATGGGGTTATTACAAATGTGATGATGGTGCTATTTTACCTGAAGGTGAACAGTACCTGAAGTAAGGGGTTAATTTATGATGTCAGCTAACGTTAGGGCTAAGTGATCAGCAGTTTAGTGGGAACGGCTTCAGGGAGCAGGATGTGAACAACTTATGTCACTGAATGGGTAGAGTGTGGGAGTAGAACTATGAAATTATGTCTGATCAGGATTTGGACAGGGAGGAATATTTGGTATGTTTAACTTAATGGTAATGGAAGGGTCACGGTGCTGAGGCAGCTGAGCAAAGAATCAAAATCATAGTGACAGTGAAGTCCTTACACTTGTCTCTCCCTGGTGAGAATGTTTGCACTCCCACCTGCAATTTAAACAAAATAAAAGTGTTGATACATTCGTAGGAATTGGGTAAGATTGAAGCTTTAAGCGTGAACAGGGGAATTGTAGCCTTTTGAACTTTGAAGATGTCGACTGAATGGCCAACAGATGTGTCTGACTATGGGTGTGAATGGTCTAGCATATTGCATGCTGTGCTAATTGATTTATTGTGAAAATGAGCAAGGCAAAGCAAAAGGAGCAAATGGTCGGGATGATTTAACTCTTTAAAACCTGAGAATTGTTCAAAGCAAGATTCATAGTTGAAAGTGCTAACTTGTGTTTATAGGTTTGCTTTACACAAACACTAATTTCACACCAGGAATGGTCATCTATATATAAGCTCAGTTTATTTGAAACTGCATTATAGCGTGGTTCATCTGACAGATCTGCTTTGTGGATTCAGCAAGGTCACTGCCGCTCACCAGGACACCACAATTCCCACACCCACCTCACTCGCTGCTGGCCACATGCTGCTTCATAGCCTGGTTGCTTGCTTGTTTGCATATTCCATTAATGTGATATCACAACATGTACACTTTGTAGTTCAACTTATGTGTGTGTGTGATTGAATACCTTTAACATTGTGTGAACGTCAATACTGTACTATTGTATGAAACTAACTTGTCGTCATTTGTCCACCGTATATGGGTGAAGACACACTGTGGTTTTGGCACAAATCTCCTTAAAGGTTGTGAGAGTTCCCACCTCAACCACTCTTTCAGGCAGCTTGTTCCAGATTTTAACCACCCTCTGGATGAAAATGTTTTTCCTTACATCTCCTCTGAACGTCCTGCCCATTACCTTAAATCTATGCCCCCTGGTTATTGACTCCTCCGCTCAGGGGGAAAAGTACCTTCCTGTCCACCCTATTTATGTCCCTCATAATTTTATACACCTCAATCAGACCCCACCTCAGCCTCCTCTGCTCCAGCGAAAACAACCCCAGCCTATCTTGACAGCTGAAACGATCCAGCCCAGGCAGCATCCTGGTGAAAATCCTCTGCAATCACTTCCTTTTAGAATGTTCCCCCTAGTGCTGGAATCTAGATCTAGGGACACAGTTTCAGAATAAGGGAACTACCATTTAATACAGAGAAGAGGAATAATTTCTTCTCTCAGAGGGTCATGAATCTTTTAAACTCTTTACCCCAGAAAGCAGTGGAGGGTGGGTCGCTAAATATATTCAAGGCTGAGATAGATAGATTTTTGATCCACAAGGAGATTCAAGGATTATTTGGAGGCACAGTGGGGCAGGAAGAAAAATGGACTTGGGGCCACAATCAGTTCTGCCATGATCTTATTAAACAGTGGAGCAGGTTGGAGAAGCCAAAGAGTCTCCTCTTTTCCAATTTCTCATGTCCCTATACCCAGTCGTTTTAAATTTTACACCATTGGGCACACTCCCGATTGGGTGTAATGGAAAGGGATGGTAGAAGGGGCGACAAATTGAGATACAGTCATGTCAGGTGTAGAATTTGAGAGACACATGGCTCCACAGAAATGATTATTAAAGGTTTTTAAAATTCATCTTGCATATGTTGACAAGTGGAGTGACCACTGAAGAATTTTGAATCTCTTCTCAAAGTTCAAAGTAACTTCTACCAAGTTATCTAGCAGAGACATCAAGCCACTTATTTATAGATGAATCATAGAATCCATACAGTGCAAAGCCGATCGGGTCTGCATCAACCCTCTGAAAGAGCACCCTACCTAGGCCCAATCCCCACAACTGCTGGACACTTTTGGGAAATTTAGCATAGCCAATCCACCTAACCTGCACATATTTGGACTGTGGGAGGCAATCGAACTACATTGAAAGGTTGAACCAGTTTGTGCCCTTCTCCCACCCTGGTTATGCCTCTACCAAAACAAAATTGTGTAAATCCTAGTTATCTCCTTTTCACATTCTTAAGGCAGGAAACCCACGCAGACACGGGAAGAACATGATAACTCCACACAGACAGTAACCCGACGTCAAAATCGAACCCAGCTCCCTGGTGCTGTGAGACATCAGTGCTAGCCACTGTGCCAGCCTGGAAAGAGGAGGTTTTAGACTGCTGACTATAAAATGACCAGATCCAATATTGGCCCCTGAAATCAGTTTTAGTTGCATCTGTTTTGCGCCTGGTAAACAGACTCAACAAGATTCAATTTGTATTCTAATGTTTCTGGTCATAGTAGGTAGAACAGAAAGGGCACAACGGAAAGTTCCTTATAAAATTATAGCTGATAGTCAAAATAATTTAGTTTTCTGTTCAAGAGAGATTGCAACTGTGCCTTAAGAATGTGAAAAGGGAGGTACAAGGATTTGCACAAGTTTGTTTTGGTAGAGGCATCACGAGGGTGGGAAATGAGCAGAAACTGGTTCAACCTTTCAATGAAGTTGGATTAAGTTAAACGGTAGCAGCAATTGACTAGAAATAGTTAAATTTGATTTGAATTATGAACAAGGAATTGTAGATGGAAAAAGTTAAAGAATAAGAAACATTCTGTA
The DNA here is from genome assembly GCF_047496885.1 of Scyliorhinus torazame. NCBI lineage: Eukaryota > Metazoa > Chordata > Chondrichthyes > Carcharhiniformes > Scyliorhinidae > Scyliorhinus > Scyliorhinus torazame. The sequence goes on along the minus strand of NC_092713.1, from coordinate 296,379,833 downwards.
CATTTAATAAACATACTTTATTTTAAAAATGACCATAAATAGTATAAATATATCCAATTGACATAAATATATCAGGTTTTACATAAATGATTTTTTAATTTAACAATTCATGATTTCATTAATTTAACAATTCACGATTTAAGTTATTCTTCTTTAAAAATGTAAATAAATATCATTCATAGATAGTTTAGTTTATCATGGTTAATATGCAATAAATATGTCATTTATAAAAACATTTCAAATATAAGTTATTGTTTTAAAAATGTTGTCTCTTCTATAATGTTGCAATCCATACAGAGTATAGCAATAACTCAAACATAGTTTGAAATTTTCCCTTTCTCATCATTCCCACACATTCTTTTAACTGAAAGTTAAAAATCGAGCCCGCCGTGAAGGTTACCAATGAGGCGAAAAACAACGTACGAGATGATGAATTAAAAAATGCGAATTTATTGCCACCAAGCTTGGCTTTTGAAACCGTGAAGATTTTTTAAAAATGAAAGTCTTCCACGGTTCTGAGGTCTTGGAAAGGTTGTTTAAGCAAAATAAACTTTCGAACAGGGCAGGCACAAGCTGCATGAATGTATCCTTGGGGGTTTGAGAGGAACCGGAGGAGCGTTTCGAAAAGCACCAACCCCATTTTAAATGCTAATGAGATGGAAAGATGCTGGGGATATTAGAATAGATTGGATTAATCGGTTATTTGGGGGGGGGGGGGGGGGGGGCACCTATCAGACACCCTACCTGCCCTTGTATATTATTCTAGAGGTGATAGGAGACCCTTCCCAGAAACAGAAGAAACAACAGGCCTCTTAGTGTGTGTTGTCCTCCAGCACAAGCACTTTAAAAATGCAAGTTGGTGTTGTTCTTTTGGGTTAATAGAAAACATAGAACTAAATTCAGCACAACTATTCTTCTGTGAAGGTAAAGCGCCTGTAAGCGCTCCACGTAAGTTGGACGAAAGGAATAATTTTGCCAGCTTTAAGCAACGAGCTACACTCACAGAGGCTGCAGGTCAGGAATGGGGCTATGACTGTGAAACCCATCCTCCAGCTCAAATCTTGTCCCTTTTCCCGTCCACTTGTGTCACGCTAATTAATCGTCTTTCGGGTAGGAGTGATACGTGTTCGGAATAAATAAAAGGGGGTCGAAATTGCGATAATGAAATGAAAATGTTCTTCGGGTTGTTGATATGGCGCAAGGTTCCCTTTGCGGTCAAGATTCCATCGCTGCTTTTCCCTGTGGGTAAAGATCTTTGCGCCGCCACCACGACCGAGGGATGGTCAATTCAGCACTTTCCTCGTCGTTGTAATCTGCGTAAAATCCGTTGGAAGTCAGTCAGGAACCGAATCAACTTTACTTCCATTATTTCCTAATCGTGAAAGAGAGAGATAGAATACACATTAGTTGAGAAACGTAATTGAATCGAAATCCAGTGGGCTTCAGAAATACATAGAGCGAGTTCTTACAGGAGAATTTCTTCCCAAGGAAATGGAAACACTTTCTGGACACTTTAAGAGGCGGAGATTCGACAAGGCTTTCTCCAGATGCTTTCGAAGCATGTCAGTGCAATTTCCTCCCTAAATAAAAAAAAGGCGAGAAATTCTCTTCAAATACATGTAGACAAATAGCACCTGGTGGTATATCTTTTCATGCTGTAAACCTCTATGACTCTAATACCATGAGATTGTGCTCGTGGTGATGAAGGGTTTGCCACTGATCAGATCCAGATTCGCTGGCTCCTCCTTGCGGTTAGACAAATGACCTGCTCAGCTATTTTGCCGAGTCTAGACAATTTACTCGTGCACTTGAAGTCAGACCAGCCCGTTCTTGTTTTTCTTTCATTACTTTTACACATCCACATATATATGCAACAATCCATATCTAAAGTCCAGCCTGTCGAAGAGACTCTTGCCTTAACCTCAAGATATAGACTGCTAGCAAAGACTAACGAGTCACCTTTGATAGCTCTTATCTCCTACGCAGGCTACAACATTAATAGGCAGTTAGAAAATGGATTCAGCGGCGTATTGCGTGCGGAGGCGGGAACCTATTCCCAACAACTCCCTTGTCCAACCACACAAACCCCAGCAAGTCAACTATCCCAAACATTCAACTGGATCTTGCAGAATTCCTCCAATATTCATATCTCTCTGCCAAGAAAGTGGAGCATAAAAAGCTTAGGTTTGAAAGTACTTTGCTAGACATTGCCTAACCCTTGCTTTCCCAGCATTTTCTTGTTATGAATAATTGTGTAGTATAAAAGCCCTCACGACGGAGTGTTTTTATTCAGCACGGTAATCCATGCTTGGAGTTTCTCCCTTTTCTGATACTCGTTGAAATATTTTCACTCTGATATTTTCACACTGAACAAATACATTTCTAAAGCTCTTTTTATTCATTACCTCCCTCCAATACCGACTAATAGACAAAATTTCCTGGACAATTCCCCCCTCATTACCAACCATCTTCCCCCCCCCCCCCCCCGTCCCCATTATCAATCTAGGAGCTCTAAAATTAATTATGATTACTGCCACCCAGCTAAGATCAATGAACCAAATCCTTATGCTTAGTGTAACTTGCCCAGCATTGTCTTTACAATTGTCAATCTAAACCCTCTCCTCACTGTTTCAAACGTACAAGACATCGTGAACATGATAAAAACTTACAGTGTTGCAATGCTTCTCCAGAGTCTCGAGTGATTCAGTAAAACGGTGAAGATCAGCACGGGTACTCTATAATTGAAAAAAAAAGAAATGTTATTTCGAGATATAACTTTACCTGGAATGGCTTTTAAAAAACCCAAAAGGGTACATTTTTAACAATGCCAGTTTCTGCCAGCTGGTTGCAAAACTGGCATTAAAGATCAGTTGCCCAATGAAGTTCATGGAAAATGAAAATTGGGCGGATCAGGTGGCTGATCCATATTGCCAGTTTTTATACCATGACAAGATGGAGAGCCACCTCAGGATAGCGCAGTGCACTTTTAGTCTTTATACTGTCCTCATTTTAATTTAAAAAGTCACCACAGAACCTGTTGTTGGGTGTACAAAAAAGAAGCTTCGGGAAAATTAGTATAGTGAAGACAACAAACCGACAGCATTTTTTCTTATGAATTTTCTTTTCAAATTACCCCCTCCCTCTGGTTTGATATTTCCTACCGTCCATCGCTGACTGACAGGCGCACTCCTGGGGGTGTGGAGATGTCACAAGAAGCCTCAGGCAGTGACAACTTCACAATTTCTATCAACTGTTTGTTGTAAACATTCAATGTTTACATCCCTTGAGGTGGTATAAACCGTTTCTGGAATCATTTTGAGAGTTGATAGAACTCACCCCCCAGAACAGCATCAGCTCGGTAACTGCTAAGCAGCTGTTAAAACTGAATGCCTGCTTGAATGGGTGGCGCACTAGAAATCAACCTGCTGTTTTTTATAAATACATTCACAGGATGTGGACGGCACTCGACGAGCCAGCACTGGTTGTCCATCCCTAATTGCCCCTGTGGTGAACCATCTTTTTGACAACTGAGTGGTTTGATAGGCCATTTCACAGGGAAGTTAAAACTCAACCACATTGCTGTGGATCTCGAGGCACATATAGGCCAGAACTTCTAGGAGCAGCAGCTTTACTGTCCTTTCCAAATTTCTGAAATGCCCATACAAGTATATCCCCGGGTAAAGTTTTTTGTAAAATTATAAGCTCCTAATCTTATGCTAGAGTAACATAGTACATGGAAGCCGTAAACATCCCTCGGACCTCAGTCACATTTTAATGATCTAAAAAACGTTGGTTGCTTTTCAAAAAACTATTTTCATTGGACCCATTCCTGCAGATCTCAAAGAGTCACCACAGGCTGGTGCAATTTCAAAATGACTAAATATCCATATGATTGATTGATGATCAATTCCCTGACTAACTATAATGCCGTTAGATCTTATCAATTTGATACCTCACACTATGTTATAGCTAACCTCCACTAATTGTCTACATGAAATAGCAACCAATACTCAAATGACACTGTTCAAACAGGATGTAGATGAAAAGTGACTAATAAAATGATAGTGTTTTAATGTTGCCTTGTTATAATGTATCAATCCAATGACCCTACTTTTCAGGTAAGTGATACTTTATCATTCTAGTGATTATTATCTTCTGTCTAATGAACAACCTCACAACATTTTTAAGTCACTTCGCTGATTCTGACTCCAAATTCAGTCTACAGAATTATATCATGCAATACTAAGTCTAGGCACCTGGGGCTCTTGCATGTTAAAGTTTCTTGGCTTGCTTCTGTGGTTGAACTTTTCTTTTCATTTCAAACTAGTGTGTGAGAAAATATAGCCAACCACATTGAAAGAAATCAGATGGTCTTGAAATATCTGTGAGTGCAGCATTAAATGGGTTGACTAAATTAACTAGTGCATCAATCATAAAATATCTTAAGAAATATGTACATTCTTGCATGTGATCTATAGAAATAATCATAGACTCCAGTAGCTTTTCCTGCAATCCATTCCAGAACAGAGCATTGCTCATTGCTTTATCTTGAACACACATTGATTCTGTTTCTGTTATGCTTTACAAAGCTTGGAAATGTAGCTATTGTAAACTGTAGCAAAAAATGAATGCTCACCTTCTCGGGCACTTGAAAATGGACCTCCTCCTGTGAAAGAAAAGAATACCTTGTTTTATTTATCATGCATCACTCATATTTACACACATTATATGCATATAAAAGTACTTTAATGTTGTGGTAAAATATACTTAATCATCTTACCAATATTTGATTTTGTTTAATTGCATTGAGATCTTGAATAATTTCCTTAATGAGATTGTTAGCACAACTGCCAAAAGCACAGCAACTGAGCAAAAGTAGGCACAAGCGCATCATCTTTCTGCAAAAGAATGTCTTTCAACTACTTAGTACAGTTTATGGATGATCTGACTGTAATTTGTTCTAGCATTATAGGCCCTTTATATCCTTCATGCCCACAGAGGAAGTGAGGTAAACAGGTGGAAAATAAAGGTGGGAAATGCCACCTCCAGCGGTTAGTATGGAATCTACTCTAACATTCACAGTCATAATCTGAGTCACAGCATAATAGTGAATACATGTCACAAATAAAGCAGAAGTAATTAAAAGAATGTAACAAAACTTACTAGTGTTTAGGACTTGTAAATTGTGAGACACTTACAGACCCATATATGGCTCAGAAAGTGCAATAATCTTCAAAATCATTATCTTGATGGGGGGAAAAAACTTGCCACAATCACCTTACTCTCAAGAAAACCCAAGTTGAGATGTGCAGAAGACCACATTTCTCACTTCGTCATTTGTAACAGTGGCACTAAAGAACTTTATTTCCCTATACCAGGTTTAGGCACGTAATTTTCAGTGACGCATAGAGCCGTCAGTCAACCAACCTAGGAAGATAAATGCAACGCATACAATTTTTTCTGTCAATCGTGTGGTCAGTAGACAGAAACGTTATGGGACCAGTTGCTATTTTTCATTACCGCAGTTCATGGCACTTGAGAATCTCCAGTCATTTATCATTGCAAAAAACAGATTATCTAGTCATTATTTTATCTGTATGGGAATTTTTCTGTGTGCAAAGTTGTTATAATGTTTGTTGCAGAAACATTTCAATGTATGTGAAGGACTAAAGTCATCTCAGAGGGGTGTAGTCGGTGCTATATTACCAAATCTTTCTAGCACTTCTTTCTAAGATTTCTAAGGTCTTGGAATATATAGAGAGAGGAATCGAACGTATGCCCTATTGAGATCCAAAAGGATATTGATTTTACCCCACCTGTTGTGCAATGTACAATTCTGGTCAATGTGTTACAGCTGTGGTATTCTAGCTCAGAGAGAATAAGGGGTAGAGACTTTTAAACTTGATACTTAGAAGTGAACAATGAGAGATAGAAATTCTCTGAGAGAGATGCATGCTTTATTTCACTTAAAAAAGACTCAAGGCAAACCTTATCAGGGTCTTCAGGACTCTTGAAAGATTCAGATAAGCTAAATGCTGTGTCATTTTAACCTGCACACAAGGTTTAATAGTTCACAGAACAATGTCATGAAAGGATATCAAAACATTTGTGAAGAATAGTTATTTTTAATCATTGATTGAAGACTATAAAAGGCACCCATTAAGCCAAAAGAAGCAAGCACCCAAATTGAACTTTCCTTTTAACATATCTCATTGAATGTTTACAATAGCTTTGGAAGTGGAATGAAAATGGGCCCTGGCCGTCTGTGGTACTTTTATCGCTTCCACCATCGTTATTTAACTAGAGACCTGCAGAACCCTCAGAGAAATAACATATAGAGCCTTTTTCAGCCATATATATCTATTCCCTTTGGATTCCCCTCAAGTTATGAAAGAACACCAGCAGAATCCTCACTGAATTTCAACATCATTGTGTCTAAAATTCAGATCTAGAACAACCTCAGAGAGTTCTCTATCTCAATTTGACAGGCTCTGCATTTTTCCAGGGGATCAAGGAAGTTTTGAGGTGGGAGTCAGCCTTCCTCTTTGAGGAATCTGTTCGAGGAAGCATGAGCATGTGTCTTACTTAATTCACCAACTGCTGATCTGCCTATCTGAGCTAAGCTATCTGCGCCAAATGAAGATAAAATGCTTTACAGAAAAGGAGAAATGAAGCCTGAGAAAGTTTTTGTTCAACACCAAGTAGCCATCTAACAAGGTGAAGAAATTAGCTTAGAAAATGATTGGAGAGGTGCGCAGAAAGTTCCTGTCATCATCCTTGGCTACAAGGAAGTGCTAAAATATCTTGTGGGTTTTAATAAGTATTGAAGTTATATTTTAATCAAAATAATCTTTGAAAGTTGGGGTTGCTGTTTTATATAAACTTTTACAACACACATGGAGCAGTTATTTCAAAATTGCAACCAAAGCAGTGTTTTACATAATGTTGTAAAATATAACTGTTAGTAAAATGACAGTGGATACATGGCCATTGATTCATAGGGCCACAATGTGGTTAAAATAGAAGAATGGTCTCAAAAAGATTGATGTGCAGGAGTTCTAGGAACATTGGAACAGGTACACACACGCCTGGCCTGCTGTTCAATTAGGTCATGGTTGATTTGTATCTTAACTCTATCTACCCATCTTTGTTCCATAATTCTTAATGTACTTGCCCATCAAAAATCTACCAATCTTGGTTTTTAAATTTTCCTTTGACCCCAAACCTCAGTTACTTTTCAGGAGGAGAGATATCCGCTGCCTTTATATGAAGAAGGGCTCCCTGAGTAGTCTAACTCTAACCGCTGGTTCTGGATTCCCCACCAGAGGAAATAGTTTATATTTATCTACCCCTATCAATTCATCATTTTAAATGCCTCAATTCTGCACCAATTCTGCAGACTTGTGTGTGGGTGCACGTTTTGTTCATGGTTTTTCTCAAATTTTGGCTTGTACAAAATTCAAAGTGATATTCTAAAACATGGCCCTGAACCACAGACATTATTTTGGACTTTTTAATCTAATGGGAATTCCCATAAGGATGAGAAATTGAAATGAATAATTAATGAAAGCTTGCAAGCTATACTTTCCGATGTTCGTTCGATCCCTGTAACATTGTTTAGATGATCAGCATCATTCAGATAAAAAGTTCATACCAATCATGCTAGAACTTTGTGCTAGAACATTGCGGTGTACCACAAATAAAAATGGACAAGAACAACACTGGAACTTACAGTTGATGAAGTTAATGCATTCTTCTCCGACTGCTGTTTTAATTGATATATTAATCTATTAAAAGTAACATTATCCATACATCAACTAAAATTGTCATCAAGAATTTATAGCCTCTTAGGCAATGTACGAAGAGTACTTTACCACAACCAAAAGCAATATTTAGCTTATTCCACGAAATTCAGGTTTTATTATTCTAATTAAAGCAAGATTAAATCATTAACTTTAGAATTTAAGTACTTCTGTGAGTTCAAGGCCTTTGACCTCTATGCAAATTAGGCTCAAGGAGATAGGAAAAGGATCTTTTGTACTTGCTCTGTTCTCCCACACATTGCAGCACCTTTGAGTTTCTGCTAGTTTATTTTTATCTACACTACCAAACCCCTTCATCATTTTAAGCACTTCAGTTAGATCATCCATTGACCTTCTGAACTCGAAAGAATATAAAACAAGTTTACGTGAAGGTAAGAATTTAAAGTTTAGAAATGAAAGTTTAAAAACCAAATCGGTATAATAAGGAGATATAAAAACAAGTTTTAAAAAATAATAACAATAATATATGAGTTAATTTAAGGATTAAGACATGTCAGGAGAACTCCGACTCATGCCATGTTCCGCCTTTGCTATGTGGGAGTTCAGGGACCCTTCCGGTGTCCCTGACTCCTTCACTTGCAGGAAGTGCGTCCAGCTGCAGCTCGTGTTTGATCGCTTGATGGCTCTGGAGCTGTGGGTGGACTCACTTTGGAGCATCTGCGATGCTGAGGACGTCATGGGTAGCACATTCGCTGAGATGGTCATAGCGCAGGTGAAAGTTACTGAGGGAGATAGAAAATGGGTGATGAAAAGACAGAGCAAGGGTAGGAAGGCAATACAGGTATCCCCTGCGGTCATCTCCCTGCAAAACAGATATACCGCTTTGAATACTGTTGAGGGAGATGACTCACCAGGGGAAAGCAGCAGCAGCCAGGTTCATGGCACTGTGGTTGGCTCTGCTGCGCAGGAGGGCAGGAAGAAGAATGGCAGGGCTATAGTGATACGGGACTCAATAATAAGTGTAATAGACAGGCGGTTCTGCGGACGCAATCGAGACTCCAGAATGGTATGTGCCTCCCTGGTGCAAGGGTCAAGGATGTCTCGGAGCGGCTGCAGGACATTCTGTGGGAGGGGGGGGGGTGAGGGGGGGTGAACAGCCAGCTGTCGTGGTGCATATAGGCAGCAATGATATAGGCGAAAAAAACGGGATGTGGTCCTACAAGCTGAATTCAGGGAGTTAGGAGTTGAACTAAAAAGTAGGCGCTCAAAGGTAGTAATCTCAAGATTGTGACTAGTGGCACAAGCTAGTCAGTAGAAATGTCCGGATAAATAGGATAAATGCATGGCCCAAGAGATGGTGCAAGAGGGAGAGATTCAAATTCCTGGGGCATTGGAATCGGTTCTGGGGAAGGTGGGACCAGTACAAATCAGACAGTCTGCACCTGGGCAGGACTGGAACCAATGTCCTTGGGAGGGTATTTGCTAGTGCTGTTGGGGAGGGTTTAAATTAATGTGGCAGGGGGATGGGAACCGATGCAGGAAGTCGGAGGGAAGTAAAAGGGGGACAGAAACAAAAGGCAGTAAGGGGGAAAGTGTAAGGCAGAGACGCCACTGTCAAAAATCAAAATGGGCCACAGTACAGGGTACAGTGACTGAGGAGAGCTCAGTGAATAGGCCCAGTAATACTAAAAGGAATAAAACGGGAAGTAAAAACATAAATGGAAAGCAAAGCTGCAGGTTATTAAATGAGGATATGGGTTCAACGATAAGGAAAAGTTAAAAGGAAAAATAACTTAGGAAAGGTTACTGATTGATGCACGATCAATGACCACTAAAGCGAGGTTGTAGTCCAACTGAAGGCTTTAATAAGCTAGATGTTTCCCCCAGCAGCTCAGGTACAGAATGAGGGCTGCTGGGGCGGCACGGGTTCTTATATCCCGCCTATCCGGGCGGAGCTATCATACACTCTAACTAATAGCAAGCATACAGTTTCCACCAATGGTGCTTTAGCCTATCAGGTACCGTTATACCTATAATACCACACTGATAGAGGTGTTAAGGTTCAAAAAGGAGGTATAAAAGCCAACAGAAGAGTACTTTACCTGAATACTTGTAGTATTCGGAATAAGGTAAATGGTGCAAATCATCGTGAATGACTATGATTTAGTGGCCATTACTGAAACATGGTTAAAGGACCGCGGTGACTGGGAATTAAATATCCAAGGGTATCAAACTATTCAGAAGGACAGAGTGGATGGTAAGTGTGGTGGTGTAGCTCTGTTATTTAAGGATGACATCCAGGCAGTAGTGAGGGATGACATCGGTGCTATGGAAGATAAGGTTGAATCCATTTGGGAGGAAATCTGGAATAGTAAGGCGAAAAAGTCACTGATAGTAGTCTATAAGCCACCAAATAGTAACATTACGGTGGGGCAGGCAATTAACAAAGAAATAACTGATGCATGTAGAAATGGTACAGCTGTTATCATGGAGGATTTTAATCTACATGTCGATTGGTTTAACCAGGTCGGTCAAGGCAGTCTTGAGGAGGAGTTTATAGAATGTATCTGCGATAGCTTCCTAGAACAGCATGTGATGGAACCTACGAGGGAACAAATGATCCTAGATCTGGTCCTGTGTAATGAGACAGTATTGATTAATGATCTTATAGTTAGGGATCCTCTCAGAAGGAGCGATCACAATATGGTGGAATTTAAAATACAGATGTAGGGTGAGAAGGTAAAATCAAACACAAGTGTTTTGTACTTAAACAGAGGAGATTACAATGGGATGAGAGAAGGGCTGGCTAAGGTAGACTGGGAGCAAAGATTTTATGGTGAAACAGTTGAGGAACAGTAGAGAACCTTCCAAGCGATTTTTCACAGTGCCCAGCAAACATTTATACCAACAAAAAGGAAGGATGGTAGAAAGAGGGATATCTAAGGAAATAAGGGAGAGTATCAAATTGAAGGAAAATGCATACAAAGTGGTAAAGATTAGTGGGAGACTGGAGGATTGGGAAATCTTTAGGGGGCAACAGAAAGCTACTAAAAAAGCTATAAAGAAGAATAAGATAGTTTTGAGAGTAAACTTGCTCAGAATATAAAAACAGATAGTAAAAGTTTCCACAAATATATTAAAAAAAGAGTAGCTAAGGTAAATATTGGTCCTTTAGAGGATGAGAAAGGAGATTTAATAATGGGAGATGAGGAAATGGCTGAGGAATTTGAGTCGGTCTTCACAGTGGAAAACACAAATAACATGCCAGTGACTGATGGAAATGAGGCTATGGCAGGTGAGGACCTTGGGGGTCCTTGGGGGTTACTGGGTTATGGGGATAGGGAAGATATTTGGGCTTAAGTAGGGTGCTCTTTGTAAGGGCCGGTGCAGACCTGATGGGCCGAATGGCCTCCTTCTTCACTGTAAATTCTATGATTCTATGATTCTATGAGTCGATTGTTATCATTAAGGAGGTAGTGATGGGCAAGCTAATGGGGCTAAATGGCAGCACAGTAGCACAGTGGTTAGCAGTGTCGCTTCACAGCTCCAGGGTCCCAGATTCGATTCCCGGCTTGGGTCACTGTCTGTGTGGAGTCTGCATGTTCTCCCCGTGTCTGGGTGGGTTTCCTCCGGATGCTCCAGTTTCCTCCCACATTCCAAAGATGTGCAGGTTACGTGGATTGGCCATGCTAAATTGCCCTTCGTGTCCAAAAGGGTTGGGTCGGATTGCTGAGTTGTGGGAATGGAATGGAGATGTGGGCTTAAGTGGGGTGCTCTTTCCAAGGGCTGGTGCAGACTCGATGGGCCAAATGGCCTCCTTCTGCACTGTAAATTCTATGATCCTACAATTCTAAAGGTAGACAAGTTTCCTGTCCCTGATGGAATGCATCCCAGGATATTAAAAGAGATGGCTAGGGAAATTGCAAATGCACTCGTGATAATTTACCAAAATTCATTAGACTCTGGAGTGGTCTCGGCAGATTGGAAATTAGCGAATTTGACACCACTGTTTAAAAAAGGAGGTAAGCAAAAAGCAGGTAATTATAGGCCAGTTAGCTTAACTTCGGTAGTAGGGAAGATGCTGGAATCTATCATCAAGGAAGAAATAGCGAGGCATCTGGATGGAAATTGTCCCATTGGGCATACACAGCATGGGTTCATAAAGGGCCTAACTAATTTAGTGGAATTTTCTGAGGACATTACCAGTGCGATAGACAACAGCGAGCCAATGGATGTGGTATATCTGGATTTCCAAAAAGCTTTTGACAAGGTGCCACACAAAAGGTTGCTGCATAAGATAATGATGCATGGCATTAAGGGTAAAGTAGTAGAATGGATAGGGGATTGGTTAATTAATAGAAAGCGGAACGTGAGAGGCCTGAACGGACCGATAAAAAGGGCCCGAGTGCTCGCGCATTTGAAAGGACTAAGGGCAGACGTGGTTATGCTCCAAGAGACGCACCTAAAGGTGGCGGACCAAGTTAGGCTAAGGAAAGGATGGGTGGCACAGGTGTTCCACTCAGGACTGGACGCAAAGAATAGAGGGGTGGCCATTTTGGTGGGGAAACGGGTAGCATTTGAAGCAAAGAACATCGTAGCAGATAGCGGAGGTAGATATGTAATGGTGAGTGGCAGGCTGGAGGGAATGGAGGTCGTGTTGGTTAATGTGTATGCCCCAAACTGGGACGATGCGGGATTTATGAGACGGATGCTGGGGCGTATACCGGACCTGGAGGTAGGAAACTTGATTTTAGGAGGGGACTTTAATACGGTGCTGGACCCGGGGCTAGATAGATCCAGCTCAAGGACCGGAAGAAGGCCGGCAGCGGCCAAGGTACTTAAGGGGTTTATGGACCAAATGGGGGGAGTGGATCCATGGCGATTTCTTAGTCCTAGGGCTAGGGAGTTTTCCTTCTTCTCCCATGTCCATAAAGTGTACTCCCGGATAGATTTTTTTGTTTTGGGAAGGTCGTTGATCTCTAGGGTGGAAGAAGCTGAGTACTCAGCCATAGCGGCTTCGGATCATGCCCCACATTGGGTGGACCTGGAATTAGGAGAGGAAAGGGAGCAGAGAACACTCTGGCGATTAGATATGGGACTGATGGCGGATGAGGGAGTGTGTGCAAGAGTGCGGGGGTGTATTGAGAGATACCTGGAGGTCAATGACGACGGCGAGGTCCCTGTGGGAGTGGTATGGGAAGCACTAAAAGTGGTGGTCAGAGGAGAGCTGATCTCCATTGGGGCCCACAAAAGGAAAACAGAGGCCAAGGAAAGGGAAAGATTACTGGGGGAGATTTTAAGGGTGGATAGGGAATTTGCAGAGACCCCGGAGGACGAATTGTACAGGGAGAGGAGACGACTCCAGCTGGAATTTGACCTTCTGACCACCAGAAAGGCGGAGGTACTGTGGAGGAAGGCACAGGGGAGGAGGTATGAATATGGGGAAAAGGCTAGTCGCCTGTTGGCTCATCAATTGCGAAAGAGGGCAGCAGCGAGGGAGATCGGAGGAATTAGAGATGAAAGGGGAGACACGGTGCGAAGGGCAGGAAAGATAAATGAGGTGTTCAAGACCTTCTATGAGGAACTGTATAGGTCTCAACCCCCAGAGGGAGAGGAGGGGATGCGGCAGTTCCTGGACCAATTGAGGTTCCCGAAAGTGGAGGAGCGGGGGGTGGTAGGCCTGGGGGCACCGATTGGGGTGGACAAGGTTATTAAGGGACTGGGAAGCATGCAAGCAGGGAAGGCCCCAGGACCAGACGGGTTCCCAGTGGAGTATTACAGAAAATATGTGGACTTGTTGGCCCCGTTGATGGTGAGGACGTTTAATGAGGCCAGGAAAGGGGGGACTCTACCCCCGACGATGTCGGAGGCGACGATATCGTTAATTTTGAAGAGGGATAAAGATCCGTTGCAGTGCGGGTCCTATAGACCCATTTCATTATTGAACGTGGACGCCAAATTGTTGGCAAAGGTACTGGCATCGAGGATAGAGGACTGTGTCCCGGGGGTGGTGCACGAAGACCAGACAGGGTTCGTAAAAGGGAGACAACTGAATGTTAACGTGCGACGACTATTAGGGGTGATAATGATGCCCCCAGTGGAGGGGGAGGCAGAGATAGTGGCGGCAATGGACGCAGAGAAGGCATTTGATAGGGTGGAGTGGGAGTATTTATGGGAAGTGTTAAGGAGGTTTGGGTTTGGGAACGGGTTTATTAGCTGGGTGAAACTTCTTTATGGGGCTCCAACGGCAAGCGTAGTTACAGGTCGACATAGATCGGAGTATTTCCGACTATATAGGGGAACAAGACAGGGGTGCCCGCTGTCTCCATTGTTGTTCGCGTTGGCAATTGAACCTCTGGCCATGGCGTTGAGAGACTCCAGGAAATGGAGAGGGGTGATTAGAGGGGGAGAAGAACACCGAGTCTCGTTATACGCGGATGACCTATTGTTATACGTGTCGGACCCAGCGGGGGGGATGATAGAGGTTATGCGAATTTTGTGGGGGTTCGGGGATTTCTCGGGGTATAGGCTAAACATGGGGAAGAGTGAATTATTTGTGATACATCCAGGGGACCAGAGTAGAGAGATAGAAGGCTTGCCTCTAAGGAAAGTGGAAAGAAACTTCCGATACCTGGGGATTCAGATCGCTAGGAGCTGGGGAACCTTGCACAGACTTAATCTGACACGGTTGGTAGAACAAATGGAGGAGGACTTCAAGAGGTGGGACATGCAGCCTCTATCGCTGGCGGGCAGGGTGCAAGCAATTAAGATGATGGTACTCCCGAGGTTCTTATTTGTATTTCAATGTCTCCCTATACTAATCACCAAGACCTTTTTTAATAAAATAGACAGGAGCATCACGAGCTTCGTGTGGGCAGGGAAAGTTCCGAGAGTAAGGAGGGGGTTCCTTCAGCGTAGTAGGGACAGAGGAGGATTGGCACTACCGAACTTGGGCGATTACTATTGGGCCGCCAATGTGGCAATGATACGTAAATGGATGATGGAGGGTGAGGGAGCGGCGTGGAAAAGACTGGAGAGAAAGTCCTGTAAAGGGACGAATTTAGAGGCGCTGGTGACGGCGCCGCTACCGATCTCACCTAAAAAGTTTACCATGAACCCGGTGGTGGCAGCAACATTGAATATCTGGGGACAGTGGAGGCGACAGAGAGGGGTGCGGAGAGCCCTGGTGGGGTCCCCAATCAGGAACAACCATAGGTTCGCCCCAGGAAGAATGGATGGAGGATTTCAGAGCTGGTACCAGTTGGGAATTAGGAGGGTGGGAGATTTATTTATAGATGGGACTTTTGCAAGCTTGGGAGCATTGGAGGAAAAGTATAAGTTGCCCCGGGGAAATTTCTTGAGATATATGCAGGTGAGGGCGTTTACTAGACAACAGGTGAGGGAATTTCCGTTGCTCCCGACACAGGGGATACAGGACAGGGTGCTTTCAGGGGTGTGGGTCGGAGAGGGCAAGGTGTCAGAGATTTACCGAGAGATGAGGGAAGAGGGGGAGGAGTCGGTGGGCGAACTAAAAGGAAAGTGGGAAGAACTAGGGGAGGAGATAGAGGAGGGTATGTGGGCTGATGCCCTAAGCAGGGTAAATTCCTCTTCCTCATGCGCCAGGCTTAGCCTGATTCAATTTAAGGTGCTACATAGAGCACACATAACGGGAGCAAGATTGAGCAGGTTCTTTGGAGTGGAGGACAAATGTGGGAGGTGGCGGGAGCCCGGCAAACCACGCACATATGTTTTGGGCGTGTCCGGCACTGGAAGGGTATTGGAAGGGAGTGACGGGAGTGATTTCGCGGGTGGTGAAGGCCCGGGTCAAACCAGGCTGGGGGTTAGCTCTATTTGGAGTTGCGGAAGAGCCAGGAGTGCAGGAGGCGAAAGAGGCCGATGTTGTGGCCTTTGCGTCCCTAGTAGCCCGGCGCAGGATCCTACTCATGTGGAAGGAGGCGAAACCCCCCGGACTGGAGGCCTGGGTAAATGATATGGCGGGATTCATTAAACTGGAGCAGATAAAGTTTGCCCTGAGAGGATCGGCTCAAGGGTTCACCAGGCGGTGGCAGCCATTTCTCGACTACCTAGGGGAACGTTAGAGGGAAGACAGATGACCAGCAGCAGCAACCCAGGGGGAAGGGGGGGGGGGGGAGGGGGGGGGGGTTTAGTTTAGTTTAGGTCAAAGATAAAGGGGTTTTATTACTTGTGTATTGTTAAAAATTTCTGTATTGTTATTGTTGCGTTTGCTTTGTAAGAGGGGAAAAATTGTTGTTTGGGAAAAAAATTTCAATAAAACATATTTAAAAAAAAAAAATTAATAGAAAGCAAAGAGTGGGCACTAATGGGTGTTTCTCTGGTTGGAATCAGTAGCTAGTGGTGTCCACAGGGATCAGTGTTGGACCCACAATTATTCACAATTTACATAAATGATTTGGAGTTGGGGACGAAGTGCAATGTGTCCAAGTTTGCAGACGACACAAAGATGAGTGGTAAAGCAAAAAGTGCAGAGGATACTGGAAGTTTGCAGAGGGATTTGGATAGTTTAAGCGAATGGGCTAGGGTCTGGCAGATGGAATACAATATTGAAAAATGTGAGGTTATCCATTTTGGTAGGAATAACAGCAAAAGGGATTATTATTTAAATGATAAAATATTAAAGCATGCTGCTGTGCAGAGGGATCTGGGTAGTGCATGAGTTGCAAAAAGTTGGCTTGCAGGTGCAACAGGTGATTAAGAAGGCAAATGGAGTTTTGTCCTTCATTGCTAGAGGGATGGAGTTTAAGACTTGGGAGGTTATGCTGCAACTGTATAAGATGGTAGTGAGGCCACACCTGGAATATTGTGTTCAGGTTTGGTCTCCTTACCTGAGAAAGGACGTACTGGCACTGGAGGGTGTGCAGAGGAGATTCACTAGGTTAATCCCAGAGTTGAGAGGGTTGGATTACGACAAGGGGTTGAGTAGACTAGGACTGTACTCGCTGGAATTCAGAAGGATGCAAGGGGATCTTATAGAAACATATAAAATTTTGAAGGGAATAGATAGGATAGATGCGGGGACGTTGTTTCCACTGTCGGGTCAAAGCAGAACTAGGGGGCATAGCCTCAAAATAAGGGCAAGTAGATTTAGGCATGAGTATAGGAGGAACTTCTTCACCCAAAGGGTTGTGAATCTATGGAATTCCCTGCCCAGCGAAGCAGTTGAGGCTCCTTCATTAAATGTTTTCAAGTTAAAGATAGATAATATTTTGAAGAATTAAAGGATTAAGGGTTATGGTGTTCGGGTGGGAAACTTGAGCTGAGTCCACAAAAGATCAGCCATGATCTCATTGAATGGTGGAGCAGGCTCGAAGGGCCAGATGGTCTACTCCTGCTCCTAGTTCTTATGTTCTTATGCAGCAGACAATGGCCAGAATTCTCCGGTTGTTTGCTCACGGTGGGATTCTCTGGTTGGACCTGCAACGCTCCCCCGTTGCTGTAACCGGATCCTAATGGCTGGGGGCAATTGGTTGCCCCGTGTTTCTTGGGGAATATGAGCTCGTCGGGGCAATCATTAACCTTTCAACTATATAAATAGAGCTGGCCAGTGTGGTACCGGCCAGAGAGCGAGAACCAGTAATGAACTATTGGTGCTGTGTAAATATTGTTGTCAATAAAGTTACTTTCTGTTCACTCTACAAACTCACAAAACCCACCCATGGGTTTCCCGGCGGAAACCTCCCAACAGCACTAGGAAAACACTCCATGAGGACATTGGCCGGGATTTTCCAGCTCCCCTGCAGTGGGGTTTCCTATGGCAGATCCCATGGCCACCCATGGAATCTCCTGGTTCCAGCAAAGTCAATGGAAATTCACATGATTCGCACACCGCATTGCCAGAGAACCCACATCAGGGGTTGATTCCCACGGGACCGGAAGATCCCGTCGGTGGAAAGGGCTGGAGAATCCCATTCATTGTTCCTGAAACTGTTTTTGTGTAACCAAACCAGCCTGGATACACCAGGAATCAATGTCCCAGGAATCTCAATCCCTCCCTCCTTCACCAGCTCTCCAACCATGTTTCAGCTCTTTTTCATATTTCTGTACTCAATAATGCATGGAATCAGTCGTAATCCGAAAGTTTTTACTCCTGAGTTCTTGTTTGCTAAAATCTATTTGCAAAACATCACCCCTCTTTCTACCTGTGACATTGATACCAATATGGATCACAACCTCTGACTGTTCACCCTCCCTCCACAAGGTGCAAAGACAGCCTTATATCAGTTTAAACCTTTGGTTTGTAAACTCTGGCTTTTTGGCCTGAAACTTAATATTACATTCACTTCTGCTGTGGTCACTTTTAGTCAGGTATTCTCTTCTAATAAGATTGCTGATGAACTTTCATTTCTAATCGCTCTTGTTCTTCAAGAATATATAGTTTCAGGGAGCTCTATAATACACTGATGCCCTCAGAAATTTGTTTTTGTCGTAATTTGAGCTTTCCTGCTTCTCCCACACTGTAATCTAACCATTATCTTGCTTTTGCAAAAGCCTCTCTGATCTGCAAATTTATGTATACAATTACTTCATCACTGCATCAAGATCACTGCAGGCATTTCTCACGAAAGTCTTACATCCTTCTAATCCTCGGTTTTTTCCAGTGATTTCCCACTACCTGTTCAATCGTCCTCATATCCCCTCTTTCCAATACTATGACATTTTATCAATATTGCTCCTCTTCCTTTTTTGCCAATTTCTCTGTCCTTTCTAAAGGCCTTGTAGCCAGGAATATTTAGCACCCAATAATAGCCAGCTTGCAGACAGGGCATACACTTTAAGCTGACTGTGTGCTTCTAATGTGCATGTTTCACTCCTGGTACTATGTGCACATATGAATACTTGAGATGCTGCCAATGTTGCCTCTGTCAACCATCTCTGCCAGGCCCAGGGAATCGTCCTGTGTTTGATGTGAATGATATTTAGATTTAGATTTATTGTCACGTGTCCTGAGGTACGTGAAAAGTATTGTTCTGTGTGCAGTCCAGGCAGATTGTTGCATGCATGAAAAAAACAGAGGACATACAATAAATACACAATGTAAATACATAGATATAGACATTGGGTGAAACATACGGGGCGGAATTCTCCTCCCCCTACGCCGGGTGGGAGAATCGCCCGGGCGCCGCGCGAGTCCCACCACACGTCCCGACGCCCGCACGTGATTCTCCCACCCCCCCCCCCAAACCGGCGCAGCGCGAATCACGGCTGGCCGCTGGGAGAATCGCCGCTTGCTGTTGGTAATGGGCGAGCGCCTATTCTCCGGCCCGGATGGGCCAAGCGGCCTGCCCAACACGACAGGTTCCCGCCGGCGCCATCCACACCTGGTCGCAGCCGGCGGGAACAGCGCGGGAACGCTGGGGGGGGGGGGGCCTGTGGGGAGGCGAGGGGGGTTCCTGCACCGGGGGGGAGCTCAAAAGGGGTCTGGCCCGCGATCGGTTCCCACCGATCGGCAGGCTGGCCTCTCTGAAGGAGGACGTCCTTTCCTCCGCTGGCCCACAGGATCGATCCGCCATCTTCTTGCGGGGCGGCCGCGGGGAGGACGGGAACCGCGCATGCGCGGGTTGGCGCTGGCCAACCCGCGCATGCGCGGGTGATGTCATTTACGCAGCGCCGGTCACGTCACTTATGCGGCGCCGCTCCTTGCCCCCCGGGGGTGGGAGAATAGGGGGCTGGGAGCGGCCTCCGACGCCGGAGTGAAACACTCCGGTTTTCACTCCGGCGTCGGGACTTAGTCTCCCGATGGGAGAATTGCGTGAGTGTAGTGCTACAACAGTAGAGAAAATGCGTAGGGAGATCAGTTCAGTCCATAAGAGGGTCATTCAGGAGTCTGGTAACAGCGGGGAAGAAGCTGTTTTGAATTTGTTAGTTCGTGTTCTCAGACTTTTGTATCTTCTGCTCAATGGAAGAGGTTGGAAGAGAAGATAACCTGGATGGGAGGGGTCTTTGATTATGTTGCTCACTTTCCCAAGGTAGCAGGAGGTGTAGACAGAGTCAATGGATGGGAGGCGGGCTCGCGTGCTGGACTGGGCTGTGCCTCCCTCAATTTCCTGACTTGGCACGAGAGAACCTACAGCAAATCATCAGAAATGTAGGGCAGCTCTTCAATCATCTCTGATCCCACAATTACTCCAAATAATTTTTGACAAAACTAAGAGCATGGCATTTGTTATGGCTCATGGTTAGAATTTCGATTTGGTCTCTTTCCCTGTTAGACATTATTACATTGAAATGTATTGAATTGTGCAGCGGACAGCAATGTCCTTGGAGCTTTGCGTGGTGGTGGGAAAACATAAGGTGCCACTAATCTTCCTAGATGCCTAACTTTTCCCTTCAAGAAGCCAACAGTATACTCAATAATAATCTTGCTGGTTGCAAGTCTTGTAGTTTTTGAATCTGACAACTGTTATCTACTTTATTGCTGGGTCACTATCTCAGCCACGTTTTGTACAGTCAGAATCAAAGACATCCCCCATAAACATGCCTTCACTCCTTACAAACCAGAGTTCCTGAAATCACGGATGCACTGTATGCCTGGGCATTAGACTATATAAAATTCGAGCGAGACAAAACCCATCAGGATGACTGGGCAGCAGGAATCTCCACCACTTCCGGAATGCCCCAGGTCCAGGAGTATATTATGGCATGCAATGTTGTTTTGTGTACGCCGGGGCAACAGCGAGCGCCCTTCATTGATAGGAAGGGGTTCCACTCCCTGAATGTTCAACATGTGTACGACCACGACCTCCGGATCATGCACGAAGACACCGCTTCCCAGGGAGTGTGCATGACAGCTATATCCTTGGACACTCGGAGATCACCTGTGTCTTCGTGGACCACCCCAGGACAATGGGTTGGCTCTTGGGAGATAAGGGGTACCCGCTGAGGTCCTGCCTAATGAGACCGATGCAGAGACCTGGTATAAAGAGGCCCATGTTGCCACCTTTGCTGTGATTGAGCGGTGCATTGGATGCTCAATATGCAGTTCCGGTGCCTCGACCAATCTGGTGATGCACTGCAGTACACCCCCCCAGAGGGTCACCTACTTTGTGGTGGTCTGCTGTGCCCTCCACAACCTGGCACATGAGCAAGGCGATGTGCTGAAGGTGGAGCAGGGACATGCAGCCTCGTCTGAGGAGGAGGATGAGGAGGAGCCTGACCAGGAGGGGCTGGAAGACAAGCCTGGGGAGGACTTGCGGAGCAGCCAAAGGATGGAGGAAAGGCGCCAAAGAGAATTCGACATGCCTATAGGACCAGAGAAGCCCTCATCCTCTCTCGCTTCTCTTAGTTCAGGGCTTTGTCTGTCATCCTTCCTACCCCCTTCTCATCCATCTCCCCCCCGCACCCCCTCCCCCCCACCCTGGCAGCTGGACTCCCTGAAATCCTGGCAGTGCCACCTAGGCCTAACGACTCATTTAAATATTTAGATATTCTAATCTGGATCACGGTGAGATCGGGACCGTGACGTCTCGTGAAGTTCGGTTGAATCTCGGAAGACATCTCGAGCTTCGCGAAGCATGCGAGAGACCTCTCGAGAGATTTATCGGCTTCGCCAGACACCAAGCCAGGTACAACGTGGCCGTTAAATCAAGCCCCAAAATTTTGGCCTCAACTATTTTCTGTGATAGTGAATTCCACAGACTTACCGCCCTCTGGGTGAAGAAATGTTTCCTCATGCCGATCCTAACTGGTCTTATCTGTATCCTCAGACTCTGACCCCTGGTTCTGGACTCCCCACCATTGGGAACATCCTTCCTGCATGTACCCTGTCTGGTCCTGTTGGGACCTTAGAGGTTTCCATGAAATGCCTCCTCATTCTTCTGAACTCCAGCAAATACATTCCTAACTGACTCATTCTCTCCTCATATGTCAGTCCCGCCATCTCAGGAACCAGTCTGGTAAACCTTTGCTGCACTCCCTCTATAGCAAGAACGTTCTCCCTCAGATAAGGAGGCTAAAGCTGAGCATGATATTCCATGTGTGGTCTCACCAAAGCCCTGTATAATTGCAGAAAGACATCCCTGCTCCTGTTCTTAAATCCTCTTGCTATGAAGGCCAAGATACCATTTGCCTTCTTTACCACCTGCTGCACCTGCATGGTCACCTTCAGCGACGAGTATACAAGGACACCAAGGTCTCATTGCACAATCCCCTCTCTCAGTTTATAGCCGTTCAGATAATAACCTGTCTTCCTGTTTTCGTTACCAAAGTCCACATTACACTGCATCTGCATCTGCCATACATTTGCCCACTCAATCAGCTAGTCCAAATCACAATGAAGCATCTCTGCATCCTCTCCACAGCTCACTCTGCCACCCAGCTTTGTGTCATCTGCAAATCTGGAGATATTACATTTTGTTCTCTCATCTAAATCATTTTATTATATTTTGTGAATAGCTGGGATTCCAGCACTGACCTCTAATAACTGTCGATCAAAAAAAGACCTGTTCATTCCTACTCTTTGTTTCCTGTCTGCATGGAGACCAAAACAGAGTTGTTGACTTTTAATTGTCCTCTGAAATGGCCACTCAGTTTTAAAAAAACAACAACAAACAAAATCTGATAAAGTTGAAACAAGACAGATTGTCTGACATCAACCTAGGCAATGGACATGACAAAGGCAGAAAGTCAACACTTTAAGGTCCTCCCCAATAGCATCTGCTGGAATTTGCCAAATTTGGGAGAGCTATTCCCCAGACTATGTCCTTCTAAAAGAAAATGGTATACATTTCCCAGAGATCAACTCAAAGGATCACATGATAAGATTTCACATTTTAGGACTTTTACTGTAACAACATAGACGAAACATTGGAATCCATGGACTTGAAATGTTAACTCACTTTCTCTCCTGATAGATGCTGGCAAACATGCTGAGTTTTTCTAGCAGCCTCTGTTCTTGTTTCAGATTCTGGCATCCACAGTATTTTGATTATTATAGACTAAACATTACCTAGTAAGCAGCTAATGTACTAAATTAGAGAAAGGTTATTATCTAGTCACTTGTTAATACAACTGAAAATCCCATTCTACATTTATACAATACACTCCAGAAATGTAGTCCTGTTTTAAAGACCCATACATTCCTCGCTTCATGAAATGAAATGACAGGATGCTTTAACAGGATGCATCTTTCAATGTCCTTTAAATTAAAGTCACTCAAACCTCTGAATGTACTTGAAGGTACCCTTAGGTGAATCCATGTCCTTTCACTCTACACAAGTTCTATGCCTTCATCCTCACCAGCATTCTTTTTTGAGATTACCCGGAGAACAATTATTTTCTCCTGTTTGGCTTGGAGAATCTATTGTCCCAAATATTTCAGTCTGACTGACTGAGTCTGTGAATATAGGCAATATCAAGGCTAGTTGCCTTATTTGTGTTAAGTTGTTAAAATCTGTATCTTACTTTGAAGAGATTTTGATTTAAGTTTCAGCCTCCACAACAGACAAGGCACAAGAGCTTATATGCAAGGAGATTTTGTAGTCAATCTCATCTCCAATTTTATCTTGAATTATCACAGACAGTTTAAAACATAACCAATTTATTAAGTCCAGCAATCATATCAAGATGAATTTCCCAGTGACTAATGGAAATAACCGAAGATTTCAAATTTTTAGACAGTGAGTAACAAATAAACTAAAATCAACTAAATATTACTTAACAGGTAACTATTACCCCCAACTAAAGACTCTTTCTTCCTTAAATCTCCAAAATCTCCGAGAGTAAGCCCCTCCTTTTCAAACAGAAATCCAACTTTTACAAGCATTCTGCTCAGTTACTAATTCAAAAACAGTTCATTCTGAACTTCCTTTGTGTCTCTCTGTATCTGCTGTGTAATCCGAAAAGCAGCTGTCCCACTTTCAATGTTAAAGTGTGAAAACTGTTTTTTGCTTCTCAACAGGTTTCAGTCTGGGTTCATTTCCACTTGGTAACAGATCACATGAGCCTGAGTCCAGGCAGAGGTTTAGATTCCCCCCATTTAGATATGCTGTTTCACCTAAAATTATTGGAAAGGTTAACAAAAAAGCTCCATATTCATAACACTATTTAAGCAATAGCCTCACATAGTCAGAGCAACCAAATCACACCTTACAATCAATGTCCCAGGCTCCTTCATTACTTTAATAAGGATCAGGGAGTCCAAAGTAAGCAAAAGTAAACAACATTTATTTAACAACAATTATCACAGCTGCCATGCAGCGCCGAGGACCCGGGATCGGACCCGGGATCGATCCCGGCCCCGGGTCACTGTCCGTGTGGAGTTTACACATTCTCCCTGTGTCTGTGTGGGTTTCACACCCACAAGCCAAAGATGTGCAGGGTAGGTGGGTTGGCCACGCTAAATTTCCCCTTAATTGGAAAAATGAGAATTGGGTACTCTAAATGTTTTTTTAAATTAATAATTTTACAACAATTATATACATGAGTACTGGTAGAACCTCACCAGGTTCTCTTTCTTGCCAGTCAGTTCCTTTCATACAAGCACGGTAAGCTATCCCGCCCCTGGGCGGGGGGGGGGGGGGGGGGGGGGGAGCTCGTACTCCTTAATGAGCGTTGAGCATTGGGACTACAATCATCCGTATGTCCCATGCTGGTTATTACAATTACCATTCCTAGGTAGATCCTGTCCCATCGGCTGGGTAGATCCACAACAGGTGGTAGCATAGCTGTACACAATCAGGAGGGTATGGACCTGAGAGTCTTCAATATTGACTCTGGGCCCATTTGAGGTCTCATGGCATCAGGTGCCAAATATAGGTAAAAGAGCTGAATTCCAGATATAAGGTGAGAGTGATTGCTCATGACGTCAAGGCAACATTTGAAAGAGGGACAGCAAGGTGCTCTGCTAAAATCAAAGTCAATGGGAATCGGGTGGAAACTTTCCACTGCTTGGGGTCATACCTGAAGATTGTTGGATTCCTATTATTACAACCCTGGGACATCATTGCAGGCAATCCTTATGGTAATGTCCCACATGCAGCCATGTTCAGCTGCTTCATCAATATCTGATGATATTCAATACGTATTCAGCAAGTCAGGCACATAATTTGGACTCTCTTCCACGTATCAATATTCCTTTTAAGCTCAGCTACTGAAAACTGCACGCTAAATTCATGTTTTTTCACCACTGAGAAGCGGGGAATTAAATTAACCAACTTTGTCCTAAAGCAGGGATTTATTCCAGTATCATGTACCTTTGAAAACCAATGGATTTCACTATCATTTAGTAAATCAGATTTCATTCTGCCCTGAAAATACATTACATGTAGTTTTCAGAAGGGTCTCTGAAATGCAAATTATGAGGACCTGTATGCTTGAATTCTGGCATTTTGAGGAGAGCGCATCAATTCATATGATGAGTTATCCTGTAATCTTATTATCGACAGTGGTTTCCTGTTCGGTATTGTTAACAATCCAGATGATTATGTACTTGAATTTAATTTTTGTCTAGCTGATTGGGCCAGCTTTCTCTTTTCTGTATTCTGTAATGAGTCCCATTCAAAACTATTGTGTAACTAGAAAAGCAACCAAATCAAAGAACCAAGTGCACAGCATCTTCAGAGCTTCTCCTTATTTATTAACAATTGACTGCTTTGTCAATTATCAGCCAACTAAGCGGAAAATTATTATGGCCTACAAATGAATCTGCCCTTTTGTCTTATCTTGTTATATCAGAATGACAAAATGCTAGTGCTGAAGCAACTATAGAGTTGTATTTCACCTAAGGGAGGATGTGCGGTAACAGGGTACCCACAAGTGGAAGAGTAAAACCAGCCAGATTTGAGTTACTCTTTCCCCATGATGCATAACATTGAATTTGAAGACTAGTTGCATGCTCTGCTTATTGTCATGTACTTAAGATTCTTTAGAGAATTTATTATTTGAGAGAATGTATGCTAAAATGTACAGCTGAAATACATTGATAAGTAAGTCAACATATCCAACAAAGACCTTTCATTCAAAAACAACCTACTTTCATATCTTTAGTGTAGTAAATATCTCAAACATGCTTTACAGGAGTGTTATCAAACACCAAGCCACAGGGGCTGTTTAGCACAGGGCTAAATCGCTGGCTTTAAAAGCAGACCAAGGCAGGCCAGCAGCACGGTTCAATTCCCGTAACAGCCTCCCCAAACAGGCGCCGGAATGTGGCGACTAGGGGCTTTTCACAGTAACTTCATTTGAAGCCTACTTGTGACAATAAGCGAGGGCAGCTCACCACCACTTTTTCAAGGGCATTTAGGAATAGACAATAAATGCTGGCTTAGTCAGTGATGCCCACATTCCATGAGTGAATAAAACAAAAATTGAATAATGGTAATTATAATAATAATGATACAACAATTATAATTGATAATATAAAAAGAAAGAAGTTAGAAAGATAACTTTACTGAAAGGAGACTGCACATGTGTGTATGTATATATGTATATATCAGAAAAAAAGAAGAAAGGCAATTTTTTTAACCACAAACAATAACCCCAAATAAGTCTGTTTCACAACAGGACCCTAAATTGGCAAAATTGCACCTTGGCACATAAATTACCAAGTCTCTGAATAACCTTACAAAAGGGTTAGACACTTTGGTCAGACAATCCAAGTTACTTTGACTCACTAATCCACTCCTGCAGCAGCAATTCCTGTAAGCAGTGCCCCTTTATGAGATATTTCTTGCTCCATTCCTGTCTTTCAAGGCCTTGTTCAGACTTTCCCAAAATATAGGTCTTAACAACCATGAGTCTTTATCAACCTTTCTGGCAGACTTGACAAAACCTGCAGGCTTCACAGAACTCAGACTGTTTATAAATCCATCTCGTTGACCACCCCAAGTGTAAGGCTATTAATTATCCTGGTTTGTAATTCAAGGGTCAGGAAGGTTAATACAGTAAGTACAGTTCCTCTTTTTAAACAATGTAAAAGCAATTTTGTTTTGTAGCAGTGCATCTAGAAAAAATAAAACATTCAGTCAAAACTGGGGTGCAATTAAAAATCAAAAGTGAAGCAGAAATTAAATTGCAAAGGTTATTGCTTGCTGACCATAAGCCTATGGGCAGATTTTAAGGAGCACTTTAAAAGAGAAGAGTCAAGCTGAACGCATGGCAAAGAAATTAAAATCAGGAATACAGAAGTGGCCAGAACAATTAAACAAAATGATTTAGAAGGAAGCCATTGTTCTGCTATTACTAACAAAAATGCTGTATCGAAGTAATTAATTCCTTGCTCTTCAATAACCTGTAAAAAAGGGGCTTGGTACAATTAATGAACAAAAGCAACACTGATCAGACAGCTGACAGATCACAAAATCTTACAGCTTCACAAAGTAACATGTCAGGCTTTTGATTATCTCCAAAAATAATGCATACACATTATGAAGTGCATTATTGTTTCAATGTAACATGCTTGGCAATAAAAGTCAATGATGGTGAGTATGAACCAGGTTTCAGTTTGAGTGTCATGCAGGATGCGACCATCAGTGTAGGCAAAGTCTTGATATCATGTGGATGCCTGCATCACGGAAGGCACTGTATAATTCTACTGTTGATATAGATATTTCACTGCTTTAAGAGACAAAAAGATAGATTTAAGGGATTTATATTTGTATTGGGAAGCATTAGAAATAAGCGGCGCGATTCTCCGGAAACATTTCCAAGTGCTGTAGCGAGCGGGAATTGACACATGTTTCCCGACGCTCGGCACAGCGGGGACGGCAACAACATTAATTAATTCAACATTAATTGGTTCACTTAACGAGTCTTCCCGCCTCGAATGCCGGCTCGTCAGCTGATTCGCCGGGACCACGTTCGCCAGGCCCCCGCTAACAACACCAAGCAGCACTTAGGCAACTGTTATAGT
Source organism: Scyliorhinus torazame (assembly GCF_047496885.1). Taxonomy (NCBI): domain Eukaryota; kingdom Metazoa; phylum Chordata; class Chondrichthyes; order Carcharhiniformes; family Scyliorhinidae; genus Scyliorhinus; species Scyliorhinus torazame. Next base: position 296,352,185 of record NC_092713.1, on the reverse strand, counting down.
CGACACAATGGTGCAGACCATGGGAACCACCAGGGCTGGCAGAGCCAGATGATGCTGGGGTAGCCGGGGCCTGAACCAGCTGCCCCTCCGACTATGGGCACTGACCGGGAGGACGGGTGCTGACTGCCAACCCAGACCGTCTGATGGAGTGGACTGGAGGCCATCAACTCCCCCGAGTTCCATCCCTCTGATAAGGCCGCATCTCATGGTCAGCACATGGGACAGGGCGCCACGGCTGTGCATGTGCCGTCGACAAGTGTGCCGGCGCCCTCTAGCCCCAGAGCCCCGGGAAACGCCTGCCAGAGGCATCGAAAGCCACGGGACAAGGTAAGCAGCTGACTGCCTCCACCTCAGATGTGCATCCTGGAGAGACACCTAGACGTAGTGGTAGAGCTAGGAGGGCCAGGCACGTTGAGGATCACTGAGAGCACCGGGTGGGGGGCGAAGGGTAGGGAGCGGTTGAGGGGGGTGTGGAGAGTGAGGATGGGGGCAGCACCATTCAGGAGAGTGGGGACCTGAATTGAATAATCAACACCTTTGTGCACAACCAGTAGGAAGCTACGGTCACTTTCTTCTGCAATGCATCACTGCATGCCCTGGATGTTAGCTGCTGTATGTGTGGTATTGCATCCCACAGTGTTCAGGTGCAGTGTCCATGCTTCAAGGTGTGATTGGGATGCTAGGCAAAGACTCCCACATGCTACATGGCCCGTCCACCCACGGGGATCCACTTGGATTGAGTGAAGTGCTCATTTATCCATGATTGCTATTCCCTATTAGCAACAATTGGCAGGGACAAGGGTTGCTCTCGGAATGGGTACACACGATCCAGGAGTTGGCATGGTGGTGCCACAAGTGGCTGCCCGCTGGTTGCCCCCTCACCAGTGCACCCCCCCCATCCTCCAATGGCAACCCAACCTTACAGCGGGTCCCCCACCCTCAACTGAGTGTTCCCCATCCCCCCGCCGAGCACAGGGGCAGCACGCCCAGTGCTCCTGGGCTCTTTGCCTGTGAGCAAAGATAGCTACTCACCTCTTCGACTCCCCACAGAAGCCCTTCAACAAAAAACAAAGAACAAAGAAAAGTACAGCACAGGAACAGGCCCTTCGGCCCTCCAAGCCTGCGCCGACCCTGCTGCCCATCTAAACTAAAATCTTCTACACTTCCAGGGACCGTATCCCTCTATTTCCATCCTATTCATGTGTTTTTCAAGATTCCCCTTAAACGTCACTATCATCCCTGCTTCCACCACCTCCTCCGGCAGCGAGTTCCTGGCATCCACTACTCTCTATGTAAAAAACTTCCTCGTACATCTCCTCTCAACCTTACCCCCTAGTAATTGACCCCTTTACCGTGGGAAAAAGTCTCTGACTATCCACCCTGTCAATGCCCCTCATAATTTTGTAGACCTCTATCAGGTCGCCCCTCAGCCTCTGTCGTTCCGGTGAGAACAAACAGAGTTTATTCAACCTCTCCTCATTGCCAATGCCCTCCATACCAGGCAACATCCTGTTAAATCTCTTCTGCACCCTTCCACCTGGTTCATATTTTTAAAAAGGAATACTAGTCGACGCCACTGGGAGCACTTGCTGGGGAGGCCGCTGAATGATGGGAGGCCATTGGATATGTGGTGGGTCTCGTTAATTGTATGAAAATTAGGCATAAGAGGCGATAATTGATTTATCACCCCGCTACAGCGAGATCCCAATTTTGCCTACGGGAGCGGGCCGTTTATATCGCAAACTGTTTTGCGCCTGGCGCGGTTCTCGCTTTTGGCCTCTCCCACTCTTCACTGGCCTCGTATCGTGTAGCGAGAGCGTACAAGGCTGGAAGATCATGCCCTTAATGTTTCTGTGCCTGGAAGGGGTCGAGAGTTAGATTAATGCGAGGCAAAGGTATTTGCGTTTGTGTGGTTGCCTAAGTTCCATCTGTGATAGAGGGAGCGTAAAGGGTAAATATAGTTGCTTGGCAATGAGATGCCCTTGTAGGCGAAAAACCTTTCCTTTGTTCTTTAGTTTTAACAGGAAGCCAGAGCAGTCAGTGTAGATTGACCGTTGGAGTTGGAACATGGCCTGCAGCTCTGCTAATAACAGTTGGAGACAGAGGGAAAGCAAGAAGGCAGCTCTTATAGCTCTGCTCAAAGCAGTAAAATGTAGCAAAGCATCCTCCAGAGGAACTAAAAGATGGTTGGTTCTAGAAATCTGGAAATAGAACAGGATAATGTTCATGGGCAGCATAGACAAAGCTGAGCACAGATTAGCTGGTGAGAAGTTAAGTTTTTGAAGGTTTCTAAACTAATCCTAAATGTTTCTAAAGAAATCAGAAGGTTTGGAATGTCTTATTACAGTCTGAAAAACAAATTGTAAAGTCATTGTGAAGATAGTATTGGCTGGATATCAGATTTTGTGTTATAGTCAGAAACAGAGGAATTCATAATGAGGAACAAAGAAATGGCTGAGGAACTATATTCAAACTTTGTTTCTGTCTTCACAAAGGAAGACATAAATAATGTATAGGAAGTTCTGGGGAACACAAATTTTAGTGAGAAGCTGAAAGAAATTGGTATTCGTAGAAAAATGATTTGGGGGAAATTAATGGGATTGAAGGCGGGCAAATCCCCAGGGCCTGAGAGTACTTAAGGAAGTGGCGTTAGAAATAGTAGATCCATTGGTGGTCATTTTCCAAAATTCTTTGAACTCTGGAATGGTTCCCCCAGATTGGAGGGTAGCGAATGTAAACCCGCTATTTAAAAAGGGAGGTAGAGATAAAACAGGAAACTATAGACCAGTGAGCCTAACATTGGTAATGGGGAGCTTCTAGAATTCATTATCAAGGATTTTATAACACTGCATTTGAAAAGCAGTGGTATAATGAGATAAAGTCAGCATGGATTAACAAAAGGGAAATCATGCTTGACAAATCTATTGAAATTCTTTGAAGATGTAACTAGTAGGGTTGACCAGGGAGAACCAATGGATGTGGTTTATTCAGACTTTAAGAAAGCATTCAACAAGGTCTCATGTAGCAGATTACGTGAAAGTTACAGCTCAAGGGATTTCGGGTAGTGCCTTGATATGGATAGAAAGCTAGTTAGCAGACAGGAAGAAAAGAGCTATTTGTCCAATTGGCAGACAGTGACTAGTGGAGTACATTACCGCAAGGATCTGTGCCAGGACCCCAACTGTTCACATTATATATTAGTGATTTGGACGAGGAACCTAAATATATTATCTCAAATTTGCAGACGATACAAAGTTGGGTGGGAGGATGAGCTGTGAGGAGGATGCAGAGATGCTTCAGTGGGATTTGGACAAGCTGAGTGAGCAGGCAATATGGATGGCAGATGCTGTATAATGTGGATAAATGCGAGGTTGACCACTTTGGTTGCAAAAATAGGAAGGGAGGGTATTATTTGAATGCGTGGCAATTGAGAGAGGTGGATACTAAGTGAGACCTTTGTGTCCTCGTGCATCAGTCGCTGAAAGTACACGCGCAGGTACAGCAGGCGATAAAGAAGGCAAATGGTATGTTGGCCTTCATAGCGAGAGGATTTGAGTCTTGGAATAGGGATATTTTACTGCAATTAAATAGGACATTGGTGAGGCCACAGCTGGAGTATTGTGTGCAGTTGTTAAAGTCAATATTTTCCCGCTTCTGTAGTAGAAAGATTCAACAAGCTCGTTAAGACAAAACAACTAGGCTTTATTTTTGAAAAGACTGCATGCAGTAATGGCTGAAACATGAAGTTAGATGGCATTCAACAAAACTGCTGAGTCTTTCTCAAGTTCCACGCTTTTACAGCGAATTAGCTCAATATTTATACATTAACATTATCAAGATTGCGTGACAACAGTTTAGTCAGGAATTTGATCGGAAATACAAACGGAAGCATAGAACAGACCTTTTTTGGTCGCATTACTCGTACCATTATCTCGTCCTTGGAGGGAACATTGAAAGGTTGGAATAGAATTATCTTTTCCTGAACTTATCTTGTTTAATTCCTACGGCCCTGGGTTATGACGAGTTAGTTTTATTAGGAGTTGCCGAGGTCCGGTATTTTGGAACGGCTTGACCTTCGCTGATCTTTTCAGACTTCAAGTTATGCAGAGTTGGCCTTATCAGTCTTACAGGCTGAAATGGTTCGGGCAGCATTTCTTACAGGGGTCTGGTGAACTGTGAGCATTCTTTACATGGGCCTGGTGAGCTGGAATGAGTAGTTCAGCCTTTCTTACATTGTATCAAACATTTTGACCAGTCTTCCCATTGACCAGATTTCCCATCATGCTATTACTTAATTCGTACCATATCACATTCCCTCCTTTTGTCATATCATGATAACTAGTTAAATAGGTATATCCATGACTCGATTGAAAATGCATTTACACAAGCAACCAAGCAATCCTATCCCTAGTAGCATTAGTAGTAGTAGAATGAAGGCCTTAAAGATCCAATCAAATAATTCGTGACCCAACCATCCTAGCCAACCCGGCGGGTTATAGTCATGAAATTCACTGCCAATCTCTTGAATTTGAGCAGCCTGTCTCTTAATATGGTCGGCCAGGTTAGTGATATTTTCAGAGCCATCTGGAATATAAGTACAGCACTCCTGACCTATGATGGCGCACGTTCCTCCCTGCGAGGGTAACAGATAATCTAAAGCCAGTCGATTTTGTAATGCCACGGTCCGGACAGCTACTAGCTCAGCTGAGACCTCAGCCAGTGCCTATCCAGTTTCCTTGGCTTCTGCTGCCGTCACGTTCGCCAGTTGTTCCAATGCTGTGGCCATTTGGATCAGTTCGTCGGATGCCTTGCCCGTTCCGTACAAGGGAAAGGCCATCAAAAAGAACTGTTCCATTTTAGAAATAGTCCTTTTTGCTCGCAAGGGGGAGTGCTTAAGGGTGGGTAGGTGACGCATTTGAGGTATGACATATCCCAAAAAGCAGGATCCTGTCCAATCAATGGGGAGCCATGGATATGCTTTAGTGCCGCATATGAAATAGGTTCCATTATAGGCCGTAAAATCATCAGCTAATGTTATCCAGGGGATTGGGGATGTCTGTCCCCATGAAATGTTAGAGGTTATATTCCATACCCTGGACCAATCACAGTTAAACATGCCCTTGTTGGATATGCCTGGTACCGGTCCTTGCCAGTCAACTGTAAGGTTGCACCTACTTTGCCCCATTAACTTTCCTTTCCCTGATTTATTAAAACACATGGAACCTTGAACATTATACGAGTGGACAGTGAGGGAGGGTGGAGTCAAGGCATGATTATAGGTAGGTTGATACGAAGCTGAAAATTTAGTCATGTCATAGCCAGCAGATCTCCATATTTCCATATCCCCCCTATCTCCCCTGCTCCCTGTTTGATTTTGTCGTAAAATCCATTCAACCGTCTCTGCGATATGAAAGGGGAGGAATTGGAGAGGTATTCCTTCCCTCGAATGGACGGGGATGTGGGTACAAACCCAACACTTGCTTACGTTCAATTTTTCGGCATAAAGTTATGACATATATAAATAGGTATTGGAAGGCAGGTCTTGTTTAGTTTGTTTTTTTACTACCGAGTGGCCATTAAGGCTAAATAGTCCAGAGAGTCCAAAAATTATAATGAAGATCTTCATCCTGTGTTCTAGTCTGGGTTGGAGACTATCTTCTTGCAATCGGATAGATGTATCCAACTTGAACGTCCTTCAAGCGTGTAGTCAGCAGTACGAGGAAGGGTCCGCTCCTGCGTTGTCCTAGTTTCTTTCTGTCCCAGTTTTTCACCAACACGTGGTCTCCGGGTTTGATCACTGGATATCGAAGGATGGCTGTCCCTGCTGTTACTGGGAGATGTGCCTGTTTTACCTGTGAATGGAGAAACTTCAGAGAAAATGTTAATTGCTTCATATAGTTCTGCAATTGTTCCCCCATCACATGGAGGTCTGCTCCCTCTAGGGGTTTTTCATGGGCATCCCAGGGAGTCCTCATTGGCCAACCATAGACTATCTCTGCAGCTGACAGTCCGGTCCGCAAATGGGGAGTCACTCGCATGTGAAACAGTGCTAAGGGTAATACTTTTAGCCAATTTAACCCAGTTTCTTCAGTTAATTTAGATAATTTTTTTTTTTTTAAGTCCCATTGGCTCTTTCCACAATTCCTGCTGCCTGCGGGTGATACGCGCAGTGCAGTTGCTGTTTAATTACGAGTGCTTCGCACAATTCAGTATTGATCCGAGCCACAAAATGTGGTCCATTGTCTGAGCTCACCATTTTGGGTACCCCAAAATGAGGAATAACTTCTGTTAACAACAACTTCACCACCGTATGTGCAGTACAATTCGTGGTGGGGAAGGCTTCAATCCATTTACTAAACACATCGATTATTACTAAACAATATTTATGGCACTGTACTTTTGGCAATTCGATAAAATCAAGTTGTATACAGGCAAAAGGGCCATCTGGCAAGGGAGTGGTTCCTGGAGGACATTTAATGCCTTTACCCTTATTATGTTTCATGCAAATGACGCATCGATCCAGCCACGTTTGCGCTGCTGTATTCAAATCTGGGTGTCACCACGTTTTTAGGAGTAGCTGTACTATTCCCTCCTTGCCAAGATGGGTACAAGAATGCAAATAATCAATAAGTACCGGTAATAAAGAATTCAGAATACAAACTTGACCAACGGGAGTAAGCCAGAGATCTCGTGTCAAGGAATGTGAACATCCCATTGACTTCCATAGTGTGCGTTCGGAATCAGAGGCGTCCCTCTGTAAATTTTGAACTTCAGTTATCTCTGGCATGCCCTTCATTCCTAATGCAGGTACCTGGTTTAGAGCCTGATTAGCCTCACTGGGAACAATCAAAGAGGCTGATATAGCCGCAGCCTTAGCAGCCAAATCAGCACGGGCATTTCCTAATTGAACAGGAGTGTCCCCCTTTGTGTGCGCAGCACATTTAATAATTGTCAATTTATGGGGAGGCTGAATAGCATCGAGGAGATTTTTAACCCAAAGAGCATTTTGAATGGTAGCTCCCGCAGAGGTGAGAAAGCCTCGCTGTTGCCAGAGGCGGCCGAAATCGTGGGTCACGCCAAAGGCATACCTAGAATCAGTGTAAACATTAGTACTTTTATCTGTGGCCAAAATACATGCTCGAGTAAGGGCGAATAGCTCGGCTTTTTGTGCAGAGACAGGGGTCTGGAAGGCTGCTGCTTCCTGCACGTCAGTGTCGGTTACCATGGCATATCCCGACTGTGGGATGCCAGTGAGAGAAATGGAGAAACTGCCATCAACATAAAAAATTAGATCTGGATTATCAATAGGCCGGTCCATTTAATCCGGGCGAGGCGCGGTAAGGAAGTGATTCGGAAGCAAACAATCGTGTGGCGGGTCCACAAGGTTATCGGGGGGCTGCTCGAGGAACACAGCAGGATTTAAGGTAGAACAATAATGAAAAGAGAGGTAGGGGTTTTGCAATAGTGAAACCTCATAGCGGCTCAAGCGAGCTTGAGTCAGATGCTGGGTTTGCTGAGACGTTAGGAGTGCCACAATAGAGTGCGAGGTATGCACTTGTACTGGCTGGTTAAGGGTCAGATTAGAGGTTGCCTGTGCTAACAAATGGACAGCGGTAAGAATTTGGGTGCAGGGAGGTAGACCGCAAGCTACAGGATCCAATTTCGTAGAATAGTAGGTGACCGGGCAACGCCGGTCACCGTGTTCTTGTGTCAGAACACCAGTGGCACATTCATCAAGAACATTAATGTACACCTGAAAGGGTCTGTCATACATAGGTCGTCCTAGCGCAGAGGTGGTAGCCAATGCGTTTTTGAGAGTAACAAAAGATTGTTTTGCTGAATCAGGAATTTCAAACTTAAGAGGAGCATTTTGAGAGGAGTACGGAGTTAAATCTTTAGTATGGACAGTAACATTCGGAATCCATTGTCTGCAAAAGTTCACCAATCCTAAAAAGGCTCGCACCTGCTTGGGCGATGTAGGAAATGGGGTCTGCAACATAGGATTAATACGTTCCTGAGTAAGGGAGCGATCCGTAGCACTTATTAGGACACCCAGAAATTTGACCTGCCGTTGGCCTTTATGAACTTTAGCGGGCGGGATCACATATCCCCATGAATGGAGACGGATGAGCAGGTAAATGGTGTCACGCTGGTTAGAGTTGAAGTCAGGGCTGGCAAGGAGTAAATCATCAACATATTGGATGATGGTGGAGCCACCAGGAGGTGTTAATGTCATTAACTGGGAGTGCAATGCTTGTGAGAAAAGGGTTGGAGAATGAATGAAGCCCTGTGGGAGCCTCGTCTAAGTGTATTGGTTGCCCTTAAATGTAAAGGCAAACAAATACTGTGATTCAGGGGTGAGGGGTATCGCAAAAAAGGCATGTTGTAAATCAACAAGGGTGAAAACAGTCGCTTCCGGTGGGACATTACTAAGGATTGTCGCCTGGTTTGGGACAATAGGATCTATCTGGTTAATACGTTGGAGGTCTTGGACTAAACGCCATTCAGATGGTCTTCCTATCTTAGGAACTAGAAGAATCGGGGTGTTACAGGGCGATTGGCATGGTATCAAAATTCCCTGTTGAAGGAACAATTGAATCATGACCGAGACTCCTTCTTCAGCCTCGGGGCGCAAAGGGTACTGTGAAATCGAGGGCAAGGGCATGTCAGGTTTAACTTTAATAACAACGGGAGGGACATTAGTGAGACCAACTTCGTGTTTGGAGGCCGCCCATAAATCTGCGGGTAGTTCAGAAGTCGTAGATTGGACTGAACGATGGTGGTGCAGTGTGCCAATGAGGGCAAATGGGCGTTGAAAATATTCTAAAGTGCCTGCGGGTAGGGTTTGACTTCCATTAAAGAAAGGATCAGCCTGTCCTCGTAGTGCAGCTGCCAGAAATCCCAAGGACTAGGCACTGTAGCCTTCATTGACAGAAAGGGTCACGTGGGGTGACACAAGTCTCGACTGATGCCTGAGGCCGTGGGGTAAATCGACAAGAAAGGCAGACCCTTCTTTTCCCTTAGCGAGGCCAACAAAAGAAACGGATTGTAGAAAACCGAGGGCATCTTGGTAAATGCTCTCCAAACCAGGTGAGCATCCTGTATGATGGTAGCAAAGAATGACATGTGGATCGGGAATATCTAAGGGAGGTGATAAGGGGAAAATTTTGAAGCTGGGCCTGCGGGATAGCTGATATAGTAATGCCGTTATCAAGGCAAACAATTTCCACCTGCAAGGGACACAGGAAATCACGTCCGGCCAGGTTGACACCGAGGACGCGGGTAACCGTGAAAGGGATGCAACATTCCCTGCCCTCAAATTGAACAGAGAGCGGATAAACAGCAACTTCCCCCATGAAATCAGCAAGTTCCACATGCTTATCAGACAGGGGAAAGCCATGTTTCTGAATTAATGTCCAGTCTGGCGTAGAATGAGTCGCGCCGGTGTCAATCAGGAAGGGGATAGGCACGCCCTTTATGTACAACGTAGCGGTGGGCTCGTCAGAGTGGTCTGTTGAGAGGACCGGAAAGTTCGGTCTGGCTAGTCAGTAGGGGTTAGAGGTAGTGAAGGGTGTCTGCCGACGGGGTTGAAATCCACCTTGTCGTCGGGGTGCTGGACAATCCCTAGCGTAGTGGCCTGTACGTTGACAGTTGAAGCAAGTTACATTGTATTTGGCAGGAGGACGACACGGAGGAGCGCCGTCGAAATCCTCCGTGTGTGGAGTGAAGGGTGAAGGGGTAAGGAGCCTGTGAGCGGTAACCAAATTCAAGAGGGTCAGTGCAATCTGGGCGATAGTAACGTGAATCTGTCTGAGAGTTTTGATCTTTAGGAGCTCTTCTTTGAGTGGGACGTTGGACGAACTCGGATTTAATTTTGGGCGAAGTGTCTTTGTAACAGGTCTCACGGTTGCGGCCATGGCTCCAATAATAAGACACAGCACGTTTCATTTGAGCTTTAGAATTGTCAGACTAGTCCATGTTATTAGTTTTAATACTGGATGCTACGCAGTCAGGTAAAACCTGAATTAATAGTGCATTAAATTGAGGAGACTGTGCGCCTGCATTGAAAGCAATGTCCCCAGAGTAAAGAGTGTACATGCCACAAAAGCGGTCAAAAAATTCTGGACCATCTTCCTTAGAAGTGGGGGTACATTCAAGGAGTTTGGCGAGGTCAACGGGCTTACGGAGAGCCCGTTTTAGTGCAGGGAACATTAAAGTACGCTGATCGTCCTCCGTTTGGTGTGCGGCACTGAAGGCCGTCCACGTGTCCCCATGAAGTCCTAATTCATGTTTCCATCTTTCGCCTTATTCTGGGGGAAGGGATGAATAAATCAGTGAATATTGATCACGTGCGGTAGCACCGTACATGGTCGCAGTTCTCCTCAAAAACCCAGTGAACCCTTCTGGGTCATCTTTGCAGGAGGGACATTGGGCCATGATCAAACATAGCTCATGGGGTTTAAAAGCCTGCCACACCTCAATGAATGGGTCGTCATTATCACCAGCATTAATAACACTCCTAATGGGATAATTTGCAGGGGGGAGGTGATGGCGGAAAAGTTTCCTCCTCCTTAGGTTGGAGTGATAAATCAAGAAAAGCCTGATTAACAGAGGTGAAGGGTTGTTCCATATTCACGGCTTGCTTATGTGACCGAGTGCGTGTTGCTACGGGGGATGCGTCAGCAGGAGTTTCATTGGCAATGGGACCATAAGGGGGAGTCTGGACTTGGGACGGTGGAATTATAGGATCGGGGAGTGCAGGATGAGGGTGGGGTCCAGGGGTCAAATCCTCCTCCTCTTCCGTATCACCTGAATAGGGAAACATCGGCATGCCAGAGCAACTGGGACGATCCTCCTTTCGTTTAATCTGGTTGGTTGGAGATTTATTATTTTCACCTTGTTGTTTATGCTTTCTATTCCAAAGCTCACATTCCAATTTTAAAGTCTCCCAATTTTTTGCTTTACCATCCACACAATCATCAATCCCTTTTCTGCGGGCGTTATCTCTCCAACTCATTAATAGTGATTGTTCGCGGCGGTTAGAGGACTGTGATTTCCACTGTGAAATCAGAGATTTCCATTTGAAGCTGGCGTTTCTCTGCCAAACAATTTTGGTGTCGTTATCTGAGGAAGAATATTCTTTCCATGGAGGGAGTGCAGCAAAGGTTTACCAGGCGGATTCCTGGGATGGCAGGACTGTCATCTGAGAAGAGACTAAATTGGTTAGGATTATATTCATTGGAATTTAGAAGAGTGAGAGGGGATCTTATAGGAACTTATAAAATGTTAACAGGATTAGACATGGTAGATTCAGAAAGAATGTTCTCGATGGTGGTGGAGTTCAGAACTAGGGGTCATACATAGAACATAGAACATAGAAAATACAGCACAGAACAGGCCCTTCGGCCCACGATGTTGTGCCGAACCTTTGTCCTAGATTAATCATAGATTATCATTGAATTTACAGTGCAGAAGGAGGCCATTCGGCCCTTTGAGTCTGCACCGGCTCTTGGAAAGAGCACCATACCCAAACTCAACACCTCCACCCAACACCAAGGGCAATTTGGACATTAAGGGCAATTTATCATTGGCCAATTCACCTAACCCGCACATCTTTGGACTGTGGGAGGAAACCGGAGCACCCGGAGGAAACCCACGCAGACACGGGGAGGACGTGCAGACTCCGCACAGACAATGACCCAAGCCGGAATCGAACCTGGGACCATGGAGCTGTGAAGCAATTGTGCTATCCACAATGCTACCGTGCTGCCCTTAAGAACAAATAAATCTACATTATATCATTTTACCGTCATCCATGTACCTATCCAATAGCTGCTTGAAGGTCCCTAATGTTTCCGACTCAACTACTTCCACAGGCAGTGCATTCCATGCCCCCACTACTCTCTGGGTAAAGAACCTACCTCTGATATCCCTCCTCTATCTTCCACCTTTCACCTTAAATTTATGTCCCCTTGTAATGGTGTGTTCCACCCAGGGAAAAAGTCTCTGACTGTCTACTCTATCTATTCCCCTGATCATCTTATAAACCTCTATCAAGTCGCCCCTCATCCTTCTCCGCTCTAATGAGAAAAGGCCTAGCACCCTCAACCTTTCCTCGTAAGACCTACTCTCCATTCCAGGCAACATCCTGGTAAATCTTCTTTGCACCTTTTCCAGAGCTTCCACATCCTTCCTAAAATGAGGCGACCAGAACTGTACACAGTACTCCAAATGTGGCCTTACCAAAGTTTTGTACAGCTGCATCATCACCTCACGACTCTTAAATTCAATCCCTCTGTTAATGAACGCGAGCACACCATAGGCCTTCTTCACAGCTCTATCCACTTGAGTGGCAACTTTCAAAGATGTATGAACATAGACCCCAAGATCTCTCTGCTCCTCCACATTGCCAAGAACTCTACCGTTAACCCTATATTCCGCATTCATATTTGTCCTTCCAAAATGGACAACCTCACACTTTTCAGGGTTAAACTCCATCTGCCACTTCTCAGCCCAGCTCTGCATCCTATCTATGTCTCTTTGCAGCCGACAACAGCCCTCCTTACTATCCACAACTCCACCAATCTTTGTATCGTCTGCAAATTTACTGACCCACCCTTCAACTCCCTCATCCAAGTCATTAATGAAAATCACAAACAGCAGAGGACCCAGAACTGATCCCTGCGGTACGCCACTGGTAACTGGGATCCAGGCTGAATATTTGCCATCCACCACCACTCTCTGACTTCTATCGGTTAGCCAGTTCGTTATCCAACTGGCCAAATTTCCCACTATCCCATGCCTCCTTACTTTCTGCATAAGCCTACCATGGGGAACTTTATCAAATGCCTTACTAAAATCCATGTACACTACATCCACTGCTTTACCTTCATCCACATGCTTGGTCACCTCCTCAAAGAATTCAATAAGATTTGTAAGGCAAGACCTACCCCTCACAAATCCGTGCTGACTATCCCTAATCAAGCAGTGTCTTTCCAGATGCTCAGAAATCCTATCCTTCAGTGCCCTTTCCATTACTTTGCCTACCACCGAAGTAAGACTAACTGGCCTGTAATTCCCAGGGTTATCCCTAGTTCCTTTTTTGAACAGGGGCACGACATTCGCCACTCTCCAATCCCCTGGTACCACCCCTGTTGACAGTGAGGACGAAAAGATCATTGCCAAATGCTCTGCAATTTCATCTCTTGCTTCCCATAGAATCCTTGGATATATCCCGTCAGGCCCGGGGGACATGTCTATCCTCAAGTTTTTCAAAATGCCCAACACATCTTCCTTCCTGACAAGTATTTCCTCGAGCTTACCAATCTGTTTCACACTGTCCTCTCCAACAATATCGCCCCTCTCATTTGTAAATACAGAAGAAAAATACTCATTCAAGACCTCTCCTATCTCTTCAGACTCAATACACAATCTCCCGCTACTGTCCTTGATCGGACCTACCCTCGCTCTAGTCATTCTCATATTTCTCACATATGTGTAAAAGGCCTTGGGGTTTTCCTTGATCCTACCCGCCAAAGATTGTTCATGCCCTCTCTTCGCTCTCCTAATCCCTTTCTTCAGTTCCCTCCTGGCTATCTTGTATCCCTCCAATGCCCTGTCTGAACCTTGTTTCCTCAGCCTTACATAAGTCACCTTTTTCCTCTTAACAAGACATTCAACCTCTCTTGTCAACCATGGTTCCCTCACTCGACCATCTCTTCCCTGCCTGACAGGGACATACATATCAAGGACACGTAGCACCTGTTCCTAGTTTGAGAATAAGGGGTAAACCATTTAGAGCTGAGGTGAGGAGAAATTTCTTCACCCAGAGAGTGGTGAATCTATGGAATTCACTAGCACATAAAGTAGTCGAGGCCAAACATTGTGTCATTTTAAGAAGGAATTAGATATAGCTCTTGGGGCAAAAGGGATCAAGGGATATGGGGGGAAGGCAGGATCAGGATATGGAGTTTGATGATCAGCCATGATCATAATGAGTGCCAGAGCAGGTTTGAAGGGACAAATGGCCTACTCCTGCTTCTATTTTCTATATATGTTTTTATATATGTTAACAGAAGTCAGTGGAGACAAAGAAATCCTGAAAGGGTTTGGTGTAAAACCTGGATTGGATTCACGCTAGAAGTGGAGCAGAAGGTTTGTTCAAAAGCATTCTTTGGAAAATGTGGAGTGGATTTCAGAATGCAACATGTTAATGGAAAGCCTTATTATGAAAGAAGATTTTAAAGCATGTCTTGGGAGTAGAATTTGAAAACTATCATGTGACAATCATCTGGGGGAATTCTGAGGAAAACTCCATCGACACTAACTTGGGTTTAGACCTAAATTTGACCACAGTCAATTTGTGTTTCAAAAAAGGACTTTGTGTGATAATTAATCCATTGTAGCTTCAAATGTACTATGCCATCCGTATTAATCTTAAAATCTGTCTGTAATTCTTAACATTGGGGGAGTAAAGGAATTTTGTATTATAATTCAATTTTTCCATGTTAATACATTTTCTTTTATTTTTAAAATTAAGTAGTAGTCCTGTGACTCTGTTCCCCCATGTTCGATTAAAAAAAAAAAAATGAGCCAGGAATGTTCCCGTCTAGTGAAAACATCAACAGAGATCGTAAAACTAACAAAGACACTAACATAGACAAGCCATTTGGCCCTTCCTCACCTCAGTCCTAAAAGGTTGACCCCTTATGACATTGATGGCAGTCTTTATTCTCAGTCATTCCTACACTGGATTATACATATCAACTGCAAATTACATAAGAACATAAGAACTAGGAACAGGAGTAGGCCATCTGGCCTACTGAGTCTTTGTGGACTCAGCTCCACTCTCCGGCCCGTACACCATATCCCCGAATCCCTTTATTCTTTAGAAAGGTATCTATCTTTTTCTTAAAAACGTTTAAAGAAGGAGCCTCAACTGCTTCACTGGGCAAGGAATTCCAGAGATTCACAACCCTTTGGGTGAAGAGGTTCCTCCTACACTCCATCCTAAATCTACTTCCCCTTATTTTGAGGCTATGCCCCCCTAGTTCTGCTTTCCCCGACCAGTGGAAACAACCTGCCCGCATCTATCCTATCTATTCCCTTCATAATTTTATATGTTTCAATAAGATCCCCCCACATCCTTCTAAACTCCAATGAGTACAGTCCCAGTCTACTCAACCTCTCGTCATAATCTAATCCCCTCAACTCTGGGATCAACCTAGTGAATCTCCTCTGCACTCACTCCAGTGCCAATATGTCCTTTCTCAGGTATGGAGACCAAAACTGCACACAATACTCCAAATGCGGCCTCACCAACACCCTATACAATTGCAGCATAACCTCACTAGTCTTGAACTCCATCCCTCTAGCAACGAAAGACAAAACTCGATTAGCCTTCTTAATCACCTGTTGCACCTGCACACCAACTTTTTGCGACTCGTGCACTAGCACACCCAGGTCCCTCTGCACAGCAGCATGTTTTAACATCTTACCGTTTAAATAATAATCCATTCTGCTGTTATTCCTCCCAAAATGGATAGCCTCACACTTGGCAACATTGAATTCCATCTGCCAGACCCTAGCCCATTCACCTAACCTATCCAAATCCTTCTGCAGACTTCCGGTATCCTCTGCCCTTTTTGCTTTACCACTCATCTTAGTGTCGTCTGCAAACTTTGACACATTGCACTTGGTCCCCAACTCCAAATCGTCTATGTAAATTGTGAACAACTGCGGGCCCAACACTGATCCTTGAGGGACCTCACTAGTTACAGGTTGCCAACCAGAGAAACACCCATTTATCCCCACTCTCTGCTTTCTGTTAGTTAACCAATCCTCTACCCATGCTACCACTTTACTCTCAATGCCATGCATCTTTAGTTTATGCAGCAACCTTTTGTGTGGCACCTTGTCAAAAGCTTTCTGGAAATCCAGAAAAACCACATCCATTGGCTCCCCGTTATCTACTGCACTGGTAACGTCCTCAAAAAATTCTACCAAATTAGTCAGACACGACCTACCCTTTGTGAACCCATGCTGCGTCTGCCCAATGGGACAATTTCCCTCCAGGTGTCCCGCTTTTTCCTCCTTAATGATAGATTCCAGCATTTTCCCTACAACCGAAGTTAAGCTTACCAGCCTATAATTACCCGCTTTCTGCCGACCTCCTTTTTTGAACAGTGGTGTCACGTTTGCTACTTTCCAATCCTCTGGGACCACCCCAGAGTCTAGTGAATTTTGATAAGTTATCACTAGTGCGTTTACAATTTCCCTAGCCATCTCTTTTAACACTCTGGGATGCATCCCATCAAATTACTGCTCATTTTCATTGCATTACATATGAGCATGCAAAACTAACAACAGGAGAGGACCAATTGGTCCATCAAACCTGCCCCCATAGTTGTCTAGCTAGAAGATCAACTTATTAAGAAGATTGTGTACTGGTATTTGTATAATTTCCAGATGATTTTCATGCTATTTGATTGAAATCTGTAAATATACATCAGGAGCATTTCCGTCTTGCCTATCTCATACAGAGTTAGTGAAGATGCTTTTCTGTGATGACTAAAGCATTATTTCATGTAACATAGAATGAATTAATACATAATACTGGTTTCTATACACAGAACTCAAAACAAAAATCTCTTTCAGTCTGTAGCTATCTCGCAACTTGTCTCCCACCCAATTCATTTATGCTTCCTTTATCTGCGGCTCTTTCTGTCTGCTTTTCTCGCCTTGTAACTGTGTATTTCTCAGGTTCTTTTTGAGACGGCCATTGTGAAAGTCTCTTACTGTCTATCTTCCGCTCACCAGTTTTGTTTTTCTTGCAGTATTTCTATGTATATTTGTCTTTCCTTTCGTACTTTGGTGCTATGTATGTCTCCTACATTGCAAAAGCACTTCACTGGCTATAAGGATCTTGCAAGCTTCTGAGGTTTTGAAAGGCGCTATAAAAATACATTTCCTTTTCCTGTTCCCTCATATCTGCACCTCTCTATTTGCAGTCTATATTGTATTCTCTCTTTTCCTTATTGCCTTCCACGGCGAAAGTCTGAGGAAGGGAGGCAATGGGGGTCAGGGCTCGATTACTATTTAATTCTCATATCACTTTTGCAGTGTGCATTTATTATTAATACTGTTGAATTGCAGGTATCCATATCTTACTAAAAATCATAGACCTGTGGTGCACTTCCTATGTACAACCTCTCGTCATCTTTTTATCATATGTGTATGTCAATTTTAGCCATGGCATTTTTCTGTTTCTACTTGCCTCAACATCAGGGCGCCAAGTGGTACTGGAAAGTAAATGTCTGAACTTCATCTCACAGCTCTTCTACCATATTACTTTATTTTGCAAACTGATTTTTCCTATGAGTGAACATCCTCCTAAAGCTAAGGTGAGGTTAAGTTAAAATGTTGTACAGACTTGGCCCTGTGGCACTGCTTTCACCTCAGAGACAAAGTTAATGGAATCAAGCTTCACTTCACCATCAGCACGTATTCTAGGCCAATGCTTTTGTGCAGCACTATGGGAGCACTGAATTGGAATGGTACCAACTTTCACATGAAACATGAAACATGTCCACCAGAGCGGGTCAGTGGGGACTTGATTTATGTCAAAATCGATTTCCTAATTATTCACCTCAATGTTTTATTCAGAGCTGCGTTTGGCTACATAACAATAGTGACTACTTTTTCCAGCCATACTTTAGGAGTATTGGATGCTGCTTAGACCAACATTCAACAGGCAATAACGTTCTTGGGCAATAATCAGAACAGGTGAAGCATTAAAATGTTGCAGCAGGAAATTTCCTGCTTGGCACTCCTCCTTCAACAGATCCAGACAAAAACAAATTAACTAGTCATTTGTCAGGAGCTGCATGGTGGCGCAGTGATTAGCACTTCTGCATCATGGCGCCGTGGACCTGGGCTTGATCCCAACCCCGGGTCACTGTCCATGTGGAGTTTTCATATTCTCCCCGTGTCTGCCTGAGTCTCACCCCCACAACCCAAAGATATGCAGGGTAGGTGGATTGGCCATGCTAAATTGCCCCTTAATTGGAATTTCTTTTTTAAAACCCTGCCTCCAACTAGTCATTTGTCGAAAATGTTGCTTTTTTTTCAACTCCAATATGTCCAAAGTGTTATTTTGTTGAATTGTTAGAGTGAAGCGTTGCTGCTGAATTCTCATTCCACCTCCTCCCGATTTACACAGTATTTGCATCTCAGCAAGCCAAAGTTTGTGATAGCAATTGCTGCACCATTCAAATCTCCACAGTAAAAATGAAAATGCCACAGTGCCATGAAAGAGAGATATTAGGAACTTGGGTCCAGAAATGGTGTCCAAGATGTAGCAGGCAATTTAGGGATTAAAAAGATTGCTCACAGTAGAGTCAGAGGAATACACCCACAGCTTGAGTCACCTTGTCCCATTCAGACTTAATTTCATTAGTTGGAATGCATAGGATGCCCCGGTTCAGCCAGGAATATCCACTCAAGATCCAGTGTCAGTCGGGGCAACCTTATTTGACTAGCCATTATCCCATCACAGAGTCTGATGCCTAATTGTCCATCAAGGGAATGTTAGTTGCATATGATTGGCATAGCTCTGTTGTTTTGTATAAAAGGGAATGGGTAATCAGCCAAGATAATGATAATAGGTTAGCATCTGGAGACCCGACAGAATCTTTTTTTGAAGAGCTGGGTGAAGCTTAGAGAGAGAGAGAAAAAAATGCTGTGCTGAACAGTTGCAAAGAAGGCTGTGGAAACTGACCAGAGAGGTCAGGAAAGTCGTCACCAAGGTAGGCTTTGTAAAAGGGTTCTGAACAAATGTCCCTAAAAGAAAAAGAATTGCTTCATAAATACAAATAATGCCTTGGCCTGCCTGTGAAAGTGACATTGAGCTGCATGTTCTGTCACAGTGTTGTTTAATGGGAACTTATGTGTTAAGATTAAGAAACTGCATGAAATCTGTTACTGTTAGAGCTGAAGAAAAAACTTAAATATTGTTTTCTTTTCTTTCGTTGTAATAAAATTTGTTTATAAAATGACCAAATTCTATTTCCTGTATTATCACACCTGGAACAAATTGATCTTTTTGCATCGCATTAAAACTTTAAAACATTATGGCATCTGGTCCAGCCTCATAGCCACTGTTGAGAACTGACCAAGCATCCGTAGCAACAGGATGATTGCTACTCACTGTTCATAACTTATTAAACATTGGTGACTGAAGGTTTTTTGGAAATTCTTAAACCAACGTCAGGGTCCAGATTTCCACAATTATTTCACATCCACTGACTTTACTTCTTATTATGATGATTAAATTAAACTGGCAACAATGGGAAGGAGCTAAATAACCCTTCAGGCTGCTTCCCAAATTAGACAACTGAAACCAATCCTGTTCTGAGTTGTAAAAATGATCTTGTAAGGCACTTGGCATGCCCTGGCACAACCATTGCTACAGCATGGCAATTGCAGACACTGCTTTTTTTGTATTTAAAGAAGTACAAAAAAGACAGTAATATAAAAGGTTAACAGATGGGATATGCTATTGTATGACATAGGCAATTCTCCGGAAAGATTTCTAAGTTAATTTGTGGTGGGGTTTTCAGGGAGTTTGCCGCCGGCTCTGCTGGTGAGTTCCCCATCGCTATCCACTGACATGAATCAGTTATGTGTTAGGCTCTTGAAAGAGGGAGAGAGGCTGGAACACCATGCCTAGGAACAATGTGCCTACTCTGTAAACTATTTAGATGTAGTACTGACAAATAAGTGCAAACAGATATCAAAGTATGTCTACAATTTACCCATTAACCATGTCCCACACCAGTCCACAGACTCTGGACGCGATTCTCCTGAAAAATGTCAAAGTAATTTGTGGTGAGGTTTTCAGGGAGTTTCCTGCCGGCTCTGCTGGTGAGTTCCCCACCGCTATCCAATGACAGTTAGGGCGGGATTCTCCGGCTGCGTTGGCCCGGCGACCGGAGAATGCCGCCCAAGGTCAATGAACTTTTCCATTGTCGGCGTCTCGCCCTGGCATTTTTGCGGTAGGCGGGGAGGGAGAATCCACCCCTTAGTTATGTTTTTGGACCCTAGGGAATTTCCCACCGGTTTAGCTCACACTGAGAATTTTGTTTAGCAATGGGGAGCTGAGCACAGAGACCGGACCGCCATTTTGAAAGGGTGCCCTGAGCTCTAAGTGAGCTTCACCCCCACGCATATGAGCACTATCCCACACCCCCCAAGTGAGGACACCCCGCTATGGGATCCCTGGGGGCCCCCTTCTTCAAGTCCCCCAAATCCCCTTAAAGCACTCCCTCACTTCCAGGATCTCCACCCGTCACCCCTCCAACCTCCAGGAGGCCCTTACATAATCTGCCCTGGTCCACCCACGTCGATGCTACCACCAAGAAAGCACAACAGTGCCTATACTTCCTCAGGAAATTAAGGAAATTTGGCTTGTCATCTTATCACTGACTCTTATCATCTTTTACAGGTGTACCATAGAAAGCATCCTTTCTGACTGCATCACAGT
Organism: Scyliorhinus torazame; assembly: GCF_047496885.1. Lineage (NCBI taxonomy): Eukaryota > Metazoa > Chordata > Chondrichthyes > Carcharhiniformes > Scyliorhinidae > Scyliorhinus > Scyliorhinus torazame. Next base: position 296,331,643 of record NC_092713.1, on the reverse strand, counting down.
CTGGTATGGCAACTGCTCGGCCCAAGATCGGAAGAAACTACAGAGAGTCGTGAACATCGACCGTCCGGTCCATCCATCACATGATCCCACCTCCCATCCATTGACTCTGTCTCCACCTCCCACTGCCTGGGGAAAGCGGGCAGCATAATCAAAGACCCCTACCACCCGGCTTACTCACTCTTACAACTTCTTCCATCGGGTAGGAGATACAAAAGTCTGCTAACACGCACCAACAGATTCAAAAGCAGCTTCTTCCCCGCTGCTACCAGACTCCTAAACGACCCTCTTATGGACTTATGGACTGATCTGATCTCTTCACACATCTTCTCTACTGAGTAGAACTACACTCCTGTATGCTTTACCCGATGCCTGTATCTATGTATTTACATTGTGTATTTTATGTTTGCCCTATTATTGCCCTATTATTTCTTTGATGTACGGAATGATCTGTCTGAGCTGCATTCAGAACAATACTTTTCATTGTACCTCGGTACACGTGACAATAAACCAATCCAATCCAATCAACAATGGTTTCATGATCATGATTAGACTTCTAATTACAGATTTTCATTGAATTCAAGTTTCACCATCTGCTGTGTTGGGACTCAAACCTGGGTCCCCAGAGCATTACCTTGGATCTCTGGATTAATAGTCCAGCAACAATACCATTATGCCACTGCCTCCTCTGTGTAGCTCGCTAACCACTGCCTACAGAAAATAAACAGTCCACCGAAAATATAATTGGGAAAGCATCTCTTTTGTTTTTCCTGATAATCTGAAAGGAATTTGATCATTCTTCTTTCCTTCGAGTCTCAGTTCATTGGAATCTCAGATTTTCAAAGTATTTTCAGTCTTCGATACAGCAGTGGGTGATACAGCTGTGACAGTCTTCTTTATACAAGTAAATCCCGCTTTTATGAAATGGGTCAGGGCCAAGTTCATTCCGTAAAATTGATTTTCTTTGAACCGGTATTGTGTAGTTCACCCTTAGAATTATTGTAAAATAATCAGGACAGTGATATGAACTTATTTCACAGTACAGGACCATACACAAAACAAAGGGATCAGCAAACAATTAAATAAAATAATTTCTGCGAGGGAATGCTTCAGCCTAATCAGCCAAAAAAATAAATGGTGGCACAGTGGTTAGCACTGCTGCCTCGCAGCAGCAGAGACTCTGGTTCAATTCCAGTCTTGGGTGATTGTCTGTGTGGAGTTTGCATGTTCTCCCCGTGTCTGCATGTGTTTCCTCATGGTGCTTCGGTTTCCTCCCACAGTCCAAAGATGTGCTGTCTAAGTGGATTGGCCATGCAAAATTGCCCCTTAGTGACCAAAGATTAGGTGGTGAACCGGGGATAGTGTGGGAAATTGAACCTCGGCAGGGTGCTCTTTCAGAGGGTCGGTACAGATTCGATGGGCCAAATGATCTCCTGCTGTATTGTAGGAATTCTATGATGATACCTTAATGTGGCAGTCTCGGCTAGATTTTAATGTATTCTACTTTGGATTGCATGTTTTACCAATTTACTTTGCCCCTCTTTCAATTTCTGCTCTATTAATTTTCACGATCCCAGTTGGTGTGATAATTAAGCAGGAAGACCCCAGAATGGAATCCTGGCTCAAAAGACTAACTTTTACTCTTTTTAAAAATAAAACATGGAGGCAAAGAGTCACAGGAACACAAAATAACAATAAGAAAAAAACATTGAGTAATCATGAAAAAATTGGATTATGACACAATATGACTTTACATCCCCCCTATTTTAACAATTATACAGAGATTTGGGGATTTACATGGATTACAAGGCACATCTTAATCTACATTGGTCTCATTAACACAAAATCCCTTTTAAGCGCACAAGATGTCTGTGGGAAAATACACTCGCCGCTCTCAACCCCAAATGAATGTTTGTGGAGGTCTCTACAGAATTCCCCCAGATAATTGTCACATGAGAGTTTCCAAACTCCACGACCAACATCCCGTTAACAATTTGCATTTCAAAATCCAGACCAGGTTTTACAATTTTAAACAAAGCTTCTGCTCCACATTTAGCAGTGAATCCAGTCCAGGATTTTCGCCAATCTCTTTCGAATTCCTTTGTCTTGGCTGCTTTGCAAATTGCTCACAATTACTTTAACTCTCAATTCCCAAAGGGTATTAAAATAACATCAAACATTTAATTTACCTTTGAGGCTGCTGATCCACTTTAAATCTGGTTACTGCAATAATCACCTTAACTCAGAACACTTTTTTACTCTTCCTTGAATTCTTCTGAACCATACCTTGGACTCTGTTCACTTAACTTCAGACTTCTTGGACACTTCTCTTCATTTCTCAAGTTTCCTAATTAAGCTAGACTTTATATTTCAGCATCTGTTTTCTTAATCATTAGCCTATAGGATGGCTTTTCTTCTAGCAAGGCTGAGAGAGATGTTCCGTCTTTCGCCTTCTGAAACCAACTGCTTCTAGCAGAGCCTTCTCTTCACTACCTTCCTCTAACTGCTATCAAATTAGTTAAACTAAAACTTGAAAGCTTCTCTACCTTACAAGGCCCCAGTTGCTGAGCAACATCCACATGCTTATGCATTTTATTTACTAATCATGCTGTCACCCTCTCTATACACAACAGTAACCCAGTTGAAACTTAACCAGTCCCCACACATATAAACACCTTTCTCCAGCATGAACATAACTATAGATTTTACCCTTCCAGGCACAGAAACATTAAATTAAATCCACTTAAAACTATACCTTATTTCGAATGTTTACCAATATAAATATAAATCCCTGTTCTCCTAACGTAATCCATATAGGATTAAGTTTTTGCATTTGCTTCATGTATTGATTTGATTTGATTTGATTTATTATTGTCACATGTATTAGTATACAGTGAAAAGTATTGTTTTTTGCATGCTGTACAAACAATGCATACCGTACATAGGGAAGGAAGGAGAGACTGCAGAATATAATGTTACAGTTATAGCAAGGTGTAGAGTAAAGATCAACTTAATACGAGGTAGGTCCATTCAAAAGTCTGATGACAGTAGGGAAGAAGTCGGTTGGTACGTGACCTCAAACTTTGGTATCTTTTTCCTGACGGAAGAAGGTGGAAGAGAATATGTCCGGGGTGCGTGGGGTCCTTAATTATGCTGGCTGCCTTTCTGAGGCAGCGGGAATTATAGATAGAGTCAATGGATGGGAGGCTGGTTTGCGTGATGGACTGGGCTACATTCACGACCTTTTGTAATTTCCTGCGGTCTTGGGCAGAGCAGGATCCATACCAAGCTGTGCTACAACCAGAAAGAATGCTTTCTGTGGTGCATCTGTAGAAGTTGGTGAGGGTCATAGCTGACATGCCAAATTTCCTTAGTCTTCTGAGAAAGTAGAGTCGTTGGTGGGCTTTCTTAACTATAGTGTCGGCATGGGTGGAGCAGGACAAGCTGTGGGTGATCTGTACACCTAAAACCTTGAAGCTCTCGACTCTTTCTACTTTGTTCCCATTGTTCCTGAAGTCGATGACAATCTCCTTCGTTTTGTTGACATTGAGGGAGAGATTATTGTCATCGCACCAGTTCACCAGATTCTATCACTCATTCCTGTACTCTGTCTCGTCATTATTTGAAATCCGACCCACTACGGTGGTGTCATCAGCAAATTTGAAAATCAAGTTGGAGGGGAATTTGGCCACACAGTCATAGGTGTATAAGTATTATAGTAGGGGGCTGAGGACACAGCCTTGTGGGGCACCAGTGTTGAGGATGATCGTGGAGGAGGTGTTGTTGCCTATCTTCACTGATTGCGGCCTGTAGGTTAGAAAGTTCAGGATCCAGTCGCAGAGGGAGGTGCCGAGGCCAAGGCCATGGAGTTTGGAGATGAGTTTCGCAGGAATGATGGTGTTGAAGGCTGAGCTGTAGTTGCTAAATAGGAGTCTGACATATTATAAGAATCTTATAATTTATAGGGATCTTAACCTGCCGAACTAGGCCAAGTTTGGGGGAAGCTTAGTTGATGAATCAAAGTCCTGGCGCAATACGACAAGTTGTAAGATTTGTAATATTTCTGGACTATATCAAGTTGTTCGATTCCTTGTATTATTCGACTGTGTTTAGTTGAAGGAATTTATATCATCTCTGCTATTTGGTTATCAGTAGCACTTTGCGAATACTGGAACTCAGCAGAAATTTGCAGTATAAACTTCTCAGGTGCCAAAAAGAATTGTTTTATTTGTAGTCGCTTGATTACAATTTGAAAGTCATTTAAAAGGCAATTGGTAGACAATTCGAAGCTTTCAGAGAATTACAGACATTATCTTTCTTTGCTGAGGCAGACAGCTCGAAAGTAACTTTTAAAAGGTCAAAGTCTGGCAATGAAACATGAAGAGAGAGAGAAAGCTAATCTTCAGCTAAACTCAAACTCAAAGTCAAAAGTGGACTAACATCACTGACACAGACTGTTAGACTGACAGAACCCCCAAAAACAAAACTAAAATGGAGGGGCGAAACTTTTCAGTTATACACATTCATATCTGTCTTAAGTCGTCTAATCAAAGAACAAACAAAGAACAAAGAAACGTACAGCACAGGAACAGGCCCTTCGGCCCTCCAAGCCCGTGCCGACCATGCTGCCTGACTAAACTACAATCTTCTACACTTCCTGGGTCCGTATCCCTCTATTCCCATCCTATTCATTTATTTGTCAAGATGCCCCTTAAATGTCACTATCGTCCCTGCTTCCACCACCTCCTCCGGTAGCGAGTTCCAGGCACCCACTACCCTCTGCGTAAAAAACTTGCCTCGTACATCTACTCTAAACCTTGCCCCTCTCACCTTAAACCTATGCCCCCTAGTAATTGACCCCTCTACCCTGGGGAAAAGCCTCTGACTATCCACTCTGTCTATGCCCCTCATAATTTTGTAGACCTCTATCAGGTCTCCCCTCAACCTCCTTCGTTCCAGTGAGAACAAACCGAGTTTATTCAACCGCTCCTCATAGCTAATGCCCTCCATACCAGGCAACATTCTGGTAAATCTCTTCTGCACCCTCTCTAAAGCCTCCACATCCTTCTGGTAGTGTGGCGACCAGAATTGAACACTATACTCCAAGTGTGGCCTAACTAAGGTTCTATACAGCTGCAACAGGACTTGCCAATTCTTATACACAATGCCCCGGCCAATGAAGGCAAGCATGCCGTATGCCTTCTTGACTACCTTCTCCACCTGTGTTGCCTCTTTCAATGACCTGTGGACCTGTACTCCTAGATCTCTTTGACTTTCAATACTCTTGAGGGTTCTACCATTCACTGTATATTCCCTACCTGCATTAGACCTTCCAAAATGCATTACCTCACATTTGTCCGGATTAAACTCCATCTGCCATCTCTCCGCCCAAGTCTCCAAACAATCTAAATCCTGCTGTATCCTCCGACAGTCCTCATCGCTATCCGCAATTCCACCAGCCTTTGTGTCGTCTGCAAACTTACTAATCAGACCAGTTACATTTTCCTCCAAATCATTTATATATACTACAAAGAGCAAAGGTCCCAGCACTGATCCCTGTGGAACACCACTGGTCACAGCCCTCCAATTAGGAAAGCACCCTTTCATTGCTACTCTCTGCCTTCTATGGCCTAGCCAGTTCTGTATCCACCTTGCCAGCTCAACCCTGATCCCGTGTGACTTCACCTTTTGTACTAGTCTACCATGAGGGACCTTGTCAAAGCTCTTACTGAAGTCCATATAGACAACATCCACTGCCCTACCTGCATCAATCATCTTAGTGACCTCCTCAAAAAACTCTATCAAGTTAGTGAGACACGACCTTCGCTTCACAAAACCGTGCTGCCTCTCACTAATACGTCCATTTGCTTCCAAATGGGAGTAGATCCTGTCTCGAAGAATTCTCTCCAGTAATTTCCCTACCACTGAAGTAAGGCTCACCGGCCTGTAGTTCCCGGGATTATCCTTGCTACCCTTCTTATACAGAGGAACAACATTGGCTATTCTCCAGTCCTCCGGGACATCCCCTGAAGACAGCGAGGATCCAAAGATTTCTGTCAAGGCCTCAGCAGTTTCCTCTCCAGCCTCCTTCAGTATTCTGGGGTAGATCCCATCAGGCCCTGGGGACTTATCTACCTTAATATTTTTTAAGACACCCAACACCTCGTCTTTTTGGATCTCAATGTGACCCAGGCTATCTACACACCCTTCTCCAGACTCAACATCTACCAATTTCTTCTCTTTGGTGAATACTGATGCAAAGTATTCATTTAGTACCTCGCCCATTTCCCCTGGCTCCACACATAGATTCCCTTGCCTATCCTTCAGTGGGCCAACCCTTTCCCTGGCTACCCTCTTGCTTTTTATGTACGTGTAAAAAGCCTTGGGATTTTCCTTAACCCTATTTGCCAATGACTTTTCGTGACCCCTTCTAGCCCTCCCGACTCCTTGCTTAAGTTCCTTCCTACTTTCCTTATATTCCACGCAGGCTTCGTCTGTTCCCAGCCTTTTAGCCCTGACAAATGCCTCCTTTTTCTTTTTGACGAGGCCTACAATATCTCTCGTCATCCAAGGTTCCCGAAAATTGCCGTATTTATCCTTCTTCCTCACAGGAACATGCCGGTCCTGAATTCCTTTCAACTGTCACTTGAAAGCCTCCCACATGTCAGATGTTGATTTGCCCTCAAACATCCGCCCCCAATCTATGTTCTTCAGTTCCCGCCTAATATTGTTATAATTAACCTTCCCCCAATTTAGCACATTCATCCTAGGACCACTCTTATCCTTGTCCACCAGTACTTTAAAACTTACTGAATTGTGGTCACTGTTACCGAAATGCTCCCCTACTGAAACATCTACCACCTGGCCGGGCTCATTCCCCAATACCAGGTCCAGTACCGCCCCTTCCCTAGTTGGACTGTCTACATATTGTTTTAAGAAGCCCTCCTGGATGCTCCTTACAAACTCTGCCCCGTCTAAGCCCCTGGCACTAAGTGAGTCCCAGTCAATATTGGGGAAGTTGAAATCTCCCATCACCACAACCCTGTTGTTTTTACTCTTTTCCAAAATCTGTCTACCTATCTGCTCCTCTATCTCCCGTTGGCTGTTGGGAGGCCTGTAGTAAACCCCCAACATTGTGACTGCACCCTTCTTATTCCTGATCTCTATCCATATAGCCTCACTGCCCTCTGAGGTGTCCTCCCGCAGTACAGCTGTGATATTCTCCCGAACCAGTAGCGCAACTCCGCCTCCCCTTTTACATCCCCCTCTATCTCGCCTGAAACATCTAAATCCTGGAACGTTTAGCTGCCAATCCTGCCCTTCCCTCAATCAGGTCTCTGTAATGGCAACAACATCATTGTTCCAAGTACTAATCCAAGCTCTAAGTTCATCTGCCTTACCCGTAATACTTCTTGCATTAAAACATATGCACTTCAGGCCATCAGACCCGCTGTGTTCAGCAACTTCTCCCTGTCTGCTCTGCCTCAGAGCCACACTGTCCCTATTCCCTAGTTCTCCCTCAATGCTCTCACCTTCTGACCTATTGCTCCCGTGCCCACCGCCCTGCCATACTAGTTTAAAGACACACCCCAATATAATCCTAATTGGTTTGGGTTAGACTCAAACACATTTGATTTGATGGCAAGCCGTCCATCTTCAATGTGCAACATCAGCTTTTTAATTGTTTCATGTCTACATGTTATGGAATGTGATATTTTGCTAATCTTTTAGCTGGCTTGGCTAATGTAACAATTGAGACTTCATATCGAGAATATATATGATTCAATGCTCTTACAAACTGCATTGGACTCTTGCCACCTAGTTGCCATGGAACTCGGTCCTTGGCCTTGACAATTAGCACAAGCAGTGTCAAATTGTCTTGCAACTGTGCTGCTATAATCTTATAATGGAATTTTATGCTGTTTCATGTATCATATTGAAGTCCTGAATTTATGTGTGCTGAAATTCTCATTTTTAAAAATGAGTACTAAAACAGCTATCTTTTACCTATACTAGTTGTATTTGAAATACCTGGCTTCTACACATAGGTGTCTTTGTTATCTAGGTGTTCCAGGGTAGAGTGCAGGGCCATGGAGATGGCTTTGCTGTGGACCTGTTGCAGCGGTAGGCGAACAGTAGTGGATCAAGGCAATCCGGGAGGCTGGAGTTGATTCGTGCCATGACTAACCTTTCGAAGCACTTCATGATGATGGATGTCAGACCCACTGGACAATAGTTATTAAGGCATGCTGCTTGACTTCTTTTTGGTACAGGGATGATGGTCGTCTTCTTGAAGCAGATAGTGACCTCAGATTGTTGTAGAGAGAGGTTGAAGATAGCTGCGAACACCCCCGCCAACTGATCCGTTCAAGACCTGAGTGCTCGTCCGGGTATCCCATCCGAGCCAGTGGCTTTCCGTGGGTTGACCTTCGAGACAGCTGCTCTGACGTCTGCAGTGGTGATCTCAGATACAAGTTCATCCGCGGCTTCTGGGGTGGAGGGCTTGCTCTCGCTGACATCTTGCTCAAAGCGGGCATAGAATGCATTGAGCTCATCAGGGAGTGGTGCGTTGGGGCTGACAATTTTACATGCCTTCATCTTGTAGCCCATTATGTCTTGCAGACCTTGTCATAGACGGCGGGGACTGTGCTCTTCTGTTTACCACAAACATAACAATCATACAGTGGGGATTGGTAGAAACAATAATGTGGTTTCTTTATTTGAAGATAAGACCATATAAACACAATGGTAACTATTTAATCTGTAAGACTGCTGCTCTGCTCTGTCTACAGAGCACATGGGATTATACATTGCACCTTATCTCACGAGTTCATCACAACATCATTGGCTGAAGTCCGATTCCAATATTCCAGCACCATTTGGTCCCACTAGAGCAGTTAATGGAATATAGAAGGTGATAACTTGCTTGTTTTTGTCATCTCTCCCAAAACTCCTCACACCCTGGATACTCATCTTCTTAATTTTGGCCATTATGCTGGTCCGTAAGCTTCAAACACTTCCAATCATGCAAATAAATGATGCCGAACCTAGAATATGAAATAATTTCTTTGATTAAAAAAATAACCTCAATTCCATACCTATGTTTGTTTAATTGAGAATCAACAGACCTTTCAGAAAAACATCAGCCGAGCCTGCACTCCAGTTATGAAATCAAGCTGCAGTTCCCTAACTTCCAATATTATATATTTATTAACTTGAAGGATGTAGGCATTGCTGGCTTGGCCATCATTTATTGCCAATTCCTAATTGCCCTCAAGAATGTGGTGATCAGCTACTTTCTTATTCCAAAAATCTTTTTCCAAGTGGCAAGCAGTGACTAGTTAGGTACTGCAAGGATCAATGCTTGGGTACCATGATATATATAAATGACCCCAAATGTAACATTTCCAACGACACAAAATTGGATAGAATTGTAGGTTCTGAGGAGAATGCAAGGAGGCTTCAAGGTGATTTAGACAAGTTGAGTGAGTGGGCAAATACATGGCAGATGCAGCTAAATTTGATACTTTGGTGTGAAAAACAAAAACAAAGAGTATTATTTAAATGGTGATATATTGGGAATCTGGGATCTGGGTGTCCTTGTACAACAGTCAATGAAAGTGGAGAGGCAGGTGTAGCAAGCAATTAGGGAGGCAAATGATATGTTGGACTCCATTGGAAGAGGATTTGAGTTCAGAAGTTGGGATGTCTTACTGCAGTTATACAGGGCTTTGGTGAGACCACACCTGGAGTATTGAGTGAAGTTTGTCTCCCCACCTAAGAAATAATATATTTGCCACAGAGGCAGTGCAGTGAAGGTTGACTAGGTTGTACCAGGATTGATACTGGGGGCCGATTTAGCTCAGGGCTAGACAGCTGTTTGTGATGCAGAATAAGGTTCAATTCCTGTACCTGCTGAGGTTATTCATGAAGGCCCGCCTTCTCAAGCTTGCCCCTTGCCTGAGCTGTGGTGATCCTCAGGTTAAACCACCACCAGTCAGCTCTCCCCCTCAAAGGGGAAAGCAGCCTCTGGCCATCTGGGACTATGGCAATTTTACCTTACCGGGGTTGGCAGAACTGTCCTATGAGGAGATATTGCTTCGAATGGACTTGTATTTAATAGAGTTTAGAAAGATGAGAGGAAGTCAGATTGAAATGTATAAAATTTGAACAGGGCTGAACAGATTAGGTGTAGTGTGGGTGTTTTACCTGCTTGGGGAATCCAGAGCCAGAATCCAGTACAGTCTCAAGGTACGGGGTAGACCATTTATGCCGGAAATCAGGAAAAATTTCTTCACTTTAAAGGGTAGTCAACCTATGGGATTTTCCACCACAGAAGGCTGTGGAGGCCAAGTCACTGAATGTATTCAATAAACAGACAGATATTTTTTTCAAATTTTAATTGCATCAAGTGGTATGGGGAGAAAGTGGAAATACAACATTGAGATAGAGAATCAGCTATGATCATACTGAATGGCGGAGCAGGTGGAAGGACAGAATGGTCTACTCCTGCTCCTAGACTCTTTGTACCTATGTTTCTTGAACTGCTGCAGTCCTTGTGGTGTAGGTGCACCCTAAGTGCTATAAAGGAGGGAGCTCCTTTTATCCTTCTACCTGTATTAGTAATGTAAAGCCATGAGCCATGAAGAAAAAGTACTAAATGGACTGAATAAATTACAATTATTTAAAGCACCATATTTTCTCATTTTGAGCAAAAAGCTTTTCAGCAACATTCCCAGGAATTTGACCAAATGTGACTTGGTAAACATATTACAACATCACGGTGCAGCAAATCAGTGGCTCTAATTCCCGTTTGTCTAGACAATGATTGGAAGGAAAACACAATTCAGCTCCTTGCCCACCAATTTATTTGTGCATTTATCGGTTACCGAGAGGCACACACGTCAGGAAAAGTCTCTGGATCAATCCCCATCTTTGCTGAAAGGGGTAATTTAAGTAGGCAGATGTTCCAGAGTTTAGGTTGGTTACAGCGGCCCTTGGCCAAGAGTGTTTGAGCCAATGTGCAATTCCCGGGGTCCCACCCCTAGGTGGCATTGTGCATCTGAATAGGGGGTGCCCGACTCTGTTTACCCCTATCATCCCCAATTGTTACTGGACTCCCTTTTTGCGCTCTCCCGTGAGAGGGAGATCTCGGCGACCTTTATAGGCCTTGCAACGATTCGGCCAGCAATTTCAGCTGGGTCAACATATTATTTACTCCGCATACAAGGCGATCTCATAGCAATTCGTGCAGAGATGACTATAGTTGCAATTTGATTATATAGAATTTACAGTGCAGAAGGAGGCCACTGGGCCCATCGAGTCTGCACCGGCTCTTGGAAAGAGCACCCCACCCAATGTCAACACCTCCACCCTATCCCCACAACCCAGCAACCCCACCCAACACCAAGGGCAATTTTGGACACTAAGAGCAATTTATCATGGCCAATCCACCTAACCTGCACATCTTTGGATTGTGGGAGGAAACCGGAGCACCCGGAGGAAACCCACGCACACACGGGGAGGATGTGCAGACTCCGCACAGACAGTGACCCAAGCCGGAATCGAACCTGGGACCCTGGAGCTGTGAAGCAATTGTGCTATCCACAATGCTACCGTGCTGCCCAGTTACTCTGGCATTTACTCTGCCAGTTTGCGCATTCGCTCCAGAAATTCGGTAATGGACTCCCCTGGGGTTCTCTCGGCCGTGTTAATTCAGTATCTTTGCATAATGACTGATGGCTTGGGATTGTAGTGGTTTGACACAAATGCTACTAGCTCTTCAAATTTCTTGGAGTCTGGGGTTGCAGGGTAGGGTAGGCTCTTAATGACACTGAATGTGGGAGCCCACAGGTGGTTAGAAGAATTACTATCTGACGATCAGCCCCAACGATAGTGTTTGCCTTAGAAAAATAGCACATACGCTCTGTGTACTGAGCCCAGTCCTCCACGCTTATATTGAATGTAACAAGTCTGCCAAAGAGCAGCATTTTCAAAACGGTGCAAACCTTATTCCTATGTTCTGGTCACCCTATTATAGGAAGGATATTGTTAAACTAGAAAGAGTGCAGAAGAGATTGACGAGGATGCTACCAGGACGTGATGGTCTGAGTTATAAGGAGAGGTTGGATAGGCTGGGATGTTTTCCCATGGAGCATAGGAGGTTTAGGGATGATCTTATAGAGGTCTATAAAATAATAAGGAGCATAGACAAGGTAGATAGTCAACATCTTTTCCCAAAGGTAGAGGAGTCTAGAACTAGAGGGCATAGGTTTAAGGTGAGAGGGGAGAGATACAAAAGAGGCCAGAGGGGAAATTTCTTCACACAAAGAATGGTGAGCATCTGGAATGAGCTGACAGAGGCAGTGAGATAATTGGGTACAATTTTTTCCTTTAAAAAACAGTTACATGGGCAGGGTGGGTATAGCGAGATATGGGCCAAATGCGGGCAAGTGGGACTAGCTTAGTGATAGAAACTGGGCAGCATGGCCAAGCTGGGCCGAAGGACCTGTTTCCATGCTGCAAACAGCTATGACTCTATGACTCTATGTCAAGAGAGGTGATTGTACTCCAAATGGCTAGCAGCGCCGACTGCGGTTCCACTTTATCCTCGTCACCAAAATGTTGTCAAGGAGGAGTCTGGAAAGGAGAGTCAAAAATTGTTTATTTTCAACCCTTGGTTGAGGAAAAGCCAGGACTATTCTGGAACCCCGGCTTCTACCTGGGTCAGGTTTTCAGCTGTGGAATTAAGGAGCCCACTGATAGGCTTCCACCCCTCAGCGGGGGAGCTCGTATTCCACGGGGAGATTAATCGGGCCGTCCCGGTGGGTCTCGTGGGGGTTATGATACATGTTTAGGATGATAAAATGATTTGACTGGGTAAATAGAATCTCTGTTGGGGAAGACCGGAACAAAGGGGCATTACCTTAACATTAGACCTCGGTCATTCAAGAGTGATGTCAGGAAAGATTTCTGCACACAAAGGCAAGGGGAAATCTGGAGCTCTTCCCAAGCCACTCCAAAAAAAATCTGTTGAGCCCAGGTCACTGAAAATTAGAAAAATAGATTGGCAGACTTTTGTTAGGCAAAGAATGAAGAGATGCAAAACCAATGCAGTAGATAGAGTTAGAACAGTTCAGCTATGATATAATTGCCTGGCAGTACAGGTTCGAGCGGATGGATGGCCTACTGTTAATGTCAGTTAGGCAACAGTCTGTCTCCCCTCTTCTGACTACAATTCAGCAAACTCTGTTGGAACATCTGTCGATGTGCACATCAGGTGAAGCTAGAGTCTAACTGGCCTTTAAAAAAAAAACCTCCTTTCATATCATAGAACTATTCTACGTCCACTCTATAGCTCATCCAAGCTCCTTTCTCCCTCAACAGAAAAAGTCTGTTCATCGCCATTTCTTTACCAATGTGAATGTAACAAGATGAGTAAGATTAACACCTCTTAGTCATTCACTACTTTTAGTTCACCAGCGATATGTGCAAAAGAGTATGGTCATAAGTTTAAATTCCCCACAGGTCAAATTCAGAGCCATAGTGGACAGTAGAAGTGACACACTTCCACCTCAGAGGGCAAATGCACAGCAAACTTCCCACCTGCAAACCAGCAAAGACCTTGGAGTGACTCACCAGCACCCTTCTCAGTGAGACAGAGACTGTGTGGTGGACAGGAGGAAAGATTCTTTTGATTTCAGAGATACTTTACTTTCTTTTAGCACCAGGAACTCTTAGTTGTAGCGAGGTCATACGACACTGATGCACTAAAATGTGCGAAAACCTTGTCACAAAGTATCAAGTCTTGAGTCATTTCACAGCTGTGGAATCCAGTGTTAAAATATGCATCAGTGTACAGGAGGAATTTCACATCTCGCACTTTAATAAGGACATAGGGTGTCCACACTGAGTGAAGTAAAGAACTGGATTTATTTATAATACGGTATATACACTGCCCAGTAGCTCCCTACCGGGTTCCTCTTCTAATCGTGCCTTATTGGCTGACCTTTTATACATTGGTTAATTAAAGTTCCCCCGCCCCTAAAGGGGAGCTCATACTCCGTGAGGACCACGGGAAAAATAATCATTCCCACCAAGTAAGTCCATGCAGGATATTATATTCCTCCCCCCCACAAAGTCCAAAGATGCCCTCGACAAACGAGAAGGAGGAGGAGCAGGTAGAGGACGTCAGACTCTCTTCTGGTCAGACAAATCGTAATTTACCTGATGCGCTGGGTCAGTCGGTGTTGTTGCTCTATTAATAATGTTGGTGAACCTTATATCGATCAAATGACCACACAACCAGTTAGTTAGTTCAAAAGGTGGTTTATTTACATACACACGAGTTATCGCGACATGCAAACACAATATCTACTACGAATTAAACTACACCTATCAGCTACAATAACCTATACTTAACTTCAGGGAGACCGGGAGTGTGTAAATGGATAAGGCCTTTATCTGGATTTCACTTGGCTGGTTCGAAGAACGTGGCTCTGTCTCTGCTGGGCTCATCCGTCAGGTAGCGATCGTTGGTCTTGAACTTGGCTGGCTGATCCTGCTGCGATTGGGTGGCACAGGCCGGATCCAAAAGAGACAGAACACATGGCTGTGTCCTCTTTTATCCCTCTGAGATTTTGCACTCTTTGGGACGGTCCTTAACCTTGGACCCAATAGTTCGACAGGGCTCTGATCACTGTCTTCGATTTTGGCCAATAAAGGGGCGGGTGCCTTGGTGGCTGGGCGGGTCCTCAGTGGTCATTGACCTTGGCAGTTGTGCTTTCTGAGTAAGGGCAGTGGCGCCAATCAGTCTGTGGCTGTACCGGTTGCTTGATTGGAGTTCTATTGTCCTGGGTAAATGGGCAGTTAAAATGCAAACGAGTGCGGGTATCGATCAGGTCTGGTTACCTGTGTTTCAAATACACATAGGTTCTGTATCTGTCTGAGCCCTGGGTTGGCCATAATTCCCATGGTCCTTTGGCCCAGTCACCCTTGTTCAAGGCAAGGTTCTACTCTACTCTATCTTATGGTTTCGGACATTTACGTAATATTTCATTTCTACATTCATAAATTAATTAATCTCTAACGGTTACTATAATCAGGTCTCTATAAAACATTTAATGTATCCGCACAGTTGATCTCTAGCTAACACTATATAAGCTACTCTCATGCTGCTGGTGAATATCGAAAGAACTTATGTACAGTACACAATTTTAAACAGCAGCATCACATTTCTACTTAACCCTAATAAAGTCAAAGAGGTACATGGTTTATTTTTAGCAGCGATTGTTACATGAGTTCTATTTTGTTGAATTCCAAAGAACGGGGATCGGACTGTATATATCGGGGAGCGGGAGGCTTTTGCTCGCCATTTATGGAGTCGGAGTGTCTGAATGACACTGCAGATTATTGCAATTACTGGAAGGGCCTCTACCAAGTATGAAAGGAGGTTCCATTTGGCAATGTTTTCGCACCAAGTGGGGGTTTCAGTGTCTGTCTTTATGTGTGGTGCAGTGGTGGCCTGTTGTGTGGTAGTGTTCGAGGCTGGTGTAGTGTTTGTTAAAACAGTCCATTGCGCGCGCAGTTGCAGAAGTCCAGCGATGATCCAAACGCATGTCAGCAGTCCTTGCTTCATCCTGTGTTTTCTGTTTTCCGGGTAATCCTGGGGTTGCAAGCATAGTATCTGTTATTATCTTTGGTTAATATCTCGTTTTATTAGTCTTTCTCTCCTTACTCCAATTACCTGTTATGATTGTCACCG
The DNA here is from genome assembly GCF_047496885.1 of Scyliorhinus torazame. Lineage (NCBI taxonomy): Eukaryota > Metazoa > Chordata > Chondrichthyes > Carcharhiniformes > Scyliorhinidae > Scyliorhinus > Scyliorhinus torazame. The sequence continues at coordinate 296,315,883 of NC_092713.1, read as the reverse complement.
TGTGAGACTCCCTCATTTTTTTTTTCAAATACTATTTTGGAGAGACGAACAAAGCAAATTTTTAAAGTACAGAGACTCTCGCAGTTTGTGGTCGATGCGGGGAGTGGGTGGACAATTTCTTCGACCAGTCTTTTCTTTACTTGCAACCAGTGGTGGTTGAGGCTTATCTTAACCAGCCGAATTTCAGGACGGCTAGTTTTATAGAGTTTCATCCCAGGGTTCAGAGGTAGTTCACGTGTAGCAGCGTGTATAGCAACCAATTGTGTCATATGTGTAAATAGCAGGTGGGGAGCGACCAGGGGGTCGCGGAAGGTAAAGGAAAGAAGGGGTGAGCGTACGGAACGTGGCAAAATGCATTCTTTATACCACAACCAAAGGGAGAGTAGAGAAGGTGAAACTAAGGCCTGCGAAAGGCAACGCAGAGTATAGAGTGATGGGAACATGAGATGCATGTGGGCCGCTGCAGGATAAGAATGGGTGGAATCCCCGGGTAGGGCGGGGGTTAGTGCTGTTATTCCACTACCCGAGCTTAACTGACTGGATGAATTTGGGGTCCTCAGGTAGGGCGGGGATCAGTGCCGTTACTCACTACCTGGGTGACCTGGGTGGGCGGCAGTCGTGTGGAAACTTGTCATAAAAACTGGGAGAACAGTGATCTGTTTCTCGACAAACTTGTGCCTTTAACTGACATTGGGTATCGTACCCTCGAATCAGAAGAGTAATTGTGTGTCGGACGACATGAATTAAAACTATGCAGTAGAAAAAAAGAAGGAAAAGGGCGGGCAGGCTCCATCAGAACTTTGGACACCTTAATGCTTAGGCGGTGTCTCTTTCTCACATCATTTGGACACCTCAGGGTTCTGTACCAAACAGTGTTGTCAAAGCATTACCGAAACAAGAGTCAGTATCTGAATCATCACCATCTCCCGGTTGCCAGACTCGTGTCTGCCGTTTCTATGCCTTGACCATGTGGGCCGTCGGATAATCCGAATCGTCGTGCCTTACTAGTCTGCGAGAGTTGTCGCGGTGCCAAAGAGGAGCTTGTTTGGCGTGAGGCATAGGGGCTGTGGGAGTGGAGGGCAAGTTACTGTGGTCGGGCGGTGGCTGTGGCGGTGGCTGGGGGAGGGCATATAGGGGGTCAAAGATATCCAAGCCGTGGTTCCGGGGGCTGGGGTGACTGGGGGGCAGAGAGATTGCGCCAGTGTTCAGGGATAGTAATCAAATCCGGATTGCTCTCACTGTCGTCGGAGTCAAGTTCAAGGTGAAAGTCTGTATCTGTAGGCGGAGACAAGTTCGGGTCTGTGGGCGTGGACAAGGGATAAATGCCGGCATGGCTGGGGGAGGGTTGGCATAGGGGTCGGACTAGGTTGTTGATGGACGGGGCGTGATCATCTCCTATTGCCAGAGAGATGTGGTGGGAGTGGCTACATTTGAGTTGGTTGATGTGGAACCAACCAGTTCTACCGTTGGGTACGTTATCTTGGACACGGAGGGGCTCACTTTGTCGGATATGGAGTAGAGTCCTGCAAATTTAGGGGAGAGGAAAGAACTGGGGTTGTAAAGTGAAACCATTACTTGCTGACCGACTGTGTACTCTATGGGGTGGATGGTTTTGTCAAAGCAGGCTTTACTCTGCTTCCTTCTAGCGCCTAATCGGACAGCTGCAGCGCGTGGTGCCGCTTTAATGCTATCTGTAACCTATTGGACTGCTTTTTCGTGGGTGAGGGCGGTTACTGTGGGACTTGGCTAATCGAGGCCTAATAAATATTCAATACCCTTCATGGGCCGTCCGGTCATGAGAGTGTGGGGGGTGAAACCTGTGGAACTGGAAATGGCATTCCAAATAAACTTGAGAGCTAATGGGAGGACCGTGTCCCACGTGGTATTGTTCTGTTGCACCATCTTCCTAATGGTCGCTTTTAGAGTTTGATTCATTCTCTCAACAATGCCACTGGATTGGGGGTGATATGCTATGTGGAATTTCTGCCTGATCCCAAAAATTGTTGAAACATTTTGCATGACTCTGCCGGTGAAGTGGGAACCTTGGTCTGACTCAATGCTGCAGGGAAGACCCCAGCGTGTGAATATCTGTTGGGTGAAAATCTTAACGGTGGCCTTTGCTGTGTTTGTCCGTGAGGGAAATGCTCCTACCCATTGAGTAAAGGTGTCGATTATATCCAGCACATACTTGAAACCGTTTCTGTAAGGGGGAAGGGGGCCAATGTAATCGATTTGCAAATTTGTCCAAGGGCCATTCACAGGTCGGGTGTGACGTAATTGTCCTTTCTTTGAGTAATGTTCTGGATTGTTCTGAGCACAGATAAGGCAATTTGTGACATAATTGGTCACATCGCTTTTTAAATCGGGCCACCAACACAAAGGTCTTAAATGGGCAATGGCATTGTCTATCCCCTGATGTCCGTGTCCGTCATGAAATTGGTAAATGAGCTGGTTTCTGTCCTGGGTGGGGACCACATAAATTCCGTTTTTTAAAACAATGCCGTCCTGTACAGTCAGTGCGTCCTTCCATTTATAATAGGGGGCTGGGAAGTTGCTGTCTAAAGCCTGTTTGAGCGTGTTGTCTGCTTTTTGGGCTTGAGATAGATCCTCAATATTGGTCTGGATAATCTAGACTGAGTGTATCGGTTCGCTTTCGGGTGGCTGCCAGAAGTGACCATGGCGTGATCCGGCTTTGGCTCAGGCATCTGCCTTGACATTACCGGGTGGGGAGGAACGATGATGGCTTCTTACTTTAACGATACCATATGTGCGATCTGAGGCGGTCTTGAGAATGTGCTTTAACAACGGGGCAGAGGGTAGGGATTTTCCATCGGCTGAAACAAAACCTCGAGATTCCCACAGGGGCAGGAATTCTGTTAAACTATTGCACACATACAGGCTGTCCGAGTGTATGTCTGCACGAGTTGGAAAAGCGTCGGGTCTATGGCTGCGAGTTCTGCTGCTTGTGAACCTAGGTGGCCGGGCAATTTTAAAGAGATCTCTTCTAGTGGGCGTCCCTGTGCGTCTTCCACATATATTCCACAACCAGTAATTCTAACTCCATTTTCGATTGTGGAGGAACCGTCTATATAAATTTAAAAAGTATCCCCTGTGGTTTGGGAATTCTGTGTCTTACTGCCTGCTTGTGGGTGTAGTGACTTTGGGATAAAGGGTCCTGTGTGGTATTGGGCTGCTATGATCTGGCACTCATGTGGGGTCCCTGCATATTGGAGATTATCAGCCAGAAATGTGTGGGTTTTGGTGCGTTTCACCGTAATGTAACAGTAGTGTCCAGCGAGCTGCTCTGATTTGGATGACTGAACCGTCCTTTAATCTACCGTCTAATAATAGTTGCGTGGGGGTGAGCTCGGTCAAGATCGTGACTGGGTTAAGGCCTGTGATGTACGCAAAGTACTGTACTGCAAATTGCTGCAAGCAAGTGCCGTTCGCAAGCTGAGAATCCTTGCTCTACGGGGTCTAATATTCTTGAGGCATAGGCTACTAGTCCTAAGTGATTGTGTCATTCTTGCAGGAATACTGCTGATAGGGTTCGGTCGGTGGTTGCTATTTCGATGGCATCGGGCAAGTCTGGGTCTGGATCTGGTTTGCTTTGGCAATAGAATCGCTTGCTATTAGCACCGAGGTCCTCTGTTAAGTGGAGGGGGCTAAATCAGGGAGGGGTGGAGCATCGGGAGTCCCTTTATGAGGATAATCTACTTTTCTATATTACCGACCCAGACACCTCCATGGTCGAGATAATGAATGATTTGTATTTGTGGTTCCTTTTCTGCATACAAGTTGTACTTGAGCAAGAGTGAATGTTTCCCGGTCAAATCCCCACCCCCGGGAGGAGAGCCAAACTGGGATCGTTACCTTTTCACCTTGCCAACACTAGCTTTCGTTATCTGGGGGTCAGGGTAACCCACAACTGGGCCCCACTTCATAAATTAAATTATACTAATCTGGTGGGAAATATCAAAACAGACTTTCAGAGGTGGAATAACCTCTCTCTCCCCAAGTACGATTCAGATTATCGAAATGAAAGTGCTCCCGAGATTTTTATTCCTCTCGCAGTTCCTCCCCATTTTTCTTCACAAGTCCTCTTTTGGTAAAGTCAACAAAATGATTTATTTGGGAGGGTAAGACTCCCAGAATCCGTGGCCTTTGCTCCAAAGTAACAGACAGTTGGGGGGCCTGATTCTACACAATTTATTGTTTTACCATTAGACAGCCAAAAGTCAGAAGATATTATTGTGGTTTAACAATCCTGGCTCCATATGGGGATAAATAGAAGCGAGCTACTATACTGCTTCTAATCTTCGTGAAATAGTTACTACGCCATTGCCTTTCTCCTGGTGAGATTTTCTTCGAATCCAGTGATAGTTTCCACCCAGAGGTGTTGCATGCAGTTCAGGCAACATTTCAAGCTCTGCTCTCTGTCTTCGCTAGCCCCCATCTGCAATAACCATTTTTCCTACCAACTGGTTTGGAATCGACATTTAAGTCCCGGGAGGGGAAGGTTCAGGAGAGGTTTGGAGACCTGGACGTGGACAGGAGGTTTGCTAGTTTTAAGGAATTGGCTGAGAAATTCCAACTGCCTGGTTCTAGTCCTTTCAGCTATTTTCAAATTCGCCATTTTTCACTCAAGGCTCCTTTCCTTTGTTGCCACCCTCCCTGGCCTCATACCTCAAAGGACAAAGAACAAAGAAAAGTACAGCACAGGAACAGGCCCTTCGGCCCTCCAAGCCTGTGCTGACCATGTTGCCTGTCTAAACTAAAATCTTCTACACTTCCTGGGTCCGTATCCCTCTATTCCCATCCTATTCATGTATTTGTCAAGATGCCCCTTAAATGTCACTATCGTCCCTGCTTCCACCACCTCCTTCAGCAGCGAATTCCAAGCCCCCACTTCCCTCGGTGTAAAAAACTTACCTCGTACATCTCCTCTAAACCTTGCCCCTCACACTTTAAACCTATGCCCCCTAGTAATTGACCCCTCTACCCTGGGAAAAAGCCTCTGACTATCCACTCCGTCTATGCCCCTCATAATTTTGTAGACCTCTATCAGGTCGCCCCTCAACCTCCGTCGTTCCAGTGAGAACAAACAGAGTTTATTCAACCGCCCCTCGTAGCTAATGCCCTCCATACCAGGCAACATTCTGGTAAATCTCTTCTGCACCCTCTCTAAAGCCTCCACATCCTTCTGGTAGTGTGGCGACCAGAATTGGACACTATACTCCAAGTGTGGCCTAACTAAGGTTCTATACAGCTGCAACATGACTTGCCAATTCTTATACTCAATGCCCCAGCCAATGAAGGCAAGCATGCTGTATGCCTTCTTGACTACCTTCTCCATCTGTGTTGTCCCTTTCAGTGACCTGAGGACCTGTACACCTAGATCTCTCTGACTGTCAATACTCTTGAGGGTTCTACCATTCACTGTATATTCCCTACCTGCATTAGACCTTTCAAAACCTCACATTTGTCCGGATTAAACTCCAATTGTCCGATTAACCTCCCTATCTCTGTAGTCTCCTCCAGCCCTACAAGCTCACGCAGTGTCTGAATTCCTCCAGTTTTGGAGTCTTGGGTGTCTTTGATTTTAATTGTTCCACCATTAGCAGGTGTACTTTCAGCTGCCATGGCTGTAAACCCTGGAATTCTCTACGAATCCTCTCCACTTCTCTCTGTTTTTTTAAGACCCTCCTTAAAGCCTACATCTTCTGGTCATCTACTGTGATATCATCTTCTTTGGATGTCACAGTACATACTGCTCTTGTTAAGCGGATTTAGTTGTCTTATTAGGTTAAATGTGCTGTGTAAATAAAAGTTGTTGCTTTGCACGTGCTAGGTCATATTTGGAGATGAGATTGGATGGAGAATTTACAGATTTACATTTACAATGGCTTGACGTTTCTGAGAGTAACACTTTCCCGCCCACTTAACTCGGCTGTAGGAGGTTCACAAAACGCTGAACCCTGGAATGTTAGTAATTACAGCTCCAACCTTGTTGGGACTTTCACAAAAACATTTGTCATTTGATGATTCCATATATAGTCATAATGTTTCAAAATGTGTCAGTCAGGTGTTAAGCTGTAGGCGATATTTTATTCTGTGACACGTTGTTCCCGATGGTGGAACTGGAGGCAGGTGGCATTTCTGCTCACTTCCTTTTTGTCGGTTCCCACGTGATGCTAATTAAAATTTGAAGAGCCATTGGTGGCCTCAGGAGACATGTGCGATCACACACTGGGAAAACGTTTCATTGGTGAAATGTGCTGTCGGCTGACAATGCAGCAAGTACTCAGCCCAATGCGGGCGGGCTAGAAAAGAGCCTTCTGAACAACATGGGAAGCTCTGCATCACAGCCACAACTTTGCTCCCAAGTGCCAGAGCCCATCTTCCATGATGCCTTCCTGGAAAACCCTCTCTGGTGCTGCCTGCAGTACACAGTGTGGTCTCTGTTGTTGACGGGTAAGAACCCTTTTTGTCACATCCCTATCCTTCTTTTGTTTTATAAATTTAGAGTAGCCAATTCATTTTTTCCAATTAGCGGACAATTTAGCGTGGCCAAACATGACCTAGCACGTGCCTGCACATCTTTGGGTTGTGGGGGCGAAACCCATGCAAACACGGGGAGAATGTGCAAACTCCACACGGCCAGTGACCCAGAGCCGGGATCGAACCTGGGACTTTGGCGCCGTGAAGCATCTGTTGCAACCACTCTGCCACCGTGCTGCCCTGCACCCTACCCTCCTGCTCCTGAGGGTGCAGGTATTTTTAAATATATAAATTTAGAATACCCAATTTTTTTTTTCGAATTAAGGGCCAATTTAGCATGGCCAATCCATCTAACCTGCACATCTTTGGGTTGTGGGGGCAAAATCCGCGCAGGCATGGGGAGAATGTGCAAAACCCCACAGGGATAGTGACCTAGGGCTGGGATTCGAACCTGGGTCCTTAGCGCCATAGTCCCACTGCTAACCACTGCGCCACATGCCGCCCTGAGGTTCCAGCTATAATGGATGAATGAGACCCACAGACATCCTAGCAATTAAACTGTGTGAAGAGGGAAGACAGTGAGATGAGAGCATGTGTCTCCATGGATTTCACCCACTGAACTGATGAGCAGTGAGATTTTTCCGACTCCTTCCATAGCCTGCAACCAAAACTCCACCCATGCCACACTTGGCTCCTGCCACTTTTATCTCCAATCCTGGCAGAGACCTATGGTGATGATGTGAAGATGGTCATTGTAAAGTTTCCAAAGGTCCAGAGCCCATTACCCTCCAGTCTCCTCCTGTCACATTTACACTTGTCCCCAGTATCCCTGATCCTCGCAACATCACTTTGCACCTTCCCTCTTTCACCCACCAACCTCCCTCAATTACCCTGGACACTGTTGTCTCCAATTGGAAATTAAATTTCCCCTGTTGAACCTACACTGGCCCCGCCAACATTTCCCCTCTAAACCTATCTTATTCTGTATCATCCTTTGAGTTTTTGTAAGATCCCAAGATCTCCCCCTCCATGAGGCATTTAGCCCAACCTCAGACTGCATTGCCCGATCCTGCTGAATTGATCTCCCTCCCATGACCATGAACAGACCCTCCTCCAGCCAAAACCCTGAGATTGACACACATGTGGATAATACAGGTGACCCCCACTGCCCCCTCTGCTTCAGGCTACTAATTTTCTTATCCTGACTGACTGTCAGCACCAACCCCGCACCTCCACCACACCACACTCACCCAACTTTGTTCCTCCATTCCCCAAATATACCCTCTTGCCTTCCTTGGGTCCCTTTTCATCACCTCCATGGCCCTGACCCCACTCCACACCATGCATTCTGCTCACCCCTTGCCAGTCCTGAGTCTCCCCACAAGCTGCCATTCTCCCCCTTCCATAGAGTGCAACAAAGAAAACTGCTGAACTCAGACACAATTGCATAAAGTCGACTGCAATGTTTCGTTAGGACTGTCCCTTTAAGGCCACCACCGCAGAAGAGGGTCGCCTGTCTTGAGGGACCAATTGAGACCAAGAATGGGTAATCACCCCAGGGGGTGGGGTCTTCTCTTGGGCAGAAGACATGTAAAAGACTTGTGGAAGACATGGTTAGGATACCATACCAGATCCCAATCTTTGTTAAGGTACCGGACGAGAAACTCCAAACAATTTTCAATTTGTAAAACTGTGAGGAAAGGATTCTTCACCCCAGGAGTGATGACTCTGACCAATAGGTATCTTTTATGTTAAAATAGACTTTAATTTAAATACAGAATTAACCACATTAGCATCAAATAAAGGAGCTTTACAATTAACAGTTAAACAGTTCTTAAATAAAAGGAAAAACCTCAACTTACTATCTACACCTGTCACTATATTCCAATAAGGCAGCAACCACAAGAAGGAATAAATAGCAATGGACAGGAAAATTGGATAAGATCCCAGTAGAGAGCAACTTTCAAAATAAGGTCCATCAGCAACAAAGACCTCAAAGGAGAGGCAATGCAAGACTTTGGAGGAGGCAATGCAGACCTCAAGAAAGAGAAAATGGAAGACCTCATAGGAGGCAATGGAAGATCTCAGAGGAAGCAACAAAGACCCCAAGGAAGAGGTAATGGAAGAGCCCATAAGTGGCCATGTAGACCTGAAGGAAAAAGTCCATGGAAGGAGTGTACTGAAACACCTCAGAAGGAGGGTGATAAGATCCCACAATGAGAGAATTACAGAATGGAAACAAGCCAACACTTCATCAGAGACAGACCTGACCAGCAACGAAACAAAAAGGGTTGAGCTGAAATTAGGACAAGTTGAAATTAAGGTTCCATTTGTGAACTGTATATGTCCAGTAAGAACATGGTGGATTCCCCTCGGAAGAAAAGCAGAAATTGAAGACATTAAAAACATTGAAATTGACAATAGAATCAACAATACAGACAGTGGAAGAAACAAATTAGATGCTAGAACAGGATTGCTGAAATGGCCACACTAACAGAAAAGCACAAGAACCAATATGATAAAATGGTCGATGAAAAAGGTGCCAAATTGAAATGTTGGAAAGAGAAGAAACTTTATCACATGACCTTCGTACCAGAAACTATGACCATTCCTTCACACTTGACAGACCGAGATTGTGAAAGAACTGTCAAAGCGTAGGTTTGTGTTGTATTGTGATGATATGTGCCTGCATTCATTATAATGAAATGAAAATTGCTTATTGTCACAAGTAGGCTTCAAATGAAGTTACTTTTAAAAGCCCCTAGTCACCACTTTCCGGCGCCTGTTCGGGGAGGCTGTTACGGGAATTGAACGGTGCTGCTGGCCTGCCTTGGTCTGCTTTCAAAGCCAGCGATTTAGCTAAACAGCCCCTGCTAATGTCACCAGAGCAAGGATTAATGTGGGACTAGACAGTGGCACCGCCCACAGAAATATGTAGTCACGTGACTAAAGAACTGTCTAGGACAGCAAGCCTATATGGAAGAGTTACATGTAAGACCATATTTGAAACGGTACATAGCTACAGCCTACCAGTAAAAGTGTTTCTGTTTACATACACAAGCCTCAAGACCTCATCAATGAGCCATCACTACTGAAAAAAAAACATATTAAGTATATAATATGATATGGTATCATAATATGAAACTTTGGTCGAAAATCGAGTTAGATCCCTGGAATTATTGTCTGTCACTGGACTCCTGTCATACCCAGTAGACAGGAAGGGATGGATCGTTCGTAAAAAGGTGGACCACTTGAGGAGTAGAGAGATGCTCCAGCAGTTGCCAACAGGAAACATTTTCCAGCCTGTTATCACCAATGTACCTGATCAACCCACTGTACACAAAACTGATGTCTTCGTGGAAGTAAGTAGTAATGAACTGTCAGTGCCAGGAGAGGTACCTGTTTATTGCAGTTCCTGTTAATGTTGATCCTGCGGTAGCATCTCAGACTCCAGAATGACATTGCTTTACAAAAAACAGAAAAACCCCCTCAAAGACTCAATTTATAATTGTCCATTATATGCATATAATGTTTAGTTAGCATTTAGGACTGAGTGACTTAGTTATTGAAGATTGTATAATGGAGTTAAAGGGGAAGGAATGTGGTGTTTTGTGGTTATTGTCCCTTTAAGGTAACACATCAGAAAGGGGTAACCTGTTTGAAGGAGCAATTGGAATTGAGAGTGGATAATCACCCCAGGGGGTAGAGTTCTCTCTTGGGCATTGAGGTACTGCGGGGTAAATAATGAGGTCATCCAAAGGAAGCTATTAGAAATGGAAGAAATACATTTTTTAAAGATACTAGAGATAGTGTTTATGATAAAGAGCGTTGAGAAGGGCGCTCAGGAGCTTCAGAGCAAAATGACCACAGTTCACCAGTTAGAATAGGAAGCTGCAGTTAAAATTTAGGCTGTAGTTTTAAAACGAGAAGCAAATGCAGCCACGCATAATCGAGAAGATTTAAAAGAGCCATCAATTGCCTAGAATTTAAGTTCCGTGTTACCGGTGTGGGTTAATCACTCCCCTGAAGCCTACTGGGATAAAGAGGCTGAACGTCTTTTCTGCCACAGGAAAGATCACTTAAGGCATTGGGGTAAAAATAAGTCAAGTCTACCCAGTAACATGGTTAGTAATACATTGCATAAAATGAAAAGAGTCCAGATTTAAATGTTCATTTGTTGTTCAATGTGAAAGCTGGCAAAGTAGCCTTCATCATTGTGATGCTTTTGGTAAATGGTTGGCCCTTAAAGATAAAAGTTGACACTGGAGCCTCTGCGCTGGTGATAGGAGAAGACACATTTTGATATTTACATTTTGATAGGAGTCCAGCTATTGAGTTTGAGAGGTACCGCAGCAAAACTAAAAACGTATATAGGAGAAGCCATCAACAAAGTACCGATAAGCTATCAGCAGCAGTCCGCTCAGCTATCAATAATAAAACTGTCAGTCCAAGGACCAAGACTTTTGGGCAGTGATTGGTTCAAGGTAATCAAGTTAAATTTGATGGAAATCTTCCAAGTACAGGAAGAGTGACTGCCTGAGTTAGTGAAGAAGTTTGAGAATGTTTTTCGTGATGAGTTAGGTAAAATAAAGGGCCTCTGGGCGAAGATCTATGTAGATCTTGGGGCAACTCCTCTTTATTTTAGAGCGAGATCAATGCCATGCCCCTTGGGAGAAAGGTTAGACACAGAATTGGAGAGGTTGGAAGTACTGCATATTATTCAGCAAGTTCAAGTCACAGAGTGGGCAGCACCCATCGCCCCCGTGATAAAGCCTGACAGGACCATCTGCATTTGAGGAGATTAAAAATTAATACTTAATTGGGCTGCCAAATTAGTAAGTATCCCCAAACCCCAAGATTGAAGCAAAGCTGGATGGAGGTCAGTCACATATAAAACTTGATGTGAGCCAAGCATATCAGCAACTTGAGTTAGACGATGCTTCCCATCATTATGTTATAATAAGCATGCATAAACATTTGTTTCAGTATACACATCCACCCTTTGGTGTGTCATCGGCATGTTCTATTTTCCAAAGAATAATGGAAAGCCTATTGCAAGGTCTGGCACAAGTCATGATGTTTTGATAACTGGATCGTCAGATGCTGAGCACCTAGCTAACTTAGAGGAAGTGCTAAAGAAGTTTTAAGAGGCTGCAATACACCTCAAGAAGGGAAAATATACTTTTCAAGCCATTGAGGTCATCTATCTGGGTATCGCATAGATGCACAAGATTATATCCCATGGAAGACAAAGCCAGAGCCATAAAGGAGGCACCCACCCCAGAAACACATCTGAGTTCAAGTCATTCTTGTGATTGGTGAATTACTATGGCTGTTTTCTACTAAATTTGTCGGTATTATTGGCTCCTTAGTATATGCTACTAAAGAAGCACCAGCATTGATTATGGAAAACGACCCAGGGAGAAGATTTTAAGATAGAGAAGCAATTGTTACCTTCATCGAGTTTATTGGTGTATTTTGATTCATCTAAAGAATTGGTGTTAACTTCTCCATATGGAGTTTAAGCAGTATTGTCCCATAAAGACGGTCTGATAGGTGTATAGGCTATGTCTCGAGAACCCGCCCAGAGGCTGAAATAGGCTATTCTCAGATTGAAAAAGAAGGCTTGTCAATATTATACGGGGTGAAGAAATTCCACCAGTATGCATATGGGAGGCACTTTACCATTGTTATGGACCACAAACCACTCTTGGGTCTTTTTAAAGAAGATAAGCCTATTCCACCAATTGCATCGGCAAGAATTCAGCGATGGGTGTTAATTTTGTCTGCCTACGATATACATTCAAACACCGGACTGGAACACATATCGGAAATGCGGAAGCACTTAGTCACCTCCCTTTACCGGAGAGTGCAGCACCTCCCCCAGTACTGCGGGAAATCATTATGGTGTTGAGTTTTTTGGACATATTGCCTGGTTCGGCGCAGCAAATCAAGTATTAGACCAACAGGGATCCACTGTTGTCCAAAGTGAGGCACAGGATACTAAGAGGGTTGGGACAGTGAACCAGTTTTTGAAGAGATGAAACCATACTTTATACGAAAGGATTAATTAAGTTGCGAAATTGGCATCATAGTTTGGGGAGCCAGAGTACTCGACCCTGCAACAGGAGTTGCTCCAAGCCAAATTGCACGGTACCCATCTGGGTATATCTAAGATGTGACACCACTGAACCTGTTCTTTAAGACACATCCTTCTCTTCCCCAGATACACTCAGTTGACCCCCCCCCTCCCTTTTCAAGATGTTCTCTCCCTCCCTTTCCCTGGCATTGCCCCTCTCCCCACCTTCCTTGGCATTCTCCCCACCTTTGCCCCAAAAGCCAGCCTCCCCTGACCATCTTTCGCTCCACTCTTCAATCCTACCCTCCTTTCCAGCTTTTGTCTGCCACCCTTGTCCAGCCTTGGCACACTGTTTGCCAACAGGATTCAATATGAGTGAAGTTATGCAAAGTCCCCAAGAAGGAGAAAGCAACAACTTCAAAGTTGTTGACAAAGTTAAGCTTGCCCAATGCATGCCATTTATATACATTAGGAAACAGACCATTCTAATTGTCTGCCGGCAGAGCATTCCACAAGGGATTCCACTCCCTCCATGTCCAGTGCATTTGTGTCCACATGATGCACATAATGCAGTTGTGTGCCTGTTTCCTGGGGAGCGTCCATCACAGTTACATCTTGGGGCGCTCGCAGATTCCAGGTGATTTTGAGGGAGAGCAGCAGCTGGAGGAATGCTCCCCAGATACAGGGGGTACCCACTCAGAGGAGGTGGCTGCTGATGCCAGTGCAGAGGCTACTAATACCTATGCACGTATCATGCTTTCACGTGTGTGCCGGTCGAGCAGGCAATTGGACAGCTCAAGATGTGGTTCTGAAACCTAAACCAGTTGGGGGTTGCCCTGCAATACAGCCCCCAGAGAGTGTCCTGCATAATTGCGGTCTGCTGTACTCTGCATAACTTGGCACTGCAGAGGGGAGATCAGCTAGTCCAGGAGGAGATGGAGAAGCGCCACATCTCCTCAAATGAGGAGGAGGTTGAGGAGCATGGCGAAACGCAACCCATAGAGATGGAGAAGGAAGGGCCTTAGGCCATGGCCAAGGTGCTGCAGAGCTCACAGCCTGCAGCACAGACATTCACCTTGTGCTGAGTGCATCGACTGGTTAGGACAAGGCAAAGGTCTTTAGTTAAAGCGTGTTAACCCACAGTCAGAGTATGTTAAACAGTTAATGATTCAATAAAATAGTGTTGCAGTATTTCAAGTGTCGGTGACCTGTATGTGTTCCACGGATCCAGAACACCCAACACAACATGTGGGAGGTGAGAGAGTGATATATAGCACTATAATTCTAACACTACACAGGGATGAAGCGTCAAGTGTGCATGGCAGTTTGCAGAGCATAGCGCCATCAGATGGCAGGGTGGAGGATCTGCTGGCGAACAAAGTGATGTTTATTACAAGTGACATAGAGTCATAGAGTCATAGAATCATACAGCACAGAAAAGACCCTTCGGCCCATCGCATCTGTGCCAGTCGAAAAGAACCACCTAACCATTTTCCAACACTTGGCCCATAGCCTTATATGCCCTGGGATCACAAGTGCACATCTAAATACTTCTTAAATGTTACGAGGATCTCTGCCTCCACCACCCTTTCAGGCAGTGGATTCCAAAGTCCCACCACCCTCTGATAAAAATATTTTCCTCACATACCCTCCAAAGCTCCTGCCTCTGACCTTAAATCTATTCCCCATGGTCAGTGACCCCTGGAGCAAGGGGAAAAGTTTCTTCCTGTCTACTCTATCTGTGCACCTCATAATTTTATACATCTCAATCATGTCCCCCCTCAGTCTCCTCTGCTCCATGGAAAACAATCCAAGTCTATCCAATCTCTCTTCATAACTAAAACTCTCCAACCCAGGCAATATCGTGGTAAATCTCTTCTGCACCCTTTCCAGTGCTATCACATCCCTCCTATAATGTAGATCCCAAAACTGCGCACAATACTCTAGCTGTGGCCTAACCAACATTTCATACAGTTCCATCATGACCTTCCTGCTCTTAAATTCTATGTCTCGGCTAATAAAGGCACGTATACCATATGCCTTCTTAACCACGTATCCACCTGCTCTGTTAGCTTAAGGGACTGGTGTATAAGCACACCAAGATCCCTCTGAGCCTCGGTGCTTCCCAGGGCCTGCCGTTTATCATATATTCCCTTGCCTTGTTTGTCCTGCCAAAATGCATCATCTCATACTTATCCAAATTGAATTTCATTTGCCACTGATCAGCCCATCTGACCAGCTCGTCTGTATCCTCCTGTTGTTGAAGGCTATCCTCCTCACTATTTACCATCCAACTCGTGGATTCCCACCAGTGTCTGCACCATGCATCTGAAGCCCTGCACTATGGAGCACATGCCCGCAGGTATGGAGGTCATGGGCTGAGCCATGAAGCAGACATCCCCCACCATGCAGTGCACGTCCTGCACCAATGTCTCCACTACATATGCCGCCGTCGCAGCATTGGCCTTGTTACGTTGCAGTGACAGCGCCATCTCCTCAGACAGAAGGCAATGGGACTCCTCCAGTCAGCCTTGCAGTCCAAGGAGGGATGCTGTCGTCGTTTCCTGATGCTTGCAAATCTGCCTTTGCAGTTCCATCAGATCTAGGAAAGCCGGAACCCAGGGGCATATCACCAGCCAGGGGCCCAGCAATGTCTGAGCTCTGCCATCCCTCAAAGTGCCGGATCCCTGGGACATTCCTGCCTCCACCTACAGTGGATCATCAGGAGTGAGGTGCTTACCAAAGAAGCCTGCCGACTAGTAAATCCCACCAGGGTGTGAGTATCTGCGCTTGTGAGGGTGGGGGTGACAGATGTGACTCCTCTACAATGGTGATATCGGAGAATTCTTCCTCAGAACTGCTCGGGTCTGTGGTCTTCAGGGGGCACAAGTATGGTCCAACCTGCTCGTTTGATTGCCCTGTAAGGGAAGGGAGATGGCATTAGTACATTACAGGAGATAAATGATGTGAGATGTTTACTCACATAAGCCTTGAGGAATGACTGTGTTTACTGAGAGTTCCCACCTTGCTCGCTGACCACACTTTGCCCTCTGCACAGACAGGATCCACTGCTCCCCAGCCAGCTCAATGGTGCTTTACTCACATGGCGTGAGGCATCGGAGCTCTCGCATCACTCTGGATGGCTGTGCCCACTAACACCTGTTGTGCTGAAGTTTGTTCTGCAGAGGGACAGAGGGGAAATTATAGGCTTTCAGATGGTTGAGGAGTCGCATCATGGGATTGGGGTGGGAGTGGGGATGTGAGCAGCAGAGTAGAGACTTGGGGGTGCCATTAAGATTTGGAGGGCAGGGGGTGAAGAGGGTCTTGTGACAGGTGAGGACCCTGCAAGATGGCTGGATGAGAGATCACCTTGGAGGTGGGAGGGGTGTGTGAGGGGGTGTAGCAAGTGACTGGAGGTGGCAGGCTTACCCAGGCAGCGCAAGGAAGGTAATTCATTTCTTTTTATGGCATTGCAGCCCAGGGAGCTGGCAGTGACTAAGCAGCCACAGCCTCCCAGGTAGGTATGGTCACCTTGCTGAAGGGATGCCTGTGGGTATAGGAGGCCCTACCTCTGCTGGACTTCATCCAGGAGTCTGGTGAGTGCTCCCTCCGAGAATCTTCGAGCAGGCTTCCTGGCTGCCATCTCCTCAACTGGACAAGGAACAAATGCTAGAGAGACTTAAATGGAGCTCACCACTGATTACAGTGATTAAGTTTCCTCAAGGCGAGCAAATCAATGAGAGGATGCCATGAGCGCGGCGTGATTCACATGAAGAAAAAAAACTTCTGCTTAGAGGCTTAATACTCCGTGAGAAATCCCACAGATGTTGGTGTGATTCGCACCAGGTTTCTCACTGGAACTGACATGTTGCCATTTTTGGTAAGATTCCGCCCAATGTTTCAGGTCCGTATTACTATTTTTCAGAGCTTGGTTGTGCGGCCAATGTACCTGGCATCAGGTACATAGTGCAAAAGTCCAGAAACTGAACTTGACCAGCCATGTAAATAGGCCAGGCATCCTGCGGCAAGTAACTCACCTCCCGTCTCCCCAAAGCCTGTCCACCATCTACAAGACACTGGTCAGGAGTGTGATGGAATACTCTCCACTTGCCTGGGTGAGTACAGCTCCAACAACAATAAAGAAGTTTGACACCATCCAGGACAAAGCAACCCACTTGATTGCGCCTCCTTCTACAAATATTTAATCTCTCCACTACCGTTGAACAATGGCCGGAGACTGTACCTTCCACAAAATGCACTGCTGGAACTCACCAAGGTTCCTTAGGCAGCACCTTCCAAACCAACGACCACTACTATCTAGAAGGACATGGTCAGTAGATAACTGGAAACATCACCACCTGGAGATTCCTTTCCAAGTTACTCACCATCCCGACTTGGAAATATATCACCGTTCCTTCACTGTCACTGAGTCAAAATCCTGGAATTCCCTCCCTAACAGCACTGTGGGTGTCCCTACACCTCAGGGACTGCAGCAGTTCAAGAAGGCAGCTCACTGCCACCATCTGAAGGGCAATAAGGGATGGTCAGTAGATGCTGGCCTAACCAGCAATGCCCGTATCCCATAAATTAATAAAAAATAAATTAATAAAATCACAGTGATACTGAAATTCATACACAATGATGTTCAATTGTGTGGTAGGCAGAATTAATCAATCAGCATGTTCTTTCAGGTTGTTCATAACTGGCAGACTTCTGATTATTGACATTTTTTAATCCATTTGCTTTTAAATCATGTTGTCACACAACAGACTAGTGAGAACGATTATAGCTCATGGAATAAAAGAGACAGTAGCAATATGGAAACAAAATTGGCTGCATAATGGGAAACAGCAAATAATGGTCAATGGATATTCTTTGGACTGGGGGAAGGTCTGTAGTGGAGTTCCTCGGGGGAGGAAGGCGGTTGATATGGGACCCTTGCTTTTCCTGATATATATTAATGTTTGCAGATAATACAAAACGCACTGGAAATTGAGGAGACTGTGTGGAACTTTAAAGAACATAGCAAGTTGGTGGAATGGGCAGATAAAATGGCAGATGAAGTTCAATATGGAGAAGTGTGAGGCAATTCATTTTGGTCGGAAGAACAGGGAGATATAATACAAAATAAGGGGTACAATTCTAAAGGGTGTGCAGGAGCACAGAGACCTTGGTCTACAAGTATATAGATCATTAATGGTGGCAGGACAGGTGGAGAGAGCAGTTAATGGGTGGCACGGTAGCACAGTCGCTTCACAGCGCTAGGGTCCCAGGTTCAATTCCCGGCTTGGGTCACTGCCTGTATGGAGTTTGCACGTTCTCCATGTGGCTGTGCAGGTTTCCTCCAGGTGCTCCGGTTTCCTCCCACAAGTCCCGAAAGATATGCTGTTAGGTAATTTGGACATTCTGAATTCTCCCTCTGTGTACCTGTCATGTGAGAGTACCTTTAAGACATGGATGTACATTTGTACCTTTAAGAAAACAGTGATGTCAGAGAGTGGGTGGGGCTGAGCTCAGATCAGCCATTTTGCAGTTTAGTTTTGCAGTTTGAAAAGAGCTGGTGTGTGTCTGTGTGTTTCCAGACTATTACAGTTAGAAAAAGAACTTGGGGAGTGTCTGTGTTTGCAGTGAGCTGGATCTCTGCCATGAAAGACTATCTCTGGATCATTTGGGTGATTTAAACTCATAATAGTAAAGCCTTTAACCTGATGTGATTCTCATATATTCTCATAGAATTTACAGTGGAGAAGGAGGCCATTCGGCCCATCGAGTCTGCACCGGCTCTTGGAAAGAGCACCCTACACCTCCACCCTATCCCCATAACACAGTAACCCCACCCAACACTAGGGCAATTTTGGACACTAAGGCAATTTATCATGGCCAATCCACCTAACCTGCACATCTTTGGACTGTGGGAGGAAACCGGAGCACCCGGAGGAAACCCAAGCACACACGGGGAGGATGTGCAGACTCTGCACAGACAGTGACCCAAGCCGGAATCGAACCTGGGACCCTGGAGCTGTGAAGCAATTGTGCTATCCACAATGCTACTGTGCTGCCCAGGTTTAAAGGTGTTAAGTCTCTTGGAAGTTTGAAGGAACATTTTTAGGAATTATTTACTATTGCAATATTTTCTGAGTTATCTTTGAAGTAAGGGGCGTTAAGAGATCCAATGTTTATTTAAGATGTCAAGTTGAGTTCATGGAATAAACATTATTTTGTGTTTAAAAACTCATGTGTCCATAATTGTAATCCCACATCTAGGGAACAAGCCGTGTGCTAGGATAAGTAACAAATACATTAAAAGGAGAGGTTGGTTGAACTCCATGATACATCTTGGGGTTCTGTAAACACCTCGCCCATAACAATTTGGGGCTCGTCAGGGATAAAAGTCTATCTATTGGATTGGTTTTTGTGAACTTAAAGACAGTGAAGGATTGTTGCTTTTCCGGTGTGGTATTTTAGTTTAAGTGGGGAGAGTGTTGTGAACAATGGCTCTTTCAGAGGCTCAGAAGTTTTTGGGGGTGGAGAATGTCACACGTAGTAGTTTACGGACAGAAACGAAAAGCAGGCTGTTAGATTTGACAAGAACCTTGCAGTTAATATTACCTGACAAAATGCAAAAAGGTGAGGTAATTATGGTGGTGGTTAAGCATTTAAAGTTGCCTGAGATAGAGTTTGACTCATTGGAAATGGCAAAAATTCAGTTGCAAATTAAACAAATGGAACATGAGAAAGAATTAAAGCGGCTTGAATATAAGAGTGACAGAGAGGAAAAAGAGAAAGAGAGAGAGAAGCTTGGTGGGAATCTATTTAAATGTGTCCAAGCATTGCCAAGGTTTGACGAGAAGGAAGTGGGAGCCTTTTTCATTTCATTTGAGAAGGTAGCTAAACAAATGAAATGGCCACAGGACATGTGGGTGTTACTGATTCAAACAAAGCTGGCTGGTAGAGCTAGTGGTGAAGTGTTTGCATCACTACCGGAGGAGGTATCTGGAACGTATGAGGAGGTGAAGAAATCCATCTGAAGTGCATATGAGCTAGTGCCTGAAGCTTACAGACAAAGGTTTAGAAATTTAAGGAAAGAATTTGGTCAAACTTACATGGAGTTTGAAAGGCTCAAACAGAGTAATTTTGATAGGTCGATAAGGGCTTTGAAAATAGACCAAACGTATGAAGCTCTCAGAGAAATTATACTTTTGGAGGAGTTTAAAAATTCAATTCCTGATGTAGTGAGAACTGATGTGGAAGAACAGAGGGTTAAAACTGCGAGATTAGCAGTGGAAATGGCAGATTATTATGAATTCGTTCATAAATCAAAGATTGGTTTCCGACATCAGTTTCAGCCGGCGAGGGATAGAAACTGGGGACATGAGAAATACTCAAGTGGTAAAGGTAAAGGTGATCTGATGGGAGACAATAAAGAGAGTGTACCTCAAATTAAAAAAGAAATCCAGGAGGGTGGAAAAGAAGTGAAAAATTTCAGATGTTTTCACTGTAATAAACTAGGCCATGTAAAGTCACAGTGTTGGTGGTTGAAGAAAAGCACTGGGAGGGCTAATGTGGTAAAACAGGATAAGACAGTGGGATTGGTTTGAGTGGTAAAGGAAAGCCCAAGGGAAGCGAAGGAGGTGCAAACGATTGTCCAGCCTGTTCAAGAAGTAATTGTTAAGAAGGTGCCAGATGTCTTTAGAGAATTTACTTGTGTGGGTAAAGTTTACTCATGTGTATCAGGAGGAGCAGGTAAAGAAGTCACAATTTTAAGAGATACAGGGGCTAGTCAATCTTTAATGGTAAGAGATGAGAAATTATGTAGTTTGGGAAGAATGTTGCCAGAAAAGGTGGTGATATGTGGAATTCAGGGTGAGAGGAGTAGCGTTCCATTATATAAGGTAAGGTTGGAAAGTCGAGTGAAGAGTGGTGAAGTGGTAGTAGGAGTAATAGATAAACTATCTTGTCCAGGAATACAGTTTATCTTGGGTAATGATATAGCTGGATCGCAGGTGGGAGTGATGCCTACTGTGGTTGATAAGCCAGTGGAAAATCTGTCAACTGAAGTGTTGAAGGACGAATATCCTGGGATTTTTCCGGATTGTGTAGTAGCAAGGTCGTAAAGTCACAGGTTAAGACAGGAGGAGAAATCAAAGAGTGAAGATGAAGTTGAAGTGCAATTACCAGAAACGATTTTTGATCAGATGGTTGAAAATGAACAAGAACAGGTGGAGGATGAGGTGATATTTTTAATTCAGGAAAATTGGCGGAGTTACAACAGAAAGATGTCGAAATAAAACGGATATATCAGGAAGCATATACAGAAGAGGAATCTGAGAGTATACCAGAGTGTTATTACCATAAAAATGATGTCTTGATGAGAAAATGGAGACCTGTATATATGCAGGCGGATGAAAAGTGGGCAGAAGTTCATCGAGTAGTATTGCCGGTAGGGAATAGAGAGGAGGTGTTGCGAGTTGCTCATGAGGTGCCAGTGGGAGGTCATTTGGGAATAAGGAAAACTCAAGCTAAAATCCAGAAACATTTTTATTGGCCTGGACTACATAAAGATGTAGTTACATTTTGTCGATCATGTGACACATGTCAAGTGATAGGGAAACCTCAAGCAGTGATAAAACCAGCGCCCTTAATACCCATTCCAGCATTTGAGGAACCTTTTACAAGGGTCCTAATCGATTGTGTAGGACCGCTTCCTAAAACAAAAAGTGGGAATCAATATCTTTTGACTGTAATGGATGTGTCTACTAGGTTTCCAGAGGCCATTCCAGTAGGTAATATTACAGCTAAGAGGATTGTGGAGGAGTTACTTCAATTCTTTACTAGATATGGACTACCCACAGAAATTCAATTGGATCAAGGAACAAATTTTACTTCAAAGTTATTCAAAGACGTTATGGATAGCTTAGGAATAAAACAATTTAAATCAACTGCGTACCATCCAGAATCGCAGGGAGCGTTAGAAAGGTGGCATCAGACATTAAAGACAATGTTGAAGGCGTATTGTCAAGATTATCCAGAGGATTGGGATAAAGGAATCCCATTCGTATTGTTTGCAATTAGGGATGCACCTAATGAGTCTCCCAAATTTAGTCCTTTTGAACTAATTTGTGGTCATGAGGTAAGATGACCACTTAAATTGAATAAGGAAAAATTGGTGGGAGAGAAATCGGAAATTACACGATTGGAGTACGTGTCAAATTTTAGAGAACGGTTAAATAGAGCAGGTGAATTGGCGAGACAACATTTGAAAGTTGCACAAAATGTGATGAAACGGGTAGCGGACAAGAAATCCAAAGTTCGTACTTTTGCCAGTGGGGATAAAGTTTTAGTGTTGTTACCAGTGGTAGGGGAGCCTTCAAAAGCTAGGTTTTGTGGACCGTATCAGATTGAAAGGAAATTAAATGAGGTGAATTCTGTGGTAAAAACACCAGATAGAAGGAAGACTCACCGAGTGTGTCATCTGAATCTGCTTCAAAGGTACTTTGAAATGGAAGGAGAGAAAAAGGAGGTACTAATAATTCTAACTCAAAGTGATGAACCAAATCCAGATGACTGTGAATTTGACATACCTCAAATTAAATTGGAAAATGAGGATGTTCTTAAAAATTGGGATGAATTGTTAAGTTACCTTCCAGAGGAAAAATGAACTGACCTGAAAGAGTTATTGATATCACATGGGCAAGTTTGTAGAGATAAATTGGGAAGTACTAAAATGGCTATACATGATGTAGATGTGGGAAATGCTGTTCCTATCAAATAACATCCATATAGACTTAATCCTTTAAAATTGGCACAGGTTAACAGAGAGATTGAGAGAATGCTGAAGAATGGCATAATTGAAGTGGGTTGCAGCCAATGGAGCTCACCCACAGTGATGGTACCTAAACCAGACGGTACCCAACGGTTGTGTGTGGACTATCGAAAGGTGAGTGCAGTTACAAGAACGGACTCTTATCCTATCCCACGTTTGGAAGATTGCATTGAGAAAGTGGGACAATCCGCTTTTATTTCCAAATTGGATTTACTGAAAGGTTACTGGCAAGTACCTTTATCTGAAAGGGCGAAGGAGATTTCAGCTTTTGTGACTCCAGATGGTACATACCAGTTCAAGTTATGCCATTTGGCATGAAAAACGTCCCAGCAACATTTCAACGGTTAACTAATACAGTTGTTTCAGGATTACCTAATTGTGCGGTATACATCGACGATCTGGTAGTTTTCAGCCAGACATGGAAAGAACATTTAAAACATCTGAGGGAGTTCTTTGATCGACTTCAGGAGGCGGTTTGGTGATAAACCTAGCCAAAAGTGAATTTGGTAAAGCTCAAGTCACTTTCCTTGGCCATACAATCGGACAGGGTCAACTGGTCCCACGGGATGTGAACACAAAAGTTATTGGGGAGTTTCCGATACCCTCGACACGACGGGAAATAATGCGATTTCTTGGTATGAGTGGATTTTACCGGAAATTTGTACCAAATGTTAGCAGTGTGGTCGCTCCACTGACGGACTTGCTCAAGAAGCGTAACAAATTCCAGTGGACAGCGGAGTGTCAACAGGCATTTGACGGCCTGAAGGCTGTGTTAACCACTGCTCCTGTGTTAGTCATCCCAAATTCTACCAAACCCTTCAAAGTGGCTGTTGATGCGAGCGATGTGGGCGTAGGAGCGGTGCTTCTACAAGACGACGACGAAGGGCTAGAGTGGCCTGTTGGTTATTTTTCAAAGAAATTGAATTCTCACCAGAAAAAGTATCGATGATTGAGAAGGAGACTTTAAGAGTTTGGTGCTGGCTTTGCAACATTTTCACATTTATGTGACCAGCAATCCATCTGACACCATTACATATACGGATCATAATCCTTTGACGTTTTTGGAGCGATTCCGGAGTAACAATGCAAGGCTGTTTCGCTGGAGTTTGTTGTTACAGCCATTTCATTTAAAAATAGCACATGTGGCAGGACGGGAAAATGTGATAGCCGATGCTTTGCCACGAATGTGATCAATTGAGAAGGTTTTCGGTTGGAAGAAGAAGAACAAAGAAAAATGGACTATATTATTATACCTGTTTGCATGTGTTTTTTTTTTTAAAAACGAAAAGGTATATTTACTGTGTACATTTCTTAGTGGATGGTGTAAAAGTGAAAAACGAAACCATCTTGAAGTTGATGTTTTGTTTTTTTTTCTTGGGGGGAGGTGTCATGTGAGAGTACCTTTAAGACATGGATGATTAAGCAATGTACCTTTAAGAAAACAGTGATGTCAGTGAGTGGGTGGAGCTGAGCTCAGATCAGCCATTTTACAATTTAGTTTTGCAGTTTGAAAAGAGCTGGTGTGTGTGTCTGTGTGTTTCCAGAGTTTTGCAGTTAGAAAAAGAGCTTGGGGAGTGTCGCTCTGCCATGAAAGACTATCTCTGGATCATTTGGGCGATTTAAATTCATAATAGTAAAGCCTTTAACCTGATGTGATTCTGTTTCAAGGTTTTAAGTCTCTTGGAAGTTTGAAGGAATATTTTTAGGAATTATTCACAGTTGCAATATTTTCTGAGTTATCTTTGAAGAAAGGGGTGTTAAGAGATCCAACGTTTATTGAAGATGTTAAGTTGATTTCATGGACTAAACATTGTTTTGTGTTTAAAATCCACGTGTCCATAATTGTAATCCCACACCTAGGGAACAAGCCGTGTGCGAGGAAAAGCAACAAATACATTAAAGGGAGAGGTTGGTTGAACTCCATGATACATTTTGGGGTTCTGAAAACACCTCGCCCATAACAGTACCGAACAGACGCCAGAATGTGGTGATTAGGGTTTTTTCCCAGTAACTTCATTGCAGTGTTAATGTAAGCCTACTTGTGACAATAAAGATTATTAATGAAACATACAGTATCCTAGGCTTTATTAATCGTGGCATAGTGTATAGGAACAAGGAGGTTACACTGAGCTTACTAGTTAGACCCTCAGCTGGAGTAATGTGTACAGTTCTGAGTGCTATACTTTAGGAAGGATGCAAACACATTGGAAAGTGTGCAGAAGAGGTTTACAATAATACGTCCAGGGATGAGAAACTTCAGTTATGAAGATAGATTGGAGAAGTTGGGACTGTTCCCCTTGGAGAGAAGAAGGCTAAGCGAGTTTTATGATGTGGAGTTGCTGCTGTTGGACAGGGGTGGGCACAGTAAGAAGTCTTACAACACCAGATTAAAATCCAACAGCTTTATTTGAATCAGTAGCTTTCGGACCGCAGCTCCTTCATCAGGTGAGTGAAGAGGAGATTACACAAATACAGTATATAAAGACAAAGCCAATGATGCAAAAGGATTTTAGATAGGTGTTCAAAATCATGACGGACTGGACAGAGTAGAAAGCAAGAAACCATTCCTGCTCACAAAAGGGTCGAGAACGAGATGGCACAGACTTTAAATGATTTGCAAAAGAAGCAAATTTGATCTGAGAAAACCCTTTTTCACACAGCAAGTGGTTTGGGTCTGGAATGCATGACATGGAAGCATGGTGCAGGCAGGTTCAATCGAGGCATTCAAGAGGGCACCAGATGATTATTTGAATGGAAAAAATGTGCAGGGTTATGGGGAAAGGCAGGAGAATGGCACAAAGTTATAATGCTCATTCAGAGAGCCATTGCAGATACGATGACCCAAATGGCTTCCTTCTGCACCATGACGATTATGTGGTTCTATGATTCTCAGATGTGAATCACTTTCAATGCTTAGTGTAAAAATAACTCTTTTTCCAAATTCCTTCAAGGGAAAAAAGTCATGTTCTCATTTTTAATTTGATATGTTCTGTTATTCTCATTCTTTCCAGGACTATCACTACTTTTAATTCCCCTTCCCACCTCCGGCTACATCCTTGCTACCTCAGGAAATATTCCAAACCTCTCCCATCCTCAATGGGTACCAAACATGAAACAAAATCATCATCCAGCCTCTCGCCCCATTCACTGGCTGACTGAGGGAAAAAATAAAAACTCCGTTTTCTGATCTGAAAGCCGAGTTTTCATTCCCTCTGCACACAGATTCTGTTGTCTGCGCCATTACAAATATAAATCTGGTTCCATCAGCATACTACTCCCTATTGCGCCGATAAAATAAAATTAACATAGCAATTAACAGTCCAAAGACGTGCAGGTTAGGTGGATTAGCAATGCTAAATTGCCCTTAGTGACCAAGAACGTTAGATGGGGTTATTGGGTTACGGGGATAAGGTGGAAGTGAGGGCTTAAGTGGGTTGGTGCAGAATCGATGGGCTGAATGGCCTCTTTCTGAACTGTATGTTCTATGTTCACTCTCTTCTCTCTGCCCTGCATACTTTCCATGCTTTGGCTATATCAGAATCATCTCTCTGCCCTGCATACTTTCCATGCTTTGGCTAAATCAGAATCATTCAGAGTGAAATCCTGTTACAGCCCTTACACTCCTACAAATCTCGGAATCACAGAATTGTTCTGGTGCACAAGGAGGCCAATCGGCCTATTGTGTCCACACCAACTCTCCGAATGAATAATTCACCTAGTTTCATTCCCCCATCTTCTCCCTGTAATCTGGGGGAGGGCAGGGTTGCGGATATGTATGGGGAGCTGATGAAGAGGGAGTGGAGATTATTGGATACATGGCAGGGGTATGTGTGAGGATTTAGCAGAGTTCCGGCATTTGGAAAAATTTAAGTTCACAATTTAAGGGATGGAGGAGGGGGTTCACCTTGAGGTGAAAGGTGTTTAACGACTTCTTTAAGGGGTATTGAGTCGTCAGCAGGGGGGGATTGTGTTTACTTTCTGCTTGCGGGGTGAGGGGGAGGGCCATAAATTGGAAAAAGGAGGCGGGTACCGGTGGCAGCGAGATGAGTGGGGGCTGTTGTTAGGGGTGATGCAGAGAGGGGGGCTTTATTACCTGTTGCTAAATTGCCTTCTGCATTTTTGTGATAATGTAAATATTTAAAATGCCTTCAATAAAATGTTTTTTTTAAAAAAGAATAATGTAAGCTGTTTTCAATGCCTGAAAGGTCGACAACTAGGGGGCACAGATTTAAGGTGGTCGTCAAAAGAATCCGATGCAACATGAGAACAATCTTCTTTAAGCAACGAGTGGTGAGGATCTGGAATGCACCACCTGATAGGGTGGTGGATGCAGATTCAATAGTCGCTTTCAAATTGGATAAATACTTCAAAGAGAAAGAAATTGCAATGATACGGGGAAAGAGTGGAGGGGCAGAAGTAATTGCGTTGCTTTTTGAAAGAACCAAGATGGACTCCATGGACCCAATAATCTCCGACCATAATGTACTATTTTATGTTTGCATGGCTGCAAATCCATCTCCATAGAGCCAGTAGTTTCAGCGCTACGGGAGCTGGTTGAGGATAAAAAATGTTGGGGGACAGATCGCAATTGCAACTAAAGCGCTGAAAGTTAATCCCATATCTGACCTGCCAATTTGAATCTCACCACTTTAATTAATCTCCTCTCTTAAACATGTACAACTGAACATGTATTGAGCTGCATGGGGGTGCCCCAGCACCTCCCCCATATCCACTACTATTTAAAGGCATCGCCATCCAACTTGCGAGTGAGTTGCTTTTGACTATCAAGTTGCCGTTGTTGAGTCAGTAGAAGTCCTGGGTCGTTGGAGGAGTTCTGAAAAGTTGTTTATCTTCATAAGGGACTGGTGCTGAACAAACTCGTGGTGAACATAAGAACTAGGAGCAGGAGTAGGCCATCTGGCCCCTCGAGCCTGATCCACCATTCACTGAGATCATGGCTGATCTTTTGTGGACTCAGCTCCACTTTCCGGCCCGAACACCATAACCCTTAATCCCATTATTCTCCAAAAAACTATCTATCTTTATCTTAAAAACATTTAATGAAGGAGCCTCTACTGCTTCACTGGGCAAGGAATTCCATAGATTCACAACCCTTTGGGTGAAGAAGTTCCTCCTAAACTCAGTCCTAAATCTACTTCCCCTTATTTTGAGGCTATGCCCCCTAGTTCTTCTTTCACCCGCCAGTGGAAACAACCTGCCCGCATCTATCCTATCTATTCCCTTCATAATCTTATATGTTTCTATAAGATCCCCCCTCATCCTTCTAAATTCCAACGAGTACAGTCCCAGTCTACTCAACCTCTCCTCATAATCCAACCCATTCAGCACTGGGATTAACCTAGTGAATCTCCTCTGCACACCCTCCAGTGCCAGTACGTCCTTTCTCAGGTAAGGAGACCAAAACTGAATACAATACTCCAGGTGTGGCCTCACTAACACCTTATACAATTGCAGCATAACCTCCCTAGTCTTAAACTCCATCCCTCTAGCAATGAAGGACAAAATTCCATTTGCCTTCTTAATCACCTGTTGCATCTGTAAACCAACTTTTTGCGACTCATGCACTAGCACACCCAGGTCTCTCTGCACAGCAGCATGTTTTAATATTTTATCATTTAAATAATAATCCCTTTTGCTGTTATTCCTACCAAAATGGATAACCTCACATTTGTCAACATTGTATTCCATCTGCCAGACCCTAGCCCATTCACTTAGCCTATCCAAATCCCTCTGCAGACTTCCAGTATCCTCTGCACTTTTTGCTTTACCACTTATCTTAGTGTCGTCTGCAAACTTGGACACATTGCCCTTGGTCCGCAACTCCAAATCATCTTTGTAAATTGTGAACAGTTGTGGGCCCAACACTGATCCCTGAGGGACACCACTAGCTACTGATTGCGAACCAGAGAAACACCCATTAATCCCCACTCTTTGCTTTCTATTAATTAACCAATCCTCTATCCATGCTACTACTTTCCCCTTAATGCCATGCATCTTTATCTTATGCAACAACCTTTTGTGTGGCACCTTGTCAAAGGCTTTCTGGAAATCCAGATATATCACATCCATTGGCTCCCCGTTATCTACCGCACTGTTAATGTCCTCAAAAAATTCCACTAAATTAGTTAGGCACAACCTGCCCTTTATGAACCCATGCTGTGTCTGCCCAATGGGACAATTTCCATCCAGATGCCTCGCTATTTCTTCCTTGATGATAGATTCCAGCCACTTCCCTACTACCGAAGTTAAGCTCACTGACCTATAATTACCCGTTTTCTGCCTACCTCCTTTTTTAAACAGTTGGTGTCACGTTTGCTAATTTCCAATCCGCCGGGACCACCCCAGAGTCTAGTGAAGTTTGGTAAATTATCACTAGTGCATTTGCAATTTCCCTAGCCATCTCTTTTAGCACTCTGGGATGCATTCCATCAGGTCCAGGAGACTTGTCTACCTTTAGCTCCATTAGCTTGCCCATCACTACCTCCTTGGTGATAACAATCCTCTCAAGGTCCTCACCTGTCATAGCCTCATTTCCATCAGTCACTGGCATGTTATTTGTGTCTTCCACTGTGAAGACCGACCCAAAAAACCTGTTCAGTTACTCAGCCATTTCCTCATCTCCCATTATTAAATCTTCCTTCTCATCCTCTAAAGGACCAATATTTACCTTAGCCACTCTTTTTTGTTTTATATATTTGTAGAAACTTTTACTATCTGTTTTTATATTCTGAGCAAGTTTACTCTCATAATCTATCTTACTCTTCTTTATAGCTTTTTTAGTAGCTTTCTGTTGCCCCCTAAAGATTTCCCAGTCCTCTAGTCTCCCACTGATCTTTGCTACTTTGTATGTTTTTTCCTTCAATTTGATACTCTCCCTTATTTCCTTAGATATCCACGGTCGATTTTCCCTCTTTTAACCGTCCTTCCTTTTTGTTGGTATAAACTGTTGCTGGGCACTGTGAAAAATCACTTGGAAGGTTCTCCACTGTTCCTCAACTGTTTCACTATAAAGTCTTTGCTCCCAGTCTACCTTAGCTAGTTCTTCTCTCATCCCATTACAATCTCCTTTGTTTAAGCACAAAACACTAGTGCTTGATTTTACCTTCTCACCCTCCATCTGTATTTTAAATTCCAGCATATTGTGATCGCTCCTTCCGAGAGGATCTCTAACTATGAGATCCTGAATCAATCCTGCCTCATAGGTTCCATTACATACTGTTCTAGGAAACTATCGCGGATACATTCTATAAACTCCTCCTCAAGGCTGCCTTGACCGACCTGGTTAAACCAATCAACATGTAGATTAAAATCCCCCATGATAACTGCTGTACCATTTCTACATGCATCTGTTCTTTCTTTGTTTATTGCCTGCCCCACCATAATGTTACTATTTGGTGGCCTATAGATTACTCCTATCAGTGACTTTTTCGCCTTACTATTCCTGATTTCCACCCAAATGGATTCAACCTTATCCTCCATAGCACCGATGTCATCCCTTACTGTTGCCCGGATGTCATCCTTAAATAACAGAGCTACACCAACCCCCTTACCATCCACTCTGTCCTTCCGAAAAGTTTGATACCCTCGGATATTTAACTCCCAGTCGTGACCATCCTTTATCCATGTTTCAGTAATGGCCACTAAATCATAGTCATTCACGATGATTTGCGCCATCAACTCATTTACCTTATTCCGAATACTACGAGCATTCAGGTAAAGTACACTTATGTTGGCTTTTTTACCTCTGTTCTGAATCTTAACACCTCAATCAGTAACCTCTCCTAAGTTATATTTCCTCTTAACCTTTCTCCTAATTTTCCTTGTCGTTGAACCCATATCTTCATGTAACAACCTGCCGCGTCGCTTACCATTAATGTTTTCACTTCCCGTTTTATTTCTTTTAGTATTCCTGGTCCTATTCACTGAGCTCCCCTCAGTCACTGTACCTTGTACTGTCGCCCTTTTTGATTTTTGACTATTGCTTTTCTGCCTTACACTTTCCCCCTTACTGCCTTTTATTTCTGTCCTTGTTTTACTACCTTCCAACTTCCTGCATCGGTTCCCATCCCCCTGCCACATTAGTTTAAACTATCCCCAACAGCTCTAGCAACCCCCCCCCCCCCCCCTAGGACATCGGTTCCAGTCCTGCCCAGGTGCAGACCGTCCGGTTTGTACTGGTCCCACCTCCCCCAGAACCGGTTCCAATGTCCCAGGAATTTGAATCCCTCCCTCTTGCACCATCTCTCGAAGGAGTTGTGTTGTTCTGAATGGAGTGCACCACTTGCACCCAGTCATGGGGTCAATAGTTACAGTTCCCCTTGGGCTGCAACGTCAGAGGGAAACGGAGCAGAAGCAGCAAAGACAAGTTGCTCACAGAGATGGGAGGAAGAGGAGGGCCTTCAACAAATCAATGATCAGGGTGGTGCAGTAATACGGTTGGCTTCTCCTACCGACACCTGAACCAGGAGCAATGTGTTCCGCAGCTGTGCTTCATCAAGAATGGGATCGTAGACTGGGTCACCTATTGGAATCAGACCTGCAGACTCAGAGCAGGAGGAGGATGGCAATACCAAGGCTCACCAAAATAACTGTGGGCTGAATTTTCACAAATGCAGATCCTTCCAGGCTGCAGCAGGTGAAATTGTGAACTACTCACAGATTGACACTCATTGCTGCAAGCGAGAGGTCACAGAGGTTCTGTAGGAGAGGGGAACATCATTTTCTTCTCTCAAAGCAACTTTTGTTTGCTGATGCCTGCACTTTCATATCACACTCTCTGGATGACATCCAACCACTTTGTGACTGCTTTCTCCAAGCCTCAGAACACTTCAGCCTTGTAATAAGTATGTGGTAGTCACCGCTGATGTATATATAGGATGTTGATATAGGTGCTTTACAGTAAGGCCCCTGTACTACAGGTACTGGAGTAGATCCCTGCCTGCTGGCTCCGCCCATAGGTGGAGTATAAATAGGTGTGCTCCCAGTACAGCAGCCATTTCGTCAGCTGCTGTAGGAGGCCACACATCTCAGAGTAATAAAGCCTGGATTATATCCTACTCTCGTCTTTGTGTAAGTGATTGTGCATCAATTTATTGCACTGAGTTTTTCAGAAGATGGACCTCCACATCAAGCCGGATCGCCTGCAGCTGCATCCGCAAGCAGACAACGCCAAAAAGGACATTGAACATTGGCTAGCCAGTTTTGAAGCGTACATCGGGTCTGCGGCAGATGAAATTCCAAAAGCACAGAAGCTCCATATCCTTTACACGCGACTGAGCTCCAACATCTTTCCATTTGTCCAGAATGCGCTGACCTACGCAGAGGCCATGGCGCTACTGAAGGAAAACTACGCTCAGTGGACTAACACACTCTATGCCAGGCACCTCCTCTCCACGCGGCGTCAACTTCCCAGTGAGTCAGTGGAAGATTTCTGGCGCGCCCTGCTCCCCCTAGTTAGAGACTGTGGCTGTCTGGCCATTTCCGCCATGGAACACTTGAATTTGCTTAAGAGAGACACATTTGTTACGGGCATAGGGTCTGACTACATCGGCCAGCGCCTCTTAAAGGGGGCCACGCTCGACCTCGCGGCGACCAAAAAACTAGCGCTTTCACTTACGGTCGCATCACGCAACATTCAGGCCTATGCCCCCGACAGCGCGGCCCCCCCCCCCCCCCCCCACCCTGTGCATCGTGCACTCCACAGACGGCCGCCCCATCGTGGACCCCATCAGCGCCCGCCCTCAGCCAATCCCACGCCTGTGCCGCGCGGCAGCCAACCAACCCCGAGGGGCTCAAATGCTACTTCTGTGGGCAGTCAAAACACCCCCGACAGCGCTGCCCGGCGTGGAGCGCCCTCTGCAAGGCCTGTGGCAAGAAGGGACATTTCACTTCAGTATGCCAGGTCCGCTCAATCGTCGCTATTGTCCCAGCAACCCCCATGTGCAGCCAGTGGGCGCTGCCATCTTCCCCTCCTAGGACCACGTGCGGCCAGTGGACGCCACCACCTTGCTCGACTCGCAACATGTGCGACCCATGGGCAGTGCCATCTTGTTCCTCCCAGGACCAACTGGCGCCGCAATCATGCTTTCCCCACGACACGTACGGTCCGTGGGCGCCACCATCTTACCCGACTCAGGACCCATGCCCGTCAGGAACCTCATCCGGCCGCTCATTGCCTGCAACCGGCAACGACCAGCCGCGTCGCGCCTCAGTCACGATTGACCAGTCTCGACCACACAACCTCGCGACTGCTTCAACTAAAGTGAAGGTCAACGGGCACAAGATCTCCTGCCTGTTGGACTCCGGGAGCACAGAGCTTCATTCACCCCGATACAGTAGGGCACTGCTCCCTCACGGTACACCCCGCTAACCAGAGAATCTCCCTGGCCTCCAGGTCCCACTCCGTGGCGATCCGGGGGTACTGCATCGCCGCTCTCACTGTCCAGGGCGTGGAGTTCAGCGGCTTCCGCCTCTACATCCTCCCCATCCTCTGCGCTGTCTTGCTACTCGGCCTGGACTTCCAGTGCAACCTCCAGAACCTAACCCTGAAATTCGGCAGGCCCCTACCACCCCTTACTGTGTGCGGCCTCGCGACCCTTAAGATCGACCCACCTGCCCTTTTTGCAAACCTAACCCCGGACTGAAAACCCGTTGCCACGAGGAGCAGATGGTACAGCGTCCAGGACAGGACCTTCATGGGGTCTGAAGTCCAGCGGCTGCTTCGGGAAGGCATCAGAGGCCAGCAACAGCCCATGGAGAGCCCAAGTAGTAGTGGTCAAAACTGGGGAGAAAAACAGGATAGCCGTTGACTACAGTCATACCATCAATCGGTACACGCTGCTCAACGCGTACCCCCTCCCACGCATATCTAATATGGTCAATCAGATTGCACCATACCGGGTCTTCTCGACAGTAGATCTGAAATCTGCCTACCAGCAGCACCCCATCCGCAAGGTGGACCCCCCATACACTGCGTGCGAGGCAGATGGCCGGTTCTCTTCGACGTCACCAACGGGGTCTCGGTCTTCCCACGGGAGATGGGCCAAATAGTTGACCGGTACCAGCTGCAGGCCACTTTCCCATACCTGGACAATGTCACCATCTGCAGCCACGGTCAGCAGGGCCATGACGCCAACCTCGCCAAATTTCTCCACACCGCCACTCTCCTCAACCTCACGTACAACAAGGAGAAGTGCATGTTCAGCACGAACCACTTAGCCATCCTCGGCAATGTGGTCCAGAACGGAGTTCTGCGGCCCGACACCCCTGACATCTCCTGGAACTCCCCCTCTCCCACTGCCCAAGCCCCTCAAACGTTGCCTGGGGTTTGTCATAATATACACCAGTATATCATGGTACAGACACACACACTGATGGACACACAGCAAGACCAATCAGCACACACAACACCGCAGCCAATCACCAGTTAGAGAACACTCACTATAAAGACGGAGGGCATCAGTTTTCCCACTCATT
Source organism: Scyliorhinus torazame (assembly GCF_047496885.1). Classification (NCBI taxonomy): domain Eukaryota; kingdom Metazoa; phylum Chordata; class Chondrichthyes; order Carcharhiniformes; family Scyliorhinidae; genus Scyliorhinus; species Scyliorhinus torazame. The sequence continues at coordinate 296,281,984 of NC_092713.1, read as the reverse complement.
CGGGATGCAGCCTCTCAGAAGGACAGAGCTTACAGCTTACAGCACAGATCTTCACCATGTGCTGAGTGCATAGACTGGTTAGGACAGGCATAGGTCTTTAGTTAAATCTCACATCGTGTTAACCCACAATGAAAGTATGTTCAACAGTTTCTAGCTTAATAAAATAGTGTTGTACTATTTTAAGTGTTAGTGGCCTGTATGTGTTCCGCGGATCCAGAGCACGCAGCACATCATGGTACCAGTAGTTGAGGGATGTTAGAACTTCTTCGACCTACCTGCAAGTGATCTGCCTTCCACCAGCATACAGTCATCCTGCAAAATAGACCGCGTCCGTCGGCCGCCGCCGCTCTGCATCACCGGTAACCTAGGGGCCAACTGGAACATATTCAAACAATGCTTTCAGCTCTACCTTGAAACCACAGACCGGGAAGCTGCCTCTGACACCAGGAAGATCGCTCTCTTCCTATCCACGGCCGGGGACCATGCCATCCACATTTTCAATTCTCTCACCTTTGCTGATGGTGAAGATAAATCAAAATTCAAGACGGTCCTCCTTAGGTTTGACAGTCACTGCGACATCGAGGTGAATGAAAGTTTTGAGCGCTATGTATTCCAACAGCGTTTGCAGGGTAAGGAGGAACCTTTCCAGTCCTTTCTCATCCACCTCCGCATCCTTTCGCAGTCCTGTAATTACGGGTACACCTCCAACTCCATGATATGCGACCAGATCGTTTTCGGTGTTCAGTTGGACCCCCTACGCCAGCAGCTCCTCAAGGTAAAGCAGCTCACCCAAGCGATTGCCATCGAGACCTGCGTGCTACATGAACACGCCACTAGTCGGTATTCCCACATCCAAGCGGCTGAAATGGCGCGGCAAGGTCCCCAGGAGGCAGACCGGATCCAAGCAATCGAGCAACTCCAGGGCCTCAGCCTGGATGAGGGAGGCCATTTCGCGCTCTTTTCGCAGACTCCCACGCTTGTGTGCACCGAACGAGGAGACGGTGACGTCGACGAACGTACTATGCAGGCGCGCACCACATACAGCCACGCCACGCATGCGCGGTGACGCAGCGAGCGTACTGACTCTACAACGTGCGGCAACTGTGGCCCCGCCCATTTAAAGCAGCAATGTCCTGCTAAATCCCGACGATGCGGCAAACTTGACCACTATGCTGCTTTATGCAGATCATCTCGGCCTGCCAACTCTCGTCGCTCCAGCCAGCTTCGCAGGAATGTCCGGGCCATTCAACCCACGGTCACCGAGCCAGATTCGGAAATGCTACCCAATATTGACACCGAGGTCCCGATGGCGCCTTTTGGAGTCGTTATCATTAAAAAAAATAGGGTGTCATTGCGCGGTCTGACCTCCAAAGCCTTCGTGTCAAACCAGCCATCCTGCCATCAGCCTGCCAGCTATTAGATTATAATGGCAATGCCATTGCGGCCAGCGGCTCGTGTCAACATGAAGTGACGCACAGGTCACGCAAAGCCATCCTTCCCTTTGAAATCGTGGGCTCCTCGAAAGCCTCCCTGCTTGGCGCGCAGGCATGCCAGCTGTTGAACCTAGTTCAGAGAGTTCACTCTCTCTCTCCTGCTGACGCGTCTGCCTTTCAGGACACCGACTTCAGGACGCAGCTCGACGCCATTATCAACCAGTGCCGTGAAAGTCTTCAAGGGCATGGGCACGCTCCCCTACACCTACAAGATTTTATTAAAACCGAATGCCACGCCTGTGGTGCACGCACCTCGCAGGGTCCCAGCACCCCTTAACGACCGCCTCAAGCAGCAGCTGCAGGACCTCCAGAACCAAGGAGTGATTTCCAAAGACACGAAACCGACCGACTGGGTCAGTTCCATGGTATGTGTAAAAAAAGCCTTCCGGCAAATTGAGAATTTGCATTGATCCCAAGGATCTAAATCGCAATATCATGAGGGAGCATTATCCAATTCCCAAGCGCGAAGAGCTCACATGTGAGATGGCTCGCGCCAAGCTCTTTACCAAACTCAACGCCTCAAAAGGATTCTGGCAAATCCAGCTCGATAAATCCAGCAGGAAACTTTGCACATTTAATACCCCCTTTGGCAGATATTGTTACAACAGGATGCCATTTGGGATCATCTCTGCATCAGAAGTGTTCCATAGGATTATGGAACAAATGATGGAAGGTATTGAAGGTGTTCGCGTCGATGTGGCATAATCATTTGGTCCTAACATGCAGGACTAACAGTTAGTCGCCTCCAGCGGGTATTCAGATGTATATTATACATGAGCATGGCCTCCACCTCAACAGGGCCAAATGCTCTTTTGGTCAGACAGAACTTAAGTTCCTCGGGGACCACATCTCCCAATCGGTTGTGGAGCTGGATGCGGACAAGGTAGCTGCCATCACAGCTATGAAAACACCAGAGGACAAGAAGGCGGTCCTCCGATTTCTGGGCATGGTCAATTTTTTAAGGAAATTTATCCCTAACCTCACCTCTCATACCACGGCTCTCAGGAACCTGGTCAGGCAGGCGACAGACTTCCAATGGCTCCCTGCCCACGAGCGCGAATGGAGGGAACTCAACTGACCATGGCCCCGCTCTTAGCTTTCTTTGATCCAGCAAAGGGGACCAAAATTTCGACCGATTCCAGTCAATCTGGCATTGGGGCAGTGCTCCTTCAATGTGATGAGGCCTCATCATGGGCCCCCGTTGCATATGCATCACGTGCGATGACCCCCACGGAGCAGCGCTATGCGCAGATAGAAAAGGAGTGCCTGGGCCTTCTGACCGGTGTTGTTAAATTTCATGATTATGTCTACGGACTTCCTCAATTCACCGTTGAGACCGACCATCGCCCGCTGGTCAATATAATACAGAAAGACTTGAACGACATGACGCCTCGCCTCCAGCGTATTCTTCTCAAGCTCCGACAATACGACTTCCAGCTGGTATACACGCCAGGCAAGGACCTCATCATTGCTGACGCTCTCTCCAGGGCAGTCAACACTCCATGTGACCCAGCGGGATTTGTCTGCCAGGTTGACGCCCATGTGGCATTTGCGGCCTCCAATCTATCTGCCTCGGATGAACACCTTTTCCAAATTCGCCGCGAGACGGCGGCTGACCCCTTGCTACAGCGTGTCATGCACCACCTAATGGACGGGTGGCTTAAGGGCCAATGCCCTCAATTCTATAATGTCAGAGATGATCTGGCGGTAGTAGACGGGGTTCTTCTAAAACTGGACCCCACTGTCATCCCGCATAGCATACGCCAGCTTGTCCTGGAACAACTACACAAGGGCCACCTTGGCGTGGAAAAGTGCCGCCGACGGGCCTGAGAGGCAGTGTACTGGCCCGGCATTAATGAGGACAAAGCCAACACAATGCTCAACTGCCCCACTTGTCAGCGCTTCCAGCCGGCCCAACTACGTGAGACCCTGCAGCCCCATGAGTTGGTCACGTCACCATGGACCAAGGTGGGCATCGACCTGTTCCACGTGCTGGGTAGAGACTATGTCCTGATCGTGGACTACTTTTCGAATTACCCGCAGGTGATACGGTTGCACCACCTCACCTCATCTGCAGTCATTCGTGCATGTAAAGAAACCTTTGCTCGACACGGCATCCCGCTCACGGTTATGTCGGACAATGGTCCCTGCTTCGCCAGCCAAGAATGGTCCAACTTTGCCAAGCGGTACAATTTTGCCCATGTGACGTCCAGTCCCCTGTACCCCCAATCCAACGGCAAAGCAGAGAAGGGAGTACATATCGTCAAACGGCTCCTATGCAAGGCTGCCGATGCTAGGTCTGATTTCTACCTTGCCTTGCTGGCCTATTGCTCCACCCCACTGTCCAGTCGCCAGCCCAATTACTCATGAGTGACACCCCGAGGACGATGGTGCCGTCCATCCATGTCCCAGACCTCGACCACGTTCCGGTCCTTCGCCGGATGCAGCAGTCTCGTGTACAGCACAAGGCGGCTCATGACTCCCGTGCAGCTGGTCTCCCTCCTCTGGCTCCAGATGACAATGTCTGCGTCCATCTTCCAGATGGGGGCTGGTCTGCAACCGCTGTTGTCTTTCAGCAGGTGGCCCCCCGCTCATTCCTGGTTCGTCTACGGGATGGCTCTATTCTGCGCCGTAATCGACGCACCCGTCGTCTCGTTCCACGCTCACCACGTGATCCTCCAATGTCGCCTCGCCCTCCTGCTGACCCTGCCACGGACTATGCAGAGCTCCCTGTCACTCGGCCTCCCCCTGGCTTTGACGCAGTCCAGCCCGCTCCTGAACCGGCGGCTCTCGACCCACCCTTGAGGTGATCAAACAGAATTCGTCGCCCACCTCAGACTAAATTTATGAAGTTTGCGGACTTATGGATTTGTTGCTTTGTTTGATCGTTTCCCTGGTTTGTATATGTTGATCTCGTTATTCTTGTTGCATACTGCTTCTCTGCACCAGGCACCTTCCCATGTAAATAGCTTAGTTCTCATGTACATAGTCCTGTAAATATGTCTTCGCACCCCACACGTAGTTCAGAACATTCTCACCATACATTATTTATTGCCACACACATACATTTTTTTAATAAAAGGGGGGATATCATAATATACACCAGTATATCATGGTACAGACACGCACACACTGATGGACACACAGCAAGACCAATCAACACACACAACACCGCAGCCAATCACCAGTTAGAGAACACTCACTATAAAGACAGAGGGCATCAGTTTTCCCGCTCATTCGGGATGCAGCCTCTCAGAAGGAAAGAGCTTCCAGCTTCCAGCACAGATCTTCACCATGTGCTGAGTGCATAGACTGGTTAGGACAGGCAGACGTCTTTAGTTTAATCTAACATCGTGTTAACCCACAGTGAAAGTATGTTCAACAGTTTCTAGCTTAATAAAATAGTAGAGGTTCTATTCGTATTACGCCCAGTGGGTCCCAAATTATGCGGACGCCTGCCCACTCATTCAATCCACTGCTTTTCCTCTGACGGCCGAGGCTCACCAGGCCTTTAACCGTATCAAGGCCGACATCACCAAGGCCACGATGCACGCAGTCCACGAGATGCTCCCCTTCCAAGTCGAGAACGATGCATCAGACTTCGCTCTGGCCACCACCCTCAACCAGGCAGGCAGGCCTGTGGCATTCTTTTCCCGCACCCTCCATGCCTCCGAAATCCCCCACTCCTATATCGAAAAAGGCCCAAGCCATCGTTGAAGCTGTTGGCGGCATCGTGGAAGCTGTTGGGCAGCACGGTAGCATTGTGGATAGCACAATTGCTTCACAGCTCCAGGGTCCCAGGTTTGATTCCCGGCTTGGGTCACAGTCTGTGCGGAGTCTGCACATCCTCCCCGTGTGTGCGTGGGTTTTCTCCGGGTGCTCCGGTTTCCTCCCACAGTCCAAAGATGTGCAGGTTAGGTGGATTGGCCATGATAAATTTCCTCACTGACCAACGGTCAGTTGCCTTCATGTTTAATAACACACAGCGGGGCAAGATCAAAAACAATAAAATCTTGAGTGGGAGGATCGAGCTCTCCACCTACAATTAGGAGATTTTGTATCGCCCCGGTAAGCTCAACGAGCCCCCCGATGCCCTATCCCGAGGTATATGTGCCAGCGTAGAAGTGGACCGACTCCAGACCCTGCACGACAACCTCTGTCACCCAGAGGTCACACGTTTTTACCATTTCATCAAGGCCCGCAACCTGCCCTAGTCCATCGAGGAAGTCAGTGCGATCACCAGGGACTGCCAGGTCTGCGCAGAGTGTAAACCACAGTTCTACCGGCCAAACTGTGCGCGCCTGGTGAAGGCCTCCCGCCCCTTTGAACGCCTTAGCATGGACTTCAAAGGGCCACTCCCCTCCACCGACCGCAACACGTACTTTCTCAGTGTGGTCGATGAATATTCCCGATTCCCCTTTGCCGTCCCATGCCCCAACATGACGTCTGCCACCGTCATCAAAGTCCTCAACACCACCTTCGCTCTGTTCGGCTTCCCCGCCTACGTCCACAGCGACCGGGGATCCTCATTCATGAGCGATAGGCTGCGCCAGTACCTGCTCAACAGGGGCATTGCCTCGAGCAGGACGATGAGCTACAACCCCAAGGGAAATGAGCAGGTGGAAAGGGAGAATGGGACGGTCTGGAGGGCCATCCAGCTGGCCCTACGGTCCAGAAATCTCCCGAACTCCTGCTGGCAGGAGGTCCTCCCCGACGCACTTCACTCCATTCGGTCGCTCCTGTGCACTGCGACTAATGAATCCCCCATGAACGTCTCTTTGCCTTCCCTAGGAAGTCCACCTCCGGGGTTTCGCTCCCGACATGGCTGGCTGCTCCAGGACCCGTTCTCCTCTGTAGACACGTTCGACTCCACAAGGTGGACCTGTTGGTTGAGAGGGTACAGCTACTTCACGCCAACCCGCAGTACACCTACGTAGCATACCCGAACGCCGCCAAGACACAGTCTCCCTCAGGGGGCTGGCACCAACTGGTTCCACACACAACCCACCCCCCTCCGACCCGGCACCACCCTCCCCTCCCCCGGCGTGAATCCCGCCCCCGCCGGCCGCCAAATTCTCCGGCGCCAGAAATTCGCCGGGGGCAGGAATCGCGCTGCCCCGGTCGGCAGGCCTCCCCCAGCGATTCTCCGGCCCGCGATGGGCCTAAGTCCCACTGCTGTTATGGCAGTCCTGCCGGCGGGAATTAAACCACCTCCCTTACCGGCGGGACTGGCAGCGCGAGCGGGTTCCGGGGTCCTGGGGAGGGCACGGAGCGATCTGGCCCCGGGGGGTGCCCCCACGGTGGCCTGGCCCGTGATCGGGGCCCACTGATCCGCGGGCGGGCCTGTGCTGTGGGGGCACTCCTTTACTACGCGTCGGCCATGTAGGTCTCTGCAATGGCCGACGCGTAGGTGACCCCACCTGCGCATGCGCGGGGATGACATCAGCAGCCGCTGCGCTCCCGCGCATACTTCCGCCGAAGGCCTTCCACGCCAGCCGGCGGGACGGCAACCACTCCGGTGCGGGCCTAGCCCCTAAAGGTAAGGGCTTGGCCCCTAAAGGTGTGGAGAAATCCGCACCTTTGGGGTGCCCGACGCTGGAGTGGTTTACGCCACTCCATCCCGCCGAGACCCTCCGCCCAGCCGGGTAGGGGAGAATCCCATCCCTGGTCACTCATACACCCTCTGTCAACCTATGCATCTCGAACCCACATGGCCCTTCATACCCCGGAGGCCCCCACATCCCCGTGGACCTTTATAGCTCTACGCCAACTTAGTACCAACCCATGGCAAACCAAACACCAACCCTACCCTTTGCCTAACCACGTTCATGCCAAATCACCTGGTATCCATTGACAATTCCTTGACAACTTAACAGTTCCAATGAGTTTATGCACTTTTACACACAACCATGTTTACTTTTAACAATCACAAAGGGTGCCTTACCTCTCCAAAAAGGGGTCATGGAACCCTATCAAAGGGGTAATTTATCTTAACAAAAGCGTTCCCTGAATATCCAAATTAACCCACCAAGTGGTCATGAAAATGGAACATGTCGTGTTCAGAGGCGGGAGTTAAAATTTTCAGCCATTCCTAAGATTTTCATCAAGACGGAGAGGCTCCCACCATAGTGAAAATTGAGTCATAGAAGTCTAGAGCACAGAAACATCCCTTCGGCTCATCGCACGTGTACTGGTCAGAAACAAAATACCTAAGTATTCTCATCCCATTTTCTAGCACTTGGCCTTGTATGCCTTGGTATCGCAAGTGCACATCTAAATACTTGTTATGAGGGTTTCTGCCTCCACCACCCTTTCAGGTAGTGAGTTCCAGACTCTCACCACCCTCGGAGTGAAAAAGACTTTCCTCTCAATCTCCTGCCCCTTACCTTAAATCTATGTCCCCTGGTCAATGATCCCTCCACCAAGGGGAAAAGTTTCTTCCTGTCTACTTTATCTCTGCCCCTCATAATTTTATACATCTCAATCATGTTCCCCTCAGTCTCTGCTCCAAGATAAACAACCCCAGTCGATCCAATCTTTCTTCATAACTAAAACTCTCCAGCCCAGCCAGCGTCTTGGTCAATCTCTTCCTGCACCCTTTCCAGTGTTGTCATATCTCTAGAACTGCCGAATTCTGTTTTTCAAACCTTTTTGCTCAGGACTCATTTTTACCAACCGGCCTTTGGGACACATACCGGCCAATCTTCGCAACCTACGCTGGCCAACCTTTGCAACCCACGTCGGCCAACCTTTGCTCCCCACCATTTTCATTTACTTTTGTGAGGGCCACGAAGAATCCAGCACAAGTTTCAAGGATACAAAAAATAAAATTTATTTACAACACATATAGATATATATACTGGCCAGCTTTATTTATACAGGAAATCTGCTAATGATTTCTCTGCCCCCCTCATTGGGGAAGCTCATACTCCCACAGGATTGTGGGATTGTCATTAGTCCCCAGCCAATGGTAAGTAGGCAGGTTATTACACTTACCTTTAACGTGACAGGTGAGTCTGCTTGGTCCTCACGATCTCACTTACTTTGTTATTCAATGTCGCATTTCTGATAATGACTTCAGTTGATGATTTAAGATCTCACTACAACTGTTGAAAAAATAAAAAGGTTTGTCCTCGAATGCCCCTTGTTTAGTCTTCAAATGTCTTTAAAGTTTTGAGGGTTCTAAACTTTCATTTGCCAGTGCTTCCCTGCATACAACACACATGAACTTTGAATCCTGATTTGCAGTGGCACAATTAGTAACCCATACCTCAAATAATCATCTTTATGCTGCTTTGTTCCTATTTTGTGCTTCTTCTTCCTGGGTTGTTCACCAGAAGCCCTGGTGTTCACACCAGCACTGCTGGCATCCGCAAAATGGAGGAAACTCTCTCGCGGCCAGAACACATGACATCAGGGGTTGTGGTAATACCAGGTATTGCAGTATTAGAATAGATGGCATTGAGGTACGTAGGGAAGAGGTGTTGGCAATTCTGGACAGGCTGAAAATAGATAAGTCCCCGGGGCCTGATGGGACTTATCCTAGGAGTCTCTGGGAAGCCAGGGAAGAGATTGCTGAGCCTTTGGCTTTGATATTTATGTCATCATTGGCTACAGGAATAGTGCCAGAGGACTGGAGGATAGCAAATGTGGTCCCTTTGTTCAAGAAGGGGAGTAGAGACAACCCCGGCAACTATAGACCGGTGAGCCTCACGTCTGTTGTGGGTAAAGTCTTGGAGGGGATTATAAGTGACAAGATTTATAATCATCTAGATAGGAATAATATGATTAGGGATAGTCAGCATGGCTTTGTGAAGGGGAGGTCATGCCTCACAAACCTTATCGAGTTCTTTGAGAAGGTGACTGAACAGGTAGAGGAGGGTAGAGCAGTTGATGTGGTGTATATGGATTTCAGTAAAGCGTTTGATAAGGTTCCCCACGGTAGGCTATTGCAGAAAATACGGAGGCTGGGGATTGAGGGTAATTTAGAGATGTGGATCAGAAATTGGCTAGCTGAAAGAAGACAGAGGGTGGTGGTTGATGGGAAATGTTCAGAATGGAGTTCAGTTACAAGTGGTGTACCACAAGGATCTGTTCTGGGGCCGTTGCTGTTTGTCATTTTTATAAATGACCTAGAGGAGGGCGCAGAAGGGTGGGTGAGTAAATTTGCAGACGACACTAAAGTCGGTGGTGTTGTCGACAGTGCGGAAGGATGTTGCAGGTTACAGAGGGACATAGATAAGCTGCAGAGCTGGGCTGAGAGGTGGCAAACGGAGTTTAATGTAGAGAAGTGTGAGGTGATTCACTTTGGAAGGAATAACAGGAATGCGGAATATTTGGCGAATGGTAAAATTCTTGGAAGTGTGGATGAGCAGAGGGATCTCGGTGTCCATGTACATAGATCCCTGAAAGTTGCCACCCAGGTTGATAGGGTTGTGAAGAAGGCCTATGGAGTGTTGGCCTTTATTGGTAGAGGGATTGAGTTCCGGAGTCATGAGGTCATGTTGCAGCTGTACAAAACTCTGGTACGGCCGCATTTGGAGTATTGCGTACAGTTCTGGTAACCTCATTATAGGAAGGACGTGGAAGCTTTGGAACGGGTGCAGAGGAGATTTACCAGGATGTTGCCTGGTATGGAGGGAAAATCTTATGAGGAAAGGCTGATGGACTTGAGGTTGTTTTCGTTAGAGAGAAGAAGGTTAAGAGGAGACTTAACAGAGGCATACAAAATGATCAGAGGGTTAGATAGGGTGGACAGTGAGAGCCTTTGCCCGCGGATGGAAATGGCTAGCACGAGAGGACATAGCCTTAAACTGAGGGGTAATAGATATAGGACAGAGGTCAGAGGTAGGTTCTTTACGCAAAGAGTGGTGAGGCCGTGGAATGCCCTACCGGCAATAGTAGTGAACTCGCCAACATTGAGGGCATTTGAAAGTTTATTGGATGATAATGGCATAGTGTAGGTTAGATGGCTTTTGTTTTTTGACTTCCCATGTCGGTGCAACATCGTGGGCCGAAGGGCCTGTACTGCGCTGTATCGTTCTATGTTCTATGTTCTATGACTAACTGGGAAGGCTTTGATAAATTACACTGAAGAGCTCCAGCCATGGCCCTGAGAGACCTCCATTCAAAACATTTCTTCTCTCAGGAGAATGCTTTGACTGCTTGTCATGTGATTGTCAGCTTCTTGGAATACAATTCACCTTCTAGCAATTCATTCACCTGCAGCTGCACGTCCCTGCTGCCAGCTATCACCATGGCATGGGAGCAATTTATGTAGCTCTACCTTCTACCTCTGATGAGGCCAAATACAGAAGCAGCACCACCAATATCAACTGTCTTCTCCTCAGCCATATGCCACTGCAAGGGTAGAGCAGTGACCACTGAGATCCAGCTTGATGAAGCAAAGCTTCCTATACAAGGTCAACAGGCAGTGAGAGGATCAGTCTCTCAACCTGTCTGAGCACCAGTGCCTCAAGAGGTCCAAATGTAGAAAAGTGTGAGGTTATGCACATTGGAAGGAAAAATGGAGGAACAGACTATTTTCTAAATGGGAAAATGCATAGGAATTTAGGAGGCCTTGTTCAAGATTCTCTTAAGGTTAATGTGCAGGTTCAGTCAGCAGTAAGGAAGGCAAATGCAATTTAGCATCCATGTCAAGAGGGCTAGAATACAAGACCAGGGGTGTACTTCTGAGGCTGTATAAAACTCTGGTCAGACCCCATTTTGAAAATTTGAAAATTTGAAAATCGCTTATTGTCACAAGTAGGCTTCAAATGAAATTACTGTGAAAAGGGGTGAATGTGGTGGTATGTATTAGGGGTAATACAGTACACCACGTGTCGACAGGCTATTGGTGGAGGGATGCCAGGTCCTGATAGGATCTGCCACCTATTGGACTCCACCCAGAAATGCCGGTATAAGAACCCAGCTTTTCCCTCCATTTCCCTCAGCAGCTGCATTCTGTAACCACGCTGCTGGGGATAAAGTTCTGCTTAATAAAGCCTTCAATTGACATTACCTCAACCTGCCTCGCGTCATATTGACGGTGCTACAATTTATTAAGCAGAATTTAAATTGAAGAAAACGGCGTGGGAACATGGAGCTCCGAATCACCCCGGAGTGCTTGCGCATCGCACCCCAAGCAGCTAACTCGACATCTATTTTCAAGCACTGGCTGGCATGCTTTGAGGGCTACCTCCAAACGGCCCCCGGCACACCGACAGACAAACAAAAGATGCAGGTCCTCTATTCCAGGGTGAGTCCTGATGTCTACTCCCTTATCGAGGACGAGGACGGTTTCACCGGTGCCATCGCCGCACTGAAGGATATCTACATCCGGCCCGCCAACCAGGTTTTTGCTCGCTACCAGCTCGCCACACGACGGCAATTTCCGGGGGAATCGCTGGACGAGTTTTATAACGCCCTGCAGATCCTGGGTCGAAACTGCAACTGCCCGGCGGTAACAGCGAGTGCACACACAGAGCTCCTGGTCCGCGATGCGTATGTGGCAAGTTTGGCCTCTTCCCAGATCCGCCAGAGGCTTCTGGAGAAAGAATCTCTGGGACTTACAGAAGCTCGGGCTCTGGCGACATCCCTCGATGTGGCCTCGCGTAACGCCCGCGCCTACACCCCCGACCGCACTACAGCCCCTTGGGCTCCGTGGACCCCCGCTGCGGTTGACTCTCCGACAGCTCCCCCACCCTCGCAAACCTGCCCGGCCAAAACACCAGACCAACCGGGGGGGGCCCCGCTGCTATTTTTGCGGCCAGCCGAAACACCCTCGGCAGCGCTGCCCGGCCCGCGCGGCTACCTGCAAAAGCTGCGGGAAGAAGGGCCACTACGCGACGGTGTGCAAGTCCCGCGGGGTCGCCGCTATCTCCGGGGAAGAAACGGGACCACAGACCCAGCCCCCCCCAGCGATCCACGTGCGACCAACGGACGCCGCCATTTTGGACCCCAGACGCCACGAGGGAGAGATGGGTGCCGCCATTTTGTCCACCCCCGACCGCGCTCAATCCGTGGAAGCCGCCATCTTGGCTGAAGGACCCCGACACAGACGGCCACATACTGCCTGATTACGATGCTCAACTTCAACAACCACGTCTGGCTTCGACGACCCTCGACCAGTCGCGACCCCGGACGCTCCAGACTGCAACCACTACAGTCCTAGTGAATGGCTACGAGACGCCGTGTCTTATCGACTCTGGGAGCACGGAGAGCTTCATTCATCCGGACACGGTAAGGCGCTGTTCCCTCGTAATTCGGCCAAGCACCAGAAAATGTTCCTGGCGGCGGGATCCCACTCCGTTCAGATCACGGGGTTCTGCATCGCTAACCTAACGGTGCAGGGGAGGGAGTTCCGAAATTACCGGCTGTATGTCCTCCCCCATCTCTGTGCGCCCACACTCCTAGGGTTGGACTTCCAATGCAACCTCCAGAGTTTAACATTTAAATTTGGCGGCCTATACCCCCACTGACTGCCTGCGGCCTCGCGACCCTCAAGGTTGAACCACCTTCCTTGTTTGCGAACCTCACCCTGGATTGCAAACCCGTCGCCACAAGGAGCAGACGGTACAGCGCCCAGGACCGAGCATTTATCCGGTCCGAAGTCCAGAGGCTGCTGAAGGAAGGCATCATCCAGGCTAGCAACAGTCCCTGGAGAGCCCAGGTGGTAGTCGTTAAGACCGGGGAGAAACAGAGGATGGTCATCGACTATAGTCAGACCATCAACAGGTACACTCAGTTAGATGCGTACCCTCTCCACCGCATATCCGACATGGTCAATCGGATTGCAGTACAAGGTCTTTTCCACCGTGGACCTCAAGTCCGCCTACCACCAGCTCCACATCCGTCCCGGTGACCGCAACTATACTGCCTTCGAAGCAGACGGGCGGTTATACCACATTTTAAGGGTTCCATTCGGCGTCACGAACGGAGTCTCGGTCTTCCAACGAGAGATGGACCGAATGGTTGACCAGCACGGTTTACAGGCCGCGTTCCCGTATCTCGACAACGTCACCATCTGCGGCCACGACCAGCAGGACCACAACGCCAATCTCCAAAAATTCCTCCAGACCGCTCACGCCCTGAACCTCACTTACAACAAATAAAAATGCGTGTTCCGCACCGATCGTCTAGCCATCCTGGGCTACGTAGTGCGTAATGGAGTGATAGGCCCCGACCCTGAACGCATGCGCCCCCTGGAGTTCCCTCTCCCCCACTGTGTCAAAGCCCTGAAACGTTGCCTGGGCTTCTTTTCTTATTACGCCCAGTGGGTTCCACAATATGCCTATGTGGAGTACCCCGATGGCAGGACACGGTCTCCCTGCGAGATCTAGCACCCGCCGGAGCTACCCCCCCCCCCCCCAATGACAATCACCACCTCCTTACTCCCGCCGGTTCATCCCGCAGCCACCCCCTTCCCGGGGGGTTCGGTTCTCCTCCCAGACCCGCCCAGGAGTAAGGACACAGGGGACAGCACTACGCTCCCAGAGTCGACGGGACTCGAGCCAGCGCCATCACCACCACGCCCGAGACGATCGGAAAGGACGACCAGGGCGCCCATCCGGCTCATCGAATCACATTAACTCTCAACATTTTTAGTTATTGTGTCTTGTTATAGTTATGGCATCATGCCGACCCTGATTGGCCCGTTGGCCCAGTTGAAGCGATAATTTTGTGTTTTGTTCAAAGTTACGGCACAGTACCGACTCTGTAAACCCCTACCACCATGCGAACCACCATCCCGCCGGGTTCTTTTTCAACAAGGGGTGAATGTGGTGGTATGTATTAGGGTAATACGGTACACCACGTGTCGACAGGCTATTGGTGGAGGGATGCCAGGTCCTGATAGGATCTGCCACCTACTGGACTCCACCCAGAAATGCCGGTATAAGAACCCAGCTTTTCCTCCATTTCCCTCAGCAGCTGCATTCTGTAACCACGCTGCTGGGGATAAAGTTCTGCTTAATAAAGCCTTCAATTGACATTACCTCAACCTGCCTCGCGTCATATTGACGGTGCTACACCCCTAGTCGCCACATTCCGGCGCCTGTTCGGAAAGGCTGGTGCGGGAATTGAACCGTGCTGCTGGCCTGCCTTGGTCTGCTTTAAAAGCCAGCTATTTAGCCCAGTGTGCTAAACCAGTCCCTGGTTTAGGAGTATTGTGAGCAGTTTTGGGCCCCGTATCTAAGGAAGGATGTGCTGGCCTTGGAAAGGGTCGAGGGGAGGTTCACAAGAATGATCCCTGGAATGAAGAGCTTGTCATATTAGGAGGGTTGAGAACTCTGGGTCTGTACACATTGGAGTTTAGAAGGATGAGGGAGGATCTTATTGAAACTGACAGGATACTGCAAGTCCTGGATAGAGTGGACGTGGAGAGGATGTTTCCACTAGGAGGAAAAACTAGAACCAGAGGGCACAGCCTCAGAATGAAGGGACAATCCTTTAAAACAGAGATGAAGAGGAATTTCTTCAGCCAGAGAGTGGTGAATCTGTGGGACTCTTTGCTGCAGAAGGCTGAGGAGGCCAAATTACTGAGTGTCTTTAAGGCAGAGATAGATAAGATTCTTGATTCAGGGGTTATGGGGAGAAGGCAGGAGAATGGGGATGAGAAAATTATCAGCCTTGATTGAATGGCAGAGCAGACTCGATGGCCGAGTAGCCTGATTCTGCTCCTGTGTCTTATACCCAAAAGCTCCTGGAACAAGGGGCTGGATTCTCCGTTTCTGAGTCGAAGTGTTGACGCCAACGGAGAATCCGTGGACCTTCACGTCAGAAAAATCGGCGCCCCACCTGCACTAATTCTGCTACCGGTGAGGGGCTAGCAATGGCGCCGCATGGAACACAATTAAAACACATGGAAAATGGTGCGAGAATCGCCGGGTCCGTGATGGACACCCGCAGGGCTGACAAGCTGCAGCCGTGCTTAAACAATACCACCCCCCCCCCCCCCCCCCCCCCCACACACACACACACACACACACACACTGATCGGGGCCGAAACGATGGGACAGGTTGTGCTGGAGCGCCCATACAGCTGATGGATCGGCTGGGGCCAGGTGGCATCCAGCGGGTTGTCCCAGGGGGGGTCACCTACACGACCCAGGGCACCAGGTTTAAAGTGGGCTGTCAGCAGCATGTCCAGCTGCATGGCTGCCTTGTTGGCTGCAGTAATGGTGTTGCGTACCCATCCACCCCAACCCCACAGCCCACCTCCTGGCCATCATCCACTACTCCCCCTAGCCCTGGCAAAAGCCACGGCTATCGGCAAAATACGGCGGTGCTGGACACTGTCCATAAACAATCTCTCTCTCTCAGCAGGCACCTCGCCAGGTTCATGATTTGTGAGAGCTCACGTGGACCACGCCGTCGGGAAGTCAACCCATCGGAGGCGGAGAATCGCGGGTGGGCCCACTAATGACAAGTAACTATTCACGGTATGCGTCGCATTGATGCCATTTTTGAGGAGGCGGAGCATCGTGATTCGGCATCAAACCGGCACCAGCCGCAATTCCGTCGTCGGAAGCTATTCACCGCCCGGTCGCACGCCCCAATTTCAGCTCACGGAGGATCACGCCCAAGAACCTTTTTCTGTCAATGCATTATTAATCACTGTGAATGATAATTCCCTTGTTTAGGGAATTGTTAATTGAACATATGACATTGGTTATCCTATTAATGCAGACATCTGGGACACTTTGGTGTGAGAGCATCTTGTGTGTTAGTAACTATGAGAAAGTGTCTTACAATAAAGCAGCTTGAACCTAAAAGACCAGGCTGGATTGATTTTTCCACCTTAGTCCCTGGTTGTGAGTAACATTTTCCAGTGGACACGCATTGTCTGTGACCACCAAGATGTCTGTCACTTGAGGGCCATGCCCAAGCCCTTATTTCCACACTCCCCCCCCCCCCACCCCTTTCCACCCAGGACTCTGCTTATCACTAATTGTATGCTCTCAGGTGAAATTTAGTGGCTTTGTTGCTCCCGACTTGGTGTTGAGACATCACAACCTGGATCTGTATCTCGCCCTCACTGGGCATGATCCAGATCTACATATTTAAATGATCCATTTGGCTTATTTAAATATACGTTCACAGGATTCTCCCGTGGACCTTGTCAGGATACCATTTAGTGCTGGTTTCCACAAATGTGGACCAGTCATAATGGCACCTCCCAGGCCATTAGAGACCCCTAGGTGCTCGTGGACAGGGCAGGGTGGCACCCTGGCAGTCCCTCTGTCACCTGGGCACTTGGCAGTGCCAGCCTCAGCCTGTCACCCTAGCAGTGTCAGATGATCACCCTGGCTGGGCTCACCAGCAGGAAATGGCTCAAGAGCTACCTCAGCTGAGAGAAATTCCTGAGGCCAGAAAATAACTCATGGGGTGTTTCTCAGCACTGCAGCCACCAAGAAACACCCTGTTAAATGTGCCCAAAACCGGAAACAGATTTTTTTTCCCGTTGAATCGTGCCCATCATGTCCTGCAAAGAAAGAAAGCAAAGAGGTGTGAGTATTTGCAATTGCTTGTGCAAAGAAGAGGAAGGGTAACATTTGTGGAGGGTCTCTGTGAGGCATGGGTACAAGAGGACAATATATTGAGGGTGAGTCTGAGTGTTGGTTGTTCAGATGAGATAGGGATATGAAGTATTTGCAGGGTGAGGGATCACTGGAGCTTTGAGTTGGATTGACCAAAGGCATCCTGTGCTAGAGAATGCTGGGTAAGTCAGAATGTGGGACTTGGCGCCTGAAAATGTTATGCCAGACCTGAGATCCTGGATCCTCTTGGTGCACTATCTCTAGCTTAGGGCCATACCTCTGCCACTGATATCATTGGCCTCTAGGTTGGAGAGATGGTAGTCTTCTGCTCAATCTTGGGAGAGTTCGACTCACTGATCCCCCCAATAGGACATCCAGGTAAGAGCACGAGGGCAACCTTCCCGAGTCTTTTCATTCCTGTGCTTTCTGCAGCCTCAAAAATCCGTGAGGGTGAACCATTGTAACCCATCCCATGCTCCATCTAATTAGAAATCCTTCCATTGACAGAAAGGAGATATCATTCCATCCACCCTTCCCAGTTAATCAGTGAGCCTGGTGGCAGGAAGATAATTAGTTTCTTCTGGGAAGGAACAATGGTCAGGAGGGCAAAACAGAGGACTTCCGGGTGCGGCGATGACCAGCTGAGTCGCACGTTTCGGCAGCTCCCGGTGAAACGGACTTTTGGGCTCTTGATAGGAGCCCCAACGGCAATTTTGACGGCTAAAAACACTGCGGTAAACCAGAAGGGAATCCCCCCTGGATACGGATGAAAAAAGGAGGAGAAAGTGGCCGGATTGCAGTGGATCATTTAGAACAGCGGCAAGGAAGGCAAGCAAAAACCAAGATGGCGTCGGAAGGTGGCAGTTTAACATGGGGCCCTGAGCAACAAGAGTTCTTGAAATGCTGTGTGGAAGAGATCAAAAAGGAAATGAAGAAAGAGCTGTTGGCCCCGATACTACAGGCGATCGAAGGGCTAAAGGAGGAACAAAAGACCCAGGAGCGGGAGCTTCGGGTCGTGAAGGCAAAGGCAGCCGAGAATGAGGACGACATACAGGGCCTGGTGGTGAAGACGGAGATGCATGAGGCACATCAGAAACGATGTGTGGAAAGGTTGGAGGCACTGGAGAACAACGCAAGGAGGAACAACCTGAGGATTCTTGGTCTTCCTGAAGGTGCGGAGGGAGCGGACGTCGGGGCATATGTGAGCACGATGCTGCACTCGTTAATGGGAGCGGAGGCCCCGGCAGGTCCGTTGGAGGTGGAGGGAGCATACCGAGTGATGGCGCGAGGACCGAGAGCAGGAGAAATTCCCAGAGCCATAGTGGTGAGATTCCTCCGTTTTAAGGATAGAGAAATGGTCCTTAGATGGGCAAAGAAAACTCGGAGCAGTAAATGGGAGAACGCGGTGATCCGCGTTTATCAAGACTGGAGTGCGGAGGTGGCGAGAAGGAGGGCGAGCTTTAATCGGGCCAAGGCGGTGCTTCATAAAAAGAAGATAAAATTTGGAATGCTGCAACCGGCAAGACTGTGGGTCACATATCGAGGGAGGCACCACTACTTTGAGACGGCGGATGAAGCGTGGACTTTTATTGTGGAAGAAAAACTGGAATGAGCGGGTTATTAAAAAGAACGTTTGAACAAAGTGGTGGGGCGAATGTGGGGGGCGAAGAGGGGGGTTAAAAAGGGGGGAAAGAGGAGTTTTATGTACTAATCCTGCGATGTGGTAACTTTTCTCTCTTCCACAGGTGGTGATGGGGGGAGGAGGGGAGGTGGAGGAGATGGGGCGTTGGCCATTGGGGGCGGGGCCAAGGGAGAAGCGCGGGCTTGGTTCCCGCGCTATGATAATCATGGCGGGAATAGAGAAGCAGGAAGGAGGGCGCGTCGCACGGTGCGAGCCGAGGTCACGGGGGGAAGCCGAGGTCGGCCAGAGTTTGCTGACTTCTGGGAGCAACATGGGGGGAGTAATTACGCTAGCGGGGGATCTAGCGGGGGGGGGGGGGGGTGGGAGGGGGGAATTACTGGGTTGCTGCTGCTGGGGAGAGGGGGGAGCTGGTATGGGAGGGGATGGGCGGGGGGGCACCGCCTGGGGGAGATACAGCTGCGTGGGACCGGGTGAGGAGCTGGAAAAAGGGGATGGCTAATCGACAAGGGGGGGTAGGAAGCCCCCCAACCCGGCTGATCACGTGGAACGTGAGAGGGCTGAACGGGCCGATAAAGAGGGCACGGGTACTCGCACACCTTAAGAAACTTAAGGCAGATGTGGTTATGTTACAGGAAACGCACCTGAAACTGATAGACCAGGTTAGGCTACGCAAAGGATGGGGGGGGGCAGGTGTTCCATTCGGGGCTAGATGCGAAAAACAGGGGGGTGGCTATATTAGTGGGGAAGCGGGTAATGTTCGAGGCAAAGACTATAGTGGCGGATAACGGGGGCAGATACGTGATGGTGAGTGGCAAACTACAGGGGGAGACGGTGGTTTTGGTAAACGTATATGCCCCGAACTGGGATGATGCCAATTTTATGAGGCGGATGCTAGGACGCATTCCGGACCTAGAGATGGGAAAGCTGATAATGGGGGGAGATTTTAATACGGTGTTGGAACCAGGGCTGGATAGGTCGAAGTCCAGGACTGGAAGGAGGCCGGCAGCAGCCAAGGTACTTAAAGATTTTATGGAGCAGATGGGAGGTGTAGACCCGTGGAGATTTAGCAGACCTAGGAGTAAGGAGTTCTCGTTTTTCTCCTATGTCCATAAAGCCTACTCGCGAATAGACTTTTTTGTGCTGGGAAGGGCGTTGATCCCGAAGGTGAGGGGAACGGAGTATACGGCTATAGCCATTTCGGATAACGCTCCACACTGGGTGGACTTGGAGATAGGGGAGGAAACAGGAGGGCGCCCACCCTGGAGAATGGACATGGGACTAATGGCAGATGAGGGGGTGTGTCTAAGGGCGAGGGGGTGCATTGAAAAGTACTTGGAACTCAATGATAATGGGGAGGTCCAGGTGGGAGTGGTCTGGGAGGCGCTGAAGGCGGTGGTTAGAGGGGAGCTGATATCAATAAGGGCACATAAAGGGAAGCAGGAGAGTAAGGAACGGGAGCGGTTGCTGCAAGAACTTTTGAGTGTGGACAGACAATATGCGGAAGCACCGGAGGAGGGACTGTACAGGGAAAGGCAAAGGCTACATGTAGAATTTGACTTGCTGACTACGGGCACTGCAGAGGCACAACGGAGGAAGGCACAGGGTGTACAGTACGAATATGGGGAGAAGGCGAGCAGGTTGCTGGCACACCAATTGAGGAAAAGGGGAGCAGCGAGGGAAATAGGGGGAGTGAGGGATGAGGAAGGAGAGATGGAGCGGGGAGCGGAGAGAGTGAATGGCGTGTTCAAGACATTTTATTAAAAAATTATATGAAGCTCAACCCCCGGATGGGAGGGAGAGAATGATGGGCTTTTTGGATCGGCTGGAATTTCCCAAGGTGGAAGAGCAGGAAAGGGTGGGACTGGGAGCACAGATCGAGGTAGAAGAAGTGGTGAAAGGAATTAGGAGCAGGGAGGCGGGAAAGGCCCCGGGACCGGATGGATTCCCAGTCGAATTCTATAGAAAATATGTGGACTTGCTCGCCCCGGTATTGACGAGGACCTTTAATGAGGCAAAGGAAAGGGGACAACTGCCCCCGACTATGTCTGAAGCAACGATATCGCTTCTCTTAAAGAAGTAAAAGGACCCGCTACAATGCGGGTCCTATAGACCTATTTCCCTCCTAAATGTAGATGTCAAGATCCTGGCCAAGGTAATGGCAATGAGAATAGAGGAATGTGTCCCGGGGGTGGTCCACGAGGACCAAACTGGGTTTGTGAAGGGGAGACAGCTGAACACGAATATACGGAGGCTGTTAGGGGTAATGATGATGCCCCCACCAGAGGGGGAAACGGAGATAGTAGTGGCGATGGATGCCGAGAAAGCATTTGATAGAGTGGAGTGGGATTATTTGTGGGAGGTGTTGAGGAGATTTGGTTTTGGAGAGTGGTATGTTAGATGGGTGCAGCTGTTGTATAGGGCCCCGATGGCGAGCGTGGTCACGAATGGACGGGGATCTGCATATTTTCGGCTCCATAAAGGGAGAAGGCAGGGATGCCCTCTGTCCCCATTATTGTTTGCACTGGCGATTGAGCCCCTGGCGATAGCGTTGAGGGGTTCCAAGAAGTGGAGGGGAGTACTTAGAGGAGGAGAAGAACACCGGGTATCTTTGTATGCGGACGATTTGTTACTATATGTGGCAGACCCGGCGGAGGGGATGCCAGAAATAATGCGGATACTTGGGGAGTTTGGGGATTTTTCAGGGTATAAATTGAACATGGGGAAAAGTGAGTTGTTTGTGGTGCATCCAGGGGAGCAGAGTAGAGAAATAGAGGACCTACCATTGAGGAAGGTAACAAGGGACTTTCGTTACCTGAGAATCCAGATAGCCAAGAATTGGGGCACATTGCATAGGTTAAATTTAACGCGGTTGGTGGAACAAGTGGAGGAGGATTTCAAGAGATGGGATATGGTATCCCTGTCACTGGCAGGGAGGGTGCAGGCGGTTAAGATGGTGGTCCTCCCGAGATTCCTCTTTGTGTTTCAGTGCCTCCCGGTGGTGATCACGAAGGCTTTTTTAAAAAGGATTGAAAAGAGCATCATGGGTTTTGTGTGGGCCGGGAAGACCCTGAGAGTGAGGAAGGGATTCTTACAGCGTAGCAGGGATAGGGGGGGGGCTGGCACTACCGAGCCTAAGTGAGTATTATTGGGCCGCTAATATTTCAATGGTGAGTAAGTGGATGGGAGAGGAGGAGGGAGCGGCGTGGAAGAGATTAGAGAGGGCGTCCTGTAGGGGGGACTAGCCTACAGGCTATGGTGACAGCCCCATTGCCGTTCTCACTGAGGAACTACACCACAAGCCTGGTGGTGGTGGCTACACTGAAGATTTGGGGACAGTGGAGACGGCATAGGGGAAAGACTGGAGCCTTGGGGGGGTCCCCGATAAGAAACAACCATAGGTTTGCCCCCGGGGGAATGGATGGGGAATATGGAATGTGGCAAAGAGCAGGAATAACGCAACTGAAAGATCTGTTTGTGGATGGGAAGTTCGCGAGTCTGGGAGCGCTGACCGAGAAATATGGGTTGCCCCAAGGGAATGCATTCAGGTATATGCAACTGAGGGCTTTTGCGAGGCAACAGGTGAGGGAATTCCCGCAGCTCCCGACACAAGAGGTGCAGGACAGAGTGATCTCAAAGACATGGGTGGGGGGTGGTAAGGTGTCAGATATATATAGGGAAATGAGGGACGAAGGGGAGACTATGGTAGATGAACTAAAAGGGAAATGGGAAGAAGAGCTGGGGAGGAGATCGAGGAGGGGGCTGTGGGCAGATGCCCTAAGCAGGGTAAACTCGTCGTCCTCGTGTGCCAGGCTAAGCCTGATTCAGTTTAAGGTATTACACAAGGCGCATATGACTGGAGCACGGCTCAGTAAATTTTTTGGGGTGGAGGATAGGTGTGCGAGGTGCTCGAGAAGCCCAGCGAATCATACCCATATGTTTTGGTCATGCCCGGCACTACAGGGGTTAGGATGGGGGGTGACAAAGGTGCTTTCAAAAGTAGTGGGGGTCCGGTCGAACCAAGCTGGGGGTTGGCTATATTTGGGGTTGCACAAGAGCCGGGAGTGCAGGAGGCGAGAGAGGCCGATGTTTTGGCCTTTGCGTCCCTAGTAGCCCGGCGCAGGATATTGCTAATGTGGAAAAGAAGCCAAGCCCCCGGGGGTGGAGACCTGGATAAATGACATGGCAGGGTTATAAAGCTAGAGCGGATTAAGTTCGTTCTAAGGGGGTCGGCTCAAGGGTTCACCAGGCGGTGGCAACCGTTCGTCGAATACCTCGCAGAAAGATAGATGGAATGGAAAAAAGAAGGCAGCAGCAGCAGCCCAGGATCGGGGGGGGGGGGGGGGGGGGGGGGGGGGAAGGGGGGTGGGGGGGGGGGAGGGGGGGGAGGAGGAACCAGAAGGACTCTCAGGGTTGTTAATATATACTGTATAATATGTATAGGTCGTTGCTACAGATAATTATATATTGGACTGTTAAATTATATTTTTGGAGAGTGTTACTTGTGATAAGGCAGTTGCCAATTAGGGCTAGTTTTCATTTTTGTTATTTATTATTTATTCATTTTCTGTTTATAAAATAGGTCATTGTTATTTGTGTTGTTATAATATTGTGTAAAGGATGCACAATGTACTGTGTTGGTTGACCAAAAAATTTTCAATAAAATATTTTTTTAAAAAAGGAGGGCAAAACAGTGAATGGTGATCCCAACCCAAAAATGCCCACATTGTTCCTGCAGGGACTCGGGCGAAAAGATTCTGTTCAATGTTGCTTGCTTCACTTTGGAATAACACTTCATAATTTTGAGCACTTCTATCAGTCCTCACATTGTACCGTATCTGTTCAAGTCCCAGTTTCTCTTATTATTTGAAAGAAAATTTTATGCTCACTGGGGATAAAGTCATTTGCTGACATAATGCTGGTGCTTTTTGACAATTTCACTGTGCAACTTGAGCAACAGAAACATCACTTATAATTCTCGTGTTGGTCTCATCGTTTTTAAATGATGGTAATTAAGATGGACAGGTGAATGTGACTAAAGGTGGAAGGAATCATGAGGAACGCACTGAGGTCAGATATGTTGCCTGAATCATCAATGTTTGTTACCACATGTTTGTCGTTTTTCTGTTATGATGTGGCAAAGTCTGTGCTATTTTCAAAAGATTTAGAAAAAGGTTAAGAGATTTCTAAGATATTCAGTCAGAAAATGTGGCCAATTCAAATTTCTACAAAACCTGTGGAGAGACACTTCTCAAAAATGTTTTTCACCACAGGATAATTAATCCTTGATTTTCATGGGTACATGTTGAAAGTTACCCACCCAATCTGTACCGGATGCCACATCGGTGAGGACACTTTTTAAATGATCAAGGACAACTGCCTCAAACATGCTTTGGGGTCTTTCAATATGCAAATGAGATTCTATGTTAGTTATAGACGTAAAATCTGAAACGCAGCTTGCACTGCACAAGCTCCTCCTATATTGTACCAGCTCTTGCGCAGCCTGATCTGGACTGCTTGGAGTTCCTCACAAAAAGACTTAAGAAATGTTGCCTAGAGGTCCAATCGTGGCCAGAATTGGATGTGCAGGGGGCTGAACATGAGATGAAGTGATCATTAGTATTGATTCAGTCAGCATGCAATATCTGTACTTCCCAATGATTTTCATGGTGCAGATTGCAGCCGCTGCTATTCTGATTGTTCACTGGCTGCACACTAATCTGCGGCTAAATATTGGTCATCTACGATGGCACTTACAACATGAAATGCTTCTTATAGGGAAGACAATCTCTGTTGTCGTCACCAGAGAATTACTTGAAAGCATAGATTTCGATTCAGCAAGCAATGAAAGAGCATCAAAGTCCTTGGGTGCTATACCTTAGGCAAAATGCTACAAGGATTGCACAGGAAGAGGGTCATCGTTCTACCCCCATTGGGCAGGAAGATCTCAAACATCAATTACATCAGCAATAGGAAGAGGTCAGGGTATGTCAACCCAGGATATGGGTGTAATGCTGAAAGAAATTCAATGACATTACTAGAGTTGTCAATGTACCTCTTTGCTCAGATCTCCACCACCTACAGCTTCACCAATTGAAAGGTTCACAATACTCTACTCCCTACTTCCCTTCACTGCTGCCCTGGATGCTCAGATTATTGTTGTGACACGAGCTCACACTGTTGCCCTGGGAGCCAATGTTGAAAGGGACCTAGAAGACCTCAAAGCAGTCCCACACTCTTCTTGCCTGGAGTCAAATAAGTGCTAAGACACAACCCCAAGAGTCCCTTTGCTCTATAAGAGCTGAACCTGCTCTCCTTACTAAGGATAATGGCATACCAACCATTCCATCAGCGACCTTGTTAGTGGCACATAACCAACTGACTCAGACTGCTTCGGCCTATACTAATTCTTCAAACTTCAGCCTGACACTCAAAGCCCACAAACATTAGAAACTTTCTGACTGAATGTTTAGAATCACCTCCCTCCAAATTGTTTAAGTTATTTCATTTATGAATATAGCAATTTAGCAACGTAAATTATTTCAACTTAGAGGGTATAATGTTTGTATGTGTTTTTCTAATGAGAAATGTTCTACAGTACCTGGCATCAGCTTTTACAGCGGTTGTAATGGGAAAAATCTGAATCACTAAATGGTATTTCATTTGAACAAGTCACTTTGGTGACTAATTTCAAAATTAAGTCAGAGGCTGTTAGCCACTTTGTCATGCCCGAGGCCTTTAATAATGCTGTGTAAAAATAATTGGTATCTTCATTATCTCTAAAAGAAAACAAACCAAACAAAATTAAACAGAAATACATTCTGTTAGTATGGAGACATGGTTTTGATGAAACTACATACTTTTTACATACTGACTAAATTAAAGGAACTGCCTCAAAACTGGACATAAGCATTTCAATTATTTCTATTACAGAGTGCTAAGGTCAGCCTAACCCTCTCTCCAGATTCTTCTTCATTCAAAATACCTCTCGCAAAACATTGTTGCTGGTAGGAATTCTATAACTGGTTATAAACTCCACCAGGGCTCAACTTAATGCAAAAACATTCTGTCAAATGCTATATCCTGAGGCATAATTTCAGGAGCCCTTCAAATTAATTTGCACAACTATGTTTAATGGCATAATCCTTTCCATTATCTAGGCTGCCCTTGCCACTTCCATGGGCTGGATTTTATGGGGGGCAGGGTGGACTGCCCACACCACCCTAGAAGGAAAATTGGTTGGTCACAAATGGACCAACTTTTAAAATGTCTATCCTGCAGTGATAACACATCGGGGTGGGCGGATTAGGCTCCAGATTAGACTTTCACTTGTGGGCGGACAGGAAGTTCCACCCTGAAGAACTAGAAATCCTGGCAGTGCCAGAACACAGTGGTTGGCACTGTTGGGACTGCAAACAAGCACAAGAAGAGCGATAGTGACAGGTAAGTCCCAAGCATTTATGGTGTTCATGGATAAGATATCCGAAGTAGTGGGGAGAAAGGTGTGCAGACCAGGTTTGGAGGGCAGACGACGAGGAACTAAAGGAGGTGGTGTGACCCGATGCACACAGGGCAACCCTGATTGATGTGCCCACCCCACTTCCTTTCTGCCTTTTTAAAGAAGCCCTTTCAAAAATGGCTTTTGCATTCTGACCTTGAGTCTTATGGCATTGGAGGTGGATTGTGTTCCATTTGGACAGTTAAGAGCCTCAATAGGCCTATGAGGGCATGCAGCCTAGTAGGCGGCTAACCCCCACGACCAACGCACACCCAACTGCACTCCCCCTGTATTAGGGGAACAGGTTGGGAATTGGTAGGAAGGAGATGGGCTGGGACCCCTGCCAATTACATGCCTGTCAGGTGCCTGTAAAATCCAGCCCCATAATATTACATATCTCTGCCCTTGCCTCTGCATGTCTGCTGCTGAATCCCTCATCGATCTCTTTGTTCCCTCCAGACTTGACTATTCCATTTCATTCTGGCCAGTCTCTCACCTTCCATTCTCCACAAATTTAAGCTCATGCTACTCATATCCTAATTCACATCAAATCTCATTCACCCATCACTCCCATGCTCACTGACCAACATTGGCTCCTGATACCTCAACCGGAATTTGCAATATTCATCTTCCTGTTCAAAATCTGTCTGAAATCCCTCCCTACCTCTGTAACGTCCTCTAACTCTGGCCACTGGCACAGCCCTGATTTTCATTACCGTACTATTGGTCGTCAAGCTTTCAGTAGTTCATAGGCCCCTGGTTTGGGATCTCCCTCCCTCTCTGCTTTTCTACCTGTCTTTCCTCCTTCAAGGCACTCTTTATAACTTTACACTCTTTACAAAGTTTTGGATGACCAGTCCTACTAAGTCTTTATATGTCAAATTTTGCTAACGGTCGTATGAAGCACATTAGGAAATTTGCTGCAGTTTTAATTGTTTGGAATATAAGCATCAGCATAATTTAGCTGTGCACGTAACACAACAAAGAGGCAATCATTGTTTAGGAGGTAACCAAATGGCATTTCTCAGGCTCGATGCAGTGTGGCTGTTCGTTGGAATGCATCTAACATGTGGGTTTTAACCACCATTCTAAAAATAGAGGAGGCTGTAGAGAACACATTCAAAGGCAACAAATAATTGCCTTGCAGACCTGTGTGAGAGATCTAGCATGACAGCAACTGATGGGAGATGTTCCCATTTTTCATGCATGCCATCTTGGAAGCTAAATATATTTGCCTGTCATTGAAGATTCCACTCAGTGTGGAAACGTTTATTCATTAGTTCGCTGTGTTGAATCTCAATTCAGCTGGTTACCATGAAGTGACAGGACAAATTAACTTTCTCATATTGCACCATATCTGATTTCCATTAACTACTTTGAGGACAGCAGCAGATTATGCTTACAGACGCCTGAGTAATCAGATGTTTCTCCCCTTTCATGATGTGACTTTCTGCCTGTTGCACATTTTATTGAACAGGGAGATGAAAATATAGGACTGAATAATACACACCAGTGTGACAGGCCGTGTAGCCTGAAGTGGGAGGAACTCAGACTTCCATGCTCACCGCCCAAAACGCTGTGCCAATTAAGTGTGTTCAGTGTGTTCCGGGCTGCAGACTAAGAGCATCCCACTCAATCAGAGCAGTAGATCAGGTTATCCAGGGTTGGAGCTCATCTGCAGTGACCCAGATCAAGGTCAAGGTCATTTAAAGGGCATGTGGCAGTGTCAGCTGACCCAGCAAAAGTGGCAACTGTTCACTGACGTGCTTTATTTTGAAAGTAAGGGTATCTGCAGGCTCTTAAGATAAATGTGAACTTTTGCAAGCTTGCGATTAAATTTGCCTAGCTTGTCACTGTTCAGAGTTGATTTCTTTTTAAATCTCACTCAAATTGTTGCCTGTTTCCCTCCACAGATGTCTGAGGTCACTAATTAAAATGAAGGATATGAAACAATTAACCCCTGAACTGAAGAACACGAAACAGTTAATCTAAACACCCAGAGGGATTGAGCTAACTGACTCATGGATGATTTAGAAAACTGGGCAATGACACAGGTTAACTGTAATTACGAATTGTGAGCAGTTCGTGTTGAGAAAGTGTTATAACCTGCCTGCTTACCACTGGCTGGGGACTAACGGCAATCCCACTATCCTTTGGGAGTATGAGCTTCCCTAATGAGGGGGGCGAAGAAATCATCAGCAGATTCCCTGCATAAATAAAGCTGGCCAGTTTGGAACCAGCGAGAGAGGAGTGAGCAGCAAAGGAGTCTGCTGTTGTGTATATATGTTATTGTAAATAAATGTTATTTCCTTATATCCTTCAACTCGTGCTGGGTTCTTCGTAGCCCTCACAAAACTGGATAGCTGTCTACGCTGCTGAAGCCACCTCCCTGGATTTTTGTTGGAGACAGGTTGGAAGTTGTTTTCCTGCTACACCATGCCTCTGTATGGACGTTTGGATGTTTTTGATGCTGTGCTGGAAAGTTGGAACCTGTACGCACAACGGATGCATTACTATTTCCGGGCAAACAGCATCACCGAAAACAAGCGGCAGGTGTTCATTTTGCTCACTGCCTGCGGCCCGCATACGTTTGGGGCGATTAGGAGCCTTATGTACCCAGCTGTGCTGGACACCAAGGCGTTTGATGAACTTAGTGGGGCAACACTTTAACCCAACCCCGTCCATGATAGTCCAGCGTTACTGGTTTAATACCGCTGAGAGGACCCCAGGAGAATTCCTTGCAGAGTTTCTATCCAGGCTACGCAGGATTGCGGAGTACTGTGACTATGGTGAGACCTTGTCAGAAATGTTACGCGATTGGCCATGTGGATTGGCCATGATAAATTGCCCTTAGTGTCCAAAATTGCCCTTAGTGTTGGGTGGGGTTACTGGGTTATGGGGAGAGAGTGGAGGTGTTGACCTTGGGTAGGGTGCTCTTTCCAAGAGCCGGTGCAGACTCGAAGGCCAAATGGCCTCCTTCTGCACTGTAAATTCTATGATAATCTAGGATAATCTATGAGTTTGGTTTGCGGTATTAACAATGCGGCCACCCAGAGAAAGTCGTTAGCTGAGCCAACATTGACTTTTCAACAGGCTATTCAAATAATATTATGTTGAGAGAGCGCAGAACGGAAAGTGCAGGAGCTACAGGGAATGGAGGTGCAACCCCTTCCGATCAAAAGCGTCACCCTGCACTCCTGCGGTACCTTGGGCGAGGCAATGTCTGGATCGACACCTGTGGCCGTCAGACGTTCCTCCCCGAAGGGAGCCTTCTCCAGAACCAATGGATGAGGAGCCATGTCCATGTCAGACTTGTGGGCGCCGACCCCGTCGCGGACGCCAATCCTGGGGCGCCAGACTCGCCGTCGTTCTAACAGAAACTGGGGCCAGCCCAGGGGCCGTACCTTCCATTTGGATGAACCTGCGGCGACTACTCCCGAGGACGTGGAGACGGAGGACCACTGCCTGCAGCTGCGTTGTGTGGCAGCTCCCCGTGTGGCCCCCATTAAGGTGACAGTATGGGTCAATGGTCACCCGCTTGAGATGGAGTTAGACACTGGCGCAGCGGTCTCTGTGATCGCCCAGAGGACATTCGACCGCATCAAGCAGGGTATACAGACTCTTGGATTAACCGACACACAGGCCAGGTTGGCCACGTACACGGGGGAACCATTGAACATTGCAGGAACTACGATGACCCCTGTTGTTTATGGACGCCAGGAGGGGTGTTTCCCACTTATCGTGGTGCGCGGCCATGGGCCCAGCCTGTTGGGTCAGGACTGGTTGCGCCATTTGTGGCTGCAGTGGCAGCACATCCTCCAAACAGGTTCTGGAGGGTTGACTGAGGTGCTAAGACAGTACCCAGATGTATTCCAGCCCGGTTTGGGGAAAATAAAAGGGGCCGTAGCCCGCATCCAAGTCGAACCAGGAGCCACGCCACGCTATTTCCGGGTGCGCCCGGTGCCTTACGCCTTGCTTGAGAAGGTAGAAGGGGAGCTCACTGCTTTGTAGACCTTGGGTATTATCAGGCCTGTCCGTTTCGCTGACTGGGCAGCACCAATTGTACCTGTAATGAAGCCAGATGCCACAGTTTGCTTGTGCGGCGACTTTAAACTTTGTATACGGCTTCCCGGCTCGACCGATATCCAATGCCTCGCACAGAGGATCTCTACGTGAAGCTTGCCACTGGAATCTCGTTCACGAAATTAGATATGATTCACGCCTACCTACAGTTGGAGCTGGACCCTGCCTCCCGGCCATATGTAACTATTAATACAGACCGGGGCCTGTATGAATATACACGGTTTCTCTTTGGGGTATCCTCTGCCTGTGCTATTTTTCAACGCGTCATGGAGGGCATCTTGAGAGGTTTACTATGTGTCGCTGTCTACTTAAATGACGTTTTGATTACAGGGGTGTCGGAGCAGGAACGTTTGGAAAATTTGGAGGCTGTCCTTAGATGTTTTTCAGAGGCTGGAGTCCGTTTACGTCGCACAAAGTGCATCTTTCAGGCGAAAGAAGTAGTCTACCTGGGTTATCGGGTGGACCGCGAAGGTTTTCACCCCGTCGCAGAGAAGGTGCGTGCAATTCAACAGGGCCCCGCCCCGACTGACACTTCGCATCTTCGTTCTTTTCTCGATCTCGTAAACTATTACGGGAAGTTGCTCCCCAATCTGGCAACTACGCTGGCCCCGTTGCACCATCTGCTAAAGAAGAATCACACCTGGGTTTGGGGTCAGCCGCAAGAAACCGCTTTCCAGCGGGTAAAACAACAATTGTCGGTGTCTGGGTTACTAAGCCACTATGATCCTGGAAAGCCTTTGCTCATCACGTGTGATGCATCCCCGTATGGTATTGGGCTGTCCTGTCCCACAAGATGGAGAACGGGGCCAAGCGGCTGATAGCTTTCGCCTCCTGCACATTAACTGCAGCGGAAAAGAAGTACGTGCAGGTCGAGAAGGAGGGCCTGGCGGTGATTTTTGCAGTGAAACGATTCCACCAGTATGTGTATGGCCGCCACTTTACTATCGTGACTGATCATAAGCCTCTGCTGGGACTTTTCCGAGAGGATAAGCCAATACCGCCCATTGCTTCCGCACCGATCCAGCGCTGGCCTTTGTTGCTCACTGCCTACGAGTATTCTCTAGAGCAGAAACCAGGAACCCAGATAACTAATGCCGACGCACTGAGCCGATTGCCTTTATCAACCAGCCCCATGTCGACCCCCACGACCGGTGAGGTGGTTGCAACCCAAAATTTATGGACTCCTTGCCTGTCATGGCATCACAGATCCGTGAATGGACCCAGACGGAGCCAGTCCTGTCAAAGGTTCAGCACATAGTCCCGTATGGTGGGCAGCATAAACAGCTCCCAGGCGAGTTGCGGGCATTTTCCTCCAAACTGTCAGAATTTAGCGTGGAAGACGGCATCCTCTTGTGGGGGATGCATGTGATTGTCCCGAAAAAAGGACAGGAGCTGATACTAAGGGACTTGCTCAATGGGCATCTGGGTGTGACCAAAATGAAAATGTTGGCCCGGAGTTATGTCTGGTGGCCAGGCCTCGACACCGACATTGAGAAGGTGGCCCAAAACTGCTCCGTTTGCCAGGAGAATCAGAAGCTTCCGCCGGCCGCGCCCCTACATCACTGGGAATGGCCAGGGCGGCCTTGGGCGGGCTTGCATGTGGATTTTGCTGGCCCTTTTCAAGGATCCATGTTCCTTCTGTTAATCGATGCCCAGTCTAAATGGTTAGAGGTGCATGAGATGGTAGGCACAATGTCCTGCGCAACAATCGAGAAGTTGCATTTTGTCTTTCAGTAGGAAATGGCCTCCCCGAGCTGCTGGTCATGGACAACGTCATTCCATTCACAAGTGAGGAGTTTGCAAGGTTCATGAAGATGAACGGCAGACACCATATCCGCACCGCTCCATACCACTCGGCTTCCAATGGGTTGGCGGAGCACGTAATGCAGACATTCAAACGAGGCCTAAAGAAGCAGTCTTCCGGGTCTATGGACACGGGACTGGCTCGTGTTTTGTTTTCATATAGGACCACTCCACATGCGGTGATTTGGGGTAGCTCCTGCGGAACTCCCTATGGGCCGGAGACTTCGCACCCACCTTAGCATATTTTCTTGGACATTGGCGCAAACGTACGCCGCACTCAAGAACGGCAGGGACAAGGTTTTTCTCGGCAGTTTGCGCCCGGTGACCCAGTGTCCGTTCAAAATTTTGCTGGTGGTGCCCAGTGGGTCCCTGGCGTTATCTTTCGCTGAACGGGCCCTATCTCTTACCAGGTGCAAGCCCAGGGTCATCTCCAGCGCAAGTATGTAGACCACGTTCAGTCCAGAAGACCATATCTTCCAAAGATTCCCCGCCCCTCTACAGCCACAGAGACCAGACACAGTGGAGAGTATTCCTCACAATCTTCCTCTGGTGCCGCACTCAAAGCCTGTGCAGGTCGTTGCAGAACCGCGTGGAGATAGAGACGCCGAGATGACGGAGGCAGCGGACTCCGACTCCAAGATGGAGACACAGGACGCCTCAGAGGGGGAGTCCTCAGGCTCACGGGCCGTGGATGTACAACTGTTATGCCGTTCATCACGGAATCGCCGTTCTCAGTCTCGTTACACGCCCGATCCAGCTCCTCGTGCAAATGGTGTCCGGCCTGCGGCAAAACAAGTCTGACGCCCTCCTTTGCCAAGGTCTTCGGTGGATTCCTTGGACTTTGGGGGGAGGAATGTTATAACCTGCCAGCTTACCACTTGTTGCTCTTATGAGCCTTAGTTTTATTAGCTCTAATTCTGTCACCTTTGCTCACGAGTCGCCAAGTATCTTTCTGATACCGCCACGTGGTTCAAGCTCGAGTAATGATTAATAATGCAGCACATCACTTAGTAAATGTTAAATCAACGATCATTTATTATATACAGCAATAAATACTTATACAATAATCCTACTTCTAGACTATTACCTACCACTAAAGGCCAATACTTAACTTTGGTGATGGCCCACCAGGTCAGGGAAACGAATGGTCTATCGAATTAGGTCTGGCCTGCGGGATTCAAAAAGGCTGGTACAGGTCAATAGTCTGGAACACCTATCTGGTAGCGATCGCTGGAGTAAGACTTACTTGTTCTTTCGTTGAAGGGTCTCGAAGGTTGCGAGTCGGAGAAGAAGGGAGAGCAGGGTCGATCTGAACTTGGTCCCTATCTTTTATAGTTCCCGGGGGCTTCCCGCCTCTCGGGGTGGACCTTGACCCTGGTCCCAAGTGATTGGACTTGTTCCCAATCACTGGGTTCGATATGCTCCAATAATGGGGCGATTTCTTGATCGGGGGGTGGTCGTTCACCTTTCTTTGTCTCGGCCACTGCTGGCTCCGAGAGGTCTGGATCGGCATTTAATTGCTAATATGTTACAATTGTTCCCGGGGATAGCCGATTAAACTGCAGATGTCTGGGTTGATGTGCTGCTAATGGTCGCAGGTATCGTTCTGGGCCGACTTCCCCAGAGCCGAATACGCTGTTCTGTCTGCAGCTGTCCGTTTGTGCCCTGTTGGCTGCTTTTCCCATCAGCCTTTTCGGTTAGCCATTTTACATCGGGTTTTGGCCAAATTAATCGGGAATCAGCCATTTTAGGTGGCTACACACTGGCTGGGGACAAACGGCAATCCCACAATCCTTTAGGAGTATGAGCTTCCCCAATGAGGGGGGCGGAGAAATCATTAGCAGATTCCCTGCATAAATAAAGCTGTCCAGTTTGGAACCAGCTAGAGAGGAGTGAGCAGCAAGGGAGTTGCTGCTGCTGTTGTGTGTGTGTGTGTGTGTGTGTATATATATATATATATGTTATTGTAAATAAATGTTATTTCTTTCTGTCCTTCAACTCATGCTGGATTCTTTGTGGCTCTCGCAAAAGAAAGAAAGGAGAATTTACACCTGAATAAACTCTGAGCGAAGTGGGAAGGAAATCATATTATCCTCCTGTTGTGTAAACAGCAGGAAAATTGTCTATGTCCTTGCAGTTCTGCATAGCTCAGGACACTGAATGGGCCAGGGTAAAGGGGTGCGAAGAGTTGGACAATCCAGCAAAATGTTAACAGAACGTATGCCTGAGGCCCAGGCAGAGGTGGACTTTCAATGAAACACACAGCACTGCAGTGCGGGGGCCCCTGCAATGGGGTGGAGATGGGGCCCATATGGAGAGGTAACTTTTGTGGTGGGAACATCCTGGGAACACCAATCAGAACCTTAGTAGCCCTAACTATGCTGATAGGCTTATCAGCGGGCATTACAGAACAACATTGGGCTCTGATTGGTGGACTCCACTTTAGAGCAGGAAAACAGTTTACCAGACATTGAGAGGTGGTGGAGACTTTTTAAAAAGTGAATTTAGAGTGCCCAAAGGGGCAATTTAGCATGGCCAATCCACCTACCCATGGGTTTTGTGGGGGCAAAACCCATGTGAACACGGGGAGAATGTGCAAATTCCACACGGACAGTGACCCAGAGCAAATTCCACACGGACAGTGACCCAGAGCTGGGATCGAACCTGGGACCTCGGCACCTTGAGGCAGCAGTGCTAACCACTGCGCCACCATGCTGCCCCTAAGATGTGGTGGAGACTGAGCGAAGTTCAGATATCGATCTCCAAAATTGATGTGAAGTTTCTGAATTTTCATTGAATAAAGGTGCAAAATGGCAGCCAGGCTTCAGCCATTTGGTCCGGCAGGCAGCCTGAGGCAAAAGTGGAGTCGCCGATGTCACATCGGAGTGCAAGCCTGCGAAGCCTTCCGCAAGGCAAGGAGGAGGTGGTGGCCAACGTTCATCGAAAGGAGCAGTAGGGTGACTCTTGACCTCCAGGCCAGGGCTGAGGAGGGTGGGATGGAAGCAAGCAACCAAAAATGACAGAGGCCAGATAACTAGCAACAGGAGCAGCCAGGAGCATAAGTGGTTGTTGTGGGCCGAGGCTTGAGACTCGGCCACCTGGGCGAGAGCTGAAAGGTAAGCAGAGCAGCAGTCAGGAGGTGTGAAGAAGGCCAGGCAAGCTCCAGCGCCATGTCTCAGGGAATCAGGGAGATCCGGCCAGCGGGAGCAGGGCGACTCAACCAGAGCCAAGCCAGGCAACAGAACTGAGAATGAGAGGGTTGGGCAGCAAATGGACTGGGCGGCGAGGGTGGAATATTGGGTTTCTGTGCCTTGCACTGTGTGAGCTGAGGATGGGCAGAGTTAGGAGGGCATTGATGTCATTCAGGGTGGGGCTCAACATCATTGGGGGGGGGCGGGCCACCACGTCACAAGGTGGCAGGGCGAGAACTGGGGCCCCTGCAAAGAGAGAGAGCACGGAGCCTCCAAAAGTGTCAGTCCGTCTCTGGGCCCAGGTGTCTGATTGACAGTGTCAGTTGAACATTGCAAAGAAGAGACAATATTGAAGTTTGGTGACTGCAGACAGAAGAAGAAAATGGGGACCGGTCATCTCCAGATTCAGGGCTGCAATCAACAGCCAGCCATGTGGATGGTTGAAAGTTTCAGTCAACCCATAAAGGGAGTTGTACTATGGCTTTGTGGGTTCAATAAACAAACAAACCTGAGATGCAGCTGCATTCTGTTTGTGGCATGCATTTTGTTTTCATAATTCCGGGGTCCAAGAACCGCTGTAAGGAGGAAGGGAACAAAATCTCTCATACCTCTCAGGGCAATTCTGATGGGGACAACCTCTCCTGCATCCATTTGTCAACGTCACAGTCCTCATCCATTGCCATTCAGTGATGGTAATGCCATTGAATGCCAAGGAGCAAGTATTAGATTCTCTCTTGTTGGCGATAGCCATTGCCTGGCACCTGAGTGGCACGAATGTTACTTACCACTTGTCATTCCAAGCCTATATATTGTCCAGGTTTTTTTGCCTTGGGGCATGGACTGCTACAGTCTGAGGAGTCGCAAATGGTTCTGAACATTGTGCAATCATCAACAAACATTGCCACTTCTGACTTTTGAATGGACGTCATTGATGAAACGACTGAAGATTGTTGGGCTGAGGGCACTACCCTGAGGAATTCCTGCAGGGATGTCCTGGAACTGAAATCATAGATTTTCTACAGCAGCAGAAGGAAGCCATTCATCCCATCAAGTTTGCACCAACCCTCCAAAAGAACACTCCACCCAGGCCCACACCTAAACTTTGGACTCTAAGGGGAAATTTAGCAAGGCCAATCCATCCAACCTACATATTTTTGGACTGTGGGAGGGAACCAGCATACCCAGAGGAAACCCATGCAGACATGGAGAGAAAGGGCAGCACGGTAGCACAAGTGGATAGCACTGTAGCTTCACAGTGCCAGGGTCCCAGGTTCGATTCTCCGCTGGGTCACTGTCAGTGCGGAGTCTGCACGTTCTCCCCGTGTCTGCGTGGGTTTCCTCCGGGTGCTCCAGTTTCCTCCCACAGTCCAAAGATGTGCAGGTTAGGTGGATTGGCCATGATAAATTGCCCTTAGTGACCAAAAAGGTTAGGAGGGGTTATTGGGTTATGGGGATAGGGTGGAAGTGAGGGCTTAACTGGGTTGGTGCAGACTCGATGGGCCAAATGGCTCCTTCTGCACTGTCTGTTCTATGTTCTATGTTCCACACAGACAGTCACCCAAGGTCAGAATCGAACTTGTGTCCCTGGCACTGTGAGAAAGCAGTGCCACCATGCCGTCCATGAAATGACTGACCTCCCACAAACGTCTTCCTTTGTGCTAGGTATGACCCCAACCGATGGAGAGTTTTTGCCCTGATTTCCATTGACTCCAGTTTTGTTGGGGCTCCTTGATACTACATTTGGTGAAATATGGCCTTGATGTCAAGGGCAGTTACTCTCACCTCACCTCTGGAGTTTGAATTATTTTGTCCATTTTTGAACCAAGGCTGAAATGATGCCAGGAGCTGAATGGCCATCGTGGAGCCTAAACTAAAGCATCAGTGAGCAGGTTATTACTAAGCAATTGCCACTTGATTGCACTGTGTGATGACCCTTCCATCACTTTACTGATCGCCAAGAGTAGACTCATGGGTTAGTAATTGGTCAGGTTGGTTGTTGACCTGCTTTTGATAACATGATGACTCCAAGAACACGACTCAAAATCATTGCGACTCAAAATCATTGCATCAGAAAATATGTTGGCGTATGCACGTTACGCTCATTTTCAGAGCATTTTATTCAGCCCTAAGTTTGTACGATTAATTGCAGCAATGTAATTTGAAGAGGAAACTTATCTAATTGATTAGGCATAAGTTAATACCAGAACAAATAATTATCTACAGGATTTTTGGAGCACTTAAATGCTCGAGTGTTAGTTTGGTCGTGTTTAAGTCTAAAATGCATGTTACTGATCAGACTGTACTGTTTCATGCTTTATATATAATCATACTTGAGGATTGAACTACAAGTACTTGCACTTCCTGAACACAGATTTTATCTTCAGACCAAAGGCAGGCAATCTGAGCCAAACCAGCCCACTAGGAAACTGATGCGTTTGGATACACACTGGTTTTATATTCCACCTGATTTTTACTCTCCATTGGAGTCAATGGAGAATAATATTGGACTGAGTATAAAACTGGAATACAATCCGATCTGCTAGGTTTCTGTCGTGCTGAGATGCATTATGGTTACCTCGAAGTTATATATCCACATCAAATCCATGAGCATCTGTGAGAAAAAGGATGGGCTCAAACTCTGGTTGCAAACAAATTACGACAACTCAGGGTGGAAATTTGCAGCATTTTTACTTTTACCTCACATTTGAAGGGTATTCAGTTTCCTTATTCTTTAAATGTCTTTCTGTTTCGATAAATTGCAGACTATAATAGCTTAGCTGCATAGTAATACAGGAGAAATAATTCCCAGCTTAGTTGGCTGTACGGCTGGTTCATGATGCGGAGTGACGGCAACAGCGGGCTCAATCCTGGGCTGAGGTTATCATGAAGGCCCCACCATCGCAGTCCTGCCCCTCGCCTGAGGTGTGATGACCTTCAGGTTAAATCACCACCAGTCAGCTCTCAAAAGGGGAATCAGTCTATGGTTCTCTGGGATTGTGGTGACATTTACATTTACAACATCTGTCACCAGTGCTATAATAGTCTTTTGTCACCCTGCCTCTTTTTCCTCCACCTTCTTTCCTGAGTATTTATAGCCAGGAATATTCCTAATCCTCCTCTTTGTTGAGCAAAGTCTCTGCCATTGGTACTATATCATTGTCTCATGTGGAAAATGGTACCTGCAGCTCACCAACCTTATTTACCATGTTATGTTCATTTCTGTAGATGCACTCTAAACCCATTATAGACTGCTCTATATTTGCGCTGTCATATCAAAGAATCCCTACAGTGCAGAAGGCCGCTATTCGGCCCATCGAGTCTGCACCAACCCTTTGAATGAGCACCCTACCCATGTCCACTCCCCCCCCCCCCCCCCCCCCCGTCCGAGTCTGCACCAACCCTTTGAATGAGCACCCTACCCATGTCCACTCCCCCCCCCCCCCCCCCCGTCCACCCCTTCCTGTCCCTGTAGCCCCATAATCTAACCTGCACATCCCCGGACACTAAGAGGCAATTTACCATGGCCAATACATACATCTTTTGACTGTGGGAGGAAACAAGAGCACTCAGAGGAAACCCACAGGGGCACAGGGAGAACGGGAGAACATACAAACTACACACAATGACCCAAGGCCGGAATTGAACCCGGATTCCTGGCACTGTGAAGAAGCAATGTTAACCATTATGCTTCTGGGGTGCCCAGCGAACTTTCACATTTCTATATTATTCTTTATTCTGGTGCCATTTGCTTTTCCCATTGTCCCATGCACTTTGTTTCTCTTCTCTATTTCATCTTGGTGCCCATCCTCCTGTTAAATTAGTTTAGAAATTCCTTTGTAGCATTTTGTCAACATTATAGCCAGCTCTTGAGTTTGAAAGCTTGCCCTTGCTCCATTTCATAGACTATATCGAGTCCATTAGTAAAACAGGGTAATAGTTAAGATAACAGACTAACAATCTAAAAGTCATAAGCTTGAATCTCCCAGGCCAATTATGATTCACCAGAGTGAAAAAAATTCACTCGCACCCCATTCGCAAGCTATCACAAATAAAACACCACTGACAAATCAAAACTACACATATTGTGGGGCATGTAAAAAACCAGAAAGTTGTTAGAAACTTTCTAGAAACTGTATTGAAACAGCTCTCAGACATGTATAGGTACTCACTCAAAATACTCATAACAGTCCTCAAAAGTTCTGAGAATCCACCCACGCTAAACAAGTACTCAAACATTTAGGTATGAAAACCTCAGGTCTACTTCTAAGCCTTCCTATAAATCTCTCCAGATCTCAGAAGTTGAATAAGTGATTCTTTTTATCACAAGTCCCCACTCAAAAACAGTTGCTTTATTTTCATTCAAAGTGTGATATTCATGGGAATCAGTTGCGCAGCACAGTTAGTGAACAAATTCACAGAAATTGTTCCAGAACAAATATCACGACAAATCATTTTGCCTGACCTTTGAGACCAGTCTAGAGTCCAAACTGTCCTGCTGAAAATAATCTGATGTGAACAAACTTAATTTTTTATTATCCTAACAAGTATGGGGTGGCACTGTGGCACAGTGGTTAGCACAGCTGACTCAAAGCACCAAGGACCCGGGTTCAATATCAGCTTTGGGTCACTGTCTGTGTAGAGCTTGTACATTCTCCCTGTGTCTGCGTGGGTTTCCTCCGGGTACTCTGGTTTTCTCCCACAGTCCAACGATGTGTAGGTTAGGTGGATTGGCATATTGGCCATGCTAAATTGCCCCTCAGTAGCTAGGTTAGGTGGGGTACGAGGGTCGGGCACTGTGGGCCTTGGCAGCGTGTTCTTTCAGAGGGTTGTGGCAGACCCAATGGGCCGAATGGCCTCCTTCTGCACTGTTGGGATTCTATGATTAAACACTTGGGGTTAAATTCCTCCTTTATGTTATTACCAGATCACAACGTAATTATTGAGGAGCAGGTTCATTCTCTGATGCGTAAATCATGCAGTCATTTGTAAGTAGTTGAACCCTGCATTTTAACTTGTTGGGAAGGACATTTATGTGCAAATAACTTTGATGGATGCAGCATTCATCCTTGACTTGTCCTCCCTGGAATGCCCAGGGAACTGAGTTGTGACCTTTACTGTTCTTGACATACATAAATAACCTTCCCAACAAGGTAAAAACCAGGGTGCAACTATTTACAGATGACTGTGTAATTTACGCATCAGAGAATAATTGAGATCATATCAAATTATTGCAGAATGATCCTCTTGAATTGCAAAAATGGCAGGAACAATGGCAAAAAATACAATGTCATGTGCATTACTAACAAAAATGATTCACCAACAGATAATTTTGAGGTCTGTAATTAAATTCTCCAACAGATATACCAAGCGGCATTTGGTAGACAGGGCTAAGTGATCGCACAACCAATCGAATC
Organism: Scyliorhinus torazame; assembly: GCF_047496885.1. Lineage (NCBI taxonomy): Eukaryota > Metazoa > Chordata > Chondrichthyes > Carcharhiniformes > Scyliorhinidae > Scyliorhinus > Scyliorhinus torazame. Next base: position 296,241,324 of record NC_092713.1, on the reverse strand, counting down.
CAGGTTTTGCAGCCTTGTCAAATCCAGTTGTGGATTGTGGTGGACACGTAAACAACATACTGGAGGAGGAGGCTCCACAAATATCCTTATCCTCAATGATGGAGGAGCCAAGTGCTTCAGTGCAAAAGATAAGGCTGAAGCATTTGCAAGAAACATCATTCATATAATAAGATATTCTCCACTTGCTTGGATGAGAGCAGCTCCAACAAAACTCAAGACGTGCATCACCATTTAGGACCACGCAGCCCGTTTGATTTACATCCCACAGGGGTGGAAGAGGTTAGCACTGCTGCCTCACGGTGCCGAGACCCGAGTTCGTTCCTGGCCCCAGGTCACTGTCCATGTGGAGTTTGCACATTCTCTCCGCGTCTGCAAAGACGTGCAGGGTAGGTGGATTGGCCACGCTAAATTTCCCCTTAATTAGGGAAAAAAAAGAATTGGGTACTTTAAATTTTAAAAAAAGATTTATATCCCACCCACAAACATTTACTCCCTCGACCACCATCACACAGTGGCAGCAGTGTGTATCATCCACAAGATTCACTGCAAGAACTCATCAAGGCTCTTTAGACAGCACCTTCCAAACCCACAACCGCTACCATCTAGAAGGACAAGGGCAGCAGATACCTGGGTGTAGAAGTCAATATTTTCCTGCTTCTTTGACTGTGGTTTCAACAACAGTTATGGTAAAATAACAAGCCTTTATTTCCGAAAAGACAGCATGCAGTTTTGGCTGAAACTTGAGGTCAGAGAGCAGTTACTACCACTGCTGATTCCTTCCCAACTCCGTGCTTTTACAGAAATTCAGTTCAGTATTTATACTTTATCATTATCAAGATTGCGTGACTACAGCTTAGTCAGGAATTCAATCGGAAGTATAAACGTAAGCAATGTCATAAAACAGGCATAACCTGCTGACCTTCTTGGGCTCTTTGTCTCATCCCTCATACCATTATCTTGTCCTTTGGTCGAACATTAAAAGGTCGGAGGAGACTCATCCATTCCTTATCTTGTCTTATTCATACCGCCCTGGGTTATGCCGAGTTAGCCTTATCAGAAATTACAGAGGTCAGGCATTTTGGAATGGCTAGGTCAGCATTCCTTTCAAAGGGGTCTGGTACATTGAAGTGGCTAGGTCAGCTTTTCTTACATTGTACCAACTAGTTGACCAGTTTTCCCATCATGCCATTACTTAATTCGTACAACATCACATGAGAACATCACTGCTTCAAGTTCCACCATCATTACTTGGAAACACTGTTCCTTTGCTGTCGCTAGGTTAAAATCCTGATACTTCCTCCCTAACAGCACCGTAGACTGCAGGAGTTCAAGAAGGCAGATCCCTACCACCTTCTCAAAGGCAATTAGGAATTGGCTATAAATGCTGGCCTCGCCAGCGACACCCACATGCTATGAACAAATATGAAAAAAAAGTAGAAACATGACCATACCTGGGGGTTATCTTAAAAACAATCTTCAGCAGATAACATCCAAAGCAAACAGGGTTCTTGGATTTCTGAGATGGAGATTTTGGCATTACAACAAAAATATCAGAATTCCAGCTTACCAAAAAATTGTTTCTTCAGTCCTAGAATATGTAAGTTGCATGTGGGATCCTTACATGGTGAGAGATATAAATAAGATTGAAGCAATCCAAAGACATACTGCACAGATCAGTATGAGAAATACACTGGTGTCACATTCTTGATCAAAGATTTGGAATGGGGATCACCACAGCAAAGGAAGGAGAAGATAGACTGACCATCTTCGATAAACTATGAAATGGACTGATGGGAATTGACAGAAAGAAGAACCTGATGCCCTCTGGCAATGACAAAACATGAGGTAGACATCCACACAAGCTGCAAAGATCCTTTGTTTCCAAGACAGCGTATGAACAATCTGTCTTCTCAAGGTCCAAGATCCGAGAGAGGGTTGTGCACCCAGTGCTAGTCACTGGAGCGCATACCTTAGGGCGGCCTGGCACCATCTCTTAGGTCGCTGCCTATTCCCTCCAGGGGATTTTCATGGGCATCCCAGGGAGTCCTCATTGGCCGACCATCGACTATCTCTGCAGCTGACAGTCCGGTCCGCGAATGTGGAGTCACCCGCATGTGAAACAGTGCCAAGGGTAATACCTTTAGCCAATTTAACCCAGTTTCTTCAGTTAATTTAGATAATATTTCTTTTAAAGTCCCATTGGCTCTTTCCACAATTCCTGCTGCCTGCGGACGGTACGCGCAGTGCAGTTGCTGTTTAATTGCGAGTGCTTCGCACAATTCAGTATTGATCCGAGCCACAAAATGTGGTCCATTGTCTGAGCTCACCATTTTGGGTACCCCAAAACGAGGAATAACTTCTGTTAACAACAACTTCACCACCGTATGTGCAGTACAATTCATGGTGGGGAAGGCTTCAATCCATTTACTAAACACATCGATTATTACTAAACAATATTTATAGCACTGTACTTTTGGTAATTCAATAAAATCAAGTTGTATACAGGCAAAAGGGCCATCTGGCAAGGGAGTGGTTCCTGGAGGGCATTTAATGCCTTTACCCTTATTATGTTTCATGCAAATGAGGCATCGATCCAACCGCGTTTGCGCTGCTGTATTCAAATCTGGGTGCCATCAAGTTTTCAGGAGTAACTGTACCATCCCTCCTTGACAAGATGGGTACAAGAATGCAAATAATCAATAAGTACCGGCAATAAAGAATTCTGAATATAAAACTTGACCAACTGCAGTAAGCCAGAGGTCCCGTGTCAAGGAATGCGAACACCCCATTGACTTCCATAGTGCGCGCTCAGAATCAGAAGCGTCCCTCTGTAAATTTTGAACCTCAGTTATCTCTGGCATGCCCTTCGTTCCTAATGCAGGTACCTGATTTAGAGCCTGATTAGCCTCACTGGGAACAATCAAAGAGGCTGATGTAGCCGCAGCCTTAACAGCTGAATCAGCATGGGCATTCCCTAATTGAACAGGAGTGTCCCCCTTCGTGTGCGCAGCACATTTAATAATTGCCAATTAATGAGGAAGCTGAACAGCATCAAGGAGATCTTTAACCCAAAGAGCGTTTTGAATGGGAGCTCCCGCAGAGGTGAGAGCCTCATTGTTGCAAGAGGTGGTCAAAATCGTGGGTCACGCCAAAGGCATACCTAGAATCGGTGTAAACGTTTGCACTTTTATCTGCAGCCAGAATACATGCTCGAGTAAGGGCGAATAGCTCGGCTTTTTGTGCAGAGACAGGGGTCTGGAAGGCTGCTGCTTCCCGAACGTCAGTGTCTGTAACAACGGCATATCCCGACTCTGGGATGCCAGTGAGAGAAATGGAGGAACTTCCATCAACATAAAAAATTAGATCTGGATTTTCAATAGGCCGATCTATTAAATCCGGGCGAGGCGCGGTAAGGAAGTGATTCCTAAGCAAACAATCGTATGGTGGGTCAGCAAGGTTATCGGGGGGCTGCTCGAGGAACACAGCAGGATTTAAGGTAGAACAATAATGAAAAGAGAGGTAGGGGTTCTGCGATAGTGAAACCTCATAGCGGCTCAAGCGAGCTTGAGTCAGATGCTGGGTTTGCTGAGACGTTAGGAGAGCCACAATAGAGTGCGAGGTATGCACTTGTACTGGCTGGTGAAGGGTCAGATTAGAAGCCGCCTGTGCTAACAAATGGACAGCGGTAAGAATTTTGGTGCAGGGAGGTAAACTGCAAGCTACAGAACCTAATTTAGTAGAATAGTAGGCGACCGGGCAACTCCGGTCACCGTGTTCTTGTGTCAGAACACCAGTGGCACATTCATCAAGAACATTAACATACAACTGAAAGGGTCTGTCATACACAGGTCGTCCTAGCGCTGGGGCGGTTTCCAGGGCGCCTTTGAGAGTAACAAAAGATTGCTTCGCCGAATCGGGGAGTTCAAACTTAAGAGGAGCATTTTGAGAAGAGTACGGAGTTAGTTCTTTAGTATGGACAGTAACATTCGGAATCCATTGTCTGCAAAAGTTCACCAATCCTAAAAAGGCTCGTACCTGCTTGGGCGATGTAGGAAATGGGGTCTGCAACATAGGATTAATACGTTCCTGAGTAAGGGAGCGATCCGGAGCACTTATTAGGACACCCAAAAATATGACCTGCCATTGGCCTTTATGAACTTTAGCGGGCGGGATCACATATCCCCACGAATGGAGACGGATCAGCAGGTAAATGGTGTCACGCTGGTTAGCGACGAAATCAGGGCTGGCAAGGAGTAAATCATCAACATATTGGATGATGGTGGACCCACCAGGAGGTGCTAATGTAGCTAACTGGGAGTGCAGGGCCTGTGAGAAAAGGGTCAGAGAATGAATGAAGCCCTGTGGGAGCCTAGTCCAAGTGTACTGGTTGCCCTTAAATGCACAGGCAAACAAATACTGTGATGCAGGGGCGAGGGGTATCGCAAAAAAGGCATGTTGTAAATCCACAAGATAAAAACAGTCGCTTCAGGTGGGACATTGCTAAGGATTGTAACTGGGTTTGGGACAATAGGAGGTAGGGGTTCCACTATGTGATTAATACGTTGGAGGTCTTGGACCAAACGCCATTCGGATTGTCTTCCTATCTTAGGAACTGGAAGAATCGGGGTGTTGCAGGGCGATTGGCATGGTATCAAAATTCCCTGTTGAAGGAACGATTGAATCATGACCGAGACTCCTTCTTCAGCCTCGGGGCATAAAGGGTACTGTGAAATGGAGGGCAAGGGCATTTCAGGCTTGACTTTAATAACGACGGGAGGTACATTAGTGAGACCAACCTTGTGTTTGGAAGCTGCCCATAAATCCTCAGGGACTCCCGAAATCGGAGACTGGACTGATCGATGGTGGTGCAATGTACCATTGAGACAAAATGGTTGTGGAAAATATTCTAAAGTGCCTTCGGGGAAGGTTTGTCGTCAGTAAAGAAAGGATCAGCTTGTCCTCGTAGTGCAGCTGCCAGAAATCCCAAGGATTTGGCACTGTAGCCTTCGTTGACAGTAAGGGTCGTGTGGGGTGACATGAGTCCCAACAGTTGCCAGAGCCCGTGGGGTACCTCAACAAGAAAGGCAAAACCTTCTTTTCCCTTAGCGAGGTCTACAAAGGAAACGGATTGTAGAGAACCGAGGGCCTCTTGATAAATGCTCCCCAATTCAGTCGAGCATCCCGTATGATCGTAGCAAAGAGTTACATGTGGATGGGGAATATCTAAGGGTTGTGAAAAGTGGGAGGGATCAAAATCAACCGACATCCACTGTGGAGTAGTGAAAAGGGGAAAATTTTGAAGCTGGGCTTGCGGGATAGCTGATATTGTAATGCCGTTGATGCACGATCAATTACTATTAAAACGAGGTAGTAACATAACTTAAGGGTTTAATAGACTAGAACTGTTCCCCAGCAGCTTCGATACAGAATGAGGGCTGCTGGGATGGCACCATTTCTTATACCCCGCCTGTCAGGGCGGAGCTACATACAAAACAGCCAATGGTAAACTCCTAGGTTTAACCAATGGTCTTCAGCCTCTCGGGTACTGCAATACCTGATAATACCACATTCACCCCCTGTTACAAAAGAGTCCGGCAGGGGTGGTGGCCAGTGGTTATAATTGCATTTAACATGGTATGATCAGATATGGAGGTACCGTGATATCTCCTTACAGGGTTGTAGAGAATATTTACAATCGTGGAAGATATATACATTCAGTGTTTATTTACAGTTACAGATCGGTTATACTGAAGCAATCAGTCGGTTGGGTGGCCTGGTCGTCCTCCTGGATCGTCTGAGCCTCGGTGGTGATTCCGGTGGGGGTTCGGGCGTCTGCGACTCCAGGAGCGTGGCTTCGGCCTCCATGGTAGCTTTGTCACCTCTAGACGGCGCTGGTGGGGCAAATGGTTCACAAGAGAGGGGGCGCCTGTAGGGGACGTCAGTGGGTGGGAGGGCCTAGGCAGGCAGGGGCGGCGGGAGAACTAACCCTCCTGTGAGGTGCTGTGGGGGGGGGGGGGGGGGGGGGGGCGGTGGGGGTGGTGGTTCAGTTGCACGTGGGATTCCTGCGGGCGCCAGGTCCCGTAGGGAGACCGTATCTTGCCGGCCGCCAGGGAACGCCACGTAGGCGTACTGGGGGTTAGCGTGCAGCAGGTGGACCCTCTCGACCAACGGGTCCGACTTGTGCGCCTGCACGTGTTTTCGGAGCAGAATGGGTCCGGGTGTTGCTAGGCAAGTCGGGAGCGAGGTCCCGGAGGAGGACTTCCTGGGGAAAACAAGGAGACGCTCGTGAGGTGTCTAGTTGGTAGTTGTACAGAGCAGTGACCGGATGGCGTGGAGGGCCTCCGGGAGGACTTCTTACCAGTGGGAGACTGGGAGGGCCCTGGACCGTAGGGCCAGTAGGACGGTCTTTCAGACCATTCCGTTCTCCCTCTCTACCTGCCCATTTCCCCGGGGGTTGTAACTGGTCGTCCTGCTTGAGGCGATGCCCCTGTTGAGCAGGAATTGACGCAATTCATCGCTCATAAAGGAGGACTCTCTATCACTGTGTATGTACGCGGGGAAACCGAACAGTGTAAAGATACCCTGGAGGGCCTTGATGATGGTGATCGCGGTCATGTCTGGGCAGGGGATGGCGAATGGGAACCGGGAGTACCCGTCAATCACGTTCAGGAAGTACGTGTTGCGGTCGGTGGTGGGGAAGGGGCCTTTGAAGTCCATGTTGAGGCGTTCAAAGGGACGGGAAGCCTTTATCAGGTGCGTCCTCTCTGGCCGGTAGAAGTGCGGTTTGCACTCCGCGCAGATTTGGCAGTCCCTGATGGCTGTCCTGACCTCCTCGATGGAGTAGGGCAGGTTGCGGGTCTTAATAAAGTGGAAAAAGCGAGTGACCCCAGGGTGGCAGAGGTCCTCGTGGAGGGCTCGGAGGCGGTCCACTTGTGCGGTGGCACATGTGCCACGGGACAGGGCATCAGGAGGCCCATTTAGCTTCCCGGGACGATACAAGATCTTGTAGTTGTAGGTGGAGAGTTCTATCCTCCACCGCATGATCTTGTCGTTTTTTTATCTTGCCCTGCTGTGCATTATCTATTTTTTAAATATATTTTATTCAAAATTTTTGGCCAACCATAACAGTACATTGTGTATCTTTTACACAGTAATATAACAATATAAATAACAATGGCCAGTTTTTTAAACAAGAAATAAATAATATATAAACAACATCAAAATTAAAAAACAAAACTAAATGGCAACTGCCTTGTCCCAAATAAATACTCTCCAAAAATACAATTCAGCAGTCCAGTATACAATTACCTATAACAACAACCTATACATATTATACTTATACATTAACATCCCTGAGAGTCCTTCTGGTTCCCCCCCCCCCCCCCCCCCCCCCGCCAGGGTTGCTGCTGCTGTCTTCTTCTTTTCCATTCCCTCTATCTTTCTGTGAGGTATTCGACGAACGGTTGCCACTGCCTGGTGAACCCTTGAGCCGATCCCCTTAGGACGAACTTAATCCGTTCCAGCTTTATAAACCCTGCCATGTCACTTATCCAGGTCTCCACACCCGGGGGCTTGGCTTCCTTCCACATCAACAGTATCCTACGCCGGGCTACTAGGGACGCAAAGGCCAAAACATCAGCCTCTTTCGCCTCCTGCACTCCCGGCTCTTCTGCAACCCCGAATATAGCCAAACCCCAGCTTGGTTCGACCTGGACCCCCACCACCTTCGAAAGCACCTTTGTCACCCCCACCCAAAACCCCTGTAGTGCCGGACATGACCAGAACATGTGGGTGTGATTCACTGGGCTTCTCGAGCATCTCGCACACCTATCCTCTACTCCAAAAAATTTACTGAGCCGTGCTCCAGTCATATGCGCCCTGTGTAACACCTTAAATTGTATCAGGCTTAGCCTGGCACACGAGGACGATGAGTTTACCCTACTTAGGGCATCAGCCCACAGCCCCTCCTCAATCTCCTCCCCCAGCTCTTCTTCCCATTTCCCTTTCAGCTCATCTACCATAATCTCCCCCTCGTCCCTCATTTCCCTATATATGTCTGATACCTTACCGTCCCCCACCCATGTCTTTGAGATCACTCTGTCCTGCACCTCCTGCGTCGGGAGCTGCGGGAATTCCCTCACCTGTTGCCTCGCAAAAGCCCTCAGTTGCATATACCGGAATGCATTCCCTTGGGGCAACCCATATTTTTCGGTCAGCGCTCCCAGACTTGCAAACGTCCCATCTACAAACAGATCTCTCAAATGTGTTACTCCTGCTCTTTGCCATGTTCCAAATCCCCCATCCATTCTCCCCGGAGCAAACCTATGGTTATTTCTTATCGGGGACCACACCGAGGCTCCCGTCTTTCCCCTATGCCGTCTCCACTGCCCCCAAATTTTCAGAGTAGCCACCACCACCGGGCTTGTGGTGTATTTCTTCGGTGAGAACGGCAACGGCGCCGTCACCATAGCTTGTAGGCTAGTCCCCCTGCAGGACGCCCTCTCCAATCTCTTCCACGCCGTTCCCTCCTCTTCTCCCATCCACTTACATACCATTGAGATATTGGCGGCCCAGTAGTACTCACTTAGGCTCGGTAGTGCCAGCCCCCCCCTATCCCTACTACGCTGCAAAAATCCCTTCCTCACTCTCGGGGTCTTCCCGGCCCACACAAAACTCATGATACTCTTCTCAATCCTTTTGAAAAAAGCCTTCATGATCACCACTGGGAGGCACTGAAACACAAAGAGGAATCTCGGGAGGACCACCATTTTAACCGCCTGCACCCTCCCTGCCAGTGACAGGGATACCATGTCCCATCTCTTGAAGTCCTCCTCCATCTGTTCCACAAACCGCGTTAAATTTAACCTATGCAATATACCCCAATTCTTGGCTATCTGGATCCCCAAGTAGCGAAAGTCCCTTGTTACCTTCCTCAGCGGTAAGTCCTCTATTTCTCTGCTCTGCTCCCCTGGATGCACCACAAACAACTCACTTTTCCCCATGTTCAGTTTATATCCTGAAAATTCTCCAAACTCCCCAAGTATCCGCATTATCTCTGGCATCCCCTCCGCCGGGTCCGCCACATACAACAACAAATCGTCCGCGTACAGAGATACCCGGTGTTCTTCTCCTCCCCTGAGCACTCCCCTCCACTTCCTGGAACCCCTCAATGCTATTGCCAGGGGCTCAATCGCCAGTGCAAACAATAATGGGGACAGAGGACATCCCTGCCTCGTCCCTCTATGGAGCCGAAAATACGCAGAACCCCGTCCATTCGTGGCCACCCGCTGTGCATTATCAAACATGAACACCACCGACCGTTGGTCAATGAGGAGAGTGAATCTCCTGCCGGCCAGGTAATGTCTCCAATGTCGCACAGCTTCTACTATGGCTTGTTCCTCTTTTTCGACCGAGGAATGGTGAATTTCGGCAGCATGGAGAGTACAGGAGAAGAAGGCCACGGGCCTGCCTGCTTGGTTGAGGGTGGCGGCCAGAGCTACGTCGGACGCATCGTTCTCGATCTGGAAGGGGAGGGACTTGTCGATGGCGCACATCATGGCCTTTGCAATGTCTGCTTTGATGCGGCTGAAGGCCTGGCGGGCCTCCATCGACAGGGGGAAGGTTGTGGATTGGATTAGGGGACGGGCTGTGTCTGTGTAGTTAGGGACCCACTGGGCGTAATAACTGAAAAACCCAAGGCAGCGCTTCAGGGCCTTGGGGCAGTGAGGGAGGGGGAACTCCATGAGGGGGCGCATGTGTTCAGGGTCGGGGCCTATAGCTCCATTTCGCACTATGAAGCCGAGAATGGCTAGACGGTCGGTGCTAAATACGCATTTATCCTTATTATACATTAAGTTAAGGATTTTAGCGGTCTGGAAAAAATTTCGGAGGTTAGTGTCATGGTCCTGCTGGTCATGGCCGCAGATGGTGACGTTATCAAGATACGGAAACGTTGCACGCAAGACGTACAGGTCAACCATTCGGTCCATCTCGCGTTGGAAGACCAAGACCCCGTTAGTGACACCAAAGGGAACCCTTAAAAAATGATAGAGCCGCCCATCTGCTTCGAAGGCAATGTATTTGCGGTCACTAGTACGGAGGGGTAGTTGATGGTAGGCGGACTTGAGATCCACCGTGGAGATGACCTTATATTGCGCGATCCTGTTTACCAGGTTGGATATGCGGGGGAGAGGCTACGCGTCCAGCTACGTAAACCTGTTGATGGTCTGACTGTAGTCAATGACCATCTTATGTTTCTCCCCCGTCTTTACCACCATTACTTGAGCACTCCAGGGACTGTTGCTAGCTTCAATGACCCCTTCCCTCAGTAGCCTTTGGACCTCTGACCTGATGAAGGTCCGGTCCTGGGCACTGTACCGTCTGCTCCTGGTGGCGACGGGTTTGCAATCCGGGGTGAGGTTCGCAAACAGGGAAGGCGGGTCGCCACAGACAGTAAGGGGGGGTATAGGGCCGCCGAATTCGAAGGTCAGGCTTTGCAAGTTACATTGGAAATCCAACCCCAGGAGTGTAGCCGCGCAGAGGTGCGGCAGGACATAAAGGCGGAAATTGTTGAATTTCCTGCCTTGGACCGTGAGGTTTGCTAGGCAGAACCTTTTTATCTCCACTGAGTGTGAACCGGAGGCCAGGGAGATTCTTTGGTTTACAGGGTGGGTAACAAGTGAACAGCGCCTTACCGTGTCGGGGTGTATAAAGCTCTCCGTGCTCCCAGATTCGATCAGGCAGGACGTCTCGTGGCCGTTGATGAAGACCGTCGTCGTTGCTGTTGAGTGTCCGAGGTCGATTTTGGTCCAGAGTCACCGAGGCCAGATGAAGTAGCTGCGTGTTTTAATCGGGCAGTGTTTAGTCAGCCGTGCTGGGGTCCTGGGGCCCCATCCAAGATGGCGTCTGCCATGGGTCGCACATGGTGGTCGGGGATGGACAAAATGGCGGCGCCCATCCGTCCAGCGTGGTGTCCGAGGAACAAGATGGCCATGTCCGTGGGCCGCATGTGGCCCTAGGGGGGGTGGCAGTGCATGCTGGCCGCCTGGGGTCCGAAGAGAAGATTGCTGCGGCGGTCCGGAGTCACTGCTGGAGACTGCGGCCACCGCTCGTGCCTGGCAGACCCCCACAAAATGGCCCTTCTTGCCGCACCCTTTGCAGGTGGAGGTGCAGGCCGGGCAGCGCTGGCGGGGGTGCTTCGCCTGCCCGCAGAAGAAACAGCGTGGCCCGACGGAGTTAGCGGGCCGTCTTACAGCACAGGCCTACGGGGACAGGGGGAAAGTCTGTTGGGCTGCTGCTGCAGGATGCCACGCTGCCCAGGGGGGCGCCGCGCGATCGGGGACATAGGATTGCGCGTTTCTGGAGGCAACGTCCATGGACCCTACCAGGGCCCGTGCCTCTCTAAGTCCCAGGGTATCTTTTTCTAAGAGCCGCTGGCGGATCTCTGAGGAGCTCATATCTGCTACGAAGGCATCCCGGATTAGGAGTTCCGTGTGCTCGCTCCCCGAAACTTGTGGGCAGCCACAGTTTTTGCCCAGCACCAGTAGCGCGCGGTAGAACTCCTCCAACGATTCCCCGGGGTTTGCCGTCTTGTTGCAAGCAGATGACGTGCGTAGACCTGATTTACAGGGCGGATCTCATGTCCTTTTAACAGGTCGATCGCTGCATCGAAGTCCTCCGCCTCCTCGATGAGGGTGTAGATCCTAGGGCTTACCCTTGAGTGCAGGAGATGCAGTTTCTGCTCCCCTGAGGGTGTGCCTCTGGCCGTCTCGAGGTAGCCTTTAAAGCACGCCAGCCAGTGCTTGAGGATCGCTGCCGAGTTCTCCGCGTGGGGGCTGAGTTGCAGACACTCCGGCTTGATTCGGAGATCCATCCTTTCAGCTTACGTAGTAATCTATTAAATTGATGCACGATCAATATCTATTAAAACGAGGTAGTAACATAACTGAAGGCTTTAATAGACTAGAACTGTTCCCCAGCAGCTTCGGTACAGAATGAGGGCTGCTGGGACGGCACCGGTTCTTATACCCCGCCTGTCAGGGCGGAGCTACATACAAAACAGCCAATGGTAAACTCCTATGTTTAACCAATGGTCTTCAGCCTCAAAGGTACTGCAATACCTGATAATACCAGAGCCATTACGAAGGCAAACAATTTCCACCTACAAGAGACACAGCAAATCACGTCCAGCCAGGTTAACACCGAGAACCCGGGTGACCATGAAAGAAATGCAACATTCCCGGCCCTCAAATTGAACAGAGAGCGACTTCATAAACGGATAAACAGCACCTTCCCCCATGAAACCAGCAAGTTCCACATGCTTATCAGAGAGGGGAAATCTATGCTTCTGAATTAATGTCCAGTCTAACGTAGAATTAGTCGCGCCAGTGTCAATCAAGAAGGGGATGGGCACGCCTTCTATGTAAATCCTAGCCGTGGGCCCGTCAGAGTGGTCCGCTGAAAGGACCGGAAAGTTCAATCAGACTAGTCAATAGGGGTTAGAGGCAGTGAAGGGTGTCTGCTGATGGGGTTGAAATCTACCTTGTCGTCGGGGTGCTGGGCAATCCCTAGCAAAGTGCCCTGTACGTTGACAGTTGAAGCAAGTTACATTGTATTTGGCAGGAGGATGACGCGGAGGAGCGCCGTCAAAATCCTCCGTGTGTGGAGTGAAGGGTGAAGGGGTAAGGAGCCTGTGAGCGGTAACCAAATTTGGGAGGGTCCGTGCAATCTGGGCGATAGTAACGTGAATCTGTCTGAGAGTTTTAACCTTTAGGAGGTTTTCTTTGAGAGGGACGTTGGACAAATTCGGACTTAATTCTAGGCATGATTTCTTTGCAACAGGTCTCATGGTTGCGGCCATTGCTCCAATAATAAAACACAGCCCGTTTCATTTGAGATTTAGAATTGTCAGACCAATCTATGTTATTAGTTTTAATACTGGATACTACGCGGTCAGGCAATACCTGCATTAGTAGTGCATTAAATTGGGGAGACTGTGTTCCTGCATTGAAAGCAATATCCCCAGAGTAAAGAGTGTACACGCCACAAAAGCGGTCAAAATATTCTGGACCATCTTCCTTAGAAGTGGGGGTACATTCAAGGAGTTTGGAGGTGTCCACGGGTTTACGGAGAGCTTGTTTCAGTGCGGGGAACATTAAAGTGCGCTGATCGTCCTCCGTTACGTGTGCAGTGCTGCAGGCCGTCCATGTGTCCCCATGAAGTCCCAATTCATTTTTCCACCTTTCCCCTAACCCTGGGGGAAGCGATGAAAAAATGAGTGAATACTGATCCTGTGCGGTAGTCCCGTACATGGTCGCAGATGGTCTCAAAACTTCAGTAAACCCTCCTGGGTCGTCTTTACAGGAAGGACATTGGGCCATGATCAAACATAGTTCCTGGGGTTTAAAAGCCTGCCACACCTCAATGAATGGTTTGTCATTATCACCAGCGTGGGGGTTGATAACATTCCTAATGGGATAATTTGAGGGGGGAGGTGGTGGCGGAAAAGCCTTCTCCTCCTTAGGTTGAAGTGAAAAATCAAGAAGAGCCTGATTGACAGAGGTGAAGGGTTGTTCCATATTCAGGGGTTGCGTTTGTGATAGGGTACGTAATGCCACGGGAGAAGCGGCAGTGGGAATTTCATTGGCAGCGGGACCATAAGGGGGAGGCTGGACTTGGGACAGTGGCAAAGAAGCAGCGGGGAGCCCTGGATAAAAGGAGGGTCTAGGGGTCGATTCCTCCTCTTCCTCCGTATCGCCTGAGAAGGTAAACATCGGCATGCCAGGGCAACTGGGAGGATCCTCCTTTTGTTTAATCTGATGGGCTAGCCCTACCTATCAATCGGTGCTTTCTTATTGCTGCCCTGTCGTTTTGTCTCTTGATGTTTCCTATCCCAAAGTTCACATTCCAATTTTAAAGTTTCCCAACTTTTTGATTTACCGTCCACACACTCATCAATCCCTTTTTTACAGGCGTTATCCCGCCAACTTATTAATAGTGATCGTTCATGGCATTTAGACGATTCTTTTAGCCATTCTGAAATTAAAGCTTTCCACTTGGAACCTGCATTTTTTGACCAAATAGTTTTTTCAGCAGCAGTGCAATTTTCCAAGTTCCATGTGCCACCTAGTGGCCAAATATCTTTACCCAATTTACTGTTCAGTGCAGTAGATAATCTTTGGAAATTAAGTTCTTGAGAAGGGGTCTCAGGACACATAAAAAGCAAAGGAGAATTGCCCCCTGTTTTGTCTAAACTTTGTCCCATAACGTCAGTATGAGTTTTGCCCCTGGCAAAAAAATGTGAAAACAATTCCTGGTACCAAAATCAAATCACAGGGTCCCTGACCCAAACTTAAGCCTGTATAAACCTGATCCGGATTGAAAGCAAGATCAAGAGGTCCCTGACCTGAGGCTAACCACAATCGGGTCCCTGACCCTAAACACTCTACTCACAGTCCAATTTAGAATCGAGTACCGTCACCTGTTAGTTTCCTCCGTCAGGGACGAGGGGTCGTACCACCGATCCGAGAGAGAGAGAGAGAGAGACCAAGGTGAATCTTACCTTGTGCTGACCTCCGTCTCTTCCCTCTGGGTCGTGGCTCGATCTCTTCTTCAGTCCCCCACGGAATTCACTCAGGGTATTGGTATCTGCTCGCTTGCGCCAAATGTAGAAGTCAATATTTTCCTGCTTCTTTGACTGTGGTAGGAAGATTCAACAACAGTTATGGTAAAATAACAAGCCTTTATTTCCGAAAAGACCGCATGCAGTTTTGGCTGAAACTTGAGGTCGGACAGCAGTTACTACCACTGCTGATTCCTTCCCAAGTCCGCGCTTTTACAGAAATTCAGTTCAGTATTTATACTTTATCATTATCAAGATTGCATGACTACAGCTTAGTCAGGAATTTGATCGGAAGTAGAAACTTAAGCAATGTCATAAAACAGGCACAACCTGCTGACCTCACATGGGAACATCACTGCCTTCAAGTTCCACCATCATAACTTGGAAACACTGTTCCTTTGCTCTCGCTAGGTTAAAATCCTGATACTTCCTCCCTAATAACACCGTAGACTGCAGGAGTTCAAGAAGGCAGATCCCTACCACCTTCTCAAAGGCAATTAGGAATTGGCTATAAATGCTGGCCTCGCCAGCGACACCCACATGCTATGAACAAATATGAAAAAAAAGTAGATACATGACCATACCTGGGGGTTATCTTAAAAACAATCTTCAGCAGATTGCAAACAGGGTTCTTGGATTTCTGAGATGGAAATTTTGGCATTACAACAAAAATATCAGAATTCCAGCTTACCAAAACATTGTTTCTTCAGTCCTGGAATATGTAAGTTGCATGTGGGATCCTTACATGGTGAGAGATATAAATAAGATTGAAGCAATCCAAAGACATACTGCACAGATCAGTATGAGAAATACACTGGTGTCACATTCTTGATCAAAGATTTGGAATGGGGATCACCACAGCAAAGGAGGGAGAAGATAGACTGACCATCTTCGATAAAATATGAAATGGACTGATGGGAATTGGATTGGATTGGATTGGATTTGTTTATTGTCACGTGTACCGAGGTACAGTGAAAAGTATTTTTCTGCGAGCAGCTCAACAGATCATTAAGTACATGAGAAGAAAAGGGAATAAAAGAAAATACATAATAGGGCAACACAACATACACAATGTAACTACAAAAGCACTGGCATCGGATGAAGCATACAGGGTGTAGTGTTAATGAAATCTGTCCATAAGAGGGTCATTTAGGTGTCTGGTGACAGTGGGGAAGAAGCTGTTTTTGAGTCTGTTCGTTCGTGTTCTCAGACTTCTGTATCTCCTGCCCGATGGAAGAAGTTGGAAGAGTGAGTAAGCCAGGTAGGAGGGATCTTTGATTATACTGCCCACTTTCCCCAGGCAGCGGGAGGTGTAAATGAGTCAATGGATGGGAGGCAGGTTCGTGTGATGGACTGGGCGGTGTTCACAACTCTCTGAAGTTTCTTGCGGTCCTGGGCCGAGCAGTTGCCATACCAGGCTGTGATGCAGCCTGATAGGATGCTTTCTATGGTGCATCTGTAAAAGTTGGTAAGAGTCAATGTGGACATGCCGAATTTCCTTAATTTCCTGAGGAAGTATAGGCGCTGTTGTGCTTTCTTGGTGGAATTGACAGAAAGAAGAACCTGATGCCCTCTGGCAATGACAAAACATGAGGTAGACATCCACACAAGCTGCAAAGATCTTTTGTTTCCAAGACAGTCTATGAACAATCTTTCTTCCAAGGTCCAAGATCCAAGAGAGGGTTGTGCATCCAGTGCTAGTCACTGGAGCGCATTCCTTAGGGCGGCCTGGCACCCTCTCTTAGGTCGCTGCCTGTCTGACTCAATGGCCGGGATTCTCCCGCAATTGGGGGGGCTGCCCGTACTGGCTCCAAGAGCGGTGTGAACCACTCCGGTGTGTCGGGCCGCCCAGAGGTTGCGGAATCCTCCGGGGCATTGCGCAGGGGGTTTCTTCTCCGCGCCAGCCATTGCGGAGCCTTACCGAGGCCGGCGCGGAGGAAAGAGTGCCCCCATGGCCCGTGGGTGGGGCCCGTGATCAGTGGGCCCCGATCGCGGGCCAGGCCTCCATGGGACCCCCCCCCTCCCTCCCGGGGGGGCCAGATCCCCCCCGCGGACCCCATTAGACGGCCGTCAAGCCAGGTCCCGCCAGGATGGACCATGTCCACTTCACGTTGGCGGGACTGGCCGAAAACGGCCAGCCGCTCGGCCCATGGGGCCCGGAGAATTGCCGGGGGGGCTGCTGTCAATGGCCCCCGACCGGCGCGGTGCGATCCCCGCCCGAAAACTGGCGCCTTAGAATTTGGCAGCCGCCGTCGGAGTGGCGGGGCGGGATTCACGCCCCCCCCCCCCCCCCCGGCGATTCTCCAACCCGGCGTGGGGGGGGCAGAAATCCCGCCCAATGTGTTTGCAGACAAGATTGTGGTGGGTGCTCTGCTGCTGTAATATAAAGGGTTATTGCAGCAAGAGCCCAAGTCCCTGTGGCTACTTTGTTTTCAGACAGGGTGCATTCTTGAAGATATAGTCCACCCTTCGGCTGCACTCTTGCCCTCCTGAAAAGGCTGGCCTACTAAAGTACAACATTAGTCAAGGTAGCTGAGCACGCAAATGAGGCCATGAGAAGTGGTGGTTGCAGCAACAGTGAGGCCTGGAGGGCCATGAGAAGTGGTGGTTGCAGCAACAGTGAGGCCTGGAGCAGCTGGAGGGTAGACAGGACCACGAGGAAGCATGTGTTGCATCTTCATAGCCGTCCCAAACATCTCCTGAAAAAAATATTTCCAAACCTTCTCAGTCCGGGGGCGGGGGGGGGGGGGGGGGGGGTGGGGTGGGGGGGAGGGGGGGGGGGCACTATAGCTGCAAATAGCGAGTGGGCCCAATATTTGTGTGTTAGTGAGTGCGTGAGTGATTGATTATGTGTGTGTAACTATGCTTGTGAGTGAGTGACCATGTTTTGAGTGAGAGATGGAATGGGAGACTGGGAATGAGCTAGATACACACATGCACACAGACAGGCTGCTCTGAGCAGGGACAGATACAAGCATGCCCTGCTCCCTCCCCAAAACCCAGCCAGGCTGAAAAGGCAACCTGAATCTGACTCCCACATTTACATAAATTCTCTCGAGGCCAGCTCAGAATATACGCAAAGTCAGGGGAAATATTGAACCAAATTTAAAATATTGTAACAGTTGGAAAATATACTGTGGGAACACATCAGCTTTTCTGCATCCAGACCACAAATGTGACAATGTAACAATGTGAGTGCAGCCAGTAAATTAGATACAAGTGTAAATGCTGGTATAAAATGCTGAGATGGAGTACCAATCAGGAATCACAATTCAGAATTTGTAAGCCAATGGGGAGCAAAGAAGGGGCAGTATCAAAAATGTGCACGTACAAGATCCTTTTTGTACACATGGTTCTCTCTTCTTTGTTCTCTTTCCATTGTTCTCTTTCTTTCGCCCCTCTGGGCCCGTTGTTTCTCTTGTTTATATTTGAAATTGTACTAACCAAGTTTTGCAATAATCTTAATCTCATCCTGCCACCGGACCCCGACTCTTATTAGAAAATAAGAGATCCCACAATTTGGCACTGCGAGCAGGATCGCTGGAGGAAAAGGAACCAGAGATCTGGACATCAGACCTATATCAGGCCCTGGAGGAAGGACACCTCTTTATTTAAAAAAGTCCTCAGCCGTTGTTTAGACTAAGTAACCCTCTGACACGACCTTGATCCTCTCTGATTTGGTAGCCGGCTCAAGTCCCGAACAGATGTCTGGATTTTGATGGTTTAAAGTATAGGTATATGGCCTGGCTGAAAAGCATTAAGGCTTAAGTCTCCTAAAAGAATTGCCATTACGGCAGAGGAAAAGAACAAAGAGTTGCCTACCACAGTCAAAGGTGGGCAGGCCCCACTGGATGTCTCCGAAGTCGAGATCCTTCGGCAATTCAAAGAATATATAGAGCAGCAGTTTGACTGATCCAAAGCCTGCACCGAGATTGAGGAAAAATATAGTATCTCCACAGGACAATGGTTCTTGGAAGATATTAAAAGGATCTGGAGAAAGAAACCTGTTATAACCCCAATGGAGGTCCCGGGATCAGGACTTTTCAATTTCCCATGACCTCCCCGGAATACGAACTTTCCCTTTAAGACAGGCAAGTCTTCCCCTTTAAGGGCAGGTTTCCCCTTTACAAGGAGAGCCCCAGTCATATAAAAATGCCGGCCTAGCTGCTGTTCGGGGAAGGAGACCTTTAGGGGAGTGGAGGAGTATCGAAATAAACCTAGTTCTGAAATTTCTACTTCCATCTATATGTTCTGCCAACCGCGGATTCAACATGACCCATATGAAAGAAAGAAAAGGAACAACTAAATGATCCCTAGTCGTCATGGTGCGACAGCGAAACAAAATCATGAGTCAATCCTAACATGATTGTGCACTGATCAATGCGAAGGACCAGCTGGGGGCAGTCTGCAAACAGTTAAGAAAGGAAGGAAAAACTTAAATCAGAAAAGTTAGAAGTGGAAAATAAAGAATTTAAGTCCGAAAATAAAGAATTTAAGAAACAATTGCGTGAAGATTGTTCAATAACATAATCGAAAAGGCCAGGGACACCTTGAATCTCCCGATCCCCCACGACAAAATTGTCCTATTTGTACCCTTGCCCAGAGGAAATAAAAGAGGAACAGGAAAAAACGTAGTTACGCGAAGCCGGTCTAGAAACCGATTCTGAGTCCTCGAGCAACTCTAGTGGAGAAAGTAGTTCAGAGGAGGAACTCTCTAAGGTGCGGCACAACCCTCTGAAGAAAAAATCAGCTTAAAATTAAGTCACAAGAAACTACTGACGAATGTGGCAAGAAAACAATTAGAGGTAAATACGCCCAACATTTTTACCATGTCCCGGCGGACCCGGAAAAAAATGATAAATGGTCTAAAGAATTACCACACCCAAAGAAAGGGGGAATGGAGACATGGGAACAGCTTGAACATTTAAAGGGCATTTACCATCTCCACCCGTGGAACAGGGATCCTGATGGTAATGGTACCCAGTCGGGAGGGGATGAAACTTAATAAAGAGGTTTAAGTCGCCCTGGAGATGATGAACAGCTACTAGGGGCTGGATGGGCCACGATTGAACGCTGGCTACGGGTTTTCAGCCGAACAAAATTGGACTGGGGAAAGATCACAGCTTGTCAGTAAAAAAGGGTGGAGGAAGTGTTAGAGTATGACGAGCGATTCTAATCTGTCTGGTTGGATGACTCGAGACTGAACAAAGAGGGACCCGAGGATATGGACAAGAACACTTTCGGACTAATGAAACCTGCCTTAATTGTAGGATTAAAGCCAGAATTGTCAAAGATGCCGAAGGTCACCCTGCCCAGGTGGGAATGCCGAGAAACAAACTTCGTAATATCAGTAGATCGACATAACTAGACTAGGATATGGGAGCTAAATTCCAAACCATGCAGGCAGGATGGAAACCCAAGGATCCTAACAACACACAAGGTAGACCACCTGGAAAATGATTGCAGAAAAGAAGGCCACTGGGACTAGAGGTGTAAAAAAAAAGGACGAAGAAGAGAACATCAGGGAAACAACCCAATTCATAAACCAGGTCCACCCTCTGATGGCGACGATCTCTGGGAAAGATTCAAGCAGCTTACACCACAGCAACAGAAGGAATTACTGCAGGTGACAAAAAACTCGGGGAGCCTGCCCTCGTTCTCCCGGCATCTCTCCTGGCACTGATCCAACAGCGAGGAGATGGATTGCATATCACTATGAGGGTGGGTGATCAAGATATAGACTGTCTCCTGGATTCAGGGACAAAATCAATATGTTTGACCCTATGATATAAAAACTCTTTGCCTTGAGATGACAGGGTGTAAGTTGCCTACCGGGCTGGGGGCCATAGTTTGGTAATCAGAAAAACTCAACCTATGCTCATTGGACTTGGCCCACACAAATTGACCACAGCTGTCTGGGTAGGCACAGTGAACCAAGCCTTTCTGGGCATAGATGTCCTGAAGCATAGATATCCTGACTCAATTGAATTCCTTGTTGCATTTTGAAGATGGCCAGGTAACATAGTCTATCAGAAATGAAAGAGAAAATGCTGGAAAATCTCAGCAGGTCTGGCAGCATCTGTAGGGAGAGAAAAGAGTTAACGTTTCGAGTCCAATGACTCTTAGTCATTGGACTCGAAACGTTAGCTCTTTTCTCTCCCTACAGATGCTGCCAGACCTGCTGAGATTTTCCAGCATTTTCGCTTTCGTTTCAGATTCCAGCATCCGCAGTAATTTGCTTTTATATAGTCTATCAGAAGCCTGAAGAAGGAGGAGTTGAAAGAACACCCAATATGGGCCAAAGATAAGAACGATTGCGGCCTACTCCGGATTGAACCGACATAATTTACTGTAATTGCCCCACCGTGCCCTAAACAATACCCCATCAGCCCAACCTCCATTGCTGGGATCTTGCCAGTCATCTAACAACTAGAAGAGCAAGGCATGCTGGTCAAAACATATAGTTCTCCCAATAGCCCCGAATGGCCAGTGCGGAAACCCAATGGGACTTGGCGTGTGACCATTGTTTACAGGAAGGCCAACTAGTGTTTGATCAAAAGGCACCTTTGGTCACCGACCCCCCCCCCCCCCCCCCCCCCCCCGCCTCCCCCCCCTCTCCCCCCCCCAGCAGTTTTAAAGCCCGAACGCCAGAACACAAATAGTTCTCGGTTATAGATGTGGCCAATGGATTTTGGTTGGTGCCATTGGAACCTGAGGTCCGACTGTGGTTCATCTTTACTGTCCAACAGCAACAGTACACATGGATACAACAGCCCTATGGTATTTTACATGGCCGTACAAAACTATTTGAGAGAATTGCCTACCATGCATTCCACAGTTATCCAGCACAGCCCCGACCCGATCCTGCTTACAGACAGCTCCTGCTTTGTTGACAATGACATCCGAAAAGCAGGATGGGCAGTCACAAGCCTTCACGAGATGATGGCAAAGGGTTGTCTAACTCAGGGACATTAGCCCAACAGGCTGAGTTACGGGTCCTGGCGGAGGCATGCCGGATAGCAAAAGGACAGACGGCTAATATCTCTGAAGACTCCAGGTACAGCTTTGGAGTTGCTCACGACTTTGGCCAGTTATGGCAGAGAAGAGGATTTCTCGCTGCTGCCGGTACACATATGCGCAACGGGAAAGAGGTACAAGACTTACTAGAAGCCATGCAAAGTGTCCACCTTGAAATGTAAGATGCATAGGAAGGAAAATACCACAGAAGGACAAGGAAATGCCCTAGCCGATAAGGCAGCCAAAGAAGCCACCTCACAATGCGCTCCTCCAGAGGAACCAACACAAATATGCAGACTAGGAGCAATCAGTCTCACTCGAGACCTACAGACAATGCAAGGCAACTGCTCTCGAGAGTAAAAATGGACATGGATTGAGGCAGGAATGAAGCTATGTGATGAAGGCATCTGACGACAAAGAGGCACTGACAAGCCAGTCACACCACAAGCACCGATGCCCTTTTTAGCCCAACAGATCCATTCATGGGAGCACTTGGCCCCGCAACAAATGACGGCACAATTACAGAAAAGCTGGTGGGGTCAGGGATTCAAAAAACACGTTCAGTTGGTAGCAGACCGCTGTGTGGTCTGCCAGAAAAATAATCCTGGACCTATCACAGTAATGTCCCAACTGAGGTTCCCTGCCGGACCATTCCAGCATTTGCAGGTTGTCTATATCTCCCTTCCCCCATGTCCAGGATACACCTATGTTCTTGGGGTGGTCGACAAGTTCTCAAGGTGGGTGGAAGCTGTTCCAACTAGAAGGGCCACAGCCAATCATATGGCCAAGATCCAATGTAAGGATTACATTCCCCGAGAGGGAGTCCTGACCAGCATTGACTCTGATCAGGGAACCCACTTTATAGGTGCTGTCTGCCAAGAAGTCTGTAGATTACTATACATTACCTGGGACTTGCATTATACTCATCACCCATAATGAATAGAACTCTGAAACAACAACTTGCCAAACACCAACAGGAAGAAATGCCGTGGCCCCAGGCACTACCAATAGTCCTCTGCAGTATTAGGGCAACTCCGAATAGAACTACTGGTCTAAGTCCATTTGAAATCATAACAGAGAGACCCATGTCTCTGCCAGGAACCGTTGATTTGTGAAAATCCGATTGTCACTTGATGAGTGATGCCTTATTAGAATATTATCAGAATCTAACAAATGCTATTAATTCTGCTTCTCAACAGGTAATGGCAGCCTGGGGAGATCCACCAAAAGGAGGACACGATATTGTCCCTGGAGTTTGGGTTTACATGAAGGAAATACATAAAGAACCTCTGGATGCCAAGTAGAAAGCACCCTATCAAGTGCTACTGACTACCCATATGACTAACTAGCAACTGGTCAGGGGAGCGAGAGCTAGGACACAGTGTTGAATCCCAGTTTTCTTTACCCGTCAGTCTGGCCTCAATAAAAGTCGAGATGGATTTGCAGGTATAACATTAGTTATTTTATTTAGCTTGCAAGCTTTACTTAGTTCACAGCGATACAGATAACATCTTGCTTTCTGCACCTCCGAAACCAAGTGAGTATATCAGACAAAGAGCTCTGTACTGATACATTCAAATGGCATCAAGTTCCACATACTCGACGCCCATAGGTCATCCTATGTCCCTCCTGACCTGTTTGATCTATTCTGATTGGCTCACTTCCAATCCCTTCCTCCGGCCCCTATTATCCAGCATCACTCTCGTAGACACACCTCTTCCTGCTTTTTCCATGCGGTCTGAAATCCTTTGTCGATGAACTAACCAGAATCAAAGTGGCCTATTTCTACATTACATTAACTAATATCTCTAAAGTAACTATTTTATATCACATTCGTCAACAGTAATTGCATTCACTATTTTGACATGAGCAAGGTTGTCAAATATACTACATCACAAGAGGAATTATCACTCAGGGAGGGTCAGAAGATGCCTCCCTATTGCCAGATCTCCACAATCTTACCAGTGGAGGCAACTTCTCTGAGCGTTGGTATCCAAAGTCGGTGTCCCGTTTCGCCTCTTATAATGGTACTTACTTTATCTGTGGCCACAGGGCTTATCCCTGGCTACCACGTTCTTGGGCAGGATCTTGTTATTTGAGGTATGTTGTTCCCTTTATTTGTCATTCTATCTCCTTCAGTGAACATCGGATGAGGTGCACCATTATGGAAATGGAAAGATTCTTTTCCATCCTGGTCCCTTTATATAGGACTGCTAAGCTGGCAAGGGAGTCACCTTTATCCCGGACAGCTCCAAGGAAATTATTAATTTGGCAGAGCACATCCAAAAGGAGATAGAAAAACGCAAACAACCTCCATCCACCACCTTGTGGAGTTGGGCAACTGGATGGCTGGATTCCATGAGAACCTCATTAGTTCAAGATTTGATCTTATTCTTCATTATTGTTCTTATTCTGTATTTTTTTTTAATGCTTATTAAGTGAAATGAAAATTGCTTATTGTCACAAGTAGGCTTCAATGAAGTTACTGTGAAAAGCCCCTAGTTGCCACATTCCGGCGCCTGTTCGGGGAGGCTGGTATGGGAATCGAACCGTGCTGCTGGCCTGCCTTGGTCTGCTTTAAAAGCCAGTGATTTAGTCCAATGTGCTAAACCAGCCCCTCCTGTGTTGCTATAAACAATTAACCGAAGCCCCTCCTAAAGTTATGCCTCTCAAGACTATCCGACACCCCCTCTTGCCTAACAAGCGCAAATCCTACATTTAAAGGGGATTGTATCGGCTTGCCCGTTCCAGTGTTGAAAGCTGTTCCTAAACAAAGGGGGCATCAAAGGAATCTATGAATGTGTTCCTCTGTGCTATTTTCCGCTTGCTTGCTTTTATTGATTTATTCTCTTTCAATTTTTAGAAGAATCGAAGGGGGGACTGTGGGGAAATATTGAAACTCAATTTAAAATATTGTAACTGTGGGAAAATATAATGTGGGAACACTTCAGCTTTTCTGAATCCAGATCACAAATGTGACAATGTACAGTAAGTTAGGTATAAGTGTAAATGCTGGTATAAAATGCTGAGATGGAGCACCAATCAGGAGTCACAATTCAGAATTTGTAAGCCAATGGGGGCAAAGAAGGGGCGGTACCAAAAACATGCATGCAAAAGACCCTTTTGTGCACGTAGTTCTCTCTTCTTTGTTCTCTTTCCATTGTTCTCTTTCTTTTGTCCCTTTGGGCCTTTTATTTCTCTTGTTCATATTTGAAATTGTACGAACCAAGTTTTGTAATAAACTCAATCCCAACCTACCACCGGATCCCAACCCTTATTAGAAATAAGAGATCCCCCACTGTCTGCCTTTAACTCTACTCCTTTAGTGAAAAGGCAAAAAAAGGTTTTGTTAGCTAACTCTGTTGCTTAGCACTTTTTAATTGTCATTTTTATTAATTACTCTTTTTTTTAATGATCAATTTGTTACTTTGATGTGGGCGGCACAGTGGCGCAGTGGTTAGCACTGCTGCCTCCCGGCACCGAGGACCTGGGTTCGATCCCGGCCCTGGGTCACCGTCCATGTGGAGTTTGCACATTCTCCCCGTGTTTGCGTGGGTCTCACCCTCACAACCCAAATGTATGCAGGATATATGGATTGGCCACGCTAAATTGTCCCTTAATTAAAAAGAAAATTAGGTACTCTAAATTTATTAAACAAAAACTTACTACTTTGACATTGTTGCTTTATTTTGTTCACACTTTATGTCACAAAACCCTGGGCTAGTGCACGGGTCAGATCCAGCCCCCCTTAAGACCATAAGACATAGGAGCGGAAGTAAGGCCATTCGGCCCATCGAGTCCACTCCACCATTCAATCATGGCTGATTTCAACTCCATTTACCCACTCTCTCGCCATAGCCCTTAATTCCTCGAGAAATCAAGAATTTATCAACTTCTGTCTTAAAGACACTCAACGTCCCGGCCTCCACCGCCCTCTGTGGCAATGAAGTCCGCAGACCCACCACTCTCTGGCTGAAGAAATTTCTCCTCATCTCTGTTCTAAAGTGACTCCCTTTTATTCTAAGGCTGTGCCCCCGGGTCCTAGTCTCCCCTGCTAATGGAAACAACTTCCCGACATCCACCCTATCTAAACCATTCATTATCTTGTAAGTTTGTATTAGATCTCCCCTCAACCTCCTAAACTCCAATGAATATAATCCCAGGATCCTCAGACGTTCATCGTATGTTAGGCCTACCATTCCTGGGATCATCCGTGTGAATCTCCGCTGGACCCGCTCCAGTGCCAGTATGTCCTTCCTGAGGTGTGGGGCCCAAAATTGCTCACAGTATTCTAAATGGGGCCTAACTAGTGCTTTATAAAGCTTCAGAAGTACAGCCCTGCTTTTATATTCCAAGCCTCTTGAGATAAATGACAACATTGCATTTGCTTTCTTAATTACGGACTCAACCTGCAAGTTTACCTTTAGAGAATCCTGGACTAGGACTCCCAAGTCCCTTTGCACTTCCGCATTATGAATTTTGTCATTGTTTAGAAAATAGTCCATGCCTCTATTCTTTTTTCCAAAGTGCAAGACCTCGCACTTGCCCATGTTGAATTTCATCAGCCATTTCTTGGACCACTCTCCTAAACTGTCTAAATCTTTCTGCAGCCTCCCCACCTCCTCAATACTACCTGCCCCTCCACCTATCTTTGTATCATCGGCAAACTTAGCCAGAATGCCCCCAGTCCCGTCATCTAGATCGTTAATATATAAACAGAACAGCTGTGGCCCCAACACTGAACCCTGAGGGACACCACTCGTCACCCCTTGACCTGCAGTCGCAACACATGATAAATTAGATGTTATTTTAAAATACCTGAGGACCATGACTTTTTAAAAAATATATTTATTAAAGTTTTTTTAACACAATTTTTCTCCCTTACCAACAATAACCCCCCTCAACCCCCTTGTAACAAAAAAAACCAAGAAATCGCGCAGGGCAAGATATATTCATGGCAAAATGATATATTTACACAGCTTTGTACACTGGCCCTCACCCGTACGTGCCAGTTTCCCCAACCCTTCATGTTATGTGGGTCATCTTGCTCATCCACCCTCCCAGGCAGTCCCCCCTTTCCACCACCCCCCTCCCCCCCCCCCCCTCCCAGGACGTCCCCCCCCCAAGGTTGCTGCTGCTGCTGACCGCCCTTCCTCTAACGCTCCGTGAGGTAGTCTAGGAACGGTTGCCACCGCCTGTAGAACCCCTGCGCAGACCCTCTCAAGGCGAACTTAATCCTCTCCAACTTCATGAACCCAGCCATATCATTTATCCAGGCCTCCAGGCTGGGGGGCTTCGCCTCCTTCCACATTAGCAAGATCCTTCGCCGGGCTACTAGGGACGCAAAGGCCAGAATGCCGGCCTCTTTCGCCTCCTGCACTCCCGGTTCGTCGACTACTCCAAATATTGCTAGACCCCAGCTTGGCTTGACCCGGACTTTCACCACCTGAGATATTGCTCCCGCCACTCCTCTCCAGAACCCCTCCAGTGCCGGGCATGACCAAAACATATGGACATGGTTCGCCGGGCTCCCTGAGCACCTTCCACATCTGTCCTCTACCCCAAAGAACCTACTCAACCTCGCCCCCGTCAAGTGCGCTCTGTGGACCACCTTAAATTGTATCAGGCTGAGCCTGGCACATGAGGAGGAGGAATTAATCCTACCTAGGGCATCAGCCCACAGACCTTCCTCGATCTCCTCCCCCAGCTCCTCCTCCCATTTACCCTTCATCTCTTCTACCAGCGCTTCCCCCTCTTTTTTCAACTCCTGGTGTATTTCCGACACCTTGCCCTCCCCGACCCATACACCCGAGATCACCCTATCTTGAACTTCTTGTGCCGGGAGCAACGGGAATTCCCTCACCTGTCGCCTCACAAAAGCCCTCACCTGCATATATCTAAAGGCATTTCCCGGGGGTAACTCGAACTTCTCCTCCAGTGCCCCTAGGCTCGCAAACGTCCCGTCGATGAACAGGTCCCCCATTCTTCCAATCCCTGCCCGATGCCAGCTCTGGAACCCCCCCGTCCATCTTCCCCGGGACAAACCGGTGGTTACCCCTGATCGGGGACCACACCGATGCTCCCATTGCACCCCGGTGCCGTCTCCACTGGCCCTAGATCCTTAGCGTTGCAGCCACCACCGGGCTCGTGGTATACTTTGTCGGCGAGAGCGGCAGCGGTGCCGTCACCAACCCCCTCAGGCTCGTTCCTTTACAGGATGCCATCTCCATCCTCTTCCATGCCGCCCCCTCTCCCTCCATAACCCACTTGCGGATCATCGCCACATTTGCTGCCCAGTAGTAGCTCCCCAGGTTTGGCAGCGCCAACCCTCCTTGGTCCCTACTGCGTTCCAGGAACCCTCTCCTTACTCTCAGGGTCTTATTCGCCCACACAAACCCCATAATACTCCTGCCTATTCTCTTAAAAAAGGCCTTAGTGATCACGATGGGAAGGCACTGAAACACAAACAGAAACCTCGGAAGGACCACCATTTTGACCGACTGCACTCTACCCGCCAGCAAGAGCGGTAACATGTCCCATCTTTTGAAATCCTCCTCTATTTGCTCCACCAACCTCGTCAGATTCAGTTTATGTAGGGTCCCCCAACTCCTGTTAACATCCTTGTCAATGGTGGAGTACCTTCTTTAGCTGGGACTTCAGTTTTTTTGAAACGTATCCCACCGGCCTCTCTATTCCTGCCTCATCATCCTGTAGTAACACTGCTCCTACCCCAGGTTGCTGGCATTTATAGCCATTTTAAAAAGTTTGGAAAAATCAGAGGCTGTCAACACTGGTTCACTTTTGCATTGGCAAATTTGCTTTTTGCCGAATTGATGACTAAATTGGCCAACTGCATTGTTTGAATATCTCCTCCAATTGTTCCATATGCTCTTTCCATGTGTCACTGTAAATTCCATATCGTCCAAATAGACCACGCAGTCTATTTGGCCACTACTTGGTACACGAGTTGTTGGAATGTAGCTGATACAGTTTTGAATCTGGATGGTATTACATTACACTGGGAGTCACAAAGGCAGATTTTAATCCTGGGTGTTAAAGGAATCTGCCAATACCCCTTTAATAGATCCATTTTTGACAGGGATGAGGCACTGCCTATCCTATTGATACAGTCCTCCAACCTTGGAATCAAAGGCAAATCCATTTTGGTGGTGGCATTGACTTTCCGGCAATCTATTCAGAACCGGGTTGTCCAATTCCACTTAAGTACTAACACAACCTGCGAACTCCAGCTACCTGTAGTCGGCTCAATTAAATGATTTCCCAACATGTATTGGGTTCCCGCTTCTCTCTGAACCAGTTTATGTAAGTTCAGATGCTTTTGGCTTATGAGATCTTTTTGTTGCTCTTCCTCTAAGTATGCAAACTCGGTGTCTAACTGTTCCAATACTACCATATTTGCTAGTCATACCACATGAGGGTGGCTCTGTGAACTGTCGATCTTTTCCCCTACCTCATTCCTAATATCTCTGTCCTCTTCCCTACTTCTACCACCTGACACACTTGTTCCTTCCTATCTTATTTTCTATGACGGTATTGTTCCAATCTAGTTATGTGGCATATTCGGACATTATTCTTACTGTCTGGAGTATCTATTAGATAAGTCACCTTACTCAGCCTCCTACATTTAAAGGGCTGCTGAATTTAGCTTTCAGAGGTTCACCCTGCAAAGGCAACAATATCAGAACCCCATTTCCAGCTTGGAATGTTTTGGACTAGGCATGTTTGACTGCCCACATTGTCACTCTTTCTCCCAAAATCTTTAAATGGTCTTGGGCTCCCTGATTGTTTGATTGATTGATATTTATTGTCACAAGTACCAAAGTACAGTGAAAAGCATTTTTCTGTGGCCAAGGGAACATACAAAGTACGTACATAGTAGACAAAAGAATAATCAACAGTGTACATTGACAAATAGTGATTGGTTACAGTGTGGAACAAAGACCAAACAAGCAGTACATGAGCAAGAGCAACATAGGGATTCGTGAATAGTGTTCTTACAGGGAACAGATCACTCCAAGGGAGAGCCGTTAAGGAGTCTGGTAGCTGTGGGGAAGAAACTGTTCCTTTGTCTGGATGTTCAGGTCTTCAGACTTCTGTATTTTCTGCCTGATGGAAGAGTTTTGAAGAGACAAAGTCTGAGTGGGAGGGGTCTCTGATAATGCTGTCTGCCTTCCTGAGGCAGCGGGAGGTGTAGACAGAATCAATGAGAGGGTGGCAAGCTTGTGTAATGCATTAGGCTAAGTTCACCACACTCTTCAGTTTCTTGCGATCTTGGACCGAGCAGTTGCCATACCAAGTTGTGATGCAGCTGGATAGAATGATCTCTATGGCACATCTGTAGAAGTTTGTGAGAGTTGATGCAGACATGCCAAATTTCTTTAGCTGCCATAGGAAGTAGAGACGTTGTTGGGCTTTCTTGACTGTTGCATCAATGTGAGTGGACCAGGACAGACTGTTGGTGATGGTGACCTTGTAGCTTAAAGCTATCGACCATCTCCACTTTGGAGCCATTGATGTAGACCGGGTGGGGGGGGGGGGGGGGGGGGGCATGCTCCACTTCCTGAAGTCGATGATCAGTTCCTTAGTCTTTCCAACATTTGAGGTTGTTCTCAATACATCATGCAACCAAGTGATCTATCACCCTTCTGTAGTCTGATTTGTCGTTGTTTGATTTAAGACCCACCACATTCGTAACATCCACAAACATATAGATCAAATTGGAGTTAAATCTTGCCACACAGTCGTGTGTGCCTAGGGAATACAGTAGAGGACTTAGCACACATCCTTGTGGAGCCCCAGTGCTGAGGACCATTGTGGAGGACGTGCAGTTACCGGTCCTGACATATTGCGGTCTGTTGGTGAGGAAGTCAAGGATCCAGCTGAACAGGGAGAGGCCAAGTCCAAGATTGCAGAGTTTGATTATTAGTCTTGTCGGGATAATGGTGTTGAAGGCAGAGCTATAGTCTATGAACAGCAGTCTGACGTAGGTATTCTTGTTGTCGAGATGTTCGATGTTGAATGTAGGGCCAGAGAGATAGCATGCTGTGGATCGGTTGCGGTGATAGGCGCACTGCAATGGATCGAGACTTTCTGGGAGGCTGGCGTTGATTCATCTCATGACAAGCCGCTTGAAGCATTTCATGATAACAGATATCAGGGCCACATGTCGGTAGTCGTTGAGGCACGCTACCTTGTTCTTCTTTGGTACTGGTATTATGGTGGTCTTCTTGAAGCACGTGGGGACCTCGGAGTGGAGAAGTGAGGTGTGAAGATATCTGCGAATACTCTCGCCAGCTGGTCAGTGCAGGCTCTGAGTGCTCGTCCAGGGACTCCGTCGCTTTCCGTGGGTTCACTTTCAAGAAGGCAGCTCTTACCTCGGAGGCTGTAATAGTGGGTATGGATGTGTGAGCTCCTGTGAGTTTTTTCAGAAGCGTGGACACTTAATCCAACATTGAGGATTTGACTTTCTGCTTCCAAAACTTCTCTTTCATTATCTTTAATTGACCCCGTATTTCATGGCCATGAACCAATTCAAATGAACTAAACCGAGTAGATTCGTTCAGAGAATCCCTGGTGACAAACAGTAAAAAGTCCATTTCCTTGAACCAACCTCTTGGATATTCATGGCAATAGGCCATAATCATGGTTTTGAAAGTCTGATGATATCTCTCCAAAGCTCCCTGAGTTTGTGGATGTTAGGCGATTGATGTCAGCTGCTTTATACCGAAACAGAGAATTATGTCCTGGAAAATTTTAGACATAAAGTTAAAACCCTTGTCAGGTTGTATTTCTATGGGTAGGCCATATCATGTGAAAAACTGCGTCAACTTTTCAATACTACCTTTGCTGTAATTGTTCTTAAAGGTATAGCTTCCGTAAATCAGGTGGTCATATTTATGACCGTATGAATGTACTGATGCCCTGCCTTCATTTTAGGCAAAGATCCAACACAATCTACCAATACCCGACTAAACGGTTCTTCAAACACTCTTATGGGTATTAAAGGCACTGGTTTAATCCCATGTTGTAGTTTACCTAGTACCTGACAGGTGTGTCAGGTTCTACAGAATTGCGTTACATCTTGATGCAGTCCTGGCCATGTAAAATGGTTGTTGACAGACGCCTGAGTTTTCCAAATTCCTTCATGTCCTGCCATTGGTAGCTCACGTTCCACCTGCAGTATTTCCTTACGATATTTGGGTGGTACCACTATCCTCATCTGCAGGTCTGAGAGGATGTCTACACTTCCTAATCATAGAATAGAATCCCGACAGTGCAGGAGGAGGCCATTCAGCCCATCGATTCTGCACTGGCCCTCTGAAAGAGCACCCTACCTAGGCTGAATTCCACACCTAACCCCTGTAACACCACCTTGGAGCAATTTACCATAGCCGCTCCACCTAACCTGCATATCTTTGGACCATGTGAGCAAACCGGAGCACCTGGAGGAAACCCCACACAGACACAGGAAGAATGTGCAAACTCCACAGAGTCACCCGAGGTCAGAAATGAACCTGGGTCTCTGGTGCTGTGTGGCAGCAGTGCTAACACTGTGCCACCCTCATTACTTGATCCTTAACATAATAGGACCCTGGAACCCTTCAGCTTCAACTTCTGTGAGAGCTGACAGTGCCAATCTATGTAGCTCTAGGTCTGCCTCCCGGGACTCAATGAATGAAGTCCTACCAAGCACTTGCTTGGAATTATCCTCATCCTTCAGGATAGTTTCAGCCATTCTACCATCTGATGGTGGTGGACTTTGTTTAGCCATTGCCCTCGTCACCACACATGATCGAAAAATATCTGGACACTGTTCCTGTAACTGTTTTGTCTTATCTTCCCTTGGATTCTCTGTAATTCTGGGTGAAGCTATAACCTTCACTCCTATTATATCATTTCCCAAAAGTAAGTCTACTCCGTCCATTGATAACTTGTTCACCACACCAACTACTGGACCTGATAATAAATCACACTCTAATTGTACTTTATACAATGGAACTGAGATATAATCTCCACGTATCCCATTCACTAATACCTTAACTACCTCTCCGGAGGGAAAACCAAATTCCTCTCCAGTAAGAGGGACAGTGCAGAACCTCTGTCTTTTAAAATAGTTACGGGTTTGGCTGCATCATTTGTTGAAAATGGAGTGATCTTCCCCTTTGACCAAACCCTGTATATCTCTCATCTCCCTCATTTACCACTTATGCTCCCACAGTAGTGTTACGTCAGATCTCCTAGTTTTAGTTAGAGCTACCAGTAATATTCTCCAATTTCACTTACTTTTCAGAACCCTCCTTATGAACCCCAACAAGTCCCATGGGCTTTCCTCACAACTTCCAACATGCTGAACAAACGTGTCCCATTTTATTGCAATGGTAACACCTAGACCTTGGAGTTTCACCTCCACCCTCAGTAGCTTACTTCCTGGCCTGACAAGATCTCAGAGTATTCCCAGCTATCCATTCCTTACCTTGGCTACCTGCCTTCCTTTCACTCTCCAACTTCCTATCCAACTCGCCCCATTCTATACACCCACACACAACACACAGAGGGGAAGGATGGTGGATAGGGAAGGAAATGATAAAATAAAAGGGTAGAGGATTGTTTATGCACTAGGATGACTTCCAATTAAGGTCTTTCATGAGTTCAAGCTTTCATTTCAATACTTTTTCCTTCTAGGCTTGAGATTTTTTTTCTGGCAAGGCTGTCTACTTTCTCTGTAGAGTCAAGATCATATCAAATATATAGTAAAGATGTGCCAGACACTCACTAGTTTTAGAACGGTAAAGCAGTTTGGTACTTCAGCAGCGAGAGAGAGAGAGTTCCTTCTCCTTTCAAGGTCTGATCACTTCTGTCCAGCTCTCTCAGAAGGATCACACAAGAACCAATCACTGTTGTCTGACTGTTGTCAGCTACAACACTGTCCCTGGCCACTCCACAGGTTGTCAGCCAACCAATCAAACCAACTTCCTCCAAAGCTGTTCTTAAGATTCACCTGAAACAGAAGCACTAGGGTCCATGATTACTCTCCCTGAAGCCCTGCCAAGGGCAATCCCACAGTGGAACAAGTTGCCAAAGGAAATAGTCACAGCCCCATCATTTGAAACCTTGAAGACCATCTTTAAATCATTTCCATTTGCATTCTCAAGACCACCATCTCAACAGGTTGCATCTGGTTCAGTTGGTACCAACCACATAAATGATGGCAGAGTACGGATGGCAGTGTGTGATGCTGACATGACCATAGCAAAAGCACACAAACCTTCTGCTACCCGATGCTCAACAATGTTTGCTTAAGTTATGAATGCACCTTCCTTGATTACCAAACGCTGGAGCGGGACTTAGAACCTGGAGTTTCTGACTCAGTAGCAGGACCCTGATGCTTCTGTTTCTGGGGCCCTCACCTGGGCCCCAACTTTAACTCTCCTCCTCCCAGCTTTAGGTGTCCAGAATCGGGAACCGATCACAATGAGGTCGAACTGTTCCATATAGTACGAAGTCTTACAACACCAGGTTAAAGTCCAACAGGTTTGTTTCGATGTCACTAGCTTTCGGAGCGCTGCTCCTTCCTCAGGTGAATGAAGAGGTATGTTCGAACATATGTAGAGACAAATTTCTGGAACATACCTCTTCATTCACCTGAGGAAGGAGCAGCGCTCCGAAAGCTAGTGACATCGAAACAAACCTGTTGGACTTTAACCTGGTGTTGTAAGACTTCGTACTGTGCTCACCCCAGTCCAACGCCAGCATCTCCACATCATGTTCCATATAGGGTTGGCCTTTGTACTCTATGCCTCTATGTATAATATATATATCTTTATATGTATATGGGCAGCATGGTAGCACAGTGGTTAGCACTGTTGCTTCACAGCGCCAGGGTTCCAGGATCAATTTCGGCTTGGGTCACTGTCTGTGCAGAGTCTGCACGTTCTCCCCGTGTCTGAGTGTTTTTCCTCCGGGTGCTCCGGTTTCCTCCCACAAGTCCCGAAAGACATGCTTGTTAGGTGAATTGGACATTCTGAATTCTCCCTCAGTGTACCGGAACAGGTGCCAGAGTGTGGCGACTAGGGGCTTTTTACAGTAACTTCATTGCAGTGTTAATGTAAGCCTACTTCTGACAATAATAGATTATTACTATAATAAAGCTTATTATCATTCACCAACGTTAATGGAGAAAAGATGACCCGAGGTAGCTGCAGGCTGATTGACAGGGGCAGTGCAGCCTGGAAGTCCCGCCCCCTTTCCCTGGGTTGGCGGGCTGCGCTGCGCGTGCGCAGTGAGGCCGGTAATCGTCGTTCGGGGGGGGAATCAGCTGGAGCCAGGGTTCCATTGGAGTGAGTGTTGTTGGTTCGGGACTCGGGTTCGCCTGTTGTAAGTTGCGGCCTTTGACTTCCTCTCCGCCCCCTCATATCTCTCATCAGACCCGTCCCTCACTCCGCATTATATCCCCCACCCTCTGATTTTCCTCAGATCCTATTTGTTTTTTTCTCGCGGCGGCTTTCTATTATTATAAAAAACCCAAGGTTTAATTTTCCACGTGTCACGGTTTGAACGTTTAAAAAAAAAAACTTTTCCCCGACCGGGAGCCCCAAACCCCTTCAAAATCAAACATGTGCGGCCAAGTGGCCTCGACTTCCTGCAAGCAGATTAGCTCACATACTTCAAAAATACTCCTGAGCAGTCGAAAGCGTGTTCGCAGGTCTTTCAGCACCACAGTTTTCAAAAATAAGTCTTTTGGTTTGGAAGGGAGGATTGTGAACTGCATGTTATTTCAAATGTGTTTGAAATTATATGGCGACTTAATTTCATCTCCTCAAAATGTCCCAACGTGCACCCCAATTAATTACTTACGAAGTGTGGTCATTGTTGTTATTTAGGGAATTGTGACTGAACAAGCAGTAGAGAGTTAAACAGGCTTTCTTTATTCATGGGATGTGGGCATTGCTGGTCGGACCAGAATTTGTTGCTACTCCTATTGCCCTTCAGAAGATCATAGAATCCCAGAGTACAGAAGGCGGCCATTCGGCCCATCGAGTCTGCGCTGGCCCTCGGAAAGAGCACCCCACCTCGGTCTACTCCCCCGCCCACTCTATGCCTGTAACCCCGCAACCTAACGTCATATCCCTTGACACTGAGGGGCAATCCCTGGACTCTGGATTGGCCTTGCAACAGCAAGTTCAATCCACCTAACCTGCACATTTTGGACTGTGGGAGGAACCCACACAGACAAGGGGAACGTGCAAACTTCACACAAGCAAGATGGGAATTGAACCTGGGTCCTGGGTGCTGTGAGGCAGCAATCCTCACCACTGTGCCAGCTTGTTGCAAAGATGGTGGGAGCAACCGCCTAGAACTGCTGTCGCTTGAGTGGTGTAGGTATCTTCACAGTGTTTGCTTAGAGAGGGAGTTCCAGGATTCTCACCCAGTGATAATGAAGTGATTGCTGATATATTTCCAAGTCAGGATGGTGTGTGACTTGGAGAGTAACTTGCAAGGTGGTGATGTTTCCACGCATCTGCTGCTTTTGTTCTTCTAGGTGGTAGAGGCCGTGGATTTGCTGCCAAATAAATTATTTTACATGGCACCATTAATGTAATAAAACATTCCAAATAATTCACAGGTATGATTGGCAAACAACATTTGAAAGCAAGTCTCATGAGATATTAAGGCAAATGACCAAAATCTTGATCAAAGAGAGATCTTAAGGAATATCTTACAGGAGGAAAAAGAGGTATAGATGTTTGGGGTTGAAATTTGGAGCTCGGGGCCAAAGCAGCTAACGGGGTAGTCACCAATAGTGAAATGATGTACGTAGATGTACAAGAGACTAGATTTCAGAATGTTAATAGGGCTGAAGAGGTGACAAAGGCAGAGAGCTGGGTGAGACCACAGAGGAATTTGCAAAAAAGATGAACATTTAAAATTTGAGTTGCTGCTGGAATCGGAGACAATGTAGGTCAATAAACAGTGGTGATGGGTAAATAGGACATGATGCAACTTGGGATGCAAGTCTAATTAAATAGCTCTTTTAAAAGGGCTAGTAGAGACATAATGGGACCAATGACCACTTTCAGTGTTGTAACATTGCTTCAAAAAAGATCCAAGCTGTCTAATATTTTTTGTCTTGCTCTCATCAGGACAGATGCAAGAATACCAAATTTTAAGATGGGCAACAATTTAAACTGCATGACAAAAGGGTGCTGATTGGTTGGCAAGTCAACTTTGATTGATCAAGGTATTGCCACAGGGAATGCACCAGGGAACATTACAAAAGTAACCCCATTGCAGGGTATTTAAGACAGTAGAGAAATGAGGAACTACAGGCCCGTTAGCCTGACAATATAGTTGGGAAAATACTAGAATCTATTATAAAGAATGTGATAACAGGACACTTAAAAAAAAATGCCAAGCTTGGGCATAGTTAACATGGTTTTATGAATGGGAAATAATTTTTGATAAACCATTTAATTTTTTGAGGATGTAACTCGCAGAATAGATAAGGGGGGTGGGAATGTGGGGTGGAATTTTATGTCCCTGTCCTGGTGGGGATGGGACCATAAAATATGGTGAGTTGTTCAAAAGTCCATTGACATTGGCGGGGCTTTGGATTTTCAGAAGGCTTTTGCTAAGGTCCCACACAAGATGTTAGTAAACAAAATTAGAGCACATGAGATTCAGGGTAATATACTGGCATGGACTGAGAATTGGTTAAAGGACAGAAAACAGCGAGTAGGAATAAAAGGCTTATTGTCAGGTCAGCAGATGGTGACTAGTGGGGTACTACAAGGATTAGTGCTGGAGCCTCAGGTGACTAGTGGGGTACTGCAAGAATTAGTGCTGGGGCCTCAGCTATTCACAATCTATATCCACAATTTGAATGTGGGGACCAAATGTGATATTTCCACATTTGCTGATGATGCAACTAGGTGGGAATGTTGTGAGGAGGATGCAAGGAGGCTTCAAGAGGATTTAGACAGGTTTAGTGAGTGGACAAGAACATGGAAGATGGATTATAATGTGGAAAAATCTGAAGTTATTCACGTTGGTAAGAAAAATAAAAATGTGGTTTATTTCTGAACTGGCGATAAATTGGAAAGTGTTGTGATGTCCAAAGAGAACTTGATGTCCTTGTCCATGAGTCAACTTGTTGCTTCACAGCTCCAGGGTCCCAGGTTTGATTCCCGGCTTGGGCCACTGTCTGTGTGGAGTCTGCATGTTCTCCCCATGTCTGCGTGGGTTTCCTCCAGGTGGTCCGGTTTCCTCCACAGGTCCCGAAAGACGTGCTGGTAGGTAATTTGGACATTCTGAATTCTCCCTCTGTGTACTCAA
This sequence comes from Scyliorhinus torazame, assembly GCF_047496885.1. Taxonomy (NCBI): domain Eukaryota; kingdom Metazoa; phylum Chordata; class Chondrichthyes; order Carcharhiniformes; family Scyliorhinidae; genus Scyliorhinus; species Scyliorhinus torazame. Next base: position 296,203,334 of record NC_092713.1, on the reverse strand, counting down.
ACAGGCGCCAGAATGTGGTGACTAGGGGCTTTTCACAGTAACTTCATTACAGTGTTAATGTAAGCCTACTTGTGACAATAAAGATTATTAAAATTAATTAAAAGCCAACATTCAGGTGCAGCAAGCAGTTCGGAAGGCAAATGGTCTGCTGTCCTTGATTGCAAGAGGATTTGAGTACAGGTAAAAATAAGTATTGCTGCAATTGTATAGAGTCTTGGTGAGATCACACCTGGGATATTATGTACCGTTTTGGTGTCCTTAGTTAAAGAAGGATATGCTTGCCACAGAAGGAGTGCAAGGAATTTCACCAGACTAATCCCTGAGATGGCGGGATTGTCCTGTGAGGAGAGATTTATGAGACTGGCCGGTGTTCTCTCAGTTTAGAAGAATGAGAGATGCTCTCATTGAAACTTATAATTCTCACAGGATGGTTATTTCCCCTGGCTTAGGGTGGATGTCTCGGAGTAAGTGGTAAACCCTGTAGGACTGAGATAAGTAGGAATTTCTTCACTCGGGGTGGTGAATCTTGGGAATTCTCTATCCCGGTGGGCTACGGAGGCTCAGTCATTGAGTATGTTCAAGACAAATATTGATAGATTTCTAGACATTAAAACATCAAAGGAGTTGGGGATAGTGCAGGAAAATGGCATTGAGGCAAATGATCAGCCATAATCCAGTTGAATGATAGAGCGGATTCAAGGGTTACAAATAGCCTATTACTCCTATTTCCGATATTCCTATTGGAATAGCTGAGCGCAGAGGTAACAAAAGCATGGGCACGGATTTCAGCAGCAGCTGGGCTGAGGCAGGATGGAGTTGGCCACATATTTTAAGAAGCTGTACACTCGGTTGATACAGGCATTTAAAATCTTGGAAGGACCTGTGGAACAAACTGTTCATGCAGTGAACTTTCACCGAATTCCTTCAAGACAGCTACACCCTTTGCTAGATGGGATGGAAATCATCTTGTACAAGAGCAAAGTATTCTGTAAAATAAATTAGGGTCTATTAAGGGGCTGGTTTAGCACTGGGCTAAATCGCTGGCTTTTAAAGCAGACCAAGGCAGGCCAGCAGCACGGTTCAATTCCCGTACCAGCCTCCCCGAACAGGTGCCGGAATGTGGCGACTAGAGGCTTTTCACAGTAACTTCATTGAAGCCTACTTGTAGGCCTACAATAAGCGATTTTCATTTCATTTTTATTTTTAATTTCATTTAATCTGGCTGTTTTGTTCACGAAGGGGGATCAGAGAGGAATTTTCCAGGTCTGTTTGTCCTGTGGTTTTACCTGGTTAATCAGCTTTTACCAGGAGAGTACATGGTTCCGGGAGAGTGGTGGGCTTTTGTAATGTGATGCGCCAGGTGTCGTATCTACATGGGAGAGGCTTAATTGACCCGTGGGCCTTTTTCTGTCCTTCATTTTCACATGCGGGAACTGGGAGTATATTTTGTGTTCTGCATAAGGCTGAAGAAAAGTTCTTTTTACTAAAAATGGGGAGATTTTGTGCTGACAGGAAATAAAACTCTACATTTAATATCCGGCAACGTTGAGTCCTGGTTCTCAGCTGAACATAGTGAAAATCACTATTTTGGAATCTGGACCAATACAGCTGTAGTGTCTCATGCATTTTTGATACCTGTTAAGTTGTGGGAAAACAGTGAGGGTAAGATTCAGTTCAAAAGTGCATTAGCCTATTAATGGCAGGTAGCATTAAAGTATAATTACTGATCCATTCTGGTTCTACTGAAAATTATACATTTTTGGTGTGCTGTTCCACCTATTATGGACAGTAAGAAGTCTTACAACACCAGGTTAAAGTCCAACAGGTTTGTTTCGATGTCATTAGCTTTCGGAGCACTGCCCCTTCCTCAGGTGTTGTAAGACTTCTTACTGTGCTCACCCCAGTCCAACGCCGGCATCTCCACATCATACCTATTATGGAAGTAGAACAGGGGCATGCACAGCCTACCCCGTGACCAGACTTACTGCAGCGGAAACTGGATTTGCACTGATTTCAGGCAGCATATTATCGATTCACCTTTAAGTCAAATAAGGTCAGTCTGTGGATTCCTGGCCTTATCCAGTCATATGGCACTAATTACCCATCAATGCAGCCAGGCAGTTTTGTAGTATCTGTACGTTGTTTCTGGGCATGCTTCATTCTGTTAGTAAATTGCTGTGGAACTTTGTGATGTCTTTTCCAATTCAGTCTGGAGCTTCATTGGGTTATATTTGGAATACACTATCCTAATATTTTCAAGAAAGATACCTGTCGTTTGGTAGTACTGAACTTGAATTTTGCTGAAAAAAGAACGGACAAACTGCGGAAGCTTTTCGTCTTTCTGCAGAATTTGAATTCTTGAGTTCAGTCTGGATGAGTTCAACAAAGAAAAAAGAACAAAGAAAAGTACAGCACAGAAACAGGCCCTTCGGCCCTCCAAGTCTGCGCTGACCATGCTGCCTGTCTAAACTAAAATCTTCTACACTTCCGGGGTCCGTATCCCTCTATTCCCATCCATCCTATTCATGTATTTGTCAAGACGCCCCTTAAACGTCACTATCGTCCCTGCTTCCACCATCCCCTCCGGCAGCGGGTTCCAGGCACCCACTACCCTCTGTGTAAAAACAACTTGCCTCGTACATCTACTCTAAACCTTGCCCCTCGCACCTTAAACCTATGCCCCCTAGTAATTGACCCCTCTACCCTGGGAAAAAGCCTCTGACTATCTGTCTATGTCCTCATAATTTTGTAGACCTCTATCAAGTCGCCCCTCAACCTCCTTCAAGTTGAAGAGCTCTGACAATATGTCTCTTGTTTCAGCAAAGATACTTTTGGTAACAATTCTTCTGCAGATAAACTTTGAAGCTTAAAATTTATATAGGATTCATGCGGCATAAAGTGAAATAATCAGTGTTGTGCAAAGATTGAATACATGAATGATTTTCACGGCATGTAAGGGCAAACTTGAAAGTATCAGAAGGGTCAATATCCAGAGGTGACAGATTTAAGGTAAAGAACTAGGGGAGGAAGCATATCATAGAATCCCTACACTGCAGCATTCGGCCCATCAAGTCTACACCGGTCCTCTGAAAGAGCACCCCACCCTTGCCCTACCTTTCCCCACTCTATCCCCAGGACCTCATAACTCCACCTAACCGTTTGGACACTGGGACAATTTCGCACAGCCAATCCACCTAACCTGACCAATTTTGGACTGTGGGAGAAACCAGAGTACCCGGAGGAAACCCATGCACACACGGGAAGAATGTGCAAACTAGACACAGTCACCCAAGGTTGGAATTGAACCCTGGTCCCTGGGGCTGTGAAGCAGCAGTGCTAACCACTGTGCCGCCCACAATATGTTTTATACAGCAAGTTGTGACCTGGAATGCACTGCCTTGAGGGTTGGTGAAATCTTTAAAAGGAGATTGGATAAATACTTGAAGGAAGAATATTACCGTGCTATTGGCAAAGAGCAGAGCAGTGGGACTAGTCTGATAGCTCCAGGAAAGAAATGACACCGACATGGATTGGGTGACTGCCTCCTAATTTTAAGTGGTTTAATGATGCAAGTGACTTACGATGTAGAATACTTAGAAGATAGGAGCAGGAGGAGGCCTTTTGGCCCTTTGAGCCTGCTCCGCCATTTATCACGATAATGGCTGATCATCCAACTCAATAGCCTAATCCTGCTTTCTCCCCATAACCATTGATCCCATTCGCCCCAAGTGCTAATAGTACAGGTGTTAAATAGCAGTAACAGAATCACTGAATTCTCAACAGTCTATATTGTGAGAGGAAACCTTAAAGGGCTTTCCTAAAATAGTTGGAACTCTGCAGTAGTTGTTCAGTTAACAGATTTATGTTTCTTGTTTTGCTTTAACAAAGTTTGGGATGCTGGACTTCCAATAATGATGTCAACTGTTGCTGTTCGACTTGGCTTCTTGTGGCCAGGGCTGTAATTTGATGCTTTTTATTTCTTGTGATTTTCCATCTTTGCATTTTGGTTTATGCTCAGTATCTGTTGATAAGATTGTGTGATGTTGTCTGGAAAATATGTCGTAGTATTCAGGTGGGGGAAAGGAATCATTTTCATGCTACCACACCACACCACACACCACCACCACATGAACCGAGCTGGGACAAGTGTTCTGGCGAAAAGAGTAAATAGGGTGGTCAATAGGACTTTAAACTAGAGATTGGTGGGGAAGGGAAAGTCAGGGAGCCAAGAGGTGAAGTAATCAGTGGGAAGCGTAGCTGCTTAGGAATACAAAAAAGCACGAAAAGACAGAACTCAGGAGAGGTTACGATAGTCCCCATCTCACAAAATATGACACAGTGTATGGAAAAGCTCAGTAAACCAAGGTCCACCGCACTAAGAAATCAAAAAGGGACGGTCAATAGAGAATTAAAGGTGCTATATTTAAATGCGCGCAGTGTACGGAACAAGGTAGATGAGCTTGTGGCCCAGATTGTGACTGGCAGGTATGATGTGATAGGCATCACAGAGACGTGGTTGCAGGGGGATCAGGACTGGCATTTAAACATCCAGGGATTCACAACCTATCGAAAAGACAGAGAGGTGGGCAGAGGGGGCGGGGTTGCCTTGTTAATTAGGAATGAAATTAAATCAATAGCACTAAACGACATAGGGTCAGATGATGTGGAGTCTGTGTGGGTAGAGTTGAGTAACTACAAAGGCAAAACCATGATGGGAGTTATGTACAGGCCTCCTAACAGTGGTCAGGACCAGGGGCACAAAATGCACTACGAAATAGAAAGTGCATGTCAGAAAGGCAAAGTCACAGTGATCATGGGGGACTTCAATATGCAGGTGGACTGGGGAAATAATGTTGCCAGTGGACCCAAGGAAAGGGTTGAATGTTTGCAGGAGGGCTTTTTGGAACAGCTTGTGATGGAGCCCACGAGGGAACAGGCCATTCTGGACTTAGTGTTATGTAATGAGCCAGACTTAATAAAAGATCTTAAAGTAAGGGAACACTTAGGAGGCAGTGATCATAATATGGTAGAATTCAGTCTGCAATTTGAAAGAAAGAAGGTAGAATCAGATGTAAAGAAAGGTGTTACAGCTAAATAAAGGTAACTACAGGGGCATGAGGGAGGAACTGACGAAAATCGACTGGGAGCAGAGCCTAGTGGGAAAGACAGTAAAACAGCAATGGCAGGAGTTTCTGGGAGTAATTGAGGACACAGTACAGAGGTTCATCCGAAAGAAAAGAAAGGTTATCAGAAGGGGGATTAGGCAGCCATGGCTGACAAAGGAAGTCAGGGAATGCATCAAAGCAAAAGAGAAAGCCTATAATGTGGCAAAGAGTAGTGGGAAGTCAGAAGATTGGGAAGGCTACAAAAACAAACAGAGCATAACAAAGAGAGAAATAAAGAAGGAGAGGATAAAATATGAAGGTAGGCTAGCCAGTAACATTAGGAATGGTAGTAAAAGTTTCTTTAAATACATTAAAAACAAACGGGAGACAAAAGTAGACATTGGGCCGCACCAAAATGACGCTGGTAATCTAGTGATGGAAGACAAGGAAATAGCTGAGGAACTAAATAAGTACTTTGCGTCAGTCTTCACAGTAGAAGACATGAGTAATATCCCAACAATTCAGGAGAGTCAGGGGGCAGAGTTGAATATGGTAGCCATCACAAAGGAGAAAGTGCTAGAGAAACAAAGAGGTCTAAAAATTGATAAATCTCCGGGCCCAGATGGGCTACACCCTAGAGTTCTAAAGGAGATAGCTGAAGAAATAGTGGAGGCGTTAGTTATGATCTTTCAAAAGTCACTGGAGTCAGGGAGAGTCCCAGAGGATTGGAAAATCGCTGTTGTAACCCCCCTGTTCAAGAAGGGAACAAGAAAAAAGATGGAACATTATAGGCCAATTAGCCTAACCTCGGTTGTTGGCAAGATTTTAGAATCCATCGTTAAGGATGAGATTTCGAAATTCTTGGAAGTGCAGGGTCGGATTAGGACAAGTCAGCATGGATTTAGTAAGGGGAGGTCGTGTCTGACAAACCTATTAGAGTCCTTTGAAGAGATAACAAATAGATTAGACCAAGGAGAGCCAATGGATGTTATCTATCCTGACTTCCAAAAGGCCTTTGATAAGGTGCCTCACAGGAGACTGCTGAGTAAAATAAGGGCCCATGGTATTCGAGGCAAGGTACTAACATGGATTGACGATTGGCTGTCAGGCAGAAGGCAGAGAGTTGGGATAAAAGGTTTTTTTTCGGAATGGCAACCGGTGACGAGTGGGGTGGGCCACAGCTGTTCTCTTTATATATTAACGATCTAGATGATGGGACTGGGGGCATTCTGGCTAAGTTTGCCGATGATACAAAGATAGGTGGAGGGGCAGGTAGTATTGAGGAGGTGGGGAGGCTGCAGAAAGATTTAGACAGTTTAGGAGAGTGGTCCAAGAAATGGCTGATGAAATTCAACGTGGGCAAGTGTGAGGTCTTGCACTTTGGAAAAAAGAATAGAGGCATGAACTATTTTCTAAACGGTGACAAAATTCATAATGCTGAAGTGCAAAGGGACTTGGGAGTCCTAGTCCAGGATTCTCTAAAGGTAAACTTGCAGGTTGAGTCCGTAATTAAGAAAGCAAATGCAATGTTGTCATTCATCTCAAGAGGCTTGGAATATAAAAGCAGGGGAGACTAGGACCCATGGGCACAGCCTTAGAATAAAAGGGAGTCACTTTAGAACAGAGATGAGGAGAAATTTCTTCAGCCAGAGAGTGGTGGGTCTGTGCAATTCATTGCCACAGAGGGCGGTGGAGGCCGGGACGTTGAGTGTCTTTAAGACAGAAGTTGATAAATTCTTGATTTCTCGAGGAATTAAGGGCTATGGAGAGAGAGCGGGTAAATGGAGTTGAAATCAGCCATGATTGAATGGTGGAGTGGACTCGATGGGCCGAATGGCCTTATTTTCGCTCCTCTGTCTTATGGTCTTATAATGAAAACAAAAAGTACTCTAAATATCCTGCAGGTTATGCAGGGCATAGTATAAACCAGGAAATATTGGAGGCTTGTAAGAAAGGTACGATAATAAACATGGGTGATTTTAATATGCATGTAGACTAGATGAATCAAATTGGCAAGGGTAAAGTTAATTGAATGTATTAAAACGTTTCTTGGAGCAATATGCTTTGGAACCAAACAGGCTCGTCTGGCTATGATATTTTATAATAGGAGGGATTAATTAACGACCTTGTAGCTAAGTATCTCAGGGAAGAGTAATCATACCATGATAGAATTTCAAATTCAGTTTGAGAGTGGGAAACTGGAGTCCCACACTAGTGTTCTGGCGTTAAACAGAGATAATTACATCAGCATGAGAGCAGATCTGTCCCTACTGGACTGGGCAGGAAGACTAAAAGGTAAGACAGTTGATGAGCAGTGGCAGTTGTTTAAGGAGATATTCAATTCCTCCCAACTAAAATATATTCCATAGAGGAAGAAAGATTGTAAGAGAGGGAAAAACATCCATGACTAAGCAAGGAAGTTAAAGATAACATAAAGGCAAAAAGTACGGCATCCCATGTTGTAAAGGCCAGTGGCAGGCTGGAAGAAGGGCAAGTTTTAAAGATCAACAAAGGGTCACTAAAAAAGTAATAAAAAGAGCCAAGGTAGATTATGAAAGAAAATTAGTGCAACCTCTACAAAAAGCAAAAGCTTCCACAAAGTATATAAAAAGGAAGCGAGTAGCTAAAGTGAATGTTGGCCCCTTAGAGGATGAGACTGGGGAGTTAATGGTGGGGAATACAGAAATGTCAGTTACGCTAAATCAATGTTTTGCTTCAGGTTTCACAGTGGAGGACACTAGTACTATCCCAATAGTAACAGGTAATGCAGAGGAATTTAGACATCATTATCAGTAAGAAAAAGTACTAAACAAACTATTGGGATTGAAGGAAGGCAATGCCCCAGGGCCTGATGGCCTACATCCTAGGGTCTTAAAGGAAGTGGTAGTGAAGAGAGTGGATCCATTGGTTATAACATTCCAAAATTCCCTGGATGCGGTAAAGGTTCCAGTGGATTGGAAAAATGCTAATTCAAAGAGGGAGGGAGGCAGAAAGTAGGAAACTATAGAAGTTAGTTTAACATCTGTCATTGGGAAATTGTTAGATTCCATTATTCAGGAAGCATTAACAGGATATTTGGAAAGTCAAAACGCAATCCATCAGAGTCATCATGGTTTTATGAAAGGTAGACTAATTTGCTAGATTTCTTCAAAGATGTAACAAGCTAAGTGGAATAATGTGATCCTGTAGATGTATATCTGGACTATCAGAAGGCACTTGATAAGATGCCACACAAATAGCTAATACACAAGGTAAACTCACATGGGATTAGGGATAATTTATTAGCTTGGCTAGAAGACTAACCTACAGAAGGCAAAGAATTGGGATAAATGGGACCTTTTCTGGTTGGCAAGATGTAACTAGTGGGGTGCCACCAGGATTTGGTGCTCCTGGCCCCAATTATTTTAGAGATAAAAGGTACTATAGTCAAATTTGCAGATGGGAGAATAAGTTGCAAATGAGGAAAAAGGAAATTTACAAATGGATGTATATAGGTTAGGTCAGTGAGCCACAATCTGGCAGATGGAGTTTAACGTGGATAAGTGTGAGGTTATCCATTTTGGCCAAATGGAAAGACAATTTATTATCTAAATAGAGAGAAACTTCAGAGTGCTTTGATGCAGAGGGATCTGGGTGTCCTTGTGCATGAAAGCCTGCATGCAGGTACAGCCGATAATAAGGAAGGCAAATGCATTTTTGGCCTCTATAGCTAAAAGGATAGCATATAAAAGTGGGGAAGTGTTGCTGCAACTGTACAAGACATTGATGAGACCACACCTGGGGTACTGTTTTGGTCTCCTTATTTGAGGAGGGATGTAGTTGCATGAGAGCAGTTGAGGAGATTCACCAGATTGATTCCAGAGATGAGGGATTTGTCTTATGAAGAGAGATTGAGAAGTTTAGGCCCAAACTCTCTCGAGTTCAGAAGAATGAGAAGAGATCTAATTGAGGTATATAAGATGATAAAAGTTATTGACAAAGTAGATGTAGAGCAGATGCTTGCTCTTGTGGGGCAATCTAGAACGAGAGGTCACAGTTTTAGGATAAGGGGTAGCAGATTTAAAACAGAGATGAGGAGAAATTACTTCTCAAAGAGTCGTGACTGTGAAATTCACTGCCCCAGAGTGTGGTGGATGCCGGGACATGAAATAAATTTAAGGAGGAGATAGACAGATTTTTAATTAGTTTTTAAAAGAATTTCAGAGTATCCAATTATATTTTTTCCAATTAAGGGGCAGAAACGGGGAGAATGTGAAAACTCATAACGGACAGTGACCCAGGGCCGGGATCGAACCCGGGACCTCGGTGCCGTGAGGCAACGGTGCTAACCACTGTGCCATCGTGCTGCCCATCAGTAATGGGTTGAAGGGTTATTGAGAACAGGCAGGAAAGTGGAGTCGAGACCTAGATTAGGTCAGCTATGACCGTATTGAATGGCGGAGCAGGCTCGAGGGGCTGAATTGCTACTCCTGCTAGTTCTTATGTTCCTGAGGTGGTAGGGTGGCAGGTAGGTAGAATGACAGATGGGGAAGGCAAATGGATGAGTGAGAAGGGTGGCAGGTGGTCAATGTGCCGGTGGGTTGAGGGGTGGTGGTGCGGGCAGTCGGGTGGTAGGGGCTAGTTAGGTTAAGTTAGGGGGGTTGGGGTGGGGTCAGTGAGTGATTGGGAGGTCAGTTTTACAGTTACCCAGGAATTCTAACATTTCCTGAGTAACTAAGTCAGAACCGTCTGAAGGGCTGGCGGGTCTGGGAAGTGGTTTAATTCCCCATCGGAAGTTCAAATTTTCCTGGAAATTCTCAGAGTCAGTGTACTGGGACCGAGTAGCCCATGGTCTCTGCCCACCTGAAGACCGAACATCTGGGCCATAGTCTTTTGTTTCAACCAGGTTGCACAAAAGTTGTTAGATTTGAAAATTCAAAAGCTCTGATAGAATGATAATGAATTCATTGGCAAATCATAGTAATAAATTTCTATCAATTAATCTGCAACAGGCCCAAAAATGGCACATGAAAATCCCCAGTGGGAGAGAGCTTCAAGGAACCACAGGTTTAGAGCCACGTTTTCCCTCCCAAGCACTTGCCACATGTCATGTATTAAATTACTTGCACATTGCGCCCTCATGCAATTTTCTGAAATAAATGTACCTAATTTACATTTGGATGCATCAACAATGATTGTCTCCTGTCACTGTCTCCTACAGGGGCCTGTTTCATAGATTGAGCATTCATTTGTTCACTAAAACATTGTTCATACAGATACATTTTGAATTTATCCTCCTTAAACCACAGTCATTGTGCCCTGGATCTACTGTTTCGGACAAGGTGGAATAACCTTTCATGGCACACATTATCTGCATTATTTTGTCCCTTTTAAACTAAAAATAGCATAACCCTCGATTCCCTTCCCCCCCCCCCCCGAATCGTTTATCGAACTTCCCATTAAAACTAACTAATGTATCTAATCTGTTTAGATTAAATAACCCCTTTCTGTGTTGAAATAGATCTATTCACTTCAACAAATTCCTGTGGTAGCGAGTTCCACATTCTCATTAATCTTTGGTTCAAGAAGTTCCTTCTGAAGTCCCTATTTGAGTTTTTGTTGACTATCTTATGTTGATGCTTTCTGGATTTGCTCTTCCCCACAAGTGGGAACATCCATCCTCTTTACTGTGTCAAAACCGTTCATAATTTTTAAATCCTCCATTAGGTTGCCCTTCTTTACAAGAGGAAATAAAAAGATCCAGATTATTCATCTATTCCTTGCAGTTTTTCTTTTTTCCTTATGCTGTGAAAAATACTTGTTGCTCTTTCAGTGCCTTCAGTCTTGAGGGTTCTACCATTCTCTATATTCCCTATCTGCATTAGACCTTCCAAAATGCATTGCCTCACATTTGTCCGGATTAAACTCCATCTGCCATCTCTCCGCCCAAGTCTCCAAACAATCTAAATCCTGCTGTATCCTCTGACAGTCCTCATCGCTATCCGCAATTCAACCAACCTTTGTGTCGTCTGCGAACGTACTAATCAGACCAGTTACATTTTCCTCCAAATCATTTATATACACTACAAACAGCAAAGGTCCCAGCACTGATCCCTGCGTAACACCACTAGTTACAGCCCTCCAATTAGAAAAGCATCCTTCCATTGCTGCTCTCTGCCTTCTATGACCTAGCCAGTTCTGTATCCACCGTGCCAGCTCACCCCTGATCCTGTGTGACTTCACCTTTTGTACTAGTCTACCATGAGGGACCTTATCAAAGGCCTTACTGAAGTCCATGTAGACAACATCCACTGCCCTACCTGCATCAATCATCTTTGTGACCTCTTCGAAAAACTCTCATCAAGTTAGTGAGACACGACCTCCCCTTCACAAAACCATGCTGCCTCTCACTAATACGTCCATTTGCTTCCAAATGGGAGTAGATCATGTCTCGAAGAATTCTCTCCAGTAATTTCCTACCAGTGACGTAAGGCTCACCGGCCTGTAGTTCCCTGGATTTCCTTGCTACCCTTCTTAAACAGAGGAACAACATTGGCTATTCTCCAGTCCTCCGGGACATCACCTGAAGACAGTGAGGATCCAAAGATTTCTGTCAAGTCCTCAGCAATTTCCTCTCTAGCCTCCTTCAGTATTCTGGGGTAGATCCCATCAGGCCCTGGGGACTTATCTACCTTAATATTTTTCAAGACGCCCAACACCTCGTCTTTTTGGATCTCAATGTGATCCAGGCTATCTACACACCCTTCTCCAGACTCAACATCCACCAATTCCTTCTCTTTGGTGAATACTGATGCAAAGTATTCATTTAGTACCTTGCCCATTTCCTCTGGCTCCACACATAGATTCCCTTGCCTATCCTTCAGTGGGCCAACCCTTTCCCTGGCTACCCTCTTGCTTTTTATGTACGTGCAAAAAGCCTTGGGACTTTCCTTAACCCTATTTGCCAATGACTTTTCGTGACCCCTTCTAGCCCTCCTGACTCCTTGCTTAAGTTCCTTCCTACTTTCCTTCTATTCCACACAGGCTTTGTCTGTTCCCAGCCTTTTAGCCCTGACAAATGCCTCCTTTTCCTTTTCGACAAGGCCTACAATATCTCTCGTTATCCAAGGTTCCCGAAAATTGCCGTATTTATCCTTCTTCCTCACAGGAACGTGCCGGTCCTGAATTCCTTTCAACTGACACTTGAAAGCCTCCCGCATGTCAGATGTTGATTTACCCTCAAACATCCGCCCCAATCTAGGTTCTTCAGTTCCCGGCTAATATTGTTATAATTAGCCTTCCCCCAATTTAGCACATTCATCCTAGGACCACTCTTATCCTTGTCCACCAGCACTTTAAAACTTAGTGAATTGTGGTCACTGTTCCCGAAATGCTCCCCTACTGAAACGTCTACCACCTGGCCAGGCTCATTCCCCAATACCAGGTCCAGTACCGCCCCTTCCCTAGTTGGACTGTCTACATATTGTTTTAAGAAGCCCTCCTGGATGCTCCTCGCCCCTGGCACTAAGTGAGTCCCAGTCAATTTTGGGGAAGTTGAAGTCTCCCATCACAACAACCCTGTTGTTTTTACTCTTTTCCAAAATCTGTCTACCTATCTGCTCCTCTATCTCCTGCTGGCTGTTGGGAGGCCTGTCGTAAACCCCCAACATTGTGACTGCACCCTTCTTATTCCTGATCTCTACCCACATAGCCTCACTGCCCTCTGAGGTGTCCAACCGTAGTACAGCTGTGATATTCTCCCTAACCAGTAGCGCAACTCCGCCACCCCTTTTACACCCCCTCTATCCCACCTGAAACATCTAAATCCTGGAGTGTTAGCTGTAATCCTGCCCTTCCCTCAACCAGGTCTCTAATGGCAACAACATCATATTTCCAAGTACTAATCCAAGCTCTAAGTACATCTGCCTTACCCGTAATACTTCTTGCATTAAAACATATGCACTTCAGGCCACCAGACCCGCTGTGTTCAGCAACTTCTCCCTGTCTGCTCTTCCTCAGAGCCATACTGGCCCTATTCCCTAGATCTCCCTCAATGCTTTCACCTTCTGACCTATTGCTCCCGTGCCCACCCCCCTGCCATACTAGTTTAAACCCTCCCGTGTGACACTAGCAAACCTCGCGGCCAGGATAGTTATGCCTCTCCAGTTTAGATGCAACCCGTCCTTCTCATATACAGGTCACAGCTGCCCCGGAAGAGCTCCCAGTGGTCCAGATAACGGAAACCCTCCCTCCTACACCAGCTGTTTAGCCACGTGTTTAGCTGCTCTATCTTCCTATTTCTAGCCTCACTGGCACAGGGAGTAATCCCGAGATTACAACCCTAGAGGTCCTGTCTTTTAACTGTCTGCCTAGCTCCCTGAACTCCTGCTGCAGGACCTTATGCCCCTTCCTGCCTAGGTCATTAGGACCAATATGTACAACGACCTCTGCCTGTTTGCCCTCCCCCTTCAGGATGCCCGCTACCCGTTCGGAGACATCCTGGACCCTGGCACCAGGGAGGCAACATACCATCCTGGAGTCTCTTTCACGTTCACCGAAGCGCTTATCTGTGCCCCTGACTATAGAGTCCCCTATGACTTATTGCTCTTCTGTGCTTTGACCCTCCCTTCTGAACATCAGAGCCAGCCGTGGTGCCACTGCTCTGGCTGCTGCTGTTTTCCTCTGAAAGGCTATCCCCCCCCCCAACAGTATCCAAAGGGGTATACCTGTTCAAGAGGGGGACAACCACAGGGGATTCCTGCACTGACTGCCTGCCCTTTCTGGTGGTCACCCATTTCTCTGCCTGCACCTTGGGTGTGACCACATTTATATAACTGCTATCTATGACGCTTTCCGCCAGCTGCATGCTCCTAAGTGCATCCAACTGTTGCTCCAACCGAACCATGCGGTCTGTGAGGAGCTCCTGTTGGGTGCACTTTCTGCAGAATTAAGCCATCCGTGACGCTGGAAGCCTCCCGGACCTGCCACATCTCACAATCAGAGCACTGCACCCCTCTAATTGACATTGCGTCAGTTAATTAGTAAATTAAATTTAAAAGTTTTTTTTTAAAAGTTACTGTTAACTATATGTTTCCTAGCACTAGATTTCTACTATAAATCTGAAGCTAAATACAGTACTCTCCGATCTCTGGCTTAGATACCCCTCTAAATTATAATTAAGTAATTATGTTTAATTAGTTTACCAATGCTTAATTTTTTAAATTTAGTGCAGATTCCCAACCAGTCAGCCACTCAGGTCACTGCTTTTCTGTGATGTCACTTCAGTTTCCCCCCGCACGCCACACACAATTTGAAAAGGTAATAAAAGTAAAAATGAGTAAAAATTACTTACTCGATGGGCTGAATGGCCTCCTTCAGCACTAAATTCTATGAAACGTAAAATAATTTTGGTCACACTACTGTTTCATGCTCTGGGAAGTAAGTTATAAGGTTACAATGTCATGTGTGCTCTGCTCGCAAGGCCATTCTTGGCTCATTGTCAGCTGATGCTTCATTCTGAGCTGTTTTCTTGGCAATATTTGGCAGTGGTGATTTACCTTTGGCTTCCACTCAGAGCAGGGCAGAGGCAAGCCCCAATTCTATCTCAGCCAGAATTGGAATCTAATAATAAAAAGTTCTTTCAGTTCCTCCCTCTCAATAAACCCTGTGTTTCCAACATTTCTGATATCTTATTTGTGTTCTTTGTGAAGGCAGAACCAAAATATGTATTTAGTTGGTCAGCCACTTCTTTGTTTCCCATTATAAATTCCCCTGTTTCTGACTGTAAGGGACCTACATTTGCATTCACCAATCATTTTCTCTTTACATATGTATAGAAACTTTTACAGTCAGTTTTTATGTTTTCCTCAAGCTTTCGCTCTTACTCTATTTTCTCCTTCTTAATTAATCCCTTGGTTCTCCTTTGCTGTATTCTAAACTGCTCACAAAGCTCAGTTCTGTTGCTTTTCTGGCCAATTGGTGTGCCTCTTCCTTGGATCTAATACGATCTCAATTTCTCTTGTAAGCCACCTTTCCTACAAAGAACAAAGAAAATTACAGCACAGGAACAGGTACTTCAGCCCTCCCAGCCTGCGCCGATCCAGATTCTTTATCTAAACCTGTCTTCTATTTTCCAAGGATCTATTTCCCTCTGTTCCCCACCTGTTCATGTTCATATATCTGTCTAGATGTATCTTAAATGATACTATTGTGCCCGCCTCTACCACCTCCGCTGGCAAAGCGTTTCAGGCACCCACCACCCTCTGCGTAAAAAAACTTTCCATGCACATCTCCCTTAAACTTTCCCCCTCTCACCTTGAAATCGTGACCCCTTGTAATTGACACCCCCACTCTTGGGAAAAGCTTGTTGCTATCCACCCTGTCCATACCTCTCATAATTTTGTACACCTCAATCAGGTCCCCCCTCATCCTCCGTCTTTCCAACGAAAACAATCCTAATCTACTCAACCTTTCTTCATAGCTAGCCCCCTCCATACCCGGCAACATCCTGGTGAACCTCCTCTGCACCCTCTCTAAAGCATCCACATCCTTCTGGTAACGTGGCGACCAGAACTGCACGCAGTATTCCAAATGTGGCCTAACCAAAGTCCTATACAACTGTAACATGACCTGCCGACTCTTGTACTCAATACCCCGTCAAATGAAGGCAAGCATGCTGTATGCCTTCTTGACCACTATCGACCTGCGTTGCCACCTTCAGGGTACAATGGACCTGAACTCCCAGATCTCTTTGTACATCAGTTTTCCCCAGGACTCTTCCATTGACCGTATAGTCCGCTCTTGAATTAGATCTTCCAAAATGCATCACCTCGCATTTGCCTGGATTGAACTCCATCTGCCATTTCTCTGCCCAACTCTCCAATCTATCTATATTTTGCTATATTCTTTGACAGTCCTTCTCGCTATCTGCAACTCCACCAATCTTGGTATCATCTGCAAACTTGCTAATCAGACCACCTATACCTTCGTCCAGATCATTTATGTATATCACAAACAAGAGTGGTCCGAGCACGGATCCCTGTGGAACACCACTAGTCACCTTTCTCCATTTTGAGACACTCCCTTCCACCACCACTCTCTGTCTCCTGTTGCCCAGCCAGTTCTTTTGCCATCTAGCTAGTACACTCTGAACCCCATACAACTTCACTTTTTCCATCAACCTGCCATGGAAACTTTATCAAACGCCTTACTGAAGTCCATGTATATGACATTTACAGCCCTTCCCTCATCAATTAACTTTGTCACTTCCTCAAATAATTCTATTAGGTTTGTAAAACATGACCTCCCCTGCACAAAACCATTCTGCCTATCACTGATCGAAGTCTTACAACACCAGGTTAAAGTCCAACAGGTTTGTTTGAAACAAACCTGTTGGACTTTAACCTGGTGTTGTAAGACTTACTGTGCTCACCCCAGCCCAATGCCGGCATTTCCACATTATCACTGATAAGTCTATTTTCTTCCAAATGTGAATAGATCCTATCCCTCAGTATCTTCTCCAACAGTTTGCCTACCACTGACGTCAAGCTCACAGGTCTATAATTCCCTGGATTATCCCTGCTACCCTTCTTAAACAAAGGGACAACATTAGCAATTCGCCAGTCCTCCGGGACCTCACCCGTGCTCAAGGATGCTGCAAAGATATCTATTTTGTCCCTCGCTTCCCTCAGTAACCTGGGATAGATCCCATCCAGATCTGGGGACTTGTCCACCTTAATGCCTTTTAGAATACCAAAACCTCCCCCTTCCTTATGCCGACTTGACCTAGAGTATTTAAACATCCATCCCTAACCTCAACATCTGTCATGTCCCTCTCCTTGGTGAATACCGATGCAAAGTACTCATTAACAATCTCACCCATTTCCTCTGACTCCACGCATAAATTCCCTGTTTTGTCTTTGAGTGGGCCAATCCTTTCTCTATTTACCCTCTTGCTCCTTATATACAAATAAAAGGCTTTGGGATTTTCCTTAACCCTGTTAGTCAAAGATATTTCATGACCCCTTTTCGCCCTCTATTGCGCGTTTGAGATTTGTCCTACTTTCCTGATATTCCTCCAAAGCTTCATCAGTTTTAAGTCGCCTAGATCTTATGTATGCTTCCTTTTTCATCTTAGCTAGTCTTACAATTCCACTCATCATCCATGGTTCCCTAATCTTGCCATTTCTATCCCTCATTTTCACGGACATGTCTGTCCTGCACTCTAATCAACCTTTCCTTAAAAGACTCCCACATTTCAAATGTGGATTTACCCTTAAACAACTGCTCCCAATCCACATTCCCTAGCTCCTGCCGAATTTTGTTATACTTGGCCTTTCCCCAATTTAGCACTCTTCCTTTAGGACCACTCTCGTCTTTGTCCATGAGTATTCTAAAACTTACGGAATTGTGATCACTATTCCCAAAGTAATCACCGACTGAAACTTCAACCACCTGGCCGGGATCATTCCCAAATACCAGGCCCAGTATGGCCCCTGCCCGAGTTGGACTATTTACATACTGCTCTAAAAAAACTCTCCTGGATGCTCCTTACAAATTCTGCTCCATCTACGCCTCCAACACTACATGAGTCCCATTCAATATTGGGGAAGTTAAAATTTCCCATCACGACCACCCTATTGGTCCTACATTTATAATCTGTAATCTGTCTACATATTTGTACCTCTACTTCACGCTAGCTTTTGGGAAGCCTGTAGTAAAGTCCCAACAATGTTACTGCACCCTTCCTATTTCTTAGCTCTTACCCATATTGCCTCAGTGCTCGAATCCTCCATCGTGCCCTCCTTAATCACAGCTGTGATATAATCTCTGACCAGTAATCCAACTCCTCCACCCCATTTACCTCACTCTCTATCCCTCCTGAAGCATCTATACCCTGGGATATTTAGTTGCCAGTCTTGCCCTTCCCTCAACCAAATCTCAGTAATACCAACAACATCATATTCCCAGGTACTAATCCAAGCCCTAAATTCATCTGCCTTACCTGCTACACTTCTCGTATTGAAACAAATGCACCTCAGACCACCTGTCCCTTTGCGTTCATCATCTCTTCCCTGTCTACTCTTCCCCTTAGTCACATTGAGTTTATTATCTAGTACCTTACTGGCTTTAGTTGCTGCCTCTTTACTGACCTCTAACTTCCTAATCTGGTTCTCATCCCCTGCCATATTAGTTTAAAACCTCCCCAACAGTGTTAGCAAAAGCACCCCCGAGGACATTCGTTCCAGTCCTGCCCAGGTGTAGACCATCTGATTTGTAATGGCCCCACCGCCCCCAGAACCGGTTCCAATGTCACAAAAATATGAACCCCCTCCCTCCTGCACCATCTCTCAAGTCACGTATTCATTCTGACCATTCTTGAATTTCTACTCTGACTGTCTCGTGGCACTGGTAGCAATCCTGAGATTACTACCTTTTGAGGTCCTACTTTTTAACTTATCTCCTAACACCCTAAATTCTTATTGGAGAACCTCATCCAGTTTTTTACCTATATCGTTGGTGCCTATATGCACCACGACAACTGGCTGTTCACCCTCCCCCTTCAGTATGTCCTGCAGCCGATCTGAGACATCCCTGACCCGTGCACCCGGGAGGCAACATACCATTCGGGAGTCTTGTTTTTGACCACAGCCTGTCTACTCCCCTTACGATTGAATCCCCTATGACTATCGCCCTGCCAGTCTTTTTCCCGCCCTTCTGTGCAGCAGAGCCAGCCATGGTGCCATGAGCCTGGCTACGACTGCCTTCCCCTGGTGAGTCACCTTCCCCCAACAGTATCCAAAATGGTATACCTGTTTTGGAGGGAGATGACCGCAGGGGACACCAGCACTGCCTTCCTGCTCTTTCTCTGCCTTTTGGTCATCCATTCCCTGTCTCCCTCACCAATCCTAATCTGCGGTGTGACCAACTCACTGAACGTGCTATCCACGACCTCCTCAGCATCGCGGGGGCTCCAAAGTGAGTCCATCCGCAGCTCCAGAGCCGTCATGCGGTCTAATAGGAGCTGCAGCTGGACACACTTCCCACACATGAAGGAGTCAGGGCATCGGCCGCGTCCCTGAACTCCCACATTGCGTGCGAGGAGCATCACACGGGTCTGGGATCTCCTGCTATTTTTACACTTTACCGTAACTGATTACAAATATAATATCAAATAATAAGTGAAAGGAATAAAGATTTTACTTACCAATCACAATACTTAGCAACACACGAAGAGTTACATTTCTCCCAGCTACTGCTAATTGGTGCACTTTCCTTACCAGCTAATCAGGTCACTGCTTTGCTGTGATGTCACTCTTCAAGGTAAGTTTTTAAAGAGGAAAACATACCTCCCCGACAGACCCCTGGCCACTGCTCCCGCCAAAAATCTGAAGGCCGCTTCTCCGGCAGCTGTGTCCCCACCTCTCACCTCGTGCTCTTTTATCCTGTGGCCCCGCAGCTCTCCAGTCGCTCTTTTATCCTGTGTCCCTGCCGCTCTCCTCGCGCTCTTTCACTGAGTCTCTGCCGCTCTCCTCGCGCTCTTTCACTGAGTCTCCGCCGCTCTCCTCACGCTCTTTCACTGTGTCCCCGCCACTCTCGCGCTTTTTCACTGTGTCCCCGCCGCTCTCCTCGCGCTCTTTTATCCTGTATCCCCGCCGCTCTCCTCGCGCTCTTTCACTGTGTCCCCGCCACTCTCGCGTTTTTTCACTGTGTCCCCGCCGCTCTCCTTGCGCTCTTTTATCCTGTGTCCCTGCCGCTCTCCTCGCGCTCTTTCACTGAGTCTACGCCACTCTCCTCGCGCTCTTTCACTGTGTCCCCGCCGCTCTCGCGCTTTTTCACTGTGTCCCCGCCACTCTCCGCGCACTTTTATCCTGTATCCCCGCCGCTCTCCTCGCGCTCTTTCACTGTGTCCCCGCCACTCTCACGTTTTTTCATTGTGTCCCCGCCGCTCTCCTCGCGCTCTTTTATGCTGTGTCCCTGCCGCTCTCCTCGCGCTCTTTCACTGAGTCCCCGCCGCTCGCCTCGCGCTCTTTCATTGCAGGCTGTGACGTCACAGTTCAACTTCTTTCCACTTCTACCTGTCCTCGAGCCTCCCTCTTGATCTTTACTCGGTAAGGAGGGAAACATTGAAGAAGTGTTTTTCTGTTTTACTTTTGCATGAGACAAGAATAAACTATTATTGCAGTTCACCTATGTGCTCGTTGAATGTTTCCCATTGCCTATCAACCGTCATCCCTTTAAGTAACGTTTCCCAATCCATCCCGTGCCTTATACCATCGTAGTTTCCTTTAATAAGATTCAAGATCCTGAAGGTCGGGATCCTGGCCTGTCTAAACTTGATGTATTGTTATTGAGCAGTGAAAGCGGAGAAGGTGCGGGGCTGGAGTGGGGAGCTGGAGACTTTGTGGGCGTGAATAGAGGCAGGTTCTTGTAAGGGGTCAGGGTTGCGGGTGCTGGCAACGACGGTACTCGTTTGCTCCAGGCAAATATTTGGGGAGTCCGGTGGTGCGTGGTGCCACCACGCAGGAACCTCGCGTGGTGGCTGCGGACTCAGTCTGCGACCGCCCTGGTGGGGGTCGGGGGGATCGAGCACTCGGGGGGGTGGGGGGGGGCCTTGTGGGCGGCCGGGGCGGCAAACAGGCTAGTCTGATGCAGGGGAGCGCGGCCTATCGGGGGGGCCTACGTTGTCCGTGTTGGTCCTCGGTCCGAGTCCACCACGGCTCTCGGTGCGGCCGCTGGAGGCGTGCGCGGACTTGGATCCGGAAGTGTGGGGGCCCGTTCGCGAAGCTGCGTGAGGCACTCCAGGGCCCGGCCAGCCCCTTCAAGGTAAGTGAATTGCTATTTATTTTTTGCAGGAAACTGGGGAGTGCAACACCAGCGTTTTTACGCCAGTGAGGGGACATAGCCCCATTTTAGAATCCAGCCCCTTGTATCTGGAAAAGGTGAACTTTGTATGTGGGGCGGATGGGGGGAGGAGTGAGGGGTTTCACAAGAGATGGGGTTTGTTTGTACTATAGCTCAAGGAGCTGGTTACCATCAGTTGTTAAGGGGAACGGGGTGGCGGCGGCAAAATGGGATTGGTTGGGGTTACTGCGGGGGATGGTGTTGGAGTTTGGGTTGTTTTTTCTTTGTTATGTTTTGTGTTTAAAATGTTAAAATATCAAAAACTTGAATAAAGATATTTTCCAAAAGGCTTCAGGATCCTAGTCTCAGAATCAACTCCACCTTGATGAAGAATTCTATCATATTATGTGCGCTCATCCCTAAGGGGCCTCTCACAATGGGATTGCCGATTATTCCTTTCTTATTGCACAATACCGAGTCTAGGGTGGCCTGTTCTCCAGATGGTTCCTCAACGTATTGGTCCAGAAAACCATCCCTTACACACTCCAGGAATTCCTCCTTTATGGTATTGTTATTAATTTGACTTGCACAATCTATATGCAGATTAAAGTCACCCATAATAACAGATGTTCCTTTACTGCATGCGCTGCAATTTCTTGTTTAATGCCATTTCAAACATCACAACAGTTTGCAGCTCTATATAAAGCCCCCAGTATTGTTTTATGCCCATTCCACATCATCGGAGCTAATAGCGTTCCTCACATTGTTAATTTCCTCTTTAACAAGCAATGCGATTCCACTGCCTTTTTCTTTTTGTCTGTCCTTCCTAAATACTGAATATCCCAATATGCAGTTCACATCCCTGGTCACCCTGAAGCAATGTCTTCGTAATCCCGACTATATCATACCCGTTTACATCTCTTTGCGTGATTAATTCATCCAATTTATTGCGACTTGTTAAGACTTGTGTTTTTAACATTACTTGCTCCGTTCCCATTATTTTTTGCTGAGACGCTGTTTGATTCTGGCCTGTGATTTCTCTGGCTGTCATTTTTCTTATTCCTCTTACTGTCTTTTGTTCTTATCCTTAATTCCCCCACCTCTGACTCCTTGCATAGGTTCCCATTCCCCTGCCATTTTAGTTTAAACCAGTAATTTTCAAAGTCAGGGTCGCGCCCCACAGGTGGGTTGCGGGCGGGTGTGGGGAGGGTCGCGGGCCATGAGTTGCAGCGTTCACAATTGTGGAGAGTAATGCCCATCAGCCGCGACCGGCGTTTACAAATGGCGGCCGCGACCGGCGTTTACAAATGGTGGCCGCGACCGGCTTTTACAAATGGCGGCCGCGACCGGCGTTTACAAATGGCGGCCGCGACCGGCGTTTACAAATGGCGGCCGCGACCGGCTTTTACAAATGGCGGCCGCGACCGGCTTTTACAAATGGCGGCCGCGACCGGCTTTTACAAATGGCGGCCGCGACTGGCTTTCAGAATGCATGTGTGCCCGTTCATCAGTGTGCAGGCCTGGAGTGCAGTGGGAAAGATCGCCCCCCCCTGACGTCAGCGCGCTGACCCAGGAGAAGATTTTTTAAAAATTGAAACAGTCCTCCTGCCTGAAGAAACAGCAGAGAGCAGGACACGTGCCCTGAACACTGGCATCACATTCTCTGGGCGCGAGCGTGGTTCCTCCATTTTCCAGCAAGCAACAGGATTGAAGAATTTAAAATGGATCATTTTGTAATAAGGAAGAGAAGGTCAGAGACACAAACAGGCCAGAATCTCTCAACTAAACCTGCTGGAGGGAGTGGCTCAGGAGAATCCACAGCGGGACAAAGTAGTGCTGGTGTGTGTGCAAGGACCTCTGGTGAACGGCCCATTAGGAAGAAGCTGAAATCAGGAACAAAGCAGTATAAAGATGATTTTTTAGTTGTGCCAATGCAAATCAGGATGCGAAGCCCATTTGTGTTATATGCTGGGAAGTACTGGCAAATTAAAGTTTGAAACTCTCAAAACGTCAAAGGCATTTGAAGACTAAGCATGGTGAGTTCGAAGACAAACCTCTTGATTTTTTTCAAAGGATGCAGCAAGGACTTTAATCGTCAGCTGAAGTCCTCAGCAGAAATGTTACATTGAATGACAAAGCCTCTTGCATGGCAGCTTACTCAGTAGCTAAAGAAAAAATGCCCCACACTGTAGCGAAAAGGTTAATTCTCCCTGCAGCAATAGTCATAGCTCATACGGTCCTAGGTGAGAGGTTAGCTGAAAAAGTGAAATGCATCCCAGTTAGTGATAATACAGTGGCTCGGCGAATTTGTGATATTGCTTGAGAATTTAGAAGCTAAGCTTATTTTTCATTTAAAATCAGCACAGGAATTCTCAATACAATTAGTTTTAAGTACAGATGTATCAGATTGTGCAACCTTGCTAGTTTTATGTTTGGTATGTTTGGCACAATGAATTTGTTGAGGATTTGCTTTGCTGCTTGACATTAGCAACCCACACGACTGGAGCAGAGACTTTTGAAGCATTGAATAGTTGCGTAGTTGGAAAGTGCGGGCTCGACTGGGTTCATTACAGAGGAATCACAAACATGACTGGGAAAACCAGCGGAGTTATAATAAAGGATTAAGGAAGCAGCTGGTCAGGACATTGTTTGGAATCATTGTTTTATTCACCTTGAAGCATTGGCATCAAAAGGAATTCCATCCGACCTTGAAGTGGTATTGAAAGGAATTGTGTAAGTTGTGAATTTCATTAAATGCAGCACACTCTCTACCAGACTTTTTGAGACTTTGTGTTCCGATATGGGACTGAGCGCATGCCATTATTGCTCCGCACAGAAGTACCTTGGCTGTCAACGGGTCAGGTGCTAGGCAGAGATACGTACTGAGGTATCAATTCCACGCTTTCCTCCTTGAGAAATCGTCCCCTCTAGCTGATGAAACTTGGATACTAACTATGTCTTACCTTGCAGACATCTTTTCAATTCTAAATAAACTGAACCTCAAACTGCAAGCGAAGAATGATGATTGTTTTCGGCACTGAAGAAATCGATGCTTTCCAAAAGTTATAAAAAGTTTGCAAGTACAAAGCCAAAACTACTACATGTACCCTACACTGCTACGACACATCTAAGAAAACCATAAGGGAACTGTCAATAGACTGACAAGTTTTATTCAGCCACATCTGGCTGCGCTGATCAACCGTTTTTGTCGCTACTTTCCAGAGGAGAAGATTGAGATTTTGAATGAGAAGAGGTGGGTGAAAAATCCTTTGAGTTTGAGACCACAGAATCAATTGTTATCTTGCAGCTGACTCCAAATAAAGCGACTGAACTTCTGCGCCCCAGTTGTGGCAGAATGTTAAAAACACGGCACAAGTCCAGAAGGCTATCAGCATCCTGGAGTAGCATCTCCGAGGAGTATCCGGAGCTGAGTAAAACAAGCATTTACTGCTTTTGCCCTTCACGATGACCTACATGTGCGAGGTTAGATTTTCCGTCCTCACAAAGACGAAGACAGCACAAAGGTACCCGATATGTGCATAGCCCTCTCCTCCTGTGAACCTGTTTGGAGTGAGATTGTGAGGACCAACCAGGCTCATCTGTTGCATTAAAGGTAAGAGAAAATGGTGGTTCGCGAAGGTCGGCCGGCGTGGTTCGCGAAGGTCGGCCGGCGTGGTTTGCGAAGGTCGGCCGGCGTGGGTCACGAAGGATAGCTAGCTGGTAAAAATAGGACCCGGGATAAAAGTTTGAAAAACACTGGTTCAAACCCTCCCCAACCACTCAAGCAAATATTCCCCTTAGGACATCAGTCCTGGTCCTGCCCCAGGTGTAACCCTCTGAGGGAAGAAAATGATAAAATAAAAGGATAAAGGATCGCTGGTGCATTAGGTTAGCTTCCAGTTAAAGTCTTTATGGAGTTCAAGCTTTCTTTTCAATACTTCTGTCTAATACATAGCAGTAGACTGGAAATCAGAGATGCATGTGATTAAAGCAATTTCCGTGATTATGGGTGACTTTAATCTGAATATTGATTGGGTGATTCAAATTAGTCATAGAGCAATCGAGGAGGAATTTCCGTAATGTACGGAATGGTTACGGTAAGGAACCAACAAGCGAACAGGCTATCTTGGACTGGGTGTTGTGCATTGAGAAAGGATTAGTTGGCAATCTAGTTGTAAGAGAATCCTTGAGAATGAGTGACCATAATATGATAGAATTCTTTATCAAGGTGGATAGTGAGGTAATTGATTCTGAGACTAGGCTTCTGAACGTCAATAAAGGTAACTCTGATGGTATGGTGCATGAGTTGGCTATGATGGACTGAGAAACATTACTGAAAGAAAGGACAGTGGACAGGCAATGGCAGGCATTCAAGGAACGAATAGGTGAACTTCAAAAGTTGTTTATTCCATTTTGGCGCAAGAGTAAAAAGGGAGCTGTGACCAAACCATGACTTACAAGGGAAAGTCAGAGATAGTATTAGGGTCAAAGACGAGGCATGCAAATTAGCAAGAAAAAGCAATAGACCCGAGGATGGAAACCGTTTGAAATTCAGCAAAGGTGAACCACGTGATTGTTTAAGAAGGGGAAATACAACTTCCAGTGACAGGGATGTGCTGAGCAGACACACAAAAGATGGCTCTCCTTCTGGAAACATGAATTTAGGCACTTTCAACCCAAAACAACCTGCTAAATCCAGAACCCCCCCCCTCCAACATCACCAAGCCATGCCTAGCAGCAGCAACCAGGTGGGTTTGTCCAGGGCAGGCAGCCAACATTGAACATTTGGCGCCTACTGAACGTGATAATGACCCCCTCTGGGGAGAGAACACCAGAAGTGATCATCTCCCTCGACGCAAAAAGGCCTTTGACAGAGTCAAGTAGAAGTGCCTCATAGAGGTACTGGAACAGTTTGGGTTTGGGTCAGGTTTCACCTCCTGGGTGAAACTACTGTACAGCGCTTCCATGGCGAGCGTACGGATAACCACCACCAGCTCTAAATACTTCAAGCTGCGCAAAAGCATGAGGCAGGGATGCCCGCTGTCCCCACTGCTGTTTGCACTAGCAATCGAGCCACTGGCAATCGCCCTCAGAACGGCGAAGGGGTAGAGAGGTAGCCAGTGGGGAGTGCCACACTATGCGGATGACCTGCTCATGTACATCTTGAACTCCCAGGCCAGCATGGAAGGGGTAATGAAACTCCTAAAGGAGTTCAGAGCCTTCTCGGGCTACAATCTCAACCTGAGCAAAAGTGAAATATTCCTGGTGAACCCGCAAGGGGGAGGGGCAGAGCTGTAGGGCTGCCATTGAAACAAGCCCAAACCAGATTCCACCACCTGGGGATCCATATAACCCACGACTGAATACGGATCGACAAATGGAACCTCACGAGTCTGGAGGAGGAAGTCAAAAGGGGCCTACAGAGGTGGGATGCAGTCCCACTGTTGCTGGCAGAGAGAGCGCAGACGATCAAAATGAATGTACTACCCAGATTCCTCTTCCTGTTCAGATCCCTCCCAATCTACATCCCCAAGGCCTTCTTGAGCATGGCAGATAAACTAATCATGGCTTTTGAGGTGGTTTGGGTGGGGGTTGAAGAACTCCTGCAGAGGGACATGTGAGCCCTAGCCATGATCACCCTCCCATTTACCCCCCTCCACCGACCAAGTATGCAAAAAGCCCCGTGGTGGCAGCCACGCTCCGAACTTGGTACCAGATGAGACAGCACTTCAGTCTAACAGAAACGTCCACAATGGCCCCCATCTGCAACAACTACAGGTTTACTTCCGCAATAATGGATGCCACTTTCAAAAGGTGGAGACATGACAAGGGGCCACTGACGGTTAGTGATAGAGTAGCGACCCTGGAAGAACTCCCAGAGAGATTCCAACTACCAAAAGAAAAAGAAACGTGAGACACAGGAGTCAAAAACTTTCTCCGTAAGGAAACAACGTGTTACCCTCAGATACCAGGACAAACAAGCCACGGGACAGAAGAAACAAGGGGAGAACGGAGTGTGGGGCCGGGGGGTAGCAAAAGCACGCAAAGTAGGCAAGAGAGACAAGGGACAAAACCGCTGGGGAAAGGCCTGAGGGCATGCTGAAAACCAAAGTAAATGGTAAAGATGCACTTGTAAATAAGCACTTGGGCCACACTGGGGAGTATAACGGGCAGACCAGCGAAAGGGAGACCAGGGCCGCAGTGGGAGGGCAGACAATGGCTTGTAGACTTCTGCTTGCCTTTGTCTTCCCTTTTATCTTAATTTTCTTTGTTCTTGCTTTATAAGTTCAATTTGTTCTCTTGTTTTTGTTTTGTTTTCTGTTTTGTGTGAGTATGCAACATGAACTGAGGTGTAAAATGTGAAAACCAATAAAACATTTTTTAAAAAGGGGGAAATACAATATGAAAGTAAGCTAGCGGGGAATGTAAAAACTGACAGTTTTTTTAAGGTGTGTAAAGAGAAAAAGATTGATTAAAAACTAATGGAAGCCCCTTATAGTCAGAAATGGGGGAATTCATAATGAGGAACAAAGAAATGGCTGTGGAACTAAATTTATTCTTGCTTTTGACTTCACAAACGAAGATATGAATAATGTACTGGAAGTTCTGAGAAACACGAGTTTCAGTGAGGAGCTGAATGAAATTAGTGTTAGTAAAGAAATGGTTTGGGGACAAATCTCCAGGGCCTGATGATCGTTATCCCAGAGTACTTAAGGAAGTGGCCCTAGAAATAGTAGATCCATTGGTGGTCATTTTCCAAAATTTTGGGATTCTGGAATGGTTCCTGCAGATTGAGGGATAGCTAATTTAACCTTGCTATTAAAAAGAGGGGTGGAGAGAAAACGGCGGCAGTAGGGAAGTTGCTGGAGTCCACTATCAAGGATTTTATAGCACAGCATTGGGAAAGCAGTGGTATAATCAGACGTCAGCATGGATTTACGAAAGGGAAATTATGCTTGTCAAATCTACTGGAATTCTTTGAAGATGTAACTAGCTGAGTTGACTAGGGTGGATGTGGTTTATTTAAACTTTCAGAAGGCTTTTGACAAGGTCTCACGTAGCAGATTACTATGTAAAGTTGGAATGCACTGCCTGTGGAAGTAGTTGAATCGGAAACATTAGGGACCTTCAAGCGGCTATTGGATAGGTACATGGATTACGGTAGAATGCTGGGGTGTAGATTGATTTGTTCTTAATCTAGGACAAAAGTTCGGCACAGCATTGTGGGCCGAAGGGCCTGTTCTGTGCTGTATTTTCTATGTTCTAAAGTTAAAGATTGCAGGTAGTGTCTTGAGATGGATAGAAAGCTGGTTAGCAGACAGGAAGCAAAAAGTTGGAATAAATGGGTCTTTTTCTGATTGGCAGGCAGTGACTAGTGGGGTATTGCAGGGATCTATGCTCTGAACCCAAATGTTCATATTATATGTCAATGACTGACCAGGGAACTGAATGTATTATCTCTGGACGAGGGAACTAAATGTATTTATCTCCAAATTTACAAATGTTACAAAGTTGAGTGGGAGTGGGAGGGTGAGCCGTGAGGAGGATGCAGAGATGTTTCAGCGGGATTTGGACAGGCTGATTGAGTGGGCAAATGCCTGGAAGATGAAGCATAATGTGGATAAATGTGAGGTTATCGAATTCGGCAGTAGAGGAAGGCAGATTATATTTGAATGGGTATAAATTGAGAGAGGTGGATACTCAGCGAGACCGTGGTGCCCTTGTGCATCAGTCGCTGAAAGTAAACATATAGGTACAGTAGGCAGTAAAGACAGCAAATGGTATGTTGGCCTTCATAGCGAGAGGATTTGAGTATAGGAATGGAGATGTTTTACTCCAATTGTATATGGCATTGGTGAGGCCACACCTGGAGTATTGTGTACAGTTTTGGTCTGAAGAAGGATGTTCTTGCTATGGAGGGAGTGCAGCGGAGGTTTGCCTGGTTGGTTCCTGGGATGGCGGGACTGCCATGAGGAGGATTATATTCATTGGAGCTTAGAAGAGTGAGAGAGAATGGCCTTCTCCTGCTTCTATTTTCTATGTGTGTTTCTAAGTATGTTTTTTCCTTCTAGATAGTTTTCTCTGGTAAAGCTGTCGACTTTGTTTGTAAATTCAAGATGATTTCAAATATATTGTCAAGATGAGTCAGGCACTCACTGGTTTTAGAACAATAAAGCAGTTCTTTACTTCAGTGAGAAAGAGAGAGCAAGAGTGTTCCTTCTTTCAAGATCTAATCACCTCTGCCCAGCTCACTGGGAAGCATCACACAGGAACCTATCATTGACTTGTCAGTCAATACTGTTCCTGGGCAACCCACAGCTTGCCAGTCAGCCAATCGAACCAACTTCCTCCAAAGCTGGTTCTTAAGGTTCACCTGGCTCCGACTAATCTGTTTTCTCCTCTCCAAAATATTAAACCTGGAACACTGTCTTGACTAGTAGGCTTGAGTCCACTGCTTAAAGGCACATTCCAATTATGGGTCCATGGACCAAAAATAATAAACACAAAAGAAAAGAATGGGAACAAAGGAAAATCAAAAGGAAGGGCTCTAACACCGCTTTGAGACATCCTTGACCCTAGCACTAGGGAGGCAACAAACCACCCTGGAGTCTCGGTTGCGGCCACAGAATGCCTGTCTAGCCCCCTTACAGTTGAATCCCCTTTTACTATTGCATTTCTACACTTGTTCCTCCTCCACTGTGCAACAGATCCAACCATGGTGCAATGAATTTGGCTTTCACTGCTTTCCTCTGAGACTATTCCCCTCAACAATATCGAAAGTGGTATATTGGTTTTGCAGGGAATAGCCCACTGCCTGCCTATACCTCTTGCTATGCCTGGTGATCACCCATTCCCTTCTTGCCTGTGGACTCGTAGCCTGTGATGGACCACAATTTGTGCTTTCCATGATACAGTCCACAGAGTCCTCAGTCACTAATCCAGCTCCGATAACCCGGGCGCCTGGGAGCTGCAGCTTGAGACACATCCTGCACACATGCTGGTCGCACACATGCTGGTCCCACGCACTGGAAATGTTTCTAATTTCCCACATAGAGCAGGAAGAGCGCACCATGGTTTTGAGCTCCCTAACGTGACTTACTCCTGTAAATTAAACCTTTTGGAAGATAACTTAATATCAAATATATCAATTATTTGAGGGCCCTACTTTCCTGCTCCTTGTTGTTACAGAATAGAGCCCTTACAAATGATGAACCACAAAATAAGACCTTAAAAACTATAAGTGATAAAAGTAATAATACTTACCTGACCATACTCACGGTACTCAAAACATCACTGACCATACTCTTTTTAAAGAAATTATAAATATAAAGTACCCAATTCATTTTTTCCCAATTAAAGGGCAATTTAGCGTGGTCAGTCCACCTACCCTGTACATCTTTGGGTTGTGGGGTTGAGACCCATGCAAACATGGGGAGAATGTGCAAACTCCATATGGACAGTGACCTGGAACCGGAATCGAAGCTGGGTCCTCGGCGCTGTGAGGCAGCAGTACCAACCACTGCGCCACCGTGCCGCCCATCACCGACTATATAAAGGCTTAGCTTGTTCCCTCCTCACTGAACTCCCATAGTCATCAAACTCCAACTTAAGCACTCTGCGGCAGCCCAAAGCAGCACTCTGGTACAGACAAATTCAGCTCTGTAAGATGACCTGCTTTTATATTCTCTGAGTCCAACCTCTGAAAACCTGTCTAAGCAAGTTATCTAATTAACTGTAGTTGTATGTTATCAAAGAAGGTTTACTTAAAATAACTTTACCCAGCATGCACATCCACAGATGTTCCAACAGAGTTTCTGGATTGTGGTCAGAATTGGGAATCATTGAGAAACTTTAATCTAGGGGCTCATCCTTACTGTTGCGCAACTGACAGCAGTAAGCCATCCATCCCATTGAACCTGTACTGCCAGACAATTAAATCATGGCTGATCTGTTCTAACTCGATCTACTGCAATGGTTTTGTATCCCTTAATTCCTTGCCTAACAAAAGTCTGTCAATCTATTGGTCTCAAGAACTTTTGTTTCTGGAGTGGCTGTGGGAAGAGCTCCAGATTTCCCCTTGCCTTTGTGTGCAGAAATGTTTCCTGACATCACTCTTGAATGACCGAGCTCTGATGTTAAGGTAATGCCCCTTTGTTCTAGTATCCCCCACCAGCGCTTCTAATTACCCTATGAAATCCTTTAAACATCTTAAACATGTCAATTAGTTGCTGCTTTATTCTTCTATCCTCAAGGGAATATGGGACTAGACTCTGGAACTTCTGCCCTCTTAAATTCACCCTTTCAACAAAGATGGGGATTGATCCTGAGACTTCTGGTA
Source organism: Scyliorhinus torazame (assembly GCF_047496885.1). Lineage (NCBI taxonomy): Eukaryota > Metazoa > Chordata > Chondrichthyes > Carcharhiniformes > Scyliorhinidae > Scyliorhinus > Scyliorhinus torazame. Next base: position 296,172,068 of record NC_092713.1, on the reverse strand, counting down.
TGTGTGCCTCTTGGTAGCCTATAAATTCACCAATAAATTGGTGAGAGAGGAGTTGGATTTTGTTTTCCTTCCAACTGCTGACTTGGAGAACACGAATTAGAGGCACAGATTTGCTGCACCGTGATGTTGTAATATGTTCACCAAGTCACATTGGTCAAATGCTGCTGACAGCTTTTTGTTCAAAATGGGAAAATGCCGTGTTTTAAATAATTGTAAAGCATTCAGTCCATTTAGTACTTTTACTTCATGGCTCAAGACTTTACATTATTGATACCGTTAGAAGGAGCTTCCTCGTTAACAGCATCTGCACCACAGGGACTGCAGCAGGAAACATAGAAACTGGGAGCCGGAGTAGGTTATTCGGCCCTTCGAGCCTGCTCTGCATTTCCGTATGTTCGTGGCTGATCCTCTATCTCAATGCCATATTCCCACTTTCTCCCCATGCCCTTGATGCCATTAAAATCTAAAAAATGTTCTCCTTCTGGAATATATTCAGTAACTTTGCCTCCACAGTCTTCTGTGGTAGAGAATTCCACAGGTTCACTACCCTTTGAAGAAGAAATGTTTCCTCATCTCAGCCCTAAATTGCTGTCTCCGTATCCTGAGACTGTGTTCCCAGTTGTAGATTACCCAACCAGGGAAAACATCCTCCTTGCATCTAGTCTGTCCAACCCTGTTAGAATTTTAGAATTTTCTACATTTGTACGGCCACAATTGGAATACTGTGTGCAGTTCTGGTCACCCTATTATAGAAAGGATATTACTAAACTAGAAAGAGTGCAGAAAAGATTTACTAGGATGTTGCCAGGACTTGATGGTTTGAGTTATAAGGAGAGGCTGGATAGACTGGGACTTTTTTCCCTGGAGCGTAGGAGGCTTAGGGGTGATCTTATAGAGGTCTATAAAATAATGAGGGGCCTAGATAAGGTAGATAGTCAACATCTTTTCCCAAAGGTAGGGGAGTCTAAAACTAGAGGGCATAGGTTTAAGGTGAGAGGGGAGAGATTCAGAAGGGCCCAGAGGGCAATTTCTTCACTCAGAGGGTAGTGAGTGTCTGGAATGTGCTGCCAGAGGTAGTAGTAGAGGTGGGTACAATTGTGTCTTTTAAAAAGCATTTAGATAGTTACATGGGTAAGATGGGTATAGAGGGTTATGGGCCAAGTGCGGGCAACTGGGACTAGCTTAATGGTAAAAACTGGGCGGCATGGACTGATTGGGCCGAAGGGCCTGTTTCCATGCTGTAAACTTCTATGATTCTATGATTTCAATCAGATCTCCTCTTATCCTTCTAAACTCCAGTGAATGCAGGCCGAGTCGAACCAATCCCTCTTCAGAGGACAGGCCCATCAACCCCGGTATCAGCCTAGTAAACATCTGCTGTACTTCCTCCTTTGCAAGTATGTGCTTTCTTGGGTAGGGAGACCAAGTTTTCACGCAATGCTCCAGGTGTGGCGTAGTGCTTTGTCGCTGGACTAGTAATCCAGAGAAACGGAGTCATGCTCTGGGCACCGGGTTCGAATCCTGCCATGGCATTTGATGAAATTTGAATTCAATAAGAAAATCTGGAACTAGAAGTCTAACAGTGATCCTGAAACCATTGTCGATTGTCATAAAACCCCACCTGGTTCACTAATGTCCTTTAGGGGAAGGAAATCGGTCGTCCTTACCTGGTCTGGCCTACATGTGACTCCAGACCCCACAGCAATGTGGTTCATTCTTAAATGCCCTCAGGGATGGGCAATAAATGCTGGCCCAGCCAGTGACACCCACATTCCATGAACACATTTTTAACAAAACAAGGCCCTGCATAACTGCAGTAAGACATGCTTCTGAACTCAAATCCACTAGCAAAGAAGGCCAACATACCATTTGCCTCACTAATTGCTGCATCTGCCTCTCCACTTTCATTGACTGGTGGACAAGGACTCCCAGATCTTTTCGTACATCCACACTTCCCAATATGTCACCATTTAAATAATACTCTTCCTTTCTGTTTTTCACACTGAAGTGTAAAACTTCACATTTAGCCACATTATGCTGTATCTACCATGTGTTTTCCCACTCACTCAATTCATCTAAAAATCACTTTGAAACCTCCTTGCATCTTCCTCCCAATTCTGTCCAGTTTTGTGTCATCACCAAACTTGGAGATGACACATTTTGTTTCCTCATCCAGGTTGTTTATATAGATCGTGAACAGCTGGGGCCCAAATGCTTATCCCTGTGGTACCTCACTAGTCGGAAAAAGGAGACAGTTGATCACCACCTTCTTGAGGGCTATTAGGAATGGGGAATAATTGATGGCCCAGCCAGCGATGCCCACATCCTTCAAATGAAAAATAATATAACACTGGAAGTTAGGGAACTTCAGCATGATTTCATAGTTGGAGTGCAAACTCGGCTGATGTTTTCTTGAAAGAAGACCTCTTGATTCTCAATTAAGCAAACATAGATGCGGAATTGAGGTTCTTATTAATCAAATTTATTTCATATTCTAGGTTCTGCATCCTTTGTTTACAAGATCAGAAGCATTTGGAAGCTTACAGGCTAGCAGGATGTCCAAAATTGAGAAGATGAGTATCCAGGGTGTGAGGAGTTTTGGGATAGATGACAAAAACAAGCAAGTTATCACCTTCTATACCCCTTTAACTGTTCTAGTGGGACCAAATGGTGCTGGAAAAACGGTGAGTTCTACAGCTGGAGTATTGGAATTCGACTTTGGTGCATGATGTTGTGATGTACCTTTGAAGGGGTCCATTTTTAAACTGCTATCCATCACTATCCAGGACAAGACAAGGTGTGATGTCGAATCCCATATGCTCTGTAGACAGAACAAAGCGGCAGTCTTACAGATTAAACATACCCCCCCCCTCTCATTGTACTGGGATAATTTCCAGTCAATGTCTTTCTGACCATCAGGATTTCATTTTGGTACTTCTTCCTTCAAGGCTTGTCTGCTTTCTCTGCAGACTCAGCATCATTTCAGGTTTACAGCAAAGGATGTGTCAGGCACTCACTGCATTCAGAACAATAGAGAGGTTTTTTTCAGTTCAAACAGGAGAGGGAGAGAGCGCATTCCTTCCACTTCAAGATCTAAACACTTCTGCTAACTTCTCTCAAAAAAGAATCATGTAGGAGGCAAACACTTCCCGTTGTCAGGCAGAACACTGTCCCTGGCTAACCCACCGGTTGCCAGTTAACCAATCACACTGACTCCACTCCACCCCCCCCCCCCCCCAAAAGCTGGCTCCTACGATCTACTTGGTGCCGAGGAGTCTGGTTTCTCCTCTGCAATATACATAACCTGGGAGCCCAGTGTCCTGGCAAGCAGGCTGTTTCAATTTTAAGCCACCTGCTTAGAGGCACATCCTGATTATGGTCCACGGACCAAAATAATAAAATAGAAGACATGGGAACAAAAGAAATAAACGAAGGACGCTTACAAAACAAAGAAACCACATTATTGCTCTACAGTCCTCATTATATGATTGATATGTTTGTGGTAAACAGAAGAATGCAATGCATGAAACAAATGCAGAAACTTAAACCAATGTGGATTGAAATAGCAGAAACTGGAAGGGGCAGACTAAATTAGTAAAACATGCGATCTGATGTAGAATAAATTAAAATCCAGCCTCGACTGCCACATTAAGATATGAATCAGTTTAACTTGACTTCCCAATCACCCCCCCCGGCATAAGTGTCCTCTTTGAAATTAGTTTGGGTAGTCACATCATGGCACCAACTACCAGCAAGTCAGGATACTCATGTAGTCTACAAGAATAATGAATGCTGGAATCCTGTAGTCTATTTTTCATACTCGGTATTACTTTGTTTATTGAAGTGGGATGTCATTGTGGAAAGAATTAAATTTAAGTGTACATTCTTCTGCATTATGAACAGGGGTTTCATGTTTGAAATGTACTGCTTTGGAACATAAGTATAGAATATGAAATCTTTGCCCTCCTCTGTGCTTTGTTAAAATAATCGTCTATTGGCCAGTGTAGATTTCCAGCATCGTCTCCTGTAGATGGAGTTCTTAACTATTTGCCACAATGATTAAAATCGGTCACTTGATTGTACAGAACTTCAGAATTGCTGAGAAAAGAGACATGATCTCAAAGCTTTTCATCTTGCCCTCATCACAACGGATGCAAGAATGCCAAATTTCAAAGGGAGCAACAATTTATACATACTGCATGGGGTGCAGATTAGTCGACTGATTGGTCAGGGCATTGCTCTGATGAATGTACCATGGAACTATTATCTCCCACACTTTTTCTTTAATTCACAAATAAAATAGAATACCTAACATCTTCCTTTGCCTGCAGAGGACGGGTCCCTGTGGATGAATATGGGTAGCTTCGAGCAAGTGGAAGTCCATCATATTGGCACATTTAAAATTAACTAAAACTGAAGGGCACTAAGGGCAATTTAGCAGGTATTTTGCAAAAATGGGAGTCGGCTTGGAGGTGGTACCACAGTTTATGTCCAACAGCAAGCGTCATTATGACTTGAGACAAAGGCAGTCAACTGTTATATGAAAAGAAAACAAAAACAGAAAATACTGGACAACTGCAGCAGGTCTGACCGCATCGGTGGAGAGAGAAGGAAGCTAATGTTTTGAGTCTGGATGACTCTTTGTCAAAGCTGAAGAGAACTGGAAATAGGGTCAGATTTATACTGTTGTGGGGGGATGTGGAGTGGTGGGGGCTGGATAGAGGGCGAGCCATAGGTGGAGATTGACAAAGATGTTGTGGACAGAAAGACAAAAGGAATGTAAACGAGGGTGATGAAGGCTAAGAAGGGAGCTGATCGTGGCACATAAAGAGATTAGAATGTGTTCATGGCAGAACAAAGGTGAGCAGTGTGTCAAAAGACAACTAGGGGCAGGGAACAGGTGGCCCAAGTGGGGTGGGGGCAATGGTGAGGGAAAAACAGATCAATGGAAGAAATGAAAAATAAATTGATAGAAATAAAAATGGGGTGAAGGTAGAGGAGGGAGCTCACAGTCTGAAGTTGTTGAACTCCAATGTTAAATCCGGGAGGCTGTAACGTGCCTAATCGGAAGATGAGGCGCTGTTCTTCTAGTTTGTGCTAGGCTTCACTGGAACATTGCGGCAGGTCAAGGACAGATATGTGGATGTGAGAGCAAGACGGTGAGTTGAAATGGCAAGCGACAGGAAGGTCTGGGTCCTGGTTGTGGACGGACTGAAGGTGTTCTGCAAAATTGTCACCCAGTTTGCGTTTAGTCTCTCCACTGTAGAGTAGACTATTGTAATAGACCAGATTAGAGGAGATGCACATGAAGCGTTGCCTCAGGAGTGCTTAGGCTGTAGGATGGTGAGCATGGAGGAGGCAAAGGGACAGGTGTTCCACCTGTGATTGCATGGGAAGGTGCTGTGGGAAGAGGGTGAGGTGATGGTGGAGTGGCGCAGGGTATCTGGAGGGAACGATCCCTACGAAATGCTGAAGGAGGAGTGAGAATAGAATCATAGAATTTACAGTGCCAAAGGAGGCCATTTGGCCCATTAAATCTGCACCGGCCCTTGGAAAGAGCACCTACCTAAGCCCACACCTCCACGCTATCTCCACACCTTCACCCTATCCCCGTAACCCCATCTAACCTTTTTTTGTTTTGGACGCTAAGGGCAATTTAGCATAGCCAATCCACCCAACCTGCTCATCTTTGGCCTATGGGAGGAAACCGGAGCACCCGGAGGAAACCCACGTAGACATGGGGAGAACGTGCAGACTCCGCACAGACAGTGACCCAAGCCGGGAATCGAACCTGGGACCCTGGTGCTGTGAAGCAACTGTGCTACAGTGCTGCCCGAGTGAGGGGAAAATGTGTTTGGCGGTGGCATCATGCTGGAGTTGGCGGAACTGGCAGATGATTCTTTGAATGCGGAGGCTGGTGGGGTGAAAAGTGAGGACAAGGGGGACCCTATCCCTATTCTGGGAGGAGGGGAAGGAGTGAGAACAGAGGTGCGGGAGTTGGGTCGATTGGTTGAGAGTCCTGCCGACCACAGAGGGTGGGAAACCACGATTAAGGAAGTTTGAAGACGTGTCAGCAGCACCGTTTTGGAAAGTGGCATCATCAGAACTGATGTGGCGGAGGCAAAGGAACTGGGAGAGTGGGATGGTGTCCTTGCACTCTGTGGGGTGTGAAGAGCTGTAGTCAAGGTAGCTCTGGGAGTCGATGGATTTGGAATGGATACTAGTGGACAGTCTATCTCCAGAAATTAAAATATAAAGGTCAAGGAAGGGAAGCGAAGTGTCTGAGATGAACCATGTGAAGATGATAGACCCGTGGAAATTGGAAGCAAAATTAATACATTTTCCAGGTCCTGACGGGAACATGAAGCGGCACCGAAACAGCCATCAATGTACCGATAAAAAGAGTTGTGGGATAGGGACGGAGTAGGACTGGAACAAGCAATATTCCACATACCCCACAAATAGATAGGCAAAACTGGGACCCATATGGGTACCCATAGCCATTTGGTTTGGAGGAAATGAGACATGTTAAAAGGAGAACTGCATTGAAAAGGAACCGCATATGAAAAGAAAGAATGTGCAGGATTATAGGGAGAAGTTGGGGCAATGTCATGAGGTGAGTTACTCATTTGGAGGCCTGGTACAGACATGTTGGGCCAAATGGTCTCCTGTGCTGCAACAATCCTGTGATGAATAGCACAGCAATGTTAATTCAGGAAGATGAAGATGCAGTAAATTGGTTTCAATATAATATAAAGGTGTTTGTTTCCAGTAATGAACAGTATGAGCCAGTAATTATTCTATACTTGCCTCTAACTAGATTTAAATAGTTTAGGCAATTTGTTTTATACTAATTGATCAAAAAATACATTGTGGAGTTCTTGAACAATTTTCATCTTTTAACAACTTGCCCATCTTCATGAAATGAAATCAAGCATTTATTTTGTTGGCATATGTTTTAGCTTTTGCTCTGTTGCAGACAATAATCGAGTGCCTGAAGTACATTTGTACAGGTGACTTCCCTCCAGGAACCAAAGGACAAACATTCGTCCATGACCCAAAGGTAAGGCAGATTTGTGAAGGTGCCCATGATGCATTTTAACTGAATTGAAATGATTTACTCTGTTCCTTTTTAATTAAAATTATTTTTTATGATTCAAAAGGTGAGCATGCAACTTCTAGCTTTGTCAAATTCCAACACTCCCCATTATAATAACTAACTACAATTTCCAGCTTTTAAACCTGTTACCGTTACTTCATTGCAGTGTTAATGTAAGCCTACTTGTTGTGAAACTATTAATTATTGTTAAATGTAACAACTTCGGGCGCGTGGTGGCACAGTGGTTAGCACTGCTGCCTCAGGCATTGTGGACCCAGGTTCAAATCCCGGCCCTGGGTCATTGTCCGTGTGGAGTTTGCACATTCTCCCCGCGTCTGCGTGCGTTTCTCCCCCACAACCCAAAGATGTGCAGGGTGGGTGGATTGGCCATGCTAAATTACTTAATAAAAAAAAAAGTAACAACTTGTCTTCAACATCAATCATTTTTTCAAATGTTCGCCATGAATTATCGCATTGACAGTTTCAAATACTCGCATGTTGCTGATTTGAAATTCTGTGGTATTACCTGCTTATAAGCCACATTAGTTGTTATTAGTTAGTGTTAAATAACACCGATTTTAGTCTTGCTTCTGTTTGACAGACGATTTGTAGTTTGGGAATCCTGAAGGCAAATGCTTGGATTTGATGCTGCCTTCCCTTTATCAACAATAGCCTAACTGGAAGCTGACAACGAGGGAGGCAAAAAGATTATGTATTTTTGAAATAATGCCCTAAGTTAATTTTGGAATTCACAGAGGTTCTTCACATTATTCTAGGAAAACAAGATTAATATTTTTAACTGTGCTAATTGTAAATATGTTGGTTTAAAGTTGTAGTAGTCAGAGCTCTTCAGTTTTATTCATATTAGTAAAACAACTAAAATAATCCAACTTCAATTGGAAGTGGGTAGAGTTGTGACTGGCCTATGCTAGCATTTTGTCAATATGTTTTTGCTTCCTACATTCAGCTTGACCTATTCTCAGCTAATCTAAAGTGCAGTGGGCATGCTGTTGTATGTCACTACAGTGCTGTGGACATATGAACATGCAAACGAGCAGTAGGCCATGGCGTCTCTTGGTCCTGCTCTGTCATTTTATAGATCATGGCTGATCTGATTGTGGTTTCAACTCTGCTTTCCTGTCTATTATCTATACCCTTTGACTCCCATGTCAATTAAGAATCATCTAACGCCGTATTAAAAATATTGAATGACCCTGCCTCCACTCCTCTCTGGCAAGGAGAATTCCATAAACTAACAATGGTTTGTGAGAAAGGCCCTATATAAATGCAAGTTGTTGAACGCTGCAAATTTAGAGGTAAAATTGATATTTTACCAATAAGGATGCAGGAATTAAAGCCTCTCAGTCTTAAATGGGAGACCCCTTATTTCTAATTCTCCATTGCCATTGATATAGATTGTAAATAATCGAGACTGCACAGATCTCTGTGGCATTGCATTAGTTACAGCTTGCTGACCCGAAAATAACCCATTTATTCCTACACTTTGCTTCCTGTTGGCTAACCAATCCTCTATCCATGCTAATATGTTGTCCCCTACACCATGAGTTTTTATTTTGTGTAGTAACCTTTTCTGTGGAAGCTTATCGAATGGCTTTTGGAAATCACAAATACCACACCTACAGGTTCTCCTTTAGGTGTGGTGAGTAGTGTATTTAAAAAGCCTTACCTTTACAGGAGCAGCCTTCGGATTTCGGCGGCAGCGGTGCGCAGGGGCCTTCTGGGAGGTGAGTAGTGTATTTAAAAAGCCTTACCTTTACAGGAGCAGCCCTTTGGATTTCGGCGGCAGCGGTGCGCAGGGGCCTTCTGGGAGGTGAGTAGTGTATTTAAAAAGCCTTACCTTTACAGGAGCAGCCCTTTGGATTTCGGCGGCAGCGGTGCGCAGGGGCCTTCTTGGAGGTGAGTAGTGAATTTAAAAAGCCTTACCTTTACAGGAGCAGCCCTTTGGATTTCGGCGGCAGCGGTGCGCAGGGGCCTTCTGGGAGGTGAGTAGTGTATTTAAAAAGCCTTACCTTTACAGGAGCAGCCCTTTGGATTTCGGCGGCAGCGGTGCGCAGGGGCCTTCTTGGAGGTGAGTAGTGAATTTAAAAAGCCTTACCTTTACAGGAGCAGCCCTTTGGACTTCGGCGGCAGCGGTGCGCAGGGGCCTTCTTGGAGGTGAGTAGTGAATTTAAAAAGCCTTACCTTTACAGGAGCAGCCCTTTGGATTTCGGCGGCAGCGGTGCGCAGGGGCCTTCTGGGAGGTGAGTAGTGTATTTAAAAAGCCTTACCTTTACAGGAGCAGCCCTTTGGATTTCGGCGGCAGCGGTGCGCAGGGGCCTTCTTGGAGGTGAGTAGTGAATTTAAAAAGCCTTACCTTTACAGGAGCAGCCCTTTGGATTTCGGCGGCAGCGGTGCGCAGGGGCCTTCTGGGAGGTGAGTAGTGTATTTAAAAAGCCTTACCTTTACAGGAGCAGCCCTTTGGATTTCGGTGGCAGCGGTGCGCAGGGGCCTTCTTGGAGGTGAGTAGTGAATTTAAAAAGCCTTCCCTTTACAGGAGCAGCCCTTTGGATTTCGGCGGCAGCGGTGCGCAGGGGCCTTCTGGGAGGTGAGTAGTGTATTTAAAAAGCCTTACCTTTACAGGAGCAGCCCTTTGGATTTCGGCGGCAGCGGTGCGCAGGGGCCTTCTGGGAGGTGAGTAGTGAATTTAAAAAGCCTTACCTTTACAGGAGCAGCCCTTTGGATTTCGGCGGCAGCGGTGCGCAGGGGCCTTCTGGGAGGTGAGTAGTGTATTTAAAAAGCCTTACCCTTACAGGAGCAGCCCTTTGGATTTCGGCGGCAGCGGTGCGCAGGGGCCTTCTGGGAGGTGAGTAGTGTATTTAAAAAGCCTTGCCTGGTCCCGTGTCTGTTCTTCTTTTCTGTTTTATTTGTTTTTATATAAGGCGGGAACCGGAAGTTCGACCTCTGGCAAGTCCCCCCCCCCCCCCCCCCCCAACCAATAAATTCTGGTGGAGAGGGAACCCGAGACACTACACGTGTAGTGTCTCCCACCCGCCCTCCTCCTCTAACCTAATAATAAGACCCATTGGTGTAAGGTAAGTGCCATATTATATTATTATTATATTATTAGCATTGTGCAGGTCAAGGATCGGAGGTGGAGGAGCAGTCTCTGTCAGCGAGAGAACCTGAGAACATCTCAGACACTCGGAAGGTAAGAAGGTAAGTAAGTGATTTTTACTTTTATACCTTTTTTCAAATTGTGTGTGTCGGGGGGAAACTAAAGTGACATCACAGAAAAGCTGTGGCCAGAATGGCTGGTTGGGATTCTAACCTAAATTTTAAAAAAATTTGAGTATTTGGGAACTAATTAAACATAATAACTTAATTATAATTTAGAGGATATCTAAGCCAGAGATCGGAGAGTATTATAGTTAGCTATCGCATTTCTATTAGAAATCTAGTGCTAGGAAACAGATAGTTGACAGTAACTTTGCAATTTTAAAAAAAGTATTTAAAAAAAAAAAGACAAATTTTAATTAATTGACGCAATGTCAGTTAGAGGGGTGCTGTGCTCTGTGAGATGTGGCAGGTCCGGGAGGCTTCCAGCATCCCGGATGGCTTCATCTGCAGAAAGTGCACCCAACTGCAGCTCCTCACAGACCGCATGGTTCGGTTGGAGCAGCAATTGGATGCACTTAGGAGCATGCAGGTGGCGGAAAGCGTCATAGATCGCAGTTATGTAAATGTGGTCACTCCCAAGGTGCAGGCAGAGAAATGGGTGACCACCAGAAAGGGCAGGCAGTCAGTGCAGGAATCCCCTGTGGTTGTCCCCCTCTCGAACAGATATACCCCTTTGGATACTGTCGGGGGGGATAGCCTATCAGGGGAAAACAGCAGCAGCCAGAGCAGTGGCACCACGGCTGGCTCTGATGTTCAGAAGGGAGGGTCAAAGCGCAGTAGAGTAATAGTAATAGGGGACTCTATAGTCAGGGGCACAGATAGGCGCTTCTGTGGACGTGAAAGAGACTCCAGGATGGTATGTTGCCTCCCTGGTGCCAGGGTCCAGGATGTCTCCGAACGGGTAGAGGGAATCCTGAAGGGGGAGGGCAAACAGGCAGAGGTCGTTGTACATATTGGTACTAACGACATAGGCAGGAAGGGGCATGAGGTCCTGCAGCAGGAGTTCAGGGAGCTAGGCAGAAAGTTAAAAGACAGGACCTCAAGGGTTGTAATCTCGGGAGTACTCCCTGTGCCACGTGCCAGTGAGGCTAGAAATAGGAAGATAGAGCAGACAAACACGTGGCTAAACAGCTGGTGTAGGAGGGAGGGTTTCCGTTATCTGGACCACTGGGAGCTCTTCCGGGGCAGGTGTGACCTGTATAAGATGGACGGGTTGCATCTAAACCGGAGAGGCATAAATATCCTGGCCGCGAGGTTTGCTAGTGTCACACGGGAGGGTTTAAACTAGTATGGCAGGGGGGTGGGCACGGGAGCAATAGGTCAGAAGGTGAGAGCATTGAGGGAGAACTAGGGAATAGGGACAGTGTGGCTCTGAGGCAGAGCAGACGGGGAGAAGTTGCTGAACACAGCGGGTCTGGTGGCCTGAAGTGCATATGTTTTAATGCAAGGAGCATTACGGGTAAGGCAGATGAACTTAGAGCTTGGATTAGTACTTGGAACTATGATGTTGCCATTACAGAGACCTGGTTGAGGGAAGGGCAGGATTGGCAGCTAAACGTTCCAGGATTTAGATGTTTCAGGCGGGATAGAGGGGGATGTAAAAGGGGAGGCGGAGTTGCGCTACTTGTTCGGGAGAATATCACAGCTATACTGCGAGAGGACACCTCAGAGGGCAGTGAGGCTATATGGGTAGAGATCAGGAATAAGAAGGGTGCAGTCACAATGTTGGGGGTATACTACAGGCCTCCCAACAGCCAGCGGGAGATAGAGGAGCAGATAGGTAGACAGATTTTGGAAAAGAGTAAAAACAACAGGGTTGTGGTGATGGGAGACTTCAACTTCCCCAATATTGACTGGGACTCACTTAGTGCCAGGGGCTTAGACGGGGCGGAGTTTGTAAGGAGCATCCAGGAGGGCTTCTTAAAACAATATGTAAACAGTCCAACTAGGGAAGGGGCGGTACTGGACCTGGTATTGGGGAATGAGCCCGGCCAGGTGGTAGATGTTTCAGTAGGGGAGCATTTCGGTAACAGTGACCACAATTCAGTAAGTTTTAAAGTACTGGTGGACAAGGATAAGAGTGGTCCGAGGATGAATGTGCCAAATTGGGGGAAGGCTAATTATAACAATATTAGGCGGGAACTGAAGAACATAGATTGGGGGCGGATGTTTGAGGGCAAATCAACATCTGACATGTGGGAGGCTTTCAAGTGTCAGTTGAAAGGAATACAGGACAGGCATGTTCCTGTGAGGAAGAAAGATAAATACGGCAATTTTCGGGAACCTTGGATGACGAGTGATATTGTAGGCCTCGTCAAAAAGAAAAAGGAGGCATTTGTCAGGGCTAAAAGGCTGGGAACAGACGAAGCCTGTGTGGCATATAAGGAAAGTAGGAAGGAACTTAAGCAAGGAGTCAGGAGGGCTAGAAGGGGTCATGAAAAGTCATTGGCAAATAGGGTTAAGGAAAATCCCAAGGCTTTTTACACGTACATAAAAAGCAAGAGGGTAGCCAGGGAAAGGGTTGGCCCACTGAAGGATAGGCAAGGGAATCTGTGTGTGGAGCCAGATGAAATGGGCGAGGTACTAAATGAATACTTTGCATCAGTATTCACCAAAAAGAAGGAATTGGTAGATGTTGAGTCTGGAGAAGGGGGTGTAGATAGCCTGGGTCACATTGTGATCCAAAAAGACGAGGTGTTGGGTGTCTTAAAAAATATTAAGGTAGATAAGTCCCCAGGGCCTGATGGGATCTACCCCAGAATACTGAAGGAGGCTGGAGAGGAAATTGCTGAGGCCTTGACACAAATATTTGGATCCTCGCTGTCTTCAGGGGATGTCCCGGAGGACTGGAGAATAGCCAATGTTGTTCCTCTGTTTAAGAAGGGTAGCAAGGATAATCCCGGGAACTACAGGCCGGTGAGCCTTACTTCAGTGGTAGGGAAATTACTGGAGAGAATTCTTCGAGACAGGATCTACTCCCATTTGGAAGCAAATGGACGTATTAGTGAGAGGCAGCACGGTTTTGTGAAGGGGAGGTCATGTCTCACTAACTTGATAGAGTTTTTCGAGGAGGTCACTAAGATGATTGATGCAGGTAGGGCAGTAGATGTTGTCTATATGGACTTCAGTAAGGCCTTTGACAAGGTCCCTCATGGTAGACTAGTACAAAAGGTGAAGTCACACGGGATCAGGGGTGAACTGGCAAGGTGGATACAGAACTGGCTAGGCCATAGAAGGCAGAGGGTAGCAATGGAGGGATGCTTTTCTAATTGGAGGGCTGTGACCAGTGGTGTTCCACAGGGATCAGTGCTGGGACCTTTGCTCTTTGTAGTATATATAAATGATTTGGAGGAAAATGTAACTGGTCTGATTAGTAAGTTTGCAGACGACACAAAGGTTGGTGGAATTGCGGATAGCGATGAGGACTGTCTGAGGATACAGCAGGATTTAGATTGTCTGGAGACTTGGGCGGAGAGATGGCAGATGGAGTTTAATCTGGACAAATGTGAGGTAATGCATTTTGGAAGGGCTAATGCAGGTAGGGAATATACAGTGAATGGTAGAACCCTCAAGAGTATTGAAAGTCAAAGAGATCTAGGAGTACAGGTCCACAGGTCATTGAAAGGGGCAACACAGGTGGAGAAGGTAGTCAAGAAGGCATACGGCATGCTTGCCTTCATTGGCCGGGGCATTGAGTATAAGAATTGGCAAGTCATGTTGCAGCTGTATAGAACCTTAGTTAGGCCACACTTGGAGTATAGTGTTCAATTCTGGTCGCCACACTACCAGAAGGATGTGGAGGCTTTCGAGAGGGTGCAGAAGAGATTTACCAGAATGTTGCCTGGTATGGAGGGCATTAGCTATGAGGAGAGGTTGAATAAACTCGGTTTGTTCTCACTGGAACGAAGGAGGTTGAGGGGCGACCTGATAGAGGTATACAAAATTATGAGGGGCATAGACAGAGTGGATAGTCAGAGGCTTTTCCCCAGGGTAGAGGGGTCAATTACTAGGGGGCATAGGTTTAAGGTGAGAGGGGCAAGGTTTAGAGTAGATGTACGAGGCAAGTTTTTTACGCAGAGGGTAGTGGGTGCCTGGAACTCACTACCGGAGGAGGTAGTGGAAGCAGGGACGATAGTGACATTTAAGGGGCATCTTGACAAATATATGAATAGGATGGGAATAGAAGGATACGGACCCAGGAAGTGTAGAAGATTGTAGTTTAGTCGGGCAGTATGGTCGGCACGAGCTTGGAGGGCCGAAGGGCCTGTTCCTGTGCCGTACATTTCTTTGTTCTTTGTTTGTTTGTTTAGCCATGTTGCTTGTTACTTCCTTAGATTAGAAAGTAATAATAAATTAGTCAAACCCAATTTCCCTTTCACAAAACCATGTTGACTCCGCCTGATTGCATTAAGATTTTCTAAATGTCCTGCTGTAACGTTCTTAAAAATATTTTCCCAATGTCGGACAGTAGCTTGGTTTAGCATAGTAGCTGAAAGAATATTCATACAACAATGATGCATCAGTGAATCAGATTACCTGCTCTAATCCTGGAAAGATGATTGAAGCCACAAACCTGACTCTGGTGAGAGCGCTACCTATGATCAACCTGACAATGGCAGAGAAGGGAATTTATCTAAGAGTTCTCTTCATGTGGTGCAAAGAAAGTTGACCATGTTAATAGTTTTGAACTATTTGCCAACTGTTTCTTTGTATCTTCATTCCAGAAAACTGGATTCTAAACTGAATGTGAAAGAAAGTAAGCGCAGCGGTTGGGCTAATGTTACGCCTCATAATTTTAGATACATAGCGGAGGGTACAGCATCCGTGAGTCTCTGCTTCAGCTTCGGTTATGTCAACATCACAGACTAACATACGCATTTCAATATTTACGATTGGGCTTAACAATGTGATAATGAGCCGATAATCGGGTTTCTGATTTTGCTTGAGGGATTGATATTGGCTAAGACGTCAGGGGCAAGCCCTCTGTTCTTCTTCGAAATGGTGCCATGGGATCTTTTACATCCACCTGAACAGGTAGATGGACCTCATTTGACATCTTATCCAAAAGACAGCTCTACCAAAAGTGCAGTGCTCTCTTAGTACGAGATAATATAAGGGTGCTCTTTCCAAGAGCCGGTGCAGACCCGATGGGCCGAATGGCCTCCTGCACTGTAAATTCTATGATAATCTATGATAATATCTACCTTTCATGTTCTCATGTCCTGGAGTGGGACGTGAACCTAGAACCTTGTGGTTCGGAGGTGTAAATGCTATCAACTAAGCCAGAGCTGGGAGGGGATGTAATTTTGTTCAGAGACCAGGCAAGTCCAGAATGTGAGGCAAGTTGAGATGTACAGCAGGTGGAGAACAGAGATGGAATAGTTTGACACCACCTGAAATGATCCTTAATATTTTTTTCATTGTTTCAGCTTCTGTTGAAGCCATGTATGTTCTTGATTGAAATATCATGAATTATTCTTCTGACTGCAAATAAAAAGCCCTGACCATCTTAAAGGTAGACACGAAGTTGCCATGCAAATTCGGTTTGAATTCATTAATCTTTCTTAGAGGTTTTCATTATGATCTTGGCACTGAAACATTTTATGAACTTTTATTTCAACGAGTCAAGCTACGTACTTGGGCACAACTCTTATTGGATTCATTTTCTGGATGAATAAATGTGTTTAATCAACTATGGCCTGCTTCTTCATTCATTTAACTGTCTATGGAAACGAGAACCTGTGGTTGAGACTCGAACAGACTCCATCAAAGATTAAATGTAGAAAATTCCTGTCAAAATTAATAGGTCAGATTTGCACATGTATTTGAGGACTGCAGCTCAAAACAGTCATTGTTAACTTTTATCAAGTTCTGAAATTTGCAAGCAGGCCAAGAAGGAGAATGTGTGATGCTGAAAGATTATCCACCAGTTGCCAGGGAGGTGACTAATTTAAAAATAGCAAAATGATCTACTCATGCCCAAAAAGTAGTCGCCTTTATGAAAAAAGGAAGAGGTGCGAATCAGCCTGTCCTGCCCATGTTTTTCACCAGAAATTTGGTGTTAATGGACTTTTTCGCTCTATATTTTTAACATGTAATAATGTGCCAGAGGGCTAATCATTGCTCTTCACTGACCAAATGGGGTTGCCCCACTGGCGTGAGATTTATTTTCAGGTGAAATACATACAGTGCAGTATCTCAAGTCCGATTGTCTGAAAACTATTTGTCAATGTGCTATGTAACAATTTTAATGGCGTAAAATTAAATAAAAACTTATCTGACCAATTTGGCTAGGCATGGTGTGGTCCTGAACTAGCTATCCCCTTCGCTGCTTGTGCCCCGCCTATTCCTGTGCTCCAAAGAACCATTGACCCCCATCCAACCCAGCTTGAGTCGAACTGCCGGACCCGGAATCTGGCAAGGTATGTAACCAGCACGACCCTAGACCCGAGGTTGCCGGTTTTGAGACACTACCTGTAATTGCACATAAACAGAAGAACATTTGGAAATATTCAAGTAATTGAAGAGCTACAAGTTTTATCGTCAGGATGATTTTGCTGCAGTCCAGTAATCTGCAAGATTTTCTTGTACAAGTGAGGTGATATTTCTGGCCACTGTAGTTATCAGCCTTGGTTCAATGTTCACAGTCTCTAATCTGAGTGAGAAAGTTATGGGTTCAAGTTCCACTTGAGTGCACAAAATCTAGGCTGACATACCAGTGCAGTACTGAGGGGGTGCCGCACTGCCAAAGGTGCAAGCTTTGGGATGAGAGGTTAAACCGCGGATGGAAAAGGTCTGTGGCACTGCTTTGAAGAAGAGTTGGAGATTCTTCCCATAATCCGAGACAATGTTTATCCCTCAACCAACATCATGTAAACTGATTATCTGGTCATTATCCCACAAAAATGTTGACCTGTCTGTGTTAAAAACGCTTGCTGCATCTGGAATTTAAAACTGTTCCAATTATATTGCTGCTTGTTTAAATTAGCAGCGTATATTTTGTATACCCAACATTGAACTTTATTGAAATCCTAATATCGCCTGAATATAAACGACTAGTAGAGAGCTTCATATGGAATGTTGTTTTGTATGGATGGACCATACGGAAGGAGGATCTCGACTTGCTAAATAGCTATGAAATGTGTGTTTGGAGGAGAATAGAAAGGATCAGCTGGTCAGTAAAGCAAACAAAAACCCATCTGGTTCACTAATGTCCTTTCGGGAAGGAAATTTGCCGTTCTTACCTGGTCTGGCCTACATGTGACTCCAGATCCACAGCAACGCGGCTGACTCTCAATGGCCCCTGAAATGGAGGGCAGTTAGGGGTGGGCAATAAATGCTGGCCCAGTCAACGACACCCGCGTCTCGGAAAATTAGTTTAAAAAAAGATGAAACATTGTGGAGAGTGAATGAGCAAAGTCATACGTTGAGCTTAATTAGGAAAAGGCAGAGAAATTGTGCAGGGTATATCTCAAGAGGAAACAGACTTGTGAGAGACATTATGGAGGGAAGATTGCAAGGAAGGAGGAACAGTGAAGAGGAGAATATTAATGTTGAAAGGCTTGAACATTGAAGGAAGGTATTGGCAAATGAAAAAAGTCGCACAGGACAGAGAGACGGGGAAAGACTACTATGAGCCAAGGACCTTCCTTCAGGCAGAACATGCATCATGTTGATGCTAAGTGGTTGTTTGAAAACTAAAATTGAAGCTCTGAGAAAAGATTTGTGCACTTAAAATGTGCATGGGACGGCTTTGTTCAAATTTATTTAATGCTGTCCACCAAATTAGTACAACATGGTTACATGGTTTCTCACCTTTGAAAAATATTCAGCTCTTGTATTGGTTCAGCCAAAGTGAATAACTTCAGACTTCCCTACATTAGAACCCAACTTCCCTCTTGTTGGCTACTTGAAAATGCCTCATTTATGCCCACTCTTCTATATGTTAACCAAACCTATATATATGCCAATATGTTTACTCCCAATTCCATGAGCCCTTACCTTGCCTATGTACATCACCAAATCAAGTGCCCTTTGGAAATCCAGATATATTTTATCTACTGGTTCTCTTTTATCCATCCTACTAGTGACAAAAAAACTCCAATAAATTTGGAAAACAAGATTTCACTTTAATAAAACCATGTTGAGTTCTAATCACGTGGCACCATTTTCACGAAGACAGAGAGCCTCGATGTGGAAAATCAGACCTTTGATTTTTGGATTTGTTTATTGTCACGTGTACCAAGGTACAGTGTGCAGCTCAAACAGATCATTTAATACATGAAAAGAAAAACATAATAGGGCAACACAAGGTACACAATGTAAATACTTAGACATCGGCATTGGGTGAAACATACAGAAATGTATTAAGTTACTGTGAAAATCGCCACATGACGCTGCCTGTTCTGGTACACTGAGGAAGAATTCAGAATGTCCAATTCACCTAAGAAGCACGTCTTTCGGGACTTATGGGAGGAAACTGGGGCACCCGGAGGAAATCCACGCAGACACGGGGAGAACATGCAGACTCTGCACAGGCAGTGATCCAAGCAGAGAATCGAACTTGGGTCCCTGGCGCTGTGGAGCAACAGTGCTACCGTGCCGCCCAATGATGAAGCTGATAGACAATTGACTAAAAGTTATCAACAGCTTATATGCATGATTTTCTATTGACGTTTCAGATAACTATAACTAGTTATAGGACAATATTGTTTACTTTTAATAAAGGTTGCCCATGAAACTGATGTGCGAGCGCAAATCCGTCTCCAGTTTCGAGATGTGAATGGAGGAGTAGTGGCTGTGCAGAGGTCAATGCTTTGCACACAGAAAGGAAAAAAGATAGAATTCAAAACGCTGGAGGGGGTGATCACACGAATGAAGTGAGTGCTGGCCCGGACCTTGTGCATTTTGTAGTTGAGTTCACCAGTTAACTATCTCTTCACAATTTATTGTGGTTACTGATAAATGTCTTGTGACATATGTCAACAATCATTGTGACCTTGTGTACCAAGCGTGTATTGGTCAATGACCAGGTTCTTGGGTATTGTTGCAGCGGCAGCAGTGGAGAGGAGGAAATTCTGATTTCAGCAGTGTTGGTAGAATGTTTTGAAACACTGTTGGAAAAATTGGTGAAGTGTGGAAAGAAAATGACATTTTGCAGAGTAAATAGTGAGTGTCCCACTGGGAGCAAACAGTGAGTGTCCCATACAATCCAACTGGGTGTAACCAGTGAGTGTCCCATACTGTCCAGTTGCGAATGAATATTGGGAGTACCGTACTGTCCAACTGGGAACAAACAATGAGCGCCCCTTACTGTCCAACTGGGAGTGTCCCATACTGTCCAGTTGGGAGTAATTAGCGAGTGTCCCTTAACTGTCCAACTGGGAGTACCTCATGTGTGTCCCTTACTGCCCAACTGGGAGTAAACAGTGAGTGTCCTTTCCTGTCCAACTGGGAGTAAACAGTGAGTGTCCCTTACTGTCCAGCTGGGAGAAAACAGTGAGTGTCCCTTACTGCCCAACTGGGAGTAAACAGCGAGTGTCCCTTCCTGTCCAACTGGGAGTAAACAGTGAGTGTCCCTTACTGTCCAGCTGGGAGAAAACAGTGAGTGCCCCTTACTGTCCAACCGGGAGTAAACAGTGAGTGTCCTTTTCTGTCCAACTGGGAGTAACTCATGTGTGTCCCTTACTGTCCAACTGGGAGTAAACAGCGAGAGTCCCTTCCTGTCCAACTGGGAGTAAACAGCGAGTGTCCCTTCCTGTCCAACTGGGAGTAACTCGTGTGTCCCTTACTGTCCAACTGGGAGTAAACAGTGAGTGTCCCTTACTGTCCAGCTGGGAGTAAACAGTGAGTGTCCCTTACTGTCCAGCTGGGAGTAAACAGCGAGAGTCCCTTCCTGTCCAACTGGGAGTAAACAGCGAGTGTCCCTTCCTGTCCAACTGGGAGTAACTCGTGTGTCCCTTACTGTCCAACTGGGAGTAAACAGTGAGTGTCCCTTACTGTCCAGCTGGGAGTAAACAGTGAGTGTCCCTTACTGTCCAGCTGGGAGAAAACAGTGAGTGCCCCTTAGTCCAGCTGGGAGTAAACAGTGAGTGTCTCCTACTGTCCAGCTGGTAGTAAATAGTGAGTGTCCCTTACTGTCCAGCTGGCTGGAAATAGTGAGAGTCCCTTACTGTCCAGCTGGGGGAAATTAGTGAGTGCCTTCACTGCCCAGCTGCCACCAAATAGTGAGTGGCCCTTACTGTCCAGCTGGGAGAAATTTGTGAGTGTCCCTTACTGTCCAGCTGGTAGTAAATAGTGAGTGTCCCTTACTGTCCAGCTGGTAGTAAATAGTGAGTGTCCCTTACTGTCCAGCTGGTAGTAAATAGTGAGTGTCCCTTACTGTCCAGCTGGGAGTAAACAGTGAGTGTCCCTTACTGCCCAACTGGCAGTAAATAGTGAGTGACCCTTACTGTCCAACTGGGAGTAAATAGTGAGTGTCCCTTACTGTCCAGCTGGGAGTAAATAGTGAGTGTCCCTTACTGTCCAGCTGGTAGTAAATAGTGAGTGTCCCTTACTGTCCAGCTGGGAGTAAACAGTGAGTGTCCCTTACTGCCCAACTGGGAGTAAATAGTGAGTGACCCTTACTGTCCAGCTGGTAGTAAATAATGAGAGTCCCTTCCTGTCCAGCTGGGAGTAATTAGTGAGTGTCTCTTACTGTTGAGTTGGACATGTATAGTGAATGTCCCTTGCTATCAGCTGGGGTTAAAATGTGAGTGTCTCTGTTATTCAGGTTGAAGTAGTGAGTACGACTGCTGTGCAACTCTGGTATAGCTGTCGAAGTAGCCATGTCTGTTTGTCTCACAGGTGATCCGACCTTGGAGAGAGAATGTGGATTTTGATGTGTGTTTGTGTTATGAAGGATGGTGTTCAGAAAGGACAAGTAATTTTGATAAATCCTTGAAAATCTTTTGCAATTTTTAAAGGCACGGGGAGAAAGTGAGCTTGAGTTCGAAATGTGCAGAGATGGACCGAGAGATGATCAGCGCCTTGGGTGTATCAAAATCTGTGTTAAACAATGTCATTTTCTGTCATCAAGAAGATTCAAACTGGCCTTTGAGTGAAGGAAAAGCTCTGAAACAGAAATTTGATGAGATTTTCTCAGCTACAAGGTGAGTTATTTTCTCCACCGATTTCCAGAAAAATGTTCCTTTAATGGATGGGTAGGGTTGAGTGTATCCTTCTAGCAATGACTTAGGTGTAAGTGAATGTCTTTATTTGTAGAAGTCATGTTTCACTGGAAGTGCTTATCGCCTGCTTCTTGATATGTACTGACCTGCAAACAACAGGGAAGAATGTTGGACTTAATTACGTCCGATCTTTGCATGCCATAGATCATGATGGTACCTTGCCCCACATACACTCTGATCTATTTCTGGTTTTTATGTAAGTTTTCCTTGAATAGCCTGTGCTGCCCATGATTGGAATCCTGACCTTAACTTGCAAAGTATCCAGGATGGAGTGGGCCCAGGGTGAACAACAAACATTTCATTTCTCGGGAATAGTCTACATGAATCATTCAGTCTTCCAAGTTAACGTTTGGGAATTTTTCCTGACAATGTTGTATGACTAATTGGGTTTCTTTCTGAATACTTATGAAAGTATTTTGGATGCTGTAAGTCTGAAATAGAAACAGAAAATACCTTGCAGCAGTGCTGACCCTTCAATGAAAGTGCTCCCTTGGTGATTGTCTCTGTTTAAAAATGCAAAAGTGAACATGCAATTGGCATGTGAAGGTTGTCTTCAGAGGTTTACCATGAACAGCCAGGTTGAATTAATGCATAATCTCTATTTTTCCCTTTTTACTGCAGATATATTAAAGCATTGGAAACGTTGCGCCAGGTCCGCTTGAAACAGTCACAGTCAGTCCGGGAGTACCAAACGGAGCTCAAGTACCTGAAGCAAAACAAAGAAAAAGCCCACGAAATTCAGGGTCAGCTGGCTGACAAAGAGACCCAGCTGGCTGCTTCGAAGGAAAATGTCCAATCAATTGAAAACCGGATTGCTCCCTTAGAGGTGATGTTTTTTCATTGCAGCCACTTGTAGCCTGGAAGGTTGTGTCTGGGTTTCTTTTTATATAAAACAGCAAATATATGTGTGACAAGGAAACTGAGGAAAAAGCTTACTGATAAATTTGCTTACAGGTATTGGGCTGGATTCTCGGCAGCCCTGAGCCACAATCACGTTTGGTGCGGGGGCGGAGAATCTGCGTTCACGACCGAATCGCGTCCGGCAATTCTCCAGGCCCCAGAGAATCGCTCGTCCGTGAATCACGCCGCGCGTCTGGGGGGCCTTTGAGGCCCTCCCAGTGATACTCGCTCCCAACTGGCCGATTTCCGAAGGCGTGGTTCTAACTACATATGGCTGCTCGTGACACTCGCGTGGCGGCTGCGGACTCAGTCTGTGGCCGCCCTGGTGAAGGGCGGGGGGGGATCCAGCACCGGGGGGAGGGGGGGGGGGGGGGGGGGGGGGCCTTATGGGCGGACGGGGCAGCGATCGGGTCGGTCCGGTGCAGGGGCGCGCGCCTGATCGGGGAACCTTGTTTCTTTGTGATGGTCCGCTGTCCGGGTCCGTCATGGCGTTCGGCGAAGCCGTCGCCATGCGCAGACTCGGAACCGGAAGTGCAGGGCCCTATCTGCAGCCAAAGCTGCAGGTGAAGCACTTCGTCCCTGCCAGCTCCTGCAGGTAAACAAATCGCTCTTTATTTTTTGCAGGAAACTGGGCAGTGAAATGGCAGTGTTTTTATGCCGGCGTGGGGACACAGCCCCATTTTTGTAGAATCCAGCCCATTGTCTTTCTGAGTATTTGGATAAAGAAAATCAGCAGTGTTTGAATCCTGTTTGAAAGGTGCCATGGAGTCATACAAATTTGATATAAAATAAATACGCCAGTTATTTTCCCCAGTTATGAAAAGAACTTCTTAATAGAACTACTCTGCAATCGCACCAGCATAAATGGAAAGTGACTTCTTGCCCCAATATCTGCTGTGGCGAGGTTGTTGAAGAGGGGTCCTTTGGCTTTACTACTACCTTAAATATTTTTCAGTAAAAGATACCTTTTTCTTAAGTCTAGCAATTTATATGCTTGGAATTGTAAACATTTTTACAGGAACATCCAAGTTTTGTGAATGCTGGAAGTCTTAAATAAATTTTGCTGCAAATGCACTTTATGTAATATTTGCTCTTTTGCCTCCTCTTTCCTCGTTATCCAAAGCCTCAAACACTCCTTCTCGGTGAAGCAGCGATTTACATGTACTGTGTTGTAATATGATACGTGGCGATGTTTGATTGAGAGCTTGAGACCTGGATGTCCAAACATGAACCATTTATTCTTAATCTTCATCTATTCACAACTCCAAATTATGGTCACTACAGATAGGCTACTTAGTTAAGAGTGCTGTACCCAGACTGTTCCCCCAGACCCTCTTACCATATTAACCTTTGCTCTGCAAATACCATTACATTATAATGCATGCAGGCACATAACACAGCGTGTCCCTTTCAATTTAGTTTGCTGTATTCACTGCATGCAATATGACCTCATCTACACCAGATACCAAATGCAGATTGGGTGACCGTTTTGCGGGACATGCCTACTCAGACCACAAGCATGAACCTGAGCTTCCAGTGATTTGTCATTTTAATTGCCTTGCTTTTGCGCTGACATACCTGTCCTCGGCTTGCTGCATTATTTCAGTGTAGTTCAAAGTAAATCTCTCAATTAGGCTTCTGACTCAACACAGAGTTCACCAATTTTGGATCATAAACTTTGACCTTCCATTTTGTCGTCTCCTTTTTGCATTTTTTGATTTTTCTGTTATTTTTGCTTTCAAACAAATAGCATGCCTGCTCTTGGCATGTTTTGCCCTATTACCATTCTCTTCGGCCCTGTATTATCTTCTGTCATTCAGTCTGTCATGCCTTCCACCTAATCACTGACCTTTTGTACTTGATCCACCCATCCCTTGCTCAAAACCTATTACATTTCTAATGGTTCCCAATTCTGATGAAAAGTCATCAACCAAAAACATTAGATGGAATCTTGAGAAGATCTCGGGAGCGGGAAATGAGATGGGCATGGGCACGTGATTGAGCTGGAGGCAAAATGTCAGCTTCCTGACAGTGGAGTAAAATTTGAAGATTTGAGAGTTGAGGACCCACAGAGGCTGGGTCAAGGTCCAACAGACCCACCATCTGAAGTACCGCTCCTGGCGCCTCCTATTGGTCAGCGGAACAATGAGGCACAGGATGTGACGTTAGGAAAACTATCTGGTTGGAAATCTGCCATCCTGACCTGGTCTGGCCTACATGTGATTCCAGGTCCACAGCAATGTGATTGACTCTTAACTCCCCTCAAAAATGGTCAAGCAAACCACTCAATTCAAGGGCAGTTAGGGACATACAACAAATGCTGGCCTTTTCCTTTGGGCAACACGGTAGCACAAGTGACTAGCACTGTGGCTTCACAGCGCCAGGGTCCCAAGTTCGATTCCCCACTGGGTCACTGTCTGTGCGGAGTCGGCACGTTCTCCCCGTGTCTGCGTGGGTTTCCTCCGGGTGCTCCGGTTTTCTCCCACAGTCCAACGACGTGCAGGTTAGGTGGATAGGCCATGCTAAATTGCCCTTAGTGTCCAAAAGGTTAGGAGGGGTTATTGGGTTACAGGGATAGGGTGGAAGTGAGAGATAAGTGGGTCGGTGCAGACCCGATGGGCCGAATGGCCTCCTTCTGCACTGTATGTTCTATGTTCCAGTGATGCCCACATCCCATGAAATAATTTTTTAACATGCCGCAAGAGGTTGAGCTATCCAACTACTTTTTATTTGCATGTAAAAAGGAAAATTTCAATCCCAACACCTCACCCCCCCCCCCCTCACCCCCCCCCCCCCCCCCCCCCCCCCCCCATCCTTCAACCTGGCACTCTTCATCGAGCTTCAGCTGAAGGCTCGATCCAAAACCCCAAATGAGCAAAACCCAACCAAAGACAGATACAGAATCTACGGCACAGAAACACACCTTTGTGCCCAACAGGCCTATGGCAGCATTTATGCTGGGGATGCTGGATCCGTATCATATTTGCTAGGGACAAACAATACAGATATAAAATTGATAAAACCTGATTCCAGCTGGCCAGACTTGACTGAATCAGTCCTCAGTTAACAGAGCCATCAGGATACTGCACTGGTCCCAGTTACTCGAAAAAGACACTGTACTGGTAAATTTGAACAGGTATCTGTTGTCATGGAGAATTTGACCACATTTTAAAAAAGTTCTGGTCCCATGTTTCTTAAAAGGTGAACACTCAAGTGCACCAACACCTTTAGATTGGATCAAGGCTCAAAGTATGCAAAAGTGTTGAAGATGTTTTAAGCCCCCTTCACCCCCTGATAAACATCAAGCTTGCTGCTTTTAACTTGCAACTTCCAGCATAAAATGGTCTGACGGGTTTGTTTCCTGTGGGTCTTTTGCAATTTTCAGTTAAATTTGATTTCAATCTCTTCAAAAGGTGTGAAGTTGTGGTGGGTGCAGCTTCAACAAGTTTGATGCTCAAACAATTTTAACGTAGCAGAATTGGTTTATTTACATGCAAATACACTCAAAAGGCAGCAACATATTGAAATACACTGATGGGTCATCCTGTAATATTTCTGTTCCTGGCAGCACAGCAGCATAAGCAGAAGGTAGCTGTCATTTTCTGGTCTGACATCAGGTGCAGACAGTCACCATGCAAACCTCGCACAGCTACTGAATCACCCCAGTGTGTCTTGCGTTCCCAGCTAAAGAAAAGCCTCACAGGAGTACCTGGTCAGGAAAAGTGTTTCCTAACTTCTCTCCGAAATGGCCCAGCTCTGATTCTACGATTATGACTTCTTGTCCTAGGCTCTCCCACCAATGGAAAATGTTTCGTTACCGAGCAAATTGATTCCTCTCAAAATCCTTTAAAAAAAACCACAATCACTCCTTAACCTTCTGTATTCCAGGCGATGCAAGTCTAGGTTTTGTAATATTTCCACATCATCTAACCCATGAAACAGCCCTGTGGAATTTGAACCCCTGTCCCTGGAGCAATCTGTGCCTCTGGATTACTAGCCCAGTGACATTACCAGTAAAACGTATGATGGTCAATGTGCTGAGTAGCCAGGGAGTGCCTTGTCTTTCCAGCAGAGAAACATAACTGCATTGGGATGATTTTGTCCGATAGGTATTAGTAACTGGTCCCAGGTGCAGCTACAAACACATATTCATTCATTTTAGAATAAAATTCCAGAATACATGCACACAAGTAAATGCTCTTCAACGTGTAGATTTACTTAGCATCTACTATCAGTCAGTAACTAAGGAAGGAAAGAACTTGCAATGATCAGATAAGTGTCCGCACACTGCTTTTCATCTCACCATTTTCCCAACAAACACACACAAAGTTTGAAGTTCACGTGCATACGCCTTGTGAATGTATGGAGTTCACATTGCCAAGGACAGTGCCCATCATTCGTTTTATAATTGTTAATCAGAAGTATAATCAGCCACATCTGAATTTTCAGTTAACCAACCACGTGGACAACATTGCATTGGGGAATCTTTTTTTAAAATGCATCACATTATTCTACTTGAGCTCGTCCTGCAAAGAGCTAAATTGTACCATTATTAGAGTTGGAATGGGTGCAGTGTGGCAAACGTTGTGCTGCAGTGGAATTGGCACTGTACCCTTTCACTTCCCTGGGTGGGATTGAAACTAGACTTGGGTTTGATAAGATGGAAGTATCCTTTTTTATTTCTCCTTTTAAGGGCCTTGCATGAAATGATTTTGAGTAGTTCAGTTTAGTTCTAAGCAGGTGGGAGGGAGGTCGTGGCACAATAGTATTGTCACTGGACTCGTATACCAGAGACCCAGGGTGATCCTCTGTGGACCTAGGCTTGAATCCCACCATGACAGTATGGTGGAATTTGAATTCCGTAAGAACCTGGATTGAATGAAAAGTCTAATAACGTTTAACACCCATCTGGATAACTGATGCTCTCTAGGGAAGAAAATCTGCCATCCTTGTCTGGTCTACATGTGACTCCAGACCCTCAGCAATGGCCGAGCGAGCTCAACGGCAATTAGGAATGCCAGTGACACCCAGTTCCAAAAAATAAAAAAAATCTTGTCGAGTTGGCAGTTTTGTTCACTGTGGGCATGTTTTTTTGAATTGCATTTAAGTCATGCTATTAGGTTAAGTGGAAGGAGATGCACAATGCATTTATGCTTCATCAAGGAACACTAAGCGGATGCTACTGGGTATCAAAGGTTGGGAGGGCGAAGAATCATATTCCATTCCTAATACTTTGATAAAAATGTGATCGATTTGACTCATTTTCTCCCCCGAAATGCAAATTTTAGCTGTCTTTTTGGGGCAAATGTGGCCAAAGGTTTGTATTACTTTTTGACAATTCATGATTACTTATTGCACTTGGGTAATGAATCCCTCTGTCAATTGTGTAGAGCATCTTCAGTGCTGGAGCAAAGAATAAAATGGCTGAGCGTGTAGAATAAACGTATTTCCTTGTGCTACCAACTTTGTGGAATATATATTTAACTAAAGATTCCAAAGACACCAAGAATATTCCAAATATTTGTTTACGCCATCTGGATGCTGTTATTTGATAAGGATGGAACTTGATGAGCCAAATGGCTAATTTTCACTCTATCATTAGTGCTATAATCACCCTGTTTCTGTTTCCTTTCCAATACTAGTGCAGAAATGTGATCTTGAGGGTGCCTAGAGATTAGGCGAGTTTCAACAGGCCTTTTGACAATGGTTGGTGGGGAGGGGTGGGAATGTTGCAGCTGAGTGGATCCTCTTCTCGTCCGATATCGATAACGCTTGATACCCTGGCTGAGATTAGTTAATTTAGCAGAAGCAAATGATCAAATTTTGCACCTTGTGCTCCATATGGCTGTGGCGTACGTGGGATGCAGGATTTCACACTAATGCACACGTATAGGAATAAAGGGTTATGGTGTTCGGGTGGGGAAGTGGAGCTGAGTCCACAAAAGATGAGCCATGATCTCATTGAATGGCGGAGCAGACTCGAAGGGCCAGATGGCCTACTCTTGCTCCTAGTTCTTATGTTCTTATGTATGGCTGTGGAGTATACTGCTGCAAAGCGTCTATCTGTAATGTTTTGACTGGCTGCTCGTGTTCAAGTGACCCAAGATTATTTGTCTTGGCAAGGGTGTTTAAAATGAGTTTTAAAGGCAAGTCGAATAAGTGCATGAGGAAAGAAATGCTGATAGGATGGGAGGAGGCTCGTGTGAAGCATAAACACCAGCACCGATCAGTTGGGTCAAGTAGCCTATTACTGTGCTGCATGTTTTATGCAATGTAGATTAAAGTCAAAGTGTTTATTTGCCTTTGCAATTTTAGGTGACGGTTATAATCTGTTTGAATTTTGACTTTGCAATTTGTTTCTCATGATGGGATTGCTGCTCTGTAATTGCATGCATTGGCTGGGTCTTTCCAGTCCGGTCTGTGATGGGATCATCGCAGGGATGATGGAAAATTACACGGAGCTGCTAAATAACTATCCGTTGACTTTGTGTAGGAATTTTGTGGGGCCAGGAAATCCTGTTAATTGTTTCTGCTATGAACTTAGTAACTGGGCTGTTTGTAATTCTTCTTTCATTCCTGTTTCTTCAAATGGCAGATTTGATAGCACATTTTGTGTCATAGAATTTACAGTACAGAAGGAGGCCATTCGGCCCATCGGGTCTACACCGGCCTCTGAAAGAACATCCTATCTAAGCCCACACCTCCATCCTATCCTTGTAACCCAGCAACCTCACCTAACTTTTGGACACTACGGAGCAATTTTGCACTCAATCTCCTAACCCGCTTTGGACTGTGGGAGGAAACCGGAGCGCCAGGAGGAAACCCATGCAGACATGGGGAGAACGTGCAGACTCCACACTGAGCGGCTGCTACTGGGTATCGCACCTGGGTCCCTGGCGCTGTGAAGCAACAGCAGTAACCACTGTGCTACTGTGCCGCCCTTGTTGGATGAATCTAAATGTAAAGTCCATCTCTTGATGACCTGCTTTGTGATTGTTTGCTTCCTATCTGTAGCTTCCTCTCGAAATAGAAATAACAGATTATTTAAATAATTGTATTCTCCGAAGAGGAACTATTATTTAAACTAAAGGAGTCAGACACTGGCGAGCTTTCCCAACCTCAGAAGGTGGAACAATTCAATGTGCCGTGTTCTCTGAAGCAACCTCCACAGTGCACCTTTAAAGACATCAGTGAACCAGTTAGATTTTACCGACAATCCATTAGCTTTATGGGTACTGTTATTGATGCTTGCATTTGTTTATTTAATTGAATTGAAATTCACAAACTGCCGTAGTGGGATTTAAGGCCTGGTTTATTGGTTCAAGCCTCTGGGTTATACATAGGGCTATATGGCTTTAAACTTTAAAAAAAAGGGGAGGGGTTCAGGTGAGGGTAAACTTATAAATCAATAGCAAAAATGTCGAAGTCGTAGAACCGTCGAACAATTTGGATAAACATAAAAGAGTGCATCGGAAGGGACAAACAATTCAACTGTAATAGTGCATCAGCAAATATGGTCAAATCTGTGCAAAATGGTTAAATGGTTAGAATTAAACGCACTTTGTCTGATTCTGAAGCATTTTTAACAAGATAGATGAACTTGTGGCAGAAATTGTTGTACCTTCTAAACTAGTCTGTATTTGACCCATATACGATGGACAAATTACCACAAGTTGCTTAGTACAATAATAGTTTATTTCACACACACAAAGTTAATGTTAATCAATCACACACACATACGAGTTGAGCTCTTAAGCTAATACACTAGAAAGACCTTAACTTAACTTCCAGGTGATTGGCAAGTACAGAGCAGACATGGCCTCATCTGGAATTATGTTGTCTGGCAGTGCTGGATGTCTGTTGCTGATCGTGTGTGTCTTCGGCTCTGGTCCCTCTGTGGATGGCGTGGATGGTCCTCTGCTTGGCTGGTGAAGGGGTCACCGTTGTTGTCGTCAGTCAAATGCTGCAGTCGAGAGAGCGAATGGTGGGCTGCGCAGCACCTTTTATCCTTTGGGAATTCCGCACGCTTGTGGGCGGTCCCAGGTGAATTGTTCAATCAATCGATCGGGGCTCAATCACTCTGATCGATCGCAACCAATTAAGGGTTGCCAGCTTGATGGCTGGGCAGGTCCTGGTCAGCCATGGCCATTAGTGTCCAAGGCACATAGGCCTTCCCAAATAAGGAAAATAGATGCCACCAAGTCTGACACTTATTGTTAGTTTCTGCCTGGAGCCCATTGTTCCGGGATGGCCTTTTTAATGGTATTTTCTCTGTGTCAGTTTCTGCAAAAGTCTGAGCTGCAGCCTTTGTATATTTACAGGCTGCAGCCTGTCTGTGTTCTGTCTTTGGCCAAATTTCCCATCGATCTTTGTGGTGGCCATTTTAGGTGGCCACTAAATAAATGAATATACCTAAAAACCATTATGGAGACGTGGTTGCATGATGCATAATAAAGAGGGATGTTCTTGGTTCTGAAAAGCAGGAAGTAATAGATCTGAGTGAAAATTGAAAAGGGGAGGGGGAAGAAAGCATTGATAGGGAGTAGTTTATTAGCCCCTTATAATAGTTTTACTGATGGATGGAGTATCACCGTATAAACCCATGAAAAAGTCTAGTTTCTAAGATTAAATTTTTAGCCAACAAATAGGGGATCAATTTTTACATGAGTAATAGTTTTGAAGGGTTGAAATACATGGAAATTTCTTAATTTGAGGGTCATTCAGTAAATTTGGTGGGGGAAGATGATGGCATAATGATAATCTCACTGGACTAGTCACCATATGCCCTAGCTAATGCCATAGAGAAAACCTTAAAACCATAGCAGCTGGTGGAAGTCAAATTCAGGGAATAAAATCTGGAATTGAAAGCAAGCCTCCAAAATGAAGTGCCATGAAACTATCATTAATTGACAAAGAAATCCATCTGGTTCATTGATGTCCTTTAGGGAAGGAAATTTGCCATCCTTGCCTGGCCTACACGTGACTTCAGGTGTGCAGTAATGGGGCTGGTTTAGCACACTGGGCTAAATAGCTGGCTTTTAAAGCAGGCCAGCAGCAAGGTTCAATTCCCGTACCAGCCTCCCCGAACAGGTGCCGGAATGTGGTGACTAGGGGCTTTTCACAGTAACTTCGTTTGAAGCCTACTTGTAACAGCGATTTTCATTTCATGTGGATTTTAACTGCCCTCTGAAAAGGCTGAGCAAACCATTCACATCAGGGGCAGTTAGGAATGAGCAATAAATGCTGGCCTTGCCGACCCCAGCTACATCCCATGAAAGAATTTCAAAAACTCCTGCTTCTATTTCTTTTGTTCTTATCGATTACCAGTCTATTAACTTAACTACTGTACTTCCATACCTGTAGAATTTCTGGTGTTGTCTTTGTATTTATTGTACATTATTGCATTGGCTATGCGTAACACCTAGTTGGACTTATTTAAGCTGGCCTGTTGTGAACTGGATTGTTTTTTTTTTTTACAGGAGCGTTTGTTGCAAATTGACCAAAACTTGACTAAAGTGATGAAGCTTGACAATGACATCAAAGCTCTTGAAAGCAGGAAAAAGCAAATGGAGGAGGACAATCGAGAACTGGAGGAGAAAATGGAGCAGGTTAGTCTCTGTTATGTTAAGCCAGCGCCGATGCTCCATTTTCTTAACAATAACATTGAAAGTATATTTAAATTCAACAATTTCCTTGGCTTGTTCTTCTTCAGAACACAAATTTTGTTCGACAGTAGTTTAATAGAGGTGGAAGGCTGCCAGTACTACCCCCACATACCTTTGCGGAAAAAGCAAGCAGATTGCACAACTGTGGAAAACGTAACGGTTGATTCCATCTTGTGTTCCAGTAAGAGTCAGTGCTTAGCGGTCTAGAGCAGAAATTTATATTTTTAACTTGTCATTTTCAACGGCATTTATAAAGAAGCGGAGGCAGCCTCCATTTAAAAAAAATAAACACCAACAGCACCAAACGCTTACAGGTTCCTGAAAATTTACAAAGTTTACCAAAGGCACTTGTTAGGAAAAGCCTCCTTTAATTTCAAATCTATTCTCAATCTTGAGCAATAGTATTTGACAAAGCACAACATTGTCTCTGCTAATTGGAAATAAAATGGCTTAAAGAATATAACAATACATGCTGTTATAGCAAACTCCCTATCACTAGGAACCTAAGTTTATTTTTTAACACCCATCTCTATTGTGGTTAATGAGGGCCGACTGAAGTGACTGAGTAGCACGCGAGCTGATGTTGGATAGGAGTAGAACTGAATCCTTGTGCAGTAGCTGCAAATAGACAAATTATTACTGCATGTAATAAATGATGTGTGTTCGACGGGACTTGTACATTTACCTAATTATGTAACGAGGATCATTGGACTTCAAGGCAATTTGCATTTATTGAGCCCTGCTAGCACTGTCATTGTTTTAAGATTGTATATCCGAGTGTTTATGTTATTTGCAATGCATGCAGCCCACTGGTAACATTCTGTTTCCTTGATGCGGAATAGTACTGTTAGGTTACCAAAAAAAACTAATTTGATCTATATCTGGTGTGAATAATTTCATTGCTAATTACTTTTACATAATCAGCATTGTTAGGTGTAAAAGGGGAGTGCTATTATTCATTTAGGTAGAAGCTTAAGGCACTTCTAAAATTATGATCTTGCTAAGTGCTATCTTTGTGGTGGGTTGTACCTATGCTGGAATTGCTGGGCTAAATTACATATAGACAGAATGATATAATTTATCAAAAGATCAAGTTGGTTCATTTCCTTCATATAATTAGCAGCTCTGCCTTTTTTAATTGGGAAGGATTAGTTTGAAGATTAGCAGTGCAGAAGGAGGCCATTCGGCCCATCGAGTCTGCACCAGCTCTTGGAAAGAGCATCCCACCCAAGCCCACACTCCCACCCTATCCCCATAACCCAGCAACCCCACCCAACACTAAGGGCAATTTTGGACACTAAGGGCAATTTATCACGGCCAATCCACCTAACCTGCACATCTTTGGACTTTGGGAGGAAACCGGAGCACCCGGAGGAAACCCACGTACACACTGGGAGGATGTGCAGACTCCGCACAGACAGTGACCCAAGCCGGAATCGAACCTGGGACCCTGGAGCTGTGAAGCAATTGTGCTATCCACAATGCTGCCATCCTGCCCACGAATAATTTTATATCCACCATTGTTGAATGGATTAATTAATGATTTCTCCTTGTGGTCGGGGATGCTGAAATGAAGATCAAGGAGAAATAAATAAGAAGCTGGGCTGTTTCCTGTGATAATTGACAGGGATGGCCAAACTAAATTAGAAGAACATGTTAGGAGGAATAATTAACTATTTCTACACTTCTCATTCTCATTGTATCACCAGGTGGTTGGGGTGGCATTTAAGGAGGAGCTAGGTTAACCATGTGGAAGAAAATAATAGTTCTGCTGATACAGTTTGATGGAAGAAGAGGAGCTTTTTAAAAAATCATTCATGGAATGTGGGTACCACTGGCAAGACCTGCATTTGGTGCTCATCCCTGATTATCCTTAAAAAGATAAGCTACCTTCTTAATCCATTACGCAAATTTTTGTGCTTTCTGTATTTAATATTTGCATGCAAATACATGCAAAATCTAGAGGGCTGGTTTGCTCAGTGGGCTAGACAGCTGGTTTGTGATGCAGAACAAAGACAACAGCGCGGGTTCAATTCCCATACCAGCTTACCCGAACAGGTGCCGGAATGTGGCGACTAGGGGCTTTTCACAGCAACTTCATACTTGTGACAATAAAAGGTAATTATTATTATTAATAAATAAAGAGCAAAACTTTAAATTGTGACCATCTGCACTGTGAGGCAATAATGCAATTTCTGAAGAATAACATTGTCTCAGATGATGTAAGATACAATAAGGTTGGAGTATATAAAATGCGTGGATTCCAGTTGAAAGAAATCAAGGTTCATTTATGGAAATTCATATTTGACCACAGAGAAATTATAATAGGAGCAGGAATGGGCCATTCTGCCCATTGAGCCTGCTCTGCCATTCAACTAGATCATGGTTGATCTTCTACCTCAATGCCATCTTTCCACACTGTTCCCTTATCCCTTGATGTCATTTGTATTGAAAAAATTGTTGGCCCTGCTTTGAACATACTCAATGACTGAGCCTCCACAGTCCCCTGGAATAGAGATTTTCAAAGATTCAGCACCCTTTGACAGAAGAAATCTCTCCTCATCTCGGTCCTAAGTGTTCTACTTATTCTGAGACTGTGTCCCCTGGCTCTAGATCCCTACTCCACAACCAAGCAAACAGCCTTCCTAACTACATTTCCCATGTCTTGTATACTTCTACAAGGTGAAGTCCGCTTCACCTTTGGGAAATCAATAGTCTGCAGTATTGAGGAGTTTTCGTTCAAGTATTTCTCTTGCTGCAGCATTTGTCAGAAATGTTGGACTGTGTGGATACTGACTCAGAATGTAGCTAGCTTGGAAATTAGAGGCCAACTGTAGGAATTTTCTTAAATATATTGCCATATTTAAATGAATGTTGAATTTAATGGGTCCAGACCAATAGGAATTGCAGAATCTTCAAGATAGGTGCAAGAATCCAAATTCATACCGCAGTGAAAAGACAACCAATTGTGGTATCCACATGGAATATTGATTTAATCTGGGACTTTTTTTAATCATGTGTGACTTAGTTTGACACTTTGTGTTTAGTTGTCTAATGAACCATCAATAGGTTTGTAGATTTTGTTAAGGATTTCTTTATGCTCTGCTTAGTCAAAGGACCTGATTTCTCTGGAGCATTTTACTCAGACAATGGAACATGCAAATCATAGAATCTTAACAGCTCAGAAGGAGGCAGTTCACCCCATTGTGCCTATTCCTGAAAGAGCTCCGCAATTAGTCCCACTTCTCTCTTTTTCTATGGTCCTTCCTTTTTACCCCTCATCAATCCACCTCCCCTCCGTCTTCAGAAAATCCAAGGAGCCCAAAGCGATGTAATGTACAAGGATACAATATCTGGGGCCAGCAACTGATTAAATATATTCCTGAAGATTTCTTCACATGACTTGCCTCACACTGCAACCTTTAGTCAGCCATTATGCTAACCTTGTGATGTACTGCCTTCCTACACCAATTGGAAAGCAAAAGGACTTGTTATCCAATTGGATGATGCGTGACTGTCTTTTTCTCCTATTTGTAATAATTTTATATCCGATTAAGAAACATTTTCAAAGAAAATTACAAAAATAAAAGTACTCCTTCATACCCCAATGGTTTTTTTCCAGGACTTCACACAGTGTCCTGGGGATTGATCTTCAATTCCTGGAGACTCGAGGCCAATCCTGAATGACTGACAACCCTAACAAATTCCTTTGTACTGCATAAGTGTTGTAGGCGTGCGCTTGTAAGAATGCGTTTGCATGCACACACACGCTCGCACACACACATCTATTTTTTTTGGAATGGAACGTATTCTTCAACGAACCAGGTCAATACCAGTTAATTTGTAACCACTCTAACTAAATAATAATACTCGCTTTTATCAATGACTTATTTGTATCCACTTTGTAATTCAGCTTTTCCAAGGGACGGATGAGCAACTTCAAGACAAGTACCACAATCACCAAAGGACAGTGAATGAAAAGGAGAGACTGCTGAATGATCGCCAACGCGAACTTGATCGGGTAAACCAGAGGTGTCAGAAACTCAACCGACAAAGGTCAGAGATGCTGGTTGAACAAGGTACTACAAAGGAACTTCTAGCTGACATTTCAACTTTCATCTGCAAATTCTGACTCAATTTTAGAACTTGCATATTACACTTGTTCTAATATGTATGCAACCTGCTGATTTGCTCCATTAATTATTTGAAAGAATGTTTCTTCAGCTTTTGCATGATCTGATGTTTCACTTTCGCATCTTTGCCATAAGCCCATTTGTGAGTTGCAAACTACTCTCACCCGTTTGTCCTTACAAGGAACATGTAGGAGCGATTATTACCAAAATTGAGACAGGGGGTTGGAAATTAATTGAGAAGCAGGGGAGGAGTGGGTCGGGTTAGAATGGGAATGTTATCTGATTGCAGGATGCGACAAGTGGGGTGGAATCGTCCCAAAATCTGTCAGTTTCAGAGTGAACGCTGATGTGCAGCTGCACAGCTGGGTTTCACCCGAGATTCTCTGGCACTCTGTGCAGAGGGAATCTGGATGGGGAGGGTCCTTGTAGAGCCGGCAACGCTCTTCAGAGATCGGGGGTATCATCTTTAAAGGGTGTCCTGATCTGCGCAAATATCCCCCCCCCCCCAATCATCCCGGACAAGCATCGGGGCACTCCCGGGCATGTCCCTCACCACCCGGGGCTATACTTATGTATGCACCCCCAGCGTGGTCATCACAACTGGTTTTCATTTTTGGGCCGACTGAGATTATAATGTATGCTAATATATGCAAAGCAGGCTCACACCTTCCCACATGTGAACCTGATTGTGTGGAAGATCCTGAACTGAAATCTTGCTGGCACAAACCCCATTTACGGCCTCTCGAATGATTTAGCGGCCTTTACGGGATTTATGCCAGTGGCTAGTAAGGCCTTGAAATCATCGCTGTGGTGTTCTTCAGGGATCTGGATTTATGCGCTGACTGCAGTACTTCAGGAAGCACATAATGGCCTTGGAGAGGGCTACAGTACAGATTCACGGGCATAACATCAGAGTTTATGGAGTTAAGTTACAAGGAGAAGGTCTGGAAACCTGGCTTGTATTTGCTGTAGATTCCAAGGTTGATGGGTGATCCATTCAAGTTATTTAAAATAATAAAGGGACCTGGTAGGATAGATGCAGAAAAACTATTCCTTTTGGTAGGGAAATTGAGAAGTGACTATTTAGGAGTGAAATCATATAATTTGTCTCATTGGCGATCTAGTGTACTCTGCTTACAATGTGAGGTGAGTGACCCAATGTGCTGTATTTCAGCTTTGACCAAGTATAGAGTAGATCTATGCTGGTTGAAAGAGACGGGGGGCATCTGATGGTCCTGATTGA
Source organism: Scyliorhinus torazame (assembly GCF_047496885.1). Classification (NCBI taxonomy): domain Eukaryota; kingdom Metazoa; phylum Chordata; class Chondrichthyes; order Carcharhiniformes; family Scyliorhinidae; genus Scyliorhinus; species Scyliorhinus torazame. The sequence goes on along the minus strand of NC_092713.1, from coordinate 296,134,623 downwards.
TGCCAACTTTAATCTGGATACACTTCAGGACATTGAGAAGTGGATGTACTCTGCTGCCTGAAGAAGGGCTAAAATAGGCTAAAGTTGTGTTGCATAAGATTTATCCAAATAGTTCTTTGTGGAGCACTATTTTCAACCATGCAAAGGAGAGATTGCTCCAACCCATTTAAAAGTTTCAGTTGTGTGGTAGACTTAAAAATGGGGAAATTGTAGCTGGGAGGATGGTTCTGGTCAGTATTCACCTGGCACTTAATACATCGGAAGAGTTAAGGCTTGTAGCAAAAGCACCTTAAATGGGACCTGGGTTAATTAACTTGGTGATGAAGCCAGGATTATTGTTGTGGGACTTAATGTGCAGAACATCTTGGTGACTAGGATATTTTGTAAGTCCTTTCAACATGCTGAAAGCCAATGTCTGGTGCGTAGCTCCTCAGGAAACTTGGGATGACAGCTGCTGAGATTTGTGCACATGTAAACCCATTAAAGGATTAAAGGGACAGTGGAAATGTGGGCATGAAATTGGCTTATGAACAGAGAGTCTTTCAGTTTTTCAGACTGGAGGGAAGATATTCCCCAGGAGATGGTATTAGGACCACTGCATTTTTTGATGTGTTAATGACCTGGACTTAGGAAAACCTGGCATAATTTCAAAGTTTGCAGATGACATGAGGCTCCCAAAATAGTAAAACATGAGGAGGAGAATGAAAATAAAAGACACATGACAAATGAAACTTAATGCTGAGAATTGTGAAATGATGCATTTTAGTGGAATGGGGAGATGCGTTCAAAAAGCATCTTGACAAACACATGGATAGCATGGGTAAAGCGGAATATGGCAAAAGAAAGTGCTGAGGGTTTAGTCAAAGGTTGGTGTCATGACTGGTACAGGCTTGGAGGACCGAAGGGCCTGTTCCTGTGCTGTATTGTTCTTTGTTCAGTATAAACTAAATGGAACAATTTTAAAACAGATGTAGAAACGCAAATCTTTGTAGTGTTCCAGGACAAGTTGAGAAGACTGAATTTTAAAACAACATATGGATCTGGATTTATTAATGTAAACATAGGGCATGAAAGCAAGGAAGTCATCCTCCACCTCTGTAAAACACTGGTTAGGTTTCAGCTGGAGTATTGTGGCAACTCTAGGCATCACATTTTAGGAAGGATGTTGAGACCTTGGAGAGAGTGCAAACGAGATGTATTAGAAAGGTAACCGAGATGAGGAACTTCAGTTATGTGCAGAGATTTAAGAAGCTTTTTCTGTAGAAGAGTCATATTGGACATTAAACTCTGTTTTCCCTTCCACAGATGCTGCAGAACCTGCTGGGCTTTTCTATCAGTTTGTGTTTTTATTCCCAATCTCCAGAATTCAGGACAAAGCAGCCCACTTGATTGACACCCCTTGCAAAACATTCACTCCCTCCATCACCAACGAACAGTGGCAGCAGCTTGTGCCATCTACAAGCTGCAGTGCAGGATCTCACCAAGGCTCCTTACGCAGCACCTTCCAAACCCACAACTACTGCCATCTAGAAGGACAAGGGTGGCAGGTGCATGGCAACACCAGCATCTGGATGTTCCCCTCCAAGCCACTCTCCAACCTGTCCTGGAAATATATCGCCATTCCTTCACTGTCACTGGGTCAAAATCCTAGAACTCCCTCGCACTGGGGCTGCACCTACACCACAGGGACTGCAACAGTTGAAGAAGGCAGATCACCATCGCCTGCTCAAGGGCAATTAGGGAGGGCAATAAATGCTGGCCGAGCCAGTGATGCCCACATCCTGTAAATTAATATTTTTTAAAAATCTGCTGTATTTTGCTTTTAATTGAACTATGGATTACCTAAATGAAGCCAGTAATTAATTACAATTGTGCATGGAGGTGTAAAAGTCATAGTTGCTGCATTTGGCAATGAAAAGAAATCTAGAATTGAACGTGCTAATTCACCAGATTTTATCCATCTGATGTTATGATTGCTATTTATTTCAGTGATTGGAGCTTCCAAATGAGGAACTTGCAAAACATTGCCTGCAAATTTGAGTTCTTAATCAATGCAGTGGATTGGAAAGTGAGTTGTACAATTTTCCTGATGGAAGCGATTAATGTTTGAATCAGTTTGTTTGCTCCCCACTTTACTTGTGTTTAGGTCGACTTCAGCTCCAAGCTGATCGTCAGCAAGAAAATATTAAAAAACGAGACGCACTGGTCCACTCTCTAGCAATGCAGCTAGAACTGGATGGTTATGAGCGAGCGCCATTCAGCGATCGCCAGTTTGATAGTTTTCGTCGACAGTTGTCAGCTCGGTTGGACAGTGAGAAAGAATCGGCCAACCAGATGCTGGTGAGAATATTTTTTGTTCCCAGAAGTGTATTGTTTTCCTGTATGGGTCTCTGTCTTGTGTCTGTGGCATTGTACTTTCTGCCAATGTAGACCACCTGATGGCTGAATGTGAACCATCCTGCTTAGCAATCCTATCCTGTGGCTGGATGTGCTTTTGCAAGGTGGGGAGTGACCCTAATCTTACCATATATATTAGATGCATTGTTTTGTGGCCTGCAATTAAGATCCACAATGTCGATAAGAAAGAATACTATGTTAGCGTTTAATTTCTATTTCTAGTTATTCCTCTTTAGAACAACCACAGAACAAATTTGTAATGTGAACTTTATTTAAGTTGAGTGCCCTGGAGAGTGATTCCCCTTCGACAGCCATCACTAAAGCAGATGATCTGTATCATTGTCGCAGTGCAGTTTGTGAAATATGCTGTGCATTAATTGGCTACCACTCTTCCTACATACCACAGTGGCTACATTTCAAAAGTGATACATTAACTAAAGCATTTTGAAATGCTCTGAGGGTGTGAAAGATGCAAATCTTTTATGGCCTAAATTTGAGCCAGGCAGTCAAATAAAGGTGATCTCGGGATGAAATGTGGATGAAGACCTGATTTTCAATTGTATCAAAATAATTTGCTTTGCAAGAGTGACAAGGTCTTAGTCTCCCAGGTTAATGTTTATTCTTGAACTGTCTGGAGTCTTTATATGCCCAGCATAAACTGCTGTAATCAAGAATTGTTCGTTTTAACAGGGTGACTATGCAGATAAAGAAGCAACGAAGCAACGGCAGATTGATGAGATCAGAGATAAGAAGACAGGACTGGAGAGAACAATCGAACTTAAGTTGGACATTCAGAGCAAGAGACAAGTTGAGCTGAAGAATGTTAAACAGGAACTCCATCTGCTGGAAGGGTCTTCCACTAGACTGCAAGAATTGGACCAAGAGCTCAATAAAGTGGTAAGGCAATGAAGGGACTCCATTCTCCAACCATTATGTTTCGCATTCCACCCCGTCCTTAAACTCAATTTAGAGAACTATGTTGCACAGCAGTACTGAGTTAGAGCCATTTGAGGCAGTACTGAAGGAGAGCAGCGCAGCCGCAGGTGTCATCTTTCGAATGAGTTTCTCTCAGGTGGCATGTAAAAGATTCCATAGTATTTCAAAGAAGAGTAGAGGAGGTGTTCCCAGAGACCTGGGCTACATTTAGCACTGAATCAAATCACAAAAACATTATCTGATTATCATTACATTGATGTCTCTGAGACAGTGCTGTGCACCACTTGGCTACTGTGTTTCCTGCATTACAATGTAATTCTTAAAAAGTACATCATTGGCTGCAAAATGCTTTCGAGACATCCAGTGGTTGTGAAAGTTGGTCATATACAGGTGCTTTCTATTTCAAAGACAAATGTGACCCAATTTTAGGAATCATTTCTTGGTGGAAAAAAATACGCAAGCAACAGCTTAATGATTTGGGTCAGAGGCAGTTCAAATCCTGAAAAGCAACCAAAAGGTCTTGAGAACAAATGTGCAACCAGTTTTGGCAAGAAACTTAATTGAACATTTGATACAATTATTGTCAGTTTTCTTATCTTGTAGCTCAAGCTCGAACACTAAGTTCATAACATGGTAACAATTTTCTGATAATGGGCCCTATATAATTAATGAATGGATGGATGGATTTGTTTATTGTCACGTGTACCAAGGTGTTGTAAAAGTATTTTTCTGCGAGTCGCTCAACAGATCATTAAGTACATGAAAAGAAAAGGAAATAAAAGAAAATACATAATAGGGCAACACAAGGTACACAATGGGCGGGATTCTCCAACCCCCTACCGGGTCGGAGAATCGCCAGGGGGCAGCGTGAATCCTGCTTCAACGCCGGTTGCCGAATTCTCCGGCGCTGGTTTTTGGGCGGGGGCGGGATCGCGCTGTGCCGGTCGGGGGCCGTTGGCAGTGACCCCCCCCCCCCCGTGATTCTCCAGGTCCCCATGGGTCGAGCGGCTGCCCGTTTCCGGCCAGTCCCTCCGGCGTGGATTAGACAAGGTCCATACCGGCGGGACCTGGCTTAGAGGACGGTTTGCGGAGTCCTCGGGGGGGGGGGGGGGGGCGCAGGGGGATCCGGCCCTGGAGTGGCCCCCACGGTTGCCTGACCCGAGATCGTGGCCCACCGATCTGCAGGTGGGCCTGTGCCGTGGGGGCACTCTTTCCCTCCGCGCTGGCCTGTGTAAGGCTCCGCGAAGGCCGGGGCGGAGAAGAAACCCCCTGTACATGCGCAGAAATCACGGCAGCGGTTCTGCGCATGCACTAGAACATGCTGCTGCTCCTGTGCATGCGCCAACTCGCGCCGGCCGGCAGAGGCCCTTCGCCGCCGGTTGGCGTGGCGGCCACCACTCCAGCGCCGGCTTAGCCCCCGGAGGTGCGGAGGATTCCGCATCTTACGGGCGCCCGACGCTGGAGTGGTTCACGCCACTCTTTGCCGCCAGTATGGCTCACCCCGCCAATTGCGGGAGAATCCCACCCAATGTAACTATATAACACCGGCATCAGGTGAAGCATACAGGGGTGTAGTGTTAATGAGGTCAGTCCATAAGAGGGTCGTTTAGGAGTCTGGTAGCAGCAGGAAGAAGCTGTTTTTGAGTCTGTTTGTGCGTGTTCTCAGATTTTTGTATCTCCTGCCTGATGGAAGAAGTTGAAAGAGTGAGTAAGCCGGGTGGGAGGAATCTTTGATTATGTTGCCAGCTTTCCCCAGGCAGCGGGAGCGGGAGGTGTAGATGGAGTCAATGGATGAGAGGCAGGTTCGCGTGATGGACTGGGCTGTGTTCACGATTCTCTGAAGTTTCTTGCGATCTTGGGCCGATCAGTTGCCATACCAGGCTGTGATGCAGCCAGATAGGATGCTTTCTACAGTGCATCTGTATGAGAACTTTATAAATTATGTTTTGCGGATTTAATGTAATAATCACTCCCTCATGGGACAGCACAGTGGCGCTGTGGTTAGCACTGCTGTCTCACGGCGCCGAGGTCCCAGGTTCGATCCCGGCCATGGGTCACTGTCCGTGTGGAATTTGCACATTCTCCCCGTGTTTTGTGGGTTTCACCCCCACAACCTAAAGATGTGCAGGGTAGGTGGATTGGCCATGTTAAATTGCCCCTTAATTGTAAAAAAATGAATTGGGTAGTCTAAATTTATGAAACAAAAAATAATCACTCCCTCAGTACTGCCTCAAATGTTTCTAAATTCAGAAATCTGTGATGCACCTGGTATCGAGATGCATTATCTTTTCATGGCGCATGACTTCCAAAGTTGTGAAACTTGTTGCACTTTTAACAGAAGAATTTAACACAACTCTCTAGTTGAAGTATGTTTTGGAAGCAAGAAGATCTAAAATTAATTCTGTTGTACTCCGTCCCAATGGTATTTTGGTCAGGGTATCAATTAGAAGCAAGATGCATTAAACCTCAGATGTACTGGCTGAGCGATTAGCTGTGTGGGCTTGACTTCTAGGAGCCATCAAGGTCCTTGGTGTCTGCATCAGTATCAGAATAGACAAATGTGAAGGTTCCATCTTGAGACCTGACATTGACTGGCATTCACAACAGTTGTGTGACCAGGCTACTGACCAACTGCTGTTGTGACATCAATCCTTCAAATGGTCAGGTCAGCCGCATCCACTTTTGAACTAATTTCCTGTTAGCTCTTTGGAGAAGGTTGACTGGTGGCTTGTGACTTGCAGACACAGGATGAGGCTGCTGAGGGGGTCCCGCTAATTAGAAATTCCGCAGGTTTTTGGATCTATGATCTTGAATATCAAACCCAAAGAAGGGCTGTCGCCCCTCTGCTTTCAGTGGTAGCTAACTGCAGTATCCCTGCAAAACAGAAGCCAATGATCAAAGCAATGCAAAAATTTATATTAGTATGTTTGCAAGAAAGAATCAGGAAATTGACTGTTTCAGCTTCATAGAATCCCTGCAGTGCAGAAGGAGGCCATTTGGCCCATCGAGTGTGCATCGATCCTCTGAAAGAGCACCCTACTTAAGCACACTTTCCCGTTGTATCCCCATAACCCCATCTAACCTGAACACTAAGGGGCAATTTAGTATGGCCAATCCGCCTAACCTATACATTCTTGGACTGTGGAAGGCAACCAGAGCACCCGGAGGAAATCCACGCAGACATGGGGAGAACGTGCAAACTCCACACAATCACCCAAGGCCAGAATAGAACCCGGGTCCCTGGTGCTGTGAGGCAGCAATGCTAACCATTGTGCCACCCCCAAATAATTATAAACAATTACAGAATTGCAGGGTGGTGCCATATGGTTATTCTTTTTCCCCTTGCAGGACTTTTCTCATTCCTGAACCTGGCAGCCCTCCTATTCATGAAACAATGGAATGGATTAGTTGGTAATGGAGGCCATCATTGCTGAGCGCAACCCTGGCCTCTCTTTTCCAGAAGAGATAATTTGATTGCGATTAAGAGTTGAATCTTGACAGTTCTCTCAGAACAGAATCCTGTATTCATTAGTGCCTTTTACACAATGACACATCCCAAGACTCTTCACAGGAGAGCTATAAAGCATATTTACACACCGGAATATATAAGACAGATAGCCAAAAGCTTGGTCAAAGAGGTAGGTATTAAGGAGTGCCTTAAAAGAGAAAAGAGAAGCTGGGAGGCAGTGACGTTGGGAGGAGGTATTTCAGAGCATAGGTGCCAGGCACCTGGAGATTGCCAACACCTTTCCCCCACGCCCAACCCTTATCAAGGCATGAGATCAAATGTAGCATCTTCACTGCCTCTCCTATCAGTTCATCTATTATAGACCAGAGTTGAATCCCAAAATCCTCCTGGTTAGTGTGGTTTATAATGGATCTGCTTTGTATTTGTTGACATTGAGGGAACTGCAGCCCATATTAATGATTTAGATGAGGGAACTAAATGTAATTTCTCCAAATTTATAGATGGCACAAAGCTGGGTGGGAGGGTGAGCTGTGAACAGAATGCAGAAATGCTTCAGTGTGATTTGGACAAGCTGAGTGAGTGGACAAATACATGGAAGATGCAGTATTATGTGGATAAATGTGAGGTTATCCACTTTGGCAGCAAAAACAGGAGGCAGAATATTATCTGAATGGCTAAAGATTGAGAGACGGGAATGGGTGTCCATGTTCACCAGTTGCTGAAAGCAAGCACGCAGGTGCGGTAAAACAGGCAAATGGTATGTTGGTCTTCATAGCACGAGGATCCGAGTATAGAAGCAGAGATGTCTTGCTGCAGATATACAGGGTCTTGGTGAGACCACACCTGGAATATTGTGTGCAGTTTTGGTCTGCTTGTCTGAGGAAGGATGCTCTTGCTATCAAGGGAGTGCTGTGAAGGTTTACCAGGCTGATACTTGGGATGGCAGGACCAACGGAAGAATAGAGATTGAATCGGCTGCCATTTTATTTATTGGAGTTTAGAGGAATGAGGGGGGATCTCGTAACAATCTATAAAATTCTAACAGAACTAGACAGGGTAGATGCAAGAAGGATGTTCCCGATGGCTGAGAAGTTCAGAACAAAGATCACAGTCTGGGATACGGGATAGTCCATTTAGGACTGAGATGAGGAGAAATATCTTCACCCAGAGGGTGGTGAGCCTGTGGAATTCTGTGCCACAGAAAGCAGATGAGCCAGAACATTGTAGGTTTTCAAGAAGGAGCTAGACGTGGTTCTTGGGGCTAACGGGATCAAAGGATATGGGCGGGGGAAAGATGGAAGAGGTGGCTGAGTTGGATGATCAGCCATGGTCATAATGATTTGCTGAGCAGGCAAGAAGGGCCGAATGGCCTCCAGTTCCTATTTTCTTTGTTTCTATGAAGGGCAGAATTGTCTCGGATAGCGGCAAAGCTGATATCTGGTGGAAAAAGGGCATTGATGGCTTTCTACCCCATATAGTGCAGAACTGTTGAAAATACAGGCATGGGACTTCCGGTGGCGGCCATGGAGGAGTAGAACATAGAACATAGAACAATACAGCGCAGTACAGGCCCTTCGGCCCACGATGTTGCACCGAAACAAAAGCCATCTAACCTACACTATACCATTATCATCCATATGTTTATCCGCACATTTGATAGCTCCCGCCTGTGACGGACTTTTGGACGGTTTTTTCCCGGATTTTATGGGATAAATCGGTGAAGAGTGAGTCAGTAAGGAGAAATCGCCCTCCGGTGTATGGAGAATTGGACCAGCAGTGGCCGTGTGAGAAGACAAAAGTCCTACAAGGAAGACGCAAGCAGAGCTGGTAACGCGGGAAAGCATGGCGGAGAAGCAGGGCCACGGGGAGATGGCACAGTGGTCGACAAAGCAGCTGGTGAAGTTTTTCGAAGATTGCTTCGCCAATCTGAAGAAGGACACGCTGGATCCGATTAAGGCTTCGATTGATCAAGTTGTGCAGAATCAAGAGACCCATGAGAGAGCGAGGTAGAGAAAAAGGTGTACGAGCACGAGGAGTACATAACCGTGCTGGAGACCAAGGTGGAGATGATGAACGACCGCCAGAAAAGAATGCAGGCAAAGCTGGAGAACCTGGAGGTGAGGACGTATGTGACGGACATGCTGGAGAAGTTGATGGGGGCTGAGGCGTTCCCTCGGTCTCTGGAAGCAGATAGAGCGCACAGAGCCCTCGCGAAGAAGCATCGAGGAATAAGCCGATGAGGGCCATGGTGGTACGCTTTCACCGATTCCTGAACAAGGAACATGTTCTGCAGTGGGCCAAGAAGGAACGGAGCAGCAAATGGGAGAACTGTGAGCTGTGCATTTATCAGAACCTGGGCGCAGATCTGGCCAAGAGGTGAGCTGGGTTTAATCGGGTAAAAACGGCCCTCTTTAAGAAAGGGGTGAAGTTTGGGATGCTGTACCCAGCCCGTCTGTGGGTCACAGATGAGGAACGGGACTTCTACTTTGAAACACTAGACGAAGTATGGACTTTTATTAAAGAAAAGAGGCTGGAGGCGAATTAAGAGACATTGAAGCCTTGGAGAAGTACTATGGCGGTGATTTGTTGTGCTGCGTTGTATAAATATATCAGTAGTGCTATGTGTAATAAGGGGCTGTTTGGATGGCTAAAGGTAACTTTGTCTTGCAAGGAGCTGGTTAGAGGGGGGATGGGCTTTGGGGTTGGTTCTGTTTTTTGGGTGATTATTTTTCTAAAGTGGCTGTTTCGTCACTGTTTTTACTGATGTTTGTTTACTGGGAAAGTGATGCTTTAAAAATGTTTGTCCATCTGGGGGGAGAGAACAATGGGGAGACAGACTGCTTGGTGCCAGGGGCGGGCGCCAAGTCATGGGTCAGCTGACTCTCGGAAGCGCAGTTGGGGGGCTGAGCAGGTGTTAAGCTGGAGCTTGCATTGGGTTGGGTTTCTAGTGTTGTTGCTAGGGGGGGGGGAGGGTGGGGGGAGAGCTTCTTTGCTGACAGGGGAGGAACTATTACTAGGGGACAAATGGGAGGTTGAGAACGGTGAATGTCCGAGGGGGGGCTCGAGGAGGCGGAGGGCACGAGCTAGAGGCTGGCCTAAAAGGGTGATGGCTAGTTGGCAGGGGCGGGGGGGGGGGGGGCTGGAATGCTGTAGGTCCCCCGACCAGGCCGATTGCATGGAACGTCAGAGGGCTGAATGGGCCGGTCAAGAGGGGTCGCGTGTTTGCATATTTGAGGGGGCTGAAGGCGGACATGGCAATGCTACAAGAGATACACCTAGTGGTTACAGACCAGACGAGATTGAGAAAGGGGTGGGTCAGCCAAGAATTCCACTCGGGGAAGACCGGGGGGTAGCGATCTTGATCAACATACGCGTGGCATTCGAGGCAGGGAGAATCATGTCAGGCAAGGGGGGTGGGTACATAATGGTGAGTGGGAAACTGGAGGGGGTGCGAGTGGTACACGTGAACATATATGCTTCGAATTGGGATGATGTGGAATTTATGAGGCAGGTTTTAGGTAAGATCCCAGACTTTGAATCACATAACTTAATCATGGGAGGAGACTTTAACATTGATCCGGAATTGGACCGGTGAAAATCCAGGGCAGGGAGGAGGCCGGCTACGGCAAAGGAATTGAAGGGGTTTATGGAACAGATTGTGGGGGGGATGGATGCTCTGAAGGCAGTGGTCAGAGGGGAATTAATCTAGATTCAGGCCCACAGAGAAAAGGTGGAACGGGCTGAGAGGGATAGATTAGTGGAGGAGATACTCGAGGTGGACAGGAGATACTCGGAGGCCCCCGGACACGAGGCTACTGAGGGAGCGGCAGAGGTTACAGGTGGAGTTTGGGCTGTTGACCACAGGGAAAGCAGTGGAACAGTGGAAGGCAAGGGGGGCGATTTATGAGTACGGGGAAAAGGCAAGCAGAATGTTGGCGCACCAGCTCAGGAAAAGGGAGGCGGCCAGGGAGATAGGTAAAGTAAAGAGTAGAGGCGGGAATACTGTCCTCGACCCAGCGGGGATGAATGAGGTGTTTAAGGACATCTATAGTAAATTATATGAGTTGGAACCCCCGGCTGGGGTGGAGGGGATGAGACAGTTTTCGGATCAGTTGAGGTTCCGAGGGTAGATGAGGATCTGGTGGAAGGGCTGGGAGCCCCAATTGAGATTGAGGAAATAATCAAGAGGCTGGAGGTCATGCAGTCGGGCAAGGCCCCATGGCCTGACGGCTACCCGGTGGAATTATATAACAAGTTTTCAGATATTTTGAGCCCACTGCTGGTGAGGACATTTAATGAAGCAAGAGAGAAGGAGCCCTCCCCCCAACAATGTCGCAGGCCTCGATTTCATTGATGTTGAAACGGGAGAAGGATCCGGAGCAATGCGTGTCATACAGGCCAATTTCTCTACTGAATGTGGATGCCAAACTGCTGGCTAAGATACTGGCCACAAGGATAGAGGACTGTGTCCCGGGGGTGATAGGGGAAGACCAGATGGGATTTGTAAAGGGCAGGCAACTCAAGGCCAATGTTCGAAGACTTTTAAATGTTATGATACCCTCAGAAGGAGAGGAGGTGGAGGTGGTGGTAGCGATGGATGCGGAGAAGGCTTTTGATCAGGTGGAGTGCAATTACCTGTGGGAGGCGGTGGGAAGGTTTGGGTTTGGTGAGGGCTTTGTTGACTGGGTGCGGATCTTGTTAATGTGGAGGGACCCGAAGCCCCCCGAGTGTAGAGACCTGGGTTTCTCAGTCTCGAGAAAATAAAGTTCGCCTCAAGGGGGTCAATGGTCGGGTTCACCCGGAGGTGGCAGCCGTTCGTCGACTTTCTCGGGGAAAATCAAAATGTCAGCAGATGCAGTATTCCAAGGGCCGGGGTGCGGTTTATTGTTTTATGGTTGGGGTGTGTGAAGATTGAGATGGGGGGGAATATTTATTATACCATGTTGATGTCATTGTCTATGTTATTCATATAAAAATTTTCAAATACCTTAATAAAAATATTTTTTAAAAAAAGAAGAAACAGGCATGCATGTATTCCATGACATGTCATGGTCGGCAGCGACTGATTTGCTCGCCCAAACATCACCTCAGGGCTTCGATAATCCGGGCGCCATATTAGAAATCTACCCCTGCACAAAACAAGCACCAAGGTGTTTGTCTGGAAGCCGTACTGCCGACCCAGGTAACATTCTTCACGAAAGTTAATTCCCTGGCACCCTACAGTGCTCCTGCTCAACTCCCCTGCCCAACTCCCCCATTCTAATCCCAGGAAGACATGGATTTGCGCTCACCTCGGAGCACACCTTGGAGAACTGCTCGGCAGGTGCACACTTTCTGATAGCAGGCATGCATCATGCTGTTCTAACATCATGCCGCCATGGATGCATTATATGATGTGGGGGTATGATTCTGGTGTATGGACCTGATAATGGCAGACTAATTTATTACAATGACGTTCCTGATGTTGGATGGCAGGAAACGCGGACAGTCACTGATCATGGACGATCATGTCCTGCATTTTTGTTTTTTTAATTTAAAGTGCCCAATTCTTTTTTTCCCCAATTAAGGGGCAATTTAGCGTGGCCAATCCATCTACCCTGCACATCTTTGGGTTGTGGGGGTGAGACCCACGGAGACTCTGGGAGAATGAAAACTCCACACGGACAGTGACACAGGGCTGGGATCGAACATGGGTTCTCGGTGGCAAGGCAACAGTGCTAACCACTGCGTCACCATGCTGCAGAGGGTTTTGTTGATGTGAAATGCGACTTAGGCCTTCTTGTGATATTTTCTGCTCTAGCTGCCAGATGTGAATGGGAGTGATGTAAGGACCCTCCCTGTTGATTCCCTTATTTCCCCTGCCTTTACTTTTGTCGTTTGCCGTTATCATTTTAATCCATGAATGCTAAATGGATATATACCTTTAAGCTGAGCAGAAGAAGCAAGGAACTCAAAAGTTACAACCGACTACACAGCAGAACACAGACTTTTTGGCATGAATAAGACAGCAGCTGGCCCGCTGTATATTTAATTATAGGTGTTATTAATAAAATTAATCGTGTTTATCTTTACAAATCTGATGACTGTAGTTATTGGGCAGCCAAGGCCCCAAGGTGTTTTCTCAGAATTATTCATTAATTCCAATTGTGTTGCGACTCTGGGGCAGCATGGTAGCATTGTGGATAGCACAATTGCTTCACAGCTCCAGAGTCCCAGGTTCGATTCCCAGCTTGGGTCACTGTGCGGAGTCTGCACATTCTCCCCGTGTGTGCGTGGGTTTCCTCCGGGTGCTCCGGTTTCCTCCCACAGTCCAAAGATGTGCAGGTTAGGTGGATTGGCCATGATAAATTGCCCTTAGTGTCCAAAAATTGCCCTTAGTGTTGGGTGGGGTTATGGGGATAGGGTGGAGGTGTTGACCTTGGGTGGGGTGCTCTTTCCAAGAGCCGGTGCAGACTCGATGGGCTGAATGGCCTCCTTCTGCACTGTACATTCTATGATAATCTACGAAGTGAAGCTTGAATTGACCATGTACTAGCCCAGGGGGTGTAACAGTGGAAAATCCCAACCATAGTTTTGGAGCAGCTTTGAGATAATGCTTTTTGTCAGAGATGGTAGCCTTAAAAAAAAGTTTGTTTTTGCGGATTGCTACATGCTGGGATTTCTACGACACTTGTTCATAGCTAAATTCCACATTCAGAAAGGTCAATGGTGCAAAGTAGTACGGGGTAGCCTTTGGGGAAGCAGTCCGAGTGCTACTACAAACACAAAAGACTGCAGATGCTAGAAATTGAAATGAAGACAGAAAATGCTGAAAATAGTCTGCAGGTCAGGCAGCATCAGTGGAGAGAAAAACTGTTCACGTTTCAGGCCGACAACCTGTCATCGGAACCAGGTCAGAATACCATTTATTGCCGATCAGTCCTATTCTGATATCGTTCAAAGGAACAATGTTAAATGTTCTGAAGGAAGAGCATGTGAAGCAATATTTTGGAAAAACCAAGGGTGAAAGTTCAAAAAAGTACTGGCTGTATAGTTTTGATAAAGAGTGGCATGGAAAAGATTTCCCATTGGGTTAAAACCCTTGAATGTGTGATGAAAATTTGAATATAACAGCGATCCATCTGTGAGATCCATATTTAAGTCCAGCTGTCATTGGGATGGGGGTTCACGTTGACTTGAGTTAAGAGAGAGATCTGTTATTAAGGTTCGTATTTGAATGTAGCTGTGATTGTTGGATTGGGATCTTCGTAGGATCCACTTGTGATAGATGATACTAAAATTCCTGTGTTCTGTTTGCTGTTCAGTGAAATGGTTTTGAGCATTGTAGGCAAAAAGCCACAGCACAAAACTCCCCATAGTTTGGCATTTGGGTTTGCTGAATCGGCGAGGCCACAGGTGGGCTGGTGGAAATGTCACATCGTTCTGCAGCAGGTGGCGCTCTTATCAATGGGAGTGGGGAGAGTTGTACTGTTGCACATCATAAAGCTTTACTTCTGATCCATTCTGCTTTCATCCAGGTGGGAATATTTCACACTGAAGCTGGAGTGCTAGAGAAACTAAGAGGTCTAAAAATTGATCAATCTCCGGGCCCAGATGGACTACATCCTAGAGTTCTAAAGGAGATAGCTGAAGAAATAGTGGAGGCGTTAGTTATGATCTTTCAAAAGTCTATGGAGTCAGGGAAAGTCCCAGAGGATTGGAAAATCGCTGTTGTAACCCCCCTGTTCAAGAAGGGAACAAGGAAAAAGATGGAAAATTATAGGCCAATTAGCCTAACCTCGGTTGTTGGCAAGATTCTAGAATCCATTGTTAAGGACGAGATTTCTAAATTCTTGGAAGCGCAGGGTCAGATTAGGACAAGTCAGCATGGATTTAGTAAGGGGAGGTCGTGCCTGACAAACCTGTTAGAGTTCTTTGAAGAGATAACAAATAGGTTAGACCAAGGAGAGCCAATGGATGTTATCTATCTTGGACTTCCAAAAGGCCTTTGATAAGGTGCCTCACAGGAGACTGCTGAGTAAAATAAGGGCCCATGGTATTCAAGGCAAGGTACTAACATGGATTGATGATTGGCTGTCAGGCAGAAGGCAGAGAGTTGGGATAAAAGGTTCTTTTTCGGAATGGCAACCGGTGACGAGTGGTGTCCCGCAGGGTTCAGTGTTGGGGCCACAGCTGTTCTCTTTATATATTAACGATCTAGATGATGGGACTGGGGGCATTCTGGCTACGTTTGCCGATGATACAAAGATAGGTGGAGGGGCAGGTAGTATGGAGGAGGTGGGGAGGCTGCAGAAAGATTTAGACAGTTTAGGAGAGTGGTCCAAGAAATGGCTGATGAAACTCAATGTGGGCAAGTGCGAGGTCTTGCACTGTGGAAAAAAGAATAGAGGCATGGACTATTTTCTAAACGGTGACAAAATTCATAATGCTGAAGTGCAAAGGGACTTGGGAGTCCTAGTCCAGGATTCTCTAAAGGTAAACTTGCAGGTTGAGTCCGTAATTAAGAAAGCAAATGCAATGTTGTCATTCATCTCAAGAGGCTTGGAATATAAAAGCAGGGATGTACTCCTGAAGCTTTATAAAGCATTAGTTAGGCCCCATTTAGAATACTGTGAGCAATTTTGGGCCCCACACCTCAGGAAGGACATACTGGCACTGGAGCGGGTCCAGCGGAGATTCACACGGATGATCCCGGGAATGGTAGGCCTAACATACGATGAACGTCTGAGGATCCTGGGATTATATTCATTGGAGTTTAGGAGGTTGAGGGGAGATCTAATAGAAACTTACAAGATAATGAATGGCTTAGATAGGGTGGATGTAGGGAAGTTGTTTCCATTAGCAGGGGAGACTAGGACCCGGGGGCACAGCCTTAGAATAAAAGGGAGTCACTTTAGAACAGAGATGAGGAGAAATTTCTTCAGCCAGAGAGTGGTGGGTCTGTGGAATTCATTGCCACAGAGGGCGGTGGAGGCCGGGACGTTGAGTGTCGTTAAGACAGAAGTTGATAAATTCTTGATTTCTCGAGGAATTAAGGGCTATGGAGAGAGAGCGGGTAAATGGAGTTGAAATCAGCCATGATTGAATGGTGGAGTGGACTCGATGGGCCGAATGGCCTTACTTCCGCTCCTATGTCTTATGGTGGCAACCCTCCTATTTCTCATTTCAAGCTTCCTCTCGGCAACAATATCCAGAAATACAGCGTCAGTTTTCACATGATCGTTGACGAGACCCAACCCTACCCTCACCAGCACCCTTCTGGACCCCTCCTTTGTCTCCAAATTCTTAGACTGCTTATCTGATATCCAGTACTCCATGAGCAGAAATATAACAGTTAAATAATGGGAAAACTGAAGCAATTGTTTTTTGGTCCCTGCTACAAACACCGCTCCCTAACTACTAACTCCATCCCGCTCCCGGGCAACTGCCTGAGGCTGAAACAAACTGTTCGTAACTGTAATTCATATTTGACTCGTGAGAGGAGCTTTTGACCATATATCTGCACCATCACTGAGACTGTAACATCTTCCAACTCCACCCCTGTCTCAGCCCATCTGCTGCTCAAATTTTCATCCATGCCTTTCTTATCTCTAGACTTGACTATTCCAATTCATTTCTGGGCGACCTCCCATGTTCTACCCTCCATATCCTTGAGGGCATTAAAAACTCTGCTGCCCGTATTCGAACTTGCATCAAGTCCTGTTTACCCATCACCCCTTACTTCACTGATAACACTTGGATCCAGGTTAAATAACACCTCAATTAAAAAAATAATCAGCCTTGTTTTCAAATGCTTTTATGGTGTCAACCGTTCAAATTTTCCCCTGCCCCACACACACACAAAGATATTGTGCTCTTCGCGTTAGTGGCCATACCTTCAGCTACCAAGCGCCTAAGCTCTGGAATTTCCTCTCTTAAACCTATCCCCCTCTCTACCTCTATTTCCCCCATTAAGAGTCAGATCCTTAGAACCCTACTCATTGATCAAATTTTTGGTTTATTTCCTCATGTGACTTTATTTCAGATTTTACACTTAATAATAATAATCTTTATTGTCACAAGTAGGCTTCTATTTTAAAAAATATTTTTTTTTATTGAGGCATTTGTATTAGAATTTTAACAACAAGATAACAACATAACAAAATGAACAACACACATCCAACCAACAACAAAACCCAGCCAACATGACTTACATCAACGACTCCCCAATCCCAATTCCCCACTAACCTTCCCCAAGTAGGCTTACGTTAACACTGCAATTAAGTCTCTGTGAAAAGCCCCTAGTCTCCACATTCCAGCGCCTGTTTGGGTACACAGAGGGAGGATTCAGAATGTCCAATTCACCTAACAGTACGTCTTTCGGGACTTGTGGGAGGAAACCGGAGCACCCGGAGGAAACCCACGCAGACACGGAGAATATGCAGACTGCACAGACAGTGACCCAAGCTGGGAATCAAACCTAGGACCCTGGCGCTGTGAAGCAACAGTGCTAACCACTGTGCTACCGTGCCCCGATGCTTTAATACATTAAAGATGCTATGCCAATGCATGTTTTTTGTAAGCATTTAGCTCTATCTGCCTCTGTTCACAGATGCTCCCAGACATCCGTGTTTCCAATATTTTCTGTTTTTATTTCATTGTGTTGTGTTAGTAAGGTTCCTTTTTATCATAGAATTATAGAATCCCTACAGTGCACAAGGAGGCCATTTGGCCCATAGAGTCTGCATCAACCCTTCTAAAGAGCACCCAAACTAGACCCATGCCCCTGTCCTATCCCCGTAACCCTCTCCAACAGTTTGGACACTAAGGTCAATTTAGCATGGCCAATCCGCCTAACCTACACATCTTTAGACTGAGAGGGGAAACTGAAGCACCCAGAGGAAATCCATGCAGACACGGAGAGAACGTGCAAAGTTCTCCCAATGTCGGAATCGAACCTGGATCCCTGACTGTGAGGCAGCAATGCTAACCACCGTGCTCCCATGCCACCCAAAGATTTGACGAAGAGCCACCCAGACTCAAAACATTAGCTCTGTCCTCTCTCTACAGATGCTGTCAGACCTGCTGGCTGAGATTGTACAGTATTTTCTATTTTTGTTTCCTTATAACATGAGTCTCCTCCAAAGTGAAAGAGTTGGTGTTTAAAATAACTAAAAAGGAAAATAAGTCAAAGCATTAGAAAAGTTGGATTTTTTTTCTCCCCCCTTTTTATCTCCTGTCCTTGCATCTGTGATGATTTTCTTACCTGAGCACTCAAAGTCATTATTAGATTGGCTGAATCCTATCTTGGCTGGATCTCCACCTCTCTTTCCTTCCTTACGAGTCTCTTTAACGTCTACCGGTTTGACCAAGCTTTTGGTCATCTTGTCTTAATATCCCCTTTTGTGACTCAGTGCCACATTTTGTCTGATAACACTTCTGTGATGCACTATGGGGCGTCCCTGTGTACCATCTACAAGATGCACTGCAGGAACTCGCCAAGGTCCTTAGGCAGCATCTTCCAAGCCCACGATCACTACCATCTAGAAGAACTAGAGCATCAGATACCTGGGAACCCCACCACCTGGAGGCTCCCCTCCAGGTCACTCACAACCCTGACTTGGAAATATATTGACGTTTCTTCACTGTCGCTGGGTCAATATCCTAGAACACCCTCCCTTAACAGCACTGTGGATGTCCCTACACCTCAGGGATTGCAGCGGTTCAAGAAGGAAACTTACCATCACCTTCTGAAAGGCAACTTGAGATGCACAATAAATACTGGCCTAACCAGTGACGCCCGCATCCCGTAACTGAATAATTTTTTTACTGCATTCAAGGAACTGTGCAAAAGCACGCTAATCGGACGGTAGGTCATGATTATTATGTGATTATGTAGGTTATGCGATTAAGGGATAATGTGGGTTCAGTATGTTTATCCATAAGAACTTATATTACTTAAAAATAGTGCTGAATTATTTTTCCTTGGCATAAAGTTTGTCAGAAACATACAATGTGTTTGAGTACAAGCCTGCAAATGGCTCCTCGGTGTTCAATGTGAGTGTTATACTGAGCTAAAATCTACCTCAACAGAATGTACTGGGAATCCATCTGCATGGAGGCTAATTGAAGCTTCTCAGTATGATAGTGCACATTGGGAATGACAACTGAAAATGCACTTGGGAGAGGGGTTAAAAATCTGGAAGGAAACATGCAAGCCAGCAGAGAAGTAGTTGGGACCAGAGAATTAAGAATCTTGGTTGCTCCTGCCTCGCGTCCATCCGTGGGATACAAATCTGTTTATGGGAAGTGAGATGTATAAAAACAAATTACTGCAGATGCTGGAACCTGAAACGAAAGAGAAAATGCTGGAAAATCTCAGCAGGTCTGGCAGCATCTGTAGAGAGAGAAAAGAGCTAATGTTTCGAGTCCGATGACTCTTTGTCAAAGCTGAGATGTATAGTTATATGGTGACCCTGAAGTTGGAAATACTTACATCCCTAACTATTTTGTGACTTCTCACTGGTTTCTGAATTTATTGGCTTTATAGGAGCATGACCTGGAACATGCAGAAACAAGCAGCAATGTGGAGAGCCTGAGGACTGAGTTAGTTGTTCTGAAGAAAGAGAAGGAAGAATCAGACAAGTCCTTGCGGAGACTAGATCAAGAAATGGAGGTGTTAAACTTGCACACTACGACCAGAACTCAAATGGAAATGCTGAAAAAAGACAAGGTAAATGTGTGCATGTTTGTCTGTCTCTTTCTCATGCTCTTATCTCTGGCAGTCAATTATTTCTGTAGTATTAAAAAAAGAAAAATCTTGCATGGGATGTGGGCATCACTGGCTAGGCCAGCATTTAGTGGCAATCCCTAATTGGCTTGCTAGACCATGTCAGAGGTCATCAAAGAGTCAATCACATTACTGTGGATCTGGAGTCAAATGAGGACGGAAGATTCCTTCCCTAAAGGACATTCGCGAACCAGGTGGATTTTTTCGACAATCAGCAGTGGGTTCATGGTCATCATTAGACTTTTAATTCCAATTTTTAAAAATTGAATTCAGATCCCAACATCCCGGTTCCCCAGAGCATTACCCTGTGTCTCTGAATTACCAGTTCAGTGACAATAGCATTCTGCCTCCACCTCCCAATTAATAGTTTTCAATATGGTGCTACATGATTATCTTTCAGTGACTAATATGCAAATATGCATGACAAGTATTTACTCAGCCTTACATTAACAGCTGTGGGAGCTATTTTGAACCCAGCCACAGAGCAGTTATTTTTCCTATATTGATGCCTGAGTTTAAAAGCCTTGGATTAATTCCAGTCAAAAATAGTGACACTGATCAAGAAGGAATTAGACCGAACATTTTTATTGAGAATTTAAGATTTTGTTATTGCACTGCTCAAACCTGACTCCAGATCCTTTGATTGGACTATTGTGCCTTTCCTCCTTGTTTTGGAGATGAACTGGTTTTCTGAATCTCCAAAGCTGTGCCTCTTTAATTATTCCATCTGCCTCATGTTTGCACAAATCACCACTGAGGCCATATATTTTTCATAGTTATGCTGATCTGAAATTAATTCTTTGTTAGGCTGACAAAGAAGAACAGATCAGGAGGATAAAGTCAAGACACAGCGAGGAACTGGTTGCACTGTTGGGGCATTTCCCAAACAAGAAACAACTAGAAGATTGGCTTCATACGAAAGTTTCAGAGATCAATCAGTCCAGGGATAAACTTTTCAAGATGAAGTAAGTATCAATCCTCAAACGTTGGGTGCGGGAAGATTCCTGTTGTCTGAAATAGTATACAATATATATATTTAAAATACAATATATTGTTTAAAGCTGGCTGCAAGATCCTCATATGCCGTATAAAATCATAGAATTTACTGTGCAGGAGGCGATTCGGCCCATCGAGTCTGCACCTACCCTTGGAAAGATCACCCCACACCCCCTATCCCAGTAACCCCAGCTAACTCTATTTTTGGACACTAAGGCAATTTAGCACTGTCAATCCACCTAACCTGCACACCTTTGGACTGTGGGAGGAAAATGGGCACCCGGAGGAAGTCCACGCAGACACGTGGAGAACGTGCAGACTCCACACACAGTGACCAAGCCGGGATTTGAACCTGGGACCCTGGAGCTGTGAAGCAACAGTGCTAATCACTGTGCTACCGTGCCACCCACTGAGTGCATCTGTACATTTGCTTTGTCTCTGACTTTGAGGGATTGGGGTCTGACTTGGTCTTTCATTGAGAATGTCCTTAATTTGACAGTTCTTCGCTAGTCCAATCAATGCTGGTCTGGAAGTCTTGACCGTTAAGCACGGCAGTCGCACACCTCGGGTTCTGACATTGACGAAATACTGAGATCCCATTATGGCTGCATCCAAAGTAATTCTTCAAACTTGCTTGCAACGAAAGATTCTTTTGGAGCATACTGATCAGATGCTAGACCTTATGCCATGATGTCAAATCTCATACAAGCTCTGAGGTATAGCTGGAGAAGGTTGTTCTATCCTTAAAGTAATTCATTATCATTCAGACATAATCACGGGTCGGGATTCTATGTCACCAAGCCAGCGTCAAAACGCGGGTGTTTCACTCAGGACTTTCCCGGAGTGCTTCTCGCAGCTCTGGCTGCGGATACGGGTCCCTGCACTTGCGGTTGGGAGTCCGTGCATGCACATGGCGGCGGCCTGCGTCGGCTTCCCCGTGCGTCATGGCGGACTCTCTCCGTGGACCCTGATGCAAGAAGTAGGTCCCCACGAGATTGCGTGCATCCGCGGATTGGTGCCGCCCGATCGCTTGCCTGACCGTCCAGGAGGTCCCCCCCCCAAACCTGGTGAAGGATCCCCCCCCACCCCTCCCCCGGGCGGGTGCGGTCTGGGTCCGCAGCCACCACCGGCCGTTCCCGACAAGCAAAGTGTGGTTAGAACCACGCCGTCGGGAACTCGGCCAGTTTTCCTCGGAGAATCGCTGGTGGGGACCTCTGTCAGCCGCCCCCTACCCATGCCACGTAGACCACGTGCACGCGATTTGCGGCAATTCTCCAGGGACTGGAGAATCGCGGGAGCGGCATCGGACCAGATTTTGGTGTAAACGCCCATTCTACGCCCCGCGCCGATCACGATTTCTGCACGGAGGCTCGGAGAATCCAGCCCAAGATCTTTCACAATCAAATTGAAGCATCTTAAATAGTGAGACTAGTAAAGAAGCATTAAACTCTGTGTTTATGTGGCATTGTCACAAGTGGTGGTCTTCCTTCAGCTGAAATATTATACCCTTAAACAGTCAGGAAGATTATTTGAACTCTTCCCAGGCTCTCCAATGAGCACCAGGCCTGATTTATTTATTTTTGTTGTGAAATTGGAATATTTAACTGATCTTGAAAACCTTCCAATTGCAGCCATTGTCAAACTTGGTTCCTTTGGCGATACATTCTTGAACTCTGGCTTCAAAATAAATTTAAAGCTTATTCTTTAATTGTGCAGTATAATTCATCATCTTGTGAGAGAAATATTTTACATGGCTGAACTCTTTTTTTTAAAAAAAAAAATTTTTATTAGGGTTTTCTCAAAATATCAACAACAGAATGGAAAAGAAACCCACTAAAATTAAATACAGAACAAATTAAAGCAACCCACGTGCCCCCCCCTCCCCCCTATACATAAATAATAAATTAACACCCCGAGTTTAACACAAAGCAAACATAGCAAATATATACACCCCCTCAGATCCCCCTGGGTAAATAAACAAAAATAAAATTGAATCCCCCCCCCCCCCACCCCCGGGTTGCTGCTGCTGACCATTGTCTATCGTTCTGCCAGGAAGTCCATGAACGGTTGCCACCGCCTAAAGAACCCTTGAACCGATCCCCTTAAGGCGAATTTCACCCTCTCCAATTTAATAAACCCCGCCATATCGTTGATCCAGGATTCCACGCTTGGGGGCCTCGCATCCCTCCCCTGGAGAAGAATCCTTCGCCGGGCTACCAGGGACGCAAAGGCCAGAAGACCGGCCTCTTTTGCCTCTTGCACTCCCGGCTCCCCTGCAATCCCAAATATTGCGAGCCCCCAGCCCGGTTTGACCCTGGATCCTACCACCCTCGACACCGTCCTTGCTACGCCCTTCCAAAATTCCTCCAGCGCTGGGCATGCCCAGAACATATGGGTGAGATTTGCTGGGCTCTCTGAGCACCTAACACACCTGTCCTCACCCCCAAAGAACCGGCTCATCCTTGTCCCGGTCATGTGTCCCCTGTGCAATACCTTAAACTGTATGATGCTGAGCCTCGCACACGAAGAGGAAGAGTTCACCCTCCCTAGGGCATCTGCCCACGTCCCCTCTTCGATCTCCTCTCCCAACTCCTCCTCCCACTTACCTTTCAACTCCGCCACCGAGGCCTCCACCTCCTCCTGTATCACCTGGTAAGTCTCCGAGATCTTCCCCACTCCAACCCACCCCCCCCCCCCGAGAGCACCCTTTTCTGTACTGTGCATGGTAACAGCCGCGGGAATTCCACCACTTGCCGCCTGGCAAACTCCCTTACCTGTAAATATCTGAAGGCGTTTCCCGGGGTAAGCCCATACTTCTCCTCCAGTTCACCCAGGCTCGCGAACTTCCCGTCCACAAACAGGTCCCCCAACCTTCTTATCCCTGCCCTGTGCCACCCCGAAAACCCACCATCTATTTTCCCTGGGACAAACCGGTGGTTCCCCCGTATTGGGGTCCACACTGAGGCCCCAACTTCCCCCCTGTGCCGCCTCCACTGCCCCCAGATTTTGAGGGTAGCCGCCACCACCGGGCTCGTGGTATACCACATTGGAGGGAACGGCAGCAGCGCCGTTGCCAGTGCCTCCAGACTCGTACCCTCACAAGACGCTGTCTCCAGCCTCTTCCATGCAGCCCCCTCCCCCTCCGTCACCCACTTGCGCACCATCGCCGCATTGGCGGCCCAGTAGTACCCATAGAGGTTGGGCAGTGCCAGCCGGCCCCCATCCCTACTCTGCTCCAGGAACACCCTTCTCACCCTCGGAGTCCCTCGCGCCCACACAAACCCCGTTATGCTCCTGTTGACCCGCCCAAAGAAGGCCTTCGGGATAAAAATGGGGAGACACTGGAACAGGAACAAAAGCCTTGGGAGCACCGTCATCCTGACTGACTGCACCCTACCCGCCAGGGACAGCGGCAACGTGTCCCACCTCTTGAACTCCTCCTCCATTTTCTCCACCAGCCTCATGAAATTAAGTCTATGCAGGGCCCCCCAGCTCCTGGTCACCTGAACCCCCAAGTACCTGAAGCTCCTCGCCGCCCTTTTCAGTGGGAGCTTGCCAATCCCCCTCTCCTGGTCCCCTGGGTGAACCACAAACAACTCGCTCTTCCCTATGTTGAGCTTGTACCCTGATAAATCCACGAACTCCCTGAGGATCCTCATTATCTCCGGCATTCCCCCCACTGGGTCCGCCACATACAGCAGCAAGTTGTCTGCATCAAGCGACACCCCATGCTCCTCCCTGCCCCGCACCAACCCCCCCCAGTTCCTCGACTCCCTCAGTGCCATAGCCAGGGGTTCAATCGCCAGTGCGAAGAGCAGGGGACACCCCTGCCTCGTCCCTCGATGCAACCGAAAGTACTCAGACCTCCTCTTGTTCGTGGCCACACTCGCCATCGGGACCTCGTACAACAACCTAACCCACCTAACAAACCCCTCCCCAAACCTGAACCTCTTGAGCACCTCCCACAAGTACCCCCACTCTACCCTATCGAAGTCCTTCTCAGCGTCCATCGCCACCACTATCTCTGCCTCCCCCTCCCTCGCCGGCATCATAATCACGTTCAGGACCCTCCGCACATTCGCGTTCAACTGCCTCCCCTTCACGAATTCCATCTGGTCTTTGTGGATCACCTGCGGCACACAATCCTCAATTCTCGTGGCTAAGACCTTCGCCAGCACCTTGGCATCTACATTTAACAGCGAAATCGGCCTGTAAGACCCACACTGCAGGGGACCCTTGTCCCGCTTCAGGATCAAAGAGATCAGTGTCCGGGACATCGTCGGGGGCAAAGCCCCCCCCCCCCCCCCCCCTGCCTCATTGAAGGTCCTAACTAGCAACGGGCCCAACAGGTCCACATATTTCTTGTAGAATTTGACCGGGAAACTGTCCGGCCCCGGTGCCTTCTCCGCCTGCATGCTCCCTATCCGTTTGGCCAGCTCCTCCAGCCCAATCGGGGCCCCCAATCCCGCTATCAGTCCCTCCTCCACCTTCGGAAACTTCACTTGGTCCAGAAAGCAGTCCACCCCTCCCTCCTCCCGTGGGGGCTCGGACCGATACAATTCCTCAAAGAAGTCCCTGAAGACCCCATTGATGCCAACCCCACTCCGCACCACGCTCCCTCCCCTGTCCTTAACTCCCCTGATCTCCCTAGCTGCGTCCCGCTTACGAAGCTGATGCGCCAGCATCCGGCTTGCCTTTTCCCCATACTCATAAATCGCCCCCTGGGCCTTCCTCCACTGCACCTCCGCCTTCCTGGTGGTCAACAGGTCAAATTCGGCCTGGAGGCTACGCCTCTTCCTCAGCCATCCCTCCTCCGGCACCTCAGCATACCTCCTGTCTACCCTCACCATCTCCCCCACTAGCGTCTCCCTCTCCCTCTGCTCTCTCCTCTCCTTGTGGGCCCTAATGGAAATCAGCTCTCCCCTAACCACCGCATTCAGCGCCTCCCATACCATCCCCACTCGGTCCTCCCCGTTATCATTGGCCTCCAGGTATCTCTCCATGTTTCCTCGGACCCGCTCACTTACCTCCTCGTCCGCCAACAACTCCACCTCCAAGTGCCACAACGGGCGCTGGTCCCTCTCCTCCCCCAGCTCTAGGTCTACCCAATGCGGGCCGTGATCCGAAATGGCTATCGCCGAGTACTCTGTATCCTCTACTCTCGCTATCAGCGCCCTACTCATAATAAAGAAGTCGATCTGAGAGAAAGCCTTATGGACATGCGAGAAGAATGAAAATTCCCTAGCCCCCGGCCTTGCAAATCTCCAATCTGGTCCATAAGGCCCCTCAGCACCTTAGCCGCCGCCGGCTTCCTACCAGTCCTAGACCTGGAGCGATCCAGTGCCGGATCCAACATAGTGTTAAAGTCTCCACCCCCCCCCCCCCCCCCCCCCCCCCCAATTATCAGGCCCCCCCACTCCCAAGTCCGGGATCCGACCCAACATGTGCCGCATAAAACCTGCATCATCCCAGTTCGGGGCATACACATTGACCAGCACCACCCTCTCCCCTTGCTGCTTACCACTTACCATTACGTACCTGCTGCCATTGTCTGTCACAATGCTCGACGCCTCTAACGACACCCTCTTTCCCACCAAGATTGCCACCCCCCAATTTGTGGCATCCAACCCTGAGTGAAACACCTGACGTACCCACCCCTTCCTCAATCTTACCTGGTCTGTCACCTTCAGGTGTGTCTCCTGGAGCATGACCACATCCGCCTTCAGCCCCTTCAGGTGCGCGAACACCCGGGCCCGCTTAACCGGCCCGTTCAGTCTCCTTACATTCCAGGTTACCAGCCGGATCAGGGAGGCCACCCGCCCCCGTCACCTGCCGACTAGTCATAGCCCCTCCATGGCCAGCCACGCGCCCACACCCCACACCCGGCCCGTTCCCCACGGCGGCAGACTCCCGTCCCAACTCCCTCTGCCCGCTCCAGCTCATCCTTGACCATAGCAGCAGCAACCAGGTCCCGCGGTTTCCACCTGCCCGGCCCCACCACCCCTGTCACCGTTCCTTTTACAGGCCCAGTCCCCTCACCCCGACTCGGGCCTCCTCCTCCCCCGACTCGGGCCTCCTCCTCCCCCGCGGGGGCCCATCACCCCTACCGGCCATCCGCCCCATCTCCATTTACTTACCCCCCTCCAAGAGCCATCCCGACAGACCCAACCAAAACAGTGCCCAACCCACCCTACCCATCCTCATTGAACCAAACAGAAATAAGGGCAAAGAACACCCCTTCAAAGTATAACACCCCAACAACAATCCCCGACCACCCATCCTGACCCTCAATTTGTGTCCAGTTTCTCGGCCTGAACAAAGGCCCAAGCCTCCTCCGGAGACTCGAAGTAATGGTGCCGGTCCTTGTAGGTGACCCACAGTCGCGCCGGCTGCAGCATGCCAAACTTCACCCCCTTCTTGTGCAGCACTGCCATCGCCCGATTGTACCCGGCCCTCTTCTTCGCCACCTCCGCACTCCAGTCCTGGTATATCCGAACCTCCGCGTTCTCCCACCTGCTGCTCCTCTCCTTCTTGGCCCACCTGAGCACGCACACCCGATCAGCAAACCGATGAAACCGCACCAGCACCGCCCGCGGTGGCTCGTTAGCCTTGGGCCACCTCGCCAGCACTCTATGGGCCCCTTCCAGCTCCAGGGGCCCCTGGAAGGACCCCGCTCTCATCAGCGGGTTTAGCATGGTGACCACATAGGCCCCCACGTCCGGCCCCTCCAGCCCCTCCGGGAGGCCCAGAATCCCCAAATTCTTCCGCCTCGACCGATTCTCCATCTCCGCGAACCGCACCTGCCATTTCGGCGTGAGAACAGCTGGTGAGTCAGTTTCAGCGGGAGCAGTGCGGAAGTGGTTGCTGGGAGGTAAGTGTGTCCTTTAAAAGCACTTGTCTTTGCAGGGGCAGGCCAGTCGATTTCGGCGGGAGAATCAGCTGGTGAGTCAGTTTCAGCGGGAGCATTGCGGAAGTGGCTGCTGGGAGGTAAGTCAACCTTTAAAAGCACTTGTCTTTGCAGGGGCAGGCCAGTCGATTTCGGCGTGAGAACAGCTGGTGAGTCAGTTTCAGCGGGAGCAGTGCGGAAGTGGTTGCTGGGAGGTAAGTGAATCCTTTAAAAGTACTTGTCTTTGCAGGGGCAGGCCAGTCGATTTCGGCGGGAGTGGAGCTGGCAGGTTAGTCAATTTCAGCAGGAGCTGAGAATTTTTCTTTTTTTTTAATTAGTTTTTTAGGCGGGAACAGGAAGTCGACCCGCGGACGTCTGGGAAGACCCTCACCAATAAATTCTGGTGGAGAGGAAACCCGAGACACTACACGTGTAGTGTCTCCCACCTCCCTCCTCCTCTAACCTAATAATAAAACCCATTGGTCTGAGGTAAGTACCATATTTTATTATATTATTATTTTTTATAAAAATTTAATTTAGTTGTTAGCCAGATCTTGGTAGAAAGTAAGAGGAATGGCAGGGAAGGGAGTGCAATGTTCCTCCTGCAGGATGTTTGAGGTGAGGGATGCAGTTAGTGTCCCTGCTGATTTTACCTGCAGGAAGTGCTGCCATCTCCAGCTCCTCCAAGACCGAGTTAGGGAACTGGAGCTGGAGTTGGAAGAACTTCGGATCATTCGGGAGGCAGAAGGGGTCATAGATAGCAGCTTCAGGGAATTAGTTACACCAAAGATTGGAGATAGGTGGGTAACTGTAAGAGGGACTGGGAAAAAGCAGTCAGTGCAGGGATCCCCTGCGGTCGTTCCCCTGAGAAACAAGTATACCGCTTTGGATACTTGTGGGGGGGGGGACTTACCAGGGGTAAGCCATGGGGTACGGGCCTCTGGCACGGAGTCTGTCCCTGTTGCTCAGAAGGGAAGGGGGGAGAGGAGCAGAGCATTAGTAATTGGGGACTCTATAGTCAGGGGCACAGACAGGAGATTTTGTGGGAGCGTGAGAGACTCACGTTTGGTATGTTGCCTCCCAGGTGCAAGGGTACGTGATGTCTCGGATCGTGTTTTCCGGGTCCTTAGGGGGGAGGGGGAGCAGCCCCAAGTCGTGGTCCACATTGGCACTAACGACATAGGTAGGAAAGGGGACAAGGATATCAGGCAGGCTTTCAGGGAGCTAGGATGGAAGCTCAGAACTAGAACAAACAGAGTTGTTATCTCTGGGTTGCTGCCCGTGCCACGTGATAGTGAGATGAGGACTAGGGAGAGAGAGCATTTAAACACGTGGCTACAGGGATGGTGCAGGCGGGAGGGATTCAGATTTCTGGATGACTGGGGCTCTTTCTGGGGAAGGTGGGACCTCTACAGACAGGATGGTCTACATCTGAACCTGAGGGGCACAAATATCCTGGGGGGGAGATTTGTTAGTGCTCTTTGGGGGGGTTTAAACTAATGCAGCAGGGGCATGGGAACCTGGATTGTAGTTTTAGGGTAAGGGAGAATGAGAGTATAGAGGCCAGGAGCACAGATTTAACGTCGCAGGAGGGGGCCAGTGTTCAGGTAGGTGGTTTGAAGTGTATCTACTTCAATGCCAGGAGTATACGAAACAAGGTAGGGGAACTGGCAGCATGGGTTGGTACCTGGGACTTCGATGTTGTGGCCATTTCGGAGACATGGATAGAGCAGGGACAGGAATGGATGTTGCAGGTTCCGGGGTTTAGGTGTTTTAGTAAGCTCAGAGAAGGAGGCAAAAGACTGGGAGGTGTGGCGCTGCTAGTCAAGAGCAGTGTTACGGTGGCGGAGAGGATGCTAGATGGGGACTCTTCTTCCGAGGTAGTATGGGCTGAAGTTAGAAACAGGAAAGGAGAGGTCACCCTGTTGGGAGTTTTTTATAGGCCTCCTAATAGTTCTAGGGATGTAGAGGAAAGGATGGCGAAGATGATTCTGGATAAGAGCGAAAGTAACAGGGTAGTTATTATGGGAGACTTTAACTTTCCAAATATTGACTGGAAAAGATATAGTTCGAGTACAGTAGATGGGTCGTTTTTTGTACAGTGTGTGCAGGAGGGTTTCCTGAAACAATATGTTGACAGGCCAACAAGAGGCGAGGCCACGTTGGATTTGGTTTTGGGTAATGAACCAGGCCAGGTGTTGGATTTGGAGGTAGGAGAGCACTTTGGGGACAGTGACCACAATTCGGTGACGTTTACGTTAATGATGGAAAGGGATAAGTATACACCGCAGGGCAAGAGTTATAGCTGGGGGAAGGGCAATTATGATGCCATTAGACGTGACTTGGGGGGGGGGATAAGGTGGAGAAGTAGGCTGCAAGTGTTGGGCACACTGGATAAGTGGGGCTTGTTCAAGGATCAGCTACTGCGTGTTCTTGATAAGTATGTACCGGTCAGACAGGGAGGAAGGCGTCGAGCGAGGGAACCGTGGTTTACCAAGGAAGTGGAATCTCTTGTTAAGAGGAAGAAGGAGGCCTATGTGAAGATGAAGTGTGAAGTTTCGGTTGGGGCGATGGATAGTTACAAGGTAGCGAGGAAGGATCTAAAGAGAGAGCTAAGACGAGCAAGGAGGGGACATGAGAAGTATTTGGCAGGAAGGATCAAGGAAAACCCAAAAGCTTTCTATAGATATGTCAGGAATAAGCGAATGACTAGGGAAAGAGTAGGACCAGTCAAGGACAGGGATGGGAAATTGTGTGTGGAGTCTGAAGAGATAGGCGAGATACTAAATGAATATTTTTCGTCAGTATTCACTCAGGAAAAAGATAATGTTGTGGAGGAGAATGCTGAGCCCCAGGCTAATAGAATAGATGGCATTGAGGTACGTAGGGAAGAGGTGTTGGCAATTCTGGACAGGCTGAAAATAGATAAGTCCCCGGGACCTGCTGGGATTTATCCTAGGATTCTCTGGGAGGCCAGGGAAGAGATTGCTGGACCTTTGGTTTTGATTTTTATGTCATCATTGGCTACAGGAATAGTGCCAGAGGACTGGAGGACAGCAAATGTGGTCCCTTTGTTCAAAAAGGGGAGCAGAGACAACCCCGGCAACTATAGACCGGTGAGCCTCACGTCTGTAGTGGGTAAAGTCTTGGAGGGGATTATAAGAGACAAGATTTATAATCATCTAGATAGGAATAATATGATCAGGGATAGTCAGCATGGCTTTGTGAAGGGTAGGTCATGCCTCACAAACCTTATTGAGTTCTTTGAGAAGGTGACTGAACAGGTAGACGAGGGTAGAGCAGTTGATGTGGTGTATATGGATTTCAGCAAAGCGTTTGATAAGGTTCCCCACGGTAGGCTATTGCAAAAAATATGGAGGCTGGGGATTGAGGGTGATTTAGAGATGTGGATCAGAAATTGGCTAGCTGAAAGAAGACAGAGGGTGGTGGTTGATGGGAAATGTTCAGAATGGAGTACAGTCACAAGTGGAGTACCACAAGGATCTGTTCTGGGGCCGTTGCTGTTTGTCATCTTTATCAATGACCTAGAGGAAGGCGCAGAAGGGTGGGTGAGTAAATTTGCAGACGATACTAAAGTCGGTGGTGTTGTCGATAGTGTGGAAGGATGTAGCAGGTTACAGAGGGATATAGATAAGCTGCAGAGCTGGGCTGAGAGGTGGCAAATGGAGTTTAATGTAGAGAAGTGTGAGGTGATTCACTTTGGAAGGAATAACAGGAATGCGGAATATTTGGCTAATGGTAAAGTTCTTGAAAGTGTGGATGAGCAGATGGATCTAGGTGTCCATGTACATAGATCCCTGAAAGTTGCCACCCAGGTTGATAGGGTTGTGAAGAAGGCCTATGGAGTGTTGGCCTTTATTGGTAGAGGAATTGAGTTCCGGAGTCGGGAGGTCATGTTGCAGCTGTACAGAACTCTGGTACGGCCGCATTTGGAGTATTGCGTACAGTTCTGGTCACCGCATTATAGGAAGGACGTGGAGGCTTTGGAGCGGGTGCAGAGGAGATTTACCAGGATGTTGCCTGGTATGGAGGGAAAATCTTATGAGGAAAGGCTGATGGACTTGAGGTTGTTTTCGTTGGAGAGAAGAAGGTTAAGAGGAGACTTAATAGAGACATACAAAATGATCAGGGGGTTGGATAGGGTGGACAGTGAGAGCCTTCTCCCGCGGATGGAAATGGCTGGCACGAGGGGACATAACTTTAAACTGAGGGGTAATAGGTATAGGTCAGAGGTAGGTTCTTTACGCAAAGAATAGTGAGGCCGTGGAATGCCCTACCTGCTACAGTAGTGAACTCGCCAACATTGAGGGCATTTAAAAGTTTATTGGATAAACATATGGATGATAATGGCATAGTGTAGGTTAGATGGCTTTTGTCTCGGTGCAACATCGTGGGCCGAAGGGCCTGTACTGCGCTGTATTGTTCTATGTTCTATGTTCTTGTGGAGCGCCTCGTGCGCCTCCACCTTTACCGCAAGGCCTAAGATCTCGTCCTCGTTGTCGGAGACCTTTTGTCGGACCTCGCGGATCGCCGCCGTCTGGGTCTCCAGCAGCTTGTCTATAGAAGCCTTCATCGGCTCCAGCAGGTCCGCTTTAATCTCCCTGAAGCAGCGCTGGATAACCTCCTGTTGCTCCTGCGCCCACTGCATCCACGCTGCCTGGTCCCCGCCCGCCGCCATTTTGCTCTTCCTTCGCACATTCTTTGGGTTCACCACCACTTTTTTAGTCTCCCCGCTCCTGGTCCAAGCCATACTCTGTCGGGGAACTATTGCAATTTCCTTCCCATGCCGGGAAACGTCGAAAAAGTGCCGTTGGGGGCACTTTTTCGTTTTTAGCGGGAGCTGCCGAATGTGCGACTTAGCTCCGCATAGCCACAACCGGAAGTCGGCTGAACTTTCTTGGCCTCATAGTAAATGCAAAGGAAAATGAGCAGGTGGAGAAGTATTGCCTCAACTATTATGCTCGAATGCATCCTGTGTACTTGGAGATTCAACCTCTCCCAAAACTGCAGCCTCTGCTAAAAGCTTGGACTGTGGAGGATATACTATATTCCAAGGTTAAGGTCCAGTGATATGAACTATTCATGTGTTAATTTAGGAAATGTCTCTGCCCATACCCCTCATAGGAAAGAGAACTGTAAATGTCCATATCCTGCATGCATTTACCAATCTGTTGCATTGAGTAATTCCTGCATTAGTGCATCAGCAAAGTTCCAATGATGGTACTGTGCGAATTGGGGACAATAGCATCTCAAGGTTGCCATCAGGAGGAATGCGGTGGTATTGCAGTCCTTTTTATTAAAAAGATGAAATGCAACTCTCGCAAAGATACTTTAGTTCTTTGTGAAAGGCTAGAAACTCTTCTGTGATGTAGTGAGTCAGGTTATGCTCTTTTGTAATGTTAGAGGGTCTAAAGCCATGTAATATGCACTGTATTATCAGGGAGATCAATTTACAGTGACTTAAGTAGATTCTTACCTTGTGACATAGGGTTTGGCAGATCATCTTTTGTAGAGTTTGGGAATACTTCTTGAGCTCCAGTAGTACTGCAGAGAGGATGGAATGCTGTATTTGGTTTGATGGATTGGACCATTGGTTTGGTCGTACTGAGATGAGCAGTATGGTAGTCGACAGCAGGGTTTTTCAAACTTGGCCGCGATCCGCGGGTGGGTCATGGGCGGCTGTCAGGAGGGTTGCAGAGTGATCCATCGTGGCGTTCCTAATCGCGGGAGAAGCATCCAACGGCCGCGACCGGCTTTTCAGAATGCTGGCTGCGACTGGCTTTTAAGTTGAAGATGCCCTCCACGATTGGCCTTCAAATTTAACGTTTAATAATCTTTATTGTTACAAGTAGGCTTACATTAACACTACAATGAATTTACTGTGAAAAGCCCCCAGTCGCCACATTCCGGCGCCGGTTCGGGTACGTAGAGGGAGAATTCAGAACGTACATGCACATACATGCCATGCACCCTGTAGGTCCATGCCTTTGGTGCAAAATCACAGAGGAGAGATTCCTCCATTTGTAGCTGCCAGCAAGCAAGGACTGTGTGAAGAAATGAAGATGGCTTATTTTGTAATAAGGAAGAGAGGGCCAGAGACAACTGAATCTAGACAGAACTTTTCAGGCGAGTCCACACCAGGACAAAGCAGTGCTAGTGTGAGCTGTATCCAGAGCTCCAGGGCCTCTAGTGAACAACTCTTTAAGAAGATTGCGCCCAAGTTTGTGGCGTGAGTCAAATTGTTAAATAAGGAACTGAAGGCGAGTGTTCGTATGAATGAGGTGAACTCAAGATATTTTTGGCAGCATAGGGGAACAAGGTAGGGGGAGTCCCATATCTCCCCTCTTGTTTGCGCTGGCGAGAGAGCCCTTGGCCATTGAGTTGAGGTGTTCGGATAAATGGAGGGGGATAGTGAGATGGGGTGGGAGCCTAAGGTATCCTTGTAAGCTGACAACCTTTGGTTATATATTTCTAACCTGGTCCCAAGGTGGGGGATATAATAGGGCTGCTCAAGAGGTTTGGGGCCTTTTCAGGATATACACTGAATTTGGAAAAGACGAGTGCTTTTTGGTTTCTTCGGGGGTGGGAGCTGGCGGGGGGGGTTGCCGTTTTGTGTGGTGAATACTCACTTCAAGTACTTGAGGGTACAGGTGGCTCAAGATTGGGCCCGGCTCCATAAGTTAAATTTTACAAGCCTGATGGGTAGGGTCAAGGCAGATTTGGTGAGATTGGACAGTCTCCCCCTATCATTGGCAGGCCGTGTGCAGGCAGTATCGATGAATATCTTGCTGCGGTTTTTATTTTTATTTCAGTGTTTACCGGTCTTTTTGCTGAAGGCATTTTATTTATGGGGGTGAAACGGTTGATTTCATTGTTTTTCGGGGCAGGTAAGGTGAGGATTCAGAAGACGGTGCTTTAGACAGGGCGACAGTCAGGGGGGTTTGGCTCTTCAAAATCTGATGTATTACTATTGGGCGCCGAACGCCGAGAAGATACAGGGGTGGGGATGGAGGTAGGCTCTTAGAGGGGGTCAGGTTACCGGCTGGCAACGCCACTGCTCCTGTTTGCCCAAGGTAAATAACCAGCTAGTCCGGTGGTGGTGGTCACGCTGAAGAGGTGGATGAAATTTTGGCAGCAATTTAAATGGGGGTGGGGTTGACATTGATGCCAGTCCTGGAGAATCATGTGTTTGAGCCGGCAAGGCTAGGTGTGGGAGGAGCAGTGGGTGATGGAAATGAAGGACATGTTTTTGGAAGGACAGTTTGGAGGAGTTGAGGGAGAGGTTTGGGATACCGCCTTGGGGGGGGGGGGGGGGGGGGGGGGGGGGGGGTGTATGTACAGGTGCAGGATTTTGCAAAAAACGTTTTCCCAACATGTCCGGTGTCGCCGCCCTCCTTGTTGGAGGGGGTGTTGTCACTGGGGCTAATATAGTTGAAGGTGGTGCACAGGGCGCACCTGACAAGGTCAAGGATGAGCTGGCTGTTTAAGGGGGTGGAGAACACATGTGAGAGGTGTGGGAGAGGTCTGGCCAATCATATACAGATAATTTGGTCCTGCCCAAAGTAACTTCATTGCAGTGTTGATGTAAGCCTATTTGTGACACTAATACAGATTATTATTATTATAAAAATATTTTCAAAAAAAAGTTGCCCCAGTAAATTGTAATTCTCACCCTTCCCAAACAAAAATAGTTATTTTTTTCTTATCTTTTCCCCCTTTTTCTTCTTTTAAATTGTGATGTGTATTTCTGGTTACAAGGTTAAGTTTCCCAAATTGGGATCAGTTGCTCTTGATTGATCAATTGCTGCCTGCACATTCTTCTAGTGATAGATACTGCATCATTTCAAATCCGTTGAAAACTTTTGTTTTCCCCCTTTCAAACATTGTGCAAACTGAGTAATTGTCAACGAGTCAGATTTG
The DNA here is from genome assembly GCF_047496885.1 of Scyliorhinus torazame. Classification (NCBI taxonomy): domain Eukaryota; kingdom Metazoa; phylum Chordata; class Chondrichthyes; order Carcharhiniformes; family Scyliorhinidae; genus Scyliorhinus; species Scyliorhinus torazame. The sequence continues at coordinate 296,099,229 of NC_092713.1, read as the reverse complement.
TGTGACTTTACTTTCATAGTTGATCATTTTCATGAAATTTTGTGATAAACACGATACTAACCTCATTTAATTTAAAACAATTTACAAGCTGCATTAAAGAACCTTCAACTGGTAGAACTTGAGTTGAATTCTACAAAGTAGAGTAACAAGCCCAGAGAACTGTGGATGACCAGAGATATTCCGGATACAATGAGAAGGAAGAGAGAGGCTTTTAATAAGTACAAGGGGAGCAAATCAACAGGGGCATCGGAGTACAGAATGTGCAGGATAGCGGTTAAGAAAGCAATTGGGAGAGCAGGGAGGGGATATGAGAAATCTCTAGCTGGTAAAAGTAGGGAAAATCACAAGATATTCTATAAGTATATTGAATGGGAAGAGGATAACTAAGGAAAATGTATATCAATGGGAAGAGGATAACTAAGGAAAATTAAGGACCAAGGGGTGAATCTGTGGGTAGGGTGTTAAATAATAATCTTTATTCGTGTCACAAGTAGGCTTACATTTGCAATCATCTTTATTAGTGTCACAAGTAGGCTGACATTAATACTGCATTGAAGTTACTGTGAAATTCCCCTAGTCGCCACACAATGGCGCCTTTTTGGGTACACTGAAGACCTGTGGGAGGAAACCCACGTCGGTGGAAACCCATGCAGACACGGGGAGAATGTGTAGACTCCGCACAAACAGTGACCCAAGCAGGGAATCGAACCTGGGTCCCTGGCGCTGTAAAGCAACAATGCTAACCACTGTGCTACCGGGCAACACTGCAATGAAGTTACTGTGAAAATCTACTAGTCGCACACTCCGGCGCCTGTTCGGGTACACTGAGGGAGAATTCAGAATGTCCAATTCACCTAACAAGCATGAATATTTCACATCCGTCTTCACCCAAGAAAATGAGGAGGCAGATATGGAACTCAGTGGGAGAGACTGAGATTATTGAGCAAGTTGTCACAGGGAGGAACAAGGTATTGGAAGTGTTGGCAGGCTTTAAAGTGGAGAAATCGCCAGGTCCAGATGAATTGTGCCCCAAGTTGCTGTGGGGAGTGAGGGAGGAGATGAAGGGACTCTGATCCAAATTTTTAATTCTTCTCTGGCCACACGAGAGGTGCCAGAAGATTGGAAAACCGTGAATGTGGTCCTACTATTTTAAAAAGGCTGTAGGGATAAGCCAGGGAGCTTCAGGCCAATGAGTCTCGCGTCAGTGGTGGGGAAACTAATGGAGAAACTTTTGAAGGTCAGAATCTCTCCACGGGATCAGGGATGAGCTGGCAAGATGGATACAGAACTGGCTAGGTCATAGAAGGCAGAGAGTAGCAATGGAAGGGTGCTTTTCTGATTGGAGGGCTGTGACTAGTGGTGTTCCGCAGGGATCAGTACTGGGACCTTTCCTGTTCGTGGTATACATAAAAGATTTGGAGGAAAATATAACTGGTCTGATTAGTAAATTTGCAGACGGCACAAAGGTTGGTGGAATTGCGGATAGCGATGAGGACTGTCCGAGGATACAGCAGGATTTAGATCGTTTGGAGACTTGGACGGAGAGATGGCAGATAGAGTTTAATCCGGACAAATGTGAGGTAATGCATTTTGGAAGGTCTAATGCAGGTAGGGGGACATACAGTGAATGGTAGAACCCTCAAGAGTAATGACAGTCAAGAGAGATCTAGGTGTACACGTCCACAGGTCACTACAACACAGATGGAGAAAGTAGTCAAGAAGGCATACGGCATGCTTGCCTTCATTGGCCGAGGCATTGAGTATAAGAATTGACAAGTCATGTTGCAGCTGTATAGAACCTTAGTTAGGCCACACTTGGAGTATAGTGTTTAATTCTGGTCGCCACACTACCAGAAGGATGTTGAGTCATTAGAGAGGGTGCAGAAGAGATTTACCAAGATGTTGCCTGGTATGGAGGGCATTAGCTATGCGTTCTCCACCCCCTTGGTTTGTTCTCACTGGAACGAAGGAGGTTGAGGGGCGACCTGATAGAGGTCTACAAAATTATGAAGGGCATAGACAGAGTGGATAGTCAGAGGCTTTTTCCCAGGGTAGAGGGTTCAATTACTAGGAGGCATAGGTTTAAGGTGCGCGGGGCTAGGTTTAGAGGAGATGTACGAGGCTTTTTTACACAGAGAGTAGTGGGTGCCTGGAACTCGCTGCCGGAGGAGGTGGTGGAAGCAGGGACGATAGTGACATTTAAGGGGCATCTTGACAAATACATGAATGGGATGGGAATAGAGGGATACAGACCCAGGAAGTGTAGAAGATTTTAGTTTAGACGGGCAGCATGGTCGGCAAAAGCTTTAGAGGGCCGAAGGGCCTGTTGCTGTGCTGTACTTTTCTTTGTTCTTATTTGGAGAGACAAGATATGATCAGGAATAGTCAGCATGGCTTTGTCAGAGGGAGGTCGTGCCTAACAAATTTGATTGAATTTTTTGAACATGTGACTAAGTGTAGATGAGGGTAGTGCAGATGTTGTAGTTTACATGGATTTCACCAAAACATTTGACAAGGTCCCACATGGGAGACTTATAAAGAAGGCAAATGCACATGGGATACAGGGGAACTTGGTACGGTGGATTCACCTGAGGGAAGCCGGTGTCCAGTGGCTTACCATAGGGATTTGTGCTGGGTCCCCTATGTTCGTAATTTATATAAATGACTTAGATGACTATGTGGGGGGTCGGATCAGTAATTTTGAGGGTGACACAAAGATAAGCCAGATGATTAACAGTGAGGCTGAGAGTCTTGGGTTACAGGAAGATATAGACAGGATGGTCAAATGGGCAGACAAGTGGCAGATGGAATTTAATACTGAAAAGTGTGAAGTGTTACACTTTAGAAGGAGCGATTTGACAAGGAAATATTCAATGAATGGCACCACACTGGGAAGTCCTGAGGAACAAAGAAACCTTGGCATGTTTGTCAACTGATCTCTGAAGGCAGAAGGGCAGGTTAACAGAGTGGTGAAAAGGCATATGGTGGGCATCATTAATCATAGCATAGATTTTTAAAATCCATTTAGAGTACTTTTTCCAATTAAGGGGCAATTTAGTGTGGCCAATCCACCTAGTCTGCACATTTTTGGGTTGTGGGGGTGAAACCCACGCAAATACGGGGGAATGTGAAAACGCCACACGGAGTGACCCAGAACCGGGATCGAACCTGCGACCTCGGCGCCATGAGGCAACAGGGCTAACCCACTGCGCCACCGTGCTGCCCACATTAATCGTGGCATAGTAATCTTTATTATTGTCACAAGGATGCTTACTGCAAGTAGGCACTGCAATGAAGTTACTGTTAAAATCCCCTAGTCACCACAATCCAGCGACTGTTCGGGTACAATGAGGGAGAATTAAGAATGTCCAATTAACCTAACAAGCGTTTCTATCTGGACTTGTGGGAGGAAACTGGAGCACCCGGAGGAAACCCACGCAGACACGGGGAGAATGTGTAGACTCTGCACAGACAGTGACCCAAGTGGTAATCGAACCTGGGACCCTGTGAAGCAACAGTGCTAACCAGATTAGAAAAGCAAGGAAGTAATGTTGAAGTTATATAGAACATTGGTGAGGTCACATTGGCAGGTGTTATCTATTAAGATACTTCTCTTTATACGATATGGTATCTGTCTCAGGCATGAACCAGACATACTCCTTCCTGAAGATGTGCAGAGACTCTGTATTCACAGCACTAGCTTACAGTGTATTCCAGGGGCTCAATACTCTGAGAAACATACAGTCTGTTTCTACTCTTGCACAGTTCAAACACATGGCCCCTATTCCTCTCCAGTCTCTTAAATTGGACTAGAAATGTAGCTTTTCAATTAGCTTATTGACCTCAATTCGGTTACCTCAGTCAAACGTTGCTGTAAAGTACAGACTAAAGGGTGCGATTCTCCGACCCCCCACCGGGTCAGAGAATCGGCGGGGGCTGATGTGAATCCCGCCCCCGCCCTGTCCCGAATTCTCCGCCACCAGAGATTTGGCGGGTGCGGGAATCGCGCTGCGCTGGGCGGCGGGAATCGCGCCGGTCGGCGGTTCTCCGGCCCACGATGGGTCGAAGTCCTGCCGCTGTCAACCCTCTCCTGCCGGCGTGGATTAAACCACCTACTTTACCGGCGGGACAAGGCGGCGCGGGCAGGCTCCGGGGTCTGGGGGGGGGGGGGTGCTTCCGCCTTCGCCATGGTCTTCTCCCGCGCATGCGTCGCCCAGCGAAGACCTTTCGGCGCCGGCTGGCATGGCGCCAAAGGCCTATCCAGCCAGCCGGCGGAGCGGAAACCACTCCGGCGCGGGCCTAGCCCCTCAAGGTGAGGGCTTGGCCCCTAAAGGTGCGAAGAATTCCGCACCTTTGGGGGAGGCCCGACACCGGAGTGGTTCCCGCCACTCCATTACGCCAGAACCCCCTGCCCCGCAGGGTAGGGGAGAATCCCGCCCAAGGTCTTTGACTCTAACTGAGAAGCTGAGAATCTCCAATCTACGAATCATTCCTGTCGCTCTCCCCCCAAATTTTTTTTGCATTGTCCTATTTCACTCACCATGCTAGAGAACCAAATCTTCGTTAAAATCTTAAGCACTTGTCGTGGAGAGTGAGATCTTGATGAAGAGTCTCAGTCTGCATTGCAAGCGTTTCACAAACCCACAGAAATGGTGTCGGCACGGATTAGCGAAAGGCAAATCGTGTCTGATTAACACGATCAAGTTCTTTGAATTAATGGAGAGGGATGATGAGGATAGTGCTGCATCTTTGGACTTTCAAAAGGCATTTGATGCAGTGCTACATAACGGGCATGTTGGCAAAATATAGCTGTGGACTATACGAACAGTAGAAACATGGATACAAAATTGACTAAGGGACAGAAGGTTGAGAGCCGTTGTGAAAAATTGCTTTCCAGACTGGAGCAGAATATAGCGTAATATTCACCAGGGTCAACATTAGGTCCACTTCTCTTTTTGATATATAATAATGACCCGGTCTTTTGTATACAGGGGCATAATTTCAAAGTTTGTAGACAATACAAAAATGGGAGATGTAGTGTATAATAAGACCATAAGATCATAAATAGGAACAAGAGGAGGCTGTTCCCTCGAGCCTTCTCTGTCATTCACTAAGAACATGGCTGATCCGATGTTCCTCGTGTCTACTTTGATCATAATTAATGAGATAAATAGAAAAGACTTAAGGGCGACACAGTCTGGTGAAATGTGCAAAGCCATGTCAGATGAAATTTAATGCACAGAAACTTGAAGTTATATATTTTGGTCGGGGAGTGAAATTACTTTCCTTTTCTCCCACTCCAGGTCTGATCATAATGGGGTTCTTTGTGAATTTGGCGAGGATGTGCTTTGACAATACTGCAGAAGTCCCACTATTTATGTTTTTAGGTTGTAAAGGATTAGTCAGACAAGTTTTCCTTGGTTAGACAAAGAACAAGATAAGTTTATTGGAACAACTTCCCAAATTTAAAAACCAAGGTGGTAACAACCGATGGTGGCAACCACCATTCATATGTCGCATTCTTTAGGCCCACACCCACTAATACAGCTGACAAGAGGATAGCTTATGGATTTCTTTTAACAGTTTGTGAAGAAGATAAAACAAAGGAGTGTATGGTTGCTGTCCACCCCTGTCCTTTGGCTGGTCTCGATGTGGTGATTTCACGTTGAGATCGTTTTGTTCAGTTGTTTTCCTGGATGTAGTTGTATGGAGCAGATGAACACATTTTATTCCCCAAAGATCTTGATTTGCAGTAGATTTTTCTCAGTATGGTGTTAAGGGCCAGGGTTCAGAAAACTCCCAAGGTATATTATGGAGTTCACCTGACCTATAACTGTTTGTTGAAATTGGCTAGGATGAGCACAAGAGCCTACCTTTCAGGTGTTATTCAGGTGCTTTTAATCAAAAAAACAAGCTTTATTCTAAGAATTTAGTTAACATTTGTATAAACACACACAGCAAAAACTTTTATCAATTACAAACACACAGACCTCACACAGCTACAGTAATCTATGTATAACCCTTAATGAATTCCCCCTTAACTGTTCCAATTCAATGACAAAATCCAAGTAAAACCAGAAACCCCTTTTCAAAGGTGTGGCCCAGCACATGGCATTCTCACTGGTATAAGACTTGTTATTGATACTCTTTTCCCCTTTTCAAACAGCAGATTTGAATTCCTTCCAGAAAGCAATTATCTCTTTTAAGTTACCAAGCAGTCTGGAAACAGCTTTTAAAATGAAGATAGAGAGATACTTCTTTCAACCTGTGCAGTTCAAACCAGTCCAAAACTCAAAGCGAAAGTAAAAACTCAGAGCCGCAGCCCAGATCCACCCACACAATGACATCACTGAAGCCATGTGAGAAGACAAAAACATTTCTTAAAAGGCCACTCCCATGGCAGTGGTTACTTTACAAATCTGGGTACAACACTTCAGAGAGAGGGAGCGAGAAACCATAACAGCTTTTGAAGCCAGTTTCAATACAGCATTGTGATCTATCTCTACTTGGTAACCAGTCTCTCCAAGTACCCTGCTGGTTGTATATTGCAGAACAATTCTATTAATCTGTGGGTGGTGGGTTTCCCCGGCCCAAAGTCCCAACCCATGTCTGCTGCAGCCATTGCTTTACAACTGCTAATTGCATTTTGATGTCTCATCTCAGAAGCATTCTCAAAGCTTCCGGATAATGTAAAGCCAACATGAGATGGGGTGTTTCACGCATCCCAGGGGAGTTGAGCATCTTTTGTTTTCCATCTCACTTGGTGGAATGCAAGCTGTATACTGCAGCCGTCTGGCAGTCTCCCTTGTCTTTTAGATGATTCCAGTTTTTAAAAAAATCCAGTCACAAGAGAAAAAGCTGGAATTGTATCTTGGAAAAAGAAAGCACAACCTCCTAATGCTCCAGCCCAGGCAACATCCTGATGAACCTCCTTTGCACCCTCTCTAGTGCAATCACAACCTTGCTGTACTGTGGCCACCAGAACTGCGCACAGTATTCCAGCTGTGGCCTAATGAATGTCGGCATGGACAAGATGGGCGGAATGGTCCCCTTCTGTCTTGTATCATTTCTATGATTCTATGGAGTGTTTTACAGAGCTCCACATATCCTCCTTACTTTTTTTTCTATGCCTTGGCTAATAAAGGTAAGTATCCCACTTGCCTTCTTAACCACCTTATGTACCTGTCTGCTGTCTTCAAGGATCTATGGACATGCTCCCCAAGGTCTCTCTGGCCATAAAAAACATGGAAAATAGGAGCAGGAGTAGGTTAATTGGCCCTTCGAGTCTGCTGAGCCATTCAATATGATCATGGTTGATCATCCAACTTAGTAACCTCTTCCTGCTTTTCCCCCCCATGTCCTTTGATCATTCTGGCCCCAAGAGCTATATCTAACACCTTCTTGAAAACATACAATATTTTGGCCTCAGCTGCTTCCTATGGTAGCAAATTCCACAGGCATACCACTCTCTGGTAAAGAAATGTCCCCTTATCTCAGTCCTAAAAGGTTTACACAGAATCTTAGACTATGACCCCTGGTTCTGGACTCTGCCATTGGGAACATCTTGCATCTACCCTGTCCAGTGCTTTTAGAATTTTATAGGTTTCTGTGAGATCTCACCTCATTCTTCTGACCTCCAGCAAATATAATCCTAACCGACTCAATCTCTTCTGAGTCCTGTCATCGCAAGAATCAGTCTGGTAAACCTTCTTTGTACGCCCTCTAAAGCAAGAACATCCTTCCACAGATAAAAAGATCAAAACTGCACACAAGACGTCCCTGCTCCTGTTCTCTAATCCTCTTGCTATGAAGGCCAACATGCTATTTGCCTTCTTTACCGCCTGCTGTACTTGCATGCTTACCTTCAGCGACTGGTGTATGAGGACATCCAGGTATCGTTGCTGCATTCCCCTCTTATCAGTTTATAGCCATTTAGATAATACATCTTCCTGATTTTGCTACCAAAGTGGATAACCTCACATTTATCCACATTATATGCATCTGCCATGCATTGGTCCACTCACCCAGCTTGTCGAAATCACGCTGAAGCATTTCTGCATCCTCCTCACAGCTTGCCCTCCCACCCAGTTTTGTGTCATCTGCAAAATTTGGAGATATTACCTTTAGTTCCCTCATCTAAATGATTAATATGTATTGTGACTAGCTGGTGTCCTAGCACTGATCCCTGCAGTACCCCACTAGTCACTACTTTCCATTCTGAAAAAGTCCCATTTATTCCTCCCCTTTGTTTCCTGTCTGCCAACCAGTTTTCTACCCATCACAATACACTACCCCCAATCCCATGCACTTTAATTTTACACGCTTATCTCTTGTGTGGGACTTTGTCGGAAGCCTGCTGAAAGTCCAAATAAACCACATCCACTTTGTCAACTCTACCTGTTACATCCTCGAAGAAATCCGGTAGATTTGTCAAGCATGATTTCCCTTTCGTAAAACTATACAGACTCTGTCCGATCCTGCCACTGTTTTCCAAGTGCTGTGCTATTAAATATTTTATCATCGACTCTAGCATTTTCCCCACGACCCATGTCAGACTGACTGGTCTATAATTCCCTGTTTCCTCTTTACCTCCCTTTTTAAATACTGGGATTATATTAGCTACCCGTCAGTCTGTAACAACTGTTCCTGAGTCTCTAGAATCTTGGAAGATGACTGCCAATGCATCCACTTTTTCTCGGGCCACTTTCTTAAGTACTCTGGTATGTAGATTATCAGGCCCTGGGGATTTATCAGCCTTCAATCCCATCAATTTCGCCAACACCATTTCTCTACTAATACTGATTTCGTTCAGTTCCTCCCTCTCACTAAACGTTGTGTTCCCCAACATTTCTGGTATCTTATTTGTGTCCTCCTTTGATAAGACAGAACCAAAATACATATTTAGTTGGTCAACCATTTCTTTGTTCCCCATTATAAATTCCCATGTTTCTTCACCAATCTTTTTCTCTTCACATACCTATAGGAATGTTTACAGTCGGGTTTATGTTTCCGGCAAGCTTACACTTGTACTCCATTTTCTTGGTTCTCCTTTGCTGAATTCTAAATTGCTTCCAATCCTCAGACCTATTGTTTTTCCTGACCAATTTGTATGCCTTTTCCTTGGGTCTAATACTAAGAACATAAGACACAGAAGCAGAATTAGGCCACTCAGCCCATCGGGTCTGCTCCCGCATTCAATCATGGCTGATATTTTTCTCATCCCCATTCTCCTGCCTTCTCCCCATAACCCCTGATCCCCTTATTAATCAAGAACCTATCTATCTCTGCTTAAATTTCTCTAATATCTCTAATTTCCCTTGTAAGTCATGGTTTGGCCACCTTTCCTGTTTTACTTTTGTGCTACACTGGAATAAACAATTGTTGCAGTAGACAGGAATAAACAATTGTTGCAGTTTACCCATGCATCTTTGTCACTGCCTACCCATCGCCTGCTCTTTAAGTAACCTTTCCCAATCCATCATAGCCAACTTGGGTCTCATACCATCGTAGATTCAGGATCCTAGTTTCAGAATCAACTACATCACTCTCCATCTGGATGAAAACTTCTTTCATATTATGGTCACTCATCCCCAAGGGGTCTCGCACAACTAGATTGCCAATTCTTTTCTCATTACACAATACCTGGTCTAGAATGGCCTGTTCTCTAGTTGGTCTTCTGTCTCCTAGTGTCCTCCCATTCATTGTGTATTCCCTTGGCTTGTTAGTCCTCCCAAAATACATCACCTCACACTTTTCAGGGTTAAATTCCATTTGCCACAGTTCTTCCCATCTGTCCAGCCTGTCTATATTGCCCTGTAATCTAAGGCCTCACCTATGTCTTCTGGCTTCTCTCCCACATTGCCACTTTGTTCCTTAATGGGCCGTACTGTGTTCATCCTCTTGCCCTTAATATACTTATGAAACACTGTGGAATTTTTTTTTTTTTACCTGCCAATGCTTTTTCATGCTCTCCTGATTTCTTTTCTAAGTATACCCTGCACATTCTATACTCCTCTAGGACTTCCACGGTTTTAAATCCGTTGAACTTGATCGTAGTGTTTTAAAGGGGATAGGGAACATGGAGAGGTGGTGATGTATTTCCACAAATCTCTGAAGGTGGCAGACCAAGTTTGAGAAGGCGGTATTAAAAATAAAAACACTAATGGGACATTTGGTTTCATTAATAGTGGAATAAAATACACAAACAAGGATACGGCGTAAACCCTCATTCTACATGGCTTCGTCTCAGCTGGAGTATTGTGCTCTATTCTGGTCATCACACTTTTGGAAAGATTTCAAGGCTTTGGAGAAGGCACAGAAGAGATTTAATAGAATGGTACCAGGGATGTGGGTGTTCAGCTTTGTGGAGAGACTGGAGAAGCTGGGACTGTTCCCCTTGGAGCTGATAAGGTTCCCCGGAATGAGAGGTATTGAAAATCATGAAGGATTTTGTTGGGAGCAAATAAGGAAAAACTTTGCAGCGGAAGAAGAGTAGGGAAGTAGCAAACTCTGAAATATGGTGGTTGGCAGAAGAACCTTGGCGACATAAGGAATCATCGTTCTACACAGCAAGTGGTTGTGATCTCAAATGTGCTACCTGAAAGGGTGGTGAATATAGATTCAATAGTAACTTCAAAAACAAAAATTTATATAAATACTTGAAGAAAAATAAATTACAGTGTTTTGGGGAATGAGCAGGGGAGTGGAATTAGTTGGAATTTAAAATTTGTTCATGGGATGTGGTCATTACTGGCTAGTCTGGCATTTATTGCCCATCCCTGAGATGGTGGTGGTGAGTCACCTCTTTAACCGCTGCAGTCCCTGTGGTGTAGGTGCACGCACAGTGCTGTTAGGGGGGATAGCTGTACCAAAGTGCCAGCACGTGCACAGTGGGCTGAATGGTTTTCGCCTCTGCTGTATCATTCTATGATTTGAAGTGGGTTCTGTTGCGAACTTTGCTTCATTAAAAAGTTTAAAAATGTGCTGGCTTTGGAGAGGGTCCAGAGGAGGTTCACAAGAATGATCCCCGGAATGAAGGATTTGTCATATGAGGAGCGGTTGAGGACTCTGGATCTGTACTCTATGGAGTTTAGAAGAATGAGGTGGGGGGATCTAATTGAAACTTACAGAATACTTGGAGGCCTCGGTAGAGTGGATGTGGAGAGGATGTTTCCACTAATAGGAGAAACTAGAACCCAAGGCACAGCCTAAGACTGAAGGGACAATCCTTTAAAAGAGATGAGACAGAATTTTTTCAGCCAGAGGGTGGTGAATCTGGGGAACCCATTGCTGCAGAATGGCCTAATTCTGCTTCTATGTCTTACGGTCTTATAGTCTAAAGATGAGGGACTTTGAGATGCGTGCAATTTCTGGCGTAAGTGCTTGTGTGCACACTTACAGAAAAGCTTTGTGAGTAACTGCAAGATTTTTGGTGGGACAGTTATCAGCCTCTGTGAAATTCCAAATATCATGCCCGTTTCAGTAAATGGAGACTTTTCTTGGCATTTTAAATTGGGGTGATTCCCTTTTGTTACCACTTAGCTAACAGATCTTCCACACAAGCTCTTGGGAACCATCTGAGTCTTATCAGGTGAGAAACGGAAAGGAGTGCAGTACGTATTAGGGGTGCCAACCACATAATGGCAGCAGAGTTCAAGAACTTACTAACTGCAAAGATTGAATGATAATTGTTACTCTGTGCTTTACCCTGTGTGTGTTACCGGAATCGGAAGGGGGGAGAATGGAAACAGCGATGACTGGACTGTATATCTAATTTTGTATTTTTATTCTGATTTTATCGAGCTCGGTGTCTCATTAGAATGTCGTAATAAACTAATTGTGGTGAGTGTCAGTGTAACTCTTTCCATTTTACACTCTGCCACAAAAAAGCCGCCATTATTTTGAGGTATTTCCATTTTGGATGAATGTATCTTCATGGGAATTTAACATTTTGGTATGAGGAAAGGAAGAGTGACAACAGGCGCATAAAGGTGTGAAAAGCAATGAAAGGCTTTTCATATTGGATTGGTTGCTTTAAAAAAAATACTTTTTTGTAAAATTTGTACAAGTACATTACTTAAACAGCTTAAATTTGATATTATGTAGGCCAGAATTCTCCGGCTGTTTATGATGGCGGGATTCTCTGGTCCCACCAACGGTGCATCCCCGCCGCAGATTTCCCAGCAGCATGGGGTGGCTTCAATGGGAATTCCCATTGACAGTGACAGGACAGCGAATGGCTTTCCACCTCCTGTTGTTGAGAACCACATGGCTGAGAGGCCCTAGAATCCCGCCCATAAAGTGCAATACAGTTGAATTTTTTTTCAATATAGTACATGACCTTCTTGAGGTGCCTGACTGTACTTAAAATTACAGATTATATTTACTATATATTATTTACATATCAAACACTCCCTGTTGCATACTAACCAAGGAGATTTATTTGGCTTCCATCCCCGCTTCGTAGGCTGGAAGAACTTTGATTATGGCCTTTTCCCATTGAGCCTTTGCAACAGTTGCCACAGGCTTAAATGCATGCTGTCAGTCTGCAATACTCGGTCGTGGCCAGCTTGTTGGACTGGTAGATCAACAAGTTTTAAGCAGACTTAAGAGTTGATGTCCCTCCAGCGGTAGTTGATGTTTGACTCAGTGTGCGTACCTGGGAACAGTCTGTATGGTACTGGGTCCTGCGTCGTGGAGCTTCCCGCGATGAACCTTGAATAAAAGCATTGCATCTCAGATCTTCTATGCCATCTTATTCATGTTGGATTGATTGCTGTGTATCACTGGGTAGAAAATGATGCTGATATCAGCTTGTGCAAGGTTCTCTCCAGGGATCTCATTCTTGGCTCTGACCTTCATTGATGGCATTGTCTATGTCTGTTCTGTACTGTTTCCTAATGCCAAAATTGTACAGTATTTAATGCATGATGTTGCATTAAAGTTGTAACAAGTCAATTAAAAGAGCTCTTGAAATTGCAGTCAAGATGTCAGCCTTAACACAGTGGTAACATTCTCTGAGTCAGGCTGATGAGTTTAAGTCACACTCTGGAGATTTGATTCCCTTATTTCCCCTTTTTTTCCAAAATCATTTTGATTCATGGATGCTTAATGGGCATGTATCCTTAAGTCAAGCAGCAGAGAGAATGAGGAATTCAAAAAGTTGCAACATAGTATATGGTGCTAGTTTTCGAGCAACAGAACTTAGACTTTGTGGCACCCGAGAGATGGGGTGGGTCTCGGTTCGATGGTGAAAGCAAATTACTGCGGATGCTGGAATCTGAAACAAAATCAGAGAATTTGGACAATCTCAGCGGTCTGACAGCATCTTTGGAGAGAAGGGCGCTAACGTTTCGAGTCTGGATGGCTCTTTCAAAGCTAGAGAGAACTGGTTCTCCCCGAACCCATGAGGTTAACAACAAAAGCCGCAGAAAAGAGGAGCGGAGCTCAGCCATAGGGCACCCAGGGCGGAAGAGGGGGCTATCAACAAGTGGACCAGGATGGGGTAAGAGAAGAATGTACGTTAAGAAATATGTATGTAAATAAGAAACTGTACAACATGTAAATATCATTCTGTAAAATTGAAAAAGGGCAATAAACACATTTAAAAAAACAAAAGCTAGACAGAACTGGAAATGTAGTGAGATTTATATTGTAGTGGGGGTCGTAGAGTGGTGGGACTGGATAGGGGAAAGCGATAGGTTGAGATTGACAAAGATGTCGACGTCAGAAGAGTAAACACCTTGTCAAACACCAAGAGGGAAATGGAAAGCAAAGAAGGTGGACAGTACAAAACAGACAAACGGAAATTCTGTCGGAGAGAAGAGCAGTACTTCTATAGGGTAGGCATTCCTGGCAGGGAAGTGGCAATGCATTAAACAGAAGGATGGCACGGTAGCACAGTGGTTAGCACTGTTGCTTCACAGCGGCAGGGATCTGGGTTTGATTCCTGGCTTGGTCCACTGTCTGTCCGGAGTCTGCACATTCTCCCCGTGTCTGCATGGGTTTCCTCCGGGTGCTCCGGTTTCCTCCCACAAGTCCCGAAAGGACTTGCTAGGTGAATTGGACATCCTGAATTCCCCCTCTGTGTACTCGAACAGGCGCCGGAGTGTGGTGACTAGGGGCTTTTCACAGCAACTTCATTGCACTGTTAATGTAAGCCTACTTGTGACACAAATAAAGATTATTATTATTAATATTAATTCTGAAAACACTGGAGGGGAGGTACTGCTGCTTTGTCCCTGCAGTTCTCCCCCCCCCTCTCTCCAGTCCAAAACTGCGGAGAGAGCAGGCTAATACATTTTCTGACAGGTCATTTCATCAGATCACCAGCCTGATTATAGACAAAATGGTAGCCTTCAAGAATAGCAGGTGTTCTGAGAGCACATTGAGGTTAAAGCAGTGGTGGGGAGAGAGGGAGCCCTGCGACCATAGAGGGATAAAACAGTGGGGGAAGAAAGGAGGAGAGCAGGAGCACTACGAGATTAGCAGGAGGTCTGAGAGAACTGCAGAGACAAAGCAGTAGTAACGCAGTGGGAAAGTGAGCGAGAAATCAGCAGCGTCATTCGAGCACTCTGAGAACAGTGGGAGGTTGCAGAGAACAGCTAGGATAAAATGACAATGGAAAAAGCAGGAGAACCCTGCAAGAACAGCGGAAGGTGAGAGAGCAAGCGAGAGAAAAAACTGCAAGAACAAATAAATAAGTAGCAAATCAAAGAGTAACATTCAAGGATGGCAAGTAAGTCATTGGTTGGTGAGCATTATGGTATTTTTCCTGTAAAGCGTGGACAGTAGATTCAACCAGGACAGGGAAACTATAACGTGCTGTATTAAATCGTAGCTTAACCAGCATTTAATTATTAAAACTAATAGGTAAACATAAGGCAGCACGGTAGCATAGCGGTTAGCGCAATTGCTTCACAGCTCCAGGGTCCCAGGTTCGATTCCCGGCTGGGTCACTGTCTGTGCGGAGTCTGCACGTTCTCCCCGTGTGTGCGTGGGTTTCCTCCGGGTGCTCCGGTTTCCTCCCACAGTCCAAAGATGTGCAGGTTAGGTGGATTGGCCATGCTAAATTGCCCTTCGTGTCCAAAATTGCCCTTAGTGTTGGTTCAGTGGGGTTATGGGGATAGGGTGGTCTGGGCTTGGGTAGGGTGCGCTTTCCAAGAGCCGGTGCAGACTCGATGGGCCGAATGGCCTCCTTCTGTACTGTAAATTCTATGAAAATCTATGTAATTCTATAAGGTGACATCACCACAAGAGAAATCGATGATTTGGTAAGCAGCTTATTCAAGTCTTAAGTTTATTTGAGTTATATCTGTTAATTGTCTAATAAATGGAGGCATGGAGTGCACATGCTGTTCCATGTGGTAACTCCCAAGATGCTTATGTCGAGAATAGCCATATGTGCCTGAAGTGTCACCAACTGGAGCAGCTTGAACTCTGGGTTTTGGAGCTGGAGCAGCCTCTGTCATCACTATGGTGAATTTATGAGGTTGAGAGTTTTGAGGATAGATTTGTTTTAGATATGGTCATCCTGCAATTTAAAGATATGTAAGCAGGGAGGAACTGGTAACCACCAGACAGGAGGAGGACGAGGCAGGTATTGCAGCAGTCTCCACAGTGCATCTCACTCTCCAGCTGGGGTTCAGTTCTCAATACTGGGAAGAGTGATGATAGTTCATCTGGGGAGTGCAGCCAAGACCACGGCACCACATTGCTCAGCTGTACGGAGGGACAGGAAGAAGATTGGGAAAACAATAGTGATGGGGCTTCTTAAGTATTTCCATGGACCTTCCTGGTATCAGCCAAGAATTTCGCTGAACGGTTACAAAGCAGGTGGGTGGACATTTAATGGTCACCGTCCATTTGGTACCAATGACCTATATAGATAAAGGAATGGAGTCCTGCAGGCAAATTTTAGAAAGCTGGAAAGGAAGCTACCCATCTGTATCTCCAGGCTCGCAATCTCTCCCAGTGGCTCGCACTCGTGAGTATAGAACTAGGATAGAGAAGATCAAAGCATGGCTGGGGCGATAGTGCAGGAGGGACAAAGGACTTTAGATTCCTGAAACAGTCCTGGGGGAGATGGGATCCTTAAGGGGCAGACAGGTTGCACCTAAACAGTGCCAAATCTAGTGGCCTTACGGGGCAGTTTGCTAAGTGCTATTGGGAAGTGTTTAAACCTGACAGGGGATTGGGAACAGGACATAACATTGGAGTGATGAGCAAAGAAATGTGAGAGATGGATGAATAGCACCAGAGTATGAAATAGTAAGGCATGAGGTGCGGTCATGTGTAAGAGGGAATGCAATAAGCCTAAAAGCACAGAGTGTGGAAAGTAAGGTTGGTGAGGTGCATATAGTTGCATGGAAATATAATGTTATGCTAATGCCATCCTGGCTCAAAGGAGGACAAGACTGGGTATTAAATGTTCCCATGTATGTGTGCTGATTGTCTTCAATCACCAGATTTCCTGATTGTACTTCTCCTTTTTGTCTGCCAGCCACTTAACTTCTGGTCTGAACTTCTTTCCTGTTAGCACTGCTTCTGGGTCTCGGGTCCAGGTCAAATGGACCAGTATTTCTTCCTATCCAAGGAAAGTACAATTGATCCCTTTACAATTGATGTAGACTCTTTTACGTTCTTTTCAAGCGTACTTAAAAGCAATTATATATTCCAGACATTGCAAAGAAATTACAGATGTTCCTTATGGTACTGCTTCCAGGTCAAAGGTCGTCATAATGGGAAAACAAGCTATCCAAAGTAAAAAATAATTAATAAAAATCGAATGGCCCAGGTAAATTGGAATCAAAGATCAGCTGGCTAAAACGTAACTGATCACTGAACTGCTTTTAAAGGAGCGATAGTTTGGGTATGGTTGAAGTTCATTCTCGTTTCGGATAGGTAAGAAACCAAGCCAGAGCTCCCTGGACGATGAAAGATGGGGAATGAGATGAAGAAGTAAAAGGGTGCATATGACCGATATCAGGTCAATGATGCAATTGAGAAGCGAGCTTAACATGGAAGGTTCAGAGGGAAACTGAGAAGAGACTGGTAGCTAACAAAAAGCGGAATCCTGAAGTTTTTTATCGGCATATATACTTGTAAAAGGGTGCTAAATGGAGGAGTAGGAACAATTGGGAGCATGGATGTGGCAGCATGGCTGGGGTACTAAATAAATACTTAGCATCTGTTGTTATGAAGGGAGAAGGTATTGCCAAAGACACAGTGAAAGAGGAGGTAGTTTAGACACTGGATGCACCAAAAATGAATAAAGAGAAGGTGTTAGAAATACTGGCTTTACTTTTTTAGAAATTCATTCATGGGATGTGCGATTATTGGACAAATAGACACTAATTAAGGAAAGCCAGCACACATTTGTTTAGGTGAAACTACGTTTACCTAGCTTGAGTTTTTTGATGAGGTAATTGATGTGGATTTTTCATTGGACTTCCAAAAATCATTTGTTCAAGTGCTACATGACAAACGTGCGAGCAATGTTGAAGCCCATAATTATGAAATTGGCTGAGTGAGAGTTGAATGATAGTTTTCCAGGCTGGAGGCTGGAATTGATATTAAGACCACTGTGTTGTATGATAGAACATATGAATTAGGAGCAGGAGTAGGTCACTTGTCCCCTAAAGCCTGCTCCATTTAATAATATTTGTTTGCTTGTTATTTACAGCATAGAAGCAGACTATTCAGCCCATCGTGTCTGCACCAGCTCCGAAAAGAGCTACCTAGCTAGTCCCATTCCCTAGCCCTATCTCTGTAACCCTGTAAATTAATCACTGTCAAATATATATCCAGCTCTCTTTTGAAACCTCCTATGGAATCCGCCTCCACCGCTCTCCCAGGCAGCGCATTCCAAACACCAACAACTCTGAGTAAAGACGTTTCTCCTCGTCTCACTCGCTGACCATCTTGAAATTGTGACCCCTAATCACTGACATGAGGGGCAGCACGGTAGCATAGTGGTTAGCACAATTGCTTCACAGCTCCAGGGTCCCAGGTTCGATTCCTGGCTTGGGTCACTGTCTGTGCGGAGTCTGCACATTCTCCCCGTGTGTGCGTGGGTTTCCTCCGGGTGCTCCGGTTTCCTCCCACAGTCCAAAGATGTGCAGGTTAGGTGGATTGGCCATGCTAAATTGCCCTTAGTGTCCAAAATTGCCCTTAGTGTTGGGTGGGGTTACTGGGTTATGGGGATAGGGTGGAGGTGTGGGCTTGGGTAGGGTGCTCTTTCAAAGAGCTGGTGCAGACTCAATGGGCCGAATGGCCTCCTTCTGCACTGTAAATTCTATGATAATACATACCAACTAGTGGAAACATAATATCCTTCTTTACCCTGTCAAAATTGTTCAGAATTTTGAACGCCTCAATAAGTGCACCTCTTTACCTTCTCTGCTCCAAGGAGACTGTGGCTGATCTGATTATAACCTCAACCCCACATTCCTTCCTACCCCCAATAATCTTTAACCCCCTTGTTAATCAAGAATCTATCAAGCTTTGTCTTAAAAATGTTCAAAGACTCTGATTCCACTGCCTTTTGAGGAAGCGAGTTCCAGAGACACTCAGTCCTCTGAGAGAAAACATTTCTCCTCATCTCTAAAATGATTGACCCCTTATTTTTAAAACTTGATCCTCTGATGAGAGGAAACATCCTCTCCACACCCACCCTGTCAATACCCCTTCTAAACGCCATGGGGACTAACCTAACCTCTCCAACCTTCATAAGACAGCCTGTCCATTCCTGGTATTAGTCCAGCAAACCTTCACTGAACTGCGTCTAATGCTCTTGCATCCTTTCTTAAACAAGAAGACGAGTACTGTACACAGTACTCCAGATATCTCACCAATGCTCTGTACATCTGAAGCTTTTGTGATCAATTGACCTCACAATAAACAATAACATTCTATTAGCTTTCCTAATTATTTTCTGTACATGTATATTAGCTGTTTTTGATTCATGCATTAGGATATACAGATCCCTCTGCACCTCAGAGCTCTGCAATCTCTCACTATTGAGAAAATAAACTTCTATTTTATTCTTCCTGTCAAAATAGTCAATTTCACATTTGCCCACATTATATTCCATTTGACAGATTTTCCCCTCTCATTTAACCTATCTATATCGCTTTGTAGCCGCCTTGCACCCTCCTCACAATTTACTTTCCTACCTATTGTGTTGCCAGTAAATTTAGCAACCATACCTTCAGTCCCTTCATCCAAGTCATTTATATAAATTGTAAAAAGTTGATGTCCCGGCACCGACCCCTGTGACGCACCACTCGTCACATGCTAGACAGAGACCCATTTATGCCAACTCTGTTTCCTATTTGCTAGCTAATCTTCTATCCATGCCAATATATTACCCCCTATGCCATGAGCTTTTATTTTCTGCAATAATCTTTGATTCCCTCGGGAAATCTAAGTACAGTACATCTACAGGTTCCCCTTTATCCATGGCACTTGTGACTCCTTCAAAGAACTCCAATAAATTGGTTAAGCATGAGTTCCCCTTCATAAAACCATGTTGACTGCCTGATTGCCGTAAATTATACTAAGTGCCCTGCTGTAACATCTTTAATAATGGCTTCTATCATTTTCCCTGTGATAGATGTTAAGCTATTGTTTCCTGCTTTCTGTCTTCCTCCCTTTTTGAGTAAAGGAGTTACATTTGCTATCTTCCAATCTAATGGAACCTTCCCCAAATCTAGGTAATTTTTGGAAAATTAAAACCCAACGCATCAACATCTTATTAGCCACTTCTTTCAAGGCGTTTTGGTGAAGTGTATCTGGACCAGGGGGTTTGTCAACCCGCAGACCCGACAATTTGCTGAATACCACTTCCCTGGTGATTCTAATTTTCCTGAGTTCCTCCCTCCCTTCCATGTCCTGATTTACAGCTATTTCTGGGATGATAGTTATGTCCTCTATAATGAATCTACATGAATAACCTTGACATGGCACAAATTTCAAAATTGACAGATGATACAGAAGTATTGTGAAGTGTGAGGAGAACAGTGATGGACTTCAAGAGAATATAGATGGGCTGGTGGAATGGGTAGACATGTAGTAGATGAAATTCAATGCAGAGAAGTGTGAATTAGAAAAGATAATATTAGAAAAAGGCTCCAATCCTAAAGGTGCTGCAGGAACTGATAAAACCTGAGGGTGCATGTGCACAGATCATTCAAGGTGGCATGGCAGTAAGAAAGCCATTAATAAAGCACATGGGAATATGGACTTTCTAAGTAGAGGCATAAGAGTAAGAAAGTTATGCTGAACCTCTATAAAGCCTTAGTTAGGCCTCAACTGCACAATTGTGTCCACACTACTTTAGGAAAGATGTGAAGGCGTTAGAGAGGGTGCAGAAAAGATTAGCTGAGAATGGTTCCAGGGATGAGTTACGTAGGTAAATTGAAGAAGCTGTGGCTCTCCTTTAATTTAATAATCTTTATTGTCACAAGTAGGCTTACATTAACACTGCAATAAAGTTACTGTGAAAAGCCTCTAGTCGCCACATTCCGGCGCCTGTTCAGGTACACAGAAGGAGAATTCAGAATGTCCAAATTACCTAACAGTACGTCTTTCGGAGGAAACCGGAGCAATCGGAGGAAACCCACGCAGGCACTGGGAGAACGTGTAGACTCCGCACAGATGGTGACCCAAGCCGGGAATCCTGGTACCCTGCCGCTGTGAAGCAACAGTGCTAACCACTGTGCTACCGTGCCGCCGTATGGGTTGTAAGACATAGGCCATTGAGTGATAAACATGAAATAATTCTCAAAAGGCATGGATAGAAATGCTTGCTGATAGTTTAGTTTTGGTTTAAATTGGAAGCTGTTTTCACCAGACTCAAATTTAGAATCCAGTAGGGCAGTAAGATTTATTTACAATGAAACATGGTGGCCCACCAATGTCTTCTGCCTGTGGGAGAAGAGAAGGTTGAGAGGAGATTTGATAGTGATGTTCAAAATTATGAGAGGCCTGGACAGAGCAGATAGGGGAGAAACTTTTTCCCATTGGTGGAAGGATGGAGATGCAGAACACACCAATTTAAGGTGATGGCAAAACGCATGAGGGGAAAAGTTTTTACACAACAATGATTCGCATGTGATGTGAAATACGCTGTTTGAGAATATAGGAGAGGCAGATTCAATTGTGGCTTTCAAATGGAATTTGGACAATTGTCGAAAGAAAAGTATTTGTAGGACTACGTACGGGGGAAACGGTGAGGGAGTGGGAATAGCTGAGTTTCTCTTGCAGAGAGCCAGTACGTACACAATGGGCTGAATGGCCTGTGATGCAACCATTCTGTGATCTCTTTTCCATGGATGCTGGCTGGGTTTTGTTGTACCTTTGTTCAGGGTTCTTTTTTCCCCCATTGCCTCGGCCATTGAGTTAACAAGTGTACCAAGAAAAATGTTTTCTGCCTGAAGGATTTGAGCTCTCTCTTTAAGTGAACCATACACTACTCTTGATTGCAGCTGCACACGCCTATGTGGAAAACTGTATCTGCAATATATCGTTGTACCAACTAATCAGAGTAGCTAGCTTGGGATCTTGCTGTGCACAAATTGCATGCCAGGTTGGAGGGGATGGATCTGGATTGGGTGCCAATCAACTTTTGTCCTGTATGGTGTTGAACTTCTTCAGTGTTGTTGGAACTGCACTCATCCAGGCAGGTGGAGCGTATTCCACCACACTCCTGATGTGTGACTCATAGCTAGCAGACAGGGTCTAGGGAGTCAGGAAGTGAGTTACTTGCTGCAGAATTTCCAATTTCTGACCTGTTCTTGTAGCCACAGTATTTATATGGCTAGTCCATTACAGTTTCTGGTCAATGGTATGTTGTTGGGGCCGGTTTAGCTCAGTTTACTGGACAGCTGGTTTGTGAAGCTGTTCAATTTCCGTACAGGTTGAGGTTGTTCATGAAGGCCACCCCTTCCAACCTTGCTCCTCGCCTTTGATGTGGTGATCATCCAGTTAAAACATAACCAGCCAGCTCTCCCCCTCAAAGGGGAAAGCAGCCATGGTCATCTGGGACACTGGCCACTTTATTTTACTTTACTATGATGTTGTAAATGTTTGAGGTGTGCTTTAGCTTAGTTGGGAACTTCACTGTTGAATTGTTGAGTTATATGCTTAATGCCCCATGACTGTTGGTACGTGCAGACGTTCTCCAGAAAATCTTTGCTGATTTGTCGTAGACTTTTCCAGATCACCTCCACTCTACATCATCGTCAGGGACAGTTTCACAAGAGCTTTGAGCACATGAGATATAGTGGCCAGGATTCTCCGATCCCGCGCCGGGTCGGAGAATCGGCGGGGAGGCGCGAGAATGCGCCACGCCGGGCCGCCGATTCTCTGGTGCCCGGAGAATCGCCGACAATTGTGCCCACGGGGTCGCCGCCGCGCCCGTCGGTCCGAGTCCTGCCGGCGTGGGTTACATATGGTCCTACCTGGCGGGACCTCGGAGTTCTGGCTGCAGGGACCGTCCTGGTGGTGGGGGGGGGTGCCTCCACGGTGGCCAGGCCCGCGATCGGGGCCAACCGATCGGCGGGCGGGCCAATTCCCGGGAGGGGGGGCCTATGTTCCTCAGTGCCGGGCCCCTGCGCATGCGTGGACCCGCACCGGCTTTCGAGCGCCGGAGCAGCGGACACCTCTCCAGCGCCGTACTAGCCCCCTTGGAAGGGGTGAATGCGCGGGGGCCTGGAGACTCTTTGACGCTGGAGTCACTCGTGCCGGTTTTGACGCCGGAGTCAACACTTGGCCGGGATTTCAGAGAATCCCAGCCAGTGTCTCAGATTCCAGCCGAGTGTTTTGCCTCCCTATGTGCAGGAACAAAGTAGGCCAGCTGGTGGCAGTGTTGTGCCATATTGGCTTCCCATTGGCTCCACCTGCTGGCATTTGGTGTTCCCTGCATTACAATAATCTTTATTATTGTCACAAGTAGGCTTACATTAACACTCCAATGAAGTTACTGTGAAAATCTCCTAGTCGTCACATTCTAGCGCTTGTTCGGGTACACTAAGGGAGAATTCAGAATGTCCAATTCATCTATCAAGCACCTAACAATGGGACTTGTGGGATGAAACCGGAGCACACGAGGGAAACCCAAGCAGATGGGGAGAATGTGCAGACTGCAGAGACAGTGACCCAAGCAGGAATCGAACCTGGGACCCTGGCAATGTGAAGCAACAGGGATAACCACTGTGCTACCGTGCCGTGGCATCGTTGTGCTGCCGTGCCGCCCAGTTCAAATGAAAAGCCATCTTCGTTGTTTTATAAAGTGTTTACTGGGAGAGAATATATTTGTGTTTATTACAGTTCAGTGAAATATGCCTGATGGAATTTGTAGCTCATTAATTCAGAGGTTTCAATGATAGGGACTGGATGGTATCCTGGAGTAAACAAGTTCAACCCCCCTTCCTAGACAAACTGGGTGAACATTCGATCACAACAGAATTACCACAAATAGGCAATTCAAACACTTTTAAATGAATCAGTGAATGTGCGAGTGGTCCTCAGTTTAAATCCTGGGCGAGGCCTTTTTTGTGATTTATTTTGGGTTCCTGCTGTGGCGTAATGGTCTAGGTCTTTGAACTGATAAACCACAAACCTAGAGCCAATGCTCTTGGGTTCCTGGCTCGAATCCCACCACGGCAGGTGGTTTCAATAGAAAAAAAATCACAATGCAGCACTTGGATTTTCATACCCAATTAGTATTTAGCCGTTAATCAGATCAGACAAGCCAGTACTTGCTTATTAACATCCAGTGGAAAAAAGATAACTTATTACATGGGATGACTCATGATGCACAGCAGAGACACAAGCCACTTGGCCCAACCAGTCAATGCTGGTGTTTATGCCCCACTTGAGTCTCCTCTCCTATTTCCTTATCTAAATCTACGTGTGTGTCCCCCCCCCCCCCCCCCCCCCAATGCTTGTCTGGTTCCCCTTAAGTGCATCTGTGCTATCCACTTCAACCAGTCTGTGTGGTGGAGCCACTATTTGGCGAAAGAAGCTTCTTCTGAATTTCCCTGTTGGATTTCTTGTTGACTATATGATGTTGAAGGTCTCTGGTTACGCATTTCCTGTCAAGAGGAAACATCTCTATCCATTCTATCAAAATGTCTCAATTTTAAAGGCCTCCATTAGGTCACACCTCAGCAACCTCTTTTTTCCAAGAGAACAGAGACCCATCCTGTTGATCATTTCCAGATATATATATATATACGCATTTCTGGTATTATCCTTGTAAATCTTATTTACTCGTTTACACTACCGGCCAATAAATAACCCTTTGACAACTTCAGCAGTCTTCTCACCCTGATGGCCTGCAAGTGCAGGATTCCCAATTTAAATGGGAGATTTAGTCCACCGTGCCATGCACTCAGCCTCTACGTAAATTCCTGTTCAATTTTACATTAAATATTTTTTCTGATATTTTTAGCAAGGACTTAGCTTCAGCAGACCAGAACAAAAATCACACAAGTGTGGGACTGAGAACGAAAGAACAGCAGCTCTCTGCCTTTGAAGAGAAGCTCTTTGATGTGTGTGGAAGCCAGGATTTTGAAAGTGACCTGTATAAACTTCAGGATGATATCGAAAAGACGTCAAAGCAAAGAGGTGAGGATGAAACTTGTCACCTCTGACCTTGTTGAACATAACTATTGACTTCCTGCACCACACTGAAATTTGGTAAATGGCTGGTGAAACCCTGACTCCTATTAAAACCTGTCCTCTTGTTCATACTTTCCACCGTCTGTTTGGTCCGAAGCACCACAATGGCCACCAAGTTTGCTTCTCCTCCTACTTGGCTGGCACCATCTCTTCTGTCCACCACCTGGCCATGTTCCATGCTTCTTCCGTCTGCTTTGAAACATTTGTTAACTACCTATCTCCTTACCCATGTTTTAGCCCAAGACTCTTGCTAAGAAAGCCATCTTTTTCTTCATCAGCCTCTACAGCCAACTACTCTCCTGACCAGAAGGGTGGCAATCCTTTGACCTCACCATCTCTCGTAGTCCAATGCTTTCAAACTCTGACCACGTCTTCTCCAGACACCACCTTGAATTTTTCATCACCCACATACTCTGACCCCTTTAAACTTCACCTCCTTCTGTATCCTTCTCTGGCACACTTACACTTTTGAGCTTCAAGCTGTTTCGGTTTTATTCACTGCAATTCCCCTGCATCTATTACTTAGCCTTACATTGTCACCACCTCAGCCCTGGTTTGACCAGAATCTTTTACTGTCTCAGTTGTGCCCTGATCTGCCGCATTGCCAGTGCCTCCAGTCCAAGGGATGCAGACTTGTTGCACAATCCATCACCTGATCTGAATCGACCATATGAATCTTCCCTAGTCTTCCAGTCCTCCGCTACATCTGCACAACATTCTAGATCATGCATGAAACTCCTCCTTACCTCGCTCAAACCTATTTCCAATAAACTTCTGCCTTCTTCAAACTCCAGATAAATTGAGAAATGACTCAATCTCCTCAGATGTTTTACCCTTCAAAACTGCTATCATTACCCCTCTTTAAAAAAAATAAACAGCTTAGCTGTTCTGTCCTAGCAGATTGCTGACCCATTTCCAAAGGTTTTGTCCTCTCCAAAATCTTTGGACATTTTGTCACCTCCCAGATTTCTCCAGCAGTTCATGGTTTGAGTCGCTTTAATCTGATGTCCTTCCTTCGCACCAAACATCAAAGTCACAAACAGCATTCTTTGTGACCTAACTATTCTATCCCTTGACGCCTCTGTTTAAGATGTTTAAGCCATCAAACCTTTGTCTGTGCTTCCCTTTTGACCTTCATGGAACAGACCTTGTTTGGTTCTATTCTTGCCTATCCAATAAGGAGCTCACAGAATTTACAGTGCAGAAGGAGGCCATTCGGCCCATTGAGTGTGCACTGGCCCTTGGAAAGAGCACCCCACTTAAGCACACGCCTCCACTCCATCCCTGTAACTCACTAACTCCGCGTAACCTTTGGGCACTAAGGGACAATTTTGCGTGGCCAATCCACTTAATCTGCACATCTTTGGAATGTGGGAGGAAACCGGTGCACCCAGAGGAAACCCACGCAGACACGGGGAGAATGTGCAAACTCCACACAGACAGTCACCCGAGGCCGGAATTGAACCTGGGTCCCTGATGCTGTGAGGCAGCAGTGCTAACCAACGAGTCACCGTGCCGCCCTAACCAATAACTTTTCTTCCAACTGAACAATCATCTTAAGACTCCCACTTCCACATGCCCCACCACCCCGACCATGGACCCATCCTTGACCTAATCTTCTCTCTGTTACACTCCTTTCTTCTTGCCAGCATTATTCACTGACGGGGCCAACTTCACATTTATGTAACTGACATCCAGCTCTAATTCCACGCAATCCTTACAGCCGATGCTGTTTCTGTACCGTCAGACTGATGTCTGCCAGCGAGTGTGAAACAATTCATTCCAATTCTATACTGGGAACACCAAAGAGGTCATCCTCAGTCTTCACACAGTCCTTGCCCCCTGGCCACCTTCTCCATTCTCTGCTTGGTCACCGTCTCAAGAAAGTCTTCTGTATTCTGATAATCTCTTTGATCTTCCACGCGCCATCCTCTGTAAATTTCAGTTCACTCAAAAATCATTTACCTGTATCCGATCACACTATCCCTAAAACCTTTGTCCTCACTGACCTATGTTAGTTCCTGTTTAAATCACTCAAATTCCTTGGGCTGGATTCTCCATTATTGGTGTCAAAACTGTGGAGTTTTACTCCTGAAAATCCTGGGAAAAAGTGACACGAATTCCCAGCCCTGCAGGGGGCTAGCAGGGACCTGGAGCAAATTCCGCAGCTTTTGTTGCAGATACGGGCCCCCACACCTCCGGGTCAGAGGCCATGCATGCGAACCCCGCACAGTGATCAGCCATCCGCCTACAAGGCCCCCCATGACCTCCAATCGGCCCATCCCCAACCAGGGCGGTCGCAGACTGAGTCTGCAGCCACCACGCGAGCATCCCGACCGGCAATACCAGGTTAGTTCCATGCCGTCGGAAACTCAGCTGGTCAGGGGCGGAGGATGTCGGAGCGGGCCTCTGGCAATGGCCCCCGGTGGCGTGGCATACCCCCGGGTGACGCTGCTTTTTGGTGCCCAGAGAATCGCCGAACCAGCGATTCCGGGCCCAATTTCGTCATCAAACTGGATTCTCCATTCCGCCGCCAGCCACGATTTCGGTGTCGGGGTGCGGAGTATCCAGCCCTTTGTGTATAAATCACTCCAGAGTTTGCCCCTCCCCATCCCTGTAACCTCACCTAGCACATTACACATTTTGTGTATCCTATATTTAATGCTTGTTTGTCCATTGTAAGTTGAGAAGCTGATCTTGTTTGTCTCTCCCTCTCTATCACGTTACATTGCGTAACGCTTGTTTGCTGTTCCACCTTAATTGATTTGATTTATTGTCACGTGTACCGAGGTAAAGTGAAAAGTATTGTATGCAGTCCAGGCAGATCGTTTCATACATGAAAAAACATAGGACATACATAAACACACGATGAAAATACATAGAAACAGGCAGCGGGTGACGAATACGGAGTGTAGTACTATTCAGTAGAGAAGATGTGTGAAGAGATTAGTTCAGTCCATAAGAGGATCATTCGGGAGTCTGGTAACAGTGGGGAAGAAGCTGTTCTTGAACCTGTTAGTGCGTGTTCTCAGACTTTTGTATAGTCCGGTTGGAAGTGGTCTTTGATTATCCTGCCCGCTTTCCCAAGGCAGTTGGAGGTGCAGACAGAGTCAATGGATGGGAGGCGGAGTCATGTGATGGACTGTGCTGTGTTCACGACCCTCTAGTTTGTTACAGTCTTGGGCTCAGCAGTTGCCATACCAGGCTGTGATGCAGCCAGATGGGATGCTTTCTATGGTGCATCTGCAAAAATTGGTAAGAGTCAATGTGGACATGCCGATTTTCCTTAGTTTCCTGAGGAAGTATAGACGCTATTGTGTTTTCTTAGTTGTAGCGTCGACGTGGGTGGACCAGGGCAGATTGTTGGTGATGTGCACACCTCGTAGAAACTGATGAAGTGGACAAAAAAAACAGACGTATCCAGCACCCATTACAAGGCAATGCTGTTGCCTCTAAATTCTTACATCGTCAGATATTGGGCAATGGAAGTCAACTCCCATTTTTAAAAAAAGACAGCCATCCCGCAAACTATTAATTTTTTTACTATGCTTCCTTATTTTCTGAGGACATTGTACGAGATAGCTGCTGCACAGAAACATATTTTACATAGTCTTTACAAATTGCTGCTGTGTGAATGATCAGCTTTAATAGGCTGCAATAAAATCTCAATTTACAATATTGTATTATCTCTTGCTCACTTTGACACAATTTATTGTCCATCTCCTGGTCTTGAGGGGAGGTTGAATAAACTAGGATTGTTTTCAATGGAAAGACGGAGACTGAGGGGAGACCTGATAGAGGTCTACAAAATTATGAGAGGCATAGACAGGGTGGATAGTCAGAAGCTTTTTCCAAAGGTAGAAGTGTCAATTACAAGGGGGCACAGGTTCAAGGTAAGAGGGGGAAAGTTTAAGGAAGATGTGCGGGCTAAGTTTTTCATATAGAGAGTGGTGGGTGCCTGGAACGTGCTTCCAGAGGATGTGGTGGAAGCAGGCACATTAGCAACATTTAAGAGGCATCTGTATAGATACATGAATAGAGAGGAACTAGAGGGATACGGACTGAGTAAGGGCAGAAGGGTTTTTTTTTAGTTAGGGCATCATGATCAGCACAGGCTTGGAGGGGCGATGGGCCTGTTCCTGTGCTGTACTTTTCTTTGTTCTTATCTATAGGGGAGGTGGTGGTGTAGTGGGAATGTCATTGTTCTAATAATCCGCAGGCCCAGGTTAATGCCCCGGGGATATGTGTTTAAATCCACCCAAGGCAGCTAGTGGAATTTAAATTGTTAATTAACCTGGAATATAAAGCTAGTCTCGGTGAAACTGTTTGTTGTAAAAACCCATCAAGTTCAGAAATACCCTGTAAGAAAGGAAATCTGCCAAGCTTTACCTGGTCTGGCCGACATGAGAGTCCAGATCCACAGCAATTCTTTGAGTCTTAACTGGGCTCTAAAAGGACCGAGCAAGTTACTCATTTCAAGGACAAAAATGCTGGCCTTGCGAACGACACCCACATCCCAGGAAAGAACCTAACAGCATGATGTGGGGAATTAAATTACCCTCTGCCCTGCTGCCCCCAGCCAGCACCTCGACATGAAAACCAAAATCTGGTCTTGTCCCTTTATCGGTTTATCATTTTATTTTTCTAGCTATGCTTTCCGGAGCGACAGCCGTATACAGCCAGTTTATCGGCCAACTAACTGAGGAAAATGAGCCCTGCTGTCCCGTCTGTCAGCGCATTTTCCCCTCCGAGGCCGAGTTACAGGACATTATTGATGATCTGCAGTCGAAGCTGCGGCTTGTCCCAGATAAGCTTAAATCAGCTGAGTCTGAACTGAAGAAGAAAGAAAAACGCCGTGACGAGATGATGGGACTGAAACCGGTCAGGTACAAAATATACCAGAGCCACCCGTTCTGCTTAAATCTATTTCCATTTCACTTTCCCTGTTTATCAATTCTATTTGCTCTTCGATTTCTGGTTTTCTTCATTTAAAGAAAAATCCCTTTCTCTTTTATGTAACTTGCATGTTGATTCTCTAATAATTGCATCTAGCAATTTGCCTATAAGAAAGGTCAAACCAATTCTATGCTCTGACTTACTGCCCTTTTTATGTTCCCTTTTTCCAATTATTAATAACCCATCCTCAGCATTGATAATAAAGTCTGATCCAAAATTGCCATTTATAATAATAATATGATCTTTATTAGTGTCTGTGAAAATCCCCTAGTCGCCACACTCCGCCGCCTGTTCGGGGACACTGAGGGAGAATTCAGAATGTCCAATCCACCTAACAAGCTCGTCTTTGGGACTTGTGGGAGGAAACTGGAGCAGCCAGAGGAAACCCATGCAGACACGGGGAGAACGTGCTGACTCCGCACAGATAGTGACCCAAGCTCGGAATCGAATACGGGTACCTGGCGCTGTGAAGCAGCAGTGCTAACCACTGTGCTACCGTGCCACCCATTGTGCTACCATGTTGCCCACAAATTCATCTACCAGGAGTGGGGTTTAAACTATTCTGCCATTTCCCAGACCACTGCTTCCCAACCGATTTTCCAACATGACCCCATTTTGACATTTAAAATGACCCCAGATGCCAACAAAACAAAAACAATATTAAGCAGCATAGCAATATTCTGTATATCAGTGTTAAAGTTGGAGAATTATAGATCAACATTTAATACAACTTATAAATATGAAATTTATATTTTAATATACTTTGTAAAATGCCATTTTTTTATGTACTTGCATAAGTTGTGTAAAGCTTTTCATATTCCACTGTGACAAGGCTTGATGAAGCACCTCCCCTCCCCCTTCCTGGCACTCAATGGCTGCGCATATGTCCTGCTATACTTCACCCCCTATTCAGATGGCGGCCACACATGTGCCTTGTTGCACTTGTCCCTGTACAAGTATGGTGGCTGGAATACAATTTGCCCCCTATAAAGATGGTAGCCTTTAACTCCGGCATGCAACCAGAGTTACACAGGCCCACAGTTGCCATCCTGTTCAATGCAAAAGCGGGATCAATAGCTTCCTATTCAAGGCTTGCAACCTACACAAGACATGTATGAAGCCTCCTGCAGACCCACTAGGTCTGTTGCTCTCTTCTGCCTTGGGCAGCGACTGAGAAAGGAGCAGGGCAAAGACATTGCCAGACGCTGCCTGGGTGCCCGTGCAGTGCACAGTCTTGGGGTTGGAGAAGGGGGAGCTTGGGACCTTATCTATTGTTGCTGTGAACCCAATGGGATTTGCGACCCATAGTTTGGGAGTGTTGTCCTAGACCTTCACTCAAATCTGTTCCCTGAAATCCATCATTGGCTTTTTATATTCCTGGAATACACCTGACTTGTAAAAATTGCGAAAACTGTCCTCTTCTTCATTGTCATTTTAAGGACAAGAGAAGGCCACTCAGGCCTGTTTTGCCATTCAGTTTAAATCATGGCTGATTCTGTGCCTCAATCCCAGTTAACAATCTTTGATCCATATGTCTTGATGCACTGACCAAATGAAGATGAATAGGTGGGAGAGAATGCTACAATGCTGCTTTATGTGCAAATGGTGCCTAGATGTAGCAACACTGGCGAGTTTCGGCTCCCTGGACCCAGAATACCTGACGCTAAAATGCCGTCCCTACTACCTTCCACGGGGGTTCAGCTCCGTTATCCTGACGGCAGTTTACATCCCACCCCATGCGAATCTGAAAATCGCACTGGACAAAATATTCACCACCACAAATAGCCTTGAAACGAAACATCCCGAGTTCATCATGGCCGGGGACTTCAATCAGGCCAAGCTTAAGAGCGTACTACCAAGTTTACCACCAACACGTCACCTGTTCCACCAGAGGCCAAAACATCCTGGACCACTGCTACAAAAATATCAAACATGCCTACCGCTCTATCGCCCGCCCGCACTTTGTCAAATCTGATCACAAGGCTGCGCTCCTGCGCCCGGCTTATAAGCAAAAACTAAAGCGGGAGAATCCATGCATTGTTGGTCTGAGGAATCGGATGATCTCCTACGGGACTGCTTAGAGTCAGTGGACTGGTCAGTATTTAAAAACACTGCGATCAGCCTGAACGAGTACGCCACTACAGTAACTGACTTCATTAATAAGTGTGTAGAAGACTGTGTGCCAAAGAAGCAAATCCGCGTGTTTCCCAACTGGAAACATTGGATGAACAGGGATATCCACTGCTTGCTGAAGTCTAGGTCTGAGACGTTCAAATCAGGCGATCCTGATCTATACAAGAAAGCCAGATATGATCAAAAGAAATCCATCAAAGATGCCAAAAGACAGTACCGGTCCCAGCGAGAGCAAGCCCTCCACCCCAGAAGCCTCGGATGAACTTGCATCTGAGATCACCATTGCAGACGTTCGAGCAGCCTTCTCGAAGGTCAACCCACGGAAAGCCACTGGACCGGATGAGGTACCCGGACGGGCACTCGGGTCTTGCGCGGATCAGCTGGCGGGGGTATTCGCAGACATCTTCAACCTCTCTTCACAACAATCTGAGGTCCCTGTCTGCTTCAAGAAGACGACCATCATCCCTGTACGAAAAAAAAGCCAAGCAGCGTGCCTTAATGACTATCGCCCAGTGGCTCTGGTATCCATCATCATGAAGTGCTTCGAAAGGTTAGTCATGGCACGAATCAACTCCAGCCTCCCGGATTGCCTTGATCCACTACTTTTCGCCTACCGCTGCAACAGGTCCACAGCAAAGCCATCTCCATGGCCCCGCACTCGTCCCTGGAACACATAGAAAACAAAGACACCTATGTCAGACTCCTATTTATCGACTACAGCTCAGCCTTCAACACCATCATTCCTACGAAACTCATCTCCAAACTCCATGGTCTTGGCCTCGGCTCCTCCCTCTGCGACTGGATCCTGAACTTTCTAATCCACAGACCACAATCAATAAGGATAGGCAACAACGCCTTCTCCACGATCATCCTCAACACCGGTGCCCCACAAGGCTGTGTCCTCGGCCCCCTACTATACTCCTTATACACCTATGACTGTGTGGCCAAATTCCCCTCCAACTCGATTTTCAAATTTGCTGATGACAACACCGTAGTGGATCGGATTTCAAACAATGACGAGACAGTACAGGAATGAGATAGAGAATCTGGTGAACTGGTGCGACGACAATAATCTCTCCCTCAATGTCAACAAAACAAAGGAGATTGTCATCGACTTCAGGAAGCGTAGTGGTGAACATGCCCCTGTGTACTTCAATGGGAAAGAAGTAGAAACGGTCGCGAGCTTCAAGTTTTTAGGTGTACAGATCACCAACAGCCTG
The DNA here is from genome assembly GCF_047496885.1 of Scyliorhinus torazame. NCBI lineage: Eukaryota > Metazoa > Chordata > Chondrichthyes > Carcharhiniformes > Scyliorhinidae > Scyliorhinus > Scyliorhinus torazame. The sequence goes on along the minus strand of NC_092713.1, from coordinate 296,066,233 downwards.
TCCTGATCCCCCCCCCCCCCCCCCCCCATTCCCCCCCCATGCCGACACTATAATTAAGAAAGCCCACCAACGACTACTTTCTCAGAAGACTAAGGAAATTTGGCATGTCAGCTATGACGACTCTCACCAACTTCTACAGATGCACCATAGAAAGCATTCTTTCTGGTTGTATCACAGCTTGGTATGGATCCTGCTCTGCCCAAGACCGCAGGAAACTACAAAAGGTCGTGAATGTAGCTCAATCCATCACGCAAACCAGCCTCCCATCCATTGACTCTGTCTACAATTCCCTCTGCCTCGGAAAGGCAGCCAGCCTAATTAAGGACCCCAAGCACCCCGGACATACTTTCTTCCACCTTCTTACGTCAGGAAAAAGATTCCAAAGTTTGAGGTCACGTACCGACCGACCCAAGAACAGCTTCTTCCCTCCTGCCATCAGACTTTTGAATGGACCTACCTCGTATTAAGTTGATCTTTTCTCTACACCTTGGTATAACTAACATTATATTCTGCAGTCTCTCCTTCCTTCTTTATGTATGGTATGCATTGTTTGTACAGCATGCAAGAAACAATACTTTTCACTGTATACTAATACATGTGACAATAATAAATCAAATCAAATCAATGTGCTTTCTGATTTCACAGCTTAATTCTTGGGCCAGCCTTCTGTATCCAAAGTGATGGCTTGTACTGTGGGGGTCGACTCTATGTTAAACATCGCCTGGTGTGGCGCAGGAGCCCCACTCTGGCACGGTGGTCTCTGCCACGCTTGCTTCAAAGAAGAACAGTGGGCTGAGAAGATGCACGATTTGCTGGCGTCTGTTCCCTCTGTGCCCTCTTCTCGGCCAGCTGAGCTTTACGTTTCTGTTCACCTCTTCCAATGCCTACCAAACTGTCATGGTCGTCAGCAACTGCTTCCTGGTTGTCACTGTCAAAATTTCCATCTTTATATCTCACATGTTGGTGTCCTTGTAGTGGAGGTATTTCCACAACTCCGTCCGAATTTACTTTCGTATGCAAATCTGCAAACTTGGATATGTAACTATTCCTTTCTCTAAGCCCCTGACATCGATTTAAAAAGAGTGGGAGCTGAGAGTCGGAGCAGAGATTAAAAAAGAGCAGAGCAGAGATTTAAAATGAGCAGGAGCTAATAGTCGGAGCAGAGATTTAAAAAGAGCGGGAGCTGAGAGTCACGGAGATTTAAAAAGAGCGGTAGCTGAGAGTCGGGGGGAGATTTAAAAAGAGCGGGAGCTGAGAGTCAGAGCAGAGATTTAAAAAGAACGGGAGCTGAGAATCTGAGCGGAGATTTAAAAAGAGCAGGAGCTGAGAGTCGGAGCAGAGATTTATAAAGAGCGGGAGCTGAGAGTCAGGGGGTGATTTAAAAAGAGCGGGAGCTGAGAGTCAGAGCGGAGATTTAAAAAGAGCGGGAGCTGAGAGTCAGAGGGGAGATTTAAAAAGAGCGGGAGCTGAGAGTCAGAGCGGCGATTTGAAAAGAGCGGGAGCTGAGAGTCAGCGGAGATTTAAAAAGAGCGGGAGCTAAGAGTCGCGGAGATTTTAAAAGAGCGGGAGCTGAGAGACAGAGCGGAGATTTATAAAGAGCTGGAGCTGAGTGTCAGAGTGGAGATTTAAAAAGAGCGGGAGCTGAGAGTCAGAGTGGAGATTTAAAAAGAGCGGGAACTGAGAGTCAGAGCGGAGATTTATAAAGAGCGGGAGCTGAGAGTCCGAGTGGAGATTTAAAAAGAGCGGGAGCTGAGTGTTAGAGTGGAGATTTAAAAAGAGCGGGAGCTAAGAGTCAGAGCGGAGATTTAAAAAGAGTGGGAGCTGAGAGTCGCGGAGATTTAAAAAGAGCGGGAGCTGGGAGTCGCGGAGATTTAAAAAGCGGGAGCTGAGAGTCACGGAGATTTATAAAGAGTGAGAGCTGAGAGTCGAGGAGATTTAAAAAGATCGGGAGCTGAGAGCCACGGAGATTTATAAAGAGCGGGAGCTGAGAGTCGGGGGGAGATTTAAATAGAGCGGGAGCTGAGAGTCGCGGAGATGTAAAAAGAGCGGGAGCTGAGTGTTAGAGCGGAGATTTAAAAAGAGCGGGAGCTGAGAGACAGAGCGGTGATTTAAAAAGAGCAGGAGCTGAGAGTCAGAGCGGAGATTTAAAAAGAGCGGGAGCTGGGAGTCGCGGAGATTTAAAAAGCGGGAGCTGAGAGTCACGGAGATTTATAAAGAGCGGGAGCTGAGAGTCGGGGGTGATTTAAAAAGAGCGGGAGCTGAGAGTTAGAGCGGAGATTTAAAAAGAGCGGGAGCTAAGAGTCAGCGGAGATTTAAAAAGAGTGGGAGCTGAGAGTCGCGGAGATTTAAAAAGCGTGGTTGCTGGGAGTCGCGGAGATTTAAAAAGCGTGAGCTGAGAGTCACGGAGATTTATAAAGAGCGGGAGCTGAGAGTCGGGAGGAGATTTAAAAAGAGCGGGAGCTGAGAGTCGCGGAGATGAAAAAAGAGCGGGAGCTGAGTGTTAGAGCGGAGATTTAAAAAGAGCGGGAGCTGAGAGTCAGGGAGAGATTTAAAAAGAGCGGGAGCTGAGAGTCTCGGAGATTTATAAAGAGCGGGAGCGGAGAGTCGGGGGGAGATTTAAAAAGAGCGGGAGCTGAGAGTCGCGGAGATTTAAAAAGCGGGAGCTGAGTGTTAGAGCGGAGATTTAAAAAGAGTGGGAGCTGAGAGTCAGAACGGAGATTTAAAAAGAGCGGGAGCTGAGTGTTAGAGCGGAGATTTAAAAAGAGTGGGAGCTGAGAGTCAGAACGGAGATTTAAAAAGAGCGGGAGCTGAGAGTCAGAGCGGAGATTTATAAAGAGCGGGAGCTGAGAGTCAGAGCGGAGATTTATAAAGAGCGGGAGCTGAGAGTCAGAGTGGAGATTTAAAAAGAGTGGGAGCTGAGAGTCAGAGCGGACATTTATAAAGATCGGGAGCTGAGAGTCGCGGAGATTTATAAAGAGCGGGAGCTGAGAGTCGGGGGAGATTTAAAAAGAGCGGAAGCTGAGAGTCGCGGAGATTTAAAAAGAGCGGGAGCTGAGAGTCGCGGAGATTTAAAAAGAGCGGGAGCTGAGCGTTGCGGAGGTTTAAAAAGAGCGGGAGCTGAGAGTCAGACCGGATATTTGAAAAGAGCGGGTGCTGCGAGGGACACCTCTGGACAGCAGGCTGAGATTAAGAAACAATTCAGGAGTGACATCACAGCAAAACAATAAGTTCATTGGCTGGTGTTATCGTGCGGGGCGCAGAGGTTGCTGAGTGAGTGCTTGCCGAGAAGGGGAGTGAATAACAGGTAAGCTCTTTCTTTCTTTTTCCTTTTTTATCTAGAGGGGATGGCAGGGAAGGAAGTGCAATGTTCCTCCTGCAGAATGTTTGAGGTGAGGGACGCCTTCAGTGTCCCTGCTGATTTCATCTGTGGGAAGTGCACCCATCTCCAGCTCCTCAGAAACTGCGTTAGGGAACTGGAGCTGGAGCTGGATGAACTTCGGATCATTCGGGAGGCAGAGGTGGTAATAGTAGAAGCTTCAGGGATGTAGTTACTCCGAAGAATAAACATAGATGGGTGATGGTGAGAGGGGCTGGGAGGAAGCAGTCAGTACAGGGATCCCCTGTGGTTGTTCCCCTTAGTAACAAGTATACCGCTTTGGATACTGTTGGGGGGGGGGGGGGGGGGACTTACCAGGGGTAAGCCATGGTATACAGGTCTCTGGCACAGAGTTTGTCCCTGTTGCTCAGAAGGTAAGGGGGGAGAGGAGTAGAGCATTAGTAATTGGAGACTCCATAGTTAGGGGGATAGATAGGAGATTCTGTGGGAACGAGAGAGACTCACGGTTGGTGTGTTGCCTCCCAGGTGCCAGGTTGCGTGATGTCTCGGATCGTGTTTTCGGGATCCTTAAGGGGGAGGGGGAGCAGCCCCAAGTCGTGGTCCACATAGGTACCAACGACATAGGTAGGAAAAGGGATAAGGATGTAAGGCAGGAATTCAGGGAGCTAGTGGAAACTTAGATCTAGGACAAACAGAGTTATTATCTCTGGGTTGTTACCCTTGCCATGTGATAGCGAGACGAGGAATAGGGAGAGAGAGGAGTTGAACACGTGGCTACAGGGATGGTGCAGGAGGGAGGGTTTCAGATTTCTGGATAATTGGGGCTCATTCTGGGGTCGGTGGGACCTCTACAAACGGGATGGTCTACACCTGGACCAGAGGGGTACCAATATCCTGGGGGGGAAATTTGCTAATGCTCTTCGGGACGGTTTAAACTAGTTCAGGGGCTTGGGAACCTGAATTGTAGCTCCAGTATACAGGAGGTTGAGAGTAGTGAGGTCATGAGTAAGGTTTCAAAGTTGCAGGAGTGTACCGGCAGGCAGGAAGGTGGTTTAAAGTGTGTCTTCTTCAATGCCAGGAGCATCTGGAATAAGGTGGGTGAACTTGCGGCATGGGTTGGTACCTGGGACTTCGATGTTGTGGCCATTTCGGAGACATGGATAGAGCAGGGACAGGAATGGTTGTTGCAGGTGCCAGGGTTTAGATATTTCAGTCAGCTCAGGGAAGGTGGTAAAAGAGAGGGAAGGGTGGCATTGTTAGTCAAGGACAGTATTACGGTGGCAGAAAGGACGTTTGATGAGGACACGTCTACTGAGGTAGTATGGGCTGAGGTTAGAAACAGGAAAGGAGAGGTCACCCTGTTAGGGGTTTTCTATAGACCTCCGAAAAGTTCCAGAGATGTAGAGGAAAGGATTGCAAAGATGATTCTGGATAGGAGCGAAAGCAACAGGGTAGTTGTTATGGGGGACTTTAACTTTCCAAATATTGACTGGAAACGCTATTGTTCGAGTACTTTAGATGGGTCTGTTTTTGTCCAATGTGTGCAGGAGGGTTTCCTGACACAGTATGTAGATAGGCCAACGAGAGGCGAGGCCATATTGGATTTGGTACTGGGTAATGAACCAGGACAGGTGTTAGATTTGGAGGTAGGTGAGCACTTTGGTGATAGTGACCACAATTCGATTACGTTTACTTTAGTGATGGAAAGGGATAGGTATATACCGCAGGGCAAGAGTTATATCTGGGGGAAAGACAATTATGATGCGATGAGGCAAGACTTGGGATGCATCGGATGGAGAGGAAAACTGCAGGGGATGGGCACAATGGAAATGTGGAGCTTGTTCAAGGAACAACTACTGCGTGTCCTTGATAAGTATGTACCTGTCTGGCAGGGAGGAAGTGGTCGAGCAAGGGAACCGTGGTTTACTAAAGCAGTTGAAACACTTGTCAAGAAGAAGAAGGAGGCTTATGTAAAGATGAGACATGAAGGTTCAGTTAGGGCGCTCAAGAGTTACAAGTTAGCTAGGAAGGACCTAAAGGGAGAAGTAAGAAGAGCCAGGAGGGGACATGAGAAGTCTTTGGCAGGCAGGATCAAGGATAGCCCTAAAACTTTCTACAGATATGTCAGGAATAAACGAATGACTAGGGTAAGAGTAGGGCCAGTCAAGGACAGTAGCGGGAAGTTGTGCTTGGAGTCCGAGGAGATAGGAGAGGTGCTAAATGAATATTTCTCGTCGGTATTCACACAGGAAAAAGACAATGTTGTCGAGGAGAATACTGAGATTCAGGCTACTAGACTGGAAGGGCTTGAGGTTCATAAGGAGGAGGTGTTAGCAATTCTGGAAAGTGTGAAAATAGATAAGTCCCCTGGGCCAGATTGGATTTATCCTAGGATTCTCTGGGAAGGTAGGGAGGAAATTGCTGAGCCTGTGGCTTTGATCTTTAAGTCATCTTTGTCTACAGGAATAGTGCCAGAAGACTGGAGGATAGCAAATGTTGTCTCCTTGTTCAAGAAGGGGAGTAGAGACAACCCCGGTAACTATAGACCAGTGAGCCTTACTTCTGTTGTGGGCAAAATCTTGGAAAGGTTTGCAAGAGATAGGATGTATAATCATCTGGAAAGGAATAACTTGATTAGAGGTAGTCAACACGGTTTTGTGAAGGGTAGGTCGTGCCTCACAAACCTTATTGAGTTCTTTGAGAAGGTGACCAAACAGGTGGATGAGGGTAAAGCAGTTGATGTGGTGTATATGGATTTCAGTAAAGCGTTTGATAAGGTTCCCCACGGTAGGCTACTGCAGAAAATACGGAGGCATGGGATTCAGGGTGATTTAGCAGTTTGGATCAGAAATTGGCTAGCTGGAAGAAGACAAAGGGTGGTGGTTGATGGGAAATGTTCAGACTGGAGTCCAGTTACTAGTGGTGTACCACAAGGATCTGTTTTGGGGCCACTGCTGTTTGTCATTTTTATAAATGACCAGGAGGAGGGCGTAGAAGGAGTGAGTAAATTTGCAGATGACACTAAAGTCGGTGGAGTTGTGGACAATGTGGAAGGTTGTTACAAGTTACGGAGGGACATAGATAAGCTGCAGCGCTGGGCTGAGAGGTGGCAAATGTAGTTTAATGCAGAAAAGTGTGAGGTGATTCATTTTGGAAGGAATAACAGGAAGACTGAGTACTGGGCTAATGGTAAGATTCTTAGCAGTGTGGATGAGCAGAGAGATCTTGGTGTCCATGTACATAGATCCCTGAAAGTTGCCACCCAGGTTGAGAGGGTTGTTACGGAGGCATATGGTGTGTTAGCCTTTATTGGTAGAGGGATTGAGTTTCGGAGCCATGAGGTCATGTTGCAGCTGTACAAAACTCTGGTGTGGCCGCATTTGGAGTATTGCGTGCAATTCTGGTTGCCGCATTATCGGAAGGATGTGGAAGTATTGGAAAGGGTGCAGAGGAGATTTACCAGAATGCTGTCTGGTATGGAGGGAAGATCTTATGAGGAAAGGCTGAGGGACTTGAGGCTGTTTACGTTAGAGAAAAGAAGGTTAACAGGTGTCTTAATTGAGGCAAAGAAGATGATCAGAGGATTGGATAGGGTGGACAGTGAGAGCCTTTTTCCTCGGATGGTGATGTCTAGCACGAGGGGACATATCTTTAAATTGAGGAGAGATAGATATAAGACAGATGTCAGAGGTAGGTTCTTTACTCAGAGAGTAGTAAGGGCGTGGAATGCCCTGCCTGCAACAGTAGTGGACTCGCCAACACTAAGGGCATTCAAATGGTCATTGGATAGACATATGGACGATAGGGGAATAGTGTAGATGGGTTTTAGAGTGGTTTCACAGGTCAGCGCAACATCGAGGGCCGAAGGGCCTGTACTGTGCTGTAATGTTCTATGTGAACAACTGAGACTCCAGTACAAAAACTGAGGGAGCACCATTGTCACATTCCACCAGAGTACATTCCCAATATCCCCAAACTCAATCTCCTACGTCCCATCCAATCATCAATCCGTGATCTAAGGTTACATCCCACGTGCTCTTTGCAAGTCACCAGGACCTGATGAGATGCAGCCGAGGATACTGTGAGGAGTAAAAGAGGAAACTGCAGAGGCGCTGGCCCTCCTTAAATAGAGGGCTGGCCCCAAGGCCATGAGTTTACTTGATGTGGGCGTCGCTGGCTAAGCTAACATTTATTGCCCACCTCTAGTTGCCCTTCAGAAGGTGGTGTTGAGCTGCCTCCTTGAACCGTGGCAGTCCCTGAGGTGTAGGCGTTGTTAGGGAGGCAATTCCAGTACCAAGCAACAGTGAAGGAATGGCAATATATTTCCAAGTCAGGATGGTGAGTGACTTGCAGGGCAACCACCAGGTGGTGGTGTTCCCAGGTATCTGCTGCTTTTGTGGTCATTATTGATGGTAGTGGGCGTGGGTTTGGAAAGTGTTGCTTAAGGAACCTTGGTGAGTTCCTGCAATGTATCTTGTAGATGGTACACATGTCTGCCACTGTTTATTGGTGGTGGAGGGATTGAAAACTGGTGGAAGGGATAGTAATAAAGGGGGCTGTTTTGTCCTGAACAGTGTCGAGCGTCTTGAATGCTGTAGCTACAGTTATCCAGGCAAGTGGAGAGTATTCCAACACATTCCTGACTTGTGTCTGGACAGGCTTTGGGACTCAGACGGTGAGGTTAATCGCTGCAGGATCCCTAGCTTTTGACCTGCTCTGGTAACCGCAGGGCAGATCTAGGCACGCTGGTTAAATAGCGGGAAAGGCCAAAATTGAGATTTGCTACCTAAACTGCCTGCTCCCGATGGCAAGTTCCGGATCGCATCTGGAGTGGGGGAAGAGAAGCTTTTTGTCTGTGAGACTTTCAAACCATCTTTAAATATTATGGATACCCAATACAGGGGAACTACAGCTGCTGCCTTTCTGTCCTACCAAACACTCCCTGGACAGAGCCAGATGATAGCTCAAAATTGCAAAGAGATATTGACAGATCAGCTGAATAGACAAAATTGTGACAGATGGAATTCAATGTAAGCAAGTGTGAGGTTATCCATTTTGGACCAAAAAGGATAGGGCAGAGTAGTTTCTAAATGAAAAGATGTTAGGCATAGTGTCTCTATGTCCAAAGAGAGTTGGGGGTTCAGGTGCACAGATCCTTAAAATGCCACGAACAACTGCAGAAAATAATCAAAAGGCTAATGGAACGTGAGCCTTTATATCTAGAGCATTGGAATATAAAGGTGACGGGATTATGCTGCAGCTATACAAAACCCTGGTTAGACCCCACTTGGAATGCTGTGAGCAGTTCTGGGCACCACAGCCTAGGAAGGATATTTTGGCATTGGAGGGAGTGCAATGTAGTTTTGCAAGAATGGTATCTGGACTACAAGGTTAAGTTATGAGGAAAAATTATGCATTTTAGACCTGTTTTCACTAGATTTAGATGATTAAGAGGTGGTCTGTGCAGGAGGGCTTGCTCGTGCAAACTGGATGTTTTTAAAGGCCTGTTTTGTGTGTTGACTGTGTATTCTGTTCTGGATTTGTGGGTCACCTGTTCATGCCCCCTGTGTTCCTGTGGCCCGGTTCTCGGACAGGGTGGTTATGGAAGATCAGGCGCCAATACTGCAGGAGAGGAGGGGCGGTTATGGAAGATCAGGCGTCAATACTGCAGAAGAGGAATGGCGGCGGCCCTGCTCTGTTGTGCAGCCCAGAGGTTGCTGGGACACCTTCAATGACTACCGATGACATTTTATGTTCAGCGGCCATCTGCTGCTCCTGTTATGGGAGCCGTGCGGGCTGCTGGTTTTCCTTGGTTTCCTTTTCTACTGTGGTCTATGTTTGTCGGGGTGGTGGTGGTGGGGAATTGTATGATGGATATCATGAAACTGCGGATTATCTTTTTGCCAGTTGCAGCCCCTCCTGCCTCTGTAGTGTTGCTAACTTTGGTTGGCTCTTAATTCGTTGCTCGTTGTATCTTTACTTAATTTGCTCTGTTTCTATAACCTTTGCTCTAGAGTCGCCAGGTATCTTTATGATAACGCCACGAGGTTCAAGTTCAAGTATTGATCAATAACTCGACACACCAATTAGTAAGATTCAAATCAAAACACATTTATTATACACAGTCAATCACTACTCATGCATAAAACTCTACTTACTAGACTATCTTTAACACTAAAAGGCCTATACTTAGCTTCGGAACTGGCCCACCAGGTCAGGGGAACAAATGGCCTTTCGTTCGATTCTGAGTCTGCAGGATTCAAAAGCTGGTATGGACTGGTAACTAGGAGCGCCTATCTCGTAGCGAGCGTTGACTGGAGACTTACTTGGTTGGTGCGGCAGCGAGGCAGGTCACTGTCAAGGGTTGGTTCGAGCTGCTGAGTGACCCTGCCAAGAAGGACGAATTGAACTTGGGGACTCTATTTTATAGTCCCCAGGGGCTTCACGCCCTTTTGGGCGGACCCCGTACCTGGTTCCAAGTGATTGTACTACATTCTGATCACTTGGATCGATTTCTCAAATACTGGAGCCGTTCCCTGATCGCTGGGCGGTCCCTAAGTGTCCGTTGGCCTTCCTTTGTCTTGGCTCCTGCTGGCGCCGAGGAGTCTGGCTTGGTCTTATTCACCTTAAATGTTTCAATTGTTCCCGGGGATCGCTCATTAATATGCAGATGGCTGTTGGTTTCAGTGCTGTCTGGGTTTCTGCAAGTTCTAATACACAGGAAACTTTGCACCTGCTAGTTTTTCCTGGCTTGACTGAATTTCCCTGCATTCTTTGCGGACCTCAATTTTAAGTCGGGAAGTGGCCAACCCAGGTGGCTACACTGGCCCGGGAGTCGCTGGAAGATACTGCCTGTGCTAGAAAAGGAGAGGTGGTTTTCGCTCTCTCTCCCTCCATCGCTATGCACCAGGTTGGCGAGACATTCCGGTGGTTGGCTTACCAAGCAGCTTACCACTGATGCAGGTCCACTGTAGGGACTGCAAGGGGGAGGGGTGGTCAGTTGTTCTTCCACCATTGGCAGTGTATTGCTCTTTTGCCTGGCGGATGTTGCGACCCCTCTCGTTTCTATGGCCTGGACCCCAGCAAATTACCAGTGCTGGAGAAGTGGTGAGGTGTTCTATCCGACTGCTGCTGTGCCCAGTGTCGGCGTGCCATATAACAGGCTTCTCAGCAAAGTTGAAGCCCATGAAATAAAGGGACAGTATCAATATGTAATTGGCAGTGATAGGAAACCATGTCTTGGTGAACAGTTGTCTTACGGACTTGAGGAAAGTTTAAGTGGAGTACCCCAAAGTCTGTGTTCGAATCGCAACTTTTCTTCATTTGTTAGTTGTAAGTTTGGATGTAAGAGCACAATTTCAAAATTTGCAGACGACTCAAAACTTGCAAGTATTCTGAACTATGAGGAGTATAGTGATAATGTTCAAAAGGACCTGGATAGATTTGTGAAATAGACAGACGAGTGACAGATATTTAATGCAGAGAAGTGTAAAGTGACTCATTTTGGTAGGAAGTATAATGAGAGGCAATATAAACTGAAGAGTACAATTCGAAAGGAGTGTAAGAGAAGAGGGACCTGGCTGTACATGAATACAAATAATTGAAGGGGGCAGGTCAGTTAGAGAAAGCAGTTCGTAAAGCATGCAGGTTCCTGGGATTATAAATAAGGGCATAAAGTACAAAATCAAGTAAGCTATGATAAAACACTGGTTCATCCTCGACTGGAGTGTTGCGTCCAGTTCTGGACCCCACACTTTAGGAAATGTGTGAAGGCATTTCAGGGGCTGCAGAAAAGATGAATGAAAATGGGAGATTCATGAGAGATGAGGAAATTCAGGTATGCGGATAGATTGGAGAAACTGGGGCCGTTTTACTTCTGTAAAAGAAGATTTCAGAAGAAATTTGATACACATATTTAAAATGATGAGATTAGACAGAGCAGATAGGAAAAAAATGTTCTCATTGGCAGAAGGATCCAGTACCAGAGGACACCGATTTGAGGTGAACAAAAATGCAATGGCGGCATGAGGAAGAACTTCTTTACACAATGTGTTAGGGTCTGGAATACACTGCCGGTGACTGTTGCCACAAAAACCTGCTTTATGTCAATTAATTACTTTTTTTTTTTCAAATATTCTCCCGGCTGGAAACCCAAATTCAATATTTTAAAGCAGAGACTAAAGATGACTTGTGCTCGCAACCGAAGTTGACAAGATGAGCTATAATGTCTGCAAAGACCCATCAAGAGCAATGACCGGGGAGTATGACTGAACTACATATTCTATCCCCAGTGGCAAGACTTCTAAGGCCTGATGTATTCAACTAGTGGAGACGAACCATTAAACCTAATCGCTTGAACAATGGCCCTTAGCTGAGAGGCGGGAAATCCCAAACATGAACTGATTAAGTTACAAGGAATGATACACAAGTAAAAACCATATTTGAATCACTGGATGACATTCATGTGACAGACCCACCCTTTTTGTGTTTAAGATTCTCCTTTCTCTGCAGTAAGAGGGCAAGCAGCTGAGATGCTGATGTGAGAAGATGTGAGTGGAGTCCTCTCCATCTCTCCAACCCACCTAGAAAGCTTTCCAACCACATTTGTTGACTGTTACCACCCAAGGACATCCTGCTGCAGACAGAGACTTCTTGAAGGAAATAAACCCCACACTACTGTCTTCAGAAGAACAGCTGAATCCGCCGACTATATCTTTATATTTAATTGATGAAGGTAACGGCCGGATTGCAAACTCATCTTGAAACCAGTCAAGTCACCAACCACCACACACTGTGTACCCTTTTATTTCTATAAACTCCAACTTAATCTATCCTAACCACTCTAGGCATGTGTAAGTCCAAGCATTGTATTATTTTACTTAGCTTGGGTTAAGTGTAATAAAGCGTTTTTTAAAAATACATTTAGAGTACCCAATTCTTTTTTTCCAATTAAGGGGCAATTTAGCATGGCCAATCCACCTACCCTGCACATCTTTGGGTTGTAGGGGTGAGGCCCACGCAGACATGGGGAGAATGTGCAAACTCCACATGGACAGTGACCCCGGAGCGGGATCGAACCCGGGTCCTCGGCGTCGTGAGGCAGCAGTGCTAACCGTTGCGCCACCGTGCCACCCCAAGTGTAAACCTGCCTGATTGTGTCTTTTATGATCACAGCACATAAAAAGTTAAACACTCGCTGAATTGGCAAGTATATCCTTTTCAGAAAAAAACCCTGTTGCAGTCAACGAGGAGTGGAAAAAGAGGGGAACCATTCAACAACTCCTCACCCTGATCATAATACTGTGATGGAGGCAGATTCAATGATGGCTTTTAAAAGAGAAGTGGATAATTATCTGAAGAGAAATGTTTGCCGGGGTAACAGGAAAAGGCATTGGTGTGGGACTAGCTGAATTGCACTTGCAGAGAGCCGCATACAGACAATGGGATGAGTGGCCTCCTTCTGTGCTGAAATCATTCAGTGATACTATCCACAAGCGTCAGGATATATATTGCTGATTAAACAATCAGAATCTTTGTTTCTCAAGGGGTGTTTGGATTTGATGATGTTTGTCAGGCTATTTTGTGTATCTAATTGTGAAATAACCCTCAGGACTTTTTGTTCTGTAGAGAAACTGTCATTGAACTTAAAGAAAAGGATTTACCCGAGTTACGGAATAAGCTTCAGAGCATCAATCGAGATATTCAGCGCCTGAAAATTGACATGGAGGAACAGGAGACACTTCTTGCTGTCTTGATATCTGAGGAAGGCACTGCAAAAGCATGCCTACAAGACATATCACTTATGGAGCGATACCAGGTAACAATAGGAAGGCACCTTTCTAATTCATTGCTGCTGATCTCTCAGATTATAGTTGGGGCTTCCGAATGTGATCTACGGGATGATTAAATTTCTCATGTCCGCCACAACTGCGGTGCTTTAGTAATTCTGAATTTTTCATTTTGTTGACTTGCCAGCAGTACCAACCTGTTGCACGATAATGAAAAATTTCTGTTGTGGGAGCATTATTGTTCTTTGGGCAGCTGGCACAGTCTTTTGAACGTTTGAGATCCACAGGACTGAGAGTTTGCGGAACGGTTGCAGATACCTGGAAGTGCACACATCTACACCAGTCCTATCTGCAGATAAAATTGAGGTACATTTATGTGCACATTTGCTTTGCATCCAGCACATTCTATCCTTTTTTAGGTTCAGTAAACTTTCCCGGTACAGAACTCAATTTTTAAACAAATATTCCAAACAAGATCTAAAGGAAGGCCCATGCAAACGTTATACACCCTTTTTGCAATTCACAGTAACGTACTATATGTTATGTCATTTTTTGCAATTAATTTTTTTTGTGGCAATTGCATCATTGTGAATAGCATCTTAGTACTGAGCCACAGAGGTTATGGGAACTGTAATGACTGTTACTGTTGGCAAAAATAGACACACATTGAATAAAACTCTCTATTCATACACTGCAAAATATCTGCTATGGGGTTATTTGACTCTGAACTGAATTCTGGACTCCATATTCTTCTATCAGAAAGATCGGCTACTTCTAGCTCCATAAAATTACCCAAAAGAACAAAGAACAAAGCAAAGTACAGCGCAGGAACAGCCCCTTTGGCCCTCCAAGCCTGCACCGACCATGCTGCCCGTCTAAACTACAATCATCTGCTCTTCCGGGGTCCATATCCCTCTTCCCATCCTATTCATGTATTTGTCAAGACACTCTTTAAACGTCACTATCGTCCCTGCTTCCACCACCCCCTCCGGCAACGAGTTCCAGGCACCCACTACACTCTGCGTAAAAAAACTTGCCTCTTGCACCTCCTCTAAACCTTGCCCCTCGCTCCTTAAACCTATGCCCCCTAGCAATTGATCCCTCTACCCGATTCAGATAGACTCAGCAATTCACTTGAAACCCTGAACCATGCCTTTTGTTAGCTCCAGATTTGACTAACCCCTCAGTCTTCCCCCTTCATATTTTTCTGCTGATGCAAAAGCCTTGTTTACTGCACCACATCCCATTTATCCATCATCCTTATGCTGACCTACACTGTCTCGCAGTGTCTCTAATTTAAAATTTTCATCCTCCCATTCTAGTGCATTTGTGGTCTTGTCACTTTCCCTGCAGCACTCTCCAGCCCTAAAACTCTCCAGGAACCCTGTGTTCCTTCAAGTCTGGATTCTCGTGCATCCCAAAATCCTTTCACCCTACTATCAACGTCTGTGCTTTTACCTGTTCTAATAAGTTTTACTAAGTTCTAATTTCTGGCATTCGTTCCCGAACCCTTTCTGCCTCTTCACCTCTCTTTTAATTTCCTCCTTGAAAATCACCGTGTTGACCAGACTTTTAGCCATATCTCATGTCACATTCTTTGGCCTGGGGTTGAATTTTGTGGTAATAATTCTGTGAACTGCCTACACTACTTTTTTTCCCTTTATTTTGAGGAGATGTATAAAAACATGTTGTCAAATATTTGTACCAGCTTCAAGACGTAGCCACATAAATTTGGAAATTCATATCACTGTAACACTACTGATTTTCACGCTTGTGAGTCCTCATTGCAGCTCCTCTTGAATTGTTGCATTGTCATGACTCCCATTTATTATTCCCTTTGCAATGAGTACCGTTAGTGAATGGCAGAGTTTACCAATGAACCATTGTATCGCTGTGGGACAGTGCAGAGATGGACGTGTGCACCTCCTCACCCTGAGGCTGTTCTTCGCACATGTTGGCCATCGTCGTTGGTACTGCTTTTTGGAACAGGTCACCTACCTGTCCCTTCAGGCGATGTGTGGTGTGTTAACACTGGGAGATTGCCTGAAGGGAAATAGGATAATACGGGCAAAATCCTCCTTTCTATTGCGACATCACGATTTGGATCTTGTACCCGCTGGGCAAGGTCCAGATTAACATATTTAAATGAGCCATGAGATCCAAATTATCATGTTTTAAATGAGCTATCAGGCTAATTAGCCGTTAGGAAGTGAGGTAAATGCAGTGTTGCCAGGGCGTTTGTTGCTGAGGCTGAAAAAAAACAAAAATCCCGTTAGTTGGCGGTGTCGTTCTCCGTGCTGCAGGTTCTGAGAAACACCCCGTTACTCTTAAAAGTGCCCAAAATGGGACTGTATTTTTTTCCTGTTAAATTGCGCTCATTGTCTCATTATTCTAGGAGATCCCAGGTCGTGGGTGCTCATTGTAATAATAACAATAACAATTGTCACAAGTAGGCTTACATTAACACTGCAATGAAGTTACTGTGAAAAGCCCCTAGTCGCCACATTCCGGCGCATGTTCGGATACACGGAGGGAGCATTCAGAATGTCCACATTACCTCACAAGCACTTCTTTCGGGACTTGAGAGGAAACCGGACCACCCGGAGGAAACCCACGCAGACACAGGGAGAATGTGCAGACCATGCAAAGACAGTGACCCAAGCCTGGAATCGAACCTGGGACTCTGGCGCGGTGAAGTAACAGTGCTCACCACTGTGCTACCATGCACAGGCCCTTGAGTGATAAACATGAAATAATATTCAAAACACATGGATAGGGGCTGGTTTAGCACAGTGGGCTGAATAGCTGGCTTATAATAATGCCAGCAGCGCGGGTTCAATTCCTGTATCGGCCTCCCCGAACAGGCACCGGAATGTGAAGACTAGAGGCTTTTCACAGTAACTTCATTGAAGCCTACTTGTGACAATAAGCTGTTATTATTAATAGAAAAGCTTGCTAATAGTTTAGTTTTGGTTTAAATTGAAAGCTGTTTTCACCAGACTCAAATTTAGAATCCAGTAGGGCAGTAAGATTTATTTACAATGAAACCTGATGGCCCACCAATGTGGGCAAACACGGCATGTTCATTCTTTAGTATTATTGTGTGAAGACATATGCTGAATAGATCAAATAATTCTAATTGCAATGATCACTTGCTGTGGAGTAAAGCGGCTTAACAATTCTGACATTGCCTTAAATCAGAACAGAAAATGCAAGGAAAAGTCAGCAGACCTGGCAGTGTCTGTAGAGAGTGAAACAGTTAAGGGGGGGGATTTTCTGCCCCCTGTTTTCAGCAGGTGAAAAAGCCAGTAGGGACGGAGAATCCAACCGGACTCCCCAAATGGCTTTTACACCAGCGGGATTTCCTGTTTACGTTGTCCCCGCCCCCACCAATGACATAATGTGGTACCTTCTTGAAAGATCAGGAATCCAATTACAATATATTTAAATATCACTAGCGCGCTTCCCTACTGTATTATGTCCCAATGTAAGGAGCCCCACCCCCTCACCCTACCTTTGCGTGACATCATGGCGATGAAGTTTGCGACAGGTGAGGACATATAAGGACATGGCAAACAGGAAAATACAGACCCCAGGGTGAAGAGGGTCATGCCTGGGCAGTACTTGTCCAGGTAGTGCCGACGGGGGGGTCCGTTTCCACGGTGGGGATCCTTTAAAGGGTGCCCTGACCCATCAGGGATCGAGGTTACCAGCATGATGTCGTTGGTTTCGCCTCTTCCATTGTGCCCCCAAAATGCTAGAAGAGTCAGTGACAAAAGCCAGCAAGGCAGCTGCCCTCCGCTTTCCTGCCTGAGACAACACTGAAAAATAATTAGAAAATTCCAGCCAGCATTTCGAGTCTGTGTGATATTGCCTAGTTTTACTAAGTATTTTCTCAGTTATTCTTCAGAAAGATTGAAAACATTTTTGTGTGGAGGACACATCCAGTTCAGACTGAAAGGAATACTGTAATTGTACTCTTGGATTGCCCTTTCATATAGTTAGATATTCAACACATTCCTGAACCGTAGATGCACGATTGGGAGTGATCACCACAGCTGTCTACACAAAAGAAACTTCAAGGCAGGGCCCAGATTTTGTAACGTTTTCATGATGTGGCTTGTGGCAGTTCTGTTACTTGGTCATTAGTTATATGAAGTAACAACTACTCTGCTGATTTTCATTCAAAGAGGCATTTTGGGCCCACAATACACAACCAAAAATATTTTCTTAATGCTTGCTGGAAGAGGGAAGCACTGTCAATCGATGCCCCTTTAAAAAGTCAACATTTTGACAAGAGGCAGGATTAACTTTAACTTGTTTTAATCTTTCCCATCAACTCCTCCCTATTTCTGTTGAGTTGTTTTTCACGTGCTTTAGTTAAATTAAATCTGGTGCACTAATTTTGTTGACTTGCTGTGCATGACCATGCGGGGGAGCTAAATTAACACATATAATTAAATTGGCATGATCCAAGCCTCTTTCTTAGTTACAGTATCTCTTTTGTAACTCTGCTACTTTGCATGGTTGTGTTCAGAAAATCTTACAACATGGGTTCACTAGATAAATTTGAAACTTTAGTATATTCATCTTTTTGAAAAGTCAAACCGAAATGTGACCAGTTTGTTAATATAATGAGATGCTAACTTAGTGCCTGTGTAATTTCTAAATACAGTATCAGTCTTGAGTTCTGAAGGGATCCTTACCCTAATTGTTTGCATTATTGATTTTCCTGTTTCTTGGTCCAGTGTCATGCTGGGTCCAAATCCAGGGCCATAAATATAATGGGCCAAATCTGGTCTCTGGAAAGTCAAGAGACCTGACATACAACTGAAGATGCATGTTGGGCCCCTGTGGAAGACCAGACTCGCTGACCTCCGTGGGAATTGTCGGGATGTTTCAACTTCCGATAGGCAATTCCCCTGCTCCCTGCATTCTCTGCTGAGCTAGAGTTGGAGTCTTCAGACATTCTGATTTACTTACCAAAATGGTTACCCAGGAAATGTTAGACAGAACAAACTTAGTCTAATTCCTGGGTAACTGTAGAACTGACTCCTACATGACCCCTGACTGACCTCTCCCTGAGTACCTGCCCCTGACTTATCCCTGCCACCCTGCCACCCTGCCTGTCTACCTTATCCATCTTACCACATTACATATTCAGCCACTCACCCATTCTCTAACATCCGTGGACTAACAGTCACACTGGACCGTTAGAACTTAACATATTGTAGTTAGTGCTGTAAAAGAGGGCATATCACCCCCCCCCCCTTTCAACTCTTTTACTTTCAATTTATCTAGTTACTCCCAGCTAGTTCCAGATTGTTATGGAACTAAATCTAAAAATATAAACAAAAAACGACAAGTTAAAATTTTATTTTTTAAACTTAACGATGATTTTTTATGTTTAGTGAAAGTGAGTTTAACAAAGCTTTCTGGATGGTTCTGTTGTGTGGGAGCAAATAATACGGTCAGGGCGATTCCTGGTTTGAACATTGAATTTGTTGGGGCAGTAGTGAAATTCGTACAATTAGTTCCTGTATTTCTCTGCTAGGAAGGGTGGCAATCAGCCAGTGTTTCCGACCTGATTCCTTGATGGATGAGCTAACCTCTTGGTGGGGGCAGGGGGGACACTTTAATACCCTATGTCAAATAGCTTATTGACTCACCACCTAGGCTAACATGTGAAGAATTGGTACGTGTGGAAGCAAAGGGCTGCCTTACGTCACCCTTATGGTTATGTCTACCTTAAGACATTGTATTAAGAGCTGGTTGAGCACAGTGGGCTAAATAGCTGGCTTGTAATGCAGAACAATGCCAGCAGCGCGGGTTCAATTCCCATACCAGCCTCCCCGAACAGGCGCCGGAATGTGGTGACTTGGGGATTTTCACAGTAACTTCATTGAAGCCTAGTTGTGACAATAGTGATTATTATTATATATTATTAGTATTAAATCCGGGGAGAAGAGAAAATTGGAAAGGGAGTAAAAAGGCATATCCAAGAATTCATGGGTCTGAAAGACCCTTATTATACCCCAGCCTTTTTAGTCTATGCATGTGGTAAGTGACTGATGTTAAACCATGATAAATCATAGGTTAGGCTTCAGCTGGAGTATTGTGTTCAATTCTGAGGATAATGCTGTTGAAAGGATATCAAGAGGGTGGAGAGAGGGCAGACTGATTTGCTTGAATGATATCAGGGATGACCACCTTAAGTTATTCATAGAGACCAGAGTTGTTCTTAGAGCAGGAAAGGTTAAGAGGTGGTTTAAAAGAGCTGTTCAAAATGGGGATTTGATAGAGTAGATGGGGAACAAAACTGCTCCCAATGGCAGTTGAGCCAATCGCCGGAGGACACAGCATTAAGGTCATTGTCAAAAGAACCAGAAGGTGCGTTAATATTTTTTATGCAGCGAGTTATGGTCTACATGAAAGAATGGCAGAAGTAGATTCAGCAGTCATTTTCAAAATGGAACTTAATAGGAACTTGAAGAGTTGCGGGGCTGTGGAGAAAGCGTTGGGGAACGGGACTAATTGGATTGCTGTTTCAAAGTGTCAGCTAAGGCTCTTTGGGCTGAATGGTCTCCCATGGTGCAAGATTCAGCTCATTGATGATCGTGGGCCCTTTGTCATTCTATCAGATGGAGTTGAGAGATGTTGAACGTAGGATTGCACAACAAGCTGCCAAGCTTCAGGGAGTAGATGTGAACCGAACAATGCAGCAAGTCAACCAGGAGAAGCAAGAGATGCAACTACAAGTGGAGACCGGTAAGAAAGAATGAAGATAATTGTGAATTGCGCAAATGCTTGGGTTTTCCGACATGTTGTCCATTCCAGTTAGTCAGCTCAGGTTATTTACGGATGACATGGAACCCCGCCATGTTTGAGACTCTCCAAACAAACCCACTGAGAAACTTGCAGTTTTCTGTTTATTTGAAATGGACTTCATACATGACTCCTAATGTGCGCACACCCACTTACCCAAGTCCAGAGAGATTCTTCATATATTGACCGAAGCCCAAGCTTGCACACCTTCGAGGGAGGAGCTGATTAGGTTTAACCAGCTAAAACCATGCACTTCTCAACACATATCATTAGTAAGCTTCCTGTTTCTATACTTCCCATCACAATTAGGCCATTCACTTGCGGGAATATTTGCCCATAAATGACACTGATTCAGCCAGAATCAAGTTCAACCTCCAAGTCACAAATGAGAAACCAGCCTGACTCGGTCAATAATGTCATTGCCTTGGAGTAGCGTAGTTTTACATCAAAGCAGGAGCACAGTGCTAATTCCAACCTGCCATCGTCATAGTGCTGTCTCGGAGACAACTCTCCCAGATACAATGCATTTACTCTATTTCCCCCTCCCTGTAATTCCATGAGGAATCTCACAAGCTAACTTGATCACTGAATTTTGGCCTTTATAAGCAGATAGCAGGTATGGCAGAGTGAATAGCTGCAGTTGTTTAGGATTTGAATGCAATTGCCACAATATAAAACCTGGATCAACAATTTATAATTGGAATAAGACCGCCAGTCCTGCAAATTTGCTACCTTTATGTCTTGTATGATAACAGAGACTGGAGTGCCTGTGGTAAAAATGAGAGTGTCAGATATAGCTGTGCTAAGAATTAATTGAGTTCAATTCTGAAATTAAAAAGCAAATCTTTTCTGACCTGAAAGTAAAATTTTCTCCAGTAACCATAAACTGGATTCGATGAGAAACATATCAGCCACGATTGAATGACCGAGCAGACTCAAATGGCCTAATTCTGCTCCTATTTCTTATGGACAGTAATTCTAGTGATTGTGAATTTCCCAGCATTCATTCATATCGCTAGTTTTGCTGCGCAACATTTCATAATAAGATTATATTGGTGTTTTATAAAGCTGCTTTAATGCTGAATTTTGAGCGATCTTGATGCACAGCTGTTGCATACCCAGAGGCAACCATAATGGTCCGTAACCTCCTGGATCCCTGGCGTCGCATTTGGGAAGCACCCCAAGCCCAAAGATCCGTTGGGGAATCCCTCTCGGAAATTCCCAGATAAGAGTTTACATGCCAATTGTCCAGAAGAGCTAACTTCCCTTGGACAGTTGTGCTGCTGGGTATCATCCGACAATGTAATTTAAGACACTAACTTTGGATGGTTTTTCTAGTGTTACTCTGAAAAAGTTAGAAGAAATTAAACCACTTCTAACTTCAGTGTAACAATTTTAAATACCCATGTCGATTCCCACGCAGGACAGCCCCATGCTCCCGTCCTCACAAGGGACTCTTACCTTGTACTGAACACCTACCCTGGTCCAAACCCAGCTGGATCCACGTCTGCGATCCGAAGCTCCACCCCAATGTCTGAGCCCCCCCCCCCCCCCCATATCCTATCCACTTATCTTAGACACTTAGCTTGTTATTTTTTCAGGGACCGTTAAACTCAACTGCTTTGAACGGCAGCACATGGCGCTGTGGTTAGCACTGCTGCCTCACGGCGTCGAGATATGGGTTTGATCCTGGCCCTGGGTCACTGTCGTGTGGAGTTTGCACATTCTCCTTGTGCTGTGCGGGTCTCACCGCCACAACCCAATAAGATGTGCGGGGTAGGTGGATTGGCCACGCTACAATGTTAAAAACTCACCTGCATTGTGGCTGCTCATGCTAGAAAAAGGGGGCGTGACCTCCTTTGCTGTGATTCTTTGGACTCCGACACGGGACCCAGGGACCCCCTGCCCTGCCTAGATCTCTATCAGCCTAAAACAGCAGCAGCCAGAGCAGTGGCACCACGTCTGGCTCTGATGTTCAGAAGGGAGGGTCAAAGCGCAGAAGAGCAATAGTAATAGGGGACTCTATAGTCAGGGGCACAGATAGGCGCTTCTGTGGACGTGAAAGAGACTCCAGGATGGTATGTTACCTCCCTGGTGCCAGGGTCCAGGATGTCTCCGAGCGGGTAGAGGGCATCCTGAAGGGGGAGGGCAAACAGGCAGAGGTCGTTGTACATATTGGTACTAACGACATAGGCAGGAAGGGGCATGAGGTCCTGCAGCAGGAGTTCAGGGAGCTAGGCAGAAAGTTAAAAGACAGGACCTCTAGGGTTGTAATCTCGGGATTACTCCCTGTGCCACGTGCCAGTGAGGCTAGAAATAGGAAGATAGAGCAGATAAACACGTGGCTAAACAGCTGGTGCAGGAGGGAGGGTTTCCGTTATCTGGACCACTGGGAGCTCTTCCGGGGCAGGTGTGACCTATATAAGAAGGACGGGTTGCATCTATCCTGGAGAGGCATAAATATCCTGGCCGCGAGGTTTGCTAGTGTCACACGGGAGGGTTTAAACTAGTATGGCAGGGGGGTGGGCACGGGAGCAATAGGTCAGAAGGTGAGAGCATTGAGGGAGAACTAGGGAATAGGGACAGTGGGGCTCTGAGGCAGAGCAGACAGGGAGAAGTTGCTGAACACAGCGGGTCTGGTGGCCTGAAGTGCATATGTTTTAATGCAAGCAGTATTACGGGTAAGGCAGATGAACTTAGAGCTTGGATTAGTACTTGGAACTATGATGTTGTTGCCATTACAGAGACCTGGTTGAGGGAAGGACAGGATTGGCAGCTAAACGTTCCAGGATTTAGATGTTTCAGGCGGGATAGAGGGGGATGTAAAAGGGGTGGCGGAGTTGCGCTACTGGTTAGGGAGAATATCGCAGCTGTACTGCGGGAGGACACCTCAGAGGGCAGTGAGGCTATATGGGTAGAGATCAGGAATAAGAAGGGTGCAGTCACAATGTTGGGGGTTTACTACAGGCCTCCCAACAGCCAGCGGGAGATAGAGGAGCAGATAGGTAGACAGATTTTGGAAAAGAGTAAAAACAACAGGGTTGTGGTGATGGGAGACTTCAACTTCCCCAATATTGACTGGGACTCACTTAATGCCAGGGGCTTAGACGGGGCAGAGTTTGTAAGGAGCATCCAGGAGGGCTTCTTAAAACAATATGTGGACAGTCCAACTAGGGAAGGGGCGGTACTGGACCTGGTATTGGGGAATGAGCCCGGCCAGGTGGTAGATGTTTCAGTAGGGGAGCATTTCGGGAACAGTGACCACAATTCAGTAAGTTTTAAAGTGCTGGTGGACAAGGATAAGAGTGGTCCTAGGATGAATGTGCAAAATTGGGGGAAGGCTAATTATAACAATATTAGGCGGGAGCTGAAGAATATAGATTGGGGGCCAAAAAATGAGGTGTCAACCGAGTGAAACTACACATAGGACTACTTGTGTGCCAAACAGCAGAAGCAGCAAGTAATAGACAGAGCTAAGCAATTCCAGTATGAAAGCATCAGATCTAAGCTCTGCAGTCCTGTCGCATCCAGCTGTTAATGGTGGTGGACAATTAAAGAACTCACTGGAGGAGAAGGCTCCACAAATATCCCTAGCACATCTGATGAAATCTACCATGTGGTTTAAGTGTAGTCTCATATACAGTTTGAACTCAGTAGAAATTTAAGTTACACGTCTCAGGTGCGAAATGAAATCTTTTATTGTGTCTATTGATTATAATTGAGAGTTTGAGATTTTCTTGTGGTTACAAATCAAATGTTCTCAATAAGGCCTTTGTCAGCAGAAGACTTTTAAGAGATATAATCGACTTAGTAGTATACAAACAGATTTAACTTTCAAAATACAGTAATGATTTCTTGCTCAAAGCAAAAATAGCTTGCGCAGACTTTAAGAGTTAGAGTGGAAATATGAAAATACGAAATAAGCATAGCAAGTAAATAGTATAGAATGATCTCGAAATGGAAAATGGCTGCCCGGACCTCCATGTTTAAGGAAAATGGTATCAGTCTGACTCCATCTGTCCCTACCCCTGTGATGTGCTAATTGGCTTAGATGAATCTCAAATGCATTTGGTTGGATGGTCAGTTGTCAATCATCAATATGCAACATAGCTGTAGATATGTTGCTTTTTAGATGATTGTTGTGTGTTGGAATGTGAGTTATACTTTTAATCAGTTCTGGTTTCTGCAGACTGCTATATTATTCATATTCTGAACAATGGTGGATTCATGTTGTCATGGTGCTTATTTTGACCTTGGATCAGATTGTGGTAATGAAACTAATTTGAACTTTTGCAAGTCTGTTCATTAGAACAATGGACAGTTTATAATGTCAATTTAAACTTTCAGTAAAAATGTTGCATTAGCTTCTAGCTAGCCTATAAATGTTGCAAATTCTGTGCTTTTGTTATGGCAAGCTGTGTGTTTCCGTAATCTAAAGTTATGCTTGAAGTCTTATGATGAAATCCATTTTAAAATGGATTTCAAACTAGGCTTTAGTATTTACATTAAAATGGCTAAAACAATTACCCTTTTACCTATTAGAAATAGCTGGTTCCCTTCAACATCTGTGCAAAAGACAAGGCTGAAGCATTCGAAACAGTTTTCAGCCAGAAGTGCTGAGTAAATGATCAATCTCTGCCTCCTCCGGAGGTCCCTTGTATCACAGATGTCAGTCTTCAGCCAGTACGAATTACTCCATATGATATGAAGAAATGGCTGAAGACACTGGATACTGCAAAGGTTATGGATCCTGACAATATTCCGGCAATAGTACTGAAGATTTGTGCTCCAGAACTTGCCGCACCCCTAGCCAAGCTGTTCCAATACAGCTACAACACTGGCATCTACCCTGCAATGTGGAGAATTGCCCAGGGTGTGTCCTGTACACAAGAAATGGGATAAATCCAACCCAGCCAATTATCGTCCTTTCAGTCTGCTCTCCATCATCAGTAAAGTGATGGAAGGAGT
Organism: Scyliorhinus torazame; assembly: GCF_047496885.1. NCBI lineage: Eukaryota > Metazoa > Chordata > Chondrichthyes > Carcharhiniformes > Scyliorhinidae > Scyliorhinus > Scyliorhinus torazame. The sequence goes on along the minus strand of NC_092713.1, from coordinate 296,041,315 downwards.
CCTCAATAATGCTATCAAGCATTCCGGTTGCGGCGATGACCAGCTAAGCCGCACGTTTCGGCGGCTCCAGCTCGAACGGACTTTCGGGCTCTTTTAAGAGCCCCAACGGGGAATTTTTTCGGGACGAAACCCGGTGTGGGGTGAGGCAACAGGGAGTCCCCCCCCCCCCCCAGCGAAAAAGAAAAATATCGGCGGCGGCGGCCAGATTTCAAAGAATCCTCGAGGGCAGTGGCAGAAGGAAGAATAGGAGCAGGATGGCAGCGGAGGGAGCCCAGGCGACATGCGGACCGGACCAGGGTGAATTCTTAAGACTATGTGTGGAGCTGCTAAAAAAGGAGGTGCTGGCATCGATGGTGCAAGCAATTGAGGGGCTTAAGGAGACACAAAAGGCCCAGGAGATAGAGCTCCGTGTGGTGGAGCAGAAGGTGACTGACAACGAGGACGAGATCCTGGGCCTAGCGGTCAAAATGCAGACGCACGAGGCGCTCCATAAGAAGTGCACCGAAAGGATTGAAGTCCTAGAAAACAGATCAAGGAGAAAGAACCTCCGAATCCTGGGTCTCCCCGAGGGAGTGGAAGGAGCTGACGACGGGGCTTACGTGAGCACGATGCTACGCTCGCTAATGGGAGCTGAGGCCCCTTGGAAGTGGAAGGGGCCCATCAGGTCCCTGCGAGGAGACCAAAGGCGGGAGAACCACCTCGGGCGATGGTCGTGCGATTTCACCGCTTCAATGACAGAGAGGTGGTTCTGAGATGGGCCAAGAAGGTACAAAGTAGTAGATGGGAGAATGCGGTGATACGAGTGTATCAGGATTGGAGTGCGGAGGGGGCGAGAAGGAGGGTGAGCTTCAATCGAGCCAAGGAGGTGCTGCACAAGAAGAAAGTGAAGTTCGGGATGTTGCAGCCGCCGCGACTGTGGGTCACGCACCAGGAGAGGCATTACTATTTCGAAACAGCGGAAGAAGCATGGACCTTCATTAAAAACGAGAAACTGGATCAGAACTCAGGGACTGATGTTGGAGGGGAAACGACAATGCTGATATATAGAGATGTAAATTGGGGAGGGGGGGACATTGAGAAATGTGGGCGCCGGTGAGGGGGAAGAAGAGACACAGGCGGGGGATGGGGAATGGGAGTGGGGCGGCGGAGGGAGCTGCGCCGTGAGGGGCGGGACTGCTCTAGAGAATGCGGGGTTTCTTTTTCTTGTTCCCGCGTCAGAAAGATGATGGCGGGAAGATAGGCGCAAGGTGGATGGGAGTTCCTCACACGGGGGGGGGGGGGTCAAGGAGAGAGCGGGAGAAGCCGGGGTCAGTTGAAGTCAGCTGACTTTCGGAAGCAATATGGAGGGAGTAACCATGCTAGATGGGGGTCTAGCGAGGGGGGAGGGCTAATTGGGTTGCTGCTGCGGAGATCGAAAGGGAACTGGTACAAGAAAAGGTGGTCGGGGTGGGAATGCACCGCCTGGGGGACAGGTGGGTGCGCGGAACCGGGACGTGGGACTGGCCCAGAGAGGGTGATGGCTAGTCGACAGGGGAGGGAGGCGGGCAGCCCCCCAGTCCGGCTGATCACGTGGAACGTGAGAGGCCTAAATAGGCCGATTAAGAGGGCCCGAGTGTTCGCGCACTTGAAAGGACTGAAGGCAGACGTGGCCATGCTTGAAGAGACGCACCTGAAGGTGGCGGACCAGGTTAGGTTAAGGAAAGGATGGGTGGAACAGGTGTTCCACTCAGGGCTGGACGCAAAGAATAGAGGGGTGGCCATATTGGTGGGGAAACGGGTGTCGTTCGAGGCTAGGAACATTGTAGCGGACTGTGGTGGCAGATATGTGATGGTGAGTGGCAGACTGGAGGGAATGGAGGTCGTGTTGGTTAATGGATATGCCCCGAATTGGGATGATGCGGGATTTATGAAGCGGATGCTGGGACGTATCCCGGACCTGGAGGTAGGAAACCTGATAATGGGGGGGGGGGGACTTCAACACCGTGCTGGACCCAGGGTTAGATAGATCTAGATCCAGGACCGGAAGAAGGCCAGCAGCGGCCAAGGTGCTTAGGGGGGTTTATGGACCAAATGGGGGGAGTGAATCCGTGGCGATTTGTTAGGCCTTTTTCTCCCATGTCCATAAGGTATACTCCCGGATAGATTTTTTTGTTTTGGGAAGGTCACTGATTTCGAGGGTGGAAGGAACGGAGTACTCGGCCATAGCTGTTTCAGACCATGCCCCACACTGGGTGGATCTGGAACGAGGAGAGGAGAGGGAGCAGCGTCCACTCTGGCGACTGGATGTGGGAATATTGGCGGATGAGGGAGTCTGCGGAAGGGTGCGGGGATCGAAAGGTACCTGGAGGCCAACAACGATGGGGAGGTCCGAGTGGAGGTAGTATGGGAAGCACTGAAGGCGGTGGTCAGGGGAGAGTTGATCTCCATCAGAGCTCACAAGGGGAAAACCAAGGCCAAAGAAAGGGAAAGATTACTGGGGGAGATTCTGAGGGTAGACAAAAAATATGCGGAGGCCCCGGATGAAGGACTATACAGGGAGAGGCGACGACTCCAGACGGAGTTCGACCTGCTGACCACAGGGAGGGCAGAGGCACAGTGGAGGAAGGCGCAGGGGGTGAGATATGAATATGGGGAAAAGGCGAGTCGCCTGTTGGCCCACCAGCTTCGAAAGAGGACAGCGGCGGGGGAGTTAGGGATGAAACGGGAGCCACAGTGCGGAGAGCAGGGAAGATAAACGAGGTGTTTAAGACCTTTTACGAGAGGTTATATAGGTCCCAACCCCCGGAGGGAAAAGAGGGGATGCAGCAGTTTCTGGACCAACTAAGGTTCCCGAAGGTGGAGGAGCAGGAAGGAGGTGGAGGGCCTGGGGGCGCCAATTGGGGTGGACGAGGGGACCAAAGGGCTGGGGAACATGCAGGCAGGGAAGGCCCCGGGACCAGATGGGTTCCTGGTGGAATTCTATAGAAAATATGTGAACTTGTTGGCCCCGCTGCTGGTAAGAACCTTTAACGAGGCCAGAGTAGGGGGGACCCTACCCCCGACAATGTCGGAGGCGACGATATCACTAATCTTGAAGCGAGATAAAGACCCGCTGCAATGCGGGTCCTATAGGCCTATCTCACTCCTAAATGTGGACGCCAAGTTGCTGGCAAAGGTGCTGGCAACGAGGATAGAGGATTGTGTCCCGGGGGTGGTGCACGAAGACCAGACGGGGTTCGTAAAGGGGAGACAATTGAATGTCAACGTGCGACGGATATTGGGGGTGATAATGATGCCCCCAGCAGAGGGGGAGGCAGAGATAGTGGCGGCAGTGGATGCAGAGAAGGCATTTGATAGGGTAGAGTGGGAGTATCTATGGGAGGTGCTGAGGAGGTTCGGGTTCGGAGAGGGGTTGGTCAGCTGGGTTAAACTCCTCTATGGGGCCCCAACGGCAAGTGTAGTCACAAATCGGCAAAGGTCGGAGTATTTTCGACTACACAGGGGAACAAGACAGGGATGCCTGCTGTCCCCATTACTGTTCGCGCTGGCAATTGAACCACTGGCCATAGCGCTGAGAGACTCCAGGAAATGGAGAGGGGTGGTTAGAGGGGGAGAGGAACACCGAGTGTCACTCTACGCGGATGACCTACTGCTGTATGTGACGGATCCAGTGGGGGGGATGACAGAGGTCATGCAGATATTGAGGGAGTTTGGAGATTTCTCGGGATATAGGCTTAACATGGGAAAGAGTGAGCTTTTTGTGATACACCCTGGGGACCAGAGTAGAGGGATAGATGGCCTGCCGCTAAGGAGAGTGGAAAGAAACTTCCGATACCTGGGGATTCAGATAGCCAGGAGCTGGGGAACCTTACACAGACTCAACCTTACTCGGCTGGTGGAACAAATGGAAGAGGATTTCAAAAGGTGGGACATGCAGCCGCTATTACTGGCGGGCAGAGTGCAGGCGATTAAGATGATGGTCCCCCCGAGGTTCCTATTTGTGTTCCAATGTCTCCCTATACTGATCACTAAGGCCTTTTCCAAAAAAATAGATAGGAACATCATGAGCTTCGTGTGGGCAGGGAAGGCCCCGAGGGTAAGGAGGGGGTTCCTACAACGTAGCAGAGACAGAGGGGGACTGGCGTTGCCGAATTTGGGCGACTACTATTGGGCCGTCAACGTGGCGATGATCCGTAAATGGATGATAGAGGGAGAGGGAGCGGCGTGGAAAAGGTTGGAGATGATGTCCTGCAAAGGAACGAGCTTAAAAGCGCTGGTGACGGCGCCATTACCGCTCTCCCCGAAAAAGTTTACCACGAACCCAGTGGTGGCAGCAACATTAAGTATCTGGGGGCAATGGAGGTGACAGAGGGGTGTGCTGGGAGCCTCGGTGTGGTCCCCGATCAGGAACAACCATAGGTTTGCCCCAGGGAGGCTGGACGGAGGATTCCAGAGCTGGCACCGGGCAGGAATCAGGAGAGTGGGAGACTTATTTATAGATGGGACGTTTGCGAGCTTGGGAGCGCTAGAGAAAAAGCATGAGCTGCCCCGGGGAAATATCTTTAGGTATATGCAGGTGAGAGCGTTCACGAGACAACTGGTGAGGGAATTTCCGCTGCTCCCGACACAAGGGATCCAGGACAGGGTGCTTTCGGGGGTGTGGGTCGGGGAGGGCAAAGTGTCCGAGATATACCGGGAGATGAGAGAAGAGGGGGAGGAGCTGGTGGACGAACTGAAGGGAAAATGGGAAGAAGAGCTCGGGGAGGAGATTGAGGAGGGTTTGTGGGCTGATGCCCTAAGTAGGGTAAATTCCTCTTCCTCGTGTGCCAGGCTTAGCCTGATCCAATTTAAGGTGCTGCATAGAGCACACATAATGGGAGCGAGGTTGAGCAGGTTCTTCGGAGCGGAGGACAAGTGCGGGAGGTGCGGGGGAAGCCCAGCGAACCACACACGTATGTTTTGGTCGTGACCGGCACTGGAGGAGTATTGGAGAGGAGTGACGGGAGTGATCTCGAAGGTGGTGAAAGTCCGGGTGAAGCCAAGCTGGGGGTTAGCTATATTTGGGGTAGCGGATGAGCCGGGAGTGCAGGAGGCGAAAGAGGCCGATATTGTGGCCTTTGCGTCCCTAGTAGCACGGCGTAGGATTTTACTCGTGGAAGGAAGCGAAACCCCCCGGCCTGGAGGCCTGGATAAACGATATGGCAGGGTTCATAAAACTGGAGCGGATGAAGTTTGCGCTGAGAGGATCGGCTCAAGGGTTCACCAGGCGGTGGCAACCGCTCCTCGACTATCTAGCGGAACGTTAGGGGGAAGATTGATGGCCAGCAGTGGCAGCCCAGGCGGGGGGGGGGGGGTAAATTGTTTGTGTTCTAGGTGGGGGGAGCATTACTTCGTGTTATTTGGTTAGTTTCCTATATTATTTAAACAATGTTATATATCAGTTATCACGTTACCATTTTTGTTGATTTGCAAGGGGAAAAATTGTGTTTGAAAACTTTAATAAAATATATATTTTTTTTTAAATATAATGCTATCAAGCGGCACTTAGTCAGCAATAACCTGCTCACAGATGCTCAGTTTGGGATCCACCAGGATCACTCAGCTCCTGACCTCATTACAGCCTTGGTTCAAACATGGACAAAAGAGCTGAATGCCAGTGGTGAAGTGAGAGTGACTGCCCTCGACATCAAGGCATCATTTGACCGCGTACAGCATCAGGGAGCCCTAGCAAAGCTGGAGCCAATGGGAATCGAGGGAGAAAACTTACCACTGGGCGGAGTCATAGCTGGCACAAAGGATGATAGTTGTGGTGGTGGGAGGTCAATCATCTCAGCTTCAAGACATCTCTGCAGGAGTTCCTCGGTGGTTTCCTCGGCCCAACCATCTTCAGCTGCTTCATCAATGACCTTCCTTCCATCAGAAGAGGGGATGTTCGCAGATGACTGCACAATGTTCAGCACCATTCGTGACTCCTCGGGTACTGAGCAATTCATTTACAAATGCAGCAAGACCTGGACAATATCCAGGCTTGGGCTGACAGGTTACATTCGCGCCACACAACTGCCAGGAGATGACCATCTCCTGCAAGAGAAGGTCTAACCAGGGCCTCTTGACATTCAATGGCATTACCATTGCTGAATCCCCCACAATCAATATCCTGGGGTTACCATTGATCAGAAACCGAACTGGACTAGTGATATTAATACTGTGGATACCAGAGCAGATCAAAGGCTAGGAATCCTCTTTTGGAGGGTTGATATAGACTCCATGGTACAGATGGCCTCCTTTTACACTGTAGGGATTCTGTCATATGGAGGGGAAAGCGGGAATAGGTTACTGAGTTGGATGATCAGCCATGATCATAATGAATGGCGGAGCAGGCTTGATGGGCTGAATGGCCAACCAGTGCTGACCCCACCCCCCAAAAAAAAGCCTATCCATCATCTATAAGGTACAAGTCAGAAGTGTAATGAAAAATTCCCCACTTGCCTGGATGAGTGCAGCTCCAACAACACGCCAGATCATTACAGTGTTAATGTAAGCCTACTTGTGACAATAAGGATTATTTTTTTTTAATTATAAAGAAGCTCAACACCATCCAGGACAAAGCAACCTGCTTGCTTGCTACCCCTTCCACAAACATTTAATCTCTCCACCATCAATGAACAGAAGCAGCCGTGTATACCATCTACAAGATGCACTGCAGTAACTCGCCAAGGTTCCTCAGACAGCATGTTCCAAACTCACTCATCTAGAAGGACAAGTGCAGCAGATACCTGGGAACCCGACCACTTGAAAGTTCCCCTCCAAGCCACTCACCACCCCGACATGGAAATATATCGCCATTCCTGCTCGGTCGCTGGATCAAAATTCTGGAATTCCTTCCCTAACAGCACTGTGGGTGTACCTACACCTCAGGGACTGCAGAGTTTCAAGAAGGTAGCTCACCACCACCTTCAGAAGGCAATTATGGTTGGGCAATAAATGCTGCCTAGCCAGCGACGTCCACATCCGTAAATCAATTTTAAAAATAATTATGTTTGCTTTTTCGCCTATGAGAGAGATGGTGGCGTAGTTGTAATGAATCACTGGACCAGTAATCTGGAGGCCCAGGCTAATGCATTGTGGCATGGGTTCAAATCACAGCATGGCAGCTGGTGGAATTTTAATTCAATTAATAAAATAATTTATAATTTAAAGCTGGTCTCCGTAATCATGACCATACCATGGCTAAAAAACAGCCAGCTCACTGATGTCCTTTAGTAGTGTGGTACTGGCTGAAATGGTGGAGCAAAGCACTCAATTCAAGGCAATTCGGTATGAGCAATAAATGGTGGCCTTGCCAAAACTTGATCTAATTTTCTGTTTGCTTTGTCTGCTTTGGGAAACATAATGTGGAGATGCCGGTGTTAGACTGGAGTGAGCACAGTAAGAAGACTCACAACACCAGGTTAAAGTCCAACAGGTTTGTTTCAAATCCACCTCTTGGTCCATCATGGTCACCTCAGCACTTTGCTTTACCGCAAGCCGACGGATAACCTCACGATGCTCCATTTCTCCAGCTTCCACCCTAAACACATTAAAGAAGCCACCCCCTATGGACAAGCCCTCCGTATACCCAGGATCTGCTCAGACGAGGAGGAGCATAACAGACATCTACAGATGCTGAAAGATGCCCTCGTACGAACGGGATATGGCGCTCGACTCGTCGATCGACAGTTCCAACGCGCCACAACAAAAAACGCACCGACCTCCTCAGAAGACAAACACAGGACGCAACCGACAGAGTACCCTTCGTCGTCCAGTACTTCCCCGGAGCGGAGAAACTACAACATCTTCTTTGCAGCCTTCAACACGTCATCGATGAAGCCGAACAACTTCCCAAGGTCATCCCCACACCCCCACTAGTTGCCTTCAAACAACCGCGCAAACTGAAACAAACCATTGTTTGCAGCAAACTACCCAGCCTTCAGAACAGCGACCACGACACCACACAACCCTGCCATGGCAATCTCTGCAAGACGTGCCAGATCATCGACATGGATACCACTATTACATGTGAGAACACCACCCACCAGGTATGTGGTACATACTCGTGCGACTCGGCCAACGTCGCCTACCTCATATGCTGCAGGAAAGGATGTCCCAAAGCGTGGTACATTGGCGAGACCATGCAGACGCTGCGACAACGGATGAACAGACATCGCGCGACAATCACCAGGCAGGAATGTTCCATTCCAGTCGGGGACCACTTCAGCAGTCAAGGGCATTCAGCCTCTGATCTCCGGGTAAGCGTTCTCCAAAGTGGCCTTCAGGACGCACGACAATGCAGAATCGATGAGCAGAAACTTATAGCCAAGTTCCGCACACATGAGTACGGCCTCAACCGGGACCTTGGATTCATGTTGCATTACATTCACCCCCCACCATCTGGCCTGGGCTTGTGAAATCCTACCAACTGTCCTGGTTTGAGACAATTCACACCTCTTTAACTTGTGATTATCCCTCTCTCCAGTTCCTCCGTCTGGACCTGTTCACTTAATTAACTGCAAAGACTCGCATTCAAATTGTCTTGCATCTTTGACTTTGTCTATATATATATATATATATATATATGTTTCTGGAACTCACCTCTTCATTCACCTGAGGAAGGAGCAGTGCTCCGAAAGCTAGTGATTTGAAACAAACCTGTTGGACTTTAACCTGGTGTTGTAAGACTTCTTACTGTCCTTGGGAAAGATGGTGGAGTATTCTTGAAATAATAAATTAAAGTAACAAATAAGTAAATCACCAACTGTGTTTTTGAAACAAGTGACTGGTGACTCATCACTGTTTTGGGATGTCCTGTGGATTCAAGAGATGGTTTACAATGCAGTTTATTTCTTCATTAGATGACAGAAATAGGAAAACACTCCTGTTTTGACTTACATCCAAACATTTCCATTAAATAACATTTTTACCGCTCTGAATATTTATGTAAACAAGTGTTTTTGATAAAACATCCAGATGGATCAGCTTCTGAAATCTTAATGTACGATGTAGGCTGGAGTATAATGATTTGTCAAATAATTTGACTTTGCTTGCTGCTGTACGATCTGTTGCACAGCCATTGGGATTATACATATAAATTAGAGTATTTGCATGTGTTGGAAATAAAGGCCAAATAGAAAACTGATAGCAGCTCATCACCTGTTGATCATCGAAGATTGAGTCTACAGTGGAAATACTGGCAGTAGATGTTATGACTGGCATTGAGTCGTTACTTTCCAGTACTAAGAGATCCCCAATCGTGACTTTGTGCACTATTGAAAAAAAATGCTACCACAAGGACTGAAATTACTTAATTTTTAAACTGAAACCTTGATCCTTCATCTCCCTTTGGAAACCAAATGCTTTTTATTCGATTGCTGGATTTTTTTTTGCCTAAGCGAAGAATAACAATTGGAATGACTGAGCCTACACGATACGAGGGGGCAGTGGTTGAAGTGGAATGTGTGCATAGCTCTGTGGCCTTTCGCAGTACTTCCAAGTTTTGTGTCATCAGCAAATTTTGAAAAAGTGCCCTTTAATATAGATCAAGAGAAAGAGTGGTCCCAGAACCAACCAAACTCGACTCTGCACCTTCCATTGGTTGGAAAAACAATCATTTTCAACTCCCTGACCTCACTGTCTGGTTCAGTTGGGGAGGGGGAGGTAGAAAATGTGGCAGAGGTCCAAAAATCGTTTAATAATATTTATTAATGTCGTAAGTAGTCTTACATTAACACTCGTTGGTGTGAATTTTCCATGGTATTTTCCGCTGATGCCCACCATGGAGGATCGGGCAACTTGCTGGATGTCGGAGTGAGACTGCTTTGCATCAGCATGCAGATGAAGGCTTAACCAGAATCTTCCCCTTAATGCCTGATTCTTTGTAACGTCAGCAAGAAAAGCCATTGGCCCAAAACGCATCTGGAGCAACATGGAGTGTAGATGTCGAAACTCACCTAAACAATGCCTGGGGGTGCCTCTAGAGTTCAGCATGGAGACCGGGAGCAACCCTGGGTCCCGGAACACCATTACAGTGGGGTTGGGGGTTGGGGATTTGGGGGGGGGGGGGCTGGAGGTGCATCTTCCAGATTCAGTGTCATCGAGGAGGTCCATCATCCAGCTGCAATGTTCCTGGGGACCCAACTTCTTTATCAGCAGGTCCAGTTTCCTGCCTCAGGGTGTTCTCAGAGATCCATCTTCTTTTGAGGAGGTCCAACCTCTTTCTTCAATTATTGGGCCAGTGATGCTGGATGCCTTTTCAATGTGCCACCTGGACACGACAGTGGACTACATGCCATAAGGCCTGTTCAATATGGAACATAGCGAAAGACACCTGATTGCATAATTAATTAGATTGGGACTGGAGGATATGGCGTGGTTTCCTGGCAGCCTCCGCAGCAGGAAACACTCCACGTTCTTGGCCCTCCCATGCACCTTGTTCAAGATGGGAAAATTCCACCCCTGTGTTTTCTATCACTCAGCCAACATCATATCCACGTGACCATGATTGGTTTTGCTCCATGGGCTTAGGTTTTACTGAAAATATTGTTATGTAGCACTTGATCAAATGTCTTTTGGAAATACTTATACACTGCATCATCTGTATTACTCTCATCAACCCTCTCTGTTAACCTTATCAAAAAAGTTCATCAAGTTAGTTAAACACGATTTGAAACTAATAAATCGTGCTGATTTTCCTTTATAAATTTGTCCAAGTGACGGTTAATTTAATAATAATCACTTATTGTCACAAGTAGGCTTCAGTGAAGTTACTGTGAAAAGCCCCTAGTCACCACATTCCAGCGCCTGTTCGGGGAGGCCGGTACGGGAATTGAACCCGCGCTATTGGCATTGTTCTGCATTGCAAGCCAGCTATTTCAAGCCACTGTGCTAAACCAGCCCCTATTATCATTGCCCTGATTATCATTTTGAAACCACTGAGGTTAAACTCTGGCCTGTAGTTGCTGGACTGAACTTGCTTGATTGATCTTTACTTCCTTTTTTTGGACAAGGGTGTAACAGTTGCAATTCTCCAACCATCTGGTACCACTCCTGTCTGTAAGGAGAATCAAAAGATTATTGCCAATGCTTCTACAATTTCCACCCAAACTCCAGAGTGTCCTCGGATGCATCTCACCTCCACCTTAATGATTTATCAACTTTAAGTACAGTCAGCCTTTCTACTGCTCTCCTCTTTATCAACTTTTTATCAACTTTTTGCCTATCTAGTGTGTAAGCTACTTTCACTAACTTTGGCTGTATCTTCTTTGTTGGTAAAGACAGATATAAAGTATAGTCACTTAGTGTCACAGCCGGGCCCTCTGCTTCCATGCGTAAATCCCCTTGCTGGTCTTGGTGTATGTAATGTTTCAATACTCCAAGACAGACTAAACAGTCTTATGCAATAGTTATTTAAAAGACTTTTGTTGCTGATTTTCTTTCTCCCCAAGTGTATAAAATTAAGGTATAAGAAGGAAACACCATAGATTATGATCACAGATTTTGTGATGGCTGGCTATCCCAGAGTATTATTGAGATGTAGTCACAGTCGTAATGCAGGAAAAAAGCGTGGCAGCCAATTTGCGCACAGCAAAGTCTCAAAAGTGTTTCCAGCACAGAAATAGACATTTAGCCCAATTCGGTCAATGCTGGCATTTATGCTCCACACAACCCTCCTGTTTCACCTGTCAAAGATGTGCGGGTTAGGTGGATTGGCCATGCTAAATTTCCCCTAGGTGGGGTTACTGGGTTATGGGGTTAGGGTGCAGACTCGATGGGCCGAATGACCTCCTGCACTGTAGTGATTCTCTGATTCTACCATCATCAATATCGCCTTTATTCTTTTCTCCCTTGTGGAGCTTATCTAGTGTCCCTTAAATTCATCCATGCTATTCATCTCTATTCCTTGTGGCAGCAAGTTCTATATTCTAACCATTCTGGTCCCACATTAATGAGATAAGTGAGAAGCTAATCTGAATGATGATTGTGGAGGGATAAACATTGGCCATGACACTGGGGAAAAACTTGCCTGCTCTTCAGATAGATGAAAGGGATCTTTGAGCCCACATGTGACCTTGATTTCACATGTCATTCAAAGAACAGCACCTTTGAAAGTGTGGCCCTCCCTTAGTACCACACTGAAGTGTCAAACTAGAATAAATGCTACCATTTCTGGATTGGGGCATGAACCCTTCACCTTCTGCCTCATAAACAAGAGTGCTGTGCGATTAGCAGGCCGAGTTTGAATTAGATTAGGAATTGGTTCCATTCTGACATGCAAAAGATTGTTATACTGTCATTTATTCTTTGTGAGGGCTAGTTGCTGGTGGCAGACTACAGGCCCGGAGTTTTATTCTTTGCAATCTTTATTAATGATCTGTATTAAAATATTGGTAGCCCAGTCTGCAAATTTGCAAGTGATGCAAAAGTTTGTGTGGGTGGTAGTACTTTAGTTAAGAAAAATAGATGACACTTAGATCTAGATGTGATGAGGAAATGATCCTGCATCTGGCAGATGTTATTCAATAAAGATAAGTGGAGCATTTTGCATGTGGGGGTGGATAATCTTAACCATATTTGAACCAAGTAAAGCTCAGAGCTGAGGTCCATTGTCTAGGAAATGGGCTGAGGTCATTTAGTGTATTAATCTCTAAAGATTCACAACCAGTGTCATGAAGTTGTAGTAAAAGCAGCCATAATGTTAACATGTATCATGTGGAGGACCCAAGATTAAACAGAAACTCTCATGTTGCCCTTATAAAAACTCCTCATTAGGCCCCATGTGGAATACTCTATCCAGTTTGGTCCTCCCAGATGCTGGGTAATATAGAGGTCCTGATTGAGGCCTACTGAGGGTCTCTAGACTAGTATGTGGTATAGGCAGTAAATAAACAACCTGAGATCAATTGCAATGTAATTGCTGTTATCATAGAATCCCTCGGTATTTTGCAGATTGGACGATTTTTCAGAAACAAACCCACCTGAAATGACTGGCTTTCTTTTCAAGTTTGATAGTTACCAACATAGACTTGGAGCAGTATTTTTCAAACACTTTTTCCCGGGACCCACTTTTACCAACCGACTGAACTTCGGGACCCACGCTGGCCGACGTTCGCACCCCACGCCAGCTGACCGTCACAACATGTCATTATTGCTTACCTTTTAATGCGACAGGTGAGCCTGCTTGGTCCTCACAATCTCACTTGCTGAGTCCTCGCGATCTCACTTGCTTCGTCATTCAATGCTACATTTCAGCTAAGGACCTCAACTGACGATTTAAATTCTTGCTGCATCCTTTGAAAAAAATCAAGCGGTTTGTCCTCGAACTCGCCATGCCTTTGAAGATTTGTGGGTTTTAAACATTTATTTGCCAGTACTTCCCAGAATATAACACACATGGATTCTGCATCCTGATTTGCATTGACACAATAAAACCATACCTCAAGAAATAATCTTTATACTGCTTTGTTCCCGATTTTAGTTTCTAAATGAGTTGTTCACCAGAAGCCATTGGGCTCTGTATACAGATCACACCAGCACTGCTTTGATTTGCCATGGACTCTCCTGTGAAGCTCTCTCCAGCAGGTTTAGCTGAGAGATCCTGGCCTGTTTGTGTCTCTGGCCCTCTCTTCCTTATTACAAAGTAATCCATCTTTAGTTCATCACACAGTCCTGTTGCTTGCTTGCTGGCAGCTATAAAATGGAGGAATCTCTCCTTTTTCACAGCCAAAGCACAGACGTACAGGGTGTTCGTGCTGGCCGTGTGACCTTCTCTCTGCCTCAGGCAGAAAGACTCCATCGTTCATATTTAAAGGCCGGTCACAGCCCGCATTCTTTTTTGATTTTGATACTTTATTTCCAATACCTGATTATTCCAAGTTTATGACTTTTTACTACTGAAAATAAACAATTTCAGTTGAACAGCGCATCCATACATTTACACACAAACTTTGTTTTAAATATATACCCATTTCTTGAGAAATTTAAACAAGTATAGAAAAAAGTACAATCTTGTTCTTACTTTCCAAACTGTGACATTAGACGAGGTGAAGTAATTTTTCAAACACACAAAATGACACAATATTTCTTATTGGTTCCACTACATTGCACTATCCAAGCATCCAAGTCATTTCCTGCTCCATTCTCACCAAAAGCACTTACTTCCTGGTTTCCAGTGAGTGGCGACACAGTGATAATTGTGTAGTCTTCTTCCATTGTTGACATGTGTCAGCTGTATTGACTGGCCTCGTTTCATCGGTATTCCTGGCTGACAAACCTGGCCTGGCTTCCCCCTCACTGTCCAGTAGCTCCATCCACACCAGTCACAGACTGCTGACCACTCCTTGATCTGTACTTCACGTTGTGGGAGTGCAAGCGGGCATTGCGCCGGCCATTGAGCAGCTTGACCACTGAACCGTAGGTCGCATACTGCCGATCGGTGGCGGCGGACAAGCCAAGCGGCGCGCAGAGGACGAGCACTGGAATGGAGCTCCAAGCTAGGGCTTCCCGACTCACTGAATATTCACAAGTTGCCGGCATGATGTCACAAAGCGTGATTTACAACAGCAGTATAAAACGAGAACTTGGCGACTTCGGATTGCTCAAGTCATTACCATCCAGTGTGCCAGTCGCACAGGGAGCAGAGGAGAGGACGTGGGGGAACCCAGATAGGTTTATCTCTGAGCCGGGGAGGGGTTCAACCTTGGCATCGGGGGGGGGGGGGGGGGGCACTCGGAGATCTTAGAAGCCCCTGATGTCTGAGAGTCTCTGGATGCAGAGGGGTCTGGCAGCTGGTGTACTGGCAGTGCTTCCCATGCTGGGCGTGTGGCGACATAACCGCTGAGGAATTGCCCTTCCAAAGTGGCAACTGGAAAGTGATTGGGAGGAGGTAAATTCTTAGGGTCAGCACTGGGGCAACTATCGTTCTTGGGTGAGGTTTCATGAGAGGCCAGGCTGCATGGGCAGAGTGGAGAACTCTGAGAAGGGTTCCATCCTCATGAGGCCTGAAAAGACATACAAGGGTGAGAAGGTGACTGCAGTGAGAATGAAAGACAGCACTGTGAAGCCAGAGGGTATGAGCTGTATGGAAGTCCAAGGCCGTTGGTCCTGGAGGCCATGCTGTCAGGGATTAATCGCTGGATGGCTGATTGTTCCAGTTGAAACGTTTGTTTAAACTGCAGCCCATGTGAGCTGGGTAAAAGTGGGTTCCTTCCAAAGATGAAATTGACATGCTAATTGCATTCTTCACAAATCTCAGATATGCCTTGCCTGCCACAAGGGAAATCAGTTCCCTGATCAGCTCCCTGACTCTTCCTTGATGAGTCAATGGTGGTAGTTAAGTCAGAATTGTCATGCATGAGTATGCCTTTGATTGGTATGCAATTCTTAACCCTTTGGAAGCTTGCGGTTGAAAGTAAATTCAATTAATTAATACTAGCCCCTTGTGCTCTCCTCCATCCCCTTCCCTTCGCCAGCGGTGGCGGTGCCTTCAGCTGACAAAGCCCTAAGTTCTGCAATTTCCTCTTTAAACTTCTGCACCTCTGTATATCCCCCTCATCCTTCATCTTGCTCCTTGAAGCTTTAACTGACCCAGGTGTTTGATCACCTATCTTAATAACTCTTTATGTTGCTCAGTGTCAAATTTTGTTTGAAAATGCTCTTGTGATATGCATAGAACGTAGATCAGATAACATAGAACATACAGTGCAGAAGGAGGCCATTCGGCCCATCGAGTGCACTGACCCACTTAAGCCCTCACTTCCACCCTATCCCCCCGAACCCAATAATTCCTCCTCACCTTTTTGGACACTAAGGGCAATTAAGTGTGGTCAATCCACCGAACCTGCACGACTTTGGAGTGTCGGAGGAAACCCGAGCACTCGGAGAAAACCCGCAGACACGTTGAGAACGTGCAGACTCCGCACAGACAGTGACCCAGCAGGGAATCGAACCTGAGATTTGGAGCTGTGAAGCCACAGTGCTAACCACTATGCTACCGTGCTGCCCACGCAGTGCTGTCCATACTTTGGAATGTTTCATGAAGTTAAAGATGCGATATAAATACACATTGCTGTATTCACATAAGAACTGCTTACCTAACAATTCCAGAAGGTAGGTGTCTGCTATGGTGACGGGCTAATGTGAGACCATGAAATGGGAATGCAAACTATTTTCAAAGTGAAACTGTTATTTTGTATATTTGTAAAGAACTGATGAAATCTGCAGCTCTTTGCAGAGTCTCTACTTTTGACTTGCATGTGTTGTGATAACACTGTTTCCATTGTAGTGTCTAATAAAATTGAACTGAAGCGGAAAATGATTCAAGAGCAGCAAGAGCAGATCCAGCTACTGAAGGGCATGGTCAATGAGGTCCGAGCTAAAAAACTGCAGATCGCCAGCAATATGCAGCGACGTCAACAGTTGGAGGAACAGAGCGCAGAATTCTCCACAGAGATTCAATCCCTGCAGAGAGAAATAAGAGTATGTTGCTTTTGGTACCATTCATTTCCTTCAATAGCAAACAACTGCAGCCTTTAGGGCCACGTCTTTCATTTAGTTATCCTGCTATCTCCGCTTGCAAATTAATTTACAGTGCAGTCACTTGTCTCGTGTTCAGACGCTAGCATACATTGTCATAAATGTCATAATTCTTATATTTCAGATGGAATAATTATTCTTTTGTGGGTTCTATCCATGGAAGCTTAGAGCTACAATGCTATCAGAATTGCTACTTGTGCAACAGTGATACAACTGGAGAGGTCCATTGTCCCACCTACAAGTGAATGAGAATTCAAACTCAAATTTATTTTCCCTGGCTATATGAGGTTGCATTTGGAGAGTCCATTGTGTTGCTTTATTCTAGCACATCTTCCTCACGTTCCCAAAGACCCGTAGTCCATGACCCTATCACCTAGATTATACGCTGAAGTATCTGGAGTGGGACCGATTATCGGACTGATTGAGATTGCCGGCAATGAGCCAAGATTAATGTTTTGTAGACGACATTGAAAGCAGAAGAAATTGACTGAGTTGCCTTTGCACAGATTGAGTAATGCTGAGACAGGCCAGGAACGTAATTGGTTTAATACCTTATTTTCCTCAGGTGGTTGACTTCACTCTATTCGATAGGAGAGATAAAGTCAACTTATGTTTCATCGTCTTGATGACCGAGTGACCCCCATGTTCCCCTACCAGTGAAAAGTGCACCTGTACAAATATTGCACGAGGACCAAGTTGAGCTTGGCTTTTGATGTCCCTCTTGGCTTCTCCATCCACTCTATCTCTCTCTCTCTCTTCTCTCCCCCCCCCCCCCCCCAAACACACACACACACAAAACCACCACCACAATACCCTAAGTGTTCTATCATCTCTCATTGTAAAGGCTTATGTGAAGCCTGATCAGTGGAGCAAGGTTCACAAGGGCTGCTTTGGCCTGTGGAGCTGAATCATATCCCATGTAAAATTGGAACTAGATGATGATCATAACCTTGACTTGAGAGACCAGTCAGTCAATGCTGTTACAGCAATGAGCCTCATTAACTGTATGAGTCCAAAGTAAAACTAAAATAACTACATGCAGTGTACGATTTTACAGTAGCATATTTAATGGATGTCCATTAAAATGAGTTTGCTCTCTTGCAGGAATCTAAGGAACAGTTATCTCCACTAGCTGCAGCTCTAGATAAACTACAGCAAGAAAAACAGGATCTGATAGAGAGGAAAAATGCAAGCTTCAAGGAGATACAAGAGAAGGTCAGGCATGACATACTTTACTTGAAACCCAACCAAAATGTTTTCAATTGCAGTCCAGGATTGCTGATCTCAAATGTGCATGCCTCAGCCTGGTGGTTTATTATGAAGAATGTATGGTACAGAAACAGGCCTTTTGGTCCAACTGGTCGGTGCTTCTCCTGAGCCTCCGTCCACTCCTTCGAAACCCAAATCATGATAATCCTCTATATTCCTTTCTCCCTATATGTTGATCATGTTTCTGCCTAAATAGGGTAGCACGGTGGTGCAGTGATTAGCACTGCTGCCTCACAGCGCCGACCTCCCAGGTTCGATCCCGGCTCTGGGCCACTTTCCGTGTGGAGTTTGCACGTACTCCCCGTGTTTGCATGGGGTTCGCCCCCACAACCCAAAGATGTTCAGGGTAGGTGGATTGGCCATGCTAAATTGCCCCTTAATTGTAAAAAATGAATTGGGTACTCTAAATCTATTTTTAAAAGTTTCTGCCTAAATGCATCCATTCTATTCACCCCCTTGCCATCCTGCACCTTGTGGTAGTGAGGGCCTCGCCAGCTTTTTAATTTCACCTTGGTGCCAAGGACCAGTTTTAATTGTGCTTTCCATCATCGGATTGCAAATCTCTTTTTTTTTTTTTTAAATGCACAATATTCCATTGGGCACTTGTTCATTAACGAGAATGCATTTTGAGATGGGCAATAAATGCTGGCCTAGCCAGCGACAACCATACCCCACGAATGATTTTTTTTAAGAAAGAACAATCGTTTAATAAACGGATTCTAATTCGAAGATTGTGGCTTTAATTTTCTGGCAAACCAGGATGAGTTTCTTCATTTGTCCCAGTTTTAAGCTGCAGAGTGGCAGTGAGGTTGAAAAGAATAGACAAGAAATTATGCAGGGTTTCACTGTAGGGATTCTACGGGAGAAAAAGGCAATCTAGGAAACAGAGATTGTGGCACCAAACTTGTATTTAAAAGCTGGAAGATGGCACAGGAAAGGAATGATGGAGGGAAGGGAGGACAATGTCTTTTTGAAATCCTGAGGAATGGATCAGGTGAGTATTGACGTAGCGAAGATGAGAAGCTACTATAAAAAGAAATGTTTTTTTATAAATACTGAACACTCAGCCACTCTCTACCTTTTTTATGCTTTTATTAATATTACAAAGAGCGAGAAGCTAGATCAGAAATGGAGAAAGAAATTGTCTATCAGGTGACCAGGTTTTTCTTTTATTGTAACCTGCCCAGCAGAGTGGGAGAATCCTTGGCAGAAACTCCTCAGGTAATGGAATATTACTTGTCTTGCACACACTTGTGCTTTATAAAGTATTAAGAGTGCAGAGACAAAGAAGGATTGTACATGAAAGAAAAATCAAGACTTTATAAAGTAAAGGTGTATTCTTCAATTGTAATTTTTTTTCCTAGATAAATGAAATCAGAGAAAAAGCCAAGAATATTGATGCATATGCAAGAGAAATTGAAAGATACATCAAGGACAGAAGAGATGAACATAAAGAGGTAAAATGGGCTGTTAAAGGGTGAGCAGCAGGTACCTGGAATGTTTTTGATTTGTTTTAACGTCTGTATATTTCTTTTAATTTCTCAGCAAAAAGAGTCAGAACTTCAGGATACCGTGACTCAAATAAACGAAGCTGAAAAGCAGCGAGAGAAGATACACAAAGATATGGAGGCTACAAGAAAGGACATCGATACACAGAAAGTAAGGGAAGAATTTCACTTTCACCGACTGATGAACATTCAAACTGCACTGGAAACAATATTGACTGATTCAATTTGATCTTGTATCCAAAAGCAACAAAATACTTGAAATCAACAATTAACACCAGCTATTCACAATATACATCAAAGATTTGGATGAGAGTGCCAAAAGTAATATTCCAAGTTTGCTGATGACATGAACCTTAGTGCGAATGGAAGTGGTAAGGAGGATGTTGAAAAGCTTCAAGGTGACTTAGCAAGTTGAGTGAGTGGGCAAAGACATGGCAGATGCAGTATAAAGGATAAGTGTGAAGTTATCCACTTCAGATGGAGAAACAGAATGGCAGAGCATTATTTAAATGGTGAAAGATTGGGAAATGTTCACTTCCAAAGGGACCTGGGTGTCCTGAAAGCAAGCATGCAGGTGCAGCAAGCAGTTAATAATAATGACCATCTTCATTGTCACAAGTAGGCTTACATTAACACTGCAATGAAGTCACTGTGAAAAGCCCCTAATCGCTACATTCCAGCGCCTGTTCGGGTACACAGAGGGAGAATTCAGAATGTCTAATTCACCTAACAAGCACGTCTTTTGGGACTTGTGGGAGGAAACTTGAGCACCCAGAGGAAGCCCATGCAGACACAGGGAGAACGTGCAGACTCTGCACAGACAGTGACCCAAGCCGGGAATCAAACCTGGGATCCTGGCTATCATGTTAGGAAGACAAATAGTATGTTGGCCTTCATTGAAAGGGGACTAGAGTACAGGAGTCTTACTGCAGTTGTACAGGGCCTTGGTGAGATCGCACCTGGAGTATTGTCTGCAGTTTTGGTCTCCTTATCTAAGAAAGGCTATATTTGCCATAGAGGATGTGCAGCTAATTTCTGTGCTGATGACAAAATGTCGGGATTTCCAGCCGTAATATTTAAAACAATTAGAAAATCCTACATCTTTGTTTTAAGGAAAGAATTAGCTTGGATTTATATAGTATCTTGTATGTTCAACATTGCCAGATAGCCAACAAAAGTGGTTAAGATGCTGTTTTGAAACAAACAGTAGAGCTATATTGTGTAGTTTGCCATGTTAGCATGGGGTGTTTGATCCTTTCTCAACTCTATCAGTTCTCAGCTCAATCTGTAAGGTACATATAATATTTTATTTTTGGATGAGAGGTAAGTGAAACTATTGATGTTCTATTTCAAGACTTGTGCTGATTTACATGTTCCCAATAATGGAGGTGAATGCAAAAAATTTGCATGATTTATATTTCATTGATTGTGATGCACTTTGGGGTGTCCTGAAGTCCTTAACCGTGCCATATAAACACAGATCCTCATATAAGACAAAATCCAGCTGTTCATTTTTATTTTAAATGACACATTCCTGTTTCTGAAAAAATCTGATGAATACTCATTGATGACTCATGCTCTAAAAATAATCTGAAGTACAAATTAAATCCAATTTAATAGTGGCAAAATTATGAAGAAAAACCTATTTATTCAGAGAGTGGTTAGAATGTAGAATTCACTACCACAAGGAGTAGGTGATGTGAATGGCATAGATGCATTTAAGGAGAAGCTAGATGTGTACATGAGGGAGTAAGAAATAGAAAGATATGTTGATGGGGTTGGATGAAAAAAGTTGGGAGGAGACTCTGGTGGAACATAAACATTAGCGAAGATCATCTGGGCCAAATGGCTTGTTTATTTCCTGCAAATACTGCTGCGTAAATGCAGTGAGTGGGAATTTATAACCACAAAGGCCTGAAAGAACTTAAAGTAGAAGGAAATGTCTCAGTTGTAACTGCATTCCTCTGAACTCGTTCCCTTGTGCGTTTTATCTTGTGGGAATAAATGAGGTTGCAAAGAAAATAACTAAGTAAGTTATTCTGCAGCAATGTGCAGGCGGCATAGTGCTGGGGTGGTTGTCACTGAGAACTAGATCTGCAGGTTCGCTGGTAGGCAGGCTGTGGATTTCCTTCGTGGTGTTAGATGTTTCAGAATACCACACCATTTGAAACCATTTCAGGTTCTTCGCTTTAATTAGGTTGGGCATACTTCACTGCATACTGTGGTTATAAACTAGGCAATGAGAACCTGTTTCTAGGGTTGGCATACATGAGCTGGATTTCAATGATATTGATGTACTAAGTGCATTGGATTGGACAGTGGGTGGAAGATGACCCGAGGTAGTCCCCATCTGCCATGCTGTGCATAGCTTATGCAGATCTTACGTTTTCCAATGGCATTAATTTAAAGTAAGGTGGTCAGCCTTCTCATTGTGAAACTGTTTTTGAAACAAGTGTTATTATCAGCAGCCCCACAGCTCCCATCAGTGAACAAACTAGTAATGAGTTTGAATTTTGAACTTCTGGGGTGATTTTCACTGGGGTGGAGGAGTGCTTATTGTTTGCCAATCCATTGCAAGAGTCAGCTAACAGACAACGGACCAGATTAAAGAAAGTCCACCCTCTAGCAATGACACCCTGCCGGCAAGTAAAGGAGGCCAAGAGTGTGACTTTCACCCTTCAGTAGGAGGACGCCCCTGCCTCGAAAGCTACCAGCCAGTCTGGTTGACCAGCAGGCCTTGCAATCTCAGCAACGTCAGGGGTAAGTTGTGAGCGCTGTTGGGACTGCAACCAATCGCGGGGGAAGCCTTGATGGATCGCAGAGCCAGGTAAGTCCCGGGCTTTGAAGGCAGGGAAGGATCGGGCAGCTTAAGGAGGCAGGATGGAGGAAGGGCATTTTGAGGCCATTGGTGTCCCCTTGTGCAGTGGCACCTCAGAATGCTGTGCACCCCCCCCCCCTCTTTCCATTCTTCCTATCTTTCAGAAAGCACCTTTAAAAGTTGGTTTAGTTATTTGGGCTAGATAGCTGGTTTGTAATGCAGAACAAGGCCAGCAGCGCGGATTCAATTCCCGTACCAGCTTACCCGAACAGGCGCCGGAATGTGGCGACTAGGGGCTTTTCACAGTAACTTCATACTTGTGACAATAAAAGATTATTGTTATTAAAGAGCTGTCTCACTGCCACCCGTCTTCCCACACTAACCATTATATATCACGGGCAGGTGAAATACAGGTCAATTGGCTTGATAGCAAGCTCAATTTCCTGTCAATTTATTTTTAAATGGTAGGTGGGCTGCTGATTTTGGAGCCCACCTACCGACCCTGTTATGGGGACAGGGTCAGGATGAGCAGGAAGGCGGTGGGCTTGCCACCCTCTCAATTTAGGGGCCCCCTTCCTCCTTTCTACCCCACCCACACTAAAAATATACCCAGTGGATCCAGTCCCTGGTGTACGAATGATATGATCTATGTCACTGACAAAGCTGAGGAACTGCAGTGATGGGGTGAGAACGTTGACCAGGCTATTGCATCATTATGGGAAAAGACTTCAGCAGAGGACCGATGAGCTGGAAGCTGGTCACTTAGCTTGTACCCACAACATTGATGGTCCGAAGAGGAGGCATCATCTGAGATGCATAACAACAACTATATTCATAGAGTCCTTATAATGTAATGAAATCTCCAAAAGTGCTTTATAGGCACATTATAAAGCGAAGCATGCCACCAAACCATAAAAAGAGATATTAGGTCAGAGAACTAAAAGCTTTGTTAAACCATAGTGAGATGGAGAGACAGATTGATGTCGGCAGGGCATTCCAGAGCTTGGGACCTAGGCAGCTGAAGGCACAGCCACCGTTGTAAAATCATTAAAATTAGAGATGAACGAGAGGCCAGAAGTTTACTGAGCGCAGGTATCTCGGAGAGTTGTGGGAGATTACCTTGCTCGACTGGAAGCCGATGTAGGTTAACAAACATGGAGGCGATCGGGGAATGGGAATTTTTGCGAGTTCTGACACGGACTGCGGAAGTTTTGATGACTGCAAGCCTGTTGGAATAATCGAGTGTATGAATGAGGCATGAGCAATAGCAAATGGCTAACTTCAGAGGGACTCTTTGGGCCTGTGAAAGGTGTAGGACAGCCAGCATGACTCCTATTGGTCTTCATAAGTATTTGGTCCATCATCAACCTCTAGTAAGAAGGATAACTAAATAAATGGAACAAATACTGCGTGTCCTTGATAGGTATGTCCCTGTCAGGCAGGGAGGAAATGGCTGTGTGAGGGAACCATGGTTCACAAAAGAGGTTGAATGCCTTGTCAAGAGGAAAAAGGAAGCGTATGTAAGGATGAGAAAACAAAGTTCAGTTGGGTCACTTGAGGGTTACAAGATAGCAAGGAATTAGCTAAAAAAAGGGCTTAGGAGAGCTAGGAGGGGGCATGAGAAGTCCTTGGCGGGTCGGATCAAGGAAAATCCCAAGGCTTTTTACTCTTATATGAGAAATAAAAGAATGACCAGCGTGAGGTTAGGGCCGGTCAAGGACAGTAGTGGGAACTTGTGCATGGAGTCAGAAGAGATAGGAGAGGCGTTGAATGAATACTTTTCTTCAGTGTTCACCGAGGAGAGGGGCTATGTTTTTGAGGATGAGTGTGTGATACAGGCGGGTAGGCTGGAGGAGGTAGATGTTCTGAGGGAAGATGTATTAGCAATTTTGAAAAACCTGAGGGTTGACAAGTTCCCAGGGCCAGATGGGATATATCCTAGGATTCTTTGGGAGGCAAGGGATGAGATTGCAGAGCCTTTGGCTTTGATCTTTGGGTCCTCACTGTCCACGGGGATAGTGCCAGAGGACTGGAGAGTGGCGAATGTTGTTCCTCTGTTCAAGAAAGGGAATAGGAATGACCCTAGTAATTATAGGCCGGTTAGTCTTTCTTCGGTGGTCGGTAAGTTAATGGAAAGGGTTCTGAGGGATAGGATTAATGACCATTTGGAAAGATGCAGCTTAATCCGAGATAGTCAACACGGATTCGTGAAGGGTAAGTCTTGCCTCACAAATTTGATTGAATTCTTTGAGACGGTAACTAAGTGTGTAGATGAAGGTAGAGCAGTTGATGTCATATACATGGATTTCAGTAAGACGTTTGATAAGGTTCCCCATGGTCGGCTCATGAAGAAAGTAAGGAGATATGGGATAGAGGGAAATTTGGCAATTGGATAAGTAACTGGCTGTCACATAGAAGACAGAGGGTGGTGGTGGATGGAAAATTTTCAGACTGGAGACCAATTACCAGCGGTGTACCACAGTGATCAGTACTGGGTCCTCTGCTATTTGTGATTTTTATAAATGACTTGGAGGAGGAGGCTGAAGGGTGGGTCAGTAAATTTGTTGATGACACCAAGATTGGTGGAGTAGTGGATGAGGTGGAGGGCTGTTGTCGGCTGCAAAGAGACATTGATAGGATGCAGAGCTCTGAAGGTTGCCACTCAAGTGGATAGAGCCGTGAAGAAGGCCTATAGTGTGTTAGCGTTTATTAACAGGGGGCTTGAGTTTAGGAGCCGTGGGGTTATACTGCAACTATACATGACCCTGGTGAGGCCACATTTGGAGTATTGTGTGCAGTTCTGGTCACCTCATTATAGGAAGGATGTGGAAGCATTGGAAAGGGTGCAAAGGAGATTTACCAGGATGCTGCCTGGATTGGAGGGTAGGTCTTATGAGGAAAGGTTGAGGGAGCTAGGGCTTTTCTCATTGGAGCGAAGGAGGATGAGAGGTGACTTAATTGAGGTGTATAAGATGAGAGGGATAGATAGAGTGGACGTTCAGCGACTTTTTCCTCGGGTCGAAGTAGCTGTTATAAAGGGGCATAACTATAAGGTTCGGGGTGGGAGATATAGGGGGGATGTCCGAGGTAGGTTCTTTACTCAGAGAGTGGTTAGAGTGTGGAATGGACTGCCTGCTGTGATAGTGGAGTCGGACACTTTAGGAACTTTCAAGCGGTTATTGGATAGGCACATGGAGCACACCAGAATGACAGGGAGTGGGATAGCTTGATCTTGGTTTTGGACAAAGCCCGGTACAACATCGAGGGACGGAGGGCCTGTTCTGTGCTGTACTGTTCTATGTTCTATGATGACTGCTACCACCTGGCCTTCATAAAGCTAAATTTCAGGTTATGGCCTTTAAGTATGGAACAGGCCATTTTAGAACTGCTTCAAAAACTGAATTTAGGAAGCCGTGATAAGTTATTCCAGGCAGTCTTCAATCTTTACAAGAGACTGCCATGATAGTCTGTAAAACATTTTACTGTTGCAAAAATGGAAATTACATTCATCTGCCAAGCTTCACTTTCAGTAAGTAGATTCATGGGACTTTTGAAGACTTGTTGAACTGTTTCTGTGTGGCTAGATAGGTCTCACTGATAAGTGTTTCTTTATGACAATTTTATTTAACTTAGTATGGCAGCACTCGAAGGTTTTATCAACAACACTAAACCTTAAGATGCAAGATAAAGGTTCTTATCAGTGTAAAACATACTTAAGGGGTTGTGGGGAGGAGGGGAGGCAAAGCTTTGGTTGTACCTTCCTGCAAGTGGTTTATGATCAGTATCCAAAATAGGCAGGAAATTATTCATTGTGATTGAACGTAGTTTGTTTCTTTGAAAGGATTTCATATTTATTTGAGGGAAGTTGGAGAACTTTTGTGTGACTCAAAAGGAAAATTTCATACCCAGTGAAAATCTACACTTCTTGCCTGAAGTCAAGGTTAAACTCAGTTATCTAACAAGACAGCTACAATTAAACTTGAAGTGTGGATGCCCTATTTAATAATAATAATCTTTATTAGTGCCACAAGTAGGTTTACATTAGTACTGCAATGAAGTTACTGTGAAAATCCCCTAGTCGCCGCACTCCGGTGCCTGTTCAGGTACACTGAGGGAGAATTCAGAATGTCCAATTCACCTAACAAGCACGTCTTTCAGGACTTGTAGGAGGGAACTGGAGCGCCCGGAGGAAACCCACGCAGACACGGAGAATGTGCAGATTCCGCACAGACAGTGACCCAAGTCGGGAATTGAACCCAGGTCCCTGGTGCTGTGAAGCAACAGTGCTAACCATTGAGCTGCTATGCCGTCCTTGTGTTCAATGCACTGCCTGCACTTCTCTTCCAGGATGGCCTACCCTGCAGAAATACTGCTCTTCTCCCAGACAGGCTTTCCGTTTGTCTGTTTTGCCCTTCCACCTTCTTTGCTTTCCATTTCCCTCTTGGTGCTTACTCTTCTGTCCTCAACATCTTATCCAGACATCCAACATCCCCTATCCAGCCCCACTGTTCCACGCCCCCCCCCCCCCACCCACCCACTACAATATAAATCTGCCGCCCATTTGCCCCTTGATTCTACCAGTTGTTCTTGCTGCCTTTTCAAGCACCACTATTAATTAAGCAAACTGAAGGCTAAGTTTCCAATTGTGAATTGTTATCAACAAGGGAGTAGATTCAAGTGAATTGATTGGGATTTTTGCATCTGACAGAAGTGTCACAATCCCATTTGACTAGGTTTAAATCTAGACTACATGCAGAGGGAGGAATGACGCTATCATTTAATACTGATCAACCAGTCAAGAACAGCTTTGATTGAGTTTGTAGTGTCATTTCAGAGTGTGTTTATGTAATTTTGCGATGTCATTTTTTCTTATGAGTACTTATTTGGTACATGTATTAAAATTGTGCAAGTGCCCAATGTCTCTGCTCACTTGCCTTTCCACTCCAGAAGGTACTCATTGATGTTAGTGCATTATACATGTGGCCACGCTTCATTAGTCAGGTGGTGTACATTGGCGGACTGTCACATGGTAGCCAGCATACAACTGAGCTCAAAACTGCCTTTGCCTATTACGTACAAAGAACAAAGAAAAGTACAGCACAGGAAAAGGCCTTTCGGCCCTCCAAGCCCGTGCCGACCATGCTGCCCGACTAAACTACAATCTTCTACACTTCCTGGGTCCGTATCCCTCTATTCCCATCCTATTCATGTATTTGTCAAGATGCCCCTTAAATGTCACTATCGTCCCTGCTTCCACCACCTCCTCCGGTAGCAAGTTCCAGGCACCCACTACCCTCTGTGTAAAAAAAACTTGCCTCGTACATCTACTCTAAACCTTGCCCCTCGCACCTTAAACCTATGCCCCCTAGTAATTGACCCCTCTACCCTGGGGAAAAGCCTCTGACTATCCACTCTGTCTATGCCCCTCATAATTTTGTAGACCTCTATCAGGTCGCCCCTCAACCTCCTTCGTTCCAGTGAGAACAAACCGGGTTTATTCAACCGCTCCTCATAGCTAATGCCCTCCATACCAGGCAACATTCTGGTAAATCTCTTCAGCACCCTCTCTAAAGCCTCCACATCCTTCTGGTAATGTGGTGACCAGAATTGAACACTATACTCCAAGTGTGGCCTAACTAAGGTTCTATACAGCTGCAACATGACTTGCCAATTCTGATACTCACTGCCCCGGCCAATGAAGGCAAGCATGCCGTATGCCTTCTTGACTACCTTCTCCACCTGTGTTGCCCCTTTCAGTGACCTGTGGACCTGTACACCTAGATCTCTCTGACTATGTTCTATTAGACACATGGACGATAAGGGAATAGTGTAGATGGGCTTTAGAGTGGTTTCACAGGTCGACGCAACATCGAGGGCCGAAGGGCCTGTACTGCGCTGTAATGTTCTGTGTTCTATGTTTCAATACTCTTGAGGGTTCTACCATTCACTGTATATTCCCTACCTGCATTAGACCTTCCAAAATGCATTACCTGACATTTGTCCGGATTAAACTCCATCTGCCATCTCTCCGCCCAAGTCGCCAAACAATCTAAATCCTGCTGTATCCTCTGACAGTCCTCGTCGCTATCCGCAATTCCACCAACCTTTGTGTCATCTGCAAACTTACTAATCAGACCAGTTACATTTTTCTCCAAATCATTTATATATACTACAAACAGCAAAGGTCCCAGCACTGATCCCTGCGGAACACCACTAGTCACAGCCCTCCAATTGGAAAAGCATCCTTCCATTGCTACTCTTTGCCTTCTCTGACCTAGCCAGTTCTGTATCCACCTTGCCAGCTCAGCCCTGATCCCATGTGACTTCACCTATTGTACTAGTCTACCATGAGGGACCTTGTCAAAGGCCTTACTGAAGTCCATATAGACAACATCCACTGCCCTACCTGCATCAATCATCTTTGTGACCTCTTCGAAAAACTCTATCAAGTTAGTAAAAACTCTTATCAAGTACAGCTACCAACAGAAATCACAGGTAATGAGGGGCTGGTTTAGCATAGAGTTAATGAGCTGGCTTTTAAAGCAGACCAAAGCAGGCCAGCAGCACGGTTCAATTCCCGTACCAGCCTCCCCGAACAGGTGCCGGAATGTGGCGACTAGGGGCTTTTCACAGTAACTTCATTTGAAGCCGACTTGTGACAATAAGTCATTTTCATTTCATGAGCGAGTGCTGCCTTTTCCCTAGTGCAGTGGTACTTGTGGACTCACTGCTATCATCAATAGGTCACATCAGCTCAGTTGTTCAAATCTTGGGACCATTCTGTATTGCTATCTCAGTTCCACACGAGGCAGTGAATGTATCAGTTGAACCTTCATACAAATTCAATTAATCTGGATGTTGATTCCTTCTTGCAGGAGAGGAAACAATAATTATTCTTGGGCGTATTTTGAAGTGTATATAGCTAACAAAATTATAACACTTAAACACAAGAAAGGGCCCGTGAAAGGGTGTAGTTATAGACATTATATTGGAACTTGTTTCAAAAACTTTAACTACTTACTAAGTGCTGAAGGGGTTAAAACTCTTCTGTATCGATCTGTATTACACACAAGCTGTTTAGTTGATGTTGTTAGCTGTACGAAATCAGCCCAAGGACATATCTTTCTGGTGATGGGGCTCCAGGAAAGACAAACAACAGATGGTCATTATCAAGGATGGCAGTGAACAATGTGATTTGGATTTGGATTTGTTTATTGTCACGTGTACTGAGGTACAGTGAAATATATTTTTCTGAGAGCAGCTCAACAGATCATTAAGTACATGAAAAGAAAAGAAAATACATAATAGTGCAACACAAGGTACACAATGTAACTACATAACACCGGCATCGGATGAAGCATACAGGGGTGTAGTGTTAATCAGGTCAGTCCATAAGAGGGTCGTATAGGCGTCTGGTAACAGTGGGGAAGAAGCTGTTTTTGAGTCTATTTGTGCGTGTTCTCAGACTTTTGTATCTCCTGCCCGATGGAAGAAGTTGGAAGAGTGAGCAAGCCGGGTGGGAGGGGTCTTTGATTATGCTGCCCGCTTTCCCCAGGCAGCGGGAGGTATAGATGGAGTCAATGGATGGGAGACAGGTTCATGTGATGGACTGGGCTGACTTCACCATTTGTACTGGTGTCACATTGTCTGGGAAGAAAGACATAATATCACAGAATTGTTATTGCAGTGGAAGGCCATATATTTAGACAGGGGAGGCGACTGATACCCACATTCTTGATAATGAGGAGCTGATATAAATATTAGGAGAGAGCATGCACGTGTCTGCACTGATTGGATATTATATTCAAGTAAGTATGCAATTGTTGAACTTAGTTAATTGTTCTCATATACTATACATGATATAAGCCTAATCGATAGTCATGATTGGACTCAAATAGCTAGTAACATATTGGTATATGCTAATTTCTTGTAACCGAACCTGAGGTATATCTGTCCGTACAATCCTTAAATCAGCTGTCTCTGGCTTGCCAACTTGGAATGCCATTAGCCCATTCTTTAGCATTGTAATAAAGATCTCGTTTGTAATTCCAAGCTTTTGTCTGGTTTCTCATGAGTGGGAGAGTGAAGTACACTAAAGCCGAATGGCTGTACTTTTTCCTCGTAACAGTCTGCACCCAATGTTAATCCCTCTTTCCTCTTTACAAATATTGATACGTCTAAGATCATCAGACAGCAGCAGGGGTACGCTATTCAGACCGTCAAGACTGCTCCACCATTCAAATAAGATTGTGGCTTTTACTCCCGGTGCTTGCCTGACTGCCATAACCCTCCGCTCCTTCTCAATCAAAAATCTGTCAACTCAGTCTTGAATATATTCAATTACCCAGGTTCCACTGCTAGCTGGCGAAGAAAATTCCAAAAACGAACATCGCTCCCTAACGTTTTATCATTTGATTTCAGTTTCCTAACATATGCTTTGTAGTTTATGTTTCTTTATATGCCTGACAGATGAATGCTATTCGAAATATACATGATTATATTTTGCTTTTTTCTCTCTCTCTCTCTACCCCCCAACCTACTACAGCTTGAGGAACGATGGTTACAGGATAACTTGACATTGCGGAAGAGGATGGAAGAATTAAAAGTTGTAGAGAATAAGAGGAAGGAACGACTGAAAGAGATGGGAGAGATGAAAGTAATGCATCTCAGGAAGTAGGGGAAAACTTAAAATACACAATAGAAGTTTGTTGCTGCTTATTCATATTGTCAGTGATGTTCAAAACTCCATTATGGCCAGACCTAGATTTTAGCAGGCTGCCCCTGTACTGAAGGGAACTTGTGTTTGTTAGAGAGCTTGGAAAGTGGAAATGACACATTTTAAGTTGTCTGGCATTGACAAGATGACTTTCTTTGTGAAACAGTTTCATCCTGACGGTGCATTATCTACTCAAACGTACCATCAGTGAAGCCATGCCACTGTTTTGAAACCACTGTAAAGTCAGGTGTAGAGTTATTCGTCCATGTATCGTGGCATTTCCCTTCAGTGATCATGCAGACGTTTCCTCCAAAGTGGAAACTCTGGTCTGTTCAATATCACACGGCAGGCAATCAATCAGGAAGTCTGAAAGTTTCCCCTGCACCCTGAGGCAATTGTAACCCCAAAATGGAAGAAGCTGTAGGTTTTGTTTGGCAGCGGTGTGGGTGACGGTGAAACATTTTTTGTGACTGAGCGGAATGGAATTGCTTTATGCATATTACAGTTTAATTTTTTTTCCAATTTAGCGTGGCCAATCCACCTACCCTGCACATCGTTGGATTGTGGGGGTGAGACGCACGCAGAAGCGGGCAGCATGTGCAAACTCCACATGGACAGTGACCCGGGGCCGGGATCAAACCCGGGACCTTGGCGCCATGAGGCAGCAGTGCTAACCACTGCGTCATCATGTCGGCCCGTGCATACTACATTTAGATAGTGAAAAAGAACAAATAGAATAAGATGTAGTTTTGTATATTCTCCTGGTAAAGGTCAGAATTGTGTCATCAAAAACAATTCACTGCAATTCTCTAGATTAATGTCGAATTGCTCCAGATTTAAGTCCTCAATTTTTGGATGTGCAGAGACAGGTGAATTTCAGGTTCTGAGAACTTAATGTCCATAAAAATAGCTCCAACTATCAGATTTTGGGTTTGGTGAAGAGGGAGTAGGGGTGGGTGAAAAGGGGAACTGGGTTGGTTAACTCCAGAAGCAGTATCGTGGAAGGCTTGGCAGAAGGCTACCTTGTGCACCAGTACTTCGTCTTCAAGTTCTGCACTGCCAAATGACTATTTGCATTCCTTTAACTGCATAAAAATGCTTAATACTTACAGCTACAATCAAACTGTGAAATCGTAGGCATTCCATTGTAACATGGAAGGTTGTGAAATCAATAATGCAGCAGTAATCTAGTAACAGTAGCCTTCATATTTATGTCAACAGCGTGAACGAGCAAGCAATTATTTTAACATTCCCAAATGGCTTTTCGAAGGTTTCAAGGGCAGGAGTTTTAAATAGACAGTTGCTTATGATGACTAATTCTGACTGTTGCTTTTGACATCTCTCTTCTGTTGATGCACTTTTTACGCATGCTAATGTCCAGTTGTGACCATAAAACAACAAAATTAGGCCATTTGGCCCATTGAGTCTGCTCTGCCATTCAATCATGGCTGATATGTTTCTGCACGTTCCCCCTCCGTGTCTGCGTGGGTTTCCTCCAGGTGCTCCTGTTTCCTCCCACAAGTCCCAAAAGACATGCTACTGGTGAATTGGACATTCTGAATTCTCCCTCTGCTTACCCGACAGGCGCTGGAATTTGGCGACTCGGGGCTTTTCACAGTAACTTCATTGCAGTGTTAATGTATGCCTACTTGTGACAATAAAGATTATTTTTAAAGTTCTTTATTCCAGGGACCTATCTTGTGAACCTCCTTCTGGACCCTCTCCAAGGCCAACACATCCTTCCTTAGATACAGGACCCAGAACTGCTCACAATATTCCAAATGAGGCCTGACCAGAGCCTTATACAGCCTCAACAGTACATCCCTACTCTTGTATTCTAGCCCTCTCGATATGAATGCTAATATTGCATTTGCCTTCCCAACTGCCAAGTGAACCTGCATGTTAACTTTAAGCGAATCCTGAACTAGGACTCCTAAGTCCCTTTGTGCTTCTGATTTCCATGACCTTTCCCATTTAGAAAATAGTCTATGCCTCTATTCTTCCTACCATAGTGCATAATCTCACACATTGTATTCCATCTGCCACTTCTTTGCCCACTCTCCTGTCTGTCCAGATCCTCTGCTTTCTCAACACAACCTGTCCCACTACATATCTTTGTATCATCTGCAAACTTAGTAACAGTGCCTTCAGTTCCTTCTTCCAGATCATTAATGTATATCCTGAATAGCTGCAGTGCCAAAACTGACCACTAGTCCCCGGCTGCCATCCTGAAAATAACCCCTTTCTCCCCACTCTCTGTGTTCTGCAGTTAACTAATCCTCTATCCATGCCAGTACCTTGCGCCTAACACCATGGACTCTTATCTTATTTAGCAACCTCCTGTTCGGAACCTTGTCAATGACCTTCTCGAAATCCAAATAGATCACGTCCACTGGTTCTCCTTTGTCTAACTTCCTTGTTAGCTCTGCAAAGAATTCGAACAGATTTGTCAAGCATGACCTCCCCTTGACGAATCCGTGCTGACTCAGTCCTATTTTGCCATGCACGTCTAAGTATTCCGCAATCTCAACCTTAATAATAGACTCTAAAATCTTACCAACAACCGAAGTCAGGCTAACGGGCCTATCATTTCCTGTCTTCTGCCTCCCTCCCTTCTTAAACAGGGGTGTTATATGAGCCATTTCAAACCTCTGGGACCCACCTTGTCTCCAGGGATTCCTGAAAGATCACCACTAATGCCTCTTCAACTGTCTCCTTCAGAACCCTGAGCTGTGGTCCATCCGGTCCAGGTGATTTATCCACCTTCAGACTTCTCAATTTCCCCAGAACCTTCTTTGTGATGGCCACTACGCTCCTCTCTGCCCCCTGCCTCTTGAAGTTCTGGTGTGTCACTGGTGTCTTCCACTGTGAAGACTGATGCAAAGTACCGATTCCGTTCCTCTGCCATTTCTTTGTTTCCTATTAGTACTACTCCAGCCACATTTTCCAGTGGGCCAATGTCCATTCTTGCCTCACTCTTACCTTTTATATATCGAAAAAAAAACTCTTGCAATCTTATTTTATGTTACTAGCTAGCTTATACTCTTATTTCATCTTCTCCCCCCTTAATGCTTTTCATTGTCATCAGTTTTTAAAGGCTTCCCAATTCTCTGGCTTCCCATTAATCCTCACCAAATTATATGTTTTTTTCCTTTGCTTTGATGCTGTCCTTGACTTCCCTTGCCAGCCAAGTTTCCTTGTTCTCCCCTTAGCAGGTTTCCACCTCCTTGGGTGAATTTCTGTTGTCCCTCCCAATTCAAAAGGCACCTTATTTCTCGCAAAGTGCTCCTGACCTCCTGCAAAGGAGTCCCAGGGCCATATCCAAAGGGGTGCACCACCTCTGCAAAGTTTAGACCTGTTTGTACCAGATCTAATCTGCCCACATCATGCTTCCCACTCCTGGATAATGAAAATCAGACATGACCAGAGGCTGTTTAATATGGACAGCTGCCTCCACAAATGTGCTTGCGCAAATCCTAACCCGATTCCATTCCTGCCTCTGTAAAAATGGTAGGTGCAATGTGTAGAGCGAGATTTCTGGATTTTGGCCTCCTGTTCCATTTTCACAACAATTGGGAGGCTCTCCATCGTTGCACAATCTAGGCCTCACTGTCAGTTTAGATTCTATTCAAGTTCATTGTAATGTAAGAATGCCACTGTTATTAATAATATTGTGCTAGTTAAGAAGGTGCATTAATGCAAGCTTGCACTGCAGAGCAGACAGCTTAATTTTAATTTTTCTTGCAGAAGTATTTCAGTGTTGATATTTAGTTGCCACGAGATCATTATTTAATCCATCACATTTCCGTCTAACAATCTTTCCTAAACATACCTTTCCTCCCTCAGTCTCAGCTTCCTAGCATGACTTGTCTTTTTAAAATGCAAGTCTGATGGTGTTTTGCCAGTGGCCCTTGGTTTGTCCTGCTTTCTATTCTCTCGACTGCATTGATATTTTTACACTGTGGATCTTAGTCCTTCACAAACTTTTCCTACTCTTGAAAGGTCGGTGGACTCAATTCCAGTGGCCAATTAATTTTCCGCCATGTATTTTGCACTGAATCAGAATGTCTTTGATGATTGAATAATTGAAGGAGAAAGGTCAGATTGAAATTATTTGTATGAATAAGGGTCGATTGTCAGTGACATGGTGCTGCATGTTCAACAACTGAATATAGTAGTTTTGTGAAACCAAAGATATGAATCCCTCCCACTCAGAATGCAGAAAACGTTTTATCCTGGAGTATATCTAGTGAGGAATTTTAGATACAAGGAAAGATTAGAGAAATTGGATTTGTTCTCCTTAGAGTAGAGAAGATTAAGAGGCGACCTTATTGAGGTGTGTAAAATTATGAACAATTTTGACAGGGTAAATAAGGATATTCTGTTTCCACTAGTTGTTAAGTCAGTGACTAGTGATCACAATTTCAAGATTGTCAGCAAGAGAACAAGGAGTGAGATGAGAAACTTCTTTACTCAGAGTTGTTGGGATTTGGAATGCGCTGCCTGTGAGAGTGGAGGAGGCAGATTGCATAGGAGGTTTCAAAAGAGAGCTGTATATATATTTGAAAGTAATGAATTCAGAGGGCTACAGAAATAGGGCTAGAGAAAGGGACTTGCGAGGTAGCTCTTTGTGGAGCTGGTGCAGGCATGATAATTCTGTGATTCTATGTGGAAGAGTTAACCGCTGGTAAAGCTTCCAAAAAGATTAAAGTTCCATGTGAAATTTTCTATTGACACTTGAAAGTCATTAAACAAAGAAGGAGCATGCATTTATATTGCAGGTTTCATAGCCTTGGGATATCATAAAGCAGAGTGCAGCCATTGGTGTTTTGAAGTGTACTTATTGCTGTCGGGCAGGAAAACATGGCAGCTAAGTTGTGCACTGCAAGCTCACACAAATGTGATGAGGAACCGGTTAATCTGTTCAATGGGGAGCTTTTTTTGTGGAACAAATATTGACTAGGAGATAATGAGAACTACCCTGATGTCCTGAAAACAATGCTATTGGATCATGTACTGGTGCCTGAGGCCTTGCACATGACCTGAGGTTAATGTTTCATTGAAATCTGGGCATCTCCAACAACTTACCGTTCCTTCAGGACTGCACTGGCGTTGGCCCAGATTGCATGTTAAAATCTTGGTCTGGTGTTTCGATCCACTATGTTTGATTCAGTGCTACCACTAAGCAAAGACTGACGCCAACTAATTCTATTTTCTGCTAGTCAATGTATAATGCACAAGAGCAAACCCTCACACAGCTGAAGTTAGAATAGGAGAGAAAGGATGCCCTCCTCTACAGCTTTGCAGGCTTATTACCAATGAAAGGCTACATTTTCCATTTCTTTTGGTTAGAATTGAGATGTATTTATTTCAGAAATGTAATGTACAAAGCCATTCAATACTCGCATTGCTGCCCATTCTATGAGGTGCTATTTGTCTTCCATGCGCACAACAAGTTTTTTTTGACCGGCAGTGAGCGGAAACAGCTGGAAGAGCGGCTAGATGACTTCAAGAAAAATCGCAATCTGGCACAAGGGCGGCAGAAAGGTTTTGAGGAGGAAATACTTCACTTCAGAAAGGAGCTGAGGGAGCCTCAGTATAAAGACGCCGAGATAAAGTTCAGAGAAATGATGATCATCATGCGAACCACTGAACTGGCTAACAAGGATCTCGATATTTATTACAAGGCACTGGACCAGTAAGTAGAAAGCTGTATTCCAGGATGTGATAAATACTCTTGTTCTGTCATGTGAAAAAAGTGCAACCTTTTCACCCTGTATTGTAACCTCAACCCATTGTTTACGCCATGCTCTTATATCTGAAGATATTTTCCTTTTTTTTCCGTTATTTTATGGGATGTGGGTTTCGTAGGCAAGGCAGCATTTGTTGCCCAACCCTAATAGCCTTGTACTCTGTGACTTGCTAGACCATGTCAGAGGGCAGTTAAGAAACATTGTTGTAGATCTGGAGTCACATATAGGGCAGACCGGGCAAGGATGGCAGATTTCCTTCCCAAAAGGACAATAGTGAGCCAGACGGGTTTTACGACAGTTGATGATAGTATCGTGGTCACCATTACTGAGACTAGCTTTATATTCCAGTTTTGTTAATTGAATTTAAATTCCACCAGCTGTCATGTTGGAACTTGAACCTATGTCCTCCATCCTCGAGAATATTAGCCTGGGCCTCTGTATTACTAGTCCAGTGTTATGCCAGGAGCAACACCAGGCATACCTAAAAATTATCCTGGTGAAGTTACAACACAGGAGTACTTGCGTGTCAAATAGCAAAAGCAGCAAGTAATAGACAGAGCCAAATGAATCGACAACCAACAGATTAGATCTACGCTCTGCAGTCCTGCCACACAGTCATGAATGGTGGTGGACAATTAAAAAAACTCACTGGAGGAGGACGCTCCAAGAATATCCCATCCTCAAAGAAGACGGAGCCCAGTACATCAGTGCAAAAGATAAGGCTGCAGCATTCACAACAATCTTCAGCCAAATGTGCTGAGTGAATGATCCATCTTGGCCTCCTCTGGAGATCCCCAGTATCACAGGTGTCAGGCTCCAGCCAATTTGGTTCATTCAGTATGTCATCAAGGAACAGCTGAAGGCACTGATGCTGCAAAGCCTGGACCCTGACCATATTCTGGCAAGAGTCCTGAAGACCTGTGCTCCAGAACATGCCATGTCCCTAGCCAAACTGTTCCAGTACAGCTACAACACTGGCATCCACGCGGTCATGTGAAAAATTGCCCAGGTATGTACATAAAAAGTAGGACTAATCTAACCCAGCCAAATACCATCCCATTAGTCTGCTCTCTATCATCAGTAAAGGGGTGCCACAGTGGTTAGCACTGTTGTCTCACAGCATCAGGGACCTGGGTTCAATTCCGGCCTCGCGTGACTGTCTGTGTGGAGTTTGCACTTTCTACCCATGTCTGCGTGGGTTTCCTCTGGGTGTTCCGGTTTCATCCCACAGTCCAAAGATGTGCAGGCTAGCTGGTTTGGCCATACTAAATTGCCACTTAGTATTCAAAAGGTTAGGTGTAGGTGGGGTTACGGGGCTAGTTTGGGGGCCTGATCCTGGATGGGGTGTTCTTTCAGAGGACCGGTGCAGATTCGATGGGCTGAATGGCCTCCTTCTGCACTGTAGGGATTCTATGACTATATAAAATGATAGGGTTTATCAACAGTGCTATCAAGCAGCACCTGTTTAGCAATAACCTGCTCACTGATGCCCTGTTTCAGTTCCACAAGTGTCACTTCGCTCCTGACCTCATTACAGCCTTGATTCAAACATGGGCAAAGGAGCCGAATTCCAGAGGTGAGATTGACTGCCCTTGACATCAAGGCAGTATTTGACCAAGTATGGAGACCTGGCACAAAAGAAGATGGTTGTGGTTGTTGGAGGTCAATCATCTCAGCCCCTGGACATCACTGCAGGTGTTCCTCTGGGTAGTGTCCTCGGCCCAAACACCTTCAGCTGCTTCATCAATTACCTTCCTTTCATCATAACGTCAGAAGTGGGGATGTTCACTGATTGCACAATGTTCAGCACCATTCACAACTCCTCCAATACTGACGCAGTCCATGTCCAAAAGCAACATGACTTCGACAATATCTAGGCTTGGGTTGACAAATATCAAGTAACATTCGCAGCACACAAGTGCCAGGCAATAACCATCTCCAACAACAACTCCTTAAAAGCATTGTGGGTGCACCAACACCACATGGACTGCAGCGGTTCAAGAAGGCACCTCACCACTACCTTCTCAAGGGCAATTAGGGAAGGGCAGTATCTGCTGCCTGTGTCACCAACATTCCATGAATGAATTAAATAAAATTACCACTTAAACCACCATCTCCCCTCCAATAGTAGGGATAACATATGAAAGATACCTTAAATATACTTGAGAAATAATTTGATGGCACTATGTTTCAATACCTATTTCAAAAATAGCAGCAACTTGAAATTATATAGTGCCTTTCCCTGTAGTAAGATGTCCCAACTGTCATCAGGCAGGACTATTTCTGTACAATAGCCGGGAACTGCAACTTTTGTGGTACACACTAATTGGGGGCAAATAGTAAATCATACTGGTGCTTTTTACATCAATGTTTGTAATGCACTTTAGTTGCTGCCACAAGAGATGCAACTAACATTCGGACAGGTAACATAGGGTTTAAGGAACTGTCTTAAATAGAGGGAGGCCAGGATGTTTAGGGAGGGAATTCCAGATCTTAGGGGCTAGGCAACCAAAGACACGGTTGTCAGGTGTCAGTGACGGAATGATGAAAATCGGGGTGTGCTCTGAGGTCACAATTGGAACAGTACAGAGATCTTGTAGGACTGGAGGAGGTTACAAAGATGAGGAGAAATTTGAAATCAAGCATGAAAATGTTTTAATCAAATTTCAAACTAATAACAGCTTTGCTTTTTAAGCCTTTGTATTCTTAAATATTGCCCGATTGACAGGCTCTCCTTGATCAATGCCATTGAAATAAACCGATCATCCAGCCCAATGTGGTCTTGTCATGAAGAGGACAGTGAAAAAATTAAGATAAATTATAAGTTAATGTGGTCAAGTCATGGTGGCATAGTGGTTAGCACTGCTGCATCACAGCACCAGGGACCTGCGTTCAATTCCAGCCTTGGGTCACTGTGGAGAATTTGCACTTTCTCCCCTTGTCTGCGTGGGTTTCCTCCGGGTGCTTCGGTTTCCTCACAAAGTCCAACGGTGTGGAGGTTAGGTGGACTGGCCACACTAAAATGGCCCTTAGTGTCTAGGGATGTGTAAGTCAGGTTACGGGGATAGGGTGGGGTGGATAGAGGTGATGCACCCGAGTAGGCTGCTCGGGTTTGTGTAGACTCAAGGAGCCTCCTTCTACACTAGGGTTTCTATGATTCTAAGTCATGTTTAACCAATAATTTTAAAATCCAATTTAATTTAAACAGGCCATGGAAATTGTTGACATTCCTAATTTTTATTTAATATAAGTTTCATTCAAATGTTCGAGCATGATTATCTTGCAACATTGAGAAGACGTTTTTTCTAAGTTATATCCGAAGTCAGCAATGTTGTGGGCAGCAGTATGAACTATGAGCGTAACTTTGAGGCAGAAAACCTGGGCATTCTCATCTTGATTGAAAGCGCAATTGGGGTTCACACAGCCAATGAGCATTGAGCTTTCGCTTACTGGTATTGGAGATGGTGACGGATTTGTCAACGTAGTGGAAATGCTTCGTCATTGATGCCACTTGTGTCATTGCGTTTTGGTTTACGATCATGAGCTGGAGGAGTTATGGAAGAAAAAATATTTGTGGTGATTTCAAGAACTAAGAGAAAGATCTAAAAAAGATTTTGCCGAAAACATTTAGAAATGAAAGATTTTTGTTAAATTCATTTGTTGCCAGGTCTTTGTCATAATGATAATTGTTTGTAACATTCAGCATATTTGATAACAGGAAAGTAGATGACTAGATATGTAATTTACTGCTAATCATAAGGCGGCACAGTGGTTAGCATTGCTGTCTCACAACTCCAGGGACCCAGGTTCAATTCCAACTTCAGGTGATGTCGGTGTGTTTTCACTTTCTCCTCATGTCTGCGTGGATTTCTTCCGGGTGCTCCGGTTTCCTCCCACAATAGTCCAAAGGTTAGGTGGATTGGCCATGCTAAATTGCCCTTCGGTGGGGTTACTGGGTTATGGGGATAGGGTGGAGGCATGGGCTTAACTAGGGTGCTCTTTCTCAGGGCCGGTGCAGACTTGATGGGTGAATGGCCGCCTCCTTCTCTAAATTCTATAATTCTTTTTTAAAATAAATTTAGAGTAGGCAATTATTTTTCTTTTCCAATTAAGGGGCAATTTAGCATGGCCAATCCACCTAACCAACACATCTTTGAGTTGTGGGGGTGAAACTCACGCAGACATGGGGAGAATGTGCAAACACCACACGGACAGTGACCCAGGGCTGGGATTCGAACCCAGGTCCTCAGCGCAGCAGTCCCAGTGCTAACCACTGTGCCACAGGCTGTCCTTTATATTCTATAATTCTAACCTGTGTAGGTAATCACATGCTGTATCATAAAATGATCCAGCACAGAAGGAGGCCATTTGTGTTGTGTTGGTTCTTCGTTAAAGATGTCCAATTAGTCCCACTCCCTTGCTCTCCCCTAAAAAACATCTTTAGCCATAAGCTTGGGGCTGGGCATCATTTTCAGGTTCATTTTCCATGGTATTGCCTTGACCGATCAGTTTAAATAAAAGCTTTGCAGTTAACTGTTCCCCGGTGTATTCTCCTTGCCAGCATCTCTACCCATCAGAGTCCACTTGCCAACCAATCAGCATTCTCTTCTCTTAAGTATAAATTATTGTTGCCTTTGCATTTGGTGTTCTTGCAAATATTTTGTGATGAGTGTAAGATGAGCTTCAACGGCATGTCTCTTCAGCCATACTCAGGTTCTGTATTACCAAATGACTTTTTAAATCTTCCCTATCTTTCCTGATTGCCTTGTAGCCAGGAATATTAAGTTCCCAGCCCTTCCCTTTCTTTGAACCCAGTATGTTATTGTCACTGTTTTATAGTTGCCTGTGGGAACTTATGCCTGCAGCTCACCAATCTTGTTTACCATGCTGTGTGTATTTACACACGTGTACTTGGAATTCATCTTAGACTGCTTTGCATTTTCCCACTGTGTGATCCTTCCTGTTTTTGAACTACTTCTAGTGCTGTTTGTCCCCCCTGATCTTTCTGCACCTTTTTCATTCCTGGTGCCCACCTCCCTGACATTGTTAACCTCACCAGTTATGCTGGGATGCAACTTTCCCATCTTGAAAGGTCCCTCCTGCTCCAGAACCACTTCCAGTGCCCCAGGCAGCTGAAGCCCACCCTGCTGCACCATTTCTGTAGCCACATGGTTAATGCTACTATTCCTGTACACATTAGCTCAAGACACTTGGTGTAATCCAATGATTATTACGTTTGAGGTCTTGTTCTTTAATTACTTCTTTAGCTTCTGAAACTGACTACAGGATGTATATCTAGTTCCGACACGGACTTTGCCTCCTGGATGTTTCCACTTCTGCCCCCTCACCCCGCATTTGATGTCCTCTGCACTCTTTCAGCGATGTATTTGAAAATAAATATTATTCCACAGCTCCTTGACAGTTCATTAATCAGCGTTTTGCTGTGTGCGAATAGATTGCTGTGTTCGTACATTACAACAATAACTATTCAAAATAAATTAATTGGCTGTAACGTGTGTTTGGATGCTCAAGGTCATGGAAATAGCTATTTAAGCAATTCTTTCTGGCTGTGTATCGTGGGGAATAGTTCATGTGTTCTATTAAAGTGCTGCTTTTGAAACCTTCCAAAAGCCAAGTACCGCAGATCTGGAAATCTGAGATAATAACATAAAATGCTGGAGAGAGATATTCAGCAGGTCAGGCAGCATCTGTGGAGTGAGAAGCTGAGTTTAAGTTTCGGATATCACTGACCTTTCATCTGATGAAAATTATTAGCTGAATTGAGACTCCAGAGATAACTTAATAAATTGATGTTGCTGATGGAGTCGCTGAGAGTTGAGTCATTTGATTCTTGGATGTGAACAGATTTTTCATTTCACTCTTGTATCTTCTGAACTTTGTGTTCAATGTTCATCTTGCACGCAAAGAAAAATCTTGGTATCTTGAGTCAGCACAGATTTCTTTCTTGGCATTTAAAATTGGACTAATTTATGTAATGATGAAACAAAAACAAAAAATGCTCAGCAGGTCTGGCAGCTTTGTAGGGAGATAAAATAGTTAACGTTTCGAGTCCGTTTGTCTCTTCATCAGAACTAAAGAGAGGGAAAATGTGTTGGATATTAAGCTGTAGCTGGGGGAAATTGCAACAATATGTAGCATACTTAAGAATAAGAGACATGGTGGGTGAGGGAGAGAAGGGAACGGAGGGCTTTTGCATTGAAACAATAAATGTATGCAATGTTTAAAAAAAATTAAGATGGATGGAAAGGTCACAATCTAAAGTTGTTGAGCTCAATGTTGAGTCCTAGGAGCTGTAATGTGTCTAATCGGAAGATGAGATGCTGCTCCTCTAACTTGAGTGGGCTTCACTGGAGCATTGCAGCAGGTCAAGGACAGACATGTGGACATGGATGCAAGCTGTTGAGTTAAAATGGTATGCAACAAGAAGTCTGGAATGTTACCCTTGCAGGCTGAGTGAAGGTGTTCCACAAAGTGGTCACCCAGTCTCCGTTTAGTCTCCCCAATTTAGAGGAGACTGCATTGTGGCAGTAGACTAAACTGAAGGAGGTGAAAGTGAAATGCTGCTTAACCTGGAAGAAGTGTTTTATGCCTTGGAAGGTGAGGAGGTAAAGGGACAAGTGTTGCATCTTCTCTTGCAATCTCTAGATTCTTGTTGGGCAAGAAAATCCAAGGTTATCGGGGGTAGATTGGGAACGTGGAACTCACACAAAAAGATCAGCCATGATCTATTGAACGGCGGACGAGGCTCGAGGGGCCGAATGGTTTGCTTCTGTTCCTATTTTGTATGTTTTATATGTAGTGCTGAGTTGTTACTTTATTTATCTTGCGGCCATAGCATGGCAGCACAGTTTCTTCACAGCTCCAGGATCCCAGGTTCAATTCCAGGCTTGGATCACTGTCTGTGCGGAGTCTGCACGTTCTCCCCGTGTCTGCATGGGTTTCTTCCGGGTGCTCCGGTTTCCTCCCACAGTCCAAAGATGTGCAGGTTAGGTGGATTGGCCATGATAAATTGCCCTTAGTGTCCAAAAAGGTTAGGTGGGGTTACGGGGTTGGGGAGGAGGTGTGGGCTTATGTGGAGTGCTCTTTCCAAGAG
Organism: Scyliorhinus torazame; assembly: GCF_047496885.1. NCBI lineage: Eukaryota > Metazoa > Chordata > Chondrichthyes > Carcharhiniformes > Scyliorhinidae > Scyliorhinus > Scyliorhinus torazame. Next base: position 295,997,592 of record NC_092713.1, on the reverse strand, counting down.
CTGATGCGGACTCGATGGGCTGGATGGCCTCCTTCTGCACTGTAAATTCTATGATGATTGTAACTCTTCTCTCATGACAACAAATTTCAAATTTTTCCGCTATTTTTTCCCTCCTTTTTATTTCATCCTTTTTTAAAAAGTTAGCAGCAGAATATCTCACCAAAGCAAGGGTGCCATGTGGCTTGAAATCTGTATTCTTCACCTGGTATTCAGAATTGTTTTTTTTGGTGCCACTGGTAAATCTACAAAACGTTCTTCGGAATCCGAGATAGGGTTCTTCAATATCAATCTCAGGACAAATATGTTTAGTTCTGCAGCTTCATAGGAATTAAATATTGCTTTGGTTCAATATGTGTCTACATCATAATATTCAGCATCAGTTCATTAAAACGTTATATGTCTTTGTTATAAATCACTTGCGCGGAGGCTTCCGGGTGCGGCGATGACCAGCTGAGTCGCACGTTTCGGCAGCTCCCTGTGAAACGGACTTTTGGGCTCTTGATAGGAGCCCCAACGGCAATTTTGACGGCTAAAAACACTGTGCGGTAAACCAGAAGGGAATCCCCCCTGGATACGGATGGAAAAAGGAGGAGAGAGTGGCCAGATTGCAGTGGATCCTTTAGAACAGCGGCAAGGAAGGCAAGCAAAAACCAAGATGGCGTCGGAAGGTGGCAGTTTAACATGGGGCCCTGAACAACAAGAGTTCTTGAAATGCTGTGTGGAAGAGATAAAAAAGGAAATGAAGAAAGAGCTGTTGGCCCCGATACTACAGGCGATCGAAGGGCTAAAGGAGGAACAAAAGACCCAGGAGCGGGAGCTTCGAGTCGTGAAGGCAAAGGCAGCCGAGAATGAGGACGATATACAGGGCCTGGTGGTGAAGACGGAGACGCAGGAGGCACATCAGAAACGATGTGTGGAAAGGTTGGAGGCACTGGAAAACAACGCAAGGAGGAACAACCTGAGGATTCTTGGTCTTCCTGAAGGTGTGGAGGGAGCGGACGTCGGGGCATATGTGAGCACGATGCTGCACTCGTTAATGGGAGCGGAGGCCCCGGCGGGTCCGTTGGAGGTGGAGGGAGCATACCGAGTGATGGCGCGAGGACCGAGAGCAGGAGAAATTCCCAGAGCCATAGTGGTGAGATTCCTCCGTTTTAAGGATAGAGAAATGGTCCTTAGATGGGCGAAGAAAACTCGGAGCAGTAAATGGGAGAACGCGGTGATCCGCGTTTATCAAGACTGGAGTGCGGAGGTGGCGAGAAGGAGGGCGAGCTTTAATCGGGCCAAGGCGGTGCTTCATAAAAAGAAGATGAAATTTGGAATGCTGCAACCGGCAAGACTGTGGGTCACATATCGAGGGAGGCACCACTACTTTGAGACGGCGGATGAAGCGTGGACTTTTATTGTGGAAGAAAAACTGGAATGAGCGGGTTATTAAAAAGAACGTTTGAACAAAGTGGTGGGGCGAATGTGGGGGGCAAAGAGGGGTTTTATGTACTAATCCTGCGATGTGGTAACTTTTCTCTCTCCCACAGGTGGTGATGGGGGGAGGAGGGGAGGTGGAGGAGATGGGGCGTTGGCCATTGGGGGCGGGGCCAAGGGAGAAGCGCGGGCTTGGTTCCCGCGCTATGATAATCATGGCGGGAATAGAGAAGCAGGAAGGAGGGGGCGTCGCACGGTGCGAGCCGAGGTCACGGGGGGAAGCCGAGGTCAGCCAGAGTTTGCTGACTTCTGGGAGCAACATGGGGGGAGTAATTACGCTAGCGGGGGATCTAGCGGGGGGGTGGGAGGGGGGAATTACTGGGTTGCTGCTGCTGGGGAGAGGGGGGAGCTGGTATGGGAGAGGATGGGCGGGGGGGCACCGCCTGGGGGAGATACAGCTGCGTGGGAACTGGGTGAGGAGCTGGAAAAAGGTGATGGCTAATCGACAAGGGGGTGGGTAGGAAGCCCCCCAACTCGGCTGATCACGTGGAACGTGAGAGGGCTGAACGGGCCGATAAAGAGGGCACGGGTACTCGCACACCTGAAGAAACTTAAGGCAGATGTGGTTATGTTACAGGAAACGCACCTGAAACTGATAGACCAGGTTAGGCTACGCAAAGGATGGGTGGGGCAGGTGTTCCATTCGGGGCTAGATGCGAAAAACAGGGGGGTGGCTATATTAGTGGGGAAGCGGGTAATGTTCGAGGCAAAGACTATAGTGGCGGATAACGGGGGCAGATACGTGATGGTGAGTGGCAAACGACAGGGGGAGACGGTGGTTTTGGTAAACGTATATGCCCCGAACTGCGATGATGCCAATTTTATGAGGCGGATGCTAGGACGCATTCCGGACCTAGAGATGGGAAAGCTGATAATGGGGGGAGATTTTAATACGGTGTTGGAACCAGGGCTGGATAGGTCGAAGTCCAGGACTGGAAGGAGGCCGGCAGCAGCCAAGGTGCTTAAAGATTTTATGGAGCAGATGGGAGGTGTAGATCCGTGGAGATTTAGCAGACCTAGGAGTAAGGAGTTCTCGTTTTTCTCCTATGTCCATAAAGTCTACTCGCGAATAGACTTTTTTGTGCTGGGTAGGGCATTGATCCCGAAGGTGAGGGGAACGGAGTATACGGCTATAGCCATATCGGATCACGCTCCACACTGGGTGGACTTGGAGATGGGGGAGGAAACAGGAGGGCGCCCACCCTGGAGAATGGACATGGGACTAATGGCAGATGAGGGGGTGTGTCTAAGGGTGAGGGGGTGCATTGAAAAGTACTTGGAACTCAATGATAATGGGGAGGTCCAGGTGGGAGTGGTCTGGGAGGCGTTGAAGGCGGTGGTTAGAGGGGAGCTGATATCAATAAGGGCACATAAAGGGAAGCAGGAGAGTAAGGAACGGGAGCGGTTGCTGCAAGAACTTTTGAGGGTGGACAGGCAATATGCGGAAGCACCGGAGGAGGGACTGTACAGGGAAAGGCAAAGGCTACATGTAGAATTTGACTTGCTGACTACAGGCACTGCAGAGGCACAATGGAGGAAGGCACAGGGTGTACAGTACGAATATGGGGAGAAGGCGAGCAGGTTGCTGGCACACCAATTGAGGAAAAGGGGAGCAGCGAGGGAAATAGGGGGAGTGAGGGATGAGGAAGGAGAGATGGAGCGGGGAGCGGAGAGAGTGAATGGAGTGTTCAAGACATTTTATAAAAAATTATATGAAGCTCAACCCCCGGATGGGAGGGAGAGAATGATGGGCTTCTTGGATCGGCTGGAATTTCCCAAGGTGGAAGAGCAGGAAAGGGTGGGACTGGGAGCACAGATCGAGGTAGAAGAAGTGGTGAAAGGAATTAGGAGCATGCAGGCGGGAAAGGCCCCGGAACCGGATGGATTCCCAGTCGAATTCTATAGAAAATATGTGGACTTGCTCGCCCCGGTACTGACGAGGACCTTTAATGAGGCAAAGGAAAGGGGACAACTGCCCCCGACCATGTCTGAAGCAACGATATCGCTTCTCTTAAAGAAGGAAAAGGACCCGCTACAATGCGGGTCCTATAGACCTATTTCCCTCCTAAATGTAGATGCCAAGGTCCTGGCCAAGGTAATGGCAATGAGAATCGAGGAATGTGTCCCGGGGGTGGTCCACGAGGACCAAACTGGGTTTGTGAAGGGGAGACAGCTGAACACGAATATACGGAGGCTGTTTGGGGTAACGATGATGGCCCCACCAGAGGGGGAAACGGAGATAGTAGTGGCGATGGATGCCGAGAAAGCATTTGATAGAGTGGAGTGGGATTATTTGTGGGAGGTGTTGAGGAGATTTGGTTTTGGAGAGGGGTATGTTAGATGGGTGCAGCTGTTGTATAGGGCCCCAGTGGCGAGCGTGGTCACGAATGGACGGGGATCTGCATATTTTCGGCTCCATAGAGGGACAAGGCAGGGATGCCCTCTGTCCCCATTATTGTTTGCACTGGCGATTGAGCCCATGGCGCTAGCGTTGAGGGGTTCCAAGAAGTGGAGGGGAGTACTTAGGGGAGGAGAAGAGCACCGGGTATCTTTGTATGCGGACGATTTGCTACTATACGTGGCGGACCCGGCGGAGGGGATGCCAGAAATAATGCGGATACTTGGGGAGTTTGGGGATTTTTCAGGGTATAAATTGAACATGGGGAAAAGTGAGTTGTTTGTGGTGCATCCAGGGGAGCAGAGTAGAGAAATAGAGGACCTACCGCTGAGGAAGGTAACAAGGGACTTTCGTTACCTGGGGATCCAGACAGCTAAGAATTGGGGCACATTGCATAGGTTAAATTTAACGCGGTTGGTGGAACAGATGGAGGAGGATTTCAAGAGATGGGATATGGTATCCCTGTCAATGGCAGGGAGGGTGCAGGCGGTTAAGATGGTGGTCCTCCCGAGATTCCTCTTTGTGTTTCAGTGCCTCCCGGTGGTGATCACGAAGGCTTTTTTTAAAAGGATTGAAAAGAGCATCATGGGTTTTGTGTGGGCCGGGAAGACCCCGAGAGTGAGGAAGGGATTCTTACAGCGTAGCAGGGATAGGGGGGGGCTGGCACTACCGAGCCTAAGTGAGTATTATTGGGCCGCTAATATTTCAATGGTGAGTAAGTGGATGGGAGAGGAGGGGGGAGCGGCGTGGAAGAGATTAGAGAGGGCGTCCTGTAGGGGGACTAGCCTCCAGGCTATGGTGACAGCCCCATTGCCGTTCTCACCGAGGAACTACACCACAAGCCCGGTGGTGGTGGCTACACTGAAGATTTGGGGACAGTGGAGACGGCATAGGGGAAAGACTGGAGCCTTGGGGGGGTCCCCGATAAGAAACAACCATAGGTTTGCCCCGGGGGGAATGGATGGGGGATATGGAATGTGGCAAAGAGCAGGAATAACGCAACTGAAAGATCTGTTTGTGGATGGGAAGTTCGCGAGTCTGGGAGCGCTGACCGAGAAATATGGGTTGCCCCAAGGGAATGCATTCAGGTATATGCAACTGAGGGCTTTTGCGAGGCAACAGGTGAGGGAATTCCCGCAGCTCCCGACACAAGAGGTGCAGGACAGAGTGATCTCAAAGACATGGGTGGGGGATGGTAAGGTGTCAGATATATATAGGGAAATGAGGGACGAAGGGGAGACTATGGTAGATGAACTAAAAGGGAAATGGGAAGAAGAGCTGGGGGAGGAGATCGAGGAGGGGCTGTGGGCAGATGCCCTAAGCAGGGTAAACTCGTCGTCCTCGTGTGCCAGGCTAAGCCTGATTCAGTTTAAGGTATTACACAGGGCACATATGACTGGAGCACGGCTCAGTAAATTTTTTGGGGTGGAGGATAGGTGCGCGAGGTGCTCGAGAAGCCCAGCGAATCATACCCATATGTTTTGGTCATGCCCAGCACTACAGAGGTTTTGGATGGGGGTGACAAAGGTGCTTTCAAAAGTAGTAGGAGTCCGGGTCGAACCAAGCTGGGGGTTTGCTATATTTGGGGTTGCACAAGAGCCGGGAGTGCAGGAGGCGAGAGAGGCCGATGTTTTGGCCTTTGCGTCCCTAGTAGCCCGGCGCAGGATATTGCTAATGTGGAAAGAAGCCAAGCCCCCGGGGGTGGAGACCTGGATAAATGACATGGCGGGGTTCATAAAGTTAGAGCGGATTAAGTTCGTCCTAAGGGGGCCGGCTCAAGGGTTCACCAGGCGGTGGCAACCGTTCGTCGAATACCTCGCAGAAAGATAGACGGAATGGGAAAAAGAAGGCAGCAGCAGCAGCCCAGGATCGGGGGGGGTGGGGGGGAGGGAGTGGGGGAGGAGGAACCAGAAGGACTCTCAGGGTTGTTAATATATACTGTATAGTATATATAGGTCGTTGCTACAGATAATTATATATTGGACTGTTAAATTATATTTTTGGAGAGTGTTACTTGTGACAAGGCAGTTGCCAATTAGGGCTAGTTTTCATTTTTGTTATTTATTATTTATTCATTTTTTGTTTATAAAATAGGTCATTGTTATTTGTGTTGTTATAATATTGTGTAAAGGATGCACAATGTACTGTGTTGGTTGACCAAAAATTTTCAATAAAATATTTAATTAAAAAAATAATAAATCACTTGCGCGGTAGGAAGGGTTTTAGCATCTAGATCAATGTCATTATTATTATTGCTCGAATTGGGGATTGATCCAAAAAACAAATAACAACCTGGAGGCGATAAAAGGCCTTGTGTTTATGTGGCACCTTCCACAACCTCTGAGCATTTCAAAGTACTTGACAACTATTGAAGCACAATTCATTTGTACATTTACATAGACATTACCTGGACAATATTCAGGCATGGGCTGATGAATGGTAAGTAACATTTTCAACGTGCAAGTGCCAGACAATAACCATCTCCAACAAGAGAAAACCTAACTATCTCCCCTTGAATCGAATGTCATTACCATCACTGAATCACCTATCACCATCCTGGGGGTTACGATTGACCAGAAACATAATTGGACCAGCCATATAAATACCATGGCTACACGAACAGGTCACAAGCTAGGAATTCTGCAGCAAGTTACTCCTGACCCCCTAATTGTGTCCATCATCTGCAAGGCACAAGTCAGGAGTGTAATGGAATACACCCCACTTGCCTAGATGTGGGTGGCTGCAACAACACTCAAGAAGCTCAGTGCCATCCAGGACAAAGCAACCCACTTGATTGGCATCTCATTCACCTCCTTAAACATTCACTCTCTCCGCCACTAAGGCACAGTAGCAGTAGTGTGCACCTTCCATAAGAGGCTGAGCAACTGGCCAAGGCTCCTTGAACATCACTTCCCACACCAGCCACCTCTACCACCTAGAAGAACAAGGCAGCGAACTTAAGAATTAGGAGCAGGAGTAGGCCATTCACCCCTCGAGCCTGTCCGCTTTTCAACAAGATCATGACTGATCTGATTGTGGTCTCAACTCCACAAGTCCGCCGCCTACCCTGGTAATCTTAGATCCTTGACTAACAGGAAGTCAATCTACCTCTGCCTTAGAAATATTCAATGACACTGCCTTCACCGCTCTCCAGGGAAAAGAATTCAAAAACACTCAGCCCTCTGAGAGATAGAATTTCTCCTCATCTCAGTCTTAACTGGGGGACCTCTTATTTTTAAACAACATCCCGTAGTTCTAGTCTCTCCAACAAGGGGCAACATCCTTTCAATATCCACCCTGTGAAGTCCCCTCAGGATCTTGTATATTTTAATAAGATCCCCTCTCATTTCTTCTGAACTCCAATGGATACAGGTCCAGCCTGTCCAACCTTTCCTTATAAGATAAACTCCCTCATCCCAGATATCAGTCGAGTGAGCCTTCTTTTAACTGCTTCTAACACATTCTTATTCTTTCTTAAATAAGACCCAAAACTACATAATACTTGTTATAACCTACCTGCTTACCACTGGCTGGGGACTAATGGCAATCCCACAACCCTGAGGGAGTATGAGCATCCCCAATGAAGGGGGCGGAGAAATCATTAGCAGGTCCCTGCATAAATAAAGCTGGCCAGTATGGAACCAGCTAGAGAGGAGTGAGTAGCAAGGGAGTTACTGCTGCTGTTGTGTATTATATATATATATATATATATATGTTATTGTAAATAAAGTTTTTGTTCTGTTCTACAAACTCGTGCTGGATTCTTCATGGCCCTCACAAAACTGGCGACGAGGACGGGATTGGTTGCGCCATTTGCGGCTGCAATGGCAGCACATCCTTCAAACAGGTTCTGGAGGGTTGACGGAGGTACTAGGACGGTACCCAGATGTATTCCAGCCCGGTTTGGGGAAGATAAAAGGGGCCATAGCGCGTATCCAGGTCGAACCAGGAGCCATGCCGCGCTATTTCCGGGCGAGCCTGGTGCCTTACGCCTTGCTCGAGAAGGTAGAAGGGGAGCTCACTCGTTTGGAGTCCTTTGGCATTATCAGGCCCGCCCATTTCGCTAATTGGGCAGCGCCAATTGTACCTGTAATGAAGCCAGATGCCACAGTTCGCTTGTGCGGCGACTATAAACTTAAAGTGAATACGGCTTCCCGGCTCGACCGATAACCAATGCCCCGCATAGAAGATCTCTACGCGAAGCTTGCGGGCGGACTCTCAATCACAAAATTAGATATGAGTCACGCCTACCTACAGTTGGAGCTGGACCCTGCCTCCCGACCATATGTAACTATTAATGAACACAGGGGCCTGTATGAATATACACGGTTGCCCTTTGGGGTATCCTCTGTCTGCGATATCTTTCACTGCGTCATGGAGGGCATCTTGAGAGGCTTGTCGCTGTTTACTTAGATGATGTTTTGATTACAGTGACGTCGGAGCAGGAACATTTGTAAAATTTGGAGGCTGTCCTTAGACACTTCTCAGAGGCTGGAGTCCGTTTACGTCGTACAAAGTGCGTCTTTCAGGCGAATGAAATGGTCTACCTGGGTTATCGGGTGGACCACAAAGGTTTGCACCCCGTCGCAGAGAAGGTGCGCGCAATTCAACAGGCCCCCGCCCCGACTGACATTTCGCATCTTTGTTCTTTTCTCGGCCTCGTAAATTATTACGGAAAGCTCCTCCTCTGGCAACTACGCTGGCCCAGTTGCACATTCTGCTAAAGAAGAATCACACCTGGATTTGGGGTCAGCCACAAGAAACCGCTTTCCTGCGGGTAATTGCCGTCGTCGGGGTTACTAGCCCACTACGGTCCTGGAAAGCCTTTGCTCATCACGTGTGATGCATCCCCATATGGTATTGGGGCTGTCCTATCCCACAAGATGGAGAACGGGGCCGAGCGGCCGATAGCTTTCGTGTCCCGCATGTTGACTGCAGCGGAAACGAAGTACGCGCAGATCGTGAAGGAGGGTCTGGCGGTGGTCTTTGCGGTGAAACGCTTCCACCAGTATGTGTATGGCCGCCATTTCACTATCGTGACTGATCTAAAGCCTCTGCTGGGACTTTTCTGACAGGATAAGCCAATACCGCCCATTGCTTCGGACCCAGCGCTGGGCCTGTTGCTCGCTGCCTACGAGTATTCTCTGGAGCACAAACCAGGGACCCAGATAGCGAATGCCGATGCACTGAGCCGATTGCCTTTGTCAACCGGCCCCATGTCGACCCCCACGACAGGTGAGGTGGTTGCAATCCTAAATTTTATAGACTCCTTGCCTGTCACGGCATCACAGATCCGTGAGTGGACCCAGATGGAGCAAGTCCTGTCAAAGGTTCGGCACATAGTCCTGTATGGTGGGCAACATAGACAGGTCCCAGGCGAGTTGCGGGCGTTTTCCTCCAAGCTGTCAGAATTTAGCGTGGAAGATGGTATCCTTTTGTGGGGGACGCGTGTGGTCATCTCAGAAAAAGGACAGGACCTGATACTACAGGACTTGCACAAAGGGCATCCGGGTGTGACCAAAATAAAAATGTTGGCCCGGAGTTATGTCTGGTGGCCAGGCCTTAACACCGATATTGGGAAAGGTGGGCCAAAACTGCTCCATTTGCCAGGAGCATCAGAAGCTTCCGTCGGCCACGCCCCTACATCACTGGAATTGGCCAGGGCGGCCTTGGGCGCACTTGCATTGTTGCTCGTTTTAGCCTTAGTTTATTTGCTCTAATTCTGTCACCTTTGCTCATGAGTCGCCAGGTATCTTTCTGATACCGCCACGTGGTTCAAGTCCAAGTAATGATTAATAATGCAACACACCGCTTAGTAAGAGTTAAATCAACGCTCATTTATTATATACAGCAATTAATACTTATACAATAATCCTACTTCTAGACTACTATCTACCACTAAAGGCCAATACTTAACTTTGGAAATGGCCCACCAGGTCAGGGAAACGAATGGTCTTTCGAATTGGTTCTGAGCCTGTGGAATTCAAAAGCTGGTACAAGTCGATAGTCAGGAGTGCCTATCTGGTAGCGATCGCTAGAGTAAAACTTACGTTTTTTTGTCGAAGGGTCTCGAAGGTTGCGAGCAGGAAAAGAAGGGTCGAGTTGAACTTGGCCCCTATTCTTATAGTCCCATGGGGCTTCCCGCCTCTCGGGGCGGACCTTGTACCTGGTTCCAAGTGATTGGACTTGGTCCCAATCACTTGGTTCGATATGCTCCAATACTGGAGCGATTCCTTGATCGGGGGGGGGTGGTCGTTTACCTTTCTTTGTGTCAGCCCCTGCTGGCGCCGAAAGGTCTGGGTCGGCTTTATGTTGCTAATTTGTAGCAATTGTTCCCGGCGATGGCTGATTAAAATGCAGATGGCTGGGTTGTTGTGATGTTGGTGGCTGCAGGTATCGGTCTGGACTGACTTCCCCAGAAGCAAATACACTGTTTAACCTGCAGCTGTCCGTTTGAGTCCTGTTGGCTGATTTTCCCATCAGCCTCTTCCGTTCACCATTTTAAATCGGGGTTTGACCATTCTAATCGGGAGTCAGCCATTTTACATGGCTTCAGCATGCGAATTTCGTCGGCCCTTTTCAAGTATCCATGTTCCTTCTATTAATCGATGCCCAATATAAATAGCTAGAGGTGCATAAGATGGCAGGCACAACGTCCTGCGTAATGATCAAGAAGATGCGTTTGTCTTTCAGTACGCATGGCCTCCCTGAGGTGCTCGTCACAGACAACGGCACTCCTTTCACAAGTGAGGAGTTTGCGAGGTTCATGAAGATAAACGGCATACGCCATATCCTCACTGCTCCATACCACCCAGCTTCCAATGGGTTTGGCAGAGCGCACAGTGCAGTCATTCAAACAGGCCTTAAAGAAGCAGTCTTCCGGATCTATGGACACGAGACTGGCTCGTTTTTTGTTTTCATATAGGACGATTCCACATGCTAACTGGGGTGACTGGGGTAGCTCCTGCGGAACTCCTAATGGGCCGGAGACTTTGCATCCGGCTTAGCATGGTTTTCCTGGATATTGCCGCAAAAGTACGCCACACTCAAGAACGGCAGGGACATGGCCTTTCTCGGCATCCGTCGATTCGCCAGTTTGCGCGTGGTGACCCGGTGTTCATTCGAAATTTTGCTGGTGGTGCCCAGTGGGTCCCTGGCATTATCGTTCGACGAACGGGCACGATCTCTTACCAGGTGCAAGTCCAGGATCGTCTCGAGCGCAAGCATGTAGACCATGTTCGGTCCAGAAGGCCGCCTCGTCCAAAGATTGCCTGCCCCCGGAGCTCACTTCTATAGCCGCAGAGACCAGACACAGTGGAGGGTGTTCCTCACTATCTTCCTCTGATGCCGCACTCAGTTGCAGAACCACGTGGAGATAGGGACGCCGCGATGACAGAGGCTTTGGACTCCGACTCCGAGATGGAGACAGAGGGTGTCTCGGAAGGGGAGTCCTCGGTCCCACGAGCCGTGGATGTACAACCGTTACGCCGTTCATCTTGGAAGCCCAGTTCTCCGTCTCGTTACACGCCGCCCGATCCAGCGCCTCGTGCAAATGGTGTCCGGCCTGCGGCAAAACGAGTCCGACGCCCTCCTTCGCCATGGTCTTCGGTGGATTCCTTAAACTTTGGGGGGGGGGGGGGGGGGGGGTTGTTATAACCTGCCTGGTTGCCACTGGCTGGGGACTAATGGCAATCCCACAATCCTTTGGGGGTATGAGCTTCCCCAATGAGGGGGCGGAGAAATCAATAGCAGGTCCCTGTATAAATAAAGCTGGCCAGTATGGAACCAGCTATTGAGGAGTGAGCAGCAAGGTAGTTACTGCTGTTGTGTGTGTGTGTATATGTATGTATATATATATATATATATATATATATATATATATGTATTGTAAATAAAGTTTTCTTTCTCTTCTACAAACTCGTGCTGGATTCTTCGTGGACCTCATAAAAATACTCCAGTTGTGCTCACACCAATGTCCAGTAGAACTGGAGCAAAATATCCCATCTTCCACATTTCGTTCTCCTTGCAATAAACAACAACATTCCATTTGCCTTCCTAATACCTGCATACTAAGTTTTTGTGATCTATGTACCAAGACACCCAGACCCTCTGTTCCTCAGAGTCCTCAAATGGATTGGAACACCACCACCTTCAAATTCTCCCCACAAGACACATTTCTTCTTAATTTAGAGCTATATTGCCATTCCTTCACTTCCATGGATCAAAATCTTGCAACGCCCTTATTATTCACCCCCGCCTCACAAACAACAGCACTTTCATAGAATTTACAGTGCAGAAGGAGGCCATTCGGCCCATCAAGTCTGCACCGGCCCTTGGAAAGAACACCCTACTTAAGCCTCGCGCCTCCACCCTACCCCTGTTATCCCCGTAATCCCATCTAACCTTTTTGAACACTAAGGGCAATTTAGTATGGCCAATCCACCTGCCCTGCACATCTTTGGACTGGGAGGAAACCGGAGCACCCGGAGAAAACCCACGCAGACACTGGGAGAACGTGCAGACTCCGCACAGACAGTGACCCAAGCCGGCAATTGAACCTGGGACCCTGGAGCTGTGAAGCAACTGCTACCGTGCTGCACCATGTACCTGGGGGCAGGTACCTTTGGATGTACCTGCACCACATGGACTGCAGCGGTTCAAGAAGATGGTTGACAATGACTGCCTTTCCAGCAATGTCCACCGTCCATGAACATGTTTTGAAATATATATGCTCAAAACAAGTTCTTTGATATAATCAGTCTATGTGAACATTTATGTGTGACGTGAAACAGCTGGCATCATTTCTCATCAAACTGTTATAACCTGCTATTCTCATCACCCCTGTGACTATCTAGCTTCCCTTAAATGTATCGATACTTTTCCTTTCAACCACTCCCTCTGGTATTGAGTTCAACATCCTTACTACTCTCTAGATAAATTAGCTTTTTCTGAATTCCCTATTTCCTTTCTTGGTATCGTTCTTTTTTTAATAAGTATATTTATTGAGATTTTAGGGTGGAATGGTGACACAGTAGTCAGCACTGTTGCCTCACCGTCAGGGACCAAATTCAATTCTGGCTTTGGGCGACTGTGTGGAGTTTGCACTTTCTCCCCGTGTAAAGAGAGAGCTAAGACGAGCAAGGAGGGGACATGAGAAGTATTTGGCAGGTAGGATCAAGGAAAACCCAAAAGCTTTCTATAGGTATGTCAGGAATAAGCGAATGACTAGGGAAAGAGTAGGACCAGTCAAGGACAGGGATGGGAAGTTGTGTGTGGAGTCTGAAGAGATAGGCGAGATACTAAATGAATATTTTTCGTCAGCATTCACTCAGGAAAAAGATAATGTTGTGGAGGAGAATGCTGAGACCCAGGCTAATAGAATAGATGCCATTGAGGTACGTAGGGAAGAGGTGTTGGCAATTCTGGACAGGCTGAAAATAGATAAGTCCCCGGGTCCCGATGGGATTTATCCTAGGATTCTCTGGGAGGCCAGGGAAGAGATTGCTGGACCTTTGGCTTTGATTTTTATGTCATCATTGGCTACAGGAATAGTGCCAGAGGACTGGAGGATAGCAAATGTGGTCCTTTTGTTCAAAAAGGGGAGCAGAGACAACCCCGGCAACTATAGACCGGTGAGCCTCACGTCTGTAGTGGGTAAAGTCTTGGAGGGGATTATAAGAGACAAGATTTATAATCATCTAGATAGGAATAATATGATCAGGGATAGTCAGCATGGCTTTGTGAAGGGTAGGTCATGCCTCACAAACCTTATCGAGTTCTTTGAGAAGGTGACTGAACAGGTAGACGAGGGTAGATGTGTATATGGATTTCAGCAAAGCGTTTGATAAGGTTCCCCACGGTAGGCTATTGCAGAAAATACGGAGGCTGGGGATAGGGATGTGGATCAGAAATTGGCTAGCTGAAAGAAGACAGAGGGTGGTGGTTGATGGGAAATGTTCAGAATGGAGTTCAGTTACAAGTGGAGTACCACAAGGATCTGTTCTGGGGCCGTTGCTGTTTGTCATTTTTATCAATGACCTAGAGGAAGGCGCAGAAGGGTGGGTGAGTAAATTTGCAGATGATACTAAAGTCGGTGGTGTTGTCGATAGTGTGGAAGGATGTAGCAGGTTACAGAGGGATATAGATAAGCTGCAGCGCTGGGCTGAGAGGTGGCAAATGGAGTTTAATGTAGAGAAGTGTGAGGTGATTCACTTTGGAAGGAATAACAGGAATATTTGGCTAATGATAAAGTTCTTGGAAGTGTGGATGAGCAGAGGGATCTAGGTGTCCATGTATATAGATCCCTGAAAGTTGCCACCCAGGTTGATAGGGTTGTGAAGAAGGCCTATGGAGTGTTGGCCTTTATTGGTAGAGGGATTGAGTTCCGGAGTCAGGAGGTCATGTTGCAGCTGTACAGAACTCTGGTACGGCTGCATTTGGAGTATTGCGTACAGTTCTGGTCACCGCATTATAGGAAGGACGTGGAGGCTTTGGAGCGGGTGCAGAGGAGATTTACCAGGATGTTGCCTGGTATGGAGGGAAAATCTTATGAGGAAAGGCTGATGGACTTGAGGTTGTTTTCGTTGGAGAGAAGAAGGTTAAGAGGAGACTTAATAGAGGCATACAAAATGATCAGGGGGTTAGATAGGGTGGACAGTGAGAGCCTTCTCCCACAGATGGAAATGGCTGGCACGAGGGGACATAGCTTTAAACTGAGGGGTAATAGATATAGGACAGAGGTCAGAGGTAGGTTCTTTACGCAAAGAGTAGTGAGGCCGTGGAATGCCCTACCTGCTACAGTAGTGAACTCGCCAACATTGAGGGCATTTAAAAGTTTATTGGATAAACATATGGATGATAATGGCATAGTGTAGGTTAGATGGCTTTTGTTTCGGTGCAACATCGTGGGCCGAAGGGCCTGTACTGCGCTGTATCGTTCTATGTTCTGCGTGGATTTCCTCCCACAGTCCAAAGATGTGCAGGTTAGGTGGGGATAGAGCGGGGAGTGAGCTTAGGTAGAGTTCTCTTTTGGAGGGTCAGCGCAGACTAATGGGCTGAATAGCCTTCTCTGCACTGTTGGAATTCTATTTTAGAGAATAACGCATCAAAGTTACAAAATAATACATCGTCGTAAGCAAGGAGGAAAAAAGCGACTTTGCATACATGAGTACTATATGGAACAGAACGACATCACAACTAGCTCGATCCAATCATTAGACAAAACTAGATACTCTTCTAGCCCCAGCAGAGACTGAGGGGGAAATCCAAGAGGATCACGATAACATGATCACACATCCACGCCGCACAAGCCCGCAATCATCGTGAGAAATCAGGTTGAACTTCCCGTGCCATGATTTGGCATGCACCAATGTACAACCCCCTCAACTCCAGCACCAACGACCCATCACAGCCTCCACTTTCCGACCCATCTGCACCCATGTAGGAGCCAAGAATAGATTCATCGTACCCTCCCATGAAAATACACAAACTCCAGTTCTAAGGAGAGTTAGATACATGCCACAAAACACAACTAAACCCCAATACAGGCCTAGGGCAGAACAAAAATCATTCCATTCGATTGTGAAGAGAGGAGCGGCAACAACATGTTTGGATTATGATCAAGTCTTCAGGGCCTCCCAAGGGAGGAAAGAAGAGCTAAAACAACCAGAACTAACCTATCAGATGATGTGGCGGCGCTGGACTGGTTTGGGCACAGTAATAAGTCTCACAATGCCAGGTTAAAGACCAACAGGTTTATTTGAAATCACAAGCTTATGGAGCACTGCTCCTTTATCAGGTGAAGGCGCAGCACGCGATGAAGGAGCAGCGCTCCAAAAGCTTGTGATTTCAAATAAACCTGTTGGTCTTTAACCTGGTGTTGTGAGATTTCTTACTAACCCATCAGATGACAAACCTTCAGGGCCTCCCAAGAAAGAAAATGAGGAAGGAAGAACTAACACTACCACAACTAACTTATCTGACAACAAAAGATCAGGACTCTACCCAGACCCCATGCCTCCCTGGCTCCCACCCAATACTCACCAATGAAGAGGAGAACAGGCTACCCAATCAACAAGAAAGTGTTCCATCCCCCAGGGGAACAACAGGATATCCACCAAGGCACAGAACACGGTCCATCCCCAAGTCCTCATGTACCAGAGAAGCAAAACCAGTCTCCCAGGATGCCAGCCGCAAGCACCCTCGTAGAGGGACATCCTAAGTCCCTCGGTCCAACAGGATTATAGCCACAGCATCAGGCCTTCCTGCCCAGTAACAACGAGCATATGAGAAACTATACCCCCAGGACCTCCTTGCACACCCCAAAAACCTGTACCCCCACTGAGCCCATAACATTTAAACCCCATCCAGGGCAACGCGCCATCCCTCACATATACTAATAGGAAGAGGATAATTACTCCAGCCCCAACCAAGGCGGGGCCCCAAACCCCTCCCCTCACATCACCAGGCCAGACCAGGATAAGAACCAACACAATGCTCATCCAGACGAAGAGCAGAAAAGTAAAATCTCCAAGGAAGGAATGCCTAACCTAGATCAAAGCGACCACCACAAAGGATATGCAGAGCAACCTCCCTCCCCATCTTCCCAACCACAATTATCAGTCCCACCTCAGCATGCGCCAAAATTACTCATCACGTTTTGATAGCTCAAGGGAGGAGTGAAGGGAGCAACCCAAGTGGAGGAAAATAACAACTCAACATAAAGGAGGAGTCAGAAGGAACCCAATCCTCCCCAGGATAAAAACATTGCCCAACCAATAAAGGATAAATAAATGGATTCTTAAATTAACAAAAAAATCCAAAAGAAAAGTCCAAATGACTCGACCCACTCAGCGACCTCCAACCCCTCACATAGGGAATAGAACCAGTGATCGGTGGGCCCAACCGATTCCTGGCCTTGAAGACCGGATGCATTGTGCTCCATCAAATCTGATGCACCCAGCCTCCAAATCAAGATTACGAAAGCATGGCAGCCAATTTTCGAACTCATTCGGGAACTCTCCTCTTGCCTGGGTCGGGCTGAGGGGCACATCCCGCCCAGCCCCCATCTCCTGAACTGTCCGAATAGATGACATCATGCAACAGGATCTTGACAGCATTAAAGTGGCCGTTAACCAGGAAAAGTGCTCTTTCAAGTGCAAAAACTTTCTCATGCACCTCCGCTGCTTTTTAAAAATACCCTGCAATTCTTCAAAGCCAGCTCAAACGGCGTGTTTTTCAAACGTTTTTGACCGAGATCCATTTTTACACCCGACCAACCTTTGTGACCCATGCCAGCTGACCTTTGCAACCCACCATTTTTGCTTACTTGTGAGAGGTGGGCCTGCTTGGTCCTCACGATCTCACTTGCTTTGTCATTCAGTGATACATTTCTGCTCAGGACTTCTGCTGATGTTTTCATAGATTCATAGAATTTACAGTGCAGAAGGAGGCCATTCGGCCCATCGAGTCTGCATCGACTCTTGGAAAGAGCACCCTACCCAAGGTCCACACCTCCACCCTATCCCCATAACCCAGTAACCCCACCCAACCCAGTAACCCTACCCAACACTAAGGTTTTAAGTTCTCACTGCATCTGTTGAAAAAAAGTCAAGAACTTTGTCCTCAAACTCACCATACTTAGTCTTTAAATGCCTTTGACGTTTTGAAGGTTTTAGTCTTGCATTTGCCAGTACTTCCCTGCATATAACACACATGGCTTTGCATCCTGATTTACATTGGCACAATTAATAAACCCAAACCTCAAGAAATCATCTTTATACTGCTTTGTTCCTGATTTCAGCTTCTTAATGGGTTGTTCACCAGAGGCCCTGAAGCTCACACCACTGCTGGCAACTACAAAATGGAGGAATCTCTCTTGCGCCCAGAGCACGTGGTGCCATTGTACGAGGCACATGACCTCTCTGCCGACGCTTCTAGAGAGAAGACTCCATCAATTATTAAAAAGAATCTGCCCCTGAGTCAGCACGCTGACGTCAGGAGGAGGCAACTGCCTCCTCCTGACGTCAGCGTGCTCTGAGGGGCATGCGGGGCTGGCCAGCATTCTAAAAGCTGGTCGCAGCGGCATTTTGGAAAGCTGGTCATGGCCGTTGGGCACTTGGTCCCGCGATCGGGAAGGCCGCGACCAATGGCCCTGCGACCATCCCGACACCCGCCCGTGACCCTGAGTTTGAAAATGACTGCTGTAAAGAGCTGTACAGCAGAGCCAAGATGCTGAGCCAAGAAAACATTTTTGATGACGGCCATCATCCAGGTGCACAGCCAAGGCCAGAGCCCACTCAGCAGCAACTGCGCCACTACAAGCTGGGCTCCACCCCAGCCCACTCTGACCGCCATGAACAAACGAGGATTTTAGCATTTTATCTCAGCTCTTCCTCACAAAAACATCAATCAGGAACTTGGTTCAAGCCATGTAGCCCAAGAAAAAGCAAATATGAAATGTGCACCAGGATGAATGTGAGGATTAAAAGATGAATAGAGGCGAAGCACATGAAAACACAACCGGTCCTGTGATCACATCACGTGACCATCTCCTTGGTATCTATTTTATTTAACTGGCCACTAGTTTTGCTCTTCCCCACAAGTAAAAACATTTACACTCTGTCTACTGCTCTGCTTACCTAATAAGAGGTAATTATTAGGTTACCTCTCAGCCTTCTCTTTAAGGCACCTGTTCATCTTCGCCCTTTGGGTGTGACCTTTGTGGTTTTCATTTAAGAACAAACCCCATAGTAACTGTCTAAAACATCCAAAGATTACAAAATAAAATAAGCTTCTCCTTGAATCTAGGACTTGCTTTGCCACATGCAATCAATGGATGCGACAGATCATTTCTTGTGATTCAGCATTTCTGAACCTTCTACATTCATGGCGACTCTTGGGGAAATCTGCTGGTTTTGCTGCGGAATTTTCTCTTTGGCGGTCTTTCCCAGGGTCCTGGCCTGGCTAAGTACAAAAATACATTCATTCAATTCTCCAAGGCCTCCTCCAATAAACTGCAATCTTCCCCAGACCACCCCTCCACCTCTGGAGCCGAAGTACTTGCACCCTCTATAAAGCCCTGTATTGTATCTCCAATCATTCTTAGGCACTTCCTGTCAGCAGTGTGAAAGGAGATCGAAAAACAGTCTGAAAAAAGGTAGAATTTTACAATGGTGACAGTCACACAAAAGAGTGTTTTAATTTTCCTTGGTAGACTTTGGTATGAGACTAGTTCCATTATAAAAGCAGATATTGTGTCAGCACCAACCTAATAGTTGTAATTCCACAATTGATTTTTAGCAAGTCCAAACTGTGTACTGATTTATTTTTATGTAATTAACTGGTAGTTTTTATAAGGAGCGCCTTCTAAATAAAACAAATATGATTGCAGAGTACCGTCAAGGAATGATGGTAAGTAACTTTTTTAAAAATTGCAATGTTAGAGATTCTTTTTGCATCGTTAAATTTGGAAAAGTTATATGACTCATTTCTGTCAACTTCCAAAAACTACTTGACTTTGGTTAAGAAGAAAAGACATTGATTGCATCTTTGTTTTTTTTAAATCAGATAAATATTGTGTCAATGATGTCAGGTTATTATGATCAGTGTTTTGAGTCATCTCACAACTTCAAGAAAGCTGAACAGTAAATGCAGGAAGTGTAACGCCTTTTTTGATAATGCGAGGTGCCTCCATTAGAAGGTAGCCTTTGCAGCACCTGCATGCTTTTTGAATAAAAGTAACCAATGAAATGGCAAGCCTTGATCTTTCTGTTATTACAAAACCAAAAATGTATTGACCTCCAAAACCACAAATGAACTCTGGATCTAGAATAGGGAAAAAAGCCTTGTGATCCCCATGCCAGCTTTATTCCACATTACCTTTCATATTTTTGAAACCAGTTATTTTTTTACAAAACTTTCCATTTTAAATTTCCCAATATGATCTGTACCACTGCACCCCCAGTCACTGCCTCATGTCCGACAGGCTGTATGCGTTACGTTTTGCGTGAACTAAATGGTTATATCTTTTTTTTAAATTTAGAGTACCCAAATATTTTTTTTGAATTAAGGGGCAATTTTTGTGTGGCCAATCCACCTACCCTGCACATCTTTGGGTTGTGGGGGTGAAACCACACAGTGACCCGGGGCCGGGGTTGAACCCATGTGCTAACCACTGTGCCGCCCACTAAATGGCTAAAACTAAATGGAATTTAGACACTCCTCCTTAAATTGTAAGTGGCACCCACCATTCCAACCAACTCAGAACTTCCCCTCTTAAACTGGAAGTGTAGCTATTTGTGTCAGTCATTCGGTGCTCTGAGGTTGGGAAAATCATCACCGGGCATCAATATACTTAAATTATGTTGTGAATTATGTGCTGTCTTGATTTTGTAATCTTCATGGAAACACAATTCCTCTTGCTCTTTTATGGATTTTTCTTTCGAAAATGCAGTCTACGCCAAATAAGTTAAATTTATTCAGTTATGCCTCTAACCATGTTTGCATGCACAACAAATTGCTACATTAAAAAAAATAATTCATTGGGTGGGTGTGAATTGTTTGAAGTTATCAGAGACATGAAATTATAACAAATATCCTATAGTTATGTGCATATGTCCATTCTTTGCAGATAAGAGTTTCAAACTTGGATAACCAGCTTGATGCTGTTTGCAGTTTCTGGCAAAGTGCTAATCGGTTATTTTTATGCAGACACGGTTAAGTTGCTCAGATAGCTTTTAGTGGGCTGATCCACTGCAATATCATGTTCAATCCAAATATATTGGCAGTATGTATCTCTGAAACGGTGATGTAACACTGGAGTTCAAAAGTGTTATTTCTGGTATGGGTTTTTCAGTATAACTCGTGACTTGCTATGCATCAAAGCAAGTGGAGTGCTAATGTATTTAACCTTCTGACAATTGTGACAGAAGGACAACAGACTTAAAAAAGGTGAAGCTGATTCATTGATGCTTTATTTCCCCTCCTTTCATTTTTGTTTAGAGCCATCATGAGATTCCACAGTATGAAGATGGAAGAAATCAACAAAATTATCCGTGACCTGTGGCGGAGCACATACAGAGGTCAAGGTACAATGTGCGGCGCACTGAGGATGGTGCTTGTTGTTTCGTTTTCAGCATTGGAGCTCATGAGGGGCTACAGGGGAAAACAAACATGGTTTTGGATGTCAATTGTTGGTAGAAACAAGCCAATTGACGAAGTCAAAACCAAGACAATAAGCTTTTCTTTACTGAGAGAATTTATTGTCCATGTTCAATTTCTCAGACCTCCTCACCCCCAGCTGTCCCCAATTTATTTATTTATTTTATTTATTTATCTTTTAAATTTAAAGTACCCAATTCATTTTTGCCAATTAAGGGGCAATTTAGCGTGGCCAATCCACCTAGCTTGCACATTTTTGGGTTGTGGGGGCGAAACCCACGCAAACACGGGGAGAATGTGCAAACTCCACACGGACAGTGACCCAGAGCCGGGATCGAACCTGGGACCTCAGCGCCGTGAGGCAGCAGGGCTAATCCACTGCGCCACGGTGCTTCCCTGCTGTCCCCAATTTATATGCATTCAATTTTGGCCTTCACCTATGTATCTTAACAATATAATTAACATGCTGTTAACAGAGTCCCCTTTCTTGAATCAATAACTTTTTAACATCAGTGACTAAAGTTGTGATGAGAAACTAAAGAAGTCACAACCTTTTGTAAAGAAAGGGGGAGTTAATATACTTCATTTCAAGTTTTAAACCCAGCCAGAAGGGATATTGATGTTTATATAGAAGTTTTGATCAGATGCAAAATATATCATCTAAAAAAAATTCCATGGAAGCATATTTTGATAAATTTCAAAATTAATTTGATTCTGATTGGAACGTAAAATTTCAATGTACCCCAATAGTCCCCATTTTCAAATTTTAAGAGAATGTTGATCCAAGCCCAGTCTCTAATAATCCACAATTATTGTCTTCCCTATTTTCTTCTTACTGCACTAAATATAATGGAACTGCGTTTTACCTCCTTGCAACAGCAAAAGTCCAGAAGTCTAAACTTTTTGAGCTAAGTATTTTTTAGTTGAATTAATAACTGAAGAAATTCCAAAAGAAAGACTCCCAAGACAGCATTCATGGGCTGGTGTTTTCCGGCGGCAGAGGCAGCTTGCCATTGGCTGCTGTTGGGATCTTCTGGTCCCACCAAAGTCAGTGGCCATTTATGTTGCTCTCCAACGACACCGCCGTGGAATCCACCACGGGAAGTGGCCTTCGGTAGGGTGAGAAGGGCTGGAAAATCCTGTCCTCCGTATTTTCTTCTGAACTGACAAATCTCATGGTGTAAATTGAAACTCTATCAAATCATTTGTTTTCCAGTGGTTGTTTTGCAGACTGGAATGACAGAGGAACATAGTAATTAGAAGCAGAAGTAGGCAATTCAGCCCTTTGAGTCTGCTCCGCTATTCAACCAGATCATGGCTGATCTCTTCCTGGTCCCAAGTCCACCTCCCTTCCTATTCACCATATCCCTTTAACCTGTTTTTTATTAGAAATATATGTATCTCCATCTTGAAACCATCTAATGACTCAGATTCAACTGCATTATGGGGCAGCGAGTTCCACAAATTCACCACCAAAATTAGTAATTTCTCCTCATCCCAGTTCTAAATCTACTGCCTCTCAACCTATATCTGTGACCTTGTTCTAGATTGCTCTACTAGGGGAATTGCACTACTAGGGGGCATGTTTGGTCTGCATTTACTTTATCGATCCCATTTAGTATCTTGCATGCCACGATCAGATTGCCTCTCGTCCTTCTAAACTCCAGTGAGTATATGCCCAAATGGTAATCTGTCCTTGTACGCTTTCGTCCCTTGAATCAAGCTGGTGAATCTCCTCTGAACTGCCTCCAATGCCACCACATCCTTCCTCAAATAAGGAGACCAAAACTGGGAACAGTATGTGGTCTCACTAACACCCTATACAATTGCACCACCCGGTCCTGGGATAAACATCCATGGGCGGCACAGTAGCATAGTCGTTAGCAGTTTTGTTTCACCGCGCCAGGGACCCAGGTTTGATTCTCTGCATGGGTCACTGCAGAGTCTGAACGTTCTTCCTGTGTCCTTGAGGGTTTCCTCTGGGTGCTTCGGTTTGCTCCCACAAGTCCAGAAAGACACGTTTGTCAGGTGAATTGGACATTCTGAATTCTCCCTCTGTGTACCCGAACAGGTATCGTAATGAGGTGACTAGGTGTTTTTCACAGTAACTTCATTGCAGTGTTAATGTAAGCCTACTTGTGACACTGGTCAAGATTATTATAACAACACTTCTCTACTTTCATTCTCCAGTCCTTTTGCAATAAACGCTAACATTCCATTTGCCTTTGTAATTACACGCTGTACCTGCACATGGACTTTCCGCGATTCATGTACAAAGACACCCAGATCCCTCTGCCCAGACATATTTTGAATCTACTTTCCATTTCGATAATTTGCCTTTCTATGTTTTCAGCCAAAATAGATAACCTCACACTTATCTACATTAAAGTCCATCTGCCAAATTTTGGCCCAGTCTCTGAGCCTAGCTATAATCGTGTGTAAAATCTTCATCTCCCCTTCACGCCTATTTTAGTATCATCTGCAAATTTTGCTATGTTACACTCTGTCCCTGCTTGCAGATCATTAATAGAGATTGTGAACAGTTGAACGACTGACTGTGGCACCCCACTAGTTACAGTTCGTCAGCCAGAGAAGGACCCACTTATCCCAACCCCATGATTTGCAACGTTGCTGGAGTTTTAAAAAAAAAACATTGTTCTCCAACTTGCATCAGTCAGGATAAGACCTTTGGACCATCTGTACCACTTGGTGTATTTGAATTCCATTTATTTCCTTATTGAAACCTATTAAATTGTTTTGTTCCACCACCAAACAACTAATCTGTTTCACAAAAAAAAAACATCCTTTTTGTCAAAATATTCCTCCTGCATTTTGCTGTCTTAATTTGTAAATTACTTGATTCATAAGCTCAATGGAAAATTTACTACTTGTTCAAATCAGTCCAAACCATTGACAATTTCAAACTTCCATCACACCATCTTTAATCACCAAATTGTTATGACGCAGATGGAGGCCATTTGACCCATCGTGACTGCACCGGATACAGTTTTTTACAATTCATTTGTGGAAAAATAATAATCTTTATTATTGTCCCAAGTAGGCTTACATTAACACTGCGGATGTAGATGTCATTAGCAGGGCCACCTCTAAGTGCCCTTGAACTGAGTGATTTGATAGGCCAAATACTTTTCACTCTTTCTGCCATAAACTGTATCTCCTCCAAATAACTAGATGGATTGAAGATCCTGCCATTTCTGAAACTATGAGAATGTCAATAAATAAGTGGAAGAGTGTATTGATGGATTTTGGAACCTCTGTTATTAGTGCAAGTCATTCTATTTGCAAAACCGCTGTAGAAAATAAAAAGTCAAAATGATTAATTGATGGGTGTTACAAATAGAAAGACTAAAACGGTACTAAGTATTGCAGATATTGCAAAAATGTACTTTTCAAATTGCCTTTCTTAATTTAACTATCATTGCTTCCTGTTATGCACCTCAAATTCTGTATGCTTTCTTAACAACCAAGGAATATTGTTCTGATGGGTGTTCTACCCATTACACTAAAACTCCCAGGATTCCTCTCATGTTCTGGTAATGGTGCAGATCCATTTATCATAGAATGTACATCAACTTGAACTTCATGCAGTAGCCTGTTTGGTGCCTTCTCAAGATCTGCCACTTGCTCAACGAAATGCAATAAATTAGTCAAACATCACCTCCCAATTTGAAAGGCACATTGACCACGTTTTTCTTCCACTTCTAGAAGCGGAATACTAATAAAAGTAATAACATAAATGTAAAAAAAAAACGTTGGGCGGAATTTTCCTAAGCCCCCGCCAGCTGGTCGGGTGGGGGGAATTCGACGGTAGACCCAAAGATTGGTTTTATGCTAATATGAATTTACAGTGGGATCTTCCGCTGGTGACCGACATGGCGGATTGGGAAACCCACTGGAGGTCAGCATGGAACTCATTTGCATCCCACTAAAGTAAAGTCACCATAGCCCCAGATGACCACAGGCTGCGTTCCACTTTGAGAGGAGAGCCAACATTAGGTTGCAGATGAAGGTCGGACCGCCCATGCACGATTTTCCGCGAAGCCAGCGGGAACACTTGCTGAATGAAACACATTTTCAGCAATGTGGCGTGCAGACGTCGACTCTCGCCTGAATGATGCCTGCGCTGCCTCCAGAGTTCAGGATGGAGGCCACCAACAACCGTAGACACCGGAACACCACAGCAGCGGGTGGGGAGGCATCTGCAGGTGGATCTTCCAGATTCAGTGTCCTGGAGGAAATCCATCTTCCAGCCTCAATGTTCCTGGAGTTCCATCTTTCTCTGGAGATCCATCTTGCAGGGGCTGGTTTAGCACAGTGGGCTAAATAGCTGGCTTGCAATGCAGAACAATGACAGCAGCCGGGTTCAATTCACGTACCAACCTCCCCGAACAGGCGCCGGAATGTGGCGACTAGGGACTTTTCATAGTAACTTTATTGAAGCCTACTTGTGACAATAAGCAATTATAATTATTGTATTCATATTCTGCAGTAATGGGTCTGTGATGTTGGGCGCAATTTCAGTATGGCGCCCGGAAAGGACGGCAGATGATGCGCCATCAGACCTACCCACCTTGGAACATGGTGCAAAACGCTCGGTTGCGCAATTGATTAGGTCGGGGCCGGAGGATTAGCGTGTTTTCCGCCAACCTCTGCAGCGGGAAACATGACCGTCCAAACCATGGGACTCGGTCTCCAGATAGGAGAATTCCATCCTCTGTCTTTTAAATTTACTGAACACACATCTATTTGATTGCTACATCCTGTACCAGCTACAATTCCTCATCGCACAGCCTAAACTCCAACCGCCGCTCAACAAATCAGGAGTGGGCACTTGCAGCCTTTAATGCCCATCCTTAATTGTGTTTACACAACTAGTTATATTCTCTCTTAATAAAACAACAATCAATAAATTTAAAAAAATGACATGAGTGAGAGCCACTGGTGAGACACTCACTAAATTAAAAAGCCAATGGGAAACTTAACTAATTAAATCAAAACAAAAACAGAAAATACTGGATAATCACAGAAGGTCTGACAGCATCAGTGGCGAGAGAAGAGAGCTAATGTTTCAACTCTGGATTACTCTTTGTCAAAGCTGAAGAGAACTGGAAATAGGGTCAGATTTGTACTGTTGTGGGGGGTGTGGAGCGTGGGGCTGGATAGGGGGCGAGCGATAGGTGGAGATTGACGAAGATGCCGTGAACAGAACAACAAAAGGAATGTAAATGGAGGTGATTAATGCTAGGAAGGGGGCTGATAGTGGCACATAAAGAGATTAGAATGTGTGAGTGGCTGAACAAAGGTGAGCAGTGTGTCAAAGGACAACTAGGATCAGGTGGCCCAAGTTGGGTGGGAGGAGGGGGCCAATGGTGAGGGAAAAACAGATCATTGAAAGAAATGAAAATAAATTGATAAAAATAAAACTGGGGTGGCAGATGGGGTGAAAAATAGGGCGAGGCGGACCCTATCCTGATTCGGGAGGGAGGGGAGGGGATGAGCACATAGATGTGGGAGATGGGTCTGACACAGCTGAGAGCCCTGTTTAATTAAATCAAATTTAAATATATCAACATGTCATTACTGTGGGGTGATGATGTGCCCCAGGCCCACCCAACGGTCACGGAAGGCCTGAGGTGTGCCGATGGACACCGCGTGCTCCCTCTCCAAGGCCACCCAGCCATGAATATAGCTGCTATAGAGGGGCAGACATTCTAGTCGAACGACTGCCCTCTGCCCGGACCTGTTGTTGGTCACCTTGGCCAGACCCAGGAGCAGACCTACCAGGCGGTGATACTCTGTCACTGCCCCCTCCTCACCTGGTGACTACAGTTAGATATAAAACCACCATTTGAATTCTAGTCTTTCATTTAAGGTGGACTCCCTATTTTACACTAATTTAACAAGTTGCTGAGACCAGGAACAAGTATTTTACAATACAATAGGTATATTTATATATTTTAAAAATAAGTAATTTTTCCTTTTTCTGATTTTTATTTTCCCTTTCGCATAACAGTTCACATACATGATCTCACACACTGCTCTGATTGTTAGGTAACAAGGGCACAACATGATTTATGGCTTTCCTTTGGATAATTAAGTTGAATCTTGTGATTTCTTTCAATAGATATTGAATATATTGAGATCCGTTCTGATGCTGACGAAAATGTGTCAGCTAGTGACAAAAGGAGGAATTACAATTACCGTGTGGTAATGGTGAAAGGGGACACGGCACTGGACATGAGAGGAAGATACAGCGCTGGACAGAAGGTATGTCAGATCCCATCTGTTTCCATGCATCGTCGTGTTTCAGGTACTCCCGTATGTGTTGGTGACGCCATGCAGCAAAAGGCAATAATCTTACTTTTCTGGTCTGAGATGTTAAACAGAAAGCACCTCTCTAATCATGCAGATGATGCAGGCTCGGAGAGTGAGGCCCCCAGGTTCCGGCAGAAGTCCCGGTTCCCCACACGCCAGCCTCGGAAGCACCACTTGTCACACTAAAAAAAAAAACATTCACCTCTACGGAGACTTCCTGACAATGTGCCCCTTATTTTATTTCCTTGGAGTTTGTCATTCTATTTTCAGGATTATTAATCACTGAGCTGCAGCTGGCAGCCATGTTGATGATTGACAATTACTTCATTGTGGAGATTCTACCAGTCATATGCATCTCAAGAGAAAAGTTACTTCAAACACAAAACTGATTTTGTTAATTTGTTGAAGACTTAATTGGATTAACGAGCCTAGTTATTACCGGTTTAATGCGAATTGTAAATAGTTTTGCATTGAATCAGATATTCACAGCACAGAAGGAAGCCATTCAGTCTGCTCGCTGTACTGGCCAACTCACTGATTTATTTCCGTATTCCTTTTCAGGTCCTTGCTTCACTCATTATCCGGCTGGCACTGGCGGAGACCTTCTGCCTAAACTGTGGAATTCTTGCACTGGATGAACCAACCACAAACCTAGACCGTGAGAACATCGAATCCCTGGCCCATGCCTTGGTGGAGTAAGTATCCTAAATTCGGAGCCCTCTCAAGGAAATATTTGATTTTTAGGAATGTGAGCAATGATCCTGAAAGAACTTGAGAATCGTTGGGCTCCCGGAGGGGTCCGAAGGAGCGGACGCTGGGGCATACATAGCGGACATGTTCGAGAAGCTGCTGGGGGATGGGGCATTCCCCCGACCCTTGGAGGTAGACAGGGCTCAAAGAGCGCCCGCGAGGAAGTCACGAATGGGAGACCCCCCCGAGGGCAATGGTGGTGAGATTCCACAGGTATTTGGATAAGGAACGTATTTTACAGTGGGCCAAGCAGACACGGAGCTGCAAATGGGAGAACAGTATCCTGCGGATCTATCAGGACCTGAGTGCGGAGGTGGCCAGGAGAAGAGTGGGGTTTAACCAGATCAGGGCGACCCTTTTATAGAAAAATGTGAAGTTCGGACTGCTGTATCCGGCCCGTCTCTGGGTCACGTACAAGGAGCAACATTTTTATTTTGAGTCACCTAAGGAAGCACTGGACTTCGTGAAAAGTAAAGGACTGGTGGGGGACTGAGAACTTTTGAACTTTGCTGCAACGTTCATGTTTAAAAAAGTTTCTTGTTTTTTCGTTTTGTGGACGCTATTTGTAATGCCTTCTGTATTGATTTGGGGTCTGTTTAGGAGCTGAGTGAGTTAAAGTTTATATTTGCACTGTTGGGGGATGGAGGTGTGTTTGTTCAGATGCTGGCTGTCTTGCTTGATCTCTCATTTGTTTAGCGTTTTTTTTTCTGTTGGGCAATTGTGTTCAGATTGTTTGTCATTTGAATATGTGTGTATGAGCGGGGGGGGGAGGTGGGGAGGGAACAATAGATGGGAGAATGTCTGGCGCCAGGGGTGGGGGCCACCAAGCTAGCTGGGCGGGCTAGCTCACGGAAGCGTCGTGGGGGGAACAGATGTTTATCAAAGGGGTCGATTTACATTGTGCTATTACTAGTGGGGGAGGGGGAAAATGTTCTGCTGACGAGGGAGAGACTGTTGCTGAGGGACAGAGAGGAGGTAAGGGGTGGAGGCTGCCTGCGGGCGGGCCGGTTGAGGCGCGGGCTGGAGACTGGCCCAAGAAAGGTGATGGCTGATCAGTGAAGGGGGGGCGATGAACCCCCCAACTAGGCTGATCACCTGGAATGTACGAGGGCTAAATGGGCCGGTCAAGAGGGCATGCGTGTTCGCGCATTTGAGAGGACCGAAGCGGACGTGGTAATGTTGCAGGAGACGCACCTTAGAGTAGCTGACCAGATTAGATTAAGGAAAGGTTGGGTCGGACAGGTTTTTCACTCGGACTGGATTCGAAGACGAGAGGGGTCGCGATCCTGATCAACAAGCGGCTGGTATTTGAGGTGGGAAGAATAGTTTCGCATGTCGGAGGCCGGTACATTATGGTCAGTGGGAAATTGGAGGGGGCGCAGGTGGTACTAGTAAATGTGTATGTGCCAAATTGGGGAGGTGTGGAGTTTATAAAGAGGATGCTGGGGAAGATACAGAACCTGGATTCGCATAAGTTGGTCATGGGAGGGGACTTCAACACAGTTATTGACCCTGGTTTAGACCGGTCAAGCTCAAAAATGGGCAAGGTGCCAGCAATGGCAAAGGAACTAAAAGGGTTCATGGAGCAGATGGGGGGGGGGGCGGATCCATGGAGATTTGGGCAGCCGAGGGTGAAGGAGCTCTCCTTCGACTCACACGTGCATAAAGTTTACTCCCGGATTGATTTCTTTGTTCTGAGCAGGGCCTTACTGACGAGGGTGGTGGACACGGGGTACTTGGCGATCACAATCTCAGACCATGCCCCGCACTGGGTTGACCTACAGGTTAGTAAAGACAGTAACCAGCACCCGCACTGGAGGTTAGACGTGGGGCTTCTAGCTGACGAAGAGGTGTGCGGGCGGCTGAGGAAATGTATTCAGAACTACCTGGAAGTCAACGACACGGGGGAAATTTCTGCAGCGGTGGTCTGGGAAGCATTGAAGGCGGTGGTTAGAACAAAGAACAAAGAAATGTACAGCACAGGAACAGGCCCTTCGGCCCTCCAAGCCCGTGCCGACCATACTGCCCGACTAAACTACAATCTTCTACACTTCCTGGGTCCGTATCCTTCTATTCCCATCCTATTCATATATTTGTCAAGATGCCCCTTAAATGTCACTATCGTCCCTGCTTCCACTACCTCCTCCGGTAGCGAGTTCCAGGTACCCACTACCCTCTGCGTAAAAAAACTTGCCTCGTACATCTACTCTAAACCTTGCCCCTCTCACCTTAAACCTATGCCCCCTAGTAATTGACCCCTCTACCCTGGGGAAAAGCCTCTGACTATCCACTCTGTCTATGCCCCTCATAATTTTGTAGACCTCTATCAGGTCGCCCCTCAACCTCCTTCGTTCCAGTGAAAACAAACCGAGTTTATTCAATCGCTCCTCATAGCTTATGCCTTCCATACCAGGCAACATTCTGGTAAATCTCTTCTGCACCCTCTCTAAAGCCTCCACATCCTTCTGGTAGTGTGGCGACCAGAATTGAACACTATACTCCAAGTGTGGCCTAACTAAGGTTCTGTACAGCAGAAGAGAGGGGAGCTGATCTTGATATGGGCCCACAGGGAGAAGGTAGACAGGGCAGAGAAGGACCAACTGGTAAAGGAGATACTACAGGTCGACAGGAGGTATGCGGAGACCCAGAGGCAGGGATTTTAAGGGAATGGCGGAGGCTACAGGCGGAGTTCGGCTTGTTAATCACAGGGAGGGCGGTGGAACAGCTGAGAAAGGCGAGGGGGGCGATTTATGAGCATGGAGAGAAGGCCAGCAGAATGCTTGCACAGCAGCTTAGAAAGAGGGAGGCAGCCAGGGAGATAGGGAAAGTAAAGGATGGAGATGGGAACCTGGTTGGAGATTCAGCAGGGTGAATAAGGCATTTAAGGAGTTTTACAGTAGGCTGTATGGGGGATGAGGCACTTCCTAGGGGGGCTGAATTTCCCGAAGGTGGATGGGGAGCTGGTAGAAGGGCTGGGGGCGCCGATCGGGTTGGAAGAGATAGCGGAGGGTCTGAATGCCATGCAGTCGGGTAAAGCCCCGGGGCCAGTGGAGTTCTATAAAAGGTTCTCTGGGATATTGGGGCCGTTGTTGATGAGGACATTCAATGAGGCAAGGGAGAGAGGGGTGCTTTCCCCGACGATGTTACATGCCACTATTTCGCTGATCCTGAAGCGGGACAAGAACCCGGAGCTGTGTGGGTCCTACAGGCCGATATCCCTCTTGAATGTGGACGCCAAACTGCTGGCCAAAATCTTGTCCTCTAGGATTGAGGATTGTGTTCCGAACGTTATTGGGGAGGACCAGACGGGGTTTGTTAAGGGAAGGCTGTTGGTGGCCAATGTAAGAATCTATTAAACGTGATCATGATGCCCCGGGAAGGTAGGTAGGTGGAGGTAGTGGTCGCAATGGTGGGAGTATCTGTGGGAGGTACTGGGACAGTTCGGATTTGGGCGGGGCTTTATTGACTGGGTGAGGTTGCTGTATCAGGCCCCTGTGGCAAGCGTACGGACGAATAGGACAACATCGGATTATTTTAGGCTGCATCGGGGGACGAGACAGGGGTGCCCCCTCTCCCCACTGTTGTTCGCATTAGCCATAGAGCTAATTGCACTGAGAGCCTCAAGGAGCTGGAGGGGGTTGTTGGGGAGGGAGGGAGAGCACAGAGTCTTGCTTTACGCAGACAACCTGCTCCTGTATGTATCGGACCCAGCAGAGGAGACGGAAGAAATCATGAGGATTCTGGGGGAATTTGGCCAGTTTTCGGGGTATAAACTAAATATGGGGAAAGGTGAGATGTTTGCAGTCCAGGCGATGGGACAGGAGAGGCGATTGGGGGAACTGCCATTTAGAGTGGTAGGGGGAAGCTTTAAGTATCTAGGTATCCAAGTGGCACGGGAATGGGACCGGCTGCACAAGCTAAATCTGGCCCGACTGGTAGACCAAATGAAGGACGATTTCCGAAGGTGGGACGTGCTCCCGTTCTCATTAGCTGGGACGCGCAGACGGTGAAGATAACGGTCCTCCCGGGATTCCTGTTTGTGTTCCAGTGTCTCCCCATCTTTATTCCGTGGTCCTTTTTTAAACGGGTCAACAAAGTGATCACTGGCTTTGTATGGGCGGGCAAGACCCCGCGAGTAAGGACGGGGATGCTTGAGCGGAGCCGGAGAGAGGGCGAGCTGGCACTACCAAATTTCAGTAACTACTATTGGGTGGCGTATATAGCCATGATCAGGAAGTGGGTGGTGGGGGAGGGGCGGCATGGGAGCGTATGGAGGCGGCTTCATGTAAGGGCACCAGCTTAGGGGCGTTGATAACGGTGTCTCTGCCGTTCCCGCAGGGACGGTACACCACCAGCCCCGTGGTGGTGGCGGCCCTGAGAGTCTGGGGGCAAAGGAGGAGGCATGTGGGAGCATCGGTTTGGTCTCCAATTTGTAATAATCACCGGTTTGCTCCGGAAAGGGTGGACGGGGGGTTCCGGAGATGGCAAAGAGCAGGGATTGAGAGGATGGGGGAATATGTTTATAGAGGGGAGCTTTCCTAGCTTGAGGGAGCTGGAGGAGAAATGTGGATTGGCGAGGGGGAACAAATTCAGGCACCTGCAGGTGCGGGACTTCCTACGCAGGCAGGTTTCAACCTTCCCGCTCCTACCATCAAGGCGTATACAGGACAGGGTAGTTTCCAGAGGGTGGGAGAAGGGAGGGTCTCTGACATTTACAAGGAACTTATGGGGTCAGAGGAGACGCAGACTGGGAGCTGAAGCGCAAGTGGAAAGAGGAATTGGGAGGAGAGATAGAGGATGGTCTCTGGGCGGAGGCATTGAGTCGAGTCAACGCGTCCACAACATGTGCCAGGCTCAGCCTGATACAATTCAAGGTCGTTCACCGGGCTCACATGACAGTAGCCCATGTTCTGGACATGTCCAAAGCTTAGGGGATTCTGGCAGGTGTTTGCAGATGCCATGTCCACGGTGTTAAAAACAAGGGTGGCACCGAGTCCAGAGGTGACGATTTTCGGGGTGTCGGAAGATCTGGGAATCCAGGAGGAGAAAGAGGCAGACGTTCTGGCCTTTGCTCCCCTGGTAGCCCGGAGACGGATATTATTAGCTTGGAGGGACTCAAAGCCCCCGAAGTCGGACACCTGGCTATCTGACATGGCGAGCTTTCTCTGTTTGGAGAAAATCAAGTTCGCCTTGAGAGGGTCAATGTTATGGTTCGCCCGGAGGTGGTAACCGTTCATCGACTTCTTTGCAGAAATTTAATCGTGAGCAGAAGGGGGTGGGGGTTAGTTTAGGTTAGAGTAGGGGGTTAATAAAGGTGGGACCTGTAAGGGAGGAAGACTGCTTTTTCACTATGTTTATAGATTCATGTATATTGTTTATATTGTTGTCGCTGTAAAACCAACAAATACCTCAATAAAACGTTTATTTAAAAAAAACAAGAGGCTCTTCAGGGGGGTTTGAGGGAAGGTGGGGGATGTTTGTGACTGTGTTTGAGGGGCTGTTCGTCGCGGGGGAGGGGGCGGGTGAAAAAGAGGAAAAATCTGTACAGACTGTATAGTTGATTGTAGGGAAGCATGTTTCCCGGGGTGTTTGTTCGCTGTAACCTGTTTTGATACATGTTTGTAATAAAATACATTTAATTTTTTTAAATAACCTGCCAAGAGCCAGCATGCAAAGGTTGTGGGTGCGTACGCCCCAACCTTGATTCCAATAATGAGTCCAAAGAAGGTTTTTACTCCACCCTCTACTCCTGCTTGGTGACTTCAATGCCAGGGTTGACAAGGACTCCCAATTCTGGAAAGGAACCATTCGAAAGGAAAGAGTTGGGAATTGCAATTCCAACGGGATTCTCCTGCTCACCAAATGGACGGAACACCAGGTGGTCATCACTAACACACTGTTCCGCCAGGTTCAAGACTTCCTGGAGACATCCACAATAAAAGCATTGGCAATTCATTGACTTCGTCATTGTCGAATCCCGAGTCCAAAAGGACACCCTTCTCACCAAAGTGATGACCAGTGCAGATGACTGCTGGAAAGACCACCTGCTCATTCGCTCCTCTATGCCCATCAAAGTCCACCAGCAGCATGGGCTGCTCAGCAACTTCAGGAGCAATACCAGAAGCCACATCAACCACTCCTCCTGGCCTTCATCAATCTGACCAAAGCTTTTGACTCGAAGAAATTCATCAAAACCCTCCCAACTCCTCCATGACAAGATTTCAGCGAGAATCCTTACCAACGGAAATTAAACCAAAACCTTTTAAGGTCAAGACAAGTCACGCAGGGATGTGTCATCATCACCACCCTTTACTCCATCTTCATCATCATCATCCTTCACCTTGTCAAGAACAAGCTTCCTAGTGGGTGGACATCATCTACAGGATGGACAAAACAACTTTCAGACTCAACCAGTTGAAATCCATGATGAAAACGAACTGACATCGCTCGTGGAACTTCAGTATGCAGATGACATCAACATCTCCACTCTCCCAGAAGAGAATTTCCAAGTCATGCTTGACACCTTTGCCGAAGCATACCGAAGAATCGATCTCAGTCTCAACCTCAAGAAGACTCGAGTCCTTTACCAACCCATCCCAGGGCAAGATCCAGCCTCTTCCTCCATCAAGACCAGCAGAGAAACCCTACCAAAAATAGTACATTTTCCCTACCTATGGAGCCACCTCTCATCTGAGATTGACATCGATGTGGAGATCCAACATTGTGTTCAATCCACAAACGCCTCCTGCAGAAGCCAAAAAGCGGGAGTCTTTGAAGGCTGCAACATTCGTGCTAACACCAAGTACAAGGCAGTCACCCTCCGAACTCTTCTATACAGCTCAGAAACTTGGATTACGTACAGATGCCATCTCATGGTTCTGGAGAGGTATCCTCAACACTGTCTGAGACAGATTGTCTGCATCAGTTGGGAGGACAGGTGTATTACCATCAGCATCCTTAAAGGAGCCAAGAGCACCAGCATCGAGGTCATGATCATCCAAAACCAACTCCACTGGGCCAGCCACATGCGTAGGATTCCAGTGTCCCGACTGTCAGAACAAATCTTCGCCCAGCTCAAGGAAGGCTCCCAAACAAGAGGACAACAAAGGAAGCACTTCAAAGACACACTCTAGGATTACCTCAAGAAATGCAACACAGGGCAGCACAGTGGCGCAGTGAGTAGCACTGCTGCCTCACAGCGCCGAGGTCCCAGGTTCGATCCCGGCTCTGGGTCACTGTCCGTGTGGAGTTTGCACATTCTCCCCGTGTTTGTGTGGGTTTTGCCCCCACAACCCAAAGAAATGCAGGCTAGGTGGAATGGCCATGCTCAATTGCCCCTTAATTGGAAAAAAATCAATTGGGTACTCTAAATTTATTTAAAAAAAGAAATGCAACACAGGAATTAATGCCTGGGAGACCGTAGCTCAGAAGAGACCTATTTGGAGGAATCTCCTAATTGAAGGGTCAGAATTCTTCGAGGATACCTGACTGACATGATAGGGAGATATTAGGCACATGGGTCCAGCAATGGTGTCCAAGATGTAGCAGGCAATTTACGGGTTAAAAATACTGCTAGCAGCAGAGTTAGAGGGATGTGCCCACAGCCTGTGTTACCTTGTCCCATTCAGACTTAAGCCCGTTAGTGGGAATAAACAGGATGCATTCAGCCCGGATGATCCATTCAAGTTCCATTGTCATTCGGGACAACCTTGTTTGACCAGCCATCAGCCCATCAGAGTCTGATGACTTATTTGTCTGTCAACGGCATAGCTCTGTTCTTTTGTATAAATGGGACTGGACAATCAGCCAAGATAACGCCTCACAGCTAAGGGACCATGTTCAATTGTGGCCTTGGGTGACTGTCTGTGTGGAGTTTGCACTTTCTTCCCATGTCTGCGTTTCCTCCTGGTGATCCGGTTTCCTCGCACAGTCCAAAGATGTGCAGGTTAGGTGGATTGGCTATGCAAAATTGTCCCTTAGTAGGGTTACTGGGTTATGGGGATAGGGTGGAGGCGTGGGCTTAGGTAGGGTGCTCTTTCCAAGGGCTGGTGCTGACTCGATGGGCCGAATGGCCTCCGTCTGCACTGTATGATTCCATTCTATGAATAGATCTTTACAGTTTCAGAATCTCCCAATATATTTTCCAATCAATGAATTTCAGTATCGTACTGTAACAAACCTGTTAGCCAATTTGCACATAACTACTGATAGCAAATGAATAAATGGTCAGATAATCTATTTTTCAGAGAATAATGTTAACTGGTATACCTGGTACTCTCCACTTTTGAAACAGTGATTTGGAATCATTTGCGTCCATCTGCAAATAGAAACAGGAACAGCAATTTGAAATTCTATCTGAAAGGTGGCATCTGCAACTTAATGCCAACCTCGATTATGTACTTAAAAAATATATATTTTTACTGAGAACATTTTTCATTATAACACAGTAAAACTGCAACACTTAACAAATACAACACCAAACTTAGCCATCCTCACAACCCCACGCCCCAAAATGCAAACAAAACTTAACCAGAATAATCTATATACTTATGTGTGCAGTGGAGCTTGAACACAACGTAGAGTTGAGATTGCTCCCACTGAACCAGTCTCTGCATTATGTAGAATCTTGCCATTACAGGAAGGAGGGGTGGAGAGTAGCAGATATGCTAATTGCTATGTCCCTCCATTTTTCTTTTCTTTTGGCAAATTAACCAATCTTTATTGTTAATGTCGTGTCACTGTTTTTGCAGGATTATAAAGAGCCGCTCAAACCAAAGCAACTTCCAGCTGCTGGTGATCACTCACGATGAAGATTTTGTGGAACTGCTGAGTCGCTCGCAATACATCGAAAGCTTCTACCGAATCAAAAAAAATATCGATCAGTGTTCGGAAATCGTGAAATGCAGCGTCAACTCCCTGAACTCGCATGCTTCGTGAATGTCTGCATCGGGTCTTATCTCAATAACATTTCAAGGTGACCTGGGACTGAAACTGTTTTGTAAATTGATCACTTGCATGATCAAGAGATTAATTTTGGGACGGAAATTTAGCATGCTGTTGACACACAATCAAAGGTATTTTAAACTGGTGCAGAAATAATGAAGCATCTTTCATCCCACCCCATCACCCTTCTACCTTTACAAATAGAGGCCAACCTGTATGGATGTGCTGTCTGAACAGGCAAATAGGAACAAGTACACATCCAGTTTTTCAAATATTAAGATGTTAAAAAAGAAAAGACAGATGTTAGAATAAATAGTCTAGTTTATTCCGAGCTCGTCACCCTGGGGCAGCCAGTGTCTAGCCGCTGATTAAACTACACCAGCAAAGAGCCCCATTATGAGTTCACAGCAAAGGAAGTTTGATTTCTCCAGTACACAGGCATCTCACTAGCTTACTGTATTCTCCGCTTCGGTGCTAGGCTTTGCTGCATCTAGGTGAAATTAAGATGAAGTTAAGCCTCAAATTATTAAGTTCCATTAGTACTTGAGTATTAGATGTAAACCACAATCAAGGAGCCACAACAGGTTTAGAAGCAAATTCTTGGTTAAATTTTAACTTTCAAGGCAATCTTTAGCTATGTTACTAACTTACTCACAGTTTGAGAATAGTTTCTGGATCCAACTGCCAATCTTAGCATGAATCTTAAATAACCTAACTTTTACTTCAGGTTAGTTTTAAAAAATGGGAAATTAGTGTGGGTCAGGTTAAATCACGTGGAAAATAATGGAAGATACCACTTTGCTGTGGTTAGTTTTTATGTTTAAAAAAAAAAGGGGAAAAAGCTTAAATAGTGCAGTAATGTAAAAGCATAAAATAAATTGATTTAAGCAGAATAGATACATCTTAATTGTAAATGATCAAGAATCCATTTGTTCATCACAAACTACTATATTTGGGATTAGATCATTCTAAAGCTGATGACCCTCTTCAGACAAAATTCAAACACAAGTTGGAAAAAGCAAACATTGAAGCTTAAGTCATGAAATACTGAAAGTGAACCATCCATCTACTCGGATGTCTCAAATGTTTCAAATACTTTATTTCATTTCCAGTCCCAGGGTTGTTTATGAATGGGTTATAGATTTGGGTTAATGAGAATAAGTTGGACTCTTCCAATATCTGGCATGCCACCCAGGGCACAGCCAAACTAATTGCCTCCGCACTCCACCTTGGATTCTTTAAAGCATTCTGAATTTGAGTCCAGTTTGCCTGTATTCCAGCAGTTGGGCCACTGAATCTTGGGTTTAGTTTCTGCTGTGCGGCAAATGCGGATGTGCCTGATTGTAGCCCCATCCTGTGATTCGAATATTGTGTTTGAGATTTAAGCTCCAATTGTATTCGGGAGAAAGCAACTTTCCTCTTCCTAAAAACTGATTACTTCCTCGAGTGTTGGAGGACATTGAAGGGGTGATTGCAGGTCCTGTTGGAGAACCGTTATTAAAATTGTTTCAAGGCCAACAATTTCTGTGTGAATTCTTGCTTATGCCATTTTAATATTGTTTCCTTGTGGGAGGTGCAGCTGGCGCACTATTATAATTTCATTTCTCCACACGACGTGCATGGGTTTGGAGGAAAGACCAGAGTATAGCCTGTAAGGAGTTAGAAAGGTGATAATACTCAGGTATACAAAGAACAGTACAGCACAGGAACAGGCCCTTCGGTTCTCCAAGCCTGCACTGATCATGATGCCTGTCTAAACTAAAACCTTCTGCATTTCCAGGGTTCATATCCCTCTGTTCCCATCCTATTCATGTATTCGTCAAGATGCCTCTTAAATGCCGCTTTGGTCTCTGCTTCCACCACCTCCCCCGGCAGTGTGTTCCGGGCACTCACCACCCTTTGTGTAACAAAACCTTGCCTCACGTATCTCCTCTAAACTTGCCCGTCGCACCTTAAACCTATGTCCCCAAGTAATTGGTTTTTCCATCCTGGTAAAAAGCGTCTAAACTATCCATGCTGTCCATGCCACTCATAATTTTGTAAATCTCCATCAGGTCACCCTTCAGCCTGCGTTGCTCCAGTGAAAACAATCCAGGTTTATCCAACCTATCATAGCTAATACTCTCCAGATCAGGCAACATCTGGTAAACCTCTCCAAAGCATCCACATCTTCAGGCAGGGTGGTGACCAGAATTGTACGCAATATTCCAAGTGGGGCCTAACCAAGCCTCTGTTCGGCTGCAGCACGACATGCCATTTTTTATACTCAATTCCCCGACCAACGAAGGCAAGCATGCCATATGCTTTCTTGATAGCCTTTTTAAAAATTCATTTACGGGATGTGGGTGTCGTTTGTTAGGCCAGCATTTATTAACTATCCCGAATTGCCCTTCGGAAGGTGGCGGTGAGCTGTCTTCTTGAATCGCGGCAGTCCATGTGGTGTAAATACACCCACAGTGCTGTTAGGGAGGGAGTTCCAAAATTTTGACCCAGTGACAGTGAAGGAA
Source organism: Scyliorhinus torazame (assembly GCF_047496885.1). Taxonomy (NCBI): domain Eukaryota; kingdom Metazoa; phylum Chordata; class Chondrichthyes; order Carcharhiniformes; family Scyliorhinidae; genus Scyliorhinus; species Scyliorhinus torazame. The sequence goes on along the minus strand of NC_092713.1, from coordinate 295,958,019 downwards.
CAGCGATATATTTCCAAGTCAGGGTGGTGAATGACTTGGAAGGGAACCTTCAGGTGGTGGGGTTCCCAGGTAGATGCTGCTCCTTTCCTTTATGGTAGCGATCGTGGCTTTGGAAGTTGCTGTCTAAGGAATCTTGGCAAGTTACTGCAGTGCATCTTGTAGATGGTAAACACTGCTGCCATGGTTTGGTGGTGTTGGAGGGTTTGAATGTTTGTGGAAGGGGTAGCAATCGAGCAAGCTGCTTTGTCTTGGATGGTGTCGGGCTTCTTGAGTGTTGTTGGAGCTGCACTCATCCAGGCAAGTGGAGAGTATTCCATTACTCTCCTGACTTGTGCCTTGGAGGTGGTGGACAGGCTTTGGGGGTCAGGGGGTGAGTTACTCGCCATAGCCTTTGACCTGCTCTGGTAGTCACATTATTAATATGGCTAGTTCATTTCTGATCAATGGTAACCCCCAAGGATGTTGATTGTGCGGATTTCAGCGATGGTAATGTCATTGATTGTGAAGAGGCAATGATTAGATCCTCTCTTATAGGAGATAGTCATTGCCTGGCACTTGTGTGGCGTGAATGTAACTTGCCACTTGTCAGCCCAAGCCTGGATATTGTCTAGGTCTTGCTGCATTTGGACACATACTGTTTCCACCTGCATTGCCACGTTCCGTGATCTGTGAATCTGTACGCCCTGATCTCTCTGCCTGTCAATTCTTTCTGCCATTTACTGTATAATTCCCATCTGTATTAGACCTTCCTAAATGCATTACCTCACATTTGTCTGGATTAAACTCCATCTGCCATTTCTCCGCCCAAGTCTCCAACCAACCTATATCATGCTGTATCCTCTGACAATCTTCTTCACTGTCTGCAACTCCAATCTTTGGGTCATCTGCAAACTTTCTAATCAGACCAGCTACATTTTCCTCCGAATCATTTATTTTTACTACAAACAACAAAGGTCCCAGCACAGATCCTTGCGGAAGCCCTCTGTCTTCTGTGACCGAACCAGTTCTGTATCCATCGTGCCAGCTCACCTCTGATCCTGTGTGACTTCACGTTTGTACAAGTCTGCCTCGAGGGACCTTGTCAAATGCTTTACTGAAATCCATGTAGACAACATCCACTGCCCTTCCTTCATCAAGTTAGCGAGACACGAACTACCCTTCACAAAACCATGCCGCCTATCGCTAATAAGTCCATTTGTTTTCAAATATGAATAAATCCTGTCCCTAAGAATCTTTTCCAATAATATCCTGACAGCTGACATAAACACGGTAGCACAGTGGGTTGTCACTGTTGCTTCACAGCGCCAGGGGCCCAGGTTCGATACCCGGCTTGGGCCACACTCTGCGGATTCTGCACGTTCTCCCTGTGTCTGCGTGGGTTTCCTCCGGATGCTCCGGTTTCCTCTCTCAAATCCCGAAAGATGGGCTGTTAGGTAATTTGGACATTCTGAATTCTCCCTCCGTGTACCCGAACAGGCGCGTAATGTGGCGAATAGGGGCTTTTCACAGTAACTTAATTTCAGTGTTATTGTAAGCCTATGTGTGACAATAATAAAGATTATTATTACAGCTGAGAAAAAGCAGAGGCCAATATTTATCCCTCAATCAATATTACAAAATAGAGAAGGTATTTCCACCTGTGGGGAGATCAAAAGCATTTTTAAAAAACATTTTAATTAGATTTTTTCAGCCAACTCTTAATTAGAGCCACCAAGTACTTAGTTTCAAGATGCGCCCGGTTGTAATTCAGGAGGCCTAACAGGTTCTCCTGTCCTGTTTGAGCTGATGCAAACATTGAATATAGGTAAAGCTTTTTAGCACAGATTTAATTACAAGGTGAACTAAACAGTAAACCACTGCATTAAATTGACATAGGACAATGCTTTCAAGCCAAAGAAACACGTTTACAGCATACACCATAATGTGTTATATGCCTTGGAGATATGCAGAGATGACACACCAGTTTCTATGTTTAAACAATAACTTTTATTCAGTGCTTTAAAATGTCTGCAGTCAAAGCTTCCAGCTTACTTCTAATTTATTTCTTAGTAACCATATCCAGGCTTAACAAATAGCACATGGCGAAAAGTCAATAGATACACAATCATAAGAACTAGGAACAGGAATAGGCCATCTGGCCCCTCGAGCCTGCTCCGCCATTTAATGAGATCATGGCCGATCTTTGTGGACTCAGCTCCACTCTCCGGCCCGTACACCATATCCCCGAATCCCTTTATTCTTTAGAAAGGCATCGATCTTTTTCTTAAAAACGTTTAAAGCAGGAGCCTCAACTGCTTCACTGGGCAAGGAATTCCATAGATTCACAACCCTTTGGGTGAAGAAGTTCCTCCTACACTCCATCCTAAATCTACCTCCCCTTATTTTGAGGCTATGCCCCCTAGTTCTGCTTTCCCCGACCAGTGGAAACAACCTGCCCGCATCTATCCTCTCTATTCCCTTCATAATTTTATATGTCTCAATAAGATCCCCCCGCATCCTTCTAAACTCCAATGAGTACAGTCCCAGTCTACTCAACCTCTCGTCATAATCTAATCCCCTCAACTCTGGGATCAACCTAGTGAATCTCCTCTGCACTCCCTCCAGTGCCAATATGTCCTTTCTCAGGTAAGGAGACCAAAACTGAACACAATACTCCAGATGCGGCCTCACCAACACCCTATACAATTGTAGCATAACCTCACTAGTCTTGAACTCCATCCCTCTAGCAATGAAAGACAAAACTCGATTGGCCTTCTTAATCACCTGTTGCACCTGCACACCAACTTTTTGCGACTCGTGCACCAGCACACCCAGGTCCCTCTGCACAGCAGCATGTTTTAACATCTTACCGTTTAAATAATAATCCATTCTGCTGTTATTCCCCCCAAAATGGATAGCCTCACACTTGGCAACATTGAATTCCATCTGCCAGACCCTAGCCCATTCACCTAACCTATCCAAATCCTTCTGCAGACTTCCGGTATCCTCTGCCCTTTTTGCTTTACCACTCATCTTAGTGTCTGTAGCGCACAAAGACTCCGTGAGACGAATAGAGTGAAGTCGATGAGGCTTTATTAAGCGTGTCTGTTCCCCCGCAGCTCAATAGTAGACTGGCCTGCGGGGGAGGACTCCGGCTTCTTATACTCTGCCTTCAGGGCGGAGCTAGAGGTCAACGGCCAACCAGGACCCGGGATCTGTCAGCCAATGACATTAGGGCTTCCAGTCCCACATGACCCCCAATACATACTACCACATTCACCCCTTGTCAAAAATGAACCCAGCGGGGTGATGCTTCGTATGGTGGTAAGGGTTTACAGGGCTGGTCCTGGGAGGAAAAAAAACATTCACATGGCAATACAGTATTGTACAATTTTGTCCTGTTTCAACTATTTACAGAGGGTATAGGGAGAAAAGCAAAATGTTCTTGTGAAAAGTCCATATTTTGATTTAGATCGACGCCACGAGTCGGTCGGGTGGTCTGGTCGTCCGTGTCGATCGCCTCCGCCCCGGTGGTGGTGGTGGTGCTTGTACCGGTGTTGTCGTCTCCGGGAGCCTTACGGTTTCAGCTTGGGCTTTATTCTTGGTCGGGCCTGAGGGGAGGGAAACCGATCCTCCTGGGAAGGGGGCGGTCGCGGGGTGCGGCGGTGGCAGGAAGGGGGGGGTTGGGTGAATGGTGTCGGGGGTGTGTGTGTGTTGCCGGCGGGCGCCAGATCCCGCAGGGAGACCGTGTCCTGTCGGCCGTCGGGGTACTCCACGTAAGCGTACTGCGGGTTCGCGTGGAGGAGGTGAACCCTTTCGACCAACGGGTCCGCCTTATGTGCCTGCACATGCTTTCGGAGCAAGATGGGTCCTGGGGCCGCCAGCCAGGTCGGCAGCGACGTTCCAGAAGAGGACCTCCCAGGGAAGACAAGGAGACGCTCATGAGGCGTTTGATTAGTGCTCGTACATAATAACGACCGGATGGAGTGGAGAGCGTCCGGGAGGACCTCCTGCCACCATGAAACTGGGAGGTCCCTGGACCGTAGGGCCAGTAGGACGGCCTTCCAGACCGTGCCGTTCTCCCTCTCTACTTGCCCGTTCCCCCGGGGGTTGTAGCTGGTCGTCCTGCTTGAGGCTATGCCCTTACTGAGCAGGAACTGGCGCAGCTCGTCACTCATGCAAGAGGACCCCCTGTCGCTGTGGACGTATGCGGGGTAACCGAACAGTGTGAAGATGCTGTTCAGGGCTTTAATGACTGTGGCCGCGGTCATGTCAGAGCAGGGAATGGCAAAAGGGAAGCGGGAGTATTCGTCCACCACATTAAGAAAATATGCGTTGCGGTCGGTGGAGGGGAGGGGCCCTTTGAAATCGAGACTGAGGCGTTCAAAGGGGCGGGAAGCCTTAATCAGGTGCGCTCCATCCGGCCTGAAAAAATGCGGTTTGCATTCCGTGCAGATGTGGCAGTCCCTTGTGACTGTACAGACCTCTTCTAAAGAGTATGGGAGATTGCGGGACTTGATGAAGTGGAAAAACCGAGTGACCCCCGGGTGGCAGAGGTCCTCGTGGAGGGTTTGGAGGCGGTTAATTTGTGCGTTGGCACATGTGCCGCGGGATAGGGCATCGGACGGCTCGTTCAGCTTTCCGGGACGATACAAAATCTCATAGTTGAAGGTGGAGAGCTCGATCCCCCACCTTAAGATCTTGTCGTTTTTGATTTTGCCCCGCTGTGCATTATCGAACATGAAGGCTACCGACCGTTGGTCCGTGAGGAGAGTGAATCTCCTGCCGGCCAGGTAATGCCTCCAATGTCGCACAGCTTCCACTATGGCTTGGGCTTCCTTTTCCACTGAGGAGTGGCGGATTTCTAAGGCGTGGAGGGTCCGGGAGAAAAAGGCCACGGGTCTGCCCGCTTGGTTAAGGGTGGCCGCTAGAGCTACGTCGGAGGCGTCGCTCTCGACCTGGAAGGGGAGGGACTCGTCGATGGCGCGCATCGTGGCCTTTGCGATATCCGCTTTGATGCGGCTGAAGGCCTGGCAAGCCTCTGTCGACAGAGGGAAGGTTGTGGTCTGTATTAGGGGGCGGGCCTTGTCTGCGTACTGGGGGACCCACTGGGCGTTGTATGAAAAGAACCCCAGGCAGCGTTTCAGGGCTTTTGGGCAGTGTGGGAGGGGAAATTCCATGAGGGTGCGCATACGTTCGGGGTCGGGGCCTATTATCCCATTGCGCACTACGTAGCCCAGAATGGCTAGCCGATTGGTGCTAAAAACGCACTTGTCCTCGTTGTACGTGAGGTTCAAGGCTTTGGCGGTCTGGAGGAATTTTTGGAGGTTGGCGTCGTGGTCCTGCTGGTCGTGGCCGCAGATGGTTACATTGTCGAGATACGGGAACGTGGCCCGCAACCCATGTTGATCAACCATTCGGTCCATCTCCCGTTGGAAGACCGAGACCCCGTTTGTGACGCCAAAAGGGACCCTTAGGAAATGGTATAATCGCCCGTCTGCCTCGAAGGCTGTGTACTTACGGTCACTTGGGCGGATGGGGAGCTGATGGTAGGCGGACCTGAGGTCCACGGTGGAGAAGACTTTATATTGGGCAATCCGATTGACCATGTCGGATATGCGGGGGAGAGGGTACGCGTCTAGTTGTGTGTACCTGTTGATGGTCTGGCTATAGTCTATGACCATCCTTTGTTTCTCCCCTGTCTTCACTACAACCACCTGCACTCTCCAGGGACTATTGCTGGCCTGGATTATGCCCTCTTTAGTAGCCGCTGGACTTCGGACCGAATGAAGGTCCGGTCCTGGGCGCTGTACCGTCTGCTCCTAGTGGCGACGGGTTTGAAATCCGGGATGAGGTTCGCAAACAAGGACGGGGGTTGCACCTTGAGGGTTGCGAGGCTGCAGATGGTGAGTGGGGGTATTGGGCCGCCGAATTTGAACGTAAGGCTCTGTAGATTGCATTGGAAATCTACTCCCAGCAAGGTGGGGGCACAGAGTTGGGGAAGGACGTTTAGTTTGTAGTTTTTGAACTCCCTCCCCTGCACCGTTAGGGTAACTATGCAGAATCCTTGGATCTGTACGGAGTGGGATCCTGCAGCTAGGGAAATCTTTTGTGCGCTGGGATAGGTGGTCAAGGAACAGCGTCTTACCGTGTCGGGGTGGATAAAGCTCTCCGTGCTCCCGGAGTCGACTAGGCATGGCGTCTCGTGGCCGTTTATTAGCACCATTGTCGTCGTCGTCTGGAGTGTCTGGGGCCGAGCTTGATCGAGCGTAATTGAAGCAAGACGTGGTTGTAGTAGTGGAGTGGGGTCCGTTGTTGCCGTCCAAGATGGCGTCGGTGTTGGACAAAATGGCCGCCCCCATACATCGCACGTGGCTGGGGGGGGTCACAAGATGGTGGCGGGGGTGGACAAAATGGCCGCCCCCACGCGTCGTACAGGTCTGGGGCGGTCCAAGATGGCGGCGCCCTTCCTCCCCTCGTGGTGGCCGGGACCCAAAATAGCGGCGTCTGCGGGTCGCACATGGGGGGCTGGGGAGCGCTAGGACCGCGCGGAGCTCCCTCACCGGGGACAGCGGTGGTCGGGACCCAAGTTGGTGGCACCGGTGGGTCAGACGTGGGGCGCGGGGTGGGGGTTAGGGGGGCGTTAGGGATGCGCAAAACTCCCTCTTCTCCGTGGAGAGTGGTGGCCGGGACCCAAAGCGGTAGCGCCGGCGGGTCATACATGGGGTGCGGGGAGGGGGGTTGGGGAGCGTAAGCGGCGTGCAGGGCTCCCTGTTCTCCCGGGACCGCGGTGGTCGGGACCCAGAGCGGCTGCGCCTGCGGGTCGTACATGGCGTGCTGGGGGGGTTGGGGCGCGTAAACAGCTTGCAGGGCTCCCTGTTCTCCCGGGACAGCGGCGACCTCGCGGGACCGGCACACAACCGCATAATGGCCCTTTTTCCCGCAGCTCTTGCAGATAGCTGCCCGGGCCGGGCAGCGCTGTGGGGGGTGTTTCGCCTGGCCGCAGAAATAACAGCGGGCGCCCCCGGTGCGACTCGGCGTTTGGACCGCGCAAGCCTGTGGGGTGTCGGGGTGGGGGGGGGGTGGGTTTGTTGCGACGGGTACGTAGGGAGCCCAATGGGCTGCCGCGCGGTCGGGGCCGTAGGCGCGGGTATTACGCGCGGCCACATCTAGGGAGGCTGCTAGGGCCCGGGCCTCTGAGAGTCTTAGCGACTCTCTTTCTAGAAGTCTTTGGCGGATTTGGGAGGAATTCATACCTGCCACAAAAGCATCGCGCATTAACATGTCCGTGTGTTCATTTGCGTTCACCGAAGGGCAGCTGCAGGCTCGTCCCAAAATCAGCAGCGCGGCGTAGAATCCGTCCATCGATTCTCCGGGACCTTGCCGTCTCGTCGCGAGCTGGTAGCGAGCGTAGATTTGGTTAACTGGGCGGACATAGAGACTTTTCAGTGCTGCGAACGCCGTCTGGAAATCGTCCGAGTCTTCGATGAGGGAGAAGATCTCCGTGCTCACCCTCGAGTGCAGGACCTGTAGTTTTTGGTCTTCTGTGACCCGGCCGGTGGTCGTTCTGAGGTAGGCCTCGAAGCAAGTCTGCCAGTGCTTGAAGGCTGCTGCCGCGTTCACTGTGTGGGGGCTGATCCTCAGGCATTCCAGAATGATCCTGAGCTCCATAGTCCTTTTTAGGCACGCTTAATAAATTGTAGCGCACAAAGACTCCGTGAGACGAATAGAGTGAAGTCGATGAGGCTTTATTAAGCGTGTCTGTTCCCCCGCAGCTCAATAGTAGACTGGCCTGCGGGGGAGGACTCCGGCTTCTTATACTCCGCCTTCAGGGCGGAGCTAGAGGTCAACGGCCAACCAGGACCCGGGATCTGTCAGCCAATGACATTAGGGCTTCCAGTCCCACATGACCCCCAATACATACTACCACTGTCGTCTGCAAACTTTGACACATTGCACTTGGTCCCCAACTCTAAATCGTCTATGTAAATTGTGAACAACTGCGGGCCCAACACTGATCCTTGAGGGACCCCACTAGTTACAGTTTGCCAACCAGCGAAACACCCATTTATCCCCACTCTCTGCTTTCTGTTATTTAACCAATCCTCTACCCATGCTACCACTTTACCCTCAATGCCATGCATCTTTAGTTTATGCAGCAACCTTTTGTGTGGCACCTTGTCAAAAGCTTTCTGGAAATCCAGATATACCATATCCATTGGCTCCCCGTTATCTACTGCACTGGTAATGTCCTCAAAAAATTCTATCAAATTAGTCAGACACGACCTACCCTTTGTGAACCCATGCTGCGTCTGCCCAATGGGACAATTTCTCTCCAGGTGCCCCGCTATTTCCTCCTTCATGATAGATTCCAGCATTTTCCCTACAACCGAAGTTAAGCTTACCGGCCTATAATTACCCGCTTTCTGCCGACCTCCTTTTTTAAACAGTGGTGTCACGTTTGCTACTTTCCAATCCTCTGGGACCACCCCAGAGTTTAGTGAATTTTGATAAATTATCACTCGTGCGTTTACAATTTCCCTAGCCATCTCTTTTAACACTCTGGGATGCATCCCATCAGGGCCAGGAGACTTGTCTACATTTAGCCCCATTAAGCTTGCCCAATACTGCCTCCTTAGTGATTACAATCATCTCAAGGTCCTCACCTATCATATCCTTATTTCCATTAGTCACTGGCATGTTATTTGTGTCCTCCACTGTGAAGACTGACCCAAAAAACCTGTTCAGCTCCTCAGCCATTTCCCCGTCTCCTATTATTAAATCTCCCTTCTCATCTTCCAAAGGACCAATGTTTACCTTAGCCACTCTTTTTTGTCTTATATATTTGTAGAAGCTTTTACTATCTGCTTTTATGTTCTGAGCCAGTTTACTTTCATAGTCTACCTTACTCTTCTTTATGGCTTTTTTAATACCTTTCTGTTGACCCCTAAAGACTTCCCAGTCCTCTAGTCTCCCACTAATATTTGCCACTTTGTCTGTTTTTTCCTTCAATTTGATACTCTCCCTCACCTCCTTAGACATCCATGGTCGATTTTTCCCCTTTCTACCGTCTTTCTTTTTTGTCGGTTTGCACCTTTTCTGAACACTCTGAAAGATCGCTCGGAAGGTTCTCCACTGTTCCTCAACTGCTTCACCATGAAGTCTTTGCTCCCAGTCTACTTTAGCTAGTTCTTCTCTCATCCCATTGTAATCGCCTTTGTTTAAGCACAAAACACTAGTGTTTGATTTTACCTTGTCATCCTCCAACTGTATTTTAAATTCCACCATATTGTGGTCGCTCCTTCCAAGAGGATCCCGAACTATGCGATCATTAATCAATCCTGCCTCATTACACAGGACCAGCTCTAGGACCGCTTGTTCCCTTGTAGGTTCCATTACATACTGTTCCAGGAAATTATCCCGGGCACATTCTATAAACTCCTCCTCAAGGCTGCCTTTACCAACCTAGTTAAACCAATCGATATGCAGATTAAAATCTCCCATGATAACCGCTGTACCATTTCTACATGCATCCATTATTTCTTTGCTTATTGCCTGCCCTACCATCCTGTTACTATTTGGTGGCCTATAGACTACTCCTATCAGTGATCTTTTCGCCTTACTATTCCTGATTTCAGGAATCAAAACACACCCACCCTATAGTTCCTAATGTCACCTACGCCAGGTTATGGCCCTTCGGTGCCCATTGGCCCACTGTGCATTGTATGGAACTAATAGATCTGAAAGTAACAATAGAATGTGTAAAAAAAAAAAAAAAAAAAGTTTTTAAGCTTTTGTTGCCCTGTAGTGAAATTAGCTTTTAGAATTTTTTTTAAAAATGTCAATCATCCAAACCCTTTAAAGTATCAATAACAGAAACTGCAAGCCCTTGAAATAGTCTAAACCTTGTGTAACTAAGCTTTGTGAAATTGATGACCGTGATTAGAGAGCCAGAGCTGTCAATCAAGCAATGTTTTCTCTCAGGCTCATGTGCTTCATCAGAATATTGGATTGCTGGGCTCTCAACCAAGCCTCATTATGTATTCTTGGCTATGAGCCCAGACTTTCATTTGAGTACTAAAACACCTGAGCCCCAGAAAAAAGTATTGCTTGATTGACAGCTCTGGCTCTTTGTTATGTTTGCAACTGTCCTGAGTGGGACACCTTCAAAATCTGGCCCAGTGCCAAGGCTGTGTGATAACCCCAATACTGTTTACAATCTGATGGCTATTCACCTCAAAGATAAACTGCCTTCTGATGGGACCATTAAATACTGCCTAGATGGAAAATTTGGTCCAAATGCCTTAATGATGCGACAAGGCAATGGCAGATAAAGAAAGAAAAGGAAGGACATCTTGTACTCTGGATCCCACTACTTTGTGGGATGTCCTGCTCTGTGTGCCATAAATCCAAAGGTCGGGAATTGGCCTGTTCAGACACATGAAGACCCATGGCAAAAAAAACACAACCCTGAGTCGACATCATCCTCTAATCAAAGGACAGCCAGCTGATGGTACTGAGCATCTACCTGATCTGTTTTGGCCCTGATAGAGATGATGTGCATTTGTGGTCACGGAATGACTAGCTTTAATATCCCAAGCAACAAGTCAATTTACTCAATAATACCATCTATTTCAAGTCATTTTGACTCCTGTGACACTGTTGCATGGATAGCTCATGGCTAATGTCTTGAATACCATTGCATCAAATTGAGATGGGTCTTCTGTGAACTGCTTGAACATTCACTGGCCTTCAGCTCCAAGACAATGTATGAGTATAGGTTTTTTTCAGGTCACTGCTACATCCCGACTGGCCATCCCTGAAGTGAATAAATAGGTCGTAAGCCCCAAAATCAATTAATTTCATGGCCTGGGTGACGTTCCTAATGGAGAAAGTAACAGTGCTGGAGTGGTAAATTTAAACCATTCTCCACCTCATTGCCAATTGTGTTTTAAGGCTTGGAGATATGCAGAGATGGCGCACCAGTTTCTATGTCTGAGCTGGTGTTTTTATTCGATGCTTCAAAATTCTGTAGTCACAAACTTTCATCTTATTTTTGTTTCTCTTTCTCAATAATTACACGCAGGCTTGACAACAACATACAGACAACATTCAGTAGTACAATCAAATAATCTAATACAACACACCAATTCCAGAATATGTTTCTTGCTGAGTTTAAAGCTTTTAGATGAAACAGTCAGGTCTTCCTACCATCAAGATCAAGTGATGCACATGACCTTGAATATTTTATTTTATCCATAGAGGTCAGATCACAAAACACAAATAATGATGATGGTTCAGATTAGTACGGTTTGCCATAAACTATTTTCCATGGTATTAGCCTAATAAAAATAAGCAACTTAAACAAATTAAGGTGTGAAGATTCCTGGCAAACTGATGTTTCCTCTAGTTTCTCTGGGAAAGTAGCGGCAGTGGTTTGATCAGACTCAATGGGCCGAGTGGCCAAATTTTTCTCCTATGTCTTATGATCTTCTGACACACTAAATGGTTTACAAGGCCCCTTCAGAGTGCAGTCAACCTCATTGTTGTGGGACTGGGGTCACATATAAACCAAACAAAGTAAGGGCAGTATGTTTGTCAGGTCACTAAAATATCATGAACAGATACGGGAAATAAAGGGGTGAATGGGATGCCTCTGACTTCCAGCCAAAATATATAAGGCTGGTCCGGTTCAGTTTCTGATCAATGGTAACACCCAGGATGTTCATAGTGGGGGATTCAGTGATGGTGATGACATTGAATGTCATGGGGCAATGGTTAGATTCTCTCTTGTTGGAGATAGTCATTGCCTGACAGTTGTGTGGTGCAGGTGTTTTTAGCCCAAGCCTGGATATTGTCCTAGTCTTGTTGCATTTGGACATGGGCCGCTTCAGAATCTGTGGAGTCATGAATGGTGCTGATCATTGTGCAGTCATCAGCGAACATATCCATTTCTGACCTTATGATGGAACGAAGGTAATTGATGAAGCAGCTGAAGGTGGTAGGACCTCCGATACTCTCCTGAGGAACTCCTGCAGTGGTGTCCCGGGACTGAGATAACTGACCTCCAACAACCACAGCCATCTTTCTTTGTACTAGATATGATTTAATGTTTGATCCAAGGCTGTAATGAGGTCAGGCGCTGAATGGCCCTTGTGGAACTCAACATGAGCGTCAATGAGCAGGTGATTGCTAAACAAGTGCCGCTTGATTACGCTATGAATAACCCCTTCCATCACTTTACTGATGATCAAGAGTAGACTGACGGGGCAATAATTGGCTGGTTTGAAGTTGTCCTTTTTGTGTACAAAACATACCTGGGAGATTTTCCAAATTGCTGGATACATACCAGTGTTGTAGCTGAGCTGGAACAGTTTGGCTAGGGGCGTGACAAGTTCTGGAGCAAAAGCCTTCAGTACTATTGCTGGAATATTGTCAGGGTCTTTGCAATATTCAGTGCCTTCAGCCATTTCTTGGTATCATGTGGAGTGAACCGAATTGGCTGAATACTGATATTTGTGATGCTGGGGACCTCTGGAGGAGGCTGAGATGGATCATCCACTCAGCATTTCTGACTGAAGATTGTAGCAAATGCCTCAGCCTTGTCTTTTGTGCTGATGGGCTGGGCTGGGCTCCCCCATCATTGAGGATGGTGATATTTGTGATGCCACCTCCTCCAGTCAGTTGTTTAATTGTCCATCATCATTCATGGCTGGTTTTGGCAGGATTGCAGAACGTAGATCTGCTTTGTTGGTTGTGGGACTGTTCAGCTCTATTCATCTCTTGCTGCTTATGCTGTTTGGCATGCAAATAGTCCTGTGTGGTAGTTTCACGAGGTTCATACCTCAATTTTAGGTATGCCTTATGCTGCTCGAGCAGGCCCTCCTGCACACTTCATTGAAGCAAAGTTGATTCCCCCAGCTTGGTGATAATGGCAGTGTGGGAGATATGCCAAGTCATGAGGTTACAGATTGTGGTTCAGTACAATTTTACTGCTGCGGATGGCCCACAACACCTCATGATTGCCCAGAGTGGCTAGATATGTTTGAAATCTATTCCAGTTAGGATAGTGGCAGTGCCACACTACATGATGAAAGGTATTTACAATAACCGGTACTGTCATGGGCAGAGGAATCTGCGGCAGGTACGTTGGTGAGGAAGAGGTCAAATATGTTTTTTTCTCTCATTGGTTCCCTCACCACCTGCCGCAGACCCAGTTAGCAGCTATGATCCTTAGGACTCTGCCAGCTCGGTCAATAGTGGTGCTACCGAGCCACTCTTGGTAATGGACATTGAAGTCCCCCACCCACAGTACATTCCACATACTTGCCACCTTCAGTCCTTCCTCCATGTGATGTTCAACATGGAGGAGTGCTGGTTCGTCAGCTTGAGGAGGGCGTGGTATGTGGTAATCAGCAGGAGCTTTCCTTGCCCATGTTTGACCTGCTACCATGAGACTTAATGTGGTCCGGAGTCGATGTTGAGGACTCCCAGATCCACTCTCCCAACTGTATACCACTGTGCTGCCACCTCTGCTGGATCTGTCCTACCAGTTGGACAGAACATAACTAGGAATGGTGATGGTGGTGTCTGGGATATTGTCTGTAATTTTTGATTTTGCCAGTCAGACAATATCGAGCTGCTGCTTGACTAATTTATGAGATAGCTCTCTAAATTTTGACATAAGCCTTCAGATATCAGTAAGAGGGACTTTGCGGGGCTGACAGGGCTGGGTTTGCCAATGTCATTTCCGGTTCCTTGGTCAATGCCAGTTTAATTTCTTTTTGTAGACTTTGTATTGGTTAGATACAACTGACTGACTTGATTGGCCACTTTGCAATTGATAATCTCCTTGTACTTTTGGGAATGAAGCCACACTATCTGGGCAGTTCAAAGTAATTATGTTACTGGACTAAGAATCCGATGGTCTGGACTAATAAACAAGGAAATGAAAGTTCAATTCCTACCATCGATATTTGAGAATATGAATCATTTTTTTAAAATGTAAAAACTGGTGTCAGTAACAATGACACTGTTAAATTGCCATTGAAACCCAATTGGTTCATTTATATCAATAGGAACATAGGATCATGAGTAGGTCATTCAAGTACACACCTGTTTCACTGTTCAATGAGATGATGATTGATCAACGACCTGACTCCATACACCCACCTTTGCCTATATCCCTCAATGCCTTTGACTAATAAATAATTTTAAATCTGAAATTGATCGATAACAATTGACCTAGTATAAATTGCCTTTTCAGAACAGAGTTTCCAACTTCGACCACCCGGTCTTTGTTTTGAAGTGTTTCTGAATTTTACTCCTGAAAGACCAAACTCCTCACCCAGCGAAAATCGTTTCTCTCTCTCTATGTATCCTATCTGTTCCCCTTAATATTTTGAAAACTTCAATAATTTCACTCCCTAATCTTCTAAATTCCAGAGAATCCAATCCGTGTATAACCTGTCCTTGTAATTTAACCCTAGGAGTCCAGCTATTATTCTGGAAACCTACGCTGCTCACCCTTCAAGGTCAATGTGTCCCTCCTAAGGTGTGGTGCACAGAATTGCTCGCAGTACTCTAGGTGTGATCTAACCAAGGCATTATCTTGCATTCCACTAGCCTTTTTGATTTTTTTCTGTATCTGTTCATGCATTTTAGTGATTATGTCACAGTTACAGAATAAAGAGCGTGCTCCTCAGTGCTAAGGTGAGGAGAAATGTCTTCACTCAAAGCATGTGAATCTTTGGAATCTTCTATCCCAGAGAGCTGTAGATGCTCAGTCATTGAATTTATTGGAGAAAGGTCGGCAGATTTTTGATACTGAGGGAATTAAATGATATTCAAACAACAGACAGAAGCGGAGTTGCTCACCTTCATTTCTGCCCCACCATGATGGTTGGTGACCATGACTGGCTAGCTCACCACCTTGTGGCTTTCGCTCGGCCCTGGCGCCTCACTGTTGCAGGCTGACCTGCCCTCCTCAACCCTGGCTGGGTCAAATCGCCCCTCGCCTGCTCCCCTCACTGCACAATGGCTGCTGACCGGTTGGCTCTCCTTGACCCGTGCCTTTTGCCCGGCGCCTCGCGTCTTGCCTTGCTGTTGCTGTTGCTAGCTGGCCTGCCCTCAACCCTGAGTCAAAAATCCTGCTGGCTTCGCCTTTTTTCTCAAAAATAAAAACAGGCAGCGGAATTCTCCATCAACGGGATCTTCCGGTCCCCCAGCAATGCACCCATGCCTGCGGGTTTCCTGATGGCATGAGGTGGCCACAATGAGAAACCCCATTGGCCGGCTGCGGGAATGGAGAATCCCGCTGCCGGCGGGCAAGCAATGCCGGAAAACACGACTAGCAGACCAGAGAATCCCATCCAGGATCCTCTGCCTCTCTCCCTCCTTGCCTAGTCACCTCAATGTTCACACCAGTTTGCTTTCCCACTCAAGTGGACTTGACCAATCAGAGATTGAAGTTGCTCTACTTTGCCTGCTGATTGGCTCATTTGTATTTGTTGAGCCTATCAGCAAACGTTACCAGGCTCTGATTAGACGTCAGCTAATGAGACTCCCCCTCCCCCATTACTCAGGGCCCTGTTACTAGGCACAGTGTGTTTCCTTGAAACTCTGCCCCTGACAACAAGGGAAGATAGTACATCCTTCATATTATTGAATGGCAGAGCAGACTCAAAGGACCTAATCCTGCTCCTGTTTCTTCTGTTCTTATGTACTTGCACCCCCAAATCTCTTTGACCTAATTGTAATCCATTTGCCATAGTTCTGCCCATTCACGTTATCTACCAATATCTCAATATCTTCCATCTATGCTGCTGACAAAACCACCAATCTTTGTGCCATCAGAAAACTTTGATATGTGGCTTCTATCTCATCACCTAAGTTGTTAATAAATACAATGAATCATTGAGACCGCAATACAGATCTTTGCACAAGACCACTGCTGGTCGAGTATATTTTATCAGTAAATCCGAAAATCGAACACATCCAAAAACCCAACTTCTTTTGAATCTCATTGACCTTTTGCACGACCTGAGCTGACATAATCCAAGCAAACACCAACCTCGCTGACTACACCCGATCGATCTTTAGTGTGGAAAGTCTAGTTTGTCCGTACTGTTTACCTTGCGATTTTGGGCGTGAACTTGTCAAAAAAGACCATCCGATACCCTTAAGGATAGCAATGAGAAAAGGAAAAGGCGGCATAATTCGTTATCAATTGCGAAGAAAGTAGAGTTGCTGCAGAATTTACCATGGTGCACCTGTGAGGCAATTGAGTGAGGGGTATGGAGTGGGTATCACCACCATATAAAGAACCAGAAAGGCCAATTGTTGAAATTTTATATTGAAAGTGATTCACAAAAGTTAATAAATAATAGGAAAATTTTGCAAACGTCGAAAAATGATAAACATAATTGTGTTATGATGGAGCGGATTCAGCAGCGCAGGAATGAAAGATTTCCACCAACTGGCCCATTGATCATGCAGCAAGCTAAGATATACAATGCAGACCTGCGGCTTGAACGTGCATGTGAATACGTGACAGGTAGTTTGCAGATATTCAGGAAGCATCACAGTATCAGTTTTTGAAAGTTTGTGGTGATAAATCATCTGCAGCCCTGACACTGCTGAAAGTTTTATTGATGAGTCTGGTATTAACTGAATATAAATAAGAAGAGTTTTCTATGCTAATTCCAGACGAAAGCCAATCGCTTGAACAAATGGACAGTGCTGATGAAACAAATCTATTCTGGCAGTACATAATTCGCTTATTGTCACAAGTAGGCTTCAATGAAGTTACTGTGAAAAGCCCCTAGTCACAACATTCCGGCGACTGTTCGGGGAGGCCAGTACATCCCTAGGAAAGAGCTAGCAAAGGCTGAGGAGAGTACACAAACACGTTTAAGGATGCTATATTGACTGTCCTTGGCTGTGCTAATGTGGCTGGTACACACAAATGGAAATTGGCTGTAATCGGGAAGAGCAAATTTCCCAGGAGCTTCAAGGATATTCAGACATTGCCTGTTCACTATTCTGTCACTGAGATAGCCAGGGGAACCAGGGACATGTTCTGATTCATTTCACAACCATTTTGTTGCACAAGCATGAATTCATTTTCGGGTAGCTGGACTTGAAGAAAACTGTGCAATCATGCTGCTCCTAGACAATTGTTCAGCACATTCCCCTGCTGAACTCATGTTTTTGCTGTTTACTTTCCCCCAGCGTAATGTCATTAATTCAGGGCATTCTTCGGTCCATGGAATGCAGATATAAAGACTCCTTCATAAATAGTATGCCAGGTTCTGTGAACACAGGCCTAGAGGATGGTAAACTTCCAAAAGGTGTTTACAGTTAAGGGTGCCATTTACACATCTACTAATGCCTAGTGTCTTGTTGATATAAACATCTTGACCAACGGCTGAGACTACCTTAGGTCCACAACAATGTTCACTGAAGACAAAATTTGGCAAAGACTTTGAAGGTTTTCCTGAAAAAAGGAAATAATCTGGTAAGCCAGCTCCTTGATTAAAAGGTTTTTCAATGAAATGTGTAAATACACTGGAGGCCGAGGCTATCGAGAAAGTGTTTAACGCTGATAACAATGTTTCCATCATTCTTCCTTTAACTGATAGGAAGATTGAGGAAGTGATGTTACATCAAGATCAATTTAATCAAAACAGTGATGGCGAGGATGAACACAGTGAATGCGGTAAAGAAAGTGCCTATAGTCGATATTATTAAGATGTGTTGATAGATGCACTCAAACAACGTACATTTATAAGTGGGCAAGAAATGATTTCAGTCCATAAAATAAAAGACAAACTTATGAAACAAAAAACAATGTTGATGAGGCAGATGAAGCTGAAAACAATTAAGAATGCCTCCCATCAGAGTACATTGATACTCTGAACCCTCTCCCACAAGCAGGATCGCAGATGGTGCCACGGTGGGAAGCTATTGCCCTCTATTAATCAATAATACATCTTACTTTTCTAGCCATTTTATTCAATCTAGACTATTGCTAACCTAGGCTTAGGTTATTGGAATGTAAATAGGCCTGGTCCACATGCAGTATCTGAAAACTAATTATCTGAAACCTGAAACACGAGTGGAGCTGAGGATTTCATATAACGGATAGTAGTAATATCATGTCAGTAAGAACAATATCCCTACTCCTTGTCTCCTGCTGCTTACCCATTTTCCTAACCAGGCTTATAATTTACCTTTCATTCCATAAAGTTTGCCTAAGAGTATCTCATGAGGTGCTTTATCAGATGCCTTCTCAAAATTCATATATGCAGAATCAATACACATTCCCTGCCCTTTAGCCACCTCTTCAAAAAAATCATTCAAGTTTGTTGGAATTGAATTACTCTTTACAAACCCAGTTCCAAATTCTCTTACTTACGTTTTGACCACTTCATGAGCTGCCACATGAACACTTTCATTTACTGAACACAATGATGGATTCACCTACTAGCATTTCAACTAAAATAATGATGATGCTAGTGGCTCGCTTTCTATAGAAACAATACAATGCAGAAACCTCAGCCTCATTGACATACTTTTTATGATTAAGCACTAAACTTTATCAACAGTTTCTTATTGACATGCCTCCACTTAGTGCCAAGGTCTGATTTTCCACCTCCTAACTTCAATCTATGCTAGATAGTTAGAATGCAACCAGAGTGAGGGGTATATGTGAAGTGACTTATTACTCCATTTCAGTATGAGGCTCATAGCCCCTCCTTTTAAACCAAGGTTCTGAGGTGGACCTGTTAGTGGTTGCATCTCTTCTCAGCCTCGCAATACCAGTGCTGCCCAGGCATTGAGGCGCTAAAGGGAGAGAACACAGTTATGTGAGCCTTAGAGATGGTAGTACCTTGCAAGCTGATTAGTTCTCATCACTGGGCATGTTGGGCTTCTAGTCAACAAGCGGCCAGATTGTAATAAGACTGCTGAAACCCTGAATAATGATTGTTTGTGATGCTGTGAAGCAACTGGAGACAGCTATCTTGAATCTGTCGCCCTAGGCCTCAATTAGCATTATGCTCTGGATGAAGAGAGATTAAACATGGCCTGTTTACAATGGAGTTAAGAAGCTGTAATCAAGTTTTAAAATGTTATGCATCACATGAACCTCCCCTAACCTTTTCATTGATTTGTATATTCACTTCATCTTTTCTTCAGGTGTTTATTTAGCTGCCCCTGAAAGGCATCAATGCTATTCACCTCAACTATTTCATGAGGCAGCAAGTTGCACATTCTAACCACTCATGAATTCTTTATTGGATTTATCAGTTACAATATTATCTTAAACTAGTTCCGGTCTTCCCGGCATCATCTTCCAAACTATCCATCCCATCAAACTCCTTCATAATTATTAAGACACCCTGCCTTCTCTGAATAAGACAAAAAAAGCCAAGGAAAGACTCAAACTTACATATTGCTTTATATGACCACTGGATGTCTCAAAGCACTTCAAAGACAATAATGTACTTTGCAGTGGAGCTACTGATGTAATGTCGCCACTTCACACGCTGCAAACTCCCAAAAACAGCAATATGACAATGACCAGTTAAGCAGTTTTTGTGACATTGATTGAGAAGTAAGTATTGGCCAGGGGACCAGGAATAACTCCTCTGCTCTTCTTTGACATAATGTCAGGGAATCTCATTCAGGCAGGTGGTGTCTCAGTGTAATGAACAGTAAGAGTTTCAATAGATATTTAAATAAGAAAAAAGTTAGCAAAGTGAGCATTGGAACTATAGAAAGTGCAACTGGGAAATTGATAATGGAAAGTATGGCTACTAAGGATGAATGAAACAAGTATTTTGCATCTGTCTTCACTGTAGAGGACACAAATAACATCCCAGAAATAGCTGTAAATCAGGAAATAGTAGGGAGGGAGGAACTCAGTAAAATTACAATCACTAGGGAAGTGGTATCGAGTAAGTTGTTGGTCTGCTGGCTGACAAATCCCTGGTTCTAATGAATTTCACTCGAAAATCTTGAAAAAATTGGCGAATGAGACAGTTGAAGCTTTGGGTTTATTTTTCAAAATTCCTTAGATTCGGGGGTGGTTCCATTAGGTTGGAAGATAGCAAATGTAACTCCTTTATTCAAAAAGGGAGGGAGACAAAAAGTGGGAAACTATAGGTCAGTTATCCTCACATCTGTCATAGGGAACATGTTAGATGTCATTATTAAAGATGTTACAGCAGGGCACTTGGAAAAATTCATGGCAATCAGGCAAAGTCAACATGGTTTTGTGAAAGAGAAATCATGTTTAACCACTTAACCAGTTTTTGATGGAGTCACATGTGCTGTGGATAAAGGGGAACCAGTGGATGTACTGTATTTAGATTTCCAGAAGGAAATTGATAAGATGCCACATCAAAGGTTATTGTGGAAAATAAAAGCTCATGATGTAGGGGGCAACATATTGGCATGGTAGAAGTTTGGCTAGCTGAGAGGAAACAAAAAGTTGGCATAAATGAGTCTTTTTCTGGTTGGCAGGATGTGACAAGTGGTGTACCACAGCAGTCATTGCTGTAGCCTCAACCTTTTACAATGTATATAAATGACCTGGATTAAGGAGGAAGGTATGGCTGCTAAATTTACTGATGGCACAAAGCACGGTAGCACAATGGTTAGCACTGTTGCTTCACAGCGCCAGGGTCATAGATTTCATAGAATTTACAGTGCAGAAGGAGGCCATTCGGCCCATCGAGTCTGCACCGGCTCTTTGAAAGAGCACCCTATCCAAGCCCACACCTCCACCCTATCCCCATAACCCAGTAACCCCACCCAACACTAAGGGCAATTTTGGACACTTAAGGGCAATTTATCATGGCCAATCCACCTAACCTGCACATCTTTGGACTGTGGGCGGAAACCCGAGCACCCGGAGAAAACCCACGCAGACACGGGGAGAACGTGCAGACTCCACACAGACAGTGACCTAAGCCGGGAATCGAACCTGGGACCCTGGAGCTGTGAAGCAATTGTGCTAACCACTATGCTGCCATCCCAGGTTCTGTTCCCAGCTTGGGTCACTGTCTGGGCGGAGTCTGCACGTTCTTCCTGTGTCTGTGTGGGTTTCCTCCAGGTGCTCCGGTTTCCCCCCACAAGTCTTGCTAGGTGAATTGGACATTCTGAATTCTCCCTCTGTGAACCCGAACAGGCACTGGAGTGTGGCGACTAGGGGATTTTCACAGTAACTTCATTGCAGTGTTAATGTAAGCCTACTTGTGACAATAATAATGATTATTATAATTGAATGTTTTAACTTATTGTGAAAGAAATTGATTACAAAAGTAGGATTATGCTTCAGTTGTACAGGCCATTGGTGAGACCACATCTGGAGTATTGTGTACAATATTCATAGAATTATAGAGTCATAGCATCACTGCAGTGCAGAAGGAGGCCATTCGGCCCATCGAGCCCCCACTGGCAATCTGAACGAACACTCTACCTCAGCCAGCTTCTCAGCCCACCCAGCTATATCCCAATAAGCTAACCTGCAAGTCCCTGGACGCTGAGGGGAAACTTAGCCTGACCAATCCACCTAACTGAGGTGGAGTAATCTCCTCATTTAAGGAAAGACGTAAATGTGTTAGAAGTAGTTCAGAGAAGGTTTGCTAGACTAATACCAGGAATAAGCAGGTTGCCTTATGAGCAAAGGTTGGAGAGGTTAGGTTTGTAACCATCTCAAAGATCATAGAATCCCTAGAGTGCAGAAGGAGGCCATTCGGCCCATTGATCCTACACCAATCCACCATAAGAGCACCCTACCCAGGCCTACACCCCCGCCCTATCCCCGGAACCTATCTATTAGAGTTTAGAAGAGTATGAGGCGAGGACTTCCGGGTGCGGCGATGACCAGCTGAGTCGCACGTTTCGGCAGCTCCCGGTGAAACGGACTTTTGGGCTCTTGATAGGAGCCCCAACGGCAATTTTGACGGCTAAAAACACTGTGCGGTAAACCAGAAGGGAATCCCCCCTGGATACGGATGAAAAAAGGAGGAGAAAGTGGCCGGATTGCAGTGGATCCTTCAGAACAGCGGCAAGGAAGGCAAGCAAAAACCAAGATGGCGTCGGAAGGTGGCAGTTTAACATGGGGCCCTGAACAACAAGAGTTCTTGAAATGCTGTGTGGAAGAGCTCAAAAAGGAAATGAAGAAAGAGCTGTTGGCCCCGATACTACAGGCGATCGAAGGGCTAAAGGATGACCAAAAGACCCAGGAGCGGGAGCTTCGGGTCGTGAAGGCAAAGGCAGCCGAGAATGAGGACGACATACAGGGTCTGGTGGTGAAGACGGAGACGCATGAGGCACATCAGAAACGATGTGTGGAAAGGTTGGAGGCACTGGAGAACAACGCAAGGAGGAACAACCTGAGGATTCTTGGTCTTCCTGAAGGTGCGGAGGGAGCGGACGTCGGGGCATATGTGAGCACGATGCTGCACTCGTTAATGGGAGCGGAGGCCCCGGCGGGTCCGTTGGAGGTGGAGGGAGCATACCGAGTGATGGCGCGAGGACCGAGAGCAAGAGAAATTCCCAGAGCCATAGTGGTGAGATTCCTCCGTTTTAAGGATAGAGAAATGGTCCTTAGATGGGCAAAGAAAACTCGGAGCAGTAAATGGGAGAACGCGGTGATCCGCGTTTATCAAGACTGGAGTGCGGAGGTGGCGAGAAGGAGGGCGAGCTTTAATCGGGCCAAGGCGGTGCTTCATAAAAAGAAGATAAAATTTGGAATGCTGCAACCGGCAAGACTGTGGGTCACATATCGAGGGAGGCACCACTACTTTGAGACGGCGGATGAAGCGTGGACTTTTATTGTGGAAGAAAAACTGGAATGAGCGGGTTATTAAAAAGAACGTTTGAACAAAGTGGTGGGGCGAATGTGGGGGGCGAAGAGGGGGGCTAAAAAGGGGGGAAAGAGGAGTTTTATGTACTAATCCTGCGATGTGGTAACTTTTCTCTCTTCCACAGGTGGTGATGGGGGGAGGAGGGGATGTGGAGGAGATGGGGCGTTGGCCATTGGGGGCGGGGCCAAGGGAGAAGCGCGGGCTTGGTTCCCGCGCTATGATAATCATGGCGGGAATAGAGAAGCAGGAAGGAGGGAGCGTCGCACGGTGCGAGCCGAGGTCACGGGGGGAAGCCGAGGTCGGCCAGAGTTTGCTGACTTCTGGGAGCAACATGGGGGGAGTAATTACGCTAGCGGGGGATCTAGCGGGGGGGGGTGGGAGGGGGGAATTACTGGGTTGCTGCTGCTGGGGAGAGGGGGGAGCTGGTATGGGAGGGGATGGGCGGGGGGGCACCGCCTGGGGGAGATACAGCTGCGTGGGAACCGGGTGAGGAGCTGGAAAAAGGGGATGGCTAATCGACAAGGGGGGGGGGGGGGGGGGGGGGGTAGGAAGCCCCCCAACCCGGCTGATCACGTGGAACGTGAGAGGGCTGAACGGGCCGATAAAGAGGGCACGGGTACTCGCACACCTTAAGAAACTTAAGGCAGATGTGGTTATGTTACAGGAAACGCACTTGAAACTGATAGACCAGGTTAGGCTACGCAAAGGATGGGTGGGGCAGGTGTTCCATTCGGGGCTAGATGCGAAAACAGAGGGGTGGCTATATTAGTGGGGAAGCGGGTAATGTTCGAGGCAAAGGCTATAGTGGCGGATAGCGGGGGCAGATACATGATGGTGTGTGGCAAACTACAGGGGGAGACAGTGGTTTTGGTAAACGTATATGCCCCGAACTGGGATGATGCCAATTTTATGAGGCGGATGCTAGGACGCATTCCGGACCTAGAGATGGGAAGGCTGATAATGGGGGGAGATTTTAATACGGTGTTGGAACCAGGGCTGGATAGGTCGAAGTCCAGGACTGGAAGGAGGCCGGCAACAGCCAAGGTACTTAAAGATTTTATGGAGCAGATGGGAGGTGTAGACCCGTGGAGATTTAGCAGACCTAGGAGTAAGGAGTTCTCGTTTTTCTCCTATGTCCATAAAGTCTACTCGCGAATAGACTTTTTTGTGCTGGGAAGGGCGTTGATCCCGAAGGTGAAGGGAACGGAGTATACGGCTATAGCCATTTCGGATCACGCTCCACACTGGGTAGACTTGGAGATAGGGGAGGAAACAGGAGGGCGCCCACCCTGGAGAATGGACATGGGACTAATGGGACTAATGAGGGGGTGTGTCTAAGGGTGAGTGGGTGCATTGAAAAGTACTTGGAACTCAATGATAATGGGGAGGTCCAGGTGGGAGTGGTCTGGGAGGCGCTGAAGGCGGTGGTTAGAGGGGAGCTGATATCAATAAGGGCACATAAAGGGAAGCAGGAGAGTAAGGAACAGGAGCGGTTGCTGCAAGAACTTTTGAGGGTGGACAGACAATATGCGGAAGCACCGGAGGAGGGACTGTACAGGGAAAGGCAAAGGCTACATGTAGAATTTGACTTGCTGACTACGGGCACTGCAGAGGCACAATGGAGGAAGGCACAGGGTGTACAGTACGAATATGGGGAGAAGGCGAGCAGGTTGCTGGCACACCAATTGAGGAAAAGGGGAGCAGCGAGGGAAATAGGGGGAGTGAGAGATGAGGAAGGAGAGATGGAGCGGGGAGCGGAGAGAGTGAATGGAGTGTTCAAGACATTTTATAAAAAATTATATGAAGCTCAACCCCCGGATGGGAGGGAGAGAATGATGGGCTTCTTGGATCGGCTGGAATTTCCCAAGGTGGAAGAGCAGGAAAGGGTGGGACTGGGAGCACAGATCAAGGTAGAAGAAGTGGTGAAAGGAATTAGGAGCATGCAGGCGGGAACGGCCCCGGGACCGGATGGATTCCCAGTCGAATTCTATAGAAAATATGTGGACTTGCTCGCCCCGGTATTGACGAGGACCTTTAATGAGGCAAAGGAAAGGGGACAACTGCCCCCGACTATGTCTGAAGCAACGATATCGCTTCTCTTAAAGAAGGAAAAGGACCCGCTACAATGCGGGTCCTATAGACCTATTTCCCTCCTAAATGTAGATGCCAAGATCCTGGCCAAGGTAATGACAATGAGAATAGAGGAATGTGTCCCGGGGGTGGTCCACGAGGACCAAACTGGGTTTGTGAAGGGGAGACAGCTGAACACGAATATACGGAGGCTGTTTGGGGTAACGATGATGGCCCCACCAGAGGGGGAAACGGAGATAGTAGTGGCGATGGATGCCGAGAAAGCATTTGATAGAGTGAGTGGGATTATTTGTGGGAGGTGTTGAGGAGATTTGGTTTTGGAGAGGGGTATGTTAGATGGGTGCAGCTGTTGTATAGGGCCCCGATGGCGAGTGTGGTCACGAATGGACGGGGATCTGCATATTTTCGGCTCCATAGAGGGACAAGGCAGGGATGCCCTCTGTCCCCATTATTGTTTGCACTGGCGATTGAGCCCCTGGCGATAGCGTTGAGGGGTTCCAAGAAGTGGAGGGGAGTACTTAGAGGAGGAGAAGAACACCGGGTATCTTTATATGCGGACGATTTGCTACTATACGTGGCAGACCCGGCGGAGGGGATGCCAGAAATAATGCGGATACTTGGGGAGTTTGGGGATTTTTCAGGGTATAAATTGAACATGGGTAAAAGTGAGTTGTTTGTGGTGCATCCAGGGGAGCAGAGTAGAGAAATAGAGGACCTACCGTTGAGGAAGGTAACAAGGGACTTTCGTTACCTGGGGATCCAGATAGCCAAGAATTGGGGCACATTGCATAGGTTAAATTTAACGCGGTTGGTGGAACAAATGGAGGAGGATTTCAAGAGATGGTATATGGTATCCCTGTCACTGGCAGGGAGGGTGCAGGCGGTTAAGATGGTGGTCCTCCCGAGATTCCTCTTTGTGTTTCAGTGCCTCCCGGTGGTGATCACGAAGGCTTTTTTAAAAAGGATTGAAAAGAGCATCATGGGTTTTGTGTGGGCCGGGAAGACCCCGAGAGTGAGGAAGGGATTCTTACAGCGTAGCAGGGATAGGGGGGGGCTGGCACTACCGAGCCTAAGTGAGTATTATTGGGCCGCTAATATTTCAATGGTGAGTAAGTGGATGGGAGAGGAGGAGGGAGCGGCGTGGAAGAGATTAGAGAGGACGTCCTGTAGGGGGACTAGCCTACAGGCTATGGTGACAGCCCCATTGCCGTTCTCACCGAGGAACTACACCACAACCCGGTGGTGGTGGCTACACTGAAGATTTGTTTACAGTGGAGACGGCATAGGGGAAAGACTGGAGCCTTGGGGGGGGTCCCCGATAAGAAACAACCATAGGTTTGCCCCGGGGGGAATGGATGGGGGATATGGAATGTGGCAAAGAGCAGGAATAACGCAACTGAAAGATCTGTTTGTGGATGGGAAGTTCGCGAGTCTGGGAGCGCTGGCCGAGAAATATGGGTTGCCCCAAGGGAATGTATTCAGGTATATGCAACTGAGGGCTTTTGCGAGGCAACAGGTGAGGGAATTCCCGCAGCTCCCGACACAAGAGGTGCAGGACAGAGTGATCTCAAAGACATGGGTGGGGGATGGTAAGGTGTCAGATATATATAGGGAAATGAGGGACGAAGGGGAGACTATGGTAGATGAACTAAAAGGCAAATGGGAAGAAGAGCTGGGGGAGGAGATCGAGGAGGGGCTGTGGGCAGATGCCCTAAGCAGGGTAAACTCGTCGTCCTCGTGTGCCAGGCTAAGCCTGATTCAGTTTAAGGTATTACACAGGGCGCATATGACTGGAGCACGGCTCAGTAAATTTTTTGGGGTGGAGGATAGGTGTGCGAGGTGCTCGAGAAGCCCAGCGAATCATACCCATATGTTTTGGTCATGCCCGGCACTACAGGGGTTTTGGATGGGGGTGACAAAGGTGCTTTCAAAAGTAGTGGGAGTCCGGGTCGAACCAAGCTGGGGGTTGGCTATATTTGGGGTTGCACAAGAGCCGGGAGTGCAGGAGGCGAGAGAGGCCGATGTTTTGGCCTTTGTGTCCCTAGTAGCCCGGCGCAGGATATTGTTAATGTGGAAAGAAGCCAAGCCCCCGGGGGTGGAGACCTGGATAAATTACATGGCAGGGTTTATAAAGCTAGAGCGGATTAAGTTCGTTCTAAGGGGGTCGGCTCAAGGGTTCACCAGGCGGTGGCAACCGTTCGTCGAATACCTCGCAGAAAGATAGATGGAATGGAAAAAAGAAGGCAGCAACAGCAGCCCAGGATCGGGGGGGGGGGGGGGGGGGGGTGGGGGGGGAGGAGGAACCAGAAGGACTCTCAGGGTTGTTAATACATACTGTATAATATGTATAGGTCGTTGCGACAGATAATTATATATTGGACTGTTAAATTATATTTTTGCAGAGTTACTTGTGATAAGGCAGTTGCCAATTAGGGTTAGTTTTCATTTTTGTTATTTATTATTTATTCATTTTTTGTTTATAAAATAGGTCATTGTTATTTGTGTTGTTATAATATTGTGTAAAGGATGCACAATGTACTGTGTTGGTTGACCAAAAATTTTCAATAAAATATTTATTAAAAAAAAAGAAGAGTATGCGGCGACATGATTGAAACCTTTAAGTTCCTAGGTGTTGACAGGGTGGATGACGAGGGGATGCTTCCTCTTGTCAGAGAATCTAGAACAGTGAACACTTTTTAAAAATAAGGGGTCGCTCATTTAAGACAGATTCTGAAAAAAATTCTCTCACGGGGTCGTGAGTCTCTGGAACTCTTTTCCTTAAAAGGCAGTGAAAGCAGAGTCTTTGGATATTTTTTAAGGCTGAGCTAGATAGATTGCTTATTAACATGAGGGTGAAATGTTATCAAGAGTAAGCATTAATGTGGGACTGAGGTTACAATCAGATCAGCAGTGAGCTTATTGAATGGGCATAGCAGGCTCGAGGGTCCAAGTGCCTACTCCTGCTCCTAATCTTCGTATGTTTAACATCTCATCCAAAAGATGACAACTCCAATTGTGAAGCATTCTCTCTGTACCAGGTGGTCAGCCTTGATTCTTGTGCTCAAGCCCTGAAGTGTGAGAAAAATCCTGAGACGAAGGTAAGAATTCTACCAACGCAGCCACCTATTCATAGTTCTGACCTCTCAGTTCTCATGTCATTCAAGTAAATCCGTCCTTGCACCTTCTCCATTGCCTTAATATCCTCTTTGTATAATAGAGACCATAACTGTACACAGTATTCTAAGTCAGATCTAACTAAAGTTCTGGGGTAAGATGCTAAAGGAAGGAAAAGTATAAATTACAGAGACTGTCATAATTTTCCAATCCCCCTTCGATGCCAGAGAACTGGAGAATTGCAAATATTACACTCTTGTTCAAAATTAAAAGGATTGCAATGTTCCACGCAAAGTAATTTCCTGTAGTTAACACTAGAGGACAGTCTTGCCAACATGGTAAAACTAGAAAATGCTGAGAGATCACATAGCCTGAGAACGGAGAACTCTTAGAGCAATGAGTGTATTGGTTGCAAATCACTCTGCAAATCTAAGTGTTTCC
This sequence comes from Scyliorhinus torazame, assembly GCF_047496885.1. Classification (NCBI taxonomy): domain Eukaryota; kingdom Metazoa; phylum Chordata; class Chondrichthyes; order Carcharhiniformes; family Scyliorhinidae; genus Scyliorhinus; species Scyliorhinus torazame. The sequence goes on along the minus strand of NC_092713.1, from coordinate 295,929,514 downwards.
ATTATGTCCATTTTTATTTTCAAATTTCCAGCATCTGCGATTGATTTTTTTCTTTTTCTTTTTTCTTGTTGTAGTCTAATCTTATTAAATCAAAGATTCTTAATACTCTAGATGAAGGCCAAATTTTCCTGTATGTTGAATCAAGCAATTTAATTAAAGCAGCACGGTGGCATTTTTAAACAGTTTGAATAAAGAGACTTCAAACAAAGATTAATCTATAAGTGTACTGCAACACATAGTGTGGGATTATTATGCAAGTCTAATTGAGGGCTTTATTAGGCATGAGTTTCAGAAATGATTCAGTTTGTATCAATTAAGGACTTTATTATAAACTTGGGCTGTATTTGCCTTGAGGTGCATTGATTTACCCAGTCCTAAATTTGCAGTTGAGTCTGACTTCTAGCAGCAGGATTTTCCATTTTGTGTTCGGCTCCTGACCCGCACAACATCAGAAGCAGGAACCCGGCATCGATTTTTCCTGGATTGGCCAATTAGGGGCCAGGATGAGTGCTTACTGTCCAATCATGTATGGCAGATGGGCTCTTAAAGCTCGAGGGCCAACAGGGAGCTCTCCAGCAGTGAGCAGAGTTACAGCCCTCAGTTTTACATGAGACAATCCGGTTACCAGCTGCTCTGCCCCCTCCCTAGTACCGAACACCTGTAGGCAGGTAACTGTCCCTCCTCCACACAAAGGGCCGGGAATTGTGATTGTGACGGGAAAATTCCACATCTGTCCAGCTCAATTTCCACTGTCACATTGGGGGCCAAAAACCTGTCATTAGTTTAAAATGTGCTTCATAATGACCAGAGGAAAGACCAAGCACAAGGAGAATGTGGAAGTAACAAGGGGACTGATCTTATGCATTTAGATATTTCAAAATCAATTTGGATTTTTTTTTTTTAATTCTTTGATGGGATATAGGTATCACAAAACCAATATTTGCAGCCCATCGTTCAATTTCCTTTGAAGGTTGCCATGAGTCAACCACACTGTTGCGGCTCTGGCATCACCAGGTAAGGGTGGAAGATTCCCTTCCCTAAAGGACGTTAATGAACCTGATGGCATTTTGCAATAGTCAATTGTTATTTCATGGTCACTATTACTGAGACCAGCTTTCAGTTCCCGATTTTCTTAACTAATTGAATTTCAATTCCACCATTTGCTATGGTGGGATTTGAACCTATGTCCCTGGAGAATTAGCCTGGGCCTCTGGATTACTATGCTGCTGCTCTCCCCTAAATGTACCACATTATTAATTGTGACGATCTTTTATGGATAATATTCAGTAAATGCGGCATTCTTTTTGTCTGAACACAGTTAAGCATTAGTGTGGGTGGAGAAATGTTATTGACAAAGTTTCTCCTGTCCTCACCTCGTTTTGCTGTGCACAACCTTTTAATTGGGGTTGCTAGACATCAGGCAGAAGTGAAGTCCTTGGTTTCAACTTAATTCTGCAGCACTAAGGTCAGTGGTCAAACCTCTACCACCATTGCGGCTGATGTCAAATAACTTGATGTCATATTTGACCCCAAGTTGAGAATTCAATTAAATATCAATGCTGATTCTAAGACGGCCTATTTTTACGTCTATTGTATCGCCTGACTTCACCCCAACCTCAGCTGATCTGTTGCTGAAACCCTCATCTTTTATTGTCTCTAGACTTGACCCATTCCAATACTTTCATGACCTACTTCCTATGTTCTAGCCTCCCTAAACTTGAGGTCATCCAAAATTGTGCTACCTGTGTCCTAACTCGCACCAAGCCCGGTTCACTCATCACCCGAGTGCTCACCGAGCTACATTATCTCCTGTTTAAACAATGCCGTGGTTTTAAAATTCTCACCCTTGTTTTCAAACCTCTCCATGGCCTTTGCCGCTCCCTATCTTTGCTATTTCTCCCCACTATATAGGTGCATAGGACTTCCATTCCATAAAACTTAGGAGCAGAGGCAGACCATTGAACCCTATGAGCCTGCTCCACCATTCAGTAAGATCCTGGCTGATCTGGTTGTGGCTCCAACTTGACTTCTCATATCCCTTGACTCCCTTGTCAACCCAAAATCTATCCAATTCAGCCGAGATTAAATTCAATGACCATGAATCCACTCCTTTCTGGGAAGTACATTCCACACGCTAGCAACTCTTTGAGAGAAAAAATGTTCTTCATCTTCATCTTAAACAGTAAACCTCCTGTTCTAAAACTATGTCCCGTGGTTCAAGTCTCTCCCACAAGTGGAAACATCATCCCATTATTTACCCTTTCAAATATGTTTCAAAACTCCAACTTTTTCAACCTTTTTCCAAAGGACATGTTATATGTTATATATTACAAATATGGTTCAATACGCCAACCTGTTCAAGCTTTCTCCACACAATAAGCCCCACATCCCAGCAATGAGTCAGGTGAACCTTCTCTGAACTGCCCCAAGTGCAATTATATCTTTTCTCAAATGAGGAGTCCAAAACCTGCACACAGTATTCTAGAGGTGGTCCCACCAAGGCCCTGAACAGCTGCAGTAGAACTTCCCTGCATATTGTACTCCATTTCCCTTGCAATAAATGCCAACATACCATTTGCTTTCCTAATCACTTGCTGTACCTGCAGGCTTACCTTTTGCGATTCATGTACCAGGGCACCCAGGTAGCTCTGTACCAGCACGTTCTGTAATCTCTCTTTGTTTAAATAATATGCTGCTTTTCTATTCTTCCCGCCAAAGTGGGCAAGCTCACATTTTCCCACATTATCCTACTTGCATCCCTCAGAGATGTCTGCACTCCTTTGATTCTTGTCTCTTGAGTATCCCCGATTTTAATCACTACACCATTTGTGTCCTTCCTTCAGCTCCTAGCCCTTAAGCTCTAGAATTCCCTCCATAAAGTTTGCCACTTCTTTTCTCCTACAAGACACTCTGTACACTTCCATCACAGGGACTGCAGCAGTTCAAGAAGGCAGCTCATCACCACCTTCTCAAGGGAAATTAGGGATGGGCAATATATGCTAGCCTAGCCAGTGATGCCCACATCCCATTAATGAATTTTTTTAAAAAAAACTCTTTGACCAATTTTTTAGACATCTGCCCTAGTATATTGTTGGTTGACTCTGTGGCAAATTTTGCTTTCTAATGCTCTTGGGAAGTGTATGTTAGCACTCCTGTATGAGACTGTGAGGAAAAACTACTAAACTACAGGAGTGATAACATTGACCAAAAGATATATTTTATATTAGAGCAAACTTTAATTTAAACACAGAATTTATCACATTAACAGCAGAGTAATGGTTTTCCAATTGACAGTTAAAACAGTTATTAAATAAAAAGAAAAAACTTTAACTCACTATCTACACCTGCTACTGTATATTCCAATTAATCAACCCAATACAGTTCAAATGCCACTTATAAATAAAGTTATCAACCAGGGACACTTGGTTTTTTGTGCAGACTTTTGCAGTGAAACCTTTTCAAGAACAACCCGAAAGTCCTTCTATCTTGTCAGACCAAAATCCTATGACAAACTGCAAACTACAGACAGACCTGGCTCCTCCCATTAATTACATAATCTGTATCTCAAGAATAAGGCTGTCTCCAGTCTCCTCCCACTGGCAGCATGGTGGCACAGTGGATAGTACTGCTGCCTCACAGTGCCAGGGACCCGGGTTCAATTCCGACCTTGGGTAACTGTCTGGAGTTTGCACTTTCTCCCCATGTCTGCATGGGTTTCCTCTGGGTAATCCGGTTTCCACAGTCCAAAGATGTGCAGATGAGATGGATTGGCCATGGTCAATTGCCCCTTAGTGTCCAAAAGGTTAGGTTAGGTGGGGTTACTGGGTTAAAGGGATAGGGTGGGGGCCTGACCCTAGGTACCCATTCAGAGGGTCGGTGCAGACTCGATGGGCCGAATGGCCTCCTTCACTGAAGTGATTCTATGTAATTCTATGAAGCTGTCCTTTGCCCTGCTTAGCTAGGATTAAACACTATCCCTCATAAATTATCTATACCTCAAAATCAAAGCAATGTTCTATTAGTCATCTCTCTGTAAAATGGTGAAAAACAATGATTACTTCACCTTCACAACCCCTAAATAATAGTGCCTGCATGTATCTGAACCCAGGATTTTTGATAACATTACTACGATAAAATATAATTTTTAACAATATCCTACAGTCATCACACATGCCATATTTATTACATTAAAGTTGCAATGCAAATGCAAGTTATTGTTGTTGTTAACATTGACGAGGGAACAAACTTAAGACCTCCATTGTCTGTTTGACGCGCACTGTCCAAATCTTACTGAAACATCGCTGTATTGTCCTCATAGCTCACCTTCCCACCCAACTTTGTATCATCTGCAAATTTGCCGATAATACATTTAGTTCCCTCGTCCAAATCATTAATATATAATGTGAACAGTTGGGGTCGTAGCACAGATCCCTGCAGTAATGTACTCCACTAGTCACTGCCTGCCAATCAGAAAAAGACCCATTTATTCCAACTTTTTGCTTCCTGTCTGCTAACCAGCTTTCTATCCATCTCCAGACATTTCCCGCAACCCCATGCGCTTTAACTTTACACAGTAATGTGCTATGTGAGATTTTGTCGAAAGCTTTCTGAAAGTCTAAATAAACTACACCCGCCAATTTGTAGTGTCCCAGAGTCCATGAAGGAAATGAAAACACCAGGGCACTAAATTGCATGTGGTTCACATTTCCGTTGGGGGCGCGATTCAGTAAGGGGGTCAGGACATGCAAATGGGCCAGCACTCTGCTGGCGTGAGTTCCGAGCAATTTGCGGCCCAGCAGGAGTTCTAACCACTGGGCGACAAAGTTCGTGGTACAAAGACTGGCAGCTGCAGCTGTTTTTAAGCACTTAGCACACACTCGCTGCAGCCACCAAGGTGGCTCAGAGAAGACCTGACCCCCGAATTCAGGAGACTGAAGCGAACGCAGGCTCCATGCCAGTGAGTAGCGGGGAGAGACCCTCTTCCCCAGCAAGGACCGCATCCTCAAGCTTGCCCTCCTTGGAGGTGTTGGCAGAGGCAGTCAGAGCTGCCAGCCTCACCAGGAGGAGACAGCTGGTGATCAAGAGGGTAGGGGGTCACTGGTGTGGCCTCCGTCCTGAAAGCCACGCCCATCTCCTTGATGCAATAGCTGGACAATGAGGGTATCCAGAGGGATGGCCTGGGTGGGCTCCCATATGACCAGAGGCCTTCTGAGCATTCAAAGTACACAGGCAGCATTCAGCCAGGAGCTTCTGACCAGCACTAAATGGTGCATTTAAAATTCAGATTGCAGCAATGGTGGTCTGAGCTAGGCCACACTGATCCCAAGGGGAAATTCCAACTCCACAAATACAGCATCAGGTTGCTCCTTGCTACTGCTCCAGGTCCGGGCAGCCACCCCCCAGCCCAGGAAGCCCGACACGGTGCCCAGTCCCCGTTTATAAATACTTGCAGCAATTTGCTCCTGCGAGATTTATGCCTGAGAGGGGTGGAACACTGCATAAGGGCATGAAGTCTCCAACCTGCTAATCACATTTAAATGCAAACAAATGCCGGCTTTGTAAGCCCCTGCCGGCGCAGTGCGCAAACCTCATTTTTGCCACTGGTGAGGTATCTCGCGATTGCATGGCACCCAAACCGGTGCGAACCTCGATTTTTGCCGGACACCAGATTCTCCGACTGATCGCAATTCGCATTTCCGTCATCGCGAGGTGCAGAATCCAGCCCTATGTTCTCCCACCGGAGCTGAATCTTGTGGAATTCATTTTCCCGCCAGGAGCAGCGTTCAGACCAAATTCAGGTCAGGCAAATGTAAGTGATACCCTGCCCCGCTGGCATCTGATTCTCTGGGCCCGGGATTCACATTAAAGTTCCTGACAAACTGGATCTGCTTAGAAATGCTCCACTCAGCACACATTCTCATTCCAGCCAAGAAGACAACTGTAAGAAGACATGCTCCCCCACTGTCGGGAATCCGAGCGGCAGAATGTTGGATGCCATCAAGAAGAGGAGGGACGCCCTCTTCCCCAGGGTGGGGCAGAGACTGAAGACAAGCCTCCTAAACAGTGCCTGGGAGGAGAGAGCAGAGGCTGCTAGTGCTGCCAGCATGACAAGGAGCACTGGCATGCAATGCCGCAAGAAGATGAATTACCTCCTTAGGGCAGCTCAGGTGAGTCACCAGCTCTGTGCCCCTGGCATGACTCCCGTCCCTCACTCTTCACATGAGTCTCCAAACTCCTAGAGGCCAACGACTACCCCATCTCCCTCATCTCTCTGACAACCCATCCTCCACAAAACCCCAACATATCTATTGCCATCCTTGGCCAGGGTTTTGCACTCAGATGCCACCAGCTACAAACTCCCCCGTAGTACTCCATGCGTCACATTAGGTCCCAATGATATCGTGGCCCATAATAGGCAAAAGCATCAGAAGATGAGAGAGGGAATCCCTGACTTTCAGGTCCAGACCCCAGCTGAGGAGAGGGCCTTCCAGGATGCCGGTGAGGCTGGAAAGAGGGCAGTGGTGGTGATGGAGTCGGCATGCAACGAACAAGTTAGAGGCGAATGCTACACTGATGTCCCTTTATCCCACAGACCAGTCCTTCCCAAGATCTCAGTCCATAGTCTAGATTCTCTGATTTTGAGGATATGTTTTACGACAGAAGAAATGGCATAAAATGACCACCGATCTTCCGTTTGGCTGGGGGCTAGCATCAAGGCAGCATAGAGCACCCGGCTCCAGCTGCTGGTACGGCCCGGAGAATTGCCGGGTCCGTGGCCGCACATGTGCACAGCGGCGGCGGCCTGCAGCGGCCGCCCCGTGCAACATGGCGCCGGCCACTCGCGGACCCGGCCTGCGAAATAGTGCCCCCCCCTTTGGCATGCCCGCTTGCCCTGGACCACCCGCAACAGGTCCCCAGCCCCTGGCAAAGTCCTTCCTGCCTGCAGATCGGCCCTCCCCCAACTGGCGGTGCTGGACTGAGTCTGCAGCTGCCGGGGCAGCACGGTGGCGCAGTGGGTAGCACTGCAGACTAACGGCGCCGAGGTCCCAGGTTCGATCCCGGCTCTGGGTCACAGTGCGCGTGGAGTTTTCACATTCTCCCTGTGTTTGCGTGGGTTTGGAAAAATGAATTGGGTATTCTAAAATTTTTTTTTTAAAGGGTCTGCAGCCGCCATGCCGGGTTCCCGACGGATGAGACCACACGCGACCGATGCCGTCGAGAACCTGGCCGGTCGGGGGTGGAGCTTCAGGGAGTGGACCTCAGCCAATGTCCTGAGGCCGTCGATACGGCACGCGGAGTACTCTCCGAGTATGCCACTTTGGAGGGGGGGGCCCATTGTGAAAGTGGCGCCGTCCCCGATTCGGTCGTGAACGGGGATTCTCCGGCCGATCGCCAAACCCGATTGCATCCCGGAGAATCCCGCCCCATTTCTTTTGTCTTGCAGGATCACCATCAGACCAGGCCGGGGCCTGGGGTTCCTGCCCCTCCTGCCAGATCCCCAGCACCACTTTGGGGATGGATGTTTTTACATTGTTGTCACCTGCACCATCCATCATCGTAGAGAATATCATCTTGGTGGAAAATGGTAGTTATGAGGCTCCTGGGTCACCTTCTGCTATGCACAACACTCATGCTGCAGCACATCAGGTGGAGGCAGGGACTCCTGAGGGAATGGGTGGTCGGAGGGCTGCCCAGTCCCAGGAAATAGTGGTCGATGAGACATGTTCGCACTTCTGTAAAAATGATCCCATCTTGGTGCAGATGCAGACGCAGAGCCAGAATCAACAAGAAAGGGATGTCATCAACCTTCGAGCGCCTGCAAGCCCAGCTGGAAGAGTCCAACAGCCTTCAGGTGCTTGAGATGCTGCCGACAATGTATGGCACCCAGGCCAACACTGAAAGGCTGGCATCTGCGGTAGAAGGCCTGGGGCAATAAATCAGAGCCACGTGTCAGGATGTCCAAGGCTTGGGGCACACTGCGCTGTCCATGGCTGAGGCGCAGGACAGAGTTGCCAAGTCAGAGGCGGATATGTCCCGGGCACAGATGGACATTACAGCGGCACTCCAGAGCTTGGCCTAATCACAAAGGGCCATGGTTGAGGGCATCGTGAGCAGGCAGGCACTGACTGACCTTAGCCTGTCACAGAGGAACATGACTGAGGTGATAAGGGGCATGGTTCACTCACTGAGGAAAATGACCCAGCCTCAGTGCGCCATGGCTGAGAGCATCAACAGCATGGTTCAGATCAGGACTGGCAGCACCAGGTGATGGTGGCGCCTCCGGAGTTCACTCAGCTCCGTCCCATGGAGTAGCCCGTGAGCCAGAGAGCATCCAGAGGGAGGTGGAAGTGATGGGGCCCTTGCCAGCGGCTCCCACAGGGGAAGTGCTGGGCTCAGTGTAGTGTGTCTGCTGGGGGGAGGGGGTGTGGAGGTTGGGGCAGTACATGGCCCCCATGACACATGAACGTCCCACATGGTGACACCCTCAGCGAGACGTGGCAGGGCATCGAGGGGCCCGTGATAAGAATTTGCCAGTAAACATGCAGGGATTACCCAGGCGGACAGTGGAATGTCATGGCAGAAGTCAGATTCTGGCAAACAATGAGGAGCACCAGAGCTCATCAGCAGCGAGTGGTCATCATCATCCATCCCGTGGACAAGACCTGCTGACACTGCTGACCCAGGACCAACACCCGAAGGTGATACTGGTATGGCCCTTGGAAGGATGAGAGGGTGCTGCGTAGTGGGAAGGAATGTAAGGCTAGGGAGAAGGTGGAGTGTAGGGCTGAGTGTACGGAAGGGGTGAGAGGCTCTGGGAAAGAGGGCATCGTGTGAGGGGAGGGGGAATAGGGGAATAAAGCTGGTGGGGGGAAGTTGGGACTGGGCTGCAGAGCTGCCGGGGGCCAGTCCCCTAGTTGGTAAATCGGACGTTGGTGAGGTGGTTCCATGCGCGGCGACCCTGGAACATACATTGGGTGGTCAACACCCAGTGTCTAACCCATTAATCGCAGTCATACCCATGCAAATGACCGGTGCGGGGCGTGAACCTCATTACTGCCGCCAGTGGCGGACCAGAGTATCACATCTGAATCGGTGCAATTTTCTCCACACAACATTTTCCACCCAAAACCGATTCTCGCTGCCGGTGAATCCAGCCCAATATGTGGTGGAGGTATCCAATCTACATTGCTGCTGCCGAATGTGTTGAAATTACAGAAAAGTCTTCGGAATTTGTGATATGTCCTTAAGCATCCACAGAGGCAACATTTTCCTCTGGGTCATATAATTGATGCGCAAGGTGCTGAATTATCCTTCGGGGTGGAGGTGGGGCCAGAGGCCGGCACACTTTGCCATAACAGCTGGCTTGCTGGTTTACCAGCATGTTCCTGCATTCAGTCTATTTTCAGAGAGGTCTCTTCAAGGATGGATTGACGCTTAACCACCCGCTAGAGGTGGTAGTCATTTTCTTATTCTTTCACGAGATGTGAGCGTCACTGGTTAGGTAAACATTTTTATTGTCCTTCCCTAATTGTCCTTGAGAAGCTAGTGGTGAGCTGCCTTCTAGAACCACTGCAGTCCAGTGGTGTAGATACACCCACAGTGCTGTTGGGGAAGAAGTTCCAGGATTTTGAGCCAGACACAGTGAAGGAATGGCGATATAGTTCCCAATCAGAATGGTATGAGGCTCAGAGGGAATTTGCAGGTCATGGTGTTCGAAGGCATCTGTTGCCTTTGTCCTTCTAGATAATAGAGGTTGTGTGTTTGGAAAGTACTGTTAAAGGAGCCTTGGTAAGTGGAAACAGTGCATCCGCTAGATAGAGTGAAGTGCTGCTACTGTGCATCAGTGGTGGAGTGAGGGGATGTTGAAGGTGGTGGATGGGGTACCAATTAAGTAGACAGCTTTGTCCTGGATGGTATTGAATATTTGAGCAGCATTCATCCAGACAAGTGGAGTGTATTCCATCACACCCCTGGATGTAATTCCTAGCCTCTGATCTGCTCTTGTAGCCAAAGTATTTATGTTATAGATAGAATTTACAGTGCAGAAGGAGGCCATTCGGCCCATCGAGTCTGCACCGGCCCTTTGGAAAGAGCACCCCACTTAAAGCCCACACCTCCATCCCTTCCCTGCAACCCCACCCAACCCTATTGGACATTAAGGGAAATCTAGCATGGTCAATCCACCTAACCTTCACATCTTGGGACTGCGGGAGGAAACTGGAGCACCCGGAGGAAACCCACACAGACACTGGGAGAATGTGCAAACTCCGCACAAACAGTGACCCAAGCCGGGGATCGAACCTGGGACCCTGGAGCTGTGAAGCGACAGTGCTGACCACTGTGCTACCATGCTGCCCTATATGGCTGGTCCAGCTCAGTTTCTGGTCAATGTTTTTAAAAAAATAAGTTTAGAGTACCCAATTATTTTTTTTCCCAATTAAGGGGCAATTTAGCGTGGCCCAATCCACCTAACCTGTACATCTTTGGGTTGTGGGGGTGAAACCCACGCAGACACGGGGCGAATGTGCAAACTCCACACGGACAGTGACCCAGGGCCAGGATTCAAAACCGGGTCCTCAGTGCCAGAATCCCAGTGCTAACCACTGGGCCACGTCCACCCTCGTTTCTGGTCAATGTTAACGGGCAGGATGTTGATAGTGGGGTGACACTATTCAAGGAACAGTGGTTGGATTCTTTCCTGTTAGAGATGGCTATTTCCTGGCACTTCTGTGACGTGGATATTATCTGCCACAGATCAACTCAAGCTGAAATGTTGTTCAGGTCTTGCTGCATTTCAGCATGAATGCTTCAGTCTATTGAAGTACCCACAGAGGTATCATCAGGTACTGCCTGGAATCTTCCTGCCCGCTCCCCATAAGCCTTGATTCATTGAGCCCAAATATCTGCCCATCCCAACATTGAATGTACAATGATAGTAGCATCCACAGCCTTGTAGGGTAGAGAATTCCGAAGACTTTGAATGAAGACATTTCTCCTATCCCAGCCCTAAATGGTCGCCCCTACTCTTAGGACTATATTCCCAAATTCTGGACTCCCCAACCAAAGGAATCAGCCTCACAGCATCAAACCTCTCAAGCCCTTGAAGAATTTTACATATTTCAATGAGAATATTTTATGTTATTCTAAACCTCAGCGAATATAAACCCATTCTTCGTAATCTTTGTTCATTGGAAACTTCCCGCCCCTCCAGTCTAGTGAGCCTTCATTGCATCTCCTAGGTAAACTACTTTGGTAAGAATAGAGCTGAAAGAAAATGGGCCTCTTTTTACTCAAATAGAGAAGGATAACGGAAGACATGAAATAACTCTTTAAAATTATGAAGAATAAGTGAGAAAAATGATTTTCACTGGTCAGTGAGTCAGTAATTGGAAGGTGTAAATCTAGGTTCATCAGATAGTAGGTTAGGAGAATTCTATTTCATACAGAAGGATGGGTGGCACAGTGGCACAGCGCCAGGGACCCAGATTCAATTCCAGCCTTGGGTAACTATCTGCGTGGAGTTTGCACGTTCTCCCCGTGTATGCGTGGGTTTCCTCTGGGTGCTTCGGTTTCGTCCCACAGTTCAAAGTTCTGCAGGAGGTGGATTGGCCGCACACAATTGCCCTTTAGTGTCCAAAAGGTTAGGTGGCTTTACGGACGTAGTGCAGGGGAGAGGGACTAGCTAGGGTGCTCTTTCGGAGGATCAGTGCAGACTCAATGGGCCTGTAGAGATTCTATGATTGTTGGGACATGGAAACCCCTACTAGAAACAATGTCCAAAGTCAATACATAATCATTTGTAAAATCAAAGCAAAAAAATAAATCTTTATGAATTATAAGGAAATGAGGTGGATACTGGGATTAAGGAGCCATTACACATGCATCAATTACCCCGCAAAGCCCAGTGACCTACTGGGAACCCGAGAAACCATTGAGAGCGTCAGCACTACTGACTCAGAATTACCACCAAAAGAACAATGGATCAGTCGAGGTTGGACTACTTTATTGAGACAGAGTCTGGATTATTACTGAATAGGGAACTGGATAGATCTATGAAAATAAAGGATATTAAAGATTATGCCTCCCCTCTCCCGCCTGCCAATAGGGATCAATCCTTCTTTGCATGGTTCCCTTGACTGGACCCAAACTTTCTACTCAAAGGCATGACCTGACCTAGAACACAACACAGCTTCAGCATGATTCGCTCAGTTATAAGCCTAGTTCCCCCCCCCCCCCCCCTTCTCTTTGTTTAAAGCCAAATAACTTTAAAAAGGCTTTACACAGCCTGAAGTAATGACATGTTGACATGTTGGAGCGACAGCAGATGGCATCTCCTCAAGCTTGTGTCAGAATGTACAAGTGTGTGAGGTCCTTACAAGGGGACTGTTCTGCTTTTGTCAAATATTGTTGAATGGCATCAAGGTCCGGCCCTGCAGAAGAGCCAAGGTTAATTGCTCAGGATGCAACTCCACAGACAGGCAACAAACAGCCTCTGGTTCCTCACCCAAAGTGATCATTGTTCATTGCAAGTCTAAAAAACAAGTGCTGACTGGTGGGTTAATTGATTGTGGAGTTCATCAATCCTGAGTCTGATCCTGTCTGCCCCAGTACGCATGACTGAATAATGATTAAGAGTATGAATGCAAGCAGGGTGCCCAGTTATTCAAGATAACAGGTACCAAGGTGTCATTTGGATAAGGGTACTCGCAGGGCGGGAGTGGGACAGGATTAATAAAACTGGTAAAAATCTAATTTTGCGTTAACTAAAAGGAATATCAATTTTTATGGCATGAAAATTCCATTAATAATTGTTTGCATTGATTTTTTGCTCATCCCCAAATGGAATATTCCAAAAACATTATGAAACTTTATCTAATTTCAACATAACTTATGTATATTCAGAACGTCAATTCATCTTCACTCCAATATTCTTGTCACTGCTCTGAAAGTGTTGATGATTATAAGAGAAGGCCACATTAATTCTGAACTGAGATGAATTGTTTTCACCTGTCTTTGTTCTCTTCTCTCGCTTATTGCAGTCAGGTTTGTCCAGTCTGAAATTAATCAAATGACCTTTCCTCAGGAAATTAACCAAACTCCTATGTGGAATTTGAATGAAATGTAACAAATTAAATCTGCCGCAAGCTGGTTGTTCAGAATGGCATGAGACATATAAAGAAAAGTCAATTTATATATTGTGCGTTATCGGTGTCACAATCCTGCAAGATTGTGATTTTAAGAGGATGGGGTTATGGTTCCTTTCAACTCCGACGTTGGGGAAGGTAGGGTGGATTTTCTCATAGAAGGATCTGTGGCGGGGAAAAAAAGAGATGACCATTGAATTATTGCTATAGTTGCTAACTTACATAATTGCTGTGATAGTTTAGCATGATTGACTGTATTCGGAGTTCTGTCACAAGGAAGTTGAAGGCACTTACATTGCAAAATAATTATGGACAAGGAAGGGCATCATCCTTCTGTTGAAGCAGCTCATTGTTCCTGAGACAGTCCAGGGTGTTGTCTTCACTGATCTGTTTTGAAAGTCCATTTCAAAAGTTGATCACTCTCTGTGAAAAGAGCTTCCTATCATTAGTCCCAAATTTACTTTATTAATTATTTGACATAAATTGTTATAAATTGGGTTATAAATTGGAATGTGTTGTGCTTGTTTTCTGAGCAGGCACAAATTGTACCAATTTAGCAGTAGGACAGTCCAGGCTCAATCTTTTGATCGCATCTGTCCCACACTAAATTTGAGGGAATAAAGTAGGCATCTAGGATGAATGTTACATCCCTTAAATATTGCTGAAAAGAGAGACATGTTGCTGAAGCCTTTAATTTTTCACTCATCAAGAAAAATGCAAGAATGCCAAATTTCAAACAATCTCAAAAATGTATACGAGAGGAGAAGAATGCTGCTGAATGGTTGGTAAGTTAATTCTGACTGGCAAAGGAGTTGCCATGGCAAAAGCAACAGGTAATTCATAAAAGGGCGCCAGGCTTGAGCAGGGCATAATCAGAGGCATGGGGAGCCTATAGTTCCCCATTGCTTTCTCCATGGCAATGTCTCGGCCAATCAGAATTCATGTACCAACCAGTCAGCACCCTCTTTTCTAGAGCCGTGAACACAGCCCAGTCCATCACATGACTCCGCCGCCCATCCACTGACTCTGTGTACACTTCCCGCTGCCTTGGGAAAGCAGGCTGCATAATCAAATACCCCTCCCACCCGAGTTACTCTCTCTTCCAACTTCTTCCATCGGGCAGGAGACACCAAAGTCTGAGAACTGTTGTTACCAGACTCCTAAATGACTCTCTTATGGACTGAACTAATCTCTTCACGCATCTTCTCTACTGAGTAGTACTACACTCCGTATGCTCACCTGTTGCCTGTGCCTATGTATTTACATTGTGTATTTATGTTTGTCCTATGTTTATTTTCATGTATGGCATGATCTATCTGGACTGTATGCAGAACAATACTTTTCTCTGTACCTCGGTACATGTGACAATAAAACAAATCCAAACCCAAGTTGTTCTGATTGTTCGAAATGTTGGCATTCTTGTGTTTGTCCTAATGAGTGCAAGAGCTTCAGGAGCATGTCTTTCTTTTCAGCAATATTCAAGTTCTGTGCTACCAAACAACTGTTTCCCTTTAATAGGTAAATTAAGAGTGTGACATCTGTTAAAGGACCCCATCTAGATCACACCATTCCTGCAGATACCACCCATCCTACCCTCCTATCCCCATTAGCAATAGTCTGCTCCAGTTCAGGCTCCTGGTATGTAAACAAAATCCATTACCGGCCAGGCAGATAGTCCGTCTTTGATGTCTTCACTCAGGTGAGCAATGTAGGAGAGGTAAAGAATATTATCAGCCCTAGGTTTACTGATGAGATGTGATATAATTCACTGCCTAGTCCAACAGGCTCAGATCAAGATCAACCCCTTCACCACTTGATCTACTGTCACAATTTAAAGTGATACAAGGAATATTGTCCATTTCCATTTTATGAGCTATCTTTACACCTCTAGAAGATCAACTGACACATTTTGTTTCCCAAGCTGTGTGACAAACTCTGATACTTACCTTAATCGGTAAACTCTGATACTTACCTTAATCGGTAGTCAGAGATCGTCCATTCAGGGGCCAGGAACTACAGTTCCCAGTGGGCCTTGGGCCTCCTCCGTATGCACCGAGTAAGAGATGGCCACACAGAAACAATTCATTGGTTTCACAAAAGCACTGGGGAGGAAAAGGGGCGCACATGTCCAGTTAGTGGTTTTACGTTCTTTAGGCTGCAAACATGTGCAGAAGTAAAGAAAGAGAAAAAAAATGAAATGACATGAAAAGTACATCAGGTGACCTGGAAAGGGCACCATTAGAGAGTATCATGTGAGGGTACCTTTAAGACATGGATGTCTAAGCAATGTACCTTTAAGAAAACAGTGATGTCAGAGAGTGGGTGGAGCTGAGGTCAGGTCAGCCATTTTGCAGTTTTTAGTTTTGCAGTTTGGAGGAAAACAGCTGGGTCTGTGTCTGTGTTTTGCAGTGAGCTGGATCTCTGCCATGAAAGACTATCTCTGGATCATTTGGGTGATTTAAACTCATAATTGTAAAGCCTTTAACCTGATGTGATACTGTTTAAAGGTGTTAAGTCTCTTGGAAGTTTGAAGGAAGATTTTAAGGAGTTATTTACTGTTGCAATATTTTCTGAGTTATCTTTGAAGTAAGGGGTGTTAAGAGATCCAATGTTTATTTAAGATGTTAAGTTGAGTTCATGGAATAAACATTGTTTTGTGTTTAAAAACCCACATGTCCACAATTGTAATTCCATCCTAGGGGAACAAGCCGTGTGCTAGGAAAAGCAACAAATACATTAAAGGGAGAGGTTGGTTGAACTCGATGAAACATTTTGGGTCTCTGAAAACGCCTCGCCCATAACAATTGGGGGCTCGAAGGGAATAAAAGTCTATCCATTGGATTGGCTTTTGTAAGCTTAAAGACAGTGAAGGATTGTTGCTTTTACGGTGTGGTATTTTAGTTTAAGTGGGGAGAGTGTTGTGAACAATGGCTCTTTCAGAGGCTCAGACGTTTTTGGGGGTGGAGAATGTCACACGTAGTACTTTACGGACAGAAACGAAAAGCAGACTGTTAGATTTGGCAAGAACATTGCAGTTAACATTACCTGACAAAATGCAAAAAGTTGAGGTAATTATGGCGGTGGTTAAGCATTTAAAGTTGCCTGAGATAGAGTTTGACTTATTGGAAATGGCAAAAATTGAGTTGCAAATTAAACAAATGGAACATGAGAAAGAATTAAAGCGGCTTGAATACGAGAGTGAGAGAGAGGAAAAAGGAAGAGAAGGAGAGAGAGAGGAAAAAGAAAGAGAGAGAGAGGAAAAATCGGATATATCCCCTCTAAGTACTGCCGTGATGTTCTCCCTAATCAAAAACGCCACTCCCCCTCCTCTCTTACCTCCTGTTCTATCCTTTCTATAGCATCTGTACCCCGGAACATTGAGCTGCCAGTCCTGCCCCTCCCTTAGCCATGTTTCAGTCATAGCTATAATATCCCAGTCCCATGTGCCCATCCATGCCCTGAGTTCATCCGCTTTGCCCGTCAGGCCCCTTGCATTGAAATAAATGCAGTTTAATGTAGACTTTCCTTGCTCTCTGCCCTGCTTTCTCTGGTCATGCTTTACACACTCTCCCTTCCTGCCTTTTGTTTCCATCCCCACTGACTTCCTACATCGGTTCCCATCTCCCTGCCACATTAGTTTAAACCCTCCCCAATTGCACTAGCAAACACGCCCCCGAAAACATTGGTTCCGGTCCCACCCAGATGCAGACCGTCCGATTTGTACAGGTCCCACCTCCCCAAAGAACCGGTCCCAATGTCCCAGGAATTTGAAACTCTCCCTCTTGCACCATCATTAGGGGTGATCTTATAGAGGTCTATAAAATAATGAGGGGCATAGATAAGGTAGATAGTCAACATCTTTTCCCAAAGGTAGGGGAGTCTAAAACTAGAGGGCATAGGTTTAAGGTGAGAGTGGAGAGTTTCAGAAGGGCCCAGAGGGGCAATTTCTTCACTCAGAGGGTAGTGAGTGTCTGGAATGGGCTGCCAGAGGTAGTAGTAGAGGCGGGTACAATTGTGTCTTTTAAAAAGCATTTAGATAGTTACATGGGTAAGATTGGTATAGAGGGTTATGGGCCAAGTGCGGGCAACTGGGACTAGCTTAATGGTAAAAACTGGGCAGCATGGACTGGTTGGGCCGAAGGGCCTGTTTCCATGCTGTAAACTTCTATGATTCTATAAAAAGAAAAGGAGAGAGAAGAAAGGAGAAAAGAAAGAATAGCCCTAGCAGAACAAAAAGAAAAAGAAAGGGAGATACAGATCAGGGAAAAAGATAAAGAGAGGGAGTTTGAACTTCAGAAAATGGCCATGAAACATGACAATCAGTTAAAATTGGCAGACGTAAAGGGAAACATACAGTTGGATGATAGTGATGAGGATAGTGAGAAAGAGCGTCATAGTCGAAGGCTTGGTGGGAATCTATTTAAATATGTCCAAGCATTGCCAAGGTATGATGAGAAGGAAGTGGAAGCCTTTTTCATTTCATTTGAGAAGGTAGCTAAACAAATGAAATGGCCACAGGACATGCGGGTGTTACTGATTCAAACAAAGCTGGTAGTTAGAGCTGGTGAAGTGTTTGCATCACTACCGGAGGAGGTATCTGGAACGTATGAGGAGGTGAAGAAATCCACCTTAAGTGCATATGAGCTAGTGCCTGAAGCTTACAGATAAAGGTTTAGAAATTGAAGGAAACAATTTGGTCAAACATACATGGAGTTTGAACGGCTCAAATAGAGTAATTTTGATAGGTGGCTAAAGGCTTTGAAAATAGACCAAATGTATGAAGCTCTCAGAGAAATTATACTTTTGGAGGAGTTTAAAAATTCAATTTCTGACGTAGTGAGAACTCATGTGGAAGAACAGAGGGTTAAAACTGCGAGATTAGCAGCGGAAAAGGCAGATGATTATGAATTAGTTCATAAATCAAAGATTGGTTTCCGACATCAGTTTCAGCCGGTGAGGGATAGAAACTGGGGACATGAGAAATACTCAAGTGGTAAAGGTAAAGGTGATCTGATGGGAGACAATAAAGAGAGTGTACCTCAGGTTAAAAAAGAAATCCAGGAGGGTAGATAAGAAATGAAAAGTTTTAGATGTTTTCACTGTAATAAACTAGGCCATGTAAAGTCACAGTGTTGGTGGTTGAAGAAAAGCACTGGGAAGGCTGATGTGGTAAAACAGAATAAGACAGTGGGGTTTGTTAGAGTGGTAAAGGAAAGCCCAAGGGAAGCGAAGGAGGTGCAAACGATTGTCCAGCCTGTTCAAGAAGTAATTGTTAAGAAGGTGCCAGATGTATTTAAACAATTTACTTATGTGGGTAAAGTTTACTCATGTGTATCAGGAGGAGCAGGTAAAGAAGTTACAATTTTAAGAGATACAGGTGCTAGTCAATCTTTAATGGTAAAAGATGAGGAATTATGTAGTTTGGGAAGAATGTTGCCAGAAAAGGTGGTGATATGTGGAATTCAGGGTATAAGGTAAGGTTGGAAAGTCTGGTGAAGTAGTAGTAGGAGTAATAGATAAACTATCTTGTCCAGGAATACAGTTTATCTTGGGTAATGATATAGCTGGATCGCAGGTGGGAGTGATGCCTACTGTGGTTGATAAGCCATTGGAAAATCAGACAACTGAAGGGTTGAAGAACAAATATCCTGGGATTTTTCCGGATTGTGTAGTAACAAGGTCGCAAAGTCACAGGTTAAATCGAGGAGAAATCAAAGAGTGAAGATGAAGTGGAAGTGCAATTATCAGAAACGGTTTTTGATCAGATGGTTGAAAATTAACAAGAACAGGTGGAGGATGAGGCGGATATTTTTAGTTCAGGAAAATTGGCGGAGATACAACAGAAAGATGTAGAAATAAAATGGATATATCAGAAAGCATATACGGAAGAGGGATCTGAGAGTATACCAGAGTGTTATTACCGTAAAAATGATTTATTGATGAGAAAATGGAGACCTGTTCATATGCAGGCGGATGAAAAGTGGGCAGAAGTTCATCAAGTAGTATTGCCAGTAGGGTATAGAAAGGAGGTGTTGCGAGTTGCACAAGAGGTACCAGTGGGAGGTCATTTGGGAATAAGGAAAACTCAAGCTAAAATCCAGAAACATTTTTATTGGCCTGGACTACATAAAGATGTAGTTAAATTTTGTCAATCATGTCACACATGTCAAGTGATAGGGAAACCTCAAGCAGTGATAAAACCAGCGCCCTTAATACCCATTCTAGCATTTGAGGAACCTTTTACAAGGGTCCTAATCGATTGTGTAGGACCGCTTCCTAAAACAAAAAGTGGCAATCAATATCTTTTGACTATAATGGATGTGTCTACTAGGTTTCCAGAGGCTATTCCAGTACGTAATATTACAGCTAAAAGGATTGTGGAGGAGTTACTTAAATTCTTTCATGAACTACCCACAGAAATTCAATCGGATCAAGGAACAAATCTTACTTCAAAGTTATTCAAAGAAGTTATGGATATCTTAGGAATAAAACAATTTAAATCAACTGCGCACCATCCAGAATCGCAGGGAGCATTAGAAAGGTGGCATCAGACATTAAAGACAATGTTGAGGGCGTATTGTCAAGATTATCCAGAGGATTGGGATAAAGGAATTCCATTCATATTGTTTGCAATTAGGGATGCACCTAATGAGTCTCCCAAATTTAGTCCTTTTGAACTAATCTTTGGTCATGAGGTAAGAGGACCACTTAAATTAATTAAGGAAAAATTGGTGGGTGAGAAATTGGAAATTACACTATTGGATTACGTGTCAAATTTTAGGGAACGATTAAATAGAGCAGGTGAATTGGCTCGACAACATTTGAAAGTTGCACAAAATGTGATGAAACGGGCAGCGGACAAGAAATCCAAAGTTCGTAGTTTTGTCAGTGGGGATAAAGTTTTAGTGTTGTTACCTGTGGTAGGTCAGCCTTTAAAAGCTAGGTTTTGTGGACCGTATCAGATTGAAAGGAAATTAAGTGAGGTGAATTATGTGGTAAAAACACCAGATAGAAGGAAGACTCACCGAGTGTGTCATGTGAATATGCCTAAAAGGTACTTTGAAAAGGAAGGAGAGAAAAAGGAGGTTTTAATGATTCTAACTCAAAGCAATGAACCAAATCCAGATGACTGTGAATTTGACATACCTCAAATTAAATTGGAAAATGAGGATGTTCTTAAAAATTGGGATGGATTGTTAAGTTACCTTCCAGAGAAAAAACGAACTGACCTGAAAGAGTTATTGATATCACATGGGCAAGTTTGTAGAGATAAATTGGGAAGTACTAAAATGGCTATACATGATGTAGATGTGGGAAATGCTGTTCCTATCAAACAACATCCATCTAGACTTAATCCTTTAAAATTGGCACAGGTTAACAGAGAGATTGAGAGTATGCTGAAGAATGGCATAATTGAAGTGGGTTGCAGCCAATGGAGCTCACCCATAGTGATGGTACCTAGACCAGATGGTACCCAACAGTTGTGTGTGGACTATAGAAAGGTGAATGCAGTTACAAGAACGGACTCTTATCCTGTCCCACCATTGAAGGATTGCATGGAGAAAGTGGGACAATCTGCTTTTATTTCCAACTTCCAGACATGGAAAGAACATTTAAAACATCGTATGGAGTTCTTCGATCGACTTCAGGTGGCAGGTTTGGTGATGAACCTAGCCGAAAGTGAATTTTGAGAAGCCCGAGTCACTTTCCTTGCGGAGTTTCCATTATCTTCAAGACGAAGGGAAATAATGCGATTTCTTAGCATGAATGAATTTGATCGAACAGTTGTGCAAAGGTTTTGTGGCGTGATTACTCCACTGATGGATATGCTGAAGAAACGTTAAAAAGTTCAATGGACAGCGGACTTTCAACAGGCATTTGACTGCCTGAAAGCTGTGGTAACCAATGTTCCTGTATTGGAGAATTGCAAGGGACTCTGTGGTCAGATTGAATAAAGTATCTGATTCCAAAGAGAAATGCCGAGGAGTAGAGGAATGGATGGATCGTGCAGAGACTTTGCTCAAAGAGACTGTCAATCGATAAGGAACAAAGAAAAATGGACTATATTATTATACCTGTTTGCCTGTGTTGTTTTTTTTTTAAAAACGAAAAGGTATATTTACTGTGTACATTTCTTAGTGGATGGTGCAAAAGTGAAAAATGAAACCACCTTGAAGTTGATGGTTTATTTATTTTTTCTTGGGGGGAGGTGTCATGTGAGAGTACTTTTAAGACATGGATGTTTAAGCAATGTACCTTTAAGAAAACAGTGATGTCAGAGAGTGGGTGGAGCTGAGCTCAATTCAGCCATTTTTACAGTTTGGTTTTGCAGTTTAAAAAGTGCCTGGCTGTTTTTTCTGAGAGCAGCTCAAAAAGTGCCTGGCTGGTTTTGCTGAGAGCAGTTTAAAAGTAGAAAGCCAGTTTGAGACAGCAGCTTGAGAAGTTCTGGTTTGCTGTGATCTGCTTGAAGGGAGAAAGCCAGGTTTGAGAAAGCAGCTTGGGTGTGTCTGTGTGTTTCTAGAGAGTTTGCAGGAAAAAAGCAAGGTGCTGGAGCTAAAGTCAACCAAGCTAATATATCTCTGCCATTCTACAGAAAATATATAGATCCTTTCACCTGATGTGATACTGTTCAAAGGTGTTAAGTCTCTTGGAAGTTTGAAGGAACATTTTAAGGAGTTATTTACTGTTGCAATATTTTCTGAGTTATCTTTGAAGTAAGGGGTGTTAAGAGATCCAATGTTTATTTAAGATGTTAAGTTGAGTTCATGGAATAAACAGTGTTTTGTGTTTAAAAACCCACATGTCCATAATTGTAATCCCACACCTAGGGAGAAAGCCGTGTGCTAGGAAAAGCAACAAATACATTAAAGGGAGAGGTTGGTTGAACTCCATGATACATTTTGGGGTTCTGAAAACACCTCGCCCATAACAAGAGTCTCAACGAACAAGACATGGGGAGGGGGACAGGGAGAGGTCCCAAACTAAGAATAAGGTTCCAAATGAGGGAGTGGGGCAGAAACAGATCCTAGCTGAGGAACAAGGGCAGAGGTGGGAAACTGATCCTATTAAGTCAAGTTGAGAGAATGAAGCCGGGGTAAAGGGTCCAAGTTAAAGAAAAAGCAGCGGGGAGCAGACCTGAAGAAAAGTGGGTTTGAGAGAAGCCCAGTAGACCTAAGGAGGCAGCGACAATAGGTGACTTCTTACTGTGGACCTTTGGAGCAGCCGTGTAATGCTTCAGGTGGCCGAAGATCTGAAAGTCTGCTTGGAAGGTGGAGCCTGAGTGTATGTCTAGATCCAGGAGAAATTAATCTCAAAAAGCAAGATTGAAAGTTTGGGGGTGAATCCTGGTTTGAATCCACCCCAAGTGAGTGTGCTGTGTGGGAGAGAATTCCCAGGTGAGTTTCAAACATGGAAATGGAAACCCTTGTGAGAAAGACAGAGTTTCAGTGAGACCCGTTGCCTCAAGGTGTGACAAGCATCTGGGTGGATTTTGTTAGTAATCTATAGAATCTACTTTGGTCGCATCAGCCATTACTTTGGAGTGTGGTGTGTCTCACCAGTTTATCAATTGATTCACATATACTGCACATTTACCCTGAATATCAGAGTATAAAATACATCTGGTAAATTGTTTATCTTTCCAGATTTGTGAGTGTCCATAAACCTATAGCTGGGGTGATGCAATAGTGGATATTTGAATCATTTTCTTGCGTTTATAAGTCTTTCCAACCTTTTTGTCTGGTGTAATATAGCTCATTTTTTGTTCTTTAATTAATGTTTTATTATTTTGTTGAAGTTCATCAGCATACTCCTGTAAATTTGTACAGTAACTTTCCTCCACAGGTTGTAAAACAAAATAAATGTTTGGATCTATCAAGCCAGGTTTCACTCTGGGATATGACTTGCCCAGTATTAATATCAACTGGATTGTAACATCTGGAAACCCAGATATCCCCAGTTTCTTTTCAAACAACTCAAATGTTTTTGACATTGGGAATCAACTATGCAATTCTTCTCTTCTTCTGGTAGTTGAATATCTTTTGCTTCGCCATTGCAGAAACTGGGCACTATCCTTAAGGTATGGCCTGAGCACTGTATGTTTGATCGTAACTTAATTCCTTTAGTTTCTATTGTTTTGGTTGTGTAGCAATATCATCTGAAAACAGAATATTGGGTTCCACATATCTCCTGACAAGACTTAGCTCTAGTTCATTGCCACCTTTCTTTAACTTTCCATTATCTCTGATTTGTCATGCTACTTGTCTGGTACTCCATATTGAGTGCGCAGAAATTTCCTCCAACCACATATTGGGAAGAGAGAAGCCATTGTCTTTGGTCCCTGCCATGGCTGTCGTTTCTATCCCTGTGAACTGTCAGACCATTCACAACATTGGTGGTGCGTTTGGCCCTAAGATGAGTTTCCAATCACAAGTTCATTCCATCACCAAGAACAATGAATTCCACGTCTGTAACATTGTCCGTCTCCGACCTCACCTTAGATGCTGAACCTCTCACCCATCCAATTTTTACCCCTAGACTTGACTATGCCGGTTTACCTCTTCCACCTTATACAAGCTTGTGTCCATCTAAAACTCTGCTGCCCATATTCAAACTCACACTAAATCACATTCACCCGTCACCTCCTGTTTTTGCTGAGCCACGTTGGATCCCAGTCCGATGATACCTCAATTTTAAAATCTTTTATTTCAAATCCCTCCATGGCTTTGCCCCTCCCTTTCTCTCTAACATCTACCAGCCCTACTAAGCCTCCGAGATCTCTGCACTGCTCGATGGCTTTTTGTGTGTCCCTAAATTTGATCACTTATTGGGGTGGCACGTGGCGCAGTGTTTAACACAGGGACTGCAGCGCTGAGGACCCGGGTTTGAATCCCGGTCCTGGGTCACTGTTCGTGTGGAGTTTGCACATTCTCCCCGTGTCTGCATGGGTTTCATCCCCACAACCCAAAGATGTGCAGGTTAGGTGGATTGGCCATGCTAACTTGCCCCTTAATTGGAAAAAAAAATTGGGTACTCTAAATTTATATTTTAAAAATTTGATCACTTATGACCAAGATGACTGGAAATATGGGCGATGGCCACATTCTCAGTCATCTTGGTTATAAGCTCTCGAATTTCCTCTCTGTACCTCTCTGTCTGTCTCAAGATGCTTTTGAAAACTACCTCTTTGACTCTGCTTTGGAACATCTGTCTTCTCATCTCCTTCTGTGGGTTTGTGAAAAAATTGTTTTTTTACTGATAATACTCCTGTTAGGTGCCTTGAGATATTTTTCTACATTAAAGGCACTATATTAGTGCAAGTTGTTCTTGTTGTATCTCAGCATTCTAATGGCTGTATTGATAAATGCTCTGAATTGGTTGAACATTGAGTTTGCGAAGGCTCCCAGATTCTTAGTTACCTAAATACAATTTGTGAAGCAATATAAATCTTGTATTTGGTCATGAAACCCCCTCAAAGACTCTATTTACAATAGTTAGAATTTAGGACTGAGTAAATTATTTATTGAAGACTGCATGAAGGAGTTAAAGGGGAAGGGATGTGGTGATTGTCCCTTTAAGAGCAACACAGCAGAGTAAGGATCACCTGGCCTGGGTGACCAATTGGGGAATCATTGCGGGTGGAGGAGTTCACCAAGTGTAGATGTATTTTAGAATTAGCTGCAAACATGCAGCCCTTGTAGATCTCTGTAAATAAATCCCTTTTTGTTCACTAATAACGTTTCTGAAAGTATATCATTACACAATGTGACTGACCTGGGCTTCAATTGGGCTTAGTGCCTCTCAGCCAAGAGGAAAATTCAAACCTGGTCACTTGCTTTTGATGACATTCAAGATGCTGCACATATATAATCTTAATGCAGAATGATCCAGATGTCTCCCACTGTCAGTTCATCCATTAATACTCAGTGTCTCTTGGTCAATAAACACCTTGACAAACATTTGCTTGTTGAGCCATTCACTTGTGAGAGTCAATGCCTCAAGGGGATGAAAAGTGAAAAGGATAACTGAGCAGTTAGATATGTAAAAACTGCATCTACATATTTGTATAATATTACCTGAGCTACTTGGGGAAGAGATTCATCTTGGACGGAATTGCAAGCTAGGTTTTAATTATTTATATACAGCCATTACTGTGAAGCCAGAATTTATTACATTTCCCTAACAACTGAATGACCTTCTTGGCCAGTTCAGAGGACAGTTAAGAGTTAAGCATGTCACGATGGGTTTGGAGTCACATGTAGGCCAGGCTGGGTAAGGATAGCAGATTTGCTTCCCTAAAGGACATTTAGTAAATCAGTTGGGCTTTTATGATAATCCAGCATGGGCGGCACGGTGGCACAATGGTTAGCACTGCTGCCTCACAGTGCCATGGACCCAGGTTCAATTCCGATCTTGAGTGACTGCGTGGAGTTTGCACACTCTCCTCATGGTCTGCGTAGGTTCCCTCCAGGTGCTCTGGTTTCCTCCCGCGTTCTAAAGGTTGGCCAGGCTAAATTTCCTTTTAGTGTCCAAAGACGACCAGGTTAGGCGGGGTTATGGGGATAGGGCGGTGGACTGGGCCTAGGTAGGATACTCTTTCGGAGGGTTGGTGCATACTCAACAGGCCGAAGGGTCTCCTTCTGCACTGTTGGGATTCTATAGTAGTTTGATGGTCTGGCACGTCATTTTTAATTCCAGGATTTATTTATTTAATTGAATTTAAATTTCCCCAACTGCCATGGTGAGATTTGAACTTGTCTCTCCAAATCCCCAGGCCTCTGGATTTCTAGTCCAGTAACATAAAATGTCAGCTAGCACATTCCATTGAAATCACTGGAGTTGACTATCAGATGAGCCACACTGGACAGCCAATGTGGTGCTGCTCAATTTGAACTTCAGCCAGTGTGAATTCCCATGCAAATTTACAAGGCACCAAGGGAACAATCTTAAGTGAGACTAAAGACCGCAGCAAAAATTAAGGCTTTCTAATATTGAAAAAATATATTTGGTACTTGCTATTCTAGACATATTATCAATCAGAAAGACGTTTTGTTATCTCACCAACCACAATGTTACATTTGGAAATTTTTGTTTGACTATTTCTCCACAGAAAGGATATGAGTGAAAGAGTCCCTTGTGTTTTAAAGCTAAGGGTATTCATACCAATGAATAGATAGGAACTGAGATAAAAGGTGGTTAAGATATTAATTTTCCATCGAGGCCGTAAAAACTTTGCAACATATTAGCTTGTTAATGCGATAAATGTTTTACTTTCATTATGTTGAGGAGTCATTGATATCAGGGCTCAGGTGGGATTATCTGACCGCCCTCCCCTTCCCACTGTGAGCAAGTTGAGATAAAAACAGAGGGAGATATGTGGGTACTCAGACATATTTTAAAAAAAGAAAGAACGAGCTTTGACCAGATTTAGAAGGAAAATTCAGATGGGTAGTGAGGACTTGATTTCACCGCATGAGTGTTACCTACACTGGCTATTGGTCTAGCAATGGATTCAGTTCTCGAATTATCATCCTTGCTTTCAAATCCATCCATGGTCCTGTATACATCTGTAACCTCCTCCAGTCCTACAACCCCCTGAAACTTCTGTGCTCACCTTATTGTGGTATACACAGACTCGATTACCTTCGCTCAACCTTTGGCAATTGCCTCGTCCTAATTTCATCCCTAAACCTCTCTATCTCGCTCCCTTCCTTTTAAGATGCTTCTTCAAACCTATCTCCTTGACCAAACCTTTGATCACACCTTCTTATGAGACTCAGTGTCAAATTTTATTAGACAGTATTCATGTGAAGAAACCTGGGATGTTTTGCTACCTTGAAATACAAGTTGGTGTTGTTAATTTTTAAAATTCAAACAGGAAACCCAGTGTGTGTTTAACAAAACAGGCTTTTTGATTTTTGGACGGTTTTATTGAGATTAACAGGAAAATTTGTTGAGTACTATGCCCACTTTGAACAGTCAGCTAATACGTCAGTGCCACCCGCCCCAACAGCCCTGGACACACCCATACCCACTATTACACTCTCAGAGGTAAGAGCTGCCTTATTGAAAGTGAACCCATGGAAAGCGACAGGCCCCGACGGAGTCCCTGGGCGAGCACTCAGAGCCTGCGTGGACCAGCTAGTGAGTGTATTCGCAGATATCTTCAACACCCCACTTCTCTGCTCCGAGGTCCCACCTCCGTCAAGAAGACCACCATAATACCAGTACCAAAAAAGGACAAGGTAGAGTGCCTCAACGGCTACCGATCAGTGGTCCTGACATCTGTTATCATGAAATGCTTTGAGCGGCTCGTCATGAGATGGATCAACGCCAGCCTCCCATACGGTCTCAATCCATTGCAGTTCACCTGTCACCGCAACCGGTCCACAGCAAATGCTACCTCCCTGGCTCTGCAATCAACACTCAAACACCTCGACAACAAGGACACCTACGTCAGACTGCTATTCATCAACTACAGCTCCGCCTTCAACACCATTATCCCGACAAAACTAATAACCAAACTCTGCCATCTTGGACTTGACCCCTTCCTGTGCAGCTGGATCCTTGTCTTCCTTCACCAACAGACCGCAATTTGTCAGGATAGGCAATAGCACCTCCTCCACAATAGTCCTCAACATCGGGGCCCCACAAGGATGTGTGCTCAGCCCTTTATGGTACTCTCTATACACACATGATTGTGTGGCAAGATTTGGCTCCAATTCTATCTACAAGTTTGCGGATGATACGACTGTGGTGGGTCGTATCTCAAACAATGAGTCAGACTACAGAAGGGAGATAAATCACTTGGTTGCATTGTGTACTGAAAACAATCTTTCTTTTAATGTCAGCAAACCCAAGGAACTGATTATCGACTTCAGGAAGCATAGTATGGCATCCCCCCCCCCCCCCACCCCCCTGTCTATATCAATGGCTCCGAAGTGGAGATAGTCGATAGCTTTAAGTTTCTGGGGGTCACCATCACCAACAGACTGTCCTGGTTCACTCATGTTGATGCAACAGTCAAGAAAGTCGATCAAAGGGCAGCAAGGTGGCGCAGTGGTTAGCACTGTGGCCTCACGGCTCCGAGGTCCCAGGTTCGATCCCAGCTCTGGGTCACTGTCCATGTGGAGTTTGCACATTTTCCCTGTGTTTGCATGGGTTTCACCCCCACAACCCAAAAGATGTGCAGGGTAGGTGGATTGGCCACGCTAAATTGCCCCTTAATTGGAAAAAAATGAATTGGGTGCTCTAGATTTATTTTAAAAAAGGAAGTCCAACAACGACTCTATTTTCTGCGGAAGCTAAAGAAATTCGGCATGTCTGCATCGACTCTCACAAGCGTCTACAGATGTGCCATGGAGAGCATCCTATCCGGCTGCATCACAGCCTGGCATGGCAACTGCTCGGCCCACGATCGCAAGAAACTGCAGAGTGTGGTGAGCTCAGCCCATTGCATTACAAAAGCTTGCCATCCTCTCGTTGATTCTGTATACACCTCTGGCCGCCTCAAGAAGGCAGACAGCATTGTCAGAGACCCCTCACACCCAGGCTTTACCTTCTTCCAGACCCTTCCATCAAGCAGAAGATACAAATGTCTGAAGAACCATACATCCAGATTTAGGAACAGCTTCTACCCCACAGTTACCAGACTCCTCAACGACTCTCCCTTGGACTGATCTGTTCCCTGTAAAACATAATTCACGACGCTCTGTGCTGCTCTTGCTTATGTCGTATTTGCTTTGTTATTTTGACCTTGTTCCATACTGTAACTAATTACTTATTTGTCAATGTACTGTGTACTCTTTCGCATTCTATCTGCTATTTTTTTTGTCTCCTGTGTACGTACTGTGTACGTTTCCTTGGCCGCAGAAAAATACTTTTCACTGTACTTCGGTACATGTGACAATAAATCAATCAATCAATCAATCAATCGATGAATCAATGCTTTGCATTTGTCCTCATAGAGGAAGTGGGGTATGTAAAGGTTATGCCAATAGAGGAGAGGGAATTTATAGGCATAATAGCATATCATAAATGATAGTGAAAATGAGGTACAATGATTATCATTACTGTTATTAATTCGTCAGGGAAAACATTTCAAGCTTGATGTTGATGTTAACAATCTGTTCAGTGGCTTCAGCCAGAGGAGTGTGAATAATGCCTGAAGCTCTTTGCTCAGGGCAAGAGTTCAGTACATGGGCGATGGCCTGACTTGGATGGCCACTGTCACAGTTAAAGCTCTTCCTCATGTTTCACTTGTGAAATAGGTGGCAGGATTGAATCATAGAATCCCTAAAGTGCAGAAGGAGGCCATTCAGCCCATCAAGACTGCACCAACCCTTCGAAAGACCACCCTACCTAGGACCAATCCCCTATTCCCGCAACGCCAATTTAGACATTTGGACACCAAGGGGCATTTTAGCATGGCCAATCCATCTAACCTACACATTTTTGAACTCGGGGAGGAAACTGAAGCACCCGGAGGAAACCCACGCAGACACGAGAAAATGTGTAAACTCCACACAGTCACCCAAGGTCGGAATCAACCCCGGGTCCTTGGTGCTGTAAGGCAGCAGTGCTAATCACTGTACCACCCCATGCATCTTCCCTGGCCCATCCTCAAGCAATTGAGGGTCTCCAGACTTTCTGTGGATGGTTTAAACCTCGGACCTCACCACTCAGGTCAGCTACCAAGTCACCCTTCGTAATGTTTGCAGTCACCCAAGAGGTGCATCATCGAGAGGTGGCGCTGTCATCAGTTATCGGGTGGGGAGTGTGTTCCAGTAAGATCCACGGGATTTCAGACAAAGTGCGTAGGTTTTTTAAGGTCCTGTGTCAGTTGTTACGACACCCTGGGCTAGTGCACGGTCAATTCCAGCCCCACTTGACCCGGAGTCACAACACAGGTGAAATTAGATTTTATTTAAAATACCCAAAGTCCTTGGTTGAGCCCAAATAAACTACTGTTGCCAGGTTTGTAACTTTAAATCACAAGTAACCTTTCATTATGTACAGTATCATAATTAAAGAGACAGAAAATGTAACTGGCTGTTTGCTCCCCCTTTACCAACCCCCTTTCCTAACTCACCCCACTCTTTACAGACGCACACACACAGACACAAACATCACAGAGGGGAAAGGGTGGTGGAAAGGGAAACAAAATATTAATAAAAATAAAAGGATAAGAATCACTGATGCACTGGGATGACTTCCAGTCAATGTCTTTCTGAGGTTCAGGCTTTCGTTTTGGTACTTCTTCCTTCTGGGCTTGAGATGGTTTTCTCTGGAAAGGTTGTCTACTTTGTCTGCAGATTCAACATAATTTCAGGTTCACAGCAAAGATGTGCCAGGCACTCACTGGTTTTAGAACAATAAAACAGTCCTTTACCTCAGCAGCAGGAGAGACAGAAACTGTTCCTTTCCCTTCCAATGCCTAATCACTTCTGCCCAGTTCTCTCAGAAAGCATCTTGCAGAAACCAATCACTGATCTTTGTCAGACAGAACATCACCCTGGCTAACCCACTGGTTTCCAGTTAAACAATCGAAACGGCTTCCTCCAAAGCTGGTTCCTACGATTCATCCGGTGCCTAAGAGTCTGGCGTCTTCTCTCCAAACATAAAACCTGGGCACACAATGTCCTGATAATCAAACTGCTTCAACTTGGGTCATCTCCTTAAAGGCATCCCGACTATGGGTCCACGGACCAAAAATAATAAAATTAAAGAAATAGGGACAAAGGAAATAAACAAGAAGGACTCTTACAGAGTGGGAGTCATTCAGTGGCCGTCAGTTACTGGTGTTCTTTAAGGAGGATGTTTTTCCTGTGTACCTCAGAAGGTTCAACGTGTGCTGGCACAGGATGCCAATGAAACTGTGTTGGTCTCAATGTCCCAGAAATGATCCCCATGAATTCCTGGAAGTGGAGCAGACGTACTCTGCAGTTGGCTAGGCCAGGGCGAGTGAAGCAGTGTCTTATGTGTTGGCTCTGCTGTTCCAGGTGTTACCTGCCAGTTTCCAAACAAGATTAACTCCCACCTCATTGTCATTATTGAAAGTAGGGAGGTTGCTTTGTCCCGATAGAATGCATCCTCAATGACTACCGTCCGGTGGCCCTGACTTCAGTTGTAATGAAGTGCTTCGAGAGGTTGGTCATGAAGCGCATCACCTCCATACTCCCAGAACGCCTTGATCCACTGCAATTCGTAACTGGTCCACAGCAGATGCCATTTCCCTTGCCCTACACTCATCCCTAGAGCATCTCGACAACAAGGACTCCTACATCAGACTCCTATTTGTTGACTACAGCTCCGCCTTCAACACCATAATCCCAGCCAAGCTCATATCAAAGCTCCAAAACCTAGGACTTGGCTCCTCACTCTGCAACTGGATCCTTAACTTTCTGACCCACAGACCACAATCAGTAAGAATAAACAACAACACCTCCTCCAGCAAGGCTGCGTACTTAGCCCCCTACTCCTCTCCCTGTACACACATGATTGTGTGGCAAAATTTGGTTCCAACTCCATCTACAAGTTTGCTGATGATACGATCATAGTGGGCCGGATCTCGAATAACGATGAGTCAGAATACAGGAGGGAGATAGAGAACCTAGTGGAGTGGTGCAGCGACAACAATCTCTCCCTCAATGCCAGCAAAACTAAAGAGCTGGCCATTGACTTTAGAAAGCAAAGTACTATACACACCCCTGTCAGCATCAAGGGGCCGAGGTGGAGATGGTTAACAGTTTCAAATTCCTAGGGGTGCACATCTCCAAAAATTTGTTCTGGTCCACACACGTCGATGCTACCACCAAGAAAGCACAACAGCACATATACTACCTCAGGAAACTAAGGAAATTCGGCATGTCCACATTAACTCTTACCAACTTTTACAGATGCACCATAGAAAGCATCCTATATGGTTGCATCACAGCCTGGTATGGCAACTGCTCGGCCCAGGACTGCAAGAAACTTCAGAGAGTCGTGAACACCGCCCAGTCCATCACACGAACCTGCCTCCCATCCATTGACTCCATTTACACCTCCCGCTGCCTGGGGAAAGCGGGCAGCATAATCAAAGATCCCTCCCACATGGGTTACTCACTCTTCCAACTTCTTCCATCAGGCAGGAGATACAGAAGTCTGAGAACACGCACAAACAGACTCAAAAACAGCTTCTTCCCCGCTGTTACCAGACTCCTAAACGACCCTCTTATCGACTGACCTCATTAACGCTACATCCCTGTATGCTTCATCCGAAGCCGGTGCTTATGTAGTTACATTGTATATGTTGTGTTGCCCTACTATGTATTTTCTTTTATTTCCTTTTCATTTCATGTACTTAATGATCTGTTGAGCTGCTCGCAGAAAAATACTTTTCACTGTACCGCGGCACGTGTGTCAATAAACAAATCCAATCCAATCCAATCCATCCTAGGTTGCTGAAAGAAACAAAGTTAGAGACATTGGTTACAATTTTCCAATCCTCATTGAATATAGGAGTAACGCACAGGGGCAAGCCTGGAAATCACAGGGCAGATAGCATAACATCCTCAGTGCGGGAGTTATCAGGAAAATCTAAACATTCATTTGATTAATCAAGGAGAATCAGTACAGATTTATTAACTGTAAATTGCATTTGGCTGATTTGTTTTAATTCTCTGAAGTAACAGAGGATCACCCCCACAAGCATTGGGGTGACTCCCTGCCTACCCCATGTCACCACCACCGTGGAAGTATCGAGTATCGGGAGCGCTACCTCCCCTTCTCCCCTCCCACCACACATAAGGGGATCCCACCCACAATGGAGGCGGGTTACCTTCCACCAGAGCCCACTTGGCAATGCCACTTCCATGTCCTCTGGCAGTGACACTCCAGTGCCCCTGATAGTATTCCCTGGCAGTTCCAGAGGGCACTGCCGAGGCTTGGTCCTCATGGGCATTATGCTTCAGGAAAGGTATAAGGGCCTTCGAAAGGCTACACAAGGGCCAATTCATTATCCAAGGATGAGGAACGGCAGTTTTTTTTTGCTGGAATATTTTTATTGGCATTTTCAATTATACACAGTAAAAGTTTACATTCAATATTTACAGCACATGCAGTTCTTATGTACATACAGTCGTTCTTGTTATTTCCTCCCCTCCCCCGCTTCCCCCCCTCCGCCCTGGCCTATCCTTGGCACCCCTCTCTTTCATTCAGGGTGTTCTATCCCCGAGCTCCTATTCTCCCCTTTCACCACCCCTTCCCTTTATGCTTTTGATTGTCGGCCTTGTGGGTTCATTTCCTGCCCTCTTTCCCCCCCCCCCCCCACGCATCTCTCTGTAGTTCCCCTGAATTGCCGCCTCTCTTCCTACCCCCTTCCCTTTAGAGTTGTACATCCCTGCCTGCTTTCTCCCGCCTCTCGCTTTCTCTCTCGTTGCTGTTGGCTTCGAACTGGTCTTGGCACAGGCCGACGAACTGCCCCCATGCTTTGAGGAAGCCTTCTTCCGACCTTTGGATAAGGGGCAGAATTCTCCGGTCGGCAACGCCAAAATTCACCGATTGCTGGAGAATCCCTGTTTGCGCCGAAATCGGATTTTGCGATCCTCCGCCCCCTCGAAAATGGTGTACTACTGCATGCCGTATGAATGGCCTCAGGACGTCACCTGAAGCCCTCCACCAATGCTCCGTCCCCGATGGGCTGAGTTCCCGACCGTGTGGAACACTTAGCCTTATTGTCGGTGGCTGGGAGGACTGGTGGGGGGTGGTCCCGGGGTGGTGATGCTGGTTCCAGGGGGCAGTTTTTGGCAGGCCGGGTCCACGCGCGGCTGGCGCCATGTTGCACGCGCAGCCGCTGAAGGCCACCGCCGTGCACATGCGCGGCCATGGACCCGGCAATTCTCAGGCTGTGTCTGCAGGTAAAGCCGGGGGCTTTACGCTGTGCGGCTGTTAGCCCCCACCAGATGGAGGATCGGTGCAGCTTTTACGTCGTTTCTTCTGGGGTAAGCACTTAGTCTTCAATTCGGAGAATCCAGCTCGATGAACCTGATCTTCTCCAAATGTAGAAATTCCACCAGGTCTGCCAGCCAGTCTGCAGCTGTGGGTGGTGCTGCTGGTCGCCAGCCGAGCAGGATTCTCCAGCGTGCGATTAGGGAAGCGAAAGCAAGGGCTTCGGCCCTCTTCCCAATGTGTAGCTCTGGCTGTTCTGAAACCCCGAAGATTGCCACTATCGGGCACGGCTCCATCCTCACCACCACAACCTTGGACATTGCCTCGAAGAAGGCTGTCCAGGACCCTACAAGTTTGGGACAGGCCCAGAACGTGTGGGTGTCGTTGGCCGGGCCTCCCTAGCACTGTTCACATTTATCTTCCACCTCCGGGAAGAACCTGCTCATTCGGGTTCTGGTCAGGTGTGCTTTGTGCACCACCTTGAGCTGCATGAGGCTGAGCCTTACGCAGGAGGAGGTGGAGTTGGCCCTGCTCAGTGCTTCGCTCCAGAATTCTCACCCCACTTCTGTCACCAGTTCGTCTCCACATTTTCATCTAGCTTCATCCAGTGGCAATCTCGCCCTGTCCAGTAGCTGTCCATAGATTTTCTCACAGTTTCCCCCTTCCTTACTGTCTGTGTTTATCAGGTCCTCTAGTAATGTAGTTCCCGGGGGCTTGGGGTATCAGACTGTCTCCTTGCGGAGAAAGTCCTTCACCTGTCGGTGTCTAGGTTCCTGTGCTGTCGGTAGTTCCAGGTCCTCCGTCAGTTCTCTCAGTGGCCTTAGTCTGTCCCCCATGTAAAAGTCCCTGACTGTTAGCGTCCCCCCTCCCTGTCTCCATTTTTTGAAAGTGATGTCGAGCATGGCTGGTGGGAACTTGTGGTTTCCGCAGATGGGGACCATGGGGGACATCTCGGTCAAACCAAAATGTTGCCTCATCTGGTTCTGTCATGATATTCAGGTGAACATCACAGCACATACATACACACATAATGATGGACAAATCAACGGACCAATCAACACGCAAAACACGACAGCCAATCACGGACAAGAGCATACACTGTACAAAGCAGGGAACACGACACTTCCTGGGCACTCGAGCAGGAGAGGGCTCAGGGCACAGACCTCATTGCCAGCCACTCAAAGGTTCACCATGTGCTGAATACCAGAGTTTGATATGTTAATAGTTCATTGAAATAAAACTGCGTTGTACTGTTCGCAACCGTGTTGGTTCGTCTGTGTATCAGAGTACCCAACACTTCAGGTTCCATGTTCCTAGTGTAGCTATCCCCACTAGGCAGGATGTGTACTTCATCAGGGGGGATGGGAACTCTGCTGTGGCGAGGGCCCGGTGGGTCATTCACTTACAGGGGGTCTCCTCCATCCACACCCATTCCATGGTGGGCTCACCTATTCAGCCCCTCACTCTCTCTGCCGTTGCTGCCCAGTGGTAGTATTGTAAATTTGGTAGTGCCAGACCACCCCTGTCTTTTTTCCTCTGTAGTGTTGATTTGGGGTTCTTGGATTCTCAGATGTTTCCTGGCAGAAGGCCTTGTCGGCCAAGAGATCTGTGTCGAGCCTCCATGTGGGGCGCTGGGCACAGCCCATCTCCAATCTCATCCATGTAATGTGGAGCGTGATCGGAGATGACTATCGTGGAGTATTTCACCTCTGTTGTTCCTGGAAGCACCAATTTCCCCACTGCAAAGAAGTCAATCTGGGTTTATACGTTGTGGACCGGAGAGAAGAACGAGAATTCCCTCTGACCGGGATGTAGGAACTGCCATGGGTCCGACGCCCCCATCTGTTCCATGAATGTTGCCAATTCCCTAGCCATGCCTGTCTTTTTCCCCGTTCTGGGATTTGATCGGTCAATCAGCGGGGTCCTGCACGCAGTTAAAGTTACCCCCATAATCAATGTCGGGGATTCCTGCCATGGTCTTCTTTATAAAGTCTGTGTCGTCCCAGTTGGGAGTATACACATTTACCTGTACTACTGGTGGCCCATCTAGGCCACCGCCGACCATGACGTCCCCCTTGGTCCGTAAACATCCTAGTCTCCGTAAACCTCGTCCTCATGCTGATCAGTATGGCTACTCCCCAAGCCCTCGTACCGTAGCACGAATGGCACACCTGTCCCACCCAGTCCATTTTTATCAGCAGTCTGTCCTTCTCCCTCAGGTGTGTCTCCTGCAGGAAGAATATGTTGGCCTTCAGGCTTCTTAAATGAGTGAAGACCATGGATCTTTTCACTACGCTGTTAAGTCCCCTTACATTCTCGGTGACTATCCTGGTGGGGGGTTTCTGACCCACCGTTCTTGCGGGATCAACCATACTTACCTGGTGGACACACCCCTGCACTCCGGGATTTCCCTTTGTTAGGAGGTCGTCAACGGTCACCGTTCTCATCATGGGATCGGGCACCTGCGCTCAGGCGTTTCCCTTTGTCCAGGAGGTAACCAACATGGCTGCCAACTGTGTTATGCCACGTGGGTGCGCCCTGCACTCCAGGGTATCCCTTTGTTTAGGGGCCCTCCGAAGTGGCTGCTTCCGGCGCCATCTTGTTTCCCCGGCCTGCTCCCTGCCTATCAAAGCAAATCCAATTGCCAACCCTGTCTGCCCCTGGAGATCCCCCTCCCTGCCACTGCTGTCCCCCCCCCCCCCCCCGGCCAGGCGCTCCTTCTCTGCAGAGTGGCGGGCCATGTCCCCCTTTACTGCCTGTCTTCCCGTGCTAGCCCTCCCTGCCAGTACGGTGGCTCCCATCCCAGAGCTGGTCTAGCACTTTGTCTGTGCCCTCTGACTGCCAGTACTTAATCTTGCGGTGGAGAATCGAGCTCTCCACCTATAATTACGAGATTATGTATCGCCCCGGCAAACTCAACGAACCTCCAGACACCCTATCACGAGGTACATGTGGTAGCGCACAGGTAGCCCGATTCCGGGCCCTGCACGACAGCCTTTGTCACCCAGGAGTCACATGGTTGTACCACTTCATTAAGGCACGAAATCTGCCCTTCTCCGTCGAGGAAGTAAGGACAATCACCAGGGACTGCCAGGTCTGTGCGGAGTGCAACCCGCACTTCTACCGGCCGGGCCGCGCGCGCCTGGTGAATGCCTCCCGCCCCTTTGAACGCCTAAGCCTGGACTTCAAAGGCCCCCTTCCCTCCACCGACCGTCACACATATTTTCTCAGTGTGATCGACGAATACTCCAGATTCCCCTTTGCCATCCAATGCCCCGACATGACGTCTGCCACCGTCATTAAAGCCCTCAACACAATCTTCACTCTGTTCGGTTTCCCCACCTACATCCACAGTGACAGGGGATCCTAATTCATAAGTGATGAGCTGCGTCAGTTCCTGCTCAGCAGGGGTATCGCCTCCAGCAGAACGACAAGCTATAACCCCCGGGGAAACGGACAGGTAAAAAGGGAGAGTGGGATGGTATGGAGAGCCGTCCAGCTGGCCCTATGGTCCAGAAACCTCCCGGCGTCCCGCTGGCAGGAGGTCCTCCCTGATGCACTCCACTCCATTCACTCATTACTCTGCACTGCCACGAACAATACACCACATGAACGTCTTTTTGCCTTCCCCAGGAAGTCCACATCCGGGGTGTCGCTCCCAACTTGGCTCGCAGCTCCGGGAACCGTGCTTCTCCATAAGCACTTCCGACTCCACAAGGTGGACCCGTTGGTGGAGAGGGTGCACTTGCTCCACGCAAACCCTCAGTACGCCTACGTGGCATTCCCCGACGGCCGCCAGGATACTGTCTCCCTCAGGGACCTGGCACCAGCAGGTTCCACCCCCACACCCCCTCTGCCCCCGGCGTCACCCTCCCCTCTCCCGCCACTCCCAACAGCACCCACCCTAGGACCATCCACCACCACCCGCCCACGCCCGACGATGAAGAGGATTTCGGCACGCTCCCAGAGTTACCATCGACCAGATCAGCACCAACATCGCCGACACCACTGCGTCTCTCCCAGAGGAACATCAAGGCCCCGGACCGGCTAAACCTCTGACTGGTCCACGGGACATCAAAGGACACTTGTTTGCTCAAATCTTGTAATAATTAACTTATTGTTGTACATAATTATCCACCATCATTGCCGGACTCAATTTTTAACAGGGGGTGAATGTGGTAAATCACTGTTGCACCTGTATTAGGTGATGTACGGTAGGACCTGTACTACAGGTTCACCGGTAGTCCCTGCCTGTATAAATATGCGTGTCCTCCAGCCAGCAGCCATTTTGCCAGCTGCTATGGGAGGCCACACATCTGATAGCAATAAAGCCTCAGTTGGATTCAACTATCGTCTTTGTCCAATTGATCGTGCCTCACTCTCTAACCCTGACCTGCTTTCCCTGTCCTCCGTCTCTCCTGTAGCTGGTCTTTCTGGTCAGAATGAGGCAGTACAGTCCCGCGCAAACACATAGCCAAGACTCTGATTCTGTCTCTGTCTTTCATCGATCCTGCTCCGACATGCCTTCATCGCTGCCGTACCTATTCTCTGTCCAGGCCAGTAGACCGCAGGAAGTCATTTGTTTCTGTCGGGATATTGAAGTAATGTTCTGTGCTCTGGTACGTGAACCAGAATCTGGCTGGGAATAACATGCTGAATCGCACCCCACTTTTGTAGAGCGTCGACTTTGCCTTGTTGAACTCGGCCCTTTTCTTTGCCGGGTCTTACCCAATGTCCTGAATGACCTGGATTCTATGTCTTTCCCATATGCTTACTTGCGTTTGCCTGGCCCACCACGGGATCCTTTCCCGATCCTGGTTTCAGTGCAGCTTCGCTATAGTCGCTCTTGGCTGCTCCCCTGCTTTGGGCTTCGGTCGGAGGGTCTGTGTGCCTTGTCGAGTTCTGGGGGTTGAGGAAACTGACCCTCCCAACTAGGTTGCCCAGCATTTGGGCAATCTAGCCCGTTGGGTCTCTGCCCTCGATTCCTTCCTGCAGACCCATAATACGTATATTCTGCCGCCGGGACCTGTTCTCATGGTCCTCGACCTTTCCCTTCAAACTTCCCTGGGCCGCCACCAACCTTTTCACCTCTCCGTCGAAGCTCTCTCGAGGTCCTTTCTTGCACCTCCACTTTCTTTCCCAGCCCATCGATTGTGCATTGTAGGGAGACCATCGCCTCCGTCACAACCGCCTTCACGGCCACCTGGATCTCGATTTTAATCACCTCCTTCATGGCGGCCAGCTCCTTTTTTAGAAAAGTCCTCCAACTGTCCCCTGGTGGGGACGGTCAGGCTGGTGCTGGTGTCGGTACCAGTATTCGGGTCACTGGCCTCACCCGCTCTTAAGCGGCCGGGGCCTCCATCCCGCTCGTGGGTGCACCGACTCGTGTGCCCATTACTTGTGACCCTTTCCACCACTTCTGCCCTCTCATCGGCCCCTCGAACTTCCATTCGCTGGCATCTTCTCCTCTGCTTCTTTTCTTCCGTTAGGGTTGTTTTCTGTTGGTTTTTCAGGTCAAATTCTTCTAAAAGTGACTTTGTTGGTTGGGAGGAGAGCCACCTAATGTATGTCCGCTCAGCACATCACCGTCACCGGAAGTCTCGAGGAACGTCAGTTCTGATCAAGCATTGGGTTGTTCTAGGGGTGGCTGATTGGTTAGAGATTTGTAGTTTGTGGCAAAGTGATGATACTTGCCCATTGACCTTATAGGAAACTGCCCATAATACCTAGCAATCTCTGTGACATGGGTTTCCCCTTTCCTGACGTTTGTTTGAATCTAGTGCCGTGTTAAGGGGACATCCAGCAGTAGTCATGTCTGCAAGTAAAGTTAGCATCCCATCTGTCATGTGAATGTTACTTTAAGAAATGTCTGTCTGCTCATGTTCCTGCAGTGAAGTCAGAGTGTGGGTGGAGCTGAGCTCTGGCTCTGCTTTTTAGTTTCAATTTGAGAAAAGCTTGGGTGTGTCTGTATTTTTTTGGTTTCGTTTTCTGTGCTGGAGCTGAAGCCAGACAGAGCAGGTGTACTGTTGATCTCTCTGCCATGAAAAGACTATCTCTTGATCATTTGGTGAATTCAGAATTATAAATGTTTTCAGTAGTGAATGTAAACCTGATGTGCTTCTTTTAGAAGGTGTTTCTTTTGTCTTCTGGATGTTGTTTGGGAAGTTATTAAGGATTACATGGTGTTGTATTCTTTGGGGGTTGTATTTGAATTGATGGTTGCTAAGATGTTCACTTTATGTTTTAAAAAGGTTAACTTGAATTCATAGAATAAACATTGTTTTTGCTTTAAAAAATACTTTTCTATTTCTGCTGTACCACACCTGTAGAGTGGGCCATGTGCTCCCCGTACCACAATCTATTAAAAGTTGTGGGTCAGGTGAACCCCATGATACTAAACCCTGGCCCATAACACATCACACTGATATATTCACGCAGACAGCAAAACTGGTAGTTGAAAGTGTGGTTATCACAGCTTTCAGGCTGTCAAATGCCTGTAAATATCATTTGACAAAGAGCAAAAGAGTGATTGGAGCATTCACATGATGTTAAGATAGAAGCTGAAATATCAAGAATTTAGTTTTACCAATTTTTTTCATCACCGAGTAATTTGACAATTTGCGGAAATATTAGTCTTTCATGGACATTTTGACTATTAGGCAGTAACTGTGAACTTGGTACACCATTAAAAACCAAGGGCACGATTCTCTCTAAAAATGTTTCCACCGGGTGTATGGGCGCGATCCAGAGCACAATTCACCTACACGTAGTGCAAAAAACCACCACGTGAAACACGCTGAGCCAGAGTTCCCCAGGCATGTGATTCACCCAACTCGGGGTTCAGCTGTTTATTGCTAACTCGGGGAGCAGCAATTAAATGGTCCCTCAGCACTCACTCCCAGTCAAGCACAGTGTTTAGCACTGTTGCTTCACAGTGCCAGGGACCCAGGTTTGATTCCCGCTTGGGTCACTGTCTATGCGGAGTCTGCACGTTCTTCCTGTGTCTGCGTGGGTTTCCTCCAGGTGCTCCGGTTTCCTCCCACAAGTCCCGAAAGACGTGCTGTTAGGTAATTTGGACATTCTGAATTCTCCCTCCCTGTACCCGAACAGGCGCCAGAGTGTGGCGACTAGGGGATTTTCACAGTAACTTCATTGCAGTGTTAATGTAAGCCTCCTTGTGACACTAATAAAGATTATTATTATTATGAATTAGGAGCAGGTTTAGGCCACTCTGTTCTCCCCCCTCCCAAGCCTGCTGCGCCATTCAACAATATCATGGTTGAAATGATTACAAGATCAACTCCACTTTCCCACATACTAGCCTTTTTCAATTCATGCAATAGGTCACACAGAAACCTTTGCAACTCAGAGCTCTGTAGACTCTCACCATTTTGATAATAAGCTTCTTTTTTTATCTTTTCTGACAAGATGAATAATTTCACATTTTCCCATATTGTACTCCATTTTCAGATCTTTGCCCTCTCACTTAATCTATCTCTATCCCTTTGTAGCCTCCTTATGCCCTCTTCACAATTTACTTTCCTATATTTGCGCCATTAGCAAATTTAGCAACCCTATCTTCAGTCCCTTCATCCAAGTCATTTATATAAACTGTAAAACGTTGAGGCCCCAGCATTGATCCCTGTGACACATCGCTCATTACATCTTGCTGGCCAGAAAATTAGCAATTTATGCCTGCTCTCTGTTAGCTAGCCAATATTCTATCCATACCAATATGTTACCACTAACACAATGAGCTTTTATTTTCTGCAATAACCTTTGATGTGGCACCTTATTAAATGCCTTCTGGAAATCTAAGTGCAGTACATTCACCATTTCCTCTTTATCCACGGCGAATGTTACTTTTTCAAATAACTCCAATAAATGTAATATACCTAATTTCCTTAATATACCTCAAAACCATGTTGACTCATCCTGGTTGTATGGAATGTTTTCAAGTGCCATGCTGTAGCATCTTAAAACAGATGTTCAGCTAACTGACCTGTAGTTTCCTACTTTCTGTCCCCCCCCCCCCCCTTTCCTTTTTGAATAAAGGAGTTGCATTTACTATCTTCCAATCTAATTGAAATCTTCCCCATATCAGGTGAATTTTGGAAAATTAAAACCAACCCATAGCTTCAACAGTTTCCTCTAGATCACTTCCCTGGTGATTGTAATTTTCTTAAGTTCCTTTCTTCCTTCCATTTCCTGATTTTCAGCTATTCATTAATGTGATGTTACTTGTGTCATCCTCGATAGTGAAGACAAATGCTGAATTTCTGTTCAATTCATCTGCCATCTCCTTATTTTCCATTACTAATTTCCCAAACTCACTTTCTGTCGGACCAATGTTCACACTTTGTTAACTCTTTTTTAAATATCTGAAGATACTCATACTATCATAGAATTTACAGTGCAGCAGTATGCCATTCGGCCCATCGAGTCTGCACCCGTTCTTGGAAAGAGCACCCTACCCAAGGTCAACACCTCCACCCTATCCCCATAACCCAGTAACCCCACCCAACACTAAGGGCAATTTTGGACACTAAGGGCAATTTATCATGGCCAACCTACCTAACCTGCACATCTTTGGACTGTGGGAGGAAACCGGTGCAGCCGGAGGAAACCCACGCACACACGGGGAGGATGTGCAGACTCCGCCCAGACAGAGACCCAAGCCGGAATCGAACCTGGGACCCTGGAGCTGTCAAGCAATTGTGCTATCCACAATGCTACCGTGCTGTCTCTATTTTTCTATCTAGCTTTTTCTTGTCCTCTAATTCTTCCCTCTTTATTAATCTTTTAGTCATTCTTTGTTATGTTTTATATTCTGTCGAATCTTCTGACCTGCCACCCATCTTTGCACAGTTATGTGCTTTTTCTTTAAGTTTGTTACTATCTTTAGGTATTTTAGTCAATCGCAGATGGTGAGTCCTCCCCTTGGAATTTTTCTTCCTCATTGGAGGGCATTTATTCTGAAATATCCCATTCAATGTCTACCACTGCATCTCTACTAACCAATACTTGACCTAAATTGCTAAATCACTTTGGATAGGTCTGCTTTCATGCCCTTATCATTGCCCCCATTTATGTGTAAAATACTAGTCTTGGACCCAGTCCCCTCTCCCTCAAACTGAATGTCAAATTTAATCAAATTATGATCAGTGCTACCTAGGGGGTGCCTTCACTATGACGCCATTAATTAAATCTATCTTGTTGCATAATACCAGGTGTAGTATAGCCTGCTCTCTGGTTGTCTCCAGGATGTGTTATTCTAAGAAAATATCCCCAAAACATTCTATGACCTCTTCTAGGCTTCCGATGCCCATATGGTTTTTCAGGTCTATATGTAGATTAAAATCCCTCCATGATTGTTGCTGTACTTGTCTGATAAGCTCGGGTAATATAAAGGAGTATATTTCTTCCTTTGTACTCTGTCCCACCATGTTGGTACAGGCAGGTAGCTTGTACACCACTCCGACAAGTGACTTTTTGCTTTTATAATTTCTCATCTCTACTCAATCCACATCTACATCCTAGTTTCCTGAACTTAGGTCATTCCCTTCCCTTGTGCTAACACCATCATTAATTAAAAGAGCCTCCCCTCCACCTTCAACTAGCTTCCTATCCTTCCTAAATGTCATGTGCCCGTCAATATTTAGGTCCTAATCTCTGTGATCCTGCAGCCATGTCTCTGGAATGGCTATCAGATCATACTTATTTCTAGTTCATCTGTTTTATTTCCTGCGTTCGGCGCGATCTAACGGAAACGTTTCGAAGTGTCATTTGTGGAGTGTTTTGCTGGCAGTTTCACGCCAGTTCTGCAGGCGAGTTTCCCCGCTATCTAATGGCACTTGCTAAAACATTGGTCCTAGCAAGGTTCAGGTGTTAGACCGTCCCAAAGATATATCCCTCACTTTCCCCAGTACTGGCCCAGTGCCCCTGAACTGGAACCCACTTCTCCCACACCAGTCTCTGAGCCACACATTTATTTCTCTAATCTTATTTGCCCTCTGCCAAGTTGCCCGTAGCTCAGTCAGCTCATCCACCCTGCAGATCCCACTCTCATCCAAACAAGCTGAGAGGGGCTGTTTAGCACAGGGCTAAATCGCTGGCTTTGAAAGCAGACCAAGGCAGGCCAGCAGCACGGTTCGATTCCCGTAACAGCCTCCCCAAACAGGCGCCGGAATGTGGCGACTAGGGGCTTTTCACCGTAACTTC
Source organism: Scyliorhinus torazame (assembly GCF_047496885.1). Classification (NCBI taxonomy): domain Eukaryota; kingdom Metazoa; phylum Chordata; class Chondrichthyes; order Carcharhiniformes; family Scyliorhinidae; genus Scyliorhinus; species Scyliorhinus torazame. The sequence goes on along the minus strand of NC_092713.1, from coordinate 295,885,220 downwards.
ATTTGAAGCTTACTTGTGACAATAAGCGATTTTCATTTCATTTCATTTCATGTTCTGTAGACTGGCCGATATGAACAATGCAGTACAGAACATCTAGTTTAAATAGTTTATTACGAAACAACTGCGTGGTAAAGATAACTGGAATAAATAACTAACAAACTCTTCTGACTGGCAGCAGAATTTGTGGCTGTGTTTCATTTTTGTCGAAAGATCGGTTTCCTCTCTGGTCTTCGAGTAATTGACTCTTTACACGGTGTGCAGATTTTTACTATTGCTTCAATGTCGTGGTTAATGCCTGGCCAATAGAATGTGTCCTCGGCCCTTCTCTTGCACTTCCCTCTTTTTTGAAAGATCAGTTCTTTCTTTTTCCTTTTTTTCTTAGCTTTAGTGCCAGCACCCTCAAACTTGGTAAGGTCCACGCTCACATCGGCCTGTGAACCTTTGGCATCGTCCTTGCTGTTGGTCTTGGCCAAGGAATTAGCTGTTTCTGGAGCTTTTGCTGGATTGAAGGGGTTTGGTCGATTAATTTGGTTCAGCGCTTGCGTTCGAAAGTTGTACTGTGTGGCCAGGAACGGGTGTGGCATCCAATGTCAGCAGACCCTTGTGTTCCTGTATTTTGGACAGGTCAATGTCTTCCAAAATGGGGATTATTTCTTCAATTTACAGCTGGTTGTTCCCAGCTGATGTGTTCCCACTTAATTTGTCTTTTGTTGCAATCTCACTTTCAGCCTCTGCACGCTCCATCTTAGAGCTTTCACAATCTTTCTCCTGCACAGATTCGCTGGTACTTGATACCACTCCTTCGTTAATGCCCAATGAACTGTCATGGTCTTTCTCTTCTAGCTCAGCCTTCAAATTGTCTTTTAATGGAACTGGTGGACGATGGGAAAACTATCAAATGATTCGCCTGCTTTCTGGGTGCACATGCAAAATATATAATGCTTGACGGTCTCATTTTGTTTAGGAGAGCAATGCCAATCAAATTGCTTGAGCACTTCATCGAAGTTCTGACTATCTGCCACGCTTTCGAAGACAAGCGTGTTGAAAATTTCAATGGCTTGGGAACCTGCTACTATGCGGAGTCTGCACGTTCTCACTGTGTCTGCGTGGGATTCCTCCGGATGCTCCGGTTTCCTCCCACAGGTCCCAAAAGCCGTGCTGTTAGATAATTTGGACATTCTGAATTCTCCCTCCGTGTACCCGAACAGGCGTTGGAATGTGGCGACTAGGGGCTTTACACAATAACTTCATTGCAGTGTTAATGTAAGCCTACCTGTGACAATAAATATTATGATTATACAGTGAGCAGCAATGCAATACGCCTCTCGACAGGCTGTGCCTGTGGACCAAGGGCTATAACATAGAGTTTGAGCTTAAACACCCGCCAATTCTCGTCTACGTTACCAGTGATCCGCAGCTGTTGAGGTGCCTTGGTACCTTGCATCCTGGGCTTTGACGTTTTACCGCACGTTGAGCACCAGTTGACAGTTTAAATCATTTATTATGAAACAACTGTGTGGTAAAGATAACTGGAAAAAATAACTAACAATCTACTAACACTAACTAAATATTCTAGAGCTACTGCAAAATACGTCTATTCACCAACACAACTTACTCCCAACTTCCTCGAGGTACCCTCCAGTCGTCAATGATCCGCGATCAGATAGTATTCGGGATCTCCAATGACAAGGTAAGCGAGAGGCTTCTAAGACAAACAGAGCTTCAACTCGAAAATGTTATCCAAATATGTCACGCTAGCGAGCTTACAGCAGAGCAGATCAGTACGTTGAATCTCCGGCACAGAGACTTACACTGCCAACTGCTGGTCGGAGGTTGTATACAATATTATATACAGAATTGCTGTATGCACTTCATCACACTGAGAGGACCTCAAACCTGTTGGACAATGGCAAAGGCTGAAACTCCTGCACTCTTGCACTTCCACCCTTTGGGTCCCCTTACCTGCCTCTCTTGTACTCAAACTCTCCTGTCCCTGACCAACTCAGAAGACCCTATCCTAAGGGGTGTGATTGCTTCCTGGTACAAAGCAGCCAAGTACATTTCCCCCTCCTTGATGTGCCACAGTGTCCACTTCCATGGATAATTTTGAAACAGAGATGGAGCGGATGGTGATTGAGGAACCTACAGGGTTATGAACAGAAACAAGAGATGTGAGACCGTGCACGACTACTGCTTTAAAGAGTCTGCACAGGCAGGATAAGCCCTCCCACCACATTGTAAAATATTATCATTCAATAAGAAAGTAGCCCTGCTTTAACAGTTCTGTCCATGCTTTAATGAGGTCACTTTAATGCAGAGTAAAAAGCATCTTTGCAGCAGACAGAAGATAGCAATGGAAGGATGTTTAGTGGCAGATCACAGAAGATAATTATTATCTTCAGCTCTTTTCAACGAAATGTGACATTTAGAATCAGATGAATGTTGATGGCCACAGAATTTACTCTTATCTTGCAGTATATAATTAGAATCCATATATGGGTCTGACTGTTGTAGCTGTCAATCTGTTGAGGTTGAGTAACATTGGAGTTAGTGCGTCATGGTCAAAAAGAGGAAATTCTGTGAATAGGTGTATTTGGTTCCCTGAGGGTGCACATCAGAATATCTCACCCACTTTGAATAGGATGAACCCATTTAATTCTTAGTTTCTGTTTTCACTCCAGTTCCCTTTAAACGCTTTGTAGCTTCTGCTTACCGAGATTCTGTAAAAACCCTACCCATTCCCTTGCCAGCTGCTTGCTCCCCCACTCAAATCAATTAATATAATAGCCAAAAATAGATTGGAGGTCTTGTGATACACTGGGTAGCATCATAGCTTCTGAGCCGGACGCTCCAGGTTTTAATCCCACTCCAGGGCGTGATGGCTACAGAAAGTGCATTTGTTATGTGGCCAAGCAAATGCTTCCAACATGCCTACAGCTGACATGGGAAAAAACAGACTGTACAACCATGCTTGATACAGAGTGGCACTCTTCAAGCTATAACTTTTGGCTTTAGGCTAGCAACCTGTTCTGGGGAAAATATGCTACTGAAAACAGGCGTAAGCGAGTGCTGAGTCAGCCTCATAATAATAATAATCTTTATTATTGTCACAAGTAGGCTTTCATTAACACTGTAATGACTTTGCTGTGAAAATCCCCTCGTTGCCACACTCAGGTGCCTTTCCGGTACACTGAGGGAGAATTCAGAATGCCCAATTCACCTAACAAGCACATCTTTTTGTGGGGGACTTGTGGGAGGAAACCAAAGCACCCGGAGGAAACCCACGCAGACACGCGGAGAACATTCAGACTCCGCGCAGATAGTGATCCAAGCCGGGAATCAAATTCCGGTCCCTGGTACTGTAAAGCAACAGTGCTAACCGCTATGCTACCGTGCCACCCATACAGGAAGTCTTTGAAGTGTAAAATATAAATGAGTAGAAACATTGTCAATTTTGATTAGATGCCGTAAATGGGAAATCAAAGGAGAATCCTCTGAAGCTGTCTCCTTCAAATTAAAGTTTCCCATCTCTACCTCCCAATGATCCTGTGTTTCTGAGCAGGAGTTTCTGTTCTCGTAAAGGGAATTTCCTAGTAGCTGTAAGCAGTGTTATAACAAATCACTTTGTAGCACATCTCAGAATGTGACGTGTTAATTAGACTTTGTTCCTAAACCTTCAATTTGAAGTATATTTTTCCCCTGTAAAACTCTGGAAGTGCAAGTTGATAAAGAGTCTGTTGAGGGCAATGGGGCCTTGTTCTGTCACTTCAATTAATTAGATTTAAGGTTTGAGAAATAAATAAAATAAAGATCTTGAAGAAAATAGGGTAAATTTGAGTCAAATCAGCTACAGAAGTGAATTAAAAAGGGGAAATTAAGACTGGATTGAGGGACAGGAAAAAGTAACTGAGATAAAATCTCCAACCACGCCTATAGGAATGAAACCCCAATTGTTTCCTAACTGAGCAAGATGAGGTGGAGTAGCAATGCAGACACATAAGTCTCATCATTAAAAACATACTTACACTGTTACTTAGCAAGTTTCTTTAAGTTAATGGGCAATAAATTGCAATGGACAAATGAAACAATTTCAGGAAACACACAAGGCAGTTGAATGGTCGTTGCCATATTCATGAGGTTAATGGTGGAACAGTGCAAGTTGTCCAGCAACTTGTGGTGATTTGCAATTTATAGGGCATTTCCAGCAGCCAGTACACTGATGCACTATCAATTACGATGAGACGAGAGTAGAGTGTAATCGAGGCTTTATTACACAGAGATGTGTAGCCTCCCGCAGCTGCTGCCGAAATGGCTGCAGCTCGGTGAGCACACACATTTATACTCCACCTACTGGGCGAAGCCAGCAGGCAGGGATCTACCCCCGTACCTGTAGTACAGAGGCCGTACCGTAATACCCCTCGTATGCGGTATATACAATACAACAGTGGTGACTACCACATACACCTTGCAGGATCTACCCAGATCTACCCAGTGATCTTACAAGGCGTCGCTATTAGGATCCTGCCCACAATGGGCATCACCAAGCCTCACGCACCTAAGTCGGTTTTAAACCCACTTAGGCGTGCTCGCCCGGGAATATCGTGCTCCCGACATCAAATGGCCTCCCCAGGGAGTCACCAACCGGGTTCTGTTCAGTACTGGTCCACACAAACGTGGACCTGGTGGAACGGCACCCGGAGGGGGATCTCCCGGGACATCGGAGGCCCCTCGGTCATCAGGGATAGGGCAGGGTGCCCCATTGGACCTCTCCCTGGAACACGAGCATCGTGGTGCTACCTGAGTGCCACTGCAAAGCCAGCAGTAGCATTGCAAGGGTGCCAAGGTGGCAGTGCATTGGTGCCAGGGTGCCCAGGTACCAGAGTGGCACTGCCAAGGGTCAGGGCCTGGGGAGCCATGCCCATGAAAGGAAGGTGCAGGGCGGCTATGCAGGGGCCTCTGGAAGGTTGGGCTGGGGGGTTAAAGAATGGGGATCCTAAAGGGGGGGGGGCCTGAAAAAGGGCGTGAAAAAGCCTGAAAAGGGGGACTCTCAGTAACCCCATTGTGGGGTGTCAAACGCAGATTGGGACACCCTTTAAAGATTACATCCTGATCTTTGTGGAGCGTGCATTGCCACCTCTATCAAACTGTGCCCTGCCAGTGTGAAAGCCCCCCCCTCCCGCAGGGACACTGGGGAACCCCCCCCCCCCTCCCCAAGCATTGGGTGACCCCACCCGGCACAAGCATTGGAGCAAACCTCCACACAGGCATCGGACTGACCCCTTCCCTCTCAAACACAGGCATCAGGATGACCCTCTCCCCCACACAAGCAACCCGCCTGCCCATATATAAGGGGGAGCCCACCCCCACTCCCTCCATAAATACCTGTTGTGGGGAAGCCCTTTAATTATATTTAAATTCCTGCCTGCTGGAATCTCATTACATCATCGGCATGAGGCGTGGAAGTTCAGAAAATCAGATTGCACCGGCGAGAACTTGTTTTCTGACTCTCCTGAGATTGGGTCTATGATGCTGTTCATGCTGACGGCTAGAGTGGGTTTAAAACCATCCCCATCGTATCAAAAGAAAAAACATACAATTGCACAAAGATTGGTGGCTGGTCAGAATATTGGATAGAATATAAAGAACAGAAAAGAATGAATAAAACACTAATTAGGAGGGAGAAATTGGAGTATGAGAGAAAGCTAGCTAGTAATATAAAAAAGGACAACAAGAGCTTCTACAGGTATTTAAAAAAGAAAAGAGTAATTAAAGTGAGCGTGGATCCTTTAGGGAGAGAGATTGAGGAATGAATAATGGAAATTAATAATGGAAAATTAAATGAAAAGATATTTTGCATCTTTCTTCACTGTACAGGATAAAAGTAACATCCGAGAAATTATTTTAAATCAAGAAGTGAAAGGGTGAGAGGAACTTAGAACAATTATAATCACCAGGGAACTGTGAAAATTATTAGAACTAAAAGCTGACAAGTCCCTCGGCCCTGGTGGACTTCACCCTGAGGTCTTAAAAGAAGTGGCTACTGAGATAGTAGATGGTTTTAATTTTCCAAAATTCCTTTGATCCAGGAAAGGACACATCAGGTTGGGAAATAACAGATGTATTCTATTCAAGAAAGGAAGGAGAGAGAAGCCAGCCAGTTAAATATCTGTTGGAGAAAAATTGTTGGAAATTATTATTAAGGATATATAGCATGGCACATGAAAATTTCAATGCAATCAAACAGAATCAACCTGGCTTACTGAACAGGTAATGACATTTGACTGATTTATTGGAGTTCTTTCAGGAAGTAAAGAGCAACGCGGATAAAGTGGAACATGCTGAACCTTGACCAAAGCTACTGCAGTGGAGTGGGAGAAATGCCAAGGACATTCACCCCCATTAACATGCAATTCCCATCAAATCTTGCATTCGGATTTAGTCATTGAAAAGATAGAAAAACTGTGAGCACGTTTTCCTGCGGTGGCTTGCATTGGGTGCTGACGGGATCTTCCAGTCCCAGCATTTTGCGTGGCACGCCAGTCCCGCTGCCACCTTCGGTGGGACCGGAAGACCCCACCGATGGGAAGGGCCGGAAAATCTTGCCCAAAGTCATTCCTTTTTTGCAACGTATAATAACCTCCATATCCAAAGTTCTTCACAGCCAATGTACGACTTTTGTAATGTAGCCATTGTTGTAATGTAGGAAACAAGGCAAACAATTAGCACACCGAACATCGCACAAACAGCAATTAGGCAATGACCAGGTAATATTTTATTGATTGAGGGATCATATTGGCCAGGACACCAAAGAGAGCTCTCTGCGCGTCTTCCAACTGATGCCATAGGATCTTTTACATTTACCTGTAGTGTCTCATTCGAAAAACAGCATCTCCTTTGGAACTGCGCTAAGGACTGGATTTTTTTGTATTCAACTCCTTGATTTGCATAATCACATTTTGTGTGCCAGTATAAAAGATTTTAAACAATTGCAAAAATGGGTTGAAACATTTATTGAGCATTTGCGTCACCAGATATTCATAAGGAATTTGTTTGAAATGATGATGCTTGGTATCTCATTGTAACATCTTCTCCCTCCCCTTCCTCCACCTCTACTTACTCTGACCTTGTTCTCAATTTCAATGAAGAAATAGGGTTTCCTTCCTCTTTAGTTTAACCTAGTCTTGCAGATTTGCTATCTCAATAGTTAAGGAATTTGTGACGCTTTGGTGACTCCCCAGTATTTCCTCTCCATCGATCTACTGGCTATAAAAGGCAACTGTTCACCTTCAGAAAGTCAACCAACATTGAATCAACCTGTTGCTGTGACTGATAGCTCTGAACATCATCATGTCTCAAGCGCTGAAGGCTGTGATTCTTCTCTTCATCTTAGCGAGCGTCAAATGCAAGTTTCAAACTGCATTGAAAGAGGTCATTCAGGATCTATCAGAAGAAAAAGTAAATGAGTAATGTGCAGAATAACTGAATAGATGCTTACTGAACAAATCTGCTTATATAATTCTGCAAAACAATCCTGAGCGGGAAGTAAATTCATATAGTAAAGCGTTTGTTGAAATCTGGTTAATCTCAGTTACAATAGAATATATAATATCAATGGCAATAACGTTTTTAATTTTCTAGTAACTATTCTGCCAAAGGACATTGACTATAAAATATTTTGGGTTTGACCTACTACTGTAAATCTTACAATTGTTTTTTTAAATTTTTTTAGATTTCTTGTGGTGACACCATGATCCATAATGTGGACTTCAGGATGCATAAAGTAAGAACAATCATGACATTCATTCACGTTTCTATAATTGAATGTAATTTTATATTTTGTATCTTTTTTTAATCATATTTTGAGTACAATGTTCAGGAACATTCGCAAGTACATGGCTATACGTGAATGTCATATTGCAAATATATCTCTTAGTGTAGCATTATAGTAAACTTTAGTTGAGCTGTCATTTAGATCTCAGCCTCGTATATTTTCATTAAAATTTAATTGGGTTATTCTTGAGGACAGTGACTGCAATGGTATTATCCAAATCCATTACTCTAACCATAGGGTTGTGTTGGGGGGTGGTGTACTGGTAATGTCACCGGATGAGTAATTCAGAAGCCCAGGTCAGGGGGCATGGGTTCAAATCCCACCATGGCAGCTGATGAAATTTAAAGGTAATTAATTGAAACATCTGGAAACTGCCAACAATTCTAAAAACCCATCTGGTTCACTAATGTCCTTCAGGGAAGGAAATCTGCCATGCTTACCTGGTCTGGCCAACATGTGACTGCAGACCCACAGCAATGTGGTTAACTGCCCATTGAATTGGTCCAGCAAACCATTCAGTTCAAGGATAATTAGGGATGGGCAATGTATGCTGTCACTGCCAGGGATGCAATCATCTCCTGAAAGAATTTTTTAAAAATGATGACAGCAGAAATTTTTATTCCCTAATGGCAAGGGAAACCTGATTTATTTTCAACAATTATTTTCAACATGATATTTTCAATGTTTTATATCAAGCTATGGGTTTTACTTCTATGTATGGTTATATACTTTAATCAGTCATTGGTGCATTTGTTTTCAGAAAGAGTATTAGCTCTTAAGTAGGAATGATGATGTGACTGAAGATGCATGTTAGTTGCAAGTCTGTGGCATCTGAATCATAGGATTCATCATGTGACTGATCAGATGATCCTTCTTGTTTTCTATCTCTCTCTCTCCTTGTCATGAGGGAGAGTCTGTGCCTAAGCCTACCACTGGGCCACAAGATCCTGAAGTGGCACAGGGGAGCTTGAGGTCTGGCACCCTTGAGGGAGAGGAGGAAGTTCCTTTCAGCTGTGATTTTAATGTGTTGTCCAGCATTGGTAAAGAGAGCATCTGGGATACTGCCCAGGGTGCAGTCGCCTGTAAGATGCCATAGATCTCCGCACTACTGCCGGCAACCAGTGGACAGCACGGTAGCACAGTGGTTAGCAGAGTTGCTTCACAGATCCAGGGTCCCAGGTTCGATTCACGGTTTGGGTCACTGTCTGTGCGCAGTCTGCACGATCTTCCCGTGACTGCGTGGGTTTCCTCCGGGTGCTCCGATTTCCTCCCCCAGCCCAAAGCTGAGCAGGTTAGGTGGATTGGCCATGCTAAATTGCCCTTCGTGTCCAAAAAGGTTAGGTGGGGTTACTGGGTTGCGGGGATTGGGTGGAGGTGTGGGCTTAGGTAGGATGACCTTTCCAAGGGCCGGTGCAGACTCGATGGGCCGAATGGCCTCCTTCTGCACTGTAAATTCTATGATTCTATGAACTGTGTCAGTGACTACCTGCCGAATAGTTAAGAGTCTTCTCTACTGATCCAAAGTTAATTACAGGTTGTCTATGCCTGTGACTGTAGATCCAGTGATCAGGTTAGTATCTCCTTCTCCTTCATGCCCCTCATTATTTGCCTGGCCTCCTCTTTGGCACTCTGGCTCTTCCTCTGCAAATGCTACTCCTCACCTCCAATGAACTCAATTTCCGAGGGTGCAGCACCCACTCCAACCGCACCCTTCCTGGTGCTCAGGTGGAGGAAAACTACTTCTGATGCCCACATATGCCAAACATTGCCAAGAGGATGATGACCCCAGAACTGGCAAAGTTCTTTATTCTGGGTCCTCCCTTGACCTCTAAAGCAATTTTAACAAAGGGCCTTTTAAACTTCAAAAAACGTTTTTACTTGCGTTTTAAAATTCTTCCCAACTCCAAGACATGTCCTTCCCTCCATGTTTCTTCATGGGAGTGGGCCTGTTTGGTGACCTTCATGCTCCCCACCCTCAGGAAAATGGGAGAGGTCGGAAACGGAGGTAAGACCTCCGGCTACGGGGTTTGGCAGGCATTTATTTTCTGGTCCACCCACCGCTGTTCCAGTCCAACTGAGACCAGTGAATAACAAATCAAGACAAGGCCAACATTGATGCAGGTGTCTAAATGTATAATGCTTGTGTGTATGAGGACCCAGGTCAGAGCCAGGGGCTTTTTAATGTGGATGTTAGGTAATGTACAAGAAAATCTGTTTACCCAATTACTTAGCAATACAAAATTATCCTGGGGTAGCTATTAAATTGATATGTGGATATAAGAGACAGGAACAAACATAGGGCATTCGGCCCTTCAAGTGTGTAAATATGTGTGCGTGTGTTTGCAAATGCAATAATGAACTTTTGAGAATCATTTGCAACATTTTAATCCTTCTGTCCATCAAATCACTAACTTAGTGAATTATCAATACCCACAGACAAAAAGTGCTAATTGAATTGAAAATTGATTTACTGAATTTAATAGGATCAGCCCCCTCCATTGAAAATAGGCCAGTAATTTATTTATTTTCAGCTAAACAAAAGCTTTTGAGACAGCCATGCCTGAGTTCATTCCCTTGGCCTTGACCAATCAGAGTCGACCTGCCTGGTTTGAATTTGAACAAGAGCTTGGAAGTTAACTGTTCCCTGGCACATTCGCCATGGCAATGCCTCTACCAATCAGAGTCCATTTGCCAGCCAAACAACACTCTTTTCTCAAGCAGTATTAATTGTTGTTCCCTTTACTATTGGTATTCTTGCGAACAGTCCTGATAAGTGCACGACAAAAAGCTTCAACAGCGTGGGCATGATTTCCCGGCCGATCCTGGCAGTAGGATTTTCTGGTCCTGCCATGGACGAGTCCCCTCCATGGGGTCCCTTGTGGCAGAGGTTGACGAACAACAGGAAACCCCATTGACAATGGTGGGACTGGAAGATCCTGTCACCGGCCAATGGCGGGCCGCTTCCTCTGCCGCAAAACGGAGGGCAAGATTCGGCCCATGTCTCTTTTTTCAGCAGTAATCGAGTTATTTGTTTTTCTGAATCAATTAACCAAACTCATTTCAATATCTCTTGGCAATTGCCATTCCTAGTGTGCTAATGTATCTGAAGTATTCTGCAAAGCTGCTAAAGCCCTGGGGAATATCATTCATAATCATAACTGTCAGCAATTCAACGTGTTTCGGATGTACGTGCAAACTACCGCCATTGGCCAGGTGAGTCTTACTTTGGAGCAAGGCTCCATCAATGTTGGTTAAATTTAGCAGTTAAATTTACAAAGTTCCACTCACCATCAACTGCAGCAAATCCTACATGCAACACTATGAGATGGCCTTCCAGGGTTGGTCTCACATAATTTTCCAACATTTAATTTGGGCAATTTAATTGACAAATTTCAATTTATGTCAAGGTGAGTATCAAGTAAATTGTTCAGCATAGCTAAGCTCCAGAGCTGAAAGGAAATGCTAATCATTGTCATTGGAACCATTCGTTGGGTTTTTTAACCTATGACCTGGCTTCAGAAAAACTAAAATATGTGCACTGGAAAATGCCAAAGTCATACTCCCCTCTAACTTGGCAGTGATTGAAGATGTACTGTCCACTATGCAAAACAACACGTTTTCAGCCTCCAATTTCAACTGACCACACAGTTAACAATTGTCATGTGCTATTCAGATGAATACCAATAAAAATATTATTTTGTAACAGAGATTGACGCGTACCAGCTTAACCACATATATTTAACTCTATTCTGATTTCTGAAGATCAGATAACGAATGCACTAAACTGCTAATAATCACACCCACTCACACCACCATCAGCTGAAATCTGAAAAAAGCAATCTCATTTATTCTTAGTGCGATGAATCAAGTCACACACTTGCAACATTTTGGTGGTACATTGTGAATGGCTCTTAGGCACTTGCAGAGGGTAATCTGGTTCAAGTTCTTCTGCCTGCTACTGCGCTAATTGAAGAGTATATGCATTAGAGTACAGGGTGTTTTGGAACTTTGGGTTGGGTAACTTTGAGTTATTTCAAGATACAAATTCAGTTTAATGCTAATTAACAACCAGCAGCATTACTTATGGATTTATCGTGTTTGTAGAGCTCATTGTAACCTGATACACAAACCTTGCATTTCTCCACACACCGAATGAAGAAAACAATAATCTACAGTACCAGCGTACAAATTAGGAGCAGCGTTAGGGGCCATTCAACCCCTTGAACCTGTTCCACCATTCAATAAATCTAACCCTTGGAAATGTTTTCATCGTGTGGCTAAATCAGTGTTTTGTTTGTTCATTGCAGAATATCAATTGTACAGTAAATGAAGATGAAGAAGTTGATCTGAACACTTTTCTGCGTGGCCTCAGGATATTCTCCAAATTTGTGAGGCGTAACAGTTGCAAACTCTGAACAGCCAGGCTAAAAGATTAGGATGTTTTGTATGCAAAAAAAAGCACAACTGAACTGCAATTTAAATATTATTTATTTATTTATTTCTTTGTTACTTTATATAAAAGATGAAAATTGCTGAATTTTGAACCTAATTGATATATTATTACAAATTATATATTCGTATATATTTAACATTTATGTTGGTCTGCGGTAATACAAATGAAAGAATGTATCAGCCTGATTTTAACTCGGGCAGGTTTTGGGGGAGGTGGGCTCTGGGTGATCATATTTTCAAAAGTCAAATCTGGGACACATTTAAAAGCCATGGAAAACAGGACTCGGTGCTGATTGACATGTCGGTGACCAATGGCAGGAGTTTGGTGGCAGGGCAATCGAAGGCGGGAGGTCATTTGATAACATCTCCTGGAATCTGTCCTGCCAGACTTGGCAACCCTATTCTGTTGAATTCTTAAAAGAAGTCATCAGCACTGGATCTGTTGGTGCCAAAAAGGTAGTGACAGTCGTTTGTAGATGTCAATGGGGCAGGGGGTCGGGATGGAAAGGAAGATAGGGGGTGGGGGGGGTGGAGGGGATACAGGTTTGCTGTCTGCAGGCAACACGGTAGCACAGTGGTTAGCATAGTTGCTTCACAGCTCCAGGTTCCCAGGTTCGATTCCCGGCTTGGGTCACTGTCTGTGCGGAGTCTACACGTTCTCCCCGTGTCTGCATGGGTTTCCTCCAGGTGCTCTGGTTTCCTCCCAGAGTCCAAAGATGTGCAGATTAGGTGGTTTGGCCATGCTAAAATTACCCTTAGTATCCAAACATGTTAAATTGGATTATGGGGATAGGGTGGAGGCGTGGGCTTGAGGAGGGTGCTCTTTCCATGGACCAGTGCAGACTTGATGGGCTGAATGGCCTCCTTCTGCACTGTAAATTCTATGATTCTATGAAATGCAATGCACTGTGAAGGTAGTTATAGGCAGAAGGACAAAATTCCAAACAGTTATTCTCCTCCCAGGACCAGATTACATTTGACAAAAATGGTGAAAGTTGGAACATTTGAACAGTTTTTAGGAAATCGTTGGGGCAGGGGGTTATTTAAAGAAAAGCAGGGACTGCCTCTGCAAAATCAGGATGTCTGGTCACCCTGGGTGGGCTGGATGAGAAATCCACTGTGTAGATTCAGCCAGAGATCCCACCCATTAGAATTGATAGATCTCACTTAAGTATGTTTCTCGCTGAAGCCGGTGGGAATGTATGTATTTTTATTATAGAAATTCATCACTGTGATGTGGATTTTGCTCAGAAACCTTTATTTTTGTTTCTAAATTGCTTGGAAGTATTATCAAATAAATATTCAGCATGGGATTTTCTCTATTTAAGTTTTAACGACTGTTAAAAGCTCATCCTATTGAAGTATATGGAAATCAATAAATTCTTTTTATATTTGTAAACTTGCACATTTTTCGTGAATTTTTGATTACAGTGTTTTGTTTCATGAATGACAAGCTGTATTTGCAATAATTATATCACAAGGAAAAAAATGTATTGTTCTCTGCAATGGCTTGGCAAACCATTCAGTTGTACCAAACCATGATGGAACACAAAGAATAGAATCGGATGACTGGCCCAATATCACCTTATGTGTCAGACATGACAAAGACAAGCGCAACCCTGCTAAGTCTTCCTCACTCGTGTTTGAGAGGTTGTGTCAAAATTAGGGAATATCCCCCACAGACTAATCAAACAGCAGCCTGACATTGTCATCCTCAAGAAATCATACCTTGCAACGAATATCCCAGACTCCTCCATTACCATCCCTGGGTATGCTTGGTTCCACTGGGAGGACAGACTCACCAGAGTTGGCGGCACCATGCTGGTGGCATGGTGGGAGTGGCACTGGAATTCCTCAATTCCTCAGGTCAATTTGGGCAAGGAAATCTATTACTGATTCCCATCTGTCACCCTCCCTCAGCTGATAAATCAGTACTCCTGCACGATCAACACCACTTGGAAGAGGTACAGAGATTGGCAAGGTCATGGAATGTACTCTGGGTGTCCATCACCACATTGGTTCAATAGCAACACCACTGATTGAGCTGGTTGAGTGCTCAAGAACATAGCTACCAGAATCTTTTGTTGTTCGTGAGATGTGACATCACATGACCCGTGTCATGCTCCTCTTGTGAGATGTGGCAATTCAGGGACCCTTCTGGTGTCCCTGACTCCTTCATCTGCAAGAAGTGTGTCCAACTGCAGCTCCTGTTAGACCGCTTGACGGCTCTGGAGCTGCGGATGGACTCACTTTGGAGCATCCGCGATGCTGAGGAAGTTGTGGATAGCACATTCAGTGAGTTGGTCACACCGCAGATTAAAATTACTGAGGCAGATAGGGAATGGGTGACCAACAGACAGAGGAAGAGTAGGAAGGCAGTGCAGGGATCCCCTGCGGTCATCTCCCTCCAAAACAGATTTACCGTTTTGGAAACTGTTGGGGGAGATGGCTCACCAGGGGAAGGTGGCAGCAGCCAGGTTCATGGCACCGTGGCTGGCTCTGCTGCACAGAAGGGCGGGAAAAAGAGTGGCAGAGCTATAGTGATAGGGGATTCAATTGTAAGGGGAATAGACAGGCGTTTCTGCGGACGCAAACGAGAATCCAGGTTGGTATGTTGCCTCCCTGGTGCAAGGGTCAAGGGTGTCTCGGAGCGGCTGCAGGGCATTCTGGAGGGGGAGGGTGAACAGCCAGCTGTCGTGGTGCATATAGGCACCAACGATATAGGTAAAAAACAGGATGAGGTCCAACAAGCTGAATTTAGGGAGTTAGGAGTTAAGCTAAAAAGTAGGACCTCAAAGGTAGTAATCTCAGGATTGCTACCAGTGCCACGTGATAGTCAGAGTAGGAATGACAGGATAGCTAGGATGAATACGTGGCTTGAGAGATGGTGCAAGAGGGAGGGTTTCAAATTCCTGGGACATTGGGACCGGTTCTGGGGGAGGTGGGACCTGTACAAATCGGACGGTCTGCATCTGGGTGGGACCGGAACCAATGTTCTCGGGGGTGTGTTTGCTAGTGCAGTTGGGGAGGGTTTAAACTAATGTGGCAGGGGGGTGGGAACCGATGTAGGAAGTCAGTGGGGACGGAAACAAAAGGCAGGAAGGGAGAGTGTGTAAAGCATGACCAGAGGAAGCAGGGCAGAGAGCAAGGAAAGTCTACATTAAACTGCATTTATTTCAATGCAAGGAGCCTGACGGGTAAAGCGGATGAACTCAGGGCATGGATGGGCACATGGGACCGGGATATTATAGCTATGACTGAAACATGGCTAAGGGAGGGGCAGGACTGGCAGCTCAATGTTCCGGGGTACAGATGCTATAGAAAGGATAGAACAGGAGGTAAGAGAGGAGGGGGAGTGGCGTTTTTGATTAGGGAGAACATCACGGCAGTACTTAGAGGGGATATATCCGAGGGTTCGCCCACTGAGTCTATATGGGTGGAACTGAAAAATAAGAAGGGAGAGATCACCTTGATAGGACTGTACTACAGGCCCCCAAATAGTCAGTGAGAAATTGAGGAGCAAATATGTAAGGAGATTACAGATAGCTGCAAGATTTCCCAACATTGACTGGGACAGCCATAGCATTAGGGGCTTGGATGGAGGGAAATCTGTTGAGTGTATTCAGGAGGAATTTCTCATTCAGTATGTGGATGGACCGACTAGAGAGGGGGCAAAACTTGACCTCGTCTTGGGAAATAAGGAAGGGCAAGTGACAGAAGTGTTAGTGAGGGATCACTTTGGGACAAGTGACCATAACTTCATTAGTTTTAAGATAGCTATGGAGAATGATAGGTCTGGCCCAAGAGTTAAAATTCTAAATTGGGGCAAGGCCAATTTTGATGGTATCAGACAGGAACTTTCAGAGGTAGATTGGGGGAGACTGTTGGCAGGCAAAGGGACGGCTGGTAAATGGGAGGCTTTTAAAAATGTGTTAACCAGGGTTCAGGGTAAGCACATTCCCTTTAGAGTGAAGGGCAAGGCTGGTAGAAGTAGGGAACCCTGGATGACTCAAGATATTGAGACTCTGGTCAAAAAGAAGAAGGAGGCATATGACGTACATAAACAACTGGGATCAAGTGGATCCCTTGAAGAGTATAGAGATTGTCGAAATAGAGTTAAGAGGGAAATCAGGAGGGCAAAAAGGGGACATGAAATTGCTTTGGCAAATAATGCAAAGGAGAATCCAAAGAGCTTCTACAGATACATAAAGGGAAAAAGAGTAACTAGGGACAGAGTAGGGCCTCTTAGGGATCAACAAGGACATCTATGTGCAGAGCCACAAGAGTTGGGTGAGATCCTGAATGAATATTTCTCATCGGTATTCACGGTGGAGAAAGGCATGGATGTTAGGAAACTAAGGGAAATAAATAGTGATGTCTTGAGAAGTGTGCATATTACAGAGGAAGAGGTGCTGGAAGTCTTAAAGCGCATCAAGGTAGATAAATCCCCGGGACCTGATGAAATGTATCCCAGGGTGTTGAGGGAGGCGAGGGAGGAAATTGCGGGTCCCCTAACAGAGATATTTGAATCATCGGCAGCCACATGTGAGGTGCCTGAAGATTGGAGAGTGGCGAATGTTGTGCCCTTGTTTAAGAAGGGCAGCAGGGAAAAGCCTGGGAACTACAGACCGGTGAGCCTAACGTCTGTAGTAGGTAAGTTGCTAGAAGGTATTCTGAGAGACAGGATCTACAAGCATTTAGAGAGGCAAGGACTGATTCGGGGCAGTCAGCATGGCTTTGTGCATGGAAAATCATGTCTCACAAATTTGATTGAGTTTTTTGAGGGGGTGACCAAGAAGGTAGATGAGGGCAGTGCAGTAGACGTTGTCTACATGGACTTTAGCAAAGCCTTTGACAAGGTACCGCATGGTAGGTTGTTGCAGAAGGTTAAAGCTCACGAGATCCAGGGTGAGGTTGCCAATAGGAGTCAAAATTGGCTGGGCGACAGAAGACTTGTTTTTCAAACAGGAGGCCTGTGACTAGTGGTGTGCCTCAGGGATCAGTGCTGGGTCCACTGTTATTTGTGATTTATATTAATGATTTGGATGAGAATTTAGGAGGCATGGTTAGTAATTTTGCAGATGACACCAAGATTGGTGGCACAGTGGATAGTGAAGAAGGTTATCTAGGATTGCAACAGGATCTTGATCAATTAGGCCAGTGGGCCGACGAATGGCAGATGGAGTTTAATTTAGATAAATGTGAGGTGATGCATTTTGGCAGATCGAATCAGGCCAAGACCTACTCAGTTAATGGTATGGCGTTGGGGAGAGTTATAGAACAAAGAGATCTAGGAGTACAGGTTCATAGCTCCTTGAAGGTGTAGTCGCAGGTGGACAGGGTGGTGAAGAAGGCATTCGGCATGCTTGGTTTCATTGGTCAGAACATTGAATACAGGAGTTGGGACGTCTTGTTGAAGTTGTACAAGACATTAGTACGGCCACACTTGGAATACTGTGTGCAGTTCTGGTCACCCTATTATAGAAAGGATATTATTAAACTAGAAAGAATGCAGAAAAGATTTACTAGGATGTTACCTGACTTGATGGTTTGAGTTATAAGGAGAGGCTGGATAGACTGGGACTTTTTTCCCTGGAGCGTAGGAGGCTTAGGGGTGATCTTATAGAGGTCTATAAAATAATGAGGGGCATAGATAAGGTAGATAGTCAACATCTTTTCCCAAAGGTAGGGGAGTCTAAAACTAGAGGGCATAGGTTTAAGGTGAGAGGGGAGAGATTCAGAAGGGCCCAGAGGGGCAATTTCTTCACTCAGAGGGTAGTGAGTGTCTGGAATGTGCTGCCAGAGGTAGTAGTAGAGGCGGGTACAATTGTGTCTTTTAAAAAGCATTTAGATAGTTACATGGGTAAGATGGGTATAGAGGGTTATGGGCCAAGTGCCGGCAACTGGGACTAGGTTAATGGTAAAAACTGGGCGGCATGGACTGGTTGGGCCGAAGGGCCTGTTTCCATGCTGTAAACTTCTATGATTCTACTTCTATGATTCTATGACCAACATTTATACCCCATTTGTGGTTTCTTTGAGGTTATTATTTGTTTATTTTTACTTCAGGCATTTCATTTACTGAGTCTGAATTGCAGCAAAGGCCATAACATCCTGTTTGTAGAACTGGAAATGTGTGCTCCAGACTAAACCTGTACTGGCCAAACAGGTCCAGTGTACGGGTATTTATCTGATTGTGTGGAAAATTGCCAGGTAAAGATCCGACCCAGTCGATCACCACTTCTATCAACCTACTTTCAATCATTAGCAAAGTGGTGGAAGCTCTCATCAATAGTGCTATTAAGTGACAGTTACTCACTCCCTGTTATTGCCCACTCAGCACCAGATTGTAAGCCACTCTCAATCTCTTCAACTCTGCATACAAGAAACCCAGCCTTTCCAAAACAAAACTCAGGTAGCAATCCACACCTGGTCAGCCAAATATCCCACCTCCCACATACGTTTTGGAGAGTCTGTACAATATGTTGGGCACTTCCCTTTCACTTAAGAGCTTCATTTTTCAAAATGCCACCATTAATAAGGCTATAGAATACCAGGTCAGCTGTGCCAAAGACCACTGCAATTCAACAAAAGATAGAGTGTAGGTAGACTATCATCTATCTGTACATAATATGAATAGTTCATCACCCCTGTAAATTCAGCATGTATATTATAAGTTATATGTTTTATTGTTGTAGTTCTACCATCCGATCAGCAGGTGGAGCGAGTACGGAGTCCCAGGACCCGGGATGCACCAGGGCTCCATCAGAAGGTGTTTGTCAGGAGTCGATAGCAGTCGCAGTTTAAAGTAGCTCTGTTGTACCTTAGTGTAAGTTAGTGATAGACGTTTATTCCCAACTGTATTCATCTTAGACATTTTAGTTATTTGTTAATGTAGTTTTAGTAATAAATGATGTGGAGATGCCGGCGCTGGACTGGGGTGAGCACAGTAAGAAGTCTTGCAACATCAGGTTAAAGTCCAACAGGTTTGTTTCAAATCACTAGCTTTCGGAGAACTGCTCCTTGCTCAGGTGAATGGAGATGTAGGTTCCAGAAACATATATATAGACAAAGTCAAAGATGCAAGACGATATTTTGAATGTGAGCATTTGCAGGTAACTAAGTCTTTACAGGTTAAAGAGGTGTGAATTGTCTCAAGCCAGGACAGTTGGTAGGATTTTGCAAGCCCAGGCCAGATGGTGGGGGGTGAATGTAATGCGACACGAATCCAAGGTCCCGGTTGAGGCCGGACTCATGTGTGTGGAACTTGGCTATAAGTTTCTGCTCGGCGATTCTGCGTTGTCGAGCAAGCCCTCCGTATACACAGGATCTGCTCAGACGAGGAGGAGGGTAACAGACATCTACAGACGCTGAAATATGCCCTCGTTATCGAAGACTCGGCTGAGCGGGGGATACTATGTGACATATTCGCCAGATCATGGCGCATGTGGCACCATGGGGGTATGGGGGAGGACACCCGCTCCCAGTGGCCATCAAGGTGAAGGTCACTCTGAACCTTTACACCAAGGGGACCTTCCAGATACCGAGTGGGGACCTGTCTGGAATCTCACAGAGCTCGGTGCGGTGTATCCGTGCTGTCACTGAGGCCCTAAATGCCTGGTCAGCACAATACATCCATTTCAATGTAGATCGGGCCCACCAGGATACCTTGGCAGCAGGGTTCGCCGAAAAGCCCCCGGTCCAGGGGATGAGCGACAGGATGCATGTCGCTCTACAGGCATTAGAACCGTGAGCCCCGGCTGAACTGCAGTCCCCGGGCCAATCCCACCCACTATGTCCGTCCATATCCCGCCCGCCCCCAGCCACTGCCCCCTGCACCCGCTCTGCGGCCGGCCCAGACCAGCCCCACCCCTCACACCATTCTGACAGAGCATCAAGGCAGGTTGTAATGTTGTGCACAGGTGTTTAATGTCAACAAATATATACAGGTTTGTGCCCTAGCCCTTATCGCTATACTGTGCCCTGCACCCGTACCAACTTAATTGGTGTCTACGTTTCTGGCCTTATGGGCCCTAACGCTACATATAGGTGGATCCTCACGTGGTACATCAGGAGTGGAGACAGCCTACTGTGGTTCCCGCCTTGTGGCCTGGGTCCCTGTTGGCGGCTGTCTTCTGGGGTGACTGGGACTGGATGGACCCGGCCGCTGCTCGGGTGTCCCAGGTGACGTGGTTATGCCCTGTCCTGCCCGCTGCCCATGTGATGCACCAGGGACAGGAGGGGGGAGTCCGAGGTGCTGTAGGTTCTGGGACATCCCCTGTGGGAGTCACCGGCAGGGTCCCCATTGCCTCCTCCCTTGGGATGCCGGATGGCCCCCGGGCTATTCCATGGGGCGGAGGTGTGAGCGGAGCTAACCACTGAGGCTCCCCCATGATTTGGCGCTCCCAGTCCTGGAGACCCATTCTCAACTCGACCAGAATCTGCATGCTCGCTGCCATGGAGCACAGGGATGGACCATCCCCGTCTGCGCCTGTGCCACATCAGCCAGTGACTGCACCATCTCACTCTGGGACTGGGCCACCTCTTTCTGGTCTGTGCCACGTTGGCCAGTGCCTGGACAATGCCGCCGATGCTCTCAGCCATGGCCAGTGGTGACTGGGACATGCTCAGGGGCGCCGCTGCAATGTCCAGATGGTTCTCAAACATGGCGACCTGTGATAGAGAAGCCCTGTCCTGGGCCTGGGCCACCACCTGCACAGATTGCCCCAAGCCTTCGACATGTTGACACATGGCCGAGACCTTCGCCCCCAAGGCCTCCACCTCGGCTGCCACCCGTGCGGTTTTGGCCTGGGTGGCACCCATGGCCGGTACCACCTCCTGCTCCTTAACGCGGTTGCACTCCTCCAACTGCACCTGTAGGTGCTGGATGCTCGCCGACAACTCCTCACGTAGCCCCTGGCTCTGCGTCTGATCTCCAAAGTTGGTGGGACCGTCCATTCCAGAAGCCCAAAACCCGCCTGGATGGAAGCTAGTTCCTGTGGTTGGCCCGCTCACGGGTTCGTGCCTCTACCTACTGTACCGGAGCATGTGAATGGTGCACACCAAATAGTGCCCCAGGAGCCTCTTCACTAAAATGCCCAAACGAGGTGAGTGTCTCTGGGATAGTGGAGGGTGTTGGAGACAGCTGTGACAGGAAATCAGTGTCATCCACGGATTCGAGATCCGGGGTGGCTTGGGATGCAGGGCGAGATCTCCTTTCCCTGTCGGTCCCGTCTTGGTTGCTGATCGACACACGGGATTCTGTGGGAGTGGGAGTGTGTGGGGAGGGGAGAGCAGGTGTGGTGGTGGAGAAGGGGTGTGGGGGCGGTAGTGGTGGAGTGGGAGTGTGGGTATGGTGGTGGGGTGTGGTGACACACGTGCCAATGGAAACCGCAACTCAGTGGGATCTCACTTTCTCGCAATACCAACCTCCACCCCGGCGACTGCCCTTTCCTCGGGCCCTTTGTTCTGCTGTGACCCAGGCCACAGGGCGGGAAACACAGTAGGCTGTCTCCGCTCCTGATGTACCTGATGCACTATCAATTACGACGAGGCGAGTAGAGAGTAATCGAGGCTTTATTACGCAGAGATGTGTAGCCTCCCGCAGCTGCTGCCGAAATGGCTGCAGCTCGGAGAGCCCACACATTTATACTCCGCCTACTGGGCGGAGCCAGCAGGCAGGGATCTACCCCCGTACCTGTAGTACAGGGGCCATACCGTAATATCCCTTGTATGCAGTATATACAATAGAACAGTGGTGACTACCACATTCACCCCCTGTTAAAAAAGAGTCCAGCGGGGGTGGCGGAAAACTATTGAGATACAGGTTGTTTAAAATTTAAGAAAGCGGTTACAAATTTAGACGATCGGGCGCCTTGATCCGTCGTTGCGAGCCCCGCAGTTCTGGTGACGATTCAGGCTTTGGTTTAATCGTTGGTGACTCCGGGAGCGTGTCGACCTCATCTTCATCCCTTGATGGGACGAAGGGGAGGACGGATCGTACTGGAGCGGGGGCTGTGGTGGGGTGTGCCGGGGGGAGGGAGGGTGGCGCCGGAGCAGAGGGGGGGAGGGGTGTGGGGACCCAGCTGGCACCAGGTCCCTGAGGGAGACTGTGTCTTGGCGGCCATCGGGGTACGCAACGTGGGCGTACTGCGGGTTCGCGTGGAGTAGCTGTACCCTCTCAACCAACGGGTCCGCCTTGTGGAGCCGCACGTGCTTGCGGAGGAGAATGGGTCCTGGACCTGCCAGCCATGTTGGGAGCGAAACCCCGGAGGTGGACTTCCTGGGTGTGATGAACGGTTACTGCCTTATCATCATGTAAGGTGATGTCCCCTTTAAGACCGGGCTTGTAACCCTGGCGACTCCGCCTCTGGCTCCGCCCATCTGGGAGCCATACATAAGGGCTGCCTCATGGTCTATAACAGTCAGCTCTCGTCTCTAGCTCTAGCATAGTTATTAGTCTAATAAAGCCTTCTTTACAGTTTAATCTCTAAGTGTCATTATTGAGGGTACCTCAATTTATTGGACTAAACTAGATTCAGGATGGACGCAGGCCTAAAACCAGAGAATCTCAATCTGGAAGCACGAACGCCGGAGGCGAAGGAAATTTTTAAATACTGGCTGCGGTGCTTCGAGGCCTACCTGGACTCCGCAGAGACTCCCATCCTGGGGCCACGCAAGCTGCGTCTACTCCACGCCCGGGTGAGTCACAGAATCTCCGCCACGCTCGAAAAAGCGCCGACTTATGACAAAGCGATCGAGTTGCTCCGCAAGCGGTTTGTCAAACCCAACAATGAAGTGCACGCCCGGCATCAGCTCTCTACCTGCCGGCAGCGCTCGGGGGAATCGCTCGACGAGTTTGTTGAGAAACTCACCGCGCTTGCCAGGGACTGTGACCATCAGGATGTGACAGGGGAAGTCCATATGAACCTGCACATCAGGGACACTTTCGTGTCCGGCATCCGCTCGACCTACATCCGGCAGCGGCTGCTCGATAATGGGGCAAAAGACCTCCAGGAGACGCTAACACTCGCCTCCTCACTGGAGGTGGCCCGACATAACTTGGGTACGTACCCCGCGGACTCTGCCAGCCCCCCCCGGACTTCCTCAGACTCAACCGTATTACAGGCCTGCGCAACGCGGCGACCCGCTCACCATGGGGGCACACCATGATACTTCTGCGGGCAGGGCCAGCACCCACGCCCACGCTGCCCAGCCCGCTCCGCGATCTGCAGCAACTGCGGGAAGAAAGGGCACTTTGCGAGGGTCTGCCTGGCCAGACCCAGGGGCCAGAAAAGCAAAGAACAGCCGGCCCAAAAATCAGGCTCTCAGGCCCACAGGCCTCGGAATGCTGCTGCGCACCAACCCGACACGCCCTCTTCTGACGCGTCATCAGCCTAGTGCGAATCATGGGAGCGACCATCTTGTCGGCGGCCATCTTCTCGACCCAACAAGCGCAGCCGGCGGCGGTGGCCATTTTACGAGTCCGACTCGGCTGACGACTCCGACTACCCGCGACTGGGTGCGATCACCCTCGATCAAACTCGGCCAAAACACCTGCAGAACTCCATGATGCAGGTCCAGGTCAACGGGCACGACACTGCATGCTTCTTCGACTCCGGGAGCACGGAGAGCTTTATCCACCCTGAAACGGTAAGGCGCTGCTCCCTACGCACCCATCCCGCATCCCAAACCATAGCCCTCGCATCTGGGTCCCACTCGGTACAAATCACAGGGTACTGTATTGCGGATCTCTCGATCCAGGGTGCCAAATACACCCGTTTCAAATGTTATATCCTCCCTCACCTCTGTGCCCCCCTGCTGCTCGGACTGGATTTCCAGTTCAGCCACAGAAGCCTGACACTGAAGTTCGGCGGACCCTTGCCCCCCCCCACGGTGTGCTGCCTTGTGACACTGAAAGTCGCACCCCCCCCGCGCTATTCGCTAACCTCACCACCAGGAGCCGGCGCTACAGTGCCCAAGATATGGCTTTTATCAAGTCAGAGGTCCAGCGTTTACTGGGAGAGGGGGTCATCGAGGCTAGCAACAGCCCTTGGAGAGCGTAAGTGGTGGTAGTCCGGTCCGGGGAGAAGAAACGGATGGTCGTGGATTATAGCCAGACCATAAACCGATTCACGCAGCTTGATGCGTACCCCCTTCCTCGCATCGCGGAAATGGTAAATCGGATCGCCCAATACCGAGTCTTTTCCACGGTCGACCTCAAATCTGCCTACCACCAGCTCCCCATCCGACCAAAAGACAGCCCCTATACTGCCTTCAAAGCAGCCGGCCGGCTCTTCCACTTCCTCAGGGTCCCCTTTGGTGTCACAAATGGGGTCTCCGCCTTTCAAAGGGCGATGGACCAAATCGTGGACCAGTACGGTTTGCGGGCTACATACCCGTACTTGGACAATGTCACCATCTGCGGCCATGATCAGCAGGACCATGACGCTAACCTCAAAAAGTTCCTCCAGACAGCCCGAACCCTTAACCTGACCTATAACGAGGGCAAATGCGTTTTCCACACCACCCGGCTGGCCATCCTCGGCTATGTCGTGGAAGACGGGGTCCTATGTCCCGACCGCATGCGCCCCCTTAAGGAACTCCCTCCCCCTCCACAGCCTCAAGGCCCTCAAGCGGTGCTTGGGGCTTTTCTCCTATTATGCCCAGTGGGTCCCCAAGTATGCGGACAAAGCCCGCCCACTCCTAAAGACCACCACTTTTCCCCTCTCGGCTGAGGCTCAATTGGCCTTCAACCGCATCAAGGCCGACATCATCAAGGCCGCCATGCACGCGGTGGACGAAACCATCCCTTTCCAGGTAGAGAGCGATGCATCAGACATTGCCCTGGCTGCTACACTCAATCAAGGAGGCAGACCAGTAGCGTTCTTCTCCCGAACCCTCACCGCCTCCGAGGTTCGACACTGCAGTCGAAAAGGAGGCACAAGCCATTGTGGAGGCTGTACGGCGCTGAAGACACTCCCTAGCCGGTAGGAGGTTTACCCTCGTCACCGACCAACGGTCGGTCGCCTATATGTTCGATAACACGCAACGGGGCAAAATAAAAAACAATAAATTTTGAGGTGGAGGATCGAACTCTCCACCTACTTGTACGATATCAAGTATCGTCCAGGGGAGCTCAACGAGCCCCCAGATGCCCTGTCCCGCGGCACATGCGCCAACGTGCAGGAGGACCGCCTGCAAGCCATCCACAATGACCTCTGCCACCCGGAGGTTACCCGACTCGTCCATTTCATCAAGTCCCGCAACCTACCTTACTCAACCAAGGAGGTCAAGGCCATGGCCAGGGCCTGCCAAGTCTGTGCGGAGTGCAAACCGCACTTCTACCGGCCAGACAAGGTTCGGCTCGTGACGGCCTCGGGCCCCTTTGAGCGACTGAGCGTGGAAATCAAGGGGCCCCTCCCGTCCACCAACCGTTATGCCTATTTCCTCACCGTGATCGATGAGTTCTCCCATTTCCCATTCGCCATTCCCTGCCCCGACATGACCTCAGCCATGGTGATTAAGACACTGCACAGCATCTTCACCCTG
The DNA here is from genome assembly GCF_047496885.1 of Scyliorhinus torazame. Taxonomy (NCBI): domain Eukaryota; kingdom Metazoa; phylum Chordata; class Chondrichthyes; order Carcharhiniformes; family Scyliorhinidae; genus Scyliorhinus; species Scyliorhinus torazame. The sequence goes on along the minus strand of NC_092713.1, from coordinate 295,859,386 downwards.
TTCGGTTTCGCCGCTTATATCCACAGCGACCGGGGGACATCGTTCATGAGCGATGAACTGCGTCAGTATCTGCTCAGCAAAGGCATCGCCTCGAGCAGAACGACCAGTTATAACCCGCAGGGAAACGGTCAGGTGGCGAGGGAGAACGCGACAGTGTGGAAGGCTGTCCTTCTGGCCCTGCGGTCGAGAAATCTCCCAACCACCCGCTGGCAGGAGGTCCTACCCGATGCCCTACACTCCATCAGGTCGCTCCTCTGCACGGCCACGAATGAGACCCCTCACAACCGATTGTTTCTCTTCCCCAGGAAATCTACCACCGGGGTCTCGCTTCCACCTTGGCTGATGGCTCCGGGACCTGTTCTTCTCCGGAGGCACGCGGGGAGCCATAAAACGGACCCCCTAGTTGAAAAGGTCTGACTGCTCCACGCCAACCCCAGTTACGCCTACGTGGAGTACTCCAACGGCAGGCAAGATACGGTTTCCCTCCGGGATCGGGCACCCACTGGATCCTCCAGCACAGACACCCCTTCCCGCGCCGCTCCCCTGCAGGACCCGTCGCCCCCTACAACACACCCCCTTCCGGCCCTACCACCCGTTGGTGAGCTCCTACCGTGCGCCCTTGCGCCCCCCCTTTACACACCCCGCCGGCACCGGCTCCGCTACCCCCGGCCCTGCCTAGATCCCCTGCCCCGACCTGGACCGAAGCTCCGACCGCTGTGCTCCCGGATGTGCCCTCAACCGGGACGTCCGTGCCCGCCGCACCACCGCCCGAATTGAGGAGGTCGAGGAGGACGATCCTGCCACCGAGACGGATGGACCTATGATGGCATTTCACCCCCGCCGGACTCCTTTTTAAACAGGGGGTGAATGTGATGAACGGTTACTGCCTTATCATCATGTAAGGTGATGTCCCCTTTAAGACCGGGCTTGTAACCCTGGCGACTCTGCCTCTGGCTCCGCCCATCTGGGAGCCATACGTAAGGGCTGCCTCATGGTCTGTAACAGTCAGCTCTCATCTCTAGCTCTAGCATAGTTATTAGTCTAATCAAGCCTTCTTTACAGTTTAATCTCCAAGTGTCATTATTGAGGGTACCTCACTGGGGAAGGCAAAGAGACGTTCATGGAGAGTTTTGTTAGTCGCCGTGCACAGGAGCGACCGAATGGAGTGAAGGGCGTCGGGGGGGGGGACCTCCTGCCAGCGGGAGGCCGGGAGATTTCTGGACCGTAGGGCCAGCTGGACGGCCTTCCAGACCGTCCCATTCTCCCGCTCCACCTGCCCGTTTCCCCGGGGGTTGTAGCTTGTCGTCCTGCTCGAGCCAATGCCGCTGTTGAGCAGGTACTGGCGCAGCTCATCACTCATAAATGAGGATCCCCGGTCGCTGTGGACGTAGGCGGGGAAACCAAACAGAGCGAAGATGGTGTTGAGGGCTTTGATGACGGTGGCAGATGTCATATTGGGGCATGGGATGGCGAAGGGGAATCTTGAATATTCGTCGACCACATTAAGAAAGTACGTGTTGCGGTCGGTGGAGGGGAGGGGCCCTTTGAAGTCCACGCTGAGGCGTTCAAAGGGGCAGGAGGCCTTCACCAGGTGCGCTCGGTCTGGCCGGTAGAAGTGCGGTTTACACTCCGCACAGACCTGGCAGTCTCTGGTGATAGCCCTGACTTCCTTGATGGAGTAGGGCAGATTGCGGGCCTTTATAAAGTGATAAAAGCGGGTGACGCCTGGGGGACAGAGATCGTCGTACAGGGTCCGGAGTCAGTCCACTTGTGCGTTGGCACAAGTACCTCGGGATAGATGCCGGAAGGGAAGCGTCTCGTCGACCGCGTGCATCGCGGCCTTGCTGATGTCGGCCTTGATACGGTTGAAGGCCTGGTGAGCCTTGGCCGTCAGGGGAAAAACTGTGGAGTGGATGAGTGGGTGGGCCTTGTCCGCATAGTTAGGGACCCACTGGGCGTAGTACGAGAAGAACCCCAGGCATCGTTTGAGGGCCTTGGGGCAGTGGGGAGGGGAGAGTTCCATGAGGGGGCACATGTGATCGTGGTCGGACCCTAGAACTCCGTTCTCAACCACATAGCCGAGGATGGCTAATCGATTGGTGCTGAACACGCACTTCTCCTTGTTGTAGGTTAGGTTGAGGAGTTTGGTGGTGTGGAGGAATTTGGAAAGGTTAGCATCGTGGTCCTGCTGGCCGTGGCCGCAGATGGTGACGTTATCCAGGTACGGGAAGGTGGCCCGCAGTCCGTACCGGTCAACCATTCGGTCCATCTCCCGTTGGAAGACCGAGACCCCATTAGTGACGCCGAAGGGAACCCGAAGGAAGTGGTAAAGGCGGCCGTCTGCTTCAAACGCGGTGTACTGACTGTCCGCCTTGCGAATGGGGAGCTGGTGGTAGGCAGATTTCAGGTCCACTGTCGAGAAGACCCGGTACTGTGCAATCTGATTGACCATATCAGATATTCGTGGGAGGGGGTACGCGTCGAGGTGCGTGTACCGATTGATGGTCTGACTGTAGTCAACAACCATCCTGTTTTCTTCCCCGTTTTCACCACTACCACTTGGGCTCTCCAGGGGCTGTTGCTGGCCTCGATAATACCTTCCCGCAGCAGCCGCTGGACCTCAGACCTGATGAAGGTCTTGTCCTGGGCGCTGTACCGTCTGCTCCTGGTGGCGACGGGTTTGCAATCCGGGGTGAGGTTCGCAAACAGGGAAGTTGGGTTGACCTTCAGGGTCGTGAGACCGCAGACAGTAAGGGGTGGTTAGGGGCCCGCCAAATTTCAGGGTTAGTCTCTGGAGGTTGCACTAGAAGTCCAGGCCGACTAGCAAGGCAGCGCAGAGGTTGGGGAGGACGTAGAGTTGGAAGCCACTGAACTCTACACACTGGATGGTGAGGGTGGCGGTGCAATACCCCCAGATCACCACGGAGTGGGATCCGGAGGCCAGGGAGATTCTCTGGTTGATGGGGTGTACCATGAGGGAGCAGCGCTTTCCCGTATCAGGGTGGATGAAGCTGTCAGTGCTCCCGGAGTCCAGAAGGCAGGATATCTGGTGCCCGTCGACCTTCACCGTCGTCCACGCGGTCGCGAGTTTGTGCGATCGGGACTGGTCGATCGTGATGGAGGCGAGGCGTGGCTGATCGGCGGCGGTTGCAGTCGATGAGCGGCCCGATGAGGTGCCGACGAGCAGGGATCCTGAGGCGGGGAAGATGGCGGCGCCCACGAGCCGCACGCGTCCTTAGGCAGGCAAGATGGCGGTGCCCACGGGCCGCACGTGTAGTGAGGCGAGCAGGATGGCGGCACCCACGGGCCGCACGTGTTGTGAGGGGAGCAAGATGGCGGCGCCCACGGGTGGCACGCGGTCTGAGGCGCGGAAGATGGCAGCGCCCGCGGGTCGCACATGGGGGTGCCGGGACAATAGTGGTGACCGAGCGACCTGGCACACAGCATCAAAATATCCTTTCTTCCCGCAGGCCTTGCAGAGCACGTGTTTTGAGTGTCCGCAGAAGTAGCACTTGGTCCCCCGGGATTGGTTGGCTACCGCGCGGCGCAGGCATGGGGTTGGCTGGGGGGGGGGGTCACTAATGCGGACCATGGTGGGGTGTTCGCTGGTGGGGTCCACGATGCCCAGAAGGAGTGGGCCGTGCGGTCGGGGACGTATGCCTGTATATTGCGTGAGGCGACTGTGAGCGAGAGCGCTAGTTTCTTGGTCGCCGCGAGTTCGAGGGTAACCCCTTCTAAGAGGCGCTGGCGGATGTAGGCCGACCCTATGCCCGTAACGAATTTGTCTCTTAAGTAGCAGGTCTGAATGTTCAGCGGCCGAAATGGCCTGGCAATCACAGTCTCTCACCAGGACGTGCAGGGTGCCCCAGAAATCTTCCACAGACTCACCGGGGAGTTGATGCCGCATGGACAGGAGGTGCCTGGCGTAGATTTTGTTTGTCTGCTGAGTGTAGTTCTCCTTCAGTAGCGCCATGACCTCAGCGTACGTCGGTGCGTCCCGGATGAGGGGAAAGATATCGGAGCTCAGCCGCGTGTAAAGGATCTGGAGCTTCTGTGCCTCTGAGGGTGGTCTGTCGCAGATCCGATGTAGGCTTCAAAGCAAGCTAGCCAATGTGCGAAGGCCGACTTGCCGTTGTCTGCTTGAGGATGCAGCTGCAGGCGATCCGGCTTGATGCGGAGATCCATCGTTGTAAAATCTCTGCGTAATAAATTGATGCACTGTCAATAACGACGAGACGAGAGTAGAGAGTAATCGAGGCTTTAGTAAGCAGAGATGTGGAGCCTCCCGCAGCTGCTGCCGAAATGGCTGCAGCTCGGAGAGCACACACATTTATACCCCTATAAATGGGCGGAGCCAGCAGGCAGGGATCTACCCCCGTACCTGTAGTACAGGAGCCTTACCGTAATACCCTCGTATGCAGTATATACAATAGAACAGTGGTGACTACCACAGTATCACGTGGTGATCCACCTATATGTAGCATTGGGGCCCATAAGGCCAGGGACTGCAGGACCTGCGGTTCACCTCCAGTCTTCTCCCGCTCTCAGAGGTTCAGCGCGACCTTCTCCGGGGGATGAGGGAAAACAGAAAACGAACATAGTTAGCCAGTCCGCGCATGCAGCCCAGGGGGTGGGTAGCTGGTGGCTTCAGTGGCCAGGGCACCCAGCCACGGCGGCCGGTATGAATTCCGACATGTGGTGCAGGGTGGGGATTCGGCCGCCCACCGGATGAGTAGGGGTGGAGTTATGGGTATGTGGGACAGGGGTTAGTACCAGGGGTAAAGTGCTGCCTAGCCACCCTAGCCACCCTGAGGGGGTCTTGTAGTTTCTTTCAGCACTGTTGGCCGGTCCGGAAGGTGTGGCCCATGGCGCTGAAGAGCTCTTCCATCTGTGTCCAGGCCCAGCGAACGGCAGAAGCTGGCAGCTTTCTTCCCACCCTAGGGTACAGAGTTGCCCGCCTCTCCTCCACGCACCAATCAGCGTCTCCAGTTCCAGTCGGTAAATCTCAGTGCCGCACGTCTTGCTGCCACATTGTTGGCTGGAACTGTGTGTGTGACGAGTGCAGTGTGTATATGCAGCCGCAGGAGAAACAGCACCAAGGTTACCAGCCTTGTTGAGGCCTCTCGAGAGATTTGTGGCGGTTGAAATGGAATCTCGCAGGTTCCGTGATCTGCATCTCGCCCTCACTGGGCATGACCCAGATCAGCACATTGAAATGAGCCATACAGCTCATTTAAATATAGGTTCACCACACTGTCCTGGCACCTGGTACACAGTGGCTGAGCCAACAAGACCTCACCAGGGCGCCAGTTAGTACTGGTCCACACAAATGTGGACCAGGCGTAAAGGCACCTGGGGGGTCTCCCAGGCCATTGGAGATGCCCAGGTGGTGGAGGAAAGAGCAGCGTGGCACCCTGGCATTACCTGGCACTGCCAGGGTGTCTGGATGGCATTGCCATGATACCAGGCTGGCACTTCCAATGTGCCCAGATGCCTGGTTGGCAATGCAAGAGACTGGGCCTGGGGGGCTACACCAAGTCAAGGGGGGGTGTGGGCGGTGTTCCCGGGGGCCTCCTCAAGACAAGATTGAGGGGGGGTTTGTAAACGGAGGGGAGGGGGCCAGAAATGGCAGGGGGGGGGAGAAAGATCATGGCAGCCAGACTAAATAGCCCGACTAAGCTCACCAGCAGGAAATACCTCAGTGCATTGGCGGAGAGAAACTCCCGAAGGCCACAAAAAATGGTGAAGTGCACTGCAGCTGTGAGGAAACACCCTGCGAAATGTGCCTGAAATCGGACATAGAAATTCTTTGGGTGAATCACACCAATCCTCTTAGCATCCACTCTGGGAGGAAACCGGAGCACCCAGAGAAAACCCACGGAGCCACGGGGAGAATGTGCAGCCTCTGCACAGACAGTGACCCAAGCCTGGAATCGAACCTGGGACCTTGGAGCTGTGAAGCAACTGTGCGAGCCACTGTGCTACCGTGAAGCCCATTCGGTAAAATCCCCTCTCATTCTTCTAAACCCAAATGGGACGGCTTCAAACTGTCCAACCTTTCTTCCTGAAATATCTCCCAATACCAGGTATCAGCTGAGTGAACCTTCTCTGAATTGTTTTTAATATTATTATACTTTTTCTCAAGGAGCTCAAAACTATACTCAGTACTCCAGTTTTGGTCTCACCAATGTCCAATACAATTGAAGCAAAACTTCCGTGCTATTAAATTTCATTCCCTTTGCAGCAAATGTCAACATTCCACTTTGCCTATGTAATCATTTGCTGTATCTGTACACTAATGCTTTGAAATTCATGTACCAGGACACCCCCCAATCCCTCTGTCGACTCTGTCCATTTAAAATATATGGGGTGGGATTCTCCATTTCAGAGAGTAAGTGTTGATGACTGAATTGATGGTGTTCTAATACCATGGGAGCGGCGCCGGTCCCGGAGCAATTCAGGATCGGTTAATGGGCTAGCACCGGCGCCACGTGGAATTAGAGAAATTCCAATGAAATGTGTCTGATTTGCCAGGGTCGGGATTGCCACTCGAGAGGCTGACAAGCTACAGCCGCATAGAAGCACTTCACTCCCCACACACATACTCATTCCAGCCAATTAGATGGCAGCCCAAAGAGCGTCACCCCATTTTGCAGATGCAGAGCTTAAGACCCTGCTGGATGCCATGGAGGAAAGGCGGGGCACCCTGTACATGGGGTGGGAAGGAGACTGCCACCCGCTTCTATACACCGGACCAGGGCCCAGGTGGCAGAGGCAGTGAGCGCCGTGGGCCCCACCACCAGGACCAAATAGCAGTGCTAGAAAAAGCTGCACGACCTCCTCATGGCTGCCAGGGTGAGTAGCCAGCACTGTGCCCCTGGTATCAACCCCTGTCCCAACACCCATAACCACACCCCTTCCCAATCCATCCGGAGGGTGAGCGAACACCACATGCCACCCTGCCACACATGCCAACATCCATACCGCCCGCCGGGTGCCCTGTTCACCAAGACGCCAGCTGCCCCCCCCCCCCCACCACGCTGCCTATGTCTGACTGGCTAACACTGTGTATTTTCAGTCTTCGAGCCCCCTCCACTCCCGTTCCCAGGAGAAGGCGGCAAGGAGAGAGAGAAGACTGGAGGGGGCCTGCCGGACCTGCGGCCCCTCACCGTCACAAGCAGTGGTCATTGGACCTGGTCGGTGGGCCCGAAGAGAGGTCCATCGCCGAGCCAGTGGTCAGCATCGGGGAACCAAGTGTGCGCTCGCTGAGTTGCGGTGTCCCTATGGCAGGCGTGGCACAGCCCCCATGCCACCCCCACACTACCCCACCACCCCCACACCATCCCACCACCCCACCTCCGCCACACTACCACACCATCCGTCCACCACCCCAACCGGTCCAACCATGCGTCATGTCTTGTGTTTTGCAGGTGACAAGGCGAGCCCTTCTGGTGTCCCCCGCCCCCGGCCACAGCCCCAGGACATGTCGAGTGAAGAGGCGGCACCGGACGGCAACACGTGCCTCCAAAATTCCAGCCCGCGACACCCCGGAGCACCAGCCTGGGAAGGACACTAACTTTCCGTCACAGCTGTCTCCAACACCTTGCACCATCCCAGAGACACTCACCTCGGTTTGTCATTATAGTGAAAATGCTCCTGGTGCACTATCTGGTGCGCACCACACATCTGCGGTAGTACGTCAGGTGGAGGTAGCAACCCCAGATGTGGTGGATGATCAGAGGGAGGCCCGGTCCCAGGGACTAGCTGCCATCCAAATGGGTCTCAAGATTCTGGAAAGGGAGGCCCCCATCGATGCTGGAGATGCAGACACAGAGTCGGTGTCTATATAAGAGGTTGTCAGCGACCATCCAGGTGTAGTAGGAGGAATCCAACCATCTGCATGAGCAGGAGGCGGTGCCAACCATGCATGCCACCCAGGCCAACACCACACAGTTCCAAAGTGGAGGCCTTGAGGGCGAAGGTATTGGCCATGGGTCAGGATGTCCAAGGCCTGGGGCACTCTGGTGCCCGAGGCACAGAACAGGGCTGACCTGTCACAGGCCGCTATGTACCAGGGTCACCTGGACATTGCAGCGACGCTCCAGAGCTTGGCCCAGTCACAACGGGTCATGGCTGTGGGTGCCAACGGCATTGCCAAGGCACTGGCTGACCTGAGCCAGCCACAGAGCGACATGGCCTGTCCCAGAAGGAGGTGACCCAGTCCCTGTTCTCCATGGCCGTGAGCATTGAGACCCTGATTGAGACAGGAACTGATCTCCAGGCCTGGTGGTGGGGGAGCCCCCAGAGCTGTTGTATCCCCCTTGCAGTTGGAGAAGGGAGAACATATGACAAGAAAACCCTTTGTATGCTTTAAGCACATGTTTTCTCAGCAGAACTGAGCACCAGCAGCTTAGGGAGAAGTCCTAGTTGGGGTCCCTCCTGTCGTTTTCCACTCCCAACTCACCTGGTAGGCGTTGAGCCCTGTTTGCTGACCATGATCATCCAGGGATACCATCTGGAGACAGAAGTTTCTTTAAAGAATCCAGCACTATCGCCTTTGAACGAGAAACCAAATTAGTTGTCTACCTCTTTAAATCGAAAGTATTCAGCCTGAAGCCAGATGAGTCACCAAACTACAGACTCTTTACTTTTTTTTTTATTGACTCTCATTTGGCCAACATATCTTCCCTACTTTGCAATCTGTACGTATGTGTGTTTGAGAAAGTGAGTGATTCATAGAGTCATACAATTTACAGTGCAGAAAGAGGCCATTTGGCCCATCGAGTCTGCACCGGCCCCTGGCAAGAACACCCTACTTAAGCCCACATCTCCACCCTATCCCCGTAACCCAGTAACCCCACTTAACCTTTTTGGACACTAAGGGCAATTTATCATAGCCAGTCCACCTAACCTGCACATCTTTCGACTGTGGGAGGAAACCGGAGCACCCGGAGGAAATCCACGCAGACACAGGAAGCACGTGCAGATTCCGCACAGACAGTGACCCAAGGCCAGGAATCGAACCTGGGATCCTGGAGGTGTGAAGCAACAGTGCTATCCATGTGACGATTGTACAAAAGTATTTTATTACTTTATGTAAATCGGTTTAAGTATAATAAAGCTAACCTCTTCCTTTGTTAAACTCAAGGAAACCTTTCGTTCTTTTATGATTACTGCACATTAAATACTCACTGAAGTGCCAAGTATATCCTTTTCAATATAAACACTTGTGGTCAAACTGGGGAAGGGCAAAGGGAGAGCCAATTCAACCCTCTCTGTACTTGGTCGTTACAATTATTTACACCACATAAGTGCCAACAATTTCCACTTGAAATTCAATGGTATTAGCATCTCAAATCCCAAACAAGTACTTGTTTCTCACCATTGACCAGAATCTCAACTGGACCTGCCACGCCGATATCACGGATATAAGAACAAGAAGTATAACGGGTAAGACAGATGTACTGAGAGTCTGGATTACTGCATGGAACTATGATGTAATTGCAATTATGGAGACATGGTTAAAGGAGGGACAGGACTGGCAGCTTCACATTCTGGGATACCGTTGTTTTAGACGGTACAGAAGGGGAACCAAAAGAGGTGGGGAGTTGCATTGCTGATTAGGGAGCAGGTCACAACTGTGTTGAGGGAGGACGCACTGGAGGGATCTTGTCATGTGGCATTATCGGTGGAGTTCAGGAATAAGAAGGGTGAAATCACAATGTTGGGACTGTACTATTGACCTTCCAACAGCCCGTAGGAGACCGAGCAGTTGTGTCGTCAGATACTGAAAAGATGTGAAAAAAATCAGGGTAGTTTTAACTTCCCGCATATTGACTGGGAATCTCTTACAGCCAGGGGCTCGGATGGAGAGCAATTTGTTTAATTTGTTTTCTGTGTCCAGAAGGGCTTTCTGATACAGTATGTTGACAATCCAATCAGGGGGGGGGCCATATTAGACTTGTATTGGGGAATGAGCCAGGACAGGTGATTGATGTTTCAGTGGGGGAGCATTTTGGGCTTAGAACATAGAACATTACAGCGCAGTACAGGCCCTTCGGCCCTCGATGTTGCGCCGACATGTGAAACCACTCTAAAGCCCATCTACACTATTCCCTTATCGTCCATATGTCTATCCAATGACCATTTGAATGCCCTTAGTGTTGGCGAGTCCACTACTGTTGCGGGCATTCCACGCCCTTACTACTCTCTGAGTAAAGAACCTACCTCTGACATCTATCTTATATCTATCTCCCCTCAATTTAAAGCTATGTCCCCTCGTGCTAGACATCACCATCCGAGGAAAAAGGCTCTCACTGTCCACCCTATCCAATCCTCTGATCATCTTGTATGCCTCAATTAAGTCACCTCTTAACCTTCTTCTCTCCAATGAAAACAGCCTCAGGTCCCTCAGCCTTTCCTCATAAGATCTTCCCTCCATACCAGGCAACATTCTGGTGAATCTTCTCTGCACCCTTTCCAATGGTTCCACATCCTTCCTACAATGCAGCGACCAGAATTGCACGCAATACTCCAAATGCAGCCGCACCAGAGTTTTGTACAGCTGCAACATGACCTCATGGCTCCGAAACTCAATCCCCCTACCAATAAAAGCTAACATACCGTACGCCTTCTTAACAACCCTCTCAACCTGGGTGGCAACTTTCAGGGATCTATGTACATGGACACCGAGATCTCTCTGCTCATCTACACTGCCAAGAATCTTACCATTAGCCCAGCACTCTGTCTTCCTGTTATTCCTTCCAAAATGAATCACCTCACACTTTTCTGCATTAAACTCCATTTGCTACCTCTCAGCCCAGCGCTGCAGCTTATCTATGTCCCTCTGTAACTTGTAACATCCTTCCGCACTGTCCACAACTCCACCGACTTTAGTGTCATCTGCAGATTTACTCACCCATCCTTCTACGCCCTACCTGCCAAAGACTTCTCATGTCCCCTCCTGGCTCTTCTTAGCTCTCTCTTTAGGTCCTTCCTAGCTAACTTGTAACTCTTGAGCGCCCTAACTGAACCTTCATGTCTCATCTTTACATACGCCTCCTTCTTCCTCTTGACAAGTGTTTCGACTGCTTTAGTAAACCACGGTTCCCTTGCTCGACCACTTCCTGCCTGCCTGACAGGTACATACTTATCAAGGACACGCAGTAGCTGTTCCTTGAACAAGCTCCACATTTCCATTGTTCTCATCCCCTGCAGTTTTCCTCTCCATCCGATGCATCCTAAGTCTTGCCTCATTGCATCATAATTGCCTTTCCCCCAGATATAACTTTGCCCTGCGGTACATACCTATCCCTTTTCATCACTAAAGTAAACGTAATCGAATTGTGGTCACTATCACTAAAGTGCTCACCTATCTCCAAATCTAACACCTGTCCTGGTTCATTACCCAGTACCAAATCCAATACGGCCTCGCCTCTCGTTGGCCTACCTACATACTGTGTCAAGAAACCCTCCTGCACACATTGGACAAAAACGGACCCATTTAAAGTACTCGAACTATAGCGTTTCCAGTCAATATTTGGAAAGTTAAAGTCCCCCATAACAACTACCCTGTTGTTTTCGCTCCTATCCAGAATAATCTTTGCAATTCTTTCCTCTAAGTCTCTGGAACTTTTCGGAGGCCTATAGAAAACCCCTAACAGGGTGACCTCTCCTTTCCTGCTTCTAACCTCAGCCCATACTACCTCAGTAGACAAGTCCTCATCAAACGTCCTTTCTGCCACCGTAATACTGTCCTTGACTAATAATGCCACCCTTCCCCCTCTTTTACCACCTTCCCTGAGCTTACTGAAATATCTAAACCCCAGCACCTGCAACAACCATTCCTGTCCCTTCTCTATCCATGTCTCCGAAATGGCCACAACATCGAAGTCCCAGGTACCAACCCATGCCGCAAGTTTACCCACCTTATTCCGGATGCTCCTGGCATTGAAGAAGATATACTTTAAACCACCTTCCTACCTGCCGGTACACTCCTGCAACTTTGAAACCTTACTCATGACCTCACTACTCTCAACCTCCTGTATACTGGAGCCACAATTGAGGTTCCCAAGCCCCTGCTGAACTAGTTTAAACCCTCCCGAAGAGCATTAGCAAATTTCCCCCCCAGGATATTGGTACCCTTCTGGTCCAGGTGTAGACTATCCCGTTTGTAGAGGTCCCACCGACCCCAGAATGAGCCCCAATTATCCAGAAATCTGAAACCCTCCTTCCTGCACCATCCCTGTAGCCACGTGTTCAATTCCTCTCCCTATTCCTCGCCTCGCTATCACGTGGCACGGGTAACAACCCAGAGATAATAACTCTGTTTGTCCTAGATCTAAGTTTCCACCCTAGCTCCCTAAATTCCTGCCTTAGATCCCTATCCCTTTTCCTACCTCTGTCGTTGGTTTAGCGAACATAATTCCATAAGATTTGGGATAGTCAAGAGTGGGCCGCAGGTGAGGGTGCTTAATTGGGTAAGGGCCAATTACACTCAAATTAGAGAGGAACTGGGGTTTGTGGATTGGGAGTGGCTATTTGAGGGTAAATCCATGTCTGACATATAGGAGGCTTTTAAAGGACAATTGATTGAAGTGCAGGACAGGCATGTCCCTGCAAAAATGAAGGATGGGAATGGCAGAATTCCGGAACCATGGATGAGAAGGGAAATTGTAAGCTTAGTCAAAAGGAAAAAGAAAGCATACGATAGGTCTAGGCACTTAAAAACTGACGAAGCCGACTTCCGGGTGCGGCGATGACCAGCTAAGTCGCACGTTTCGGCACCTCCCGTTTTAACGGACTTTTGGGCTTTTATCGGGAGCCCCAACGGCAATTTTCGAAGGCTAAACCCACTGTGAGGCGACATAGAAGGGAGTCCCCCCGGATGTGAATGGATAGAAGAGATAATAGTGACCAGATTGCGGAGGATCCTCTGGAGCAGCGGCAAAGAAGGGAAGTGAGAAGCAAGATGGCGGAGGAGGGAGGCCAGTTGGTATGGGGCCTGGAACAGCAGGAGTTCCTCCGGCGATGTGTGGAGGAGCTCAAGAAAGAGGTGCTGGCGCCGATGCTGCAGGCAATTGAGGGGTTAAAGGAGGCGCAGAAGACCCAAGAGATGGAGCTCCGTGGAGTGAAGGCAAAAGCTGCCGAAAATGAGGACGAGATACAGGGCTTGGTGGTGAAGACGGAGACGCACGAGGCACTGCATAAGAGGTGTATGGAGAGACTGGAAGCCCTGGAAAATAGCTCGAGGAGGAAGAACTTAAGAATACTGTGTGCAGTTCTGGTCACCCTATTATAGAAAGGATATTATTAAACTAGAAAGAGTGCAGAAAAGATTTACTAGGATGTTGCCGGGACTTGATGGTTTGAGTTATAAGGAGAGGCTGGATAGACTGGGACTTTTTTCCCTGGAGCGTAGGAGGCTTAGGGGTGATCTTATAGATGTCTATAAAATAATGAGGGGCATAGATAAGGTAGATAGTCAACATCTTTTCCCAAAGGTAGGGGAGTCTAAAACTAGAGGGCATAGGTTTAAGGTGAGAGGGGAGAGTTTCAGAAGGGCCCAGAGGGGCAATTTCTTCACTCAGAGGGTAGTGAGTGTCTGGAATGGGCTGCCAGAGGTAGTAGTAGAGGCGGGTACAATTGTGTCTTTTAAAAAGCATTTAGATAGTTACATGGGTAAGATGGGTATAGAGGGTTATGGGCCAAATGCGGGCAACTGGGACTAGCTTAATGGTAAAAACTGGGCGGCATGGACTGGTTGGGCCGAAGGGCCTGTTTCCATGCTGTAAACTTCTATGATTCTATGAGTCTATGAATCTTGGGTCTTCCCGAAGGGGCAGAGGGAGCCGACGTTGGGACGTATGTGAGTACGATGCTCCATACCTTAATGGGAGCTGAGGCCCCGACGGGCCCCCTGGAAGTGGAGGGAGCGTACCGAGTCCTCGTGGGAAGACCAAAGGCAGGAGAAATACCTCGAGCAATAGTGGTGAGGTTCCACCGCTACAAGGACAGGGAGATGGTCCTGAGATGGGTGAAAAAGACATGAAGCAGCAGGTGGGAGAACGCGGTGATCCGCGTGTATCAGGATTGGAGTGCGGAGGTGGCAAGAAGGAGGGCGAGTTTCAGTCGGGCCAAGGCGGTGCTCCACAAGAGGAAAGTGAAATTCGGAATGTTGCAGCCGGCAAGACTGTGGGTTACACACCAGGGTAAACACCACTACTCCGAGACGGCAGAGGAGGCGTGGACATTTATTGAAGAGGAGAAGTTGGACTAGATTTGAGAAAGAGTGTTTGAAATGAAGTAGCGAGGTGGTGGCAAGGGACTGTGAATCAGATGGGGGAAAATTTTCTTTCCCCTCGAAAGGGGGGGACACGAAGAAATGTGGGCGCCAGTGGGGAAGGGGAGGGGGAAGGAGAGAGGGAGCTGTGCCATCAGGGGCGGGGCCGAGAGGGAAGCACGGGCTTTGTTCCCGCGCTATGGAAATTGTGGCAGGAAAAGGGGGCGCAGGAAGGAGGGGGCCTCACATAATGGGAGGCTAAGGATAAACGGGGGAAGCCGAGGTCAGCCAGAGTTTGCTGACTTCCGGAAGCAATATGGGGGGAGCAACTAAGTTAGAGAGTGATCTAGCGGGGGGGGGGGGGGGAGGGGGGGGGGGGGTGGTTAACTGGGTTGCTGCTGCTAAGGGGAAGGGGGAGCTGTTACGGGATGGGATTGTCGGGACGGGAGGGCACCGTCCGGGGGATAAGAGGTGCGTGGGAACCGGGTGAGGAGCTGGTCTAAAAAAGGGGATGGCTAGTCGACGAGGGGGGGGGTAAAGAGCCCCCCAACCCGGTTGATCACGTGGAACGTGAGAGGGTTGAATGGGCCGATTAAGAGGGCAAGGGTATTTGCGCACCTAAAGAAGCTAAAGGCAGACGTGGCCATAGGGAAACGGGTATTGTTTGAGGTGAAGACCATAGTGGTAGACAGTGGGGGTAGATACGTGATGGTGAGTGGCAGATTGCAAGGTGAGGCGGTGGTGCTGGTGAACGTATATGCCCCGAACTGGGATGATGCAAACTTTATGAAGCGTATGTTGGGGCGCATCCTGGACCTGGAGATGGGAAAGTTGGTAATGGGGGGGGAACTTCAACACGGTGCTGGACCCAGGGCTGGACCGGTCCAGATCTAGGACCGGGAGGAGGCCGGCAGCGGCCAAGGTGCTTAAGGGCTTTATGGAGCAGATGGATCCCTGTGGATCCCTGGAGATTTACTAGACCAAGGAGTAAAGAGTTTTCCTTCTTCTCCCATGTCCACAAAGTGTACTCCCGGATAGACTTCTTTGTCCTGGGAAGGGCGCTGATCCCGAAGGTGGCAGGAACGGAGTATTCGGCTATAGCCATTTCAGATCATGCCCCACATTGGGTAGATCTGGAAGTAGGAGAGGAAAAGGAGCAGCGCCCACTCTGGAGATTAGATATGGGACTGTTGACGGACGAGGGGGTATGTGTAAGGGTGAGGGGATGTATTGAAAGGTACCTAGAGATCAATGATGACGGAGAGGTCCAGGTGGGAGTGGTCTGGGAGGCGCTGAAGGCGGTGGTTAGAGGGGAGCTGATCTCCATAAAGGCCCATAAGGGGAAACAAGAGGGTAAAGAAAGGGAGAGATTGTTGGGGGAGATTTTGAGGGTGGATAGGCAATATGCGGAGGCTCCAGATGAAGGGCTATACAGGGAAAGACGGAGATTGCACACAGACTTTGACTTGTTGACCACGGGTAAGGCGGAGGCACAATGGAGGAAGGCACAGGGAGTGCAGTATGAATATGGAGAGAAGGCGAGCCGGCTGCTGGCCCAACAACTTAGGAAGAGGGGGGCGGCGAGAGAGATCGAAGGGGTTAGAGACGAGGAGGGAAAGATAGAACGGGGAGTGGAGAGGGTGAACGGGGTGTTTAAGGTATTTTACGAGAGGCTATATAAGGCTCAACCCCCGGAAGGGAAAGAGGGAATGATGCGTTTCCTAGACCAGCTGGAGTTCCCGAAGGTTGAGGAACAGGAGATGACAGGACTGGGAGCGCAGATTGAGGTGGAGGAGGTGGTAAAAGGAATTGGGAACATGCAGGCAGGGAAGGCCCCGG
Organism: Scyliorhinus torazame; assembly: GCF_047496885.1. Classification (NCBI taxonomy): domain Eukaryota; kingdom Metazoa; phylum Chordata; class Chondrichthyes; order Carcharhiniformes; family Scyliorhinidae; genus Scyliorhinus; species Scyliorhinus torazame. The sequence continues at coordinate 295,843,266 of NC_092713.1, read as the reverse complement.
GACCGGATGGGTTCCCGGTGGAGTTCTCTCGGAAATACGTGGACCTGCTGGCCCCACTTCTGACGAGAACCTTTAATGAGGCTAGGGAAAGGGGGACACTACCCCCGACGATGTCGGAGGCGACGATATCGCTGATCCTGAAAAGAGACAAAGACCCGCTGCAGTGCGGGCCATACAGGCCTATTTCCCTTTTGAACGTAGATGCCAAGCTTTTGGCCAAGGTGATGGCGACGAGGATAGAGGACTGTGTCCCTGGGGTGGTGCGTGATGATCAAACGGGGTTTGTTAAAGGGAGGCAATTGAATGCTAACATACGGAGGCTGTTGGGGGTGATGATGATGCCCCCACCGGAGGGGGAGGCGGAGATAGTGGTGGCGATGGATGCAGAGAAAGCATTTGATAGAGTGGAGTGGGACTACCTGTGGGAAGTACTGAGGAGATTTGGATTTGGAGAGGGGTTCATTAGATGGGTTCAGCTCCTGTACAGGGCCCCGGTGGCAAGTGTGATTACAAATAGGCAACGATCTGACCACTTCCGACTATATAGGGGTACAAGACAGGGATGTCCCCTGTCCCCGTTACTGTTTGCGTTGGCAATTGAGCCATTGGCCATAGCGCTGAGGGGCTCTAGGAAGTGGAGGGGGGTACTTAGAGGAGGAGAAGAGCATCGGGTGTCATTATACGCGGATGATTTGTTGTTGTATGTCGCGGACCCAGTGGAGGGGATGCCTGAGATAATGCAGACACTCAGGGAGTTTGGAGAATTTTCAGGATATAAATTGAATATGGGGAAGAGTGAACTGTTTGTGATGCACCCCGGGGAACAGGGCAGGGGAATAAACGATTTACCGTTGAGGAGGGTAATAAGAGATTTCCGGTATTTAGGGATCCAGGTGGCCAGGAACTGGGGAACCTTGCATAGGCTTAACTTGGCACGACTGGTAGAGCAGATGGAAGAGGACTTTAGGAGGTGGGACATGGCGCCCCTGTCATTGGCGGGCAGGGTGCAGGCAGTTAAAATGGTGGTCGTTCCGAGGTTTCCTTTTGTGTTCCAGTGCCTCCCTGTACTGATTACAAAGGCCTTTTTTAAGAAGGTGGACAAGAGTATTATGAGCTTTGTGTGGGCTGGAAAGACCCCAAGAGTAAAGAGGGGGTTCCTGCAGCGCAGTAGGGACAGAGGGGGACTGACACTGCCGAGTCTAAGTGATTATTATTGGGCCGCCAACGTGTCAATGATATGTAAGTGGATGAGGGAAGGGGAAGGAGCGGCGTGGAAAAGACTGGAGATGGCGTCCTGTAGGGGAACTAGCTTGAAAGCACTGGCAACGGCGCCGTTACCGTTCTCCCCGAAAAAATACACCACAAACCCAGTGGTGGTGGCAACTCTGAAAATTTGGGGGCAGTGGAGACGACATAAGGGAGTGACGGGTGCCTCAGTGTGATCCCCGATAAGGAACAACCATAGGTTCGTCCCGAGAAGGATAGATGGGGGATTTAAATCTTGGCAGCGAGCAGGAATTGCGAAATTGAAGGACTTGTTCTTAGACGGGACGTTCGCGAGTCTGGGAGCACTGACAGAAAAATATGGGTTGCCACCTGTGTGGTGTTGGGCGTTCTGACACACAGATGAGCCAACACGGTTGTATATGGTACACCGCTATTTTATTTAAACTTTCTATGTACAGTTTTGTCTTGATACTCTGCACGTGGGGATTCCCTGTTTGTGATCTTGTAACTGGTCTTGTCCGTGTCTTTGTCCCCAGACCTACTGTCCACTAGGTGTCGTTCTCGTGCTTTTATGTGGTTGCTGTCCTTGTGTGTGATTGGTTGTGGTGTTGTGTGCTCTGATTTGTCTGTTGGTGTGTCCATCATGATGTGTGTGTTTGAATATCATGACATCCCCCCTTTTTACAAAGATATGTGCCTACGTGGTAATAAATATGATCGCGCCGTGAGTGCATCTAAGAGTGTGTGTGTGTTGTGTACAGCATGTGCATATGACGTAACTATTTACATGGGGCGATGTCGGTTGCGTCACATGAACAAGGTTGTACCATAACAGAACATGAATGCGAACGAGAAAAAAAAAACTTGAACAGTGGTCCAGTCAGACGATATCTGGAACGATAAACAACAACAGGTTATCATATAAAATTGTGTAACTTGTTAGACATATGAACGGTGTTATAAGTCCAGTCTAATGGGCTTGCGACGAGTTCGGGTTGACCGTCAGGGTGGCACACCACTCATCGGCTGGATTGATGGCGTTGACCTTGTTGACATCGATGACGGAAACGCGGAAGGCATCCTGGTCATCTGCATCACTTAACTGGAAGTCTTGATGCGTGGGCTGGACGGTCCTGACTTGTCTGCGAGATTGTCGGGGATGTGCAGGATCCATGGGTTGAGCCGAATGACAGTGGGCAGTATAGTGGCCCATCTTGCCACATCTGAGGCACTGTCGGTTTTTAGCAGGACATTGCCCTTTTAAGTGTACAGCTCCACAATTGCCGCACGTCATGATGTCACGGCGTTCGTTGCGCCACTGCGCATGCGCAGTGCGATCTTGCGGTGGGCGCGCCTGCGCAGTGCGTCCCTCGATGTGGCCGTTATTTTTGGCGCGCACCAGCGCGGGAGACCGCGAAAAGCGCAGGAAGCGGCCGCTGTCGTCCGGGCCGTGGGTCGGGAAGTAATCGACGGCCTGGATGCGTTCGGCATCGTGGGCGGCCTGGCTTGCCGATTCGACGGCTGGGGACCCCCTCCGTGCCAACTCGGACGCCTGAAATTGGGCAAAACGGCAGGTTGCATTCTCGTGGAGGACACAGGCTTCCACAGCAGACGCTAAGGTGAGGCTTTTTATTTTAAGAAGCTGCTGGCGTAGGCCACTAGAGGCAACGCCAAAAACAATCTGGTCCCTGATCATGGACTCTGTGGTGCTGCCGTAACCGCAGGACTGCGCTAGAATTCGGAGGTGCGTCAAAAAGGGTTGAAAAAGCTCCTCCTTATCTTGCAGGCGTTGCTGAAAGAGGTATCTTTCAAAACTTTCATTCACTTCAACCTTAAAGTGCTGGTCCAGTTTGAGGATGACCGTGTCATACTTGGATTGGTTTTCGCCTTCTTCGAACACCAGTGAGTTGAAGACGTCGAGGGCGTGCTGACCTGCGTAGAAGAGGAGCATTGCAATCTTCGTTTCATCCGAGGCACTCTGTTTTTCGTTGGCTCGGATGTACAGGTCAAATCGCTGCCTGAAGAGCTTCCAATTGGTACCTAGGTTCCCCGCGACTTGCAACAGCTGCGGTTTGTCGGTGCGGTCCATGTCCAGAATGGCAGGTTAGTTGGCAGGTATCGATCCATTCCTGTACCATGTGGTGTTGGGCGTTCTGACACACAGATGAGCCAACACGGTTGTATATGGTACACCGCTATTTTATTTAAACTTTCTATGTACAGTTTTGTCTTGATACTCTGCACGTGGGGATTCCCTGTTTGTGATCTTGTAACTGGTCTTGTCCGTGTCTTTGTCCCCAGACCTACTGTCTACTAGGTGTCGTTCTCGTGCTTTTATGTGGTTGCTGTCCTTGTGTGTGATTGGTTGTGGTGTTGTGTGCTCTGATTTGTCTGTTGGTGTGTCCATCATGATGTGTGTGTTTGAATATCATGACAACCTGGGAATGCATTTCGCTATATGCAAGTGAGGACATTTGTGAGGCAACAGGTGAGGGAATTTCCGCAGCTCCCGGCGCAAGAGATCCAGGACAGAGTGATTTTGGGGGCATGGGTGGGTGATGGTAGGGTGTCAGATATATATAGGGAAATGAGAGACGAGGGGGAGACGATGGTAGAGGAGCTGAAGGGAAAATGGGAGGAGGAGCTGGGGGAAGAGATTGAGGAGGGGCTGTGGGCAGATGCCCTACGTAGGGTAAACTCTTCGTCCTCGTGTGCCAGGCTCAGCCTGATACAATTCAAGGTTCTACACAGGGCGCATATAACGGGAGCAAGGCTGAGTAGATTTTTTGGAGTGGAGGATAGGTGCGGGAGATGCGCGGGAAGCCCGGCGAACCACACCCACGTGTTTTGGTCATGTCCGGTATTGCATGGGTTCTGGGTGGGTGTGGCAAAAGTGATCTCGAAGGTGGTGGGGGTCCGGGTCAAACCAAGCTGGGGGTTGGCTATATTTGGGGTTGCAGATGAGCCGGGAGTGCAGGAGGCGAGAGAGGCCGACGTGTTGGCCTTTGCGTCCCTAGTAGCCCGGCGAAGGATTCTACTTCTGTGGAAAGAAGCTAAGCCCCCGAGTGTGGAGGCCTGGATCAACAACATGGCAGGGTTTATAAAACTGGAGCGGATAAAATATGCATTAAGAGGTTCGGCTCAGGGGTTCACCGGGCGGTGGCAACCGTTTCTCGACTATCTCGCAGAGCGATAAGGGAAAATAGGAAAGGCAGCAGCAACCCAGGAGGGAGGGGGGGGGGGGCTCATTTGGGTCTTCAGGGGTTTTATGTGTGTGTTTATATATTAGTTATTTATATTTGATTTCACAAAGTTACTATTTTAGTTATTATATCTGTTGTTTCTTATTTTGTTGTTGGCAGTTGCCGTTAGTTAGCATATTATTTATTTAAAAAACGATCAATGTATATATTATTACAAAGTTGTAAAATGGGGAATTTTTGTTTGATCGAAAAACTTTAATAAATTATATATTTTTAAAAAAACTGACGAAGCCCTTGAGGAGTTCAGTGAAAGTAGGAAGGAACTTAAACGTGGAATTAGGAGGGCTAAAAGGGGCCATGAAATGTCTTTAACAAACATGGTCAAGGAGAATCGCAAGGCTTTTTAGGCATGTATTAGGAGCAAGAGGGTAGCAAGAGAAAGAGTAGTTGCACTCAAGGACAATGGAGGGAAGTTATGCATGGAACCACAGGACGTGGGTGAAATCTTAATGAATACTTTATATCGGTATTCACCAGGGAGAAGGACATGACGGATGTTGAGGTCAGGGATAGGTGTGTGAACACTCTTGAGAACGTCAATATATCAAGGGAGGTAGTGTTGCGTATCCTAAATTGCATTAAGGTAGACAAGTCCCTGGGGCCAGATGGGATCTATCCCAGGCTACTGGGGGAGGCAAGCGGAGAAATAGCTGGGGCCTTAACAGATCCCTTCACATCCTCTTTGACCACAGACGAAGTTCCAGAGGACTGGAGAATAGCCAATGTTGTTCCCTTCTTTAAGAAAGGAAGCAGGGATAATCCATCAAAATATAGGCCGGTAAGCCTGACATCAGTGGAGGGAAGCTTTTGGAAAAGATACTGAGGGACAGGATACATGTATATTTGGAGAAAATGGACTAGTTAGTGACAGGCAGCATGGTTTTATACAGGGAAGATCATCTCTCACCAACTTGTTTGAGTTTTTTGAAGAGGTGACAAAGAAAATTGATGAGGAAAGGCCTGTGGATGTAGTTTATATGGATTTCAGTAAGGCGTTTGACAAAGTCCCACATCGTGGAATCGTGCACAAACTAAAATCACATCGGATTTGGGGTGAGCTGGCTAGATGGATACAAAACTGGCTTGGTTATAGAAGACAGAGAGTAGCAGTGGAAGGGTGTTTTTCATAATTGAGATCTGTAGCTAGTGGTGTTCCACGGGGATCAGTACTCCGACCTCTGTAGTATATATACATGACTGGAGGAAAATGTGGGTGGTCTGATTAGTAAGTTTACGGATGACATGAAGATTGGCGGTGTTGCTGATAGTGCTGAGGATTGTTAGAGGATACAACTAGATATAAATAGATTGGAGCCTTGGTCACAGAAATGGAGTTTAATCCAGTCAAATGTGAGGTGGTGCATTTTGGAGGATCAAATCTAGGTATGTATTATACTATAAATGGCAGAACCCTTAGGAACATTAACATACAGAGGGATCTGCGCGTGCAGGTCCACAGTTCCCTAAAAGTGGCAACACAGATGGCCAAGGTGATTAAGAAGGCATATGGCATACTAGCCTTCATCAGGAGGGGCATTGAGTAGGAGCTGGTAAATCATGTTGAGACTATATAAAACCTTGATTAGGCGGCCTTTGGAGTTTTGCGTGCAGTTCTCGTCACCACAGTATCATAGAATCATAGAGTCATAGATGTTTACAGCATAGAAACAGGCCCTTTGGCCCAGCTTGTCCATGCCGCCCAGTTTCCATCACTAAGCTAGTCCCACTTGCCTGCATTTGGCCCATATCCCACTATACCCACCCTGTCCATGTAACTGTCGAACTGTTTTTTAAAGGAAAAGATTGTACCCTCCTCTACATCTGCCTCTGGCAGCTCGTTTCAGATGCTCACCACCCTCTGTGTGAAGAAATTTCCCCTCTGGTCTCTTTTCTTTCTCTCCCCTCTCACCTTAAACCTATGCCCTCTAGTTCTAGATTCCTCTACCTTTGGGAAAAGGTGTTGACCATCGACATTATCTATGCCACTCATCATTTTATAAACCTCTAAAAGATCACCCCTAAGCTCCAGGGAAAAAAGTCCCAGCCTATCCAGCTGCTCCTTATAGCTCAGACCATCAAGTCCTGGTAGCATCCTCGTAAATCTCTTCTGCATTCTTTCTAGTTTAATAATATTCTTCCTGATGTCAGGAATCCTGACGATCACCTGAGGAAGGAGCAGTGCTCCGAAAGTTAGTGTTTGAAACAAACATGCTGGACTTTAACCTGGTGTTTTAAGACTTCTTACTATATTCTTCCTATAATACGATGACCAGAACTGAACACAGTATTCCATGTGTGGTCTTACTAATGTCTTGTACAACTTCAACAAGTCGTCCCAACTCCTGTATTCACTATTCTGACCAATAAAACCTAGCATGCCAAATGCCTTCTTCACCACCCTGTCCACCTGTGACTCCACCTTCAAGGAGCTATGAACCTGTACCCCTAGATCTCTTTGTTCTGTAACTCTCCCCAACTCCCTGTCATTAACTGAGTAGGTCCTGCCCTGATTTGATCGACCAAAATGCATCACCTCACATTTATCCAAATTAAACTCCATCTGCCACTCATGGTGATGGAAGCTTTGGAGAGAGTGCAAAGAAGGTTCACCAGGATGTTGCCTGGTCTCGAGAGTATTGGCTTTGAGGAGAGGTTGAATAAACTAGGATTGCTTTCACTGGAAAGACGGAGGCTGAGGGGAGACCTGATAGAGGTCAACAAAATTATGAGAGGCATAGACAGGGTGGATAGTCAGAGGTTTTTTCCAAGGCTGGAAGTGGCAATTACAATAGGGCACAGGTTCAAGGTGAGAGGGGAAAGTTTAAGGGAGATGTGCGGGATACGTTTTTCATGCAGAGAGTGATGGATGTCTGGAACGTGCTGCCAGAGGAATAGGCGGAAGCAGGCACATTAGCAATATTTCAGAAGCATCTGGTTGGGTACATGAATAGGGAGGAAATAGAGGGATACAGACCGATTGAGGGCAGAATGTTTTTGTTTTAGTTAAGGCATCATGAATGGAACAGACCTGAAGGGCTGAAGGGCCTGTTGCTGTGCTGTACTTCTCTTTGTTCTTTGTCCTAAATCAGAGGTTGGAAATTGCTTAAATGTCCTGTCTAATTCACATATCATCCTGACTTGGAAAGATATCACCATTGATGGGTAAAAACCCTAGAACTCCTTTCCTGTACCACAGGGACTGCAGCAGCTCAGGGAGGCTGTTTGTTTCCACCTTCTCGATGACAACGAGGGACGGACAATAAATGTTGGCCTTGCCAGTGATATCCACAGCCCACGATTGATTTTTTTAAAAAATTATTAGCCTGCTGGAAATGTATTTAAAATGCAGATTGTGTTTTCCAAACTTCCCAGTTGAAAAACATAAATTTGCCATCCAAAAAATAGTAATAAAGTGAAAAGGTTTGGGTGAGAAAATAAGGCAAATGAAGAAGCAAGAGTTAGATGGCATCACCCATGGGCAGAATTCTTAGCTTTTGAGATTACGTGCAGTGGTGGGTGACTCTGGTCAGAATGACAGGATCCCATGTCAGATTCAGAGTTTGGAGCGTCATTAATTATGAACAGATGAGCTCCCCTCCGAATCTCTAATGGACCGGCAGCTGATTTGTCCGCCCACCATCAGCTGACGGGTTTGAAGGTCCCGGCCCCATATTTAAACACTAGCCCAGCCCACCTGTTTCCACCAGGCCGTGCAGGATGTCACCAACCCAGAGGGGAAAGGCTAGCAGCCTCAAGAAGAAGTCTGTTCCTTGATTCAATCACCCTTCCCCGCAGCCCATCAGCTGTGAGGCACTCATGCCCCACTTGGACCTCTACCCATCTGGAATCTTTTTGCATCACTTTCAGTAAATTATGTGGTCTCCCTTTGACTCCCTTGTTTGTGAGTTTTTCATGCAGTCATGTCAGAGTCCAGCTTCCTTTCCCTTGGTCTTCCCTCTGCATTCCATTGTTTGTCTTCTTCACCCACCTCCTTGCCCCTCTGCCTGCCAATGTAAGCCCTCACCGCCGCGCGCGCCCCCCCCCCCCCCCCACCCATCGCACAGCCCTTTTTCCAATGTTCCCTCTTGTCTTCATCAGGCCACCCCTCGCTCAACACCCCCAGCCTCACCTCGCACTCCACCACTGGTCGAACTCCATCGGCTGAATTCTCTGTTCTGAGACTAAGTGTTGACGCTGGGGCAGGATTTGTGGTCTTCTACGACAGCAAAACTGGCGCCGCACCGGGGCTGATTCAGTGACCGTTGAGGGGCTAGCACAGGCGCCACGTGGAACACGACTGATTCCAATGAAAAATGGTGTCTGATTCGCCGGGTCCGTGAATGACACTCAGGAGGCTGACAAGCTGCAGCCGCACATACACACTGCACTCCCCACACACACCATCCCAGCCAGCAAGATGGCACTGGTTATGCAGGAGAATGCTCATTCCATTGATGGGTTGGCTGGGGCCAGAGGGCACCTAGGGGGTGACCCGGGGGGACAAACATGCGACCAGTGGCACAAAGGTTAACAGTGGGCAGTGAGCGGCGTGCGCAACTGCATGGCTGCCTTGCAGGCTGTGGCTATGATGTTCCGTGCCCGACAGCCCACCTCTGGCTCACCCCCCCCCCCCCCCCCCCTACTCTCCCTGGCCCTGGCAGAAGCCCCACTCCGGCAAGTGGCACAATTGTCAGCACACTATGGTGATGTTGCTCACTTTCTGTACCCACACTCTCTCCCTCCGCTGCCACGACGCTTGTTTCACGATTTTAGAATGCACAAGTGAACGTCACCATCAGGAATTCCCTCCAGTGGAGCGGGGAATCGCGGCGCCGCGGGAGAATACCGGGTCAGGTCCGCTAATGAAATGCAAACGGCTTTTGCTGTATGTGCAGAGTACGTGCGGAGTGGAACGCATTGACGCCGCTGTCGAGGCACCGGAGAATTGCGATTTGGTATGAACCCGGCACCTGCCACGGTCTCGGCATCAAAACAGTATCTTTCCCCAATCGCCTTTCCCGATTTTGGCATCAGCTGACGGAGAATCCCGTCGCATACCTTCATTGCGGTGGCGGCATGAGTTCTACAGCACATAGAACAAGAGAACATAGAACATAGAACAATACAGCGCAGTACAGGCCCTTCGGCCCACGATGTTGCACCGAAACAAAAGCCATCTAACCTACACTATGCCATTATCATCCATATGTTTATCCAATAAACTTTTAAATGCCCTCAATGTTGGCGAGTTCACCACTGTAGCAGGTAGGGCATTCCACGGCCTCACTACTCTTTGCGTAAAGAACCTACCTCTGACCTCTGTCCTATATCTATTACCCCTCAGTTTAAAGTTATGTCCCCTCGTGCCAGCCATATCCATCCGCGGGAGAAGGCTCTCACTGTCCACCCTATCCAACCCCCTGATCATTTTGTATGCCTCTATTAAGTCTCCTCTTAACCTTCTTCTCTCCAACGAAAACAACCTCAAGTCCATCAGCCTTTCCTCATAAGATTTTCCCTCCATACCAGGCAACATCCTGGTAAATCTCCTCTGCACCCGCTCCAAAGCCTCCACGTCCTTCCTATAATGTGGTGACCAGAACTGTACGCAATACTCCAAATGCGGCCGTACCAGAGTTCTGTACAGCTGCAACATGACCTCCCGACTCCGGAACTCAATCCCTCTACCAATAAAGGCCAACACTCCATAGGCCTTCTTCACAACCCTATCAACCTGGGTGGCAACTTTCAGGGATCTATGTACATGGACACCTAGATCCCTCTGCTCATCCACACTTTCAAGAACTTTACCATTAGCCAAATATTCCGCATTCCTGTTATTCCTTCCAAAGTGAATCACCTCACACTTCTCTACATTAAACTCCATTTGCCACCTCTCAGCCCAGCTCTGCAGCTTATCTATATCCCTCTGTAACCTGCTACATCCTTCCACACTATCGACAACACCACCGACTTTAGTATCGTCTGCAAATTTACTCACCCACCCTTCTGCGCCTTCCTCTAGGTCATTGATAAAAATGACAAACAGCAACGGCCCCAGAACAGATCCTTGTGGTACTCCACTTGTGACTGTACTCCATTCTGAACATTTCCCATCAACCACCACCCTCTGTCTTCTTTCAGCTAGCCAATTTCTGATCCACATCTCTAAATCACCCTCAATCCCCAGCCTCCGTATTTTTTGCAATAGCCTACTGTGGGGAACCTTATCAAATGCTTTGCTGAAATCCATATACACCACATCAACTGCTCTACCCTCGTCTACCTGTTCAGTCACCTTCTCAAAGAACTCGATAAGGTTTGTGAGGCATGACCTACCCTTCACAAAGCCATGCTGACTATCCCTGATCATATTATTCCTATCTAGATGATTATAAATCTTGTCTCTTATAATCCCCTCCAAGACTTTACCCAACACAGACGTGAGGCTCACCGGTCTATAGTTGCCGGGGTTGTCTCTGCTCCCCTTTTTGAACAAAGGGACCACATTTGCTGTCCTCCAGTCCTCTGGCACTATTCCTGTAGCCAATGATGACATAAAAATCAAAGCCAAAGGTCCAGCAATCTCTTCCCTGGCCTCCCATAGAATCCTAGGATAAATCCCATCAGGTCCCGGGGACTTATCTATTTTCAGCCTGTCCAGAATTGCCAACACCTCTTCCCTACGTACCTCAATGCCATCTATTCTATTAGCCTGGGGCTCAGCATTCTCCTCCACAACATTATCTTTTTCCTGAGTGAATACTGATGAAAAATATTCATTTAGTATCTCGCCTATCTCTTCAGACTCCACACACAATTTCCCATCTCTGTCCTTGACTGGTCCTACTCTTTCCCTAGTCATTCGCTTATTCCTGACATACCTATAGAAAGCTTTTGGGTTTTCCTTGATCCTTCCTGCCAAATACTTCTCATGTCCCCTCCTTGCTCGTCTTAGCTCTCTCTTTAGATCCTTCCTCGCTACCTTGTAACTATCCATCGCCCCAACCAAAACTTCACACTTCATCTTCACATAGGCTTCCTTCTTCCTCTTAACAAGAGATTCCACTTCCTTGGTAAACCACGGTTCCCTCGCTCGACGCCATCCTCCCTGTCTGACCGGTACATACTTATCAAGAACACGCAGTAGCTGATCCTTGAACAAGCCCCACTTATCCAGTGTGCCCAACACTTGCAGCCTACTTCTCCACCTTATCCCCCCAAGTCACGTCTAATGGCATCATAATTGCCCTTCCCCCAGCTATAACTCTTGCCCTGCGGTGTATACTTATCCCTTTCCATCATTAACGTAAACGTCACCGAATTGTGGTCACTGTCCCCAAAGTGCTCTCCTACCTCCAAATCCAACACCTGGCCTGGTTCATTACCCAAAACCAAATCCAACGTGGCCTCGCCTCTTGTTGGCCTGTCAACATATTGTTTCAGGAAACCCTCCTGCACACACTGTACAAAAAACGACCCATCTATTGTACTCGAACTATATCTTTTCCAGTCAATATTTGGAAAGTTAAAGTCTCCCATAATAACTACCCTGTTACTTTCGCTCATATCCAGAATCATCTTCGCCATCCTTTCCTCTACATCCCTAGAACTATTAGGAGGCCTATAAAAAACTCCCAACAGGGTGACCTCTCCTTTCCTGTTTCTAACTTCAGCCCATACTACCTCGGAAGAAGAGTCCCCATCTAGCATCCTCTCCGCCACCGTAATACTGCTCTTGACTAGCAGCGCCACACCTCCCCCTCTTTTGCCTCCTTCTCTGAGCTTACTAAAACACCTAAACCCCGGAACCTGCAACATCCATTCCTGTCCCTGCTCTATCCATGTCTCCGAAATGGCCACAACATCGAAGTCCCAGGTACCAACCCACGCTGCCAGTTCCCCTACCTTGTTTCGTATACTCCTGGCATTGAAGTAGTCACACTTCAAACCACCTACCTGAACACTGGCCCCCTCCTGCGACGTCAAATCTGTGCTCCTGACCTCTATACTCTCATTCTCCCTTACCCTAAAACTACAATCCAGGTTCCCATGCCCCTGCTGCATTAGTTTAAACCCCCCCAAAGAGCACTAACAAATCTCCCCCCCAGGATATTTGTGCCCCTCAGGTTCAGATGTAGACCATCCTGTCTGTAGAGGTCCCACCTTCCCCAGAAAGAGCCCCAGTTATCCAAAAATCTGAATCCCTCCCGCCTGCACCATCCCTGTAGCCACGTGTTTAAATGCTCTCTCTCCCTATTCCTCATCTCACTATCACGTGGCACGGGCAACAACCCAGAGATAACAACTCTGTTTGTTCTAGTTCTGAGCTTCCATCCTAGCTCCCTGAAAGCCTGCCTGACATCCTTGTCCCCTTTCCTACCTATGTCGTTGGTACCAATGTGGACCACGACTTGGGGCTGCTCCCCCTCCCCCCTAAGGACCCGGAAAACACGATCCGAGACATCACGTACCCTTGCACCTGGGAGGCAACATACCAAACGTGAGTCTCTCACGCTCCCACAAAATCTCCTATCTGTGCCCCTGACTATAGAGTCCCCAATTACTAATGCTCTGCTCCTCTCCACCCTTCCCTTCTGAGCAACAGGGACAGACTCCGTGCCAGAGGCCCGTACCCCATGGCTTACCCCTGGTAAGTCGTCCCCCCCACAAGTATCCAAAGCAGTATACTTGTTTCTCAGGGGAACGACCGCAGGGGATCCCTGCACTGACTGCTTTTTCCCAGTCCCTCTTACAGTTACCCACCTATCTCCAATCTTTGGTGTAACTAATTCCCTGAAGCTGCTATCTATGACCCCTTCTGCCTCCCGAATGATCCGAAGTTCTTCCAACTCCAGCTCCAGTTCCCTAACTCGGTCTTGGAGGAGCTGGAGATGGCAGCACTTCCTGCAGGTAAAATCAGCAGGGACACTAACTGCATCCCTCACCTCAAACATCCTGCAGGAGGAACATTGCACTCCCTTCCCTGCCATTCCTCTAACTTTCTACCAAGATCTGGCTAACAACTAAATTAATTTTTTATAAAAAATAATAATAATATAATAAAATATGGTACTTACCTCAGACCAATGGGTTTTATTATTAGGTTAGAGGAGGAGGGCGGGTGGGAGACACTACACGTGTAGTGTCTCGGGTTTCCTCTCCACCAGAATTTATTGGTGAGGGTCTTCCCAGACGTCCGCGGGTCGACTTCCTGCTCCCGCCTAAAAAACTAACTTAAAAAAAAAAGAAAAATTCTCAGCTCCTGCTGAAATTGACTAACCAGCCAGCTCCACTCCCGCCGAAATCGACTGGCCTGCCCCTGCAAAGACAAGTACTTTTAAAGGTTGACTTACCTCCCAGCAACCTCCTTCCGCAATGCTCCCGCTGAAACTGACTCACCAGCTGTTCTCACGCCGCCGAAATCAACTGGCCTGCCCCTGCAAAGACAAGTGCTTTTAAAGGTTGACTTACCTCCCAGCAACCTCCTTCCGCAATGCTCCCGCTGAAACTGACTCACCAGCTGTTCTCACGCCGCCGAAATCAACTGGCCTGCCCCTGCAAAGACAAGTGCTTTTAAAGGTTGACTTACCTCCCAGCAACCTCCTTCCGCAATGCTCCCGCTGAAACTGACTCACCAGCTGTTCTCACGCCGCCGAAATCAACTGGCCTGCCCCTGCAAAGACAAGTGCTTTTAAAGGTTGACTTACCTCCCAGCAACCTCCTTCCGCAATGCTCCCGCTGAAACTGACTCACCAGCTGTTCTCACGCCGCCGAAATCGACTGGCCTGCCCCTGCAAAGACAAGTGCTTTTAAAGGTTGACTTACCTCCCAGCAACCTCCTTCCGCAATGCTCCCGCTGAAACTGACTCACCAGCTGTTCTGCCGCCGAAATCGACTGGCCTGCCCCTGCAAAGACAAGTGCTTTTAAAGGTTGACTTACCTCCCAGCAACCTCCTTCCGCAGTGCTCCCGCTGAAACTGACTCACCAGCTGTTCTCACGCCGCCGAAGTTCTGCCCAGGTAGACACTGGTGTGTGGCTACAGGGAGAAGGCGACCCCTGTACTTGCAAACCCTGGTGTTTTATTGACCTGACTCAATAACACAGGAAGATGCGTGGGTCTAGCAACACGGTTCCTTTCGATCGCTTCAGCTGCACCAGGTTAAGAAAGGATGTTTCTGAAATCTGAGCACCAAAATAGCAGCATTGGCATCAGCTCTGTAATACCTGCTCTGCATACTTTCGGTGTGCTTTTGCTGTGTGCCTATTAACACCTACACCAAGATGGCTTCCAGCGCCTTCACATCACAATGAACATAGGCAGTGAACGGCACTTTTCCACTCTAAGGACACTCAAAAAACAGTCACCACCGAGCCGAATTTCTCACATAATTGTTTTATTTATTTGTTCACAGGATGTGGGTGTCAATGGCTAAGCCGGCCTGGCCATCTTTAATTGCCCTTGAGAAGGTGGTGGTGAACCTTCTTTTGGAATCATTGAAGTTCATGTGTTGTAGATATACCCAGGCTACTATAAGGAAGGGAGTTCCAGGATTTTGACAGTCATAGTGAAAGAACAGCAATATCGTTCCAAGTCAGGAAGGTGTGTGGCTTGGAGGGGAATTTGGAGTTGGTGGTGTTCCTATGTATCTGCTGCCCTTGCCCTTGTTGGCGGACTTTACTGCGGACAGTGGAATGAATAGTGTAAGTGGGGGAATGGTTGAATAAGTTGTTAGTTTCAGAAATATTGTGACAAATGGGAGGCCAATGGCCAAGCAACTAGTTGTCTGAAAGTACTTGGGGGAGAGTTTCTACGTATGTTGTAACACACATATTGATGTAAGAGGTTTATAATTTTCCATTGTTATCACCTCCAAGGTCATATGGGTTATTTCTGATTCCCAAAAGTTGTGTTGAAATGTCTCAATATATAAATAACCCTAATAGGTAAACGGAAGATTAACTTAAAGGTTATTTTCTTAGATTTAATTGCATATGTTATGTAAATTGATGATAAGCAGAGTTCGCAATCATAATCTTTACAATCAGAATGAATCAGTCCTTGGAGAGATTATTAAACCAGTATTTTGGAATCTATCATTTTAAACAAGTGTATTGGAGTGAATTCTCAAGTCTCCTGCCAGATAAAAATGGGACCATTATGCCCCCAAAATGATGGCTAATGAACTACAACTAAGCTTGCACTATCGCTGAGTCAGATAGTGCTCCAATTTAAAATGCAAGTCAGATTAATATGACATACATGACGCCTCTTTACCATTATTGGACCAGTTGAAGCATGTGCCATACATGCAATGACCAGCATCATAAGACCATAAGACCATAAGACATAGGAGCGGAAGTAAGGCCATTCGGCCCATCGAGTCCACTCCACCATTCAATCATGGCTGATTTCAACTCCATTTACCCGCTCTCTCTCCATAGCCCTTAATTCCTCGAGAAATCAAGAATTTATCAACTTCTGTCTTAAAGACACTCAACGTCCCGGCCAGATGGCAGTTCACTCGAGGAGGAGCCCAAAGTAGGTTCTTCTGAATTATTGTGAAGTAATTTTAGCACCCCTCCCCAACCCCAGCAAACCCTCCAGGCTTCTGGCAACTATCTCAGTCACACGACTACCCCACCACCCTTCACCAACCCCCCAAACCACCACTCCACCCAAATATATATAATCTTTGAGACCAGTCGTATTTTCATAAGTTTGAAATGGTCTGGAGCCAGTCATCTTCCCCGAGGCTATCAGAGCCCACTGTGCGAATGCTAATGACGTATGGTCCACTAGCCACCTCAAGTCCAAACTTCCTTATGATACTTTCAAGGCAATAGTGCCCAAACTCGTCGTTGGCTCTGCCATTTGATAAAGGGAAGTGATCTTTAGATTGGACAAAAAGTATACTTTAATCCTACAGAACTGAAAATTTTACCCAAAGTCTCAAAACTGAATCAACAATTTAGCTTTGCTGATTTTTTTGCAAAGCCTCAGCAGTAAATGTTCAGAGTCGAATTAATTATGGTTACGTGGCAACGAAAAAGGAAGCAGTTCTGTCCTATTTAATAGTCAATCACAATTGGTTGTACATTGTTATCTGATCGATTCACAGCCTATTGCTGTAGTATGGCCATTTCCTCTGGGTTGCTTGAAACCAGAATCATTCATCAGCAAGTTAAGATGTAGCATGAAAGAGATAATATAATTAACCCAAAACCTTGTAAAACAGATGAAGCTGATAGTAGCAATGATTTGCTAAACTAAGCAAAATGAATTTCATCTTGTGCTGAAGAAAAAAAATGAGTGACAGCAATTTCATCATTTGTTTTACGCTATGCCTGTTTTTTTTGACATTTCAACGGGTGCCCACATTCACCAAAATCTGTCCAATGTTACCCACCATGGTGAATTTACCCACCATCCCCCACCCCACAACTCCCAACCTCCCCACCCCACCTCACGGTTTGAGGGGTTGCACTCTTCATGAAGAAATATTTCACAAACTACAACCCATAGCTCAGCAAACACACAATGAGTGTTTTGACTTGCATTGCAGCAGCACAATGTGAATAAAGATAGTGATGAGGGTTGGAAGAAAGATATAATTAGGAACTGATATTAACCACCAGTTTAAGGTGAGTGGGCAGATTGCGCTCTTTAAAGTAATGAAGATTCAGCAATGTTCAAACCATGCTCCAGGATAATAATTTGAATTGCAAAGTCCTGGCGACACCTCAATTTTAAAATCCTCATCTTGATGTGAGCGCAGAAGTGGCTGCGTTTTCATCCTTTAGGTCTCCTGGTGCATATTTCATTTTTGCTTTTTCTTGGGTTACATGGCTTGTGCCATGTCTCTGGAGGGTCCTGAGTGCTGTTTTGTGAGGAAGAGCCAATATAAACCATGAAAATACTAATTTGTTTGTGGCGGTCAGAGTGGGCTGGGGCGGAGCCCAACTCGCAGCGACACAGTTGCGGCTGAGTGGCCACTCGCTTTGGCAGTGCTGTCAGCATCCAGATGATGGCCGCCATCAAAGTTGTTGTCTTGGTTGAGGACCATGGCTCTGTGGTGCAGGTCATTAGAGATCACTTTGAAGAAGTGCGGGTACCTTTGGGAGAGCAGTGGAGGTGCATGAGAGAGTTCTTGCACTCAAAAGAGCACTTTGCCTGATGAGGGCCCACCTTAGTGTCTTTGAGACGCTGCTGTATGGTGTGTCGTTTATTCTGATGGATTTGGGAGAGTTCCCGGCTGAGTTTGAAAATTGGCCACCATGCTGAGTGGGTTGAGCCATTCCCCCCCACTGGGGCATAGGCTGTGGATCGCCTGGGCCTCAGAGAGGACATGGTGGGAGTGACGGTACCTTGTGCTGTAATCGTTGGAATCCTTGAGAGATCCTGGACAGTGTTTGGTGATCCTATCTAACCCTGTCTTATCCTTTTCCTTCTTGTGCAACCTGGATGATGTCTTTATTGACCAATTAACCCTGCAATTCTTCTATAATCCTGGATGTTACTCCCTGGTGATCATACTGTTGATTATTTATAATCTTTTTTCCTGCAAGGGGGTACGAGATGTATGCATGAGGCCGAGTGTCAACAATTATCCAATTCCAGCAAAACCATATCGAGTCGATTATGTGAAATGTGATCTATGCACAGTTTTACTCCTTTTTGTTATTGTGTTTTATAATCCTTGTGGCTGAGGGAGGGGTGTGTTTTTTTAAAAACCACACCAGTCTCGTTCATAAAGAAGGTGAGTGGAGCCGGGGCGGGGGAAGGTTGGGTGGGTTGGGCTGGTAAGGTTAGTTCAGTCCGCACTGAAATTGAAGATAGCCCCCCCAGTTAGAGCGAATCGGTCTCGGACTTTCAAAAAATGTTATTTGAATTTAAAAATCTACGTCTTTATCCTTCGATGGCCTGGGCAGGTTTTGTATCCTGGGAGAACTGGGTTCCTTTTGACTTTTCCTTGAGGTTGAGTTTTTTTCTTGCCTTTGCTTGGATCTCTCTCTTTACTCCTTTGAGGTATTCGAGTTAGTTTGGGCATCCTTTCCACAGGGGTTTCTTCTCTTCTTTTCTCTATCTGGGTGAGCAATGTGCTGGTTCTTATCCTGGTCTGTCCTGCCAGTTTGGGTACGGGTCAGTTGTTGGGTGCCTTGATGATTTTTCTTCTTCTCGCTCTTAAATTGAGAAAGTCGGCCGCGACCAGCTTTTAAATGGAACAATGTAGTCTTCAAGCCAGAAGCGGCGGCAGAGAGCAGATCAGCTCCCAGCATTCTACCCTGATGTCATGTATGCCCATGCTTTTGGGGCGAAATCACAGAGGAGAGATTCCTCCATTTTCTAGCTGTGAGCCAAGCAATCCAACAGGACTGTGAAGAATTGAAGATGGATTGTTTCAAACAAAGAAAAAACTGAAATCGAGAACAAAGCAGTGTAAAGATGATTTCTTGAGGTGTGGCTTTGTTAATTGTGTCAAAGCAAATCAGGATGCGAAGCCCATGTGTGTTATATGCAGGGAAGTACTGGCATTTAAATGGAAGTTTAAAACCCTCAAAACTTCAAAGGCATGGCGAGTTCGAGGACAAACCTCTTAATTTATTTTCAAAAGATGCAGCGAGGACTTAAATCATCAGCTGAAGCCCTTAGCAGAAACGTAACATTGAATGAGATCATGAGGACCAAGCAGGCTCACTTGTCACATTAAAAGTAAGCATAAATGGTGTGTCGCAACGATCGATCGGCGTGGGTCACTAAGGTTGGTTGGCTTGGGTCACGAAGGTCTGCCGGCATGGGTCGCAAAGATCAGCTGGCGTGGATCATGAAGGTCAGCCGGCCTGGGTCGCAAAGGTTGGCCCGTTGGGTAAAGTGGTCCCGGTAAAATAAGTTTGAAAAACACCGCTCGAGGCAGCAGACAGGCAACCCTGAGGAAAGAAGTGTCTTCACTTTAACCTATTATGTGCATACTGTAAATAATGTAAATAAACTAGTTTGGGAGTAAATACTCTGATTTGCCTCCAGATTGTCACTCTTAGAATCCAGACTTGGCGCCGTCTACAACACTTGCCATTCCGATGAAGGAAGCACTAGGTTCTCAAAACAGATCAAGGAAGCTGAGCCTCAGCCGGTACACCCTGTTTCGTGGGTAGCACTTCCTGCGAGTTTAAAGTGAAAATCTGTAGGTTGGAGCTGACTCCTAGGTGCTTTGGCGTTATTGACGATCTTCGCCCCCTCCACCCTCTGACCCATACCTGAACCTATTTGCTCCACCATGTTAAAATTCATCCTACTGACTCTGTGGGCGAGATATTCCAGCTGTCAACACCAGCGGGATCTTCCGTTCCTGCCAACAGCACACAGCTGCCGTAGTCTTCCTGGTGGCATGTGGTGGATTGAATGGAAAAATCCTTTGAACAGAAACATATTTACCACCCATGATGTAAAAATCATTTTGGGGAATTTAGAGAGGGTTAAAAACAAGTTGGCATCTATAAACGTATTTTGTTGACGGAAACAAACAACAGAAAAATTGAATAATCCTGAAACATACTGTCAAAAAATATTGATTCCATCGCTGTTTTGCAATGACTTGTAGATAAGAAGACAATAATTTGCCTATTGCTGCATTTCTGAGCCACAATATAGCAAGCATTTACAATAGGGTAATTTCCCCATGGTAAAATTTGAAGCCCAATTAAACTGCTGGAAATTTTGTCAGATGCTGGGTTTTCCTTCTGCTTTATTCTCACAAGCTTTAAATCTTTAGTGAAGGGCCAGAGCCCATGGAGTTGGGAAGTCAGCAATGATAGAATCTAACAGCGCAGAAGGGGGCCAACCAGGGCATGCTGTCTGTGCCAGCTCTTTGAAAGAGCTGCCCAATGTTGAAAAGGCTAAGGGAGAAGACAAAACAAATGAGAAAGTAGCAATTTGCAGCTTTTCAGCTTCGGTTTCAAAAGCCTGTTGCCTGCAGATATAAAGCAAGCCTCAGCGAGGCCCTGAGGAAAGAATGGGCAGCATTGAACAAAGGCAGCAGTGGGCCCAACATCCACCACCAAAGCTGGTGGTATCCCTCTGCCAGATAACAAAGCTAATCGATTCTTAATAGTTCATTTAAATATGGCAGCCAGGCTGTCGATATCGATGCCCACCCCCTATATTGATGGGCGTGAATCCAGGAGGGGGCAGGAAGTGGTGGGATGGGCATTCACCACCCCTGTCTCCTCCCCACCTCTGCAGGAAACATGCCCACGAGGGCATGTAAAATCCAGCCCTGTGTGTGTAAAATGTATCCTGGTCCCACTCTGCAAAGCTTTACAGGGAAATTACCCAATCATCTCCATTCTGACGAGGCATACTGTATATGCATCCTTTGATCAGAACTATGTGAGTATATATTGTATTTCTGAGCAATTTGGAACAAGATTTACTAATCTGTTCTTAATGAAGACGATGCTCCTTTAATTACAATGCATCACAGAGTTGTGTTTAGTTATTCAATCAAACTCCCTTATCCATCTTATGTGAGTTTGCCCTGTCTTCAAAAACCTCTGATATGTCCCTGCCTTTCAAAGGATCAAATTAAAGTACTCATCCTTGTTTGCCAATCTCTCCATAAATTTATCCGAACCTGCTTTTCTAAGACCTTTCAGTCTTCCTCCTAATCCTTGTCCTTTGTTCCTCCAAATCTGCCCTTCCATTTACTCCACTATCGGTGATTGGGGCTTCTGCCATCTTTGAAGAAGAATTTTTAGTCTCTGAGAACACCTATCTAAACGCTTCTATTTTGTAATTTCTCTCTTATTATTGAATGCTTCCTCTGACTGTGTTTTCTGCCATCCCTCCTAATTCCTCTACAGTGTACCTGAACAGGCGCCGTAGTGTGGCGACAAGGGGATTTTCACAATAACTTCAGTGCAGTGTTAATGTAAGCCTACTTGTGACACTAATAATGATTATTGTTATAATTAGATATCAATAACTTAAAGAAATAAAATATGAAGTTCCAGTTGAAAGCTAAAGATTTGACAAGATTTCACATTCATTACTATAACAGATAGACTTAAAGCATTCTTGACTACACACAATTTTTTAGGGAGCCTATAATTTAAATTACAGAATGCAGAACTTTCCCATTTTTACTTTCAACAAAACTAAAAAATCCACTTCACAAGCATTGTATACTTTATGCTGTCTCTTAAGAAATCATTGGATTTTCCCAGTCCAAAATGATTCTCAGCTCCCGAGGTTTATTTCTCTTCCTTTCCTTTCCCAGCCTGGAAACTTTTAATCCCTGTCTTTCATGGTAAGGGTTTTCTTAATGATTCTCCCGCCAGTGAAAGTTAGGTGAATCTTCAAATCCTCACAGATTTGGTATTTTCAATCCGGACATCTGCTATCCACATATCTTCCCACTGAAAAATAGTGACTTTGTCTCTAATTGCTCCCTTTACTTGGAAAACCAACTTGCCTTGGAGATTCAGTGATATTTTAGGAAATCTTTCCATTCTCTAAGTTCATCTCCATGGTAACATGAATAACATGGGCCTGATATCCATGTAGAAATGCTGATTAGCTATTGCTGAGACCTCAACTCTCTTGTGTCTTGGAAGAGCCTCTGGACTTGGTCAAGCCTCAGTTGCTGGAGCTCCAAAATCAAAGCCGGGAACATCAGGAAGGGATGTCTGGTACAGTCCTTGGATTGAAAGGCTGCATGGAGCAGTCTGTCTGCCTATGTCTGAGGTGATTGTGTTGACACTGCAATGCAATGAGATCAACACAGCGAGGGCGGCAGCCGCAGTGAAGACACTGATGCAAGACTTTTGTCCTGCACTATTGTATGGCCTCCATGGTGCAGGCACCTTCTGGGATTTAAGAGTGCCAACACCAAAGGATGGCAGGGCCTCTCGAGCCTACTCCAATTATCCATGTATTCCAAGGAGGAAGCCAAGGCTCTTGGCACCGAATGTCCTGCCAATCTGAATCCCCTCTTCCTGCGACTGCTTTAGCTCCCAGTCCACAGGCCGAGGAGGATAGAACTGCCACACAACAGGATCCCAAAATCAGGCCGGAGCCGTGCAGGTCTTGGACATCCAGAGGACACCAGCTAAGGTCATCACAGACAAGAGGGCATGGCAGACAGCAGGCTACCTTCACCTCCGTTGTGGATGTTGAGGATGCACTAAGATGTCGTGGTAGGTTTAGAAAGGTTAAGAAGCTCTAATTGCTTAGAGTAGGCACAGGAGTTAGACATTTGTACGTAACATTCACCTCTGTAAACAAATTCTCATTGATTCCATCCTTTCTATGGCTCCTTGTTCTGATGAGCTATGTTCCTGTAGTCCTGACTATAAAACTGTATTCCTGCACCGGGAAAGGACAGGGTGCTCAGTCCAGGGATTCTCCGTGTGCTTTGTGCGAGGTTCCCAGCACATTGCTGGCATCCCCTCACAGAGGCTGAACACATCAGTCATGCTTGTTTCTGTCGGGAATGAGGATGTCTCCCACAATGTACAGAGCTAGTGTCACTCATTCCAGTCATTGTCAATACCACATCAAAAGACAATCCCGCATCAAACTAGAGTCCCAGGCCAACGACACAAACCCATGACGCCTGTGGCAGAGCTTACACGAGATTACAGGCTACAAAGCAAGGCCAGGTGGAATATCTGGGGCTGGAGCATCCCTCCCCGACGAACTGAACAAGTTCTATGCCCACTTTGAACAGTCAGCCAATTGTTATGGGCCAGGGTTTAGAGAACCCCAAAGTGCATCATGGAGTTCACCTGACCCACAACGTTTACTAGATTGTGGTATGGGGAGCAGGTGTCTGCTGCACCACACCTGGCCCACTCTACAGGTGTGGTGCAGCAGAAATGGAAAAGTATTTTTCTAAAACAAAACAATGTTTATTCTATGAATTCAAATTAACGTTTTAAAACATACAGTGAACATCTTAGCAACCATTATTTCAAATACAACCCCCAAAGACTTCAACACTAAGTAATCCTTTAAGCTTTCCTTTTAACATCCATATGACTTAAAACACCTTTTACCAGAAGCACATCAGGTTAAAGTCACTACTGTTATTAGTTTTAAATCCCCAGGATCGATTTACAGTCTTTAGATTACAGAGAGAGATTCATACACCTTCTGGCTATGAAGCCAGCTCTGAAAATGAAACTAAAACACACCCTGCAGCAAACAGCCTAAAATGAAAGTAAAAAGCTGACACAGCCCAGCTCCATCCACTCTCTGACATCACTGCAGTAATAAACACCCATTTCTTAAAGGTACTCTCACTACAGATACTTATATACACACCCATTTATAAACACCCATTTCTTAAAGGTACTCTCACATGACACAATACATCAGTGCCACCCGCCCCAATGGCCCTGGACACACCTATACCCACCATTACAGCCTCAGAGGTAAGAGCTGCCTTCTTGAAAGTGAACCTGCGGAAAGTGAAGGGCCCCGACGGAGTCCCTGGGCGAGCACTCAGAGCCTGCGCAGACCAGCCGTATTCGTAGATATCTTCAACACCTCACTCCTCCGCTCCAAGGTCCCCACCTCCTTCAAGAAGACTACCATAATACCAGGACCAAAGGAGAAGGTAGGCTACCTCAACAACTACCGACCAGTGGCCCTGACGTCTGTTATCATGAAGTGTTTTGATCGGCTAGTCATGAGACGGATCAACGCCAGCCTCCCAGACGGACTCGATCCATTGTAGTTCACCTATCACATCAACCGGTCCACAGCAGATGCTGTCTCCCTGGCTCTGCAATCAACACTCAAACACCTCAACAACAAGGACACCTATGTAAGATTGCTGTTCATAGACTACAGCTCCGCCTTCAACACCATTATCCTGACAAGACTTATAACCAAACTCTGCAATCTTGGACTTGACCCTTCCCTGTGCAGTTGGATCCTTGACTTCCTCACCAACAGACCACAATCTGTCAGGATAGGCAACAGCACCTCCTCCACAATAGTCCTCAACACCGAGGCCCCGCAAGGATGTGTGCTCAGTCCTCTACTATACTCTCTATACACACATGACTGTGTGACAAGATTTAACTCCAACTCAATCTATAAGTTTGCGGATGATACGACTATGGTGGGTCGTATCTCAAACAACGACGAATCAGACTACAGAAGGGAGATAGATCACTTGGCTGCATGGTGTACCGAAAACAACCTCTCTCTAAATGTCGGAAAGACCAAGGAACTGATCATCAACTTCAGGAAGCGTAGCACGACACACACCCCGCATCTGCATCAATGGCTCTGATGTGGAGATGGTCGATAGCTTTAAGTTCCTGAGGCTCACCATCACCAACAGTATGTCTTGGTCCACTCACATTCATGCAACAGTCAAGAAAGCCCTACATCGTCTCTACTTCCTATGGAAGCTAAAGAAATTTGGCATGTCTGCATCAACTCACACAAACTTCTACAGATGTGCCATAGAGACCATCCTATTCGGCTGCATCACAACTTGGTATGGCAACTGCTCGGTCCAAGATCGCAAGAAACTGTGGTTGTGTGCTGAACTCAACTCAGTGCATCACACAAGCTTGCCACCCTCACATTGATTCTGTATACACCTCCTGCTGCCTCAGGAAAGCAGAGAACATTATCAGAGACCCCTCTCCCCATGCTTTGCCTTCTTCCAGACCCTTCCATCAGGCAGAAGGTACAGAAGTCTGAAGACCCGCATATCCAGACATAGGAACAGCTTCTTCCCCACTGTTACTAGACTCCTCAACGACTCTCCCTCGGACTGATCTGTTCCCTGTAAGAACATTATTCACGATGCGCTATGCTGCTTTTGCTCATGTAATTGCTTTGTTTGGCCCTTGTTCCGCACTGTAACCAATCACTGTTTGTCGATGTACCATTTGTCAATGCACTCTGCAAATTATTCTTTTGTCTACTATGTACATACTGTGTACGTTCCCTTGGCCGCAGAAAAATACTTTTCACTGTATCTCGGTATATATGACAATAAATTAAATCAAATGAAAAGTCAATGTGTGCTCTCTGCACCTTTTGTGCCTCCCCCCCCCATCCCATTTACCTCAGCCTCCAATGACACTGAACCGCACGGCAGTTCATGAAGAGTGACCTTAGATGAGGAGAGGTGAAACTTTCCCTGCTGTGCGCCGTGATATGACCCTTGTCCTTGAGAGCAAGCAAGCTGCCATCAACCAGACAGAAGTCAGATCCTCTGTGAGGATCTATGCACTTTCCCCACTGCAAGTCGTCATCATCCTCCTGCAATGTAGGGACTATGGACAACACCGGCATCCCCATGACAGGAGCCTTATCACACAGAGAGTACACTGCCACCAGTCAGACTCACAGAAGAAGGTTAAGGATAATGGATGTCCTCACTAGATGTCCTCATCACCCTCCATGAAACTAGCGACATTGAGCACATCCTGAGCTCGACTGCCTCATCTGGGAATTGCCACTGCCTCATGTCTGACATCCTCTCCCTCTAGGACCTCCTCAGCCTTGCCCCCTTTGATGTCCTCATTGGAGGTAACGCGCCGCTCCTCAATCTCCTCCTCGGGCAGTTCCTCCCTCCGTTTCAGCGCCAGGTTGTGCAGGGCGCAGCAAGTTAACACGATACATGATACCCTCAGTGGATTGCATTGCAGGGCTTCACCAGACCGCTCCAGGCACAGGACCTCACCTTCAACATCCCAATGGTCTGTTCCACCACTGTGTGAGTTGCAGGGGATCACGTGATGCAGATGCGGGGATAGCAGCGTTTCCATGGGCTCTGGCACTATTCATCCTTCAATCCTCCCATTTATCCTGTTTATGTGGCACATCCGGGAGTGAATACTCCGCAGTACGTCCCTGGAGGATTTCTGGCTGAGCATAGATGACAAAACACTGAGGATTCCGAAGAAAATCGTCAACATTAGGGAGCAGTCAGCTGCAGCTTGGCTGGAGCTCCTCAATATGGCGATTTGATGCTCAAGTGGAATCTTGATCTGGCACTCTCAAAGGCATTGCAGATGATCATTGCGGACATTAAACTCATTGACGACAAACTCAGCATGCTAGCACAAAATATTAGTGCTTATGAGACTGAGCTGCAGAATACTAATAAGATGCTTGATGAAACGTAGGAGAGAATCCTGACTGTTGAAAATACAACTCCCTCAGTTGAGGCCTGCTTGCAATTTTTGGAAAACCAGCTGCATGGTATGTCAGAAATCCTGGAGGATCTGGAGAATCGAGGCTGGAAGAAAAATATCCGGTTCATCGGTTTTCCAGAAGGAATGGAGGGTAAGATCCCTATTAAATTCTTTGAGAGCTGGCAGCCATGCTGGATAGGAAAGTGTATTAAGGTGGAAAGGGCCACATCATATCCCGTCTTTGAGGCCTGGGGACAATCAGCATTCCCGGCCTGTAATTATCTATTTTTATAACTTCAGAGATCACCAAAGAGTATTGGAAGTGACGGGATGTAATGGAACGTGACAGCATGAGGGGGCAGAGGCCCCTTTCTTCCAAGATTTTGCAGCGGCAATGCATCAGAAGCATAGAGACTCCGATGAAGTTAGAAAACCACTCAAAGCTGTTGGAGTGAAATATGCCCTTCTTTATCCTGCAACTCCAGAAAGACATTTGACAATTTGCCTACGGCCTTGGCTTTTGTTAGCTCCATGGAAGCAATAACATGGAGTAACAGTCTGCAGCTCACTGTAAAATCTGGACTCTATCCCTGTTACGTCTGTGATGGGTAAGTTGTCAGACTTACCCACGGGATAAGGGGGTGAGATTCTCTGATCCTGAGGCTAAGTGTTGACGCTGCCGTAAACGCCGTTGCATTTCACGACGGCGTCAACATGCCCTCAGGAGCAGCGAATCTGGCCTCTACAGGGGGCCAGCACTGCACAGGAGTGACCCACGCCGCTCTAGCTGCCGCTGCCGGTGTCAGCTGGGCGCCATGGGTCTGCACATGCGCAGTGCGACTGGCGCCAATGCGTGCATGCGCAGTGCGACCAGCGCCAACGCGCACATGCGTAGTGGCTCCCTTCTCCGTGCCGGCCCCGACGTAACATGACGTAGGTCTACAGGGGCCGGCGCGGAGCAAAAGAGGCCTCCAGCCCGAGAGGCCGACCCGCCGATCAGTAGGCCCCGATCGTGGGCCAGGCCATAGGGGAGCCCCCCCCCCCCAACCGGGTTCAGACCCCCCCCCACCCCCACCCCCACCAGGCCGCTCCCGGATGCATGCACGCCGAGGTCCCACCGGGTAAGACCACACGTGGACAGCGACGGCGGGACTCGGATTTTTTGTGCAGCTGCTCGGCCCATCCCGGGCAGAGAATCGGCGGGGTGCCGCGTAGAACAGCCCCCAACCGGCGCCCCGCCAACTGCGCTGGCGCCAATGGCGCGGCGGCGTCAGGGCGGCGTCGCGCGATTCGCTCCCGACCTGATGATTCTCCAGCCCGGTGTGGGCTGAGAGAATCCCGCCCAGGATTTGATTTGATTTATTATTGTCACATGTATTAGTACACAGTGAAAAGTATTGTTTTTTGCATGCTGTACAAACAATGCATACCGTACATATGCAGTATATAATGTTACAGTTATAGCAAGGTGTAGAGAAAAGATTAATTTAATACGAAGTAGGTCCATTCAAACGTCTGATGGCTGGAGGGAAGAAGCTGTTCTTGGGTCGGTTGGTACGTGACCTCAAACTTTGGTATCTTTTTCCTGATGGAAGAAGGTGGAAGAGAGTATGTCCGGCGTGCGTGGGGTCCTTAATTATGCTGGCTGCCTTTCTGAGACAGTGGGAATTATAGATAGAGCCAATGGATGGGAGGCTGGTTTGCGTGATGGACTGGGCTACATTCACGACCTTTTGTAGTTTCCTGCGGTCTTGGGCAGAGCAGGCTCCATACCAAGCTGTGATACAACCAGCAAGAATGCTTTCTATGGTGCATCTGTAGAAGTTGGTGAGGGTCGTAACTGACATGCCAAATTTCCTTCGTCTTCTGAGAAAGTAGAGTCATTGGTGGGCTTTCTTAACTATAGTGTCGGCATGGGGGGACCAGGACCGGCTGTTGGTGATCTGTACACCTAAAAACTTGAAGCTCTCGATCCTTTCTACTTCGTTCCTATTGATGTAGACAGGGGCATGTTCTCCACTATGTTTCCTGAAGTCAATGACAATCTCCTTCGTTTTGTTGACATTGAGGGAGAGATTATTGTCGTCGCACCTACAGGCATGTCGGATCTACAGGCATTTAAAGAGGCAGGGACTGATTCGGGACAGTCCGCATGGCTTTGTGAATGGAAATCATGTCTCACGAATTTGATTGAGTTTTTTGAATGGGTAACCAAGAAGGGTGCAGTGTCCCCACTGCAAGCCGCAATTTGGCCCATATCCCTCTATACCCATCTTGTATGAATCTGTACTCCTAGATTTCTGTCTTCTCTAACTCTCCCCAACACCTTACAATTAACTGAGTAGGTCCTGCCCCGATTCAATCTACCAAAATGCGCCACGTTGTCTACATGGACTTTAGCAAGGCCTTTGACAAGGTACCTCATGGTAGGTTGTTCCATGAGGTTAAATCTCACGGGATCCAGGGTGTGGTAGCCAATTGGATACAAAATTGGCTTGACGACAGAAGAAAAAGGGTGGTGGTAGAGGATTGTTTTTCAAACTGGAGGTCTGTGACCAGCGGTGTGCCTCAGGGATCAGTGCTGGGTCCACTGTTAGTTGTTATTTATATTAATGATTTGGATGAGAATTTTGGAGGCATGGTTAGTAAGTTTGCAGATGACACCGAGATTGGTGACATAGTGGACAGTGAAGAAGGTTATCTAGGATTGCAACGGGATCTTGATCAATTGGGCCGATGAATGGCAGATGGAGTTTAATTTAGATAAATGTGAGGTGGTGCATTTTGGGAGATTGAATCGGGGCAGGACCTACTCAGTTAATTGTAGGGTGTTGGAGAGAGTTATAGAAGAAAGAGATCTAGGAGTACAGATTCATAGCCCTTTGAAAGTGGAGTCATAGGTGGACAGGGTGGTGAAGAAGGCATTCGGCATGCTTGCTTTCATTGGTCAGAACATTGAATATAGGAGATGGGACGTCTTGCTGAAGTTGTACAAGACATTAGTAAGGAATACTGTGTGCAGTTCTTGTCACTCTATTATAGAAAGGATATTATTAAACTAGAAAGAGTGCAGAAAGGATTTACTAGGATGCTAGCGGGACTTGATAGTTTGAGTTATAAGGAGAGGCTGGATAGACTGGGACTTCTTTCCCTGGAGTGCAGGAGGCTTAGGGGTGATCTTATAGATGTCTATAAATTAATGAGGGGCATAGATAAGGTAGATAGTCAACATCTTTTCCCAAAGGTAGGGTAGTCTAAACCTAGAGGGCAAGGTTTAAGGTGAGAGGGGAGCGATATAAAAAGGTCCAGAGGGGCAATTTTTTCACACACAGGGTGGTGAGTGTCTGGAACGAGCTGCCAGAGGCAGTGGTAAAGGCGGGTATAATTTTGTCTTTTAAAAAGCATTTTGACAGTTACATGGGCAAGATGGTGTAGCGCACAAAGACTCCGTGAGACAAATAGAGTGAAGTCAATGAGGCTTTATTAAGCGTGTCTGTTCCCCCGCAGCTCGATAGTAGAATGGCCTGCGGGGGAGGACTCCGGCTTCTTATACTCCGCCTTCAGGGCGGAGCTAGAGGTCAACGGCCAACCAGGACCCGGGATCTGTCAGCCAATGACATTAGGGCTTCCAGTCCCACATGACCCCCAGTACATTCTACCACATTCACCCCTTGTCAAAAATGAACCCGGCGGGGTGATGCTTCATATGGTGGTAAGGGTTTACAGGGCTGGTCCTGGGAGGAAAAAAAACATTCACATGGCAATACAGTATTGTACAATTTTGTCCTGTTTCGACTATTTACAGAGGGTATAGGGAGAAAAGCAAAATGTTCTTGTGAAAAGTCCATATTTTGATTTAGATCGACGCCACGAGTCGGTCGGGCGGTCTGGTCGTCTGTGTCGATCGCCTCGGCCCCGGTGGTGGTGGTGCTTGTACCGGTGTTGTCGTCTCCGGGAGCCTTACGGTTTCAGCTTGGGCTTTATTCTTGGTCGGCCTGAGGGGAGGGGAACCGATCCTCCTGGGAAGGGGGCGGTCGCGGGGTGCGGCGGTGGCAGGAAGGGGGGGGGGTTGGGTGAATGGTATCGGGGGGGGGGGTGTGTTGCCGGCGGGCGCCAGGTCCCGCAGAGAGACCGTGTCCTGTCGGCCGTCGGGGTACTCCACGTAAGCATACTGCGGGTTCGCGTGGAGGAAGTGAACCCTTTCGACCAACGGGTCCGCCTTATGTGCCCGCACATGCTTTCGGAGCAAGATGGGTCCTGGGGCCGCCAGCCAGGTCGGCAGCGACGTTCCAGAGGAGGACCTCCTAGGGAAGACAAGGAGACGCTCATGAGGCGTTTGATTAGTGCTCGTACATAATAACGACCGGATGGAGTGGAGAGCGTCCGGGAGGACCTCCTGCCACCGTGAAACTGGGAGGTCCCTGGACCGTAGGGCCAGTAGGACGGCCTTCCAGACCGTGCCGTTCTCCCTCTCTACTTGCCCGTTCCCCCGGGGGTTGTAGCTGGTCGTCCTGCTTGAGGCTATGCCCTTACTGAGCAGGAACTGGCGCAGCTCGTCACTCATGAAAGAGGACCCCCTGTCGCTGTGGACGTATGCGGGGCAACCGAACAGTGTGAAGATGCTGTTCAGGGCTTTAATGACTGTGGCCGCGGTCATGTCAGAGCAGGGAATGGCAAATGGGAAGCGGGAGTATTCGTCCACCACATTAAGAAAATATGCGTTGCGGTCGGTGGAGGGGAGGGGCCCTATGAAATCGAGACTAAGGCGTTCAAAGGGGCGGGAAGCCTTAATCAGGTGCGCACCATCCGGCCTGAAAAAAATGCGGTTTGCATTCCGCGCAGATGTGGCAGTCCCTTGTGACTGTACGGACCTCCTCTAAAGAGTATGGGAGATTGCGGGACTTGATGAAGTGGAAAAACCGAGTGACCCCCGGGTGGCAGAGGTCCTCGTGGAGGGTTTGGAGGCGGTTAATTTGTGCGTTGGTACATGTGCCGCGGGATAGGGCATCGGACGGCTCGTTCAGCTTTCCGGGACGATACAAAATCTCGTAGTTGAAGGTGGAGAGCTCGATCCTCCACCTTAAGATCTTGTCGTTTTTGATTTTGCCCCGCAGTGCATTATCGGACATGAAGGCTACCGACCGTTGGTCAGTGAGGAGAGTGAATCTCCTGCCGGCCAGGTAATGCCTCCAATGTCGCACAGCTTCCACTATGGCTTGGGCTTCCTTTTCCACTGAGGAGTGGCGGATTTCTGAGGCGTGGAGGGTCCGGGAGAAAAAGGCCACGGGTCTGCTCGCTTGGTTAAGGGTGGCCGCTAGAGCTACGTCGGAGGCGTCGCTCTCGACCTGGAAGGGGAGGGACTCGTCGATGGCGCGCATCGTGGCCTTTGCGATATCCGCTTTGATGCGGCTGAAGGCCTGGCAAGCCTCTGTCGACAGAGGGAAGGTCGTGGTCTGTATTAGGGGGCGGGCCTTGTCTGCGTACTGGGGGACCCACTGGGCGTAGTATGAAAAGAACCCCAGGCAGCGTTTCAGGGCTTTTGGGCAGTGCGGGAGGGGGAATTCCATGAGGGCGCGCATACGTTTGGGGTCGGGGCCTATTATCCCATTGCGCACAACGTAGCCCAGAATGGCTAGCCGATTGGTGCTAAAAACGCACTTGTCCTCGTTGTACGTGAGGTTCAAGGCTTTGGCTGTCTGGAGGAATTTTTGGAGGTTGGCGTCGTGGTCCTGCTGGTCGTGGCCGCAGATGGTTACATTGTCGAGATACGGGAACGTGGCCCGCAACCCATGTTGATCAACCATTCGGTCCATCTCCCGTTGGAAGACTGAGACCCCGTTTGTGACGCCAAATGGGACCCTTAGGAAATGGTATAATCGCCCGTCTGCCACGAAGGCTGTGTACTTGCGGTCACTTGGGCGGATGGGGAGCTGATGGTAGGCGGACTTGAGGTCCACGGTGGAGAAGACTTTATATTGGGCAATCCGATTGACCATGTCGGATATGCGGGGGAGAGGGTACGCGTCTAGTTGTGTGTACCTGTTGATGGTCTGGCTATAGTCTATGACCATCCTTTGTTTCTCCCCTGTCTTCACTACTACCACCTGCGCTCTCCAGGGACTATTGCTGGCCTGGATTATGCCCTCCTTTAGTAGCCGCTGGACTTCGGACCGAATGAAGGTCCGGTCCTGGGCGCTGTACCGTCTGCTCCTAGTGGCGACGGGTTTGCAATCCGGAGTGAGGTTCGCAAACAAGGACGGGGGTTGCACCTTGAGGGTTGCGAGGCCGCAGATAGTGAGTGGGGGTATTGGGCCGCCGAATTTGAACGTAAGGCTCTGTAGATTGCATTGGAAATCTAATCCCAGTAAGGTGGGGGCACAGAGTTGGGGAAGGACGTTTAGTTTGTAGTTTTTGAACTCCCTCCCCTGCACCGTTAGGGTAACTATGCAGAATCCTTGGATCTGTACGGAGTGGGATCCTGCAGCTAGGGAAATCTTTTGTGCGCTGGGATAGGTGGTCAATGAACAGCGTCTTACCGTGTCGGGGTGGATAAAGCTCTCCGTGCTCCCGGAGTCGACTAGGCATGGTGTCTCGTGGCCGTTTATTAGCACCGTTGTCGTCGTCGTCTGGAGTGTCCGGGGCCGAGCTTGATCGAGCGTAATTGAAGCGAGACGTGGTTGTAGTAGTGGAGTAGGGTCCGTTGTTGCCGTCCAAGATGGCGTCGGGGATGAACAAAATGGCCGCCCCCATACATCGCACGTGGCTGGGGGGTCACAAGATGGGGGCGGGGGTGGACAAAATGGCCGCCCCCACGCGTCGTACAGGTCTGGGGTGGTCCAAGATGGCGGCGCCCTTCCTCCCCTCGTGGTGGCCGGGACCCAAAATGGTGGCGTCTGCGGGTCGCACATGGGGCGCTGGGAGCGCTAGGACCGCGCGGAGCTCCCTCACCGGGGACAGCGGTGGTCGGGACCCAAGTTGGTAGCGCCGGCGGGTCAGACGTGGGGCGCGGGGGGGGGGTTAGGGGGGCGTTAGGGACGCGCAAAACTCCCTCTTCTCCGTGGAGAGTGGTGGTCGGGACCCAAAGCGGTAGCGCCGGCGGGTCATACATGGGGTGCGGGGGGGGTTGGGGAGCGTAAGCGGCGTGCAGGGCTCCCTGTTCTCCCGGGACCGCGGTGGTCGGGACCCAGAGCGGCTGCGCCTGCGGGTCGTACGTGGCGTGCTGGGGGGGTTGGGGAGCGTAAACGGCTTGCAGGGCTCCCTGTTCTCCCGGGACGGCGGCGACCTCGCGGGACCGGCACACAACCGCGTAATGGCCCTTTTTCCCGCAGCTCTTGCAGATAGCTGCGTGGGCCGGGCAGCGCTGTCGGGGGTGTTTCGCCTGGCCGCAGAAATAACAGCGGGCGCCCCCGGTGCGACTTGGCGTTTGGACCGCGCAAGCCTGTGGGGTGTCCGGGGGGGAGGTGGGTTTGTCGCGACGGGTTCGTACGGGGCCCAATGGGCTGCCGCGCGGTCGGGGCTGTAGGCACGGGTATTACGCGCGGCCACGTCTAGGGAGGCTGCTAGGGCCCGGGCCTCTGAGAGTCCTAGCGACTCTCTTTCTAGAAGTCTTTGGCGGATTTGGGAGGAATTCATACCTGCCACAAAAGCATCGCGCATTAACATGTCCGTGTGTGACTTCCGGGTGCGGTGATGACCAGCTGAGTCGCACGTTTCGGCAGCTCCCTGTGAAACGGACTTTTGGGCTCTTGATAGGAGCCCCAACGGCAATTTTGACGGCTAAAAACACTGTGCGGTAAACCAGAAGGGAATCCCCCCTGGATACGGATGGAAAAAGGAGGAGAGAGTGGCCAGATTGCAGTGGATCCTTTAGAACAGCGGCAAGGAAGGCAAGCAAAAACCAAGATGGCGTCGGAAGGTGGCAGTTGAACATGGGGCCCTGAACAACAAGAGTTCTTGAAATGCTGTGTGGAAGAGATCAAAAAGGAAATGAAGAAAGAGCTGTTGGCCCCGATACTACAGGCGATCGAAGGGCTAAAGGAGGAACAAAAGACCCAGGAGCGGGAGCTTCGGGTCGTGAAGGCAAAGGCAGCCGAGAATGAGGACGATATACAGGGCCTGGTGGTGAAGACGGAGACGCAGGAGGCACATCAGAAACGATGTGTGGAAAGGTTGGAGGCACTGGAAAACAACGCAAGGAGGAACAACCTGAGGATTCTTGGTCTTCCTGAAGGTGCGGAGGGAGCGGA
Source organism: Scyliorhinus torazame (assembly GCF_047496885.1). Classification (NCBI taxonomy): domain Eukaryota; kingdom Metazoa; phylum Chordata; class Chondrichthyes; order Carcharhiniformes; family Scyliorhinidae; genus Scyliorhinus; species Scyliorhinus torazame. The sequence continues at coordinate 295,808,362 of NC_092713.1, read as the reverse complement.
CGTCGGGGCATATGTGAGCACGATGCTGCACTCGTTAATGGGAGCGGAGGCCCCGGCGGGTCCGTTGGAGGTGGAGGGAGCATACTAAGTGATGGCACGAGGACCGAGAGCAGGAGAAATTCCCAGAGCCATAGTGGTGAGATTCCTCCGTTTTAAGGATAGAGAAATGGTTCTTAGATGGGCGAAGAAAACTCGGAGCAGTAAATGGGAGAACGCGGTGATCCGCGTTTATCAAGACTGGAGTGCGGAGGTGGCGAGAAGGAGGGCGAGCTTTAATCGGGCCAAGGCGGTGCTTCATAAAAAGAAGATAAAATTTGGAATGCTGCAACCGGCAAGACTGTGGGTCACATATCGAGGGAGGCACCACTACTTTGAGACGGCGGATGAAGCGTGGACTTTTATTGTGGAAGAAAAACTGGAATGAGCGGGTTATTAAAAAGAACGTTCGAACAAAGTGGTGGGGCGAATGTGGGGGGCAAAGAGGGGTTTTATGTACTAATCCTGCGATGTGGTAACTTTTCTCTCTCCCACAGGTGGTGATGGGGGGAGGAGGGGAGGTGGAGGAGATGGGGCGTTGGCCATTGGGGGTGGGGCCAAGGGAGAAGCGCGGGCTTGGTTCCCGCGCTATGATAATCATGGCGGGAATAGAGAAGCAGGAAGGAGGGGGCGTCGCACGGTGCGAGCCGAGGTCACGGGGGGAAGCCGAGGTCAGCCAGAGTTTGCTGACTTCTGGGAGCAACATGGGGGGAGTAATTACGCTAGCGGGGGATCTAGCGGGGGGGGTGGGAGGGGGGAATTACTGGGTTGCTGCTGCTGGGGAGAGGGGGGAGCTGGTATGGGAGAGGATGGGCGGGGGGGCACCGCCTGGGGGAGATACAGCTGCGTGGGAACCGGGTGAGGAGCTGGAAAAAGGTGATGGCTAATCGACAAGGGGGGGGGGGTAGGAAGCCCCCCAACTCGGCTGATCACGTGGAACGTAAGAGGGCTGAACGGGCCGATAAAGAGGGCACGGGTACTCGCACACCTTAAGAAACTTAAGGCAGATGTGGTTATGTTACAGGAAACGCACCTGAAACTGATAGACCAGGTTAGGCTACGCAAAGGATGGGTGGGGCAGGTGTTCCATTCGGGGCTAGATGTGAAAAACAGGGGGGTGGCTATATTAGTGGGGAAGCGGGTAATGTTCGAGGCAAAGACTATAGTGGCGGATAAAGGGGGCAGATACGTGATGGTGAGTGGCAAACTACAGGGGGAGACGGTGGTTTTGGTAAACGTATATGCCCCGAACTGGGATGATGCCAATTTTATGAGGCGGATGCTAGGACGCATTCCGGACCTAGAGATGGGAAAGCTGATAATGGGGGGAGATTTTAATACGGTGTTGGAACCAGGGCTGGATAGGTCGAAGTCCAGGACTGGAAGGAGGCCGGCAGCAGCCAAGGTACTTAAAGATTTTATGGAGCAGATGGGAGGTGTAGACCCGTGGAGATTTAGCAGACCTAGGAGTAAGGAGTTCTCGTTTTTCTCCTATGTCCATAAAGTCTACTCGCGAATAGACTTTTTTGTGCTGGGTAGGGCATTGATCCCGAAGGTGAGGGGAACGGAGTATACGGCTATAGCCATTTCGGATCACGCTCCACACTGGGTGGACTTGGAGATAGGGGAGGAAACAGGAGGGCGCCCACCCTGGAGAATGGACATGGGACTAATGGCAGATGAGGGTGTGTGTCTAAGGGTGAGGGGGTGCATTGAAAAGTACTTGGAACTCAATGATAATGGGGAGGTCCAGGTGGGAGTGGTCTGGGAGGCGTTGAAGGCGGTGGTTAGAGGGGAGCTGATATCAATAAGGGCACATAAAGGGAAGCAGGAGAGTAAGGAACGGGAGCGGTTGCTGCAAGAACTTTTGAGGGTGGACAGACAATATGCGGAAGCACCGGAGGAGGGACTGTACAGGGAAAGGCAAAGGCTACATGTAGAATTTGACTTGCTGACTACAGGCACTGCAGAGGCACAATGGAGGAAGGCACAGGGTGTACAGTACGAATATGGGGAGAAGGCGAGCAGGTTGCTGGCACACCAATTGAGGAAAAGGGGAGCAGCGAGGGAAATAGGGGGAGTGAGGGATGAGGAAGGAGAGATGGAGCGGGGAGCGGAGAGAGTGAATGGAGTGTTCAAGACATTTTATAAAAAATTATATGAAGCTCAACCCCCGGATGGGAGGGAGAGAATGATGGGCTTCTTGGATCGGCTGGAATTTCCCAAGGTGGAAGAGCAGGAAAGGGTGGGACTGGGAGCACAGATCGAGGTAGAAGAAGTGGTGAAAGGAATTAGGAGCATGCAGGCGGGAAAGGCCCCGGGACCGGATGGATTCCCAGTCGAATTCTATAGAAAATATGTGGACTTGCTCGCCCCGGTACTGACGAGGACCTTTAATGAGGCAAAGGAAAGGGGACAACTGCCCCCGATATGTCTGAAGCAACGATATTGCTTCTCTTAAAGAAGGAAAAGGACCCGCTACAATGCGGGTCCTATAGACCTATTTCCCTCCTAAATGTAGATGCCAAGGTCCTGGCCAAGGTAATGGCAATGAGAATAGAGGAATGTGTCCCGGGGGTGGTCCACGAGGACCAAACTGGGTTTGTGAAGGGGAGACAGCTGAACACGAATATACGGAGGTTGTTAGGGGTAATGATGATGGCCCCACCAGAGGGAGAAACGGAGATAGTAGTGGCGATGGATGCTGAGAAAGCATTTGATAGAGTGGAGTGGGATTATTTGTGGGAGGTGTTGAGGAGATTTGGTTTTGGAGAGGGGTATGTTAGATGGGTGCAGCTGTTGTATAGGGCCCCAGTGGCGAGCGTGGTCACGAATGGACGGGGATCTGCATATTTTCGGCTCCATAGAGGGACAAGGCAGGGATGCCCTCTGTCCCCATTATTGTTTGCACTGGCGATTGAGCCCCTGGCGATAGCGTTGAGGGGTTCCAAGAAGTGGAGGGGAGTACTTAGGGGAGGAGAAGAGCACCGGGTATCTTTGTATGCGGACGATTTGCTACTATACGTGGCGGACCCGGCGGAGGGGATGCCAGAAATAATGCGGATACTTGGGGAGCTTGGGGATTTTTCAGGGTATAAATTGAACATGGGGAAAAGTGAGGTGTTTGTGGTGCATCCAGGGGAGCAGAGTAGAGAAATAGAGGACCTACCGTTGAGGAAGGTAACAAGGGACTTTCGTTACCTGGGGATCCAGATAGCTAAGAATTGGGGCACATTGCATAGGTTAAATTTAACGCGGTTGGTGGAACAGATGGAGGAGGATTTCAAGAGATGGGATATGGTATCCCTGTCAATGGCAGGGAGGGTGCAGGCGGTTAAGATGGTGGTCCTCCCGAGATTCCTCTTTGTGTTTCAGTGCCTCCCGGTGGTGATCACGAAGGCTTTTTTTAAAAGGATTGAAAAGAGCATCATGGGTTTTGTGTGGGCCAGGAAGACCCCGAGAGTGAGGAAGGGATTCTTACAGCGTAGCAGGGATAGGGGGGGGGCTGGCACTACCGAGCCTAAGTGAGTATTATTGGGCCGCTAATATTTCAATGGTGAGTAAGTGGATGGGAGAGGAGGAGGGAGCGGCGTGGAAGAGATTAGAGAGGGCGTCCTGTAGGGGGACTAGCCTACAGGCCATGGTGACAGCCCCATTGCCGTTCTCACCGAGGAACTACACCACAAGCCCGGTGGTGGTGGCTACACTGAAGATTTGGGGACAGTGGAGACGGCATAGGGGAAAGACTGGAGCCTTGGGGGGGTCCCCGATAAGAAACAACCATAGGTTTGCCCCGGGGGGAATGGATGGGGGATATGGAATGTGGCAAAGAGCAGGAATAACGCAACTGAAAGATCTGTTTGTGGATGGGAAGTTCGCGAGTCTGGGAGCGCTGACCGAGAAATATGGGTTGCCCCAAGGGAATGCATTCAGGTAAATGCAACTGAGGGCTTTTGCGAGGCAACAGGTGAGGGAATTCCCGCAGCTCCCGACACAAGAGGTGCAGGACAGAGTGATCTCAAAGACATGGGTGGGGGATGGTAAGGTGTCAGATATATATAGGGAAATGAGGGACGAAGGGGAGACTATGGTAGATGAACTAAAAGGGAAATGGGAAGAAGAGCTGGGGGAGGAGATCGAGGAGGGGCTGTGGGCAGATGCCCTAAGCAGGGTAAACTCGTCGTCCTCGTGTGCCAGGCTAAGCCTGATTCAGTTTAAGGTATTACACAGGGCACATATGACTGGAGCACGGCTCAGTAAATTTTTTGGGGTGGAGGATAGGTGTGCGAGGTGCTCGAGAAGCCCAGCGAATCATACTCATATGTTTTGGTCATGCCCGGCACTACAGGGGTTTTGGATGGGGGTGACAAAGGTGCTTTCAAAAGTAGTAGGAGTCCGGGTCGAACCAAGCTGGGGGTTGGCTATATTTGGGGTTGCACAAGAGCCGGGAGTGCAGGAGGCGAGAGAGGCCGATGTTTTGGCCTTTGCGTCCCTAGTAGCCCGGCGCAGGATATTGCGAATGTGGAAAGAAGCCAAGCCCCCGGGGGTGGAGACCTGGATAAATGACATGGCGGGGTTTATAAAGCTAGAGCGGATTAAGTTCGTCCTAAGGGGGTCGGCTCAAGGGTTCACCAGGCGGTGGCAACCGTTCGTCGAATACCTCGCAGAAAGATAGACGGAATGGGAAAAAGAAGGCAGCAGCAGCAGCCCAGGATCGGGGGGGGGGGGGGGGGGGGGGGGGAGGGGTGGGGGGGGGGGGGAGGAGGAGGAACCAGAAGGACTCTCAGGGTTGTTAATATATACTGTATAGTATGTATAGGTCGTTGCTACAGATAATTATATATTGGACGGTTAAATTATATTTTTGGAGAGTGTTACTTGTGACAAGGCAGTTGCCAATTAGGGCTAGTTTTCATTTTTGTTATTTATTATTTATTCATTTTTTGTTTATAAAATAGGTCATTGTTATTTGTGTTGTTAGAATATTGTGTAAAGGATGCACAATGTACTGTGTTGGTTGACCAAAAATTTTCAATAAAATATTTAATAAAAAAAATAAAAAAACATGTCCGTGTGTTCATTTGCGTTCGCCAAAGGGCAGCTGCAGGCTCGTCCCAAAATCAGCAGCGCGGCGTAGAATTCGTCCATCGATTCTCCGGGACCTTGCCGTCTCGTCGCGAGCTGGTAGCGAGCGTAGATTTGGTTAACTGGGCGGACATAGAGACTTTTCAGTGCTGCGAACGCCGTCTGGAAATCCTCCGAGTCTTCGATGAGGGAGAAGATCTCCGTGCTCACCCTCGAGTGCAGGACCTGTAGTTTTTGGTCTTCTGTGACCCGGCCGGTGGCCGTTCTGAGGTAGGCCTCGAAGCAAGTCTGCCAGTGCTTGAAGGCTGCTGCCGCGTTCACTGCGTGGGGGCTGATCCTCAGGCATTCCGGAATGATCCTGAGCTCCATAGTCCTTTTTAGGCACGCTTAATAAATTGTAGCGCACAAAGACTCCGTGAGACGAATAGAGTGAAGTCGATGAGGCTTTATTAAGCGTGTGTGTTCCCCCGCAGCTCGATAGTAGAATGGCCTGCGGGGGAGGACTCCGGCTTCTTATACTCCGCCTTCAGGGCGGAGCTAGAGGTCAACGGCCAACCAGGACCCGGGATCTGTCAGCCAATGACATTAGGGCTTCCAGTCCCACATGACCCCCAATACATACTACCACAGATGGGTATAGAGGGATATGGGCCAAATGCGGGCAATTGGGACTAGCTTGGTGGTTAAAAACTGGGCAGCATGGACAAGTTGGGCCAAAGGCCTGTTTTCATGCTGTAAACCTCTATGACTCTGTGTTGGTTTCCTGCCTGACCATGCTACTATTTATCATGTCATATGGAGGTATTAGCAATCAAGCACTATTTTGAATGTTTTATCCTGAAGGATCTCAGGGACTTCCATTTATCTTGAATGGAAAACACCCTTCAACTTGCTCCTTCTAGCTAAGGGGTGTGTTGTGTAGGTGGTATGGGAGTGGGGCTGCATGATACATATCCGTCTTTTCTTCTTCTTATCTGTACTTTTATGATGATAATCTATGCTTTATTGTCTCCTTACTTTAATCATGATAAATGTGAGTCGCGCCACAGCTGGAAATGGATGAGTGGGTTACATCTCCATGAGTGGGATCAAAATGGAGAAGGGGCATTTGGCTTTTTTCATTCTGACATATCTTTTCTGATGAGTATGTCTCCTGTGCGTAATGAAGGAAAGCCCTACAGCTCCTCACATGTGCTGGAGAATGTCCCCTTAGAATTAATGTTGCGATTTTTTTTTTTTTGTATTTTTTTCATTTTGGGGCTAAAGAATCGTTAACTGGATCCTTCAGTGGTACAGGCAGAAAAAGGTGTTGCCGATTTAATAGAAAGGTTTCTCAGTGTGGTGCCAAGTGCGTGGACTCGAGGTGTCCCCCTTGGGATCAGAGTGGCCTGGCTCAGATCGCCATTGCTGCAGTTCATCTTGTAACCGCACACATTGGTGCTACTTCCAGGCTCCTGGCTGCTCACACTGCTGAGTGCTGATGGTGTCCTATAAATGCTCAGAAGGCCTCTAGTCCCACCCAGGCCTCCCTCTGTATGCCGTCATACCCCACATGTTCCATCAAAGGAATGGGTGTGGCCAAGATCAATCAGGGGCCCACCAGGTGTTGGCACTCCTCAGAAGCATTGCCCCAATACAGAGGAAGGAGGAGCTCAGCACAGCTCAGCCCAACCAGAGGACACCTGCACTGCAGCCCACGGAACCCTCCCTGGTTCTCTGCCCCTCTGAGGGCAGAGGCCTCAACAGTGACACCGACCCCTTCAGATCACCAGATGTCTCCTCCTGGAGAAGCTGGCAGCGCTGACGGCCTCTGCCACCAACTCCCAGGTGCTGTTCAGGAGGTCAGGCTTGAATCTGCAGCCCACCCTGGGGAAAAGGGTGTCCCTCCGCTCCTCACTGGCATAGGGCTGTGGGTCCACCTTGGACTCCCGACCTTGGGGGGGCAGGTCTTCAGTGAGCCATCTTGGCGGCTGCAGTGAATGCGTTTCAAATGGAGTGCTTAAAAACTGCTCCAGTCGCCAGACTCTTTAGCGCTAACTCTGGCCCCAGCGGATAGAATGCCGGCTGGGCCGGGATTGCTCGGAATTCGCGCCAGTAGAGTGTTGGCACATTTGCATGTCCTGACCTGCTTACTGAATAGCGCCCCCAACGGGAACACGAACCGTACACAATTCAGCCCTGCAGCAACACTTAATCTCCCAAATGGAGCATCCTGCCCCTTGTCTTTTCTTAATAATACTTAACAGACAGATCAAGTCCTTGGATCCAGACCTTCAGATCACCCTACGTGCTCTCATCCCACGTACTCCCCGCATTGGAGATCTCTACTGCCCCCCGAAAACACACAAGGCCAACACACCAGGCCGGCCTATCGTATCAGGCAATGGGACCCTGTGTGAGAACCTCTCTGGCTACACCTAGGGCATCTTGAAACCCATCGTACAAGGTACGTCCAGCTTCTGTCACGACATAAAGAACAAAGACAATGACAGCACAGGAACAGGCCCCTCGGCTCTCCCAGCCTGCGCCGATCCAGATCCTTTATCTAAACCTGTCTTCTATTTTCCAAGGATCTACTTCCCTCTGTTCCCCTCCCATTCATATATCAGTCTAGATGCATCTTAAATGATGCTATCGTGCCCACCTCTACCACCTCCTCTGGCAAAGCGTTCCAGGCACCCTCCACCCTCTGCGTAAAAAACTTTCCACGCACATCTCCCTTAAACTTTCCCCCTCTCACCTTGAAATCGTGACCCCTTGTAATTGACACCCGCAATCTTGGAAAAAGCTTGTTGCTATCCACCCTGTCCATACCTCTCATAATTTTGTAGACCGCAATCAGGTCCCCCCTCAACCTCCGTCTTTCCAACGAAAATAATCCTAATCTACTCAACCTTTCTTCATAGCTAGCATCCTCCATACCAGGCAATATCCTGGTGTACCTCCTCTGCACCATATCTAAAGCATCCACATCCTTCTGGCAATGTGGCGACCAGAACTGCACGCAGTATTCCAAATGTGGCCTAACCAAGGTCCGAGACAACTGTAACATGACCTGCCGACTCTTGTACTCAACACCCCGTCCGATGAAGGCTGTTCTGTCTCCTGTTGCCCAGCCAGTTCTTTATCCATCTAGCTAGTACACCCTGAACCCCATACGACTTCACTTTTTCCATCAACCTGCCATGGGAAACTTTATCAAACGCCTTATTGAAGTCCATGTATATGACATCTACAGCCCTTCCCTCATCAATTAACTTTGTCACTTCTTCAAAGAACTCTATTAGGTTTGTAAGACATGACCTTCCCTGCACAAAACCATGCTGCCTATCACTGATAAGTCTATTTTCTTCCAAATGTGAATAGATCCTATCCCTCAGTATTTTCTCCAACAGTTTGCCTACCACTGACGTCAAGCTCACAGGTCAATAATTCCCTGGATTATCCCTGCTACCCTTCTTAAACAAAGGGACAATATTAGCAATTCTCCAGTCCTCCGGGACCTCACCCGTGCTGAAGGATGCTGCAAAGATATCTGTTAAGGCCCCAGCTATTTTGTCCCTCGCTTCCCTCAGTAACCTGGGATAGATCCCATCCGGACCTGGGGACTTGTCCACCTTAATGCCTTTTAGAATACCCAAACCTTCCCCCTTCCTTATGCCGACTTGACCCCTAGAGTACTTAAACATCCATCCCTAGCCTCAACATCCGTCATGTCCCTCTCCTTGGTGAATACCGATGCAAAGTACTAATTAAGAATCTCACCCATTTCCTCTGACTCCACGTATAAATTCCCTCTTTTGTCTTTGAGTGGGCCAATCCTTTCTCTAGTTACCCTCTTGCTCCTTATATACGAATAAAAGGCTTTGGGATTTTCCTTAACCCTGTTAGCCAAAGATATTTCATGACCCCTTTTAGCCCTCTTTATTGCGCATTTGAGATTTGTCCTACTTTCCCGATATTCCTCCAAAGCTTCATCAGTTTTAAGTCGCCTAGATCTTATGTATGCTTCCTTTTTCATCTTAGCTAGCCTTACAATTCCACCCGTCATCCATGGTTCCCTAATCTTGCCATTTCTATCCCTCATTTTCACAGGGCCATGTCTGTCCTGCATTCTAATCAACCTTTCCTTAAAAGACTCCCACATTTCAAATGTGGATTTACCCTTAAACAACTGCTCCCAATCCACATTCCCTAGCTCCTGCCGAATTTCCTACATCCATGGATCAGTTGAACCAGGAACATTCCTCGTCACAATGGACGTCTCGGCACTCTACACCAGCATCCCCCATGACGACGGCATTGCTGCAACAGCCTCAGTACTCAACACCGACAACTGCCAATCTCCAGATGCAATTCTGCAACTCATCCGCTTCATTCTGGATCACAACGTCTTCACCTTCGATAACAAGTTCTTCATCCAAACACACGGAACAGCCATGGGGACCAAATTCGCACCTCAATATGCCAACATCTTCATGCAGAAGTTTGAACAAGACCTATTCACCGCACAGGACCTTCAACCGACGTTATACACCAGATACATCAAAGACATTTTTTTCCTTTGGACTCACAGCGAAGAATGACTGAAACGACGACATGATGACATCAATAAATTCCATCCCACCATCAGACTCACCATGGACTATTCTCCAAAATCAGTTGCATTCTTGGGCAAACCCATCTCCATCAAGGATGGTCACCTCAGCACTTTGTTTTACCGCAAGCTCACGGATAACCTCACAATGCTCCACTTCTCCAGCTTCCACCCTAAACACATTAAAGAAGCCATCCCCTATGGACAAGCCCTCCGTATACACAGGATCTGCTCAGGCGAGGAGGAGCGTAACAGACATCTACAGATGTTGAAAGATGCTCTCGTACAAACGGGATATGGCGCTCGGCTCATCAATCGACAGTTCCAACGAGCCACAGCAAAAAACCGCACCAACCTCCTCAGAAGACAAACACGGGACACAACTGACAGAGTACCCTTGGTCGTCCAGTATTTCCCCGGAGTGGAGAAACTACGACATCTTCTTCCAGCCTTCAACACGTCATCGATGAAGACAAACATCTTGCCAAGGTCATCCCCACACCCCCACTACTTGCCTTCAAACAACCACGCAACCTCAAACTAACCATTGTTTGCAGCAAACTACCCAGCCTTCAGAACAGCGACCACGCCACCACACAACCCTGCCATGGCAATCTCTGCAAGACGTGCCAGATCATCGACATGGGTACCACCATTACACATGAGAACACCACCCACCAGGTACGCGGTACATATTCCTACAACTCGGCCAACATTGTCTACCTCATACACTGCAGGGAAGGATGTCCCGAAGTGTGGTACATTGGCGAGACCATGCAGACATTGCGACAACGGATGAATGGACATCACGCGACAATCGCCAGGCAGGAATGTTCCCTTCCAGCCGGGGAACACTTCAGCAGTCAAGGGCATTCAGCCTCTGATCTCCGGGTAAGCGTTCTCCAAGGTGGCCTTCAGGACGCGCGATAACGCAAAATCGCCGAACAGAAACTTATAGCCAAGTTCCACACACATCAGTACGGCCTCAACCGGGACCTTGGATTCATATCGCCCACCATCTGGCCTGGGCTTGCAAAATCCTACCAACTGTCCTGGTTTGAGACAATTCACACCTCTTTAACCTGGGATTACCCCTATCTCTGGATCTGTAAAGACTTAATTACCTGCAAATGCTCGCATTCTAAGCATTGTCTTGCATCTTTGACTTTGTCTATATTTATGTTTCTGGAATCTACATCTTCATTCACCTGAGGAAGGAGCAGTGCCCCGAAAGCTAGTGATTGGCAACAAACCTGTTTAGCACAGGGCTAAATCGATGGCTTTGAAAGCAGACCAAGGTAGGCCAGCAGCAATTCCCATAACAGCCTCCCCGAACAGGTGCCGGAATGTGGCGACTAGGGGCTTTTCACAGTAACTTCATTTGAAGCCTACTTGTGACAATAAGCGATTTTCATTTCATTTCATTTCAAATCTGTTGGACTTTAACCTGGTGATGTAAGACTTCTTACTGTGCTCACCCCAGTCCAACGCCGGCATCTCCACATCATTTCTTAATAAGGAGGAAGCTAACATAATTTTGTTGCAGGAAACTCATTCCGGTGAAAAGGAGCAGTTCAGTTGCAGCAGGACTGGGTGGGACAGGTGTTTTTTGCCTTATTCTCCACCAGTAGTCAGGGTGCAGCAACATTAATGAACAAAAATGTGCCTTTCAAAGTAGAGAACTGTGTAAAGGACAAGGGAGTTGATATGTAATTGTCAAGGGACTTTCGTGTGGGGAATTTGTCTCAATAATGAATATGTATGATCCACCAAATTATTCCCCTGATTTTGTTAGTAAAGTCTTCATGGATTTGCTGATCTGGCGTTGGCTAATTAATTTATAGGTGGGGACTTCAATTGCCACCTTATCCCCTTGGTGGACAAACTCCCAATAACCAGAAACCTTCCCCACCCAACAAGCAAGGGTGTTAATATTGATTTGTGAGGATGTAGGGTATTTGCATGTGTAGAGAACATTCCATCCTAAGGGTAAAGTGGCTACAAAGAACAAAGAACAGTACAGCACAGGAACAGGCCCTTCGGCCCTCCAAGCCTGCGCCGATCCCGTGACCTATTAGACCAACCACCTGCATCCTTCTATACCCCGTCTGTCCATGTGCCCATCTAGATAAGTCTTAAATGTCTCGAACGTTTCTGCCTCAACCACTTGCACTGCTGCCTCACGCTCCTGAGGACCCGGGTCACTGTGGAGTTTGCACATTCTCCCTGTGGATCTCACCCCCACAACCCAAAGATGTGCAGGGTAGGTGGATTGGCCATGCTAAATTGCCCCTTAATTTAAAAAAAGGCTTATCCCAGGGGGTTATTCATTTCATATCCAACCAAAAGGCGTAAAATGCTTGAGCGACAGCGCAGGTTGGAAACAAAATTGCCCGAAGCAGAGAGGGAGCATGGCAGGAATCCTTACCACTCATTGAAAGAAATTAATGCAACTCGTGCAATGCTGGACTCCTTGCTGACTCAGCGGACTGAGAAGAATTTAAAGTTTGCATAACAAACGTTATATGAGTTTGGAAACAAACCAATTAGAATGACTAGGAAGATGGATGACCCTCGGGATATTTCCTCTGTGCTAGATTCCAAGCATAATAGAATGATTAAAACAGAGAATACTAACAAAGCAGTTAAGGGATTTTATACCAATTTGTACAAAACCGACCAAGTCTGGGGATGTACTAACAATCATGGAGAGCTTCCTCTCTTCCTTAAGCTCCCAACAATCTCTGAGGACCAAAGGCTGGTCCTGAATGTTCCTATTTCTAAAGGGGAGGTGGTTCTTGCCTTGAAGGATCTTCAAACTGGTAAGGCCCCAGGCCTGGATAGATTTGGCGGTGAATTTTACAAGGAATTAAAAATTTACGAATGGATCTACTGATTAGCATGTGGAGTCACTCATTAGAAGCAGGTTTACTGTCGCGGATGCTCCAAGAAGAAAATATTTCCTGAAGGCAGGCAAAAATCCTGAAAAGTGTGCACCATATAGGCCAATTCACACTCCTGAATGTAGATTTGAAATTGTTGTCCAAAGTGTTAGCGCGTTGTCTGGAGTGAATTCTCCCTTTGATCATCCAGGGCGATCAGGCTGGGTTCATAAAAGGCTGGAATTTGTGTAACAAGGTCACGAGATTATTGAATATTTTCAGGTCTTTGAAAAATGGGCGTCGGATGGGTTAGTGATCTCCTTAGATGCAGAGAAAGTTCTCGACTGGGTGGAGTGGAATTATTTATTTTATACCATGCAGAAGTTTGGGTTGGGAGGGAAGTATGTTAAGTATGTTCCCGTACTGGCCTCCCGAACAGGCACCGGAATGTGGCGACTAGGGGCTTTTCACAGTAAATTCATTGAAACCTACTTGTGACAATAAGCGATTATTATTACGTGGATACAGGTGGTTTATAAAAGTCCTATAGTAGCAGTGCTTAGGGGCGGTTATAGGTCTGCGAATTTTTATCTCCAGTGAGGGTCTAGACAGGGGTGCCCATTCTCCCCGTTATTGTTTGCAATAACCATAGAGCTCCTGGTGGAGGCTGCTCGACAAGATACTTTGGTTTTTGGGCTACACAGTGGAGGGAAGCGGGCTCAAGATCACACTTTATGTGGATGATGTGTTGCTGTTTGTATCTAAGCTGCACATTTCTGTTCCTGCTATTATTGATGTGGTGAATAGATTTAGCCTTTTCTCGGGCTACAATATCAATTATACAAAGTCTGAGGCCATGCCATGTCTGCGGACTTAGAGGGAGACCTCCACCCTTACCTAATTTTCCATTTAATTGATCCCCTTCTTATCTGGGTATTTCCGTTACCCCCTCCTTTAAACATTTGTATGGGGCAAACATCTTCACATTAATTGCACCTATTAGGTGGGGCCTGTTCCATTGGTCCTCCTTGCCGATATCATGTTTGGGCAGGAAAATGCTGATTAAGACAAAAGTGTTGCCTAATTTATTTCACAGATGCTGCCAATCTTGTTGTCGTAGGGTCCTGAAGAAAATCAGTGGGATGTTCATTCATTTATATGGAACAAATAGAAGCTTCGCTTGAAAATGACTAAATTGCAATTCCCGGGTTGGCGGGGCCTGGTTAGGGGTGCTGAATGTTAAGAAGCATCAATTAGCCTCTCATCTTAGGTTTATAAGAGTTGGGTCGGAGAGGACTGCTCCTCCATTTGGCTCGACATTGAAGAAGACCAGTCTATATACTCCTTACAAGCCCTGCGGTTTTACAGGGATTTTAAGGCTAGGACTTACAATCGTGAGAATCTTATAATTATTTATACTCTTAGAGTCTGGAGGATGGTCAATCATCTGGACGGGTGATCAAAATTAACTTCCGCTTTCTCTCCCATTCAGGGCAATCCAGGTTTCCCACCAGCTCTTATGGACCATGGCTTCGATATCTGCAGAGCTGGAGGTATTTTTAGGCTGGGATATATATTCAGTGGTGCTTCCTTGTCATTTTTTGAGCAGCTATGCCAACAATTTGATATCCTGAGATACACCTTTTTAAAATATCTGTGAATTAGAGACTTTATCAGAAATCAGTCACCTACGCATCTTGACACTTCAGTCTCCCTGGTGGAAAAGAATCCTGATTTCTGCAGAACCTAAGCGATTAATCAGCAAGTTTTATGGCACTTTGTGTTCTAGATCCTGTGTAAGTATGTTACAAACAGTGTAGTCTCTCATAGAATTTACAATGCAGAAGGAGGCTCATCGAGTCTGCACCGGTTCTTGGAAGGGACATCCCACTTAAAAGCATGCCTCCACCCTATCCCTGTAGCCCAGTAACCGCACACAACCTTTTGGACACTAAGGGGCAATGTAGCATGGCCAATCCACCTAACCTGCACATCATTGGACTGTTGGAGGAAACCCGAGCACCCAGAGGAAATCCCGCAGACACGGGGAGAAAGCGCAAACTCCACACAGACACTTACCCGAGGATGGAATTGAAACCGGGACCCTGAAACTGTGAGGCAACAGTGCTAACCACTGTGTCACCGTGCCGCCCAAAATCCATGGAATCCATACAGTGCCGAAGGAGGCTATTCAGCCCATCGAGTCTGCACCAACCATCTGAAAGAACACCCTACCCAGGCCCACCTCCTGCCCCATAACCCTCTCTAACCTATACATCTTTTGGACACTAAGAGGTAATTTAGCATGCCAATCCACTAAACCTGCGGATCTTTGGACTGTGGGAGGAAACCGGAGCACCTGGAGGAAATCCACGCAGACGCAGGAAGAACGTGCAAACTCCACACAGAGAGTCAGCCAAAGCTGGAATTGAACCCGGGTCCCTGGAGCTGTGCAGCAACTACGCTAATCACTGTGCCAACGTGCCACTTAAACAATGTAAAATCCATAGAATCCATACAGTGCCGAAGGAAGCTATTCCGGTCGCCACGCCTCACGAGATCTAATGTGAGATGTCGTGATGTGAAGTTCACCTATTGTGTGCAAGATCACTTTTTGACAAATCTGCAAATTAGAGTAGGACAGCTAGTCTCACTTTAATATGCAGTTCCCTGATGCAACCAAGGCATTGGGAGTGCCTTGGAGGCCTTAGGTGAGCGCCGTTCAGTGCTGGTCCCCACAAACGGGAACCATACCGATCTGTCTTGTGGGGGTCTCCCAGGGGATCGAAGGCCCCTTGGACAGGGTGGCACCCTGGCACTTCTGGTGCCAGCTTGGCACCCTGGCAGTGCCACCTCGGTGCCAGCCTGGCATTGCCAAGATGGCATTTCTTTGGCACGGTGGGGTTTGGGTTGGGGGGGTGCAAGGAACCCGTGGACCCCTTCTATGTGAGTTGAGATTTGGGGGTCTCGTTAGGGCTTGAGAGATCGGGACGCCAATTTTAAAAGGCAACGCGTTCCAGACACTCGCCACCTCCTGTGTAAAAAACCTACCTCGCACATCTCCTCTAAACTTTGCCCCACGGATCTTAAACCTATGACCCCTGGTGACTGATCCCCTCAACCCTGGGAAAGAGTGCCTGCCCATCCACTCTATCCATGCCCCTCATAATCTTGTAGACCTCTATCAGGTCACCCCTCAACCTCCGTTGCTCTAATGAAAACAGTCCAAGTCTATTCAGCCTCTCCACATAGCTAACACCCTCCAGATCAGGCAACATCCTGGTAAACCTCCTCTGCACCCTCGCCAAAGCCTCCAAATCCTTCTGTTAGTGTGGCGACCAGAATTGTGTGCAATATTCCAAGTGCAGCCTTACCAAGGTTCTATACAACTGTAGAATGAATTGCCTGTTTTCATGCTCCATGCCCTGCCCAATGAAGGCACACATTCCGTATGCTTTCTTGACCATTTTGTCCACATGTGTTGCCACTTTCAAAGATCTGTGGACCTGCATGCCCAGATCCCTCTGACTTTCTATACTCCTAAGAGTTTTGACATTTACGGTATATTTCCCCTCTACGTTAGACCTACCAAAATGCATCACTTCACATTTGTCTGGATTAGTCGCCAACCTATCTAAGCCTTGCTGTATCCTCTGACAATCCTCAACACTATCTGTCACTTCACCAACCTTGGTGTCATCCACAAACTTACTAATCAGACCAGCTACATTTTCCTCCAAATCGTTTATATATACTATGACCAACAGAGGCCCCAGCACTGATCCCTGTGGAATACCACTACTCACAACCTTCCATTCAGAAAAACACCCTTCTACTGCTATCCTTTGCCTTCTGTGACCGAGCCAGTTCTGTATCCATCTTGCCACCTCACCTCTGATCCCATGTGACATTTTGTAGCACTGAGGACTTTTGACGGGCAGGGCTCCTCAGTGCAGGGAACGAGACGAAGTGTGGCCTTGGCCGCCGCATTTCCCACTGAGGATCCATATCTAACCAGAGTCACATTAGATAGCATTGTGTTTCTCAAAACTGTCTTTCATAGTGAAAGTTTTTCCTTTTGATTCTCCATCAAGTGCAAGCTAGGTGAATCTTCAAATCCTCATTTCAAATCAAAAATTTGGGGTGTGATTCTCCGATCACCAACACCGAAATCACGATCGGCGATTGGCCGGAGAATCCCACGTTTATGCTGGAATTGGGGGCGGTGCCTTTTTTGCGATGCTCCGCCCCCTCAAAAACTGCATACTCGGGGAGTACACCGCACGCCTTATGGATGGCCTCAGGATGTCACCTGAGGCCCTCTCCCAAGGGCTCCGCCCCCGATGGGACGAGTCCCTGACAGCGTGGGGCGCGGGTCCTCACAACATTTGGGGACTTCGCATGGCGGCTGTGGACGGTGTCCAGTGCCACCTGAGTCGGGGGGGGGGCATTTCGCTGGCTGGGGAGGCTTCGGCAGGGGCTGGGGGGACTGTGGGGGGTTATAGGGGGCAGTTTTTGGCAGGCCGGGTCCGTGCACGGCCGGTGCCATGTTGCCCGGTGCAGCCGCCACAGATCACCGCTGTGCACATGCGCAGCCACGGACCTGGCCATTCTGTGGCAGTATCCGCAGGTAAAGCCAGGGGCTTTACGCTGCATGGCTGCCAGCCCCCCACCGGGCGGAGGATTGGTGCAGGGGCGGCGCTGACTTTCTGGTCATAAGACCAGATGGATCCCATGGACATAGCTGCAGAATCGGAGGATCCAGCCCTTGATCTTTTCAATCTCTGCGTGAGCTCCTACCCATATTTTTTCACAGTGGGGCTTTCAGCATCTAGCTGCTCACTCTCCGGAAATGCTTACAGATTAATTTGCTTAGGAGATTCAGTGATATTTTCAGAAACCCTTCACCTCTCAAAGCCCATCTTCATTGTAACCTGATTACCATGGGTTTGTATCCAGGTAGAAATGCTAGTTAGCTAATCGTGAGACCAAATTCTCTTTTATCTTGCAAGTAAATGTACAGTTTAAAGCATAATTATTTAGAATCCATCATTCTCAACACCTTCCTGGGACTTTAGAGACTTGAGGTCTAACCACTGTAAACACAGATGCTGCTGCCGTTATCTCCAATTGTGAGTAGCTAACACTATTTTGAAGGAAACGATCCATGTTACCAAGGCCCTATATACGGCAGATTTTAGAACTGACTCATGATCCCTTCATTTTATCCTCAAGAAACAGTCTCAAAATGTAACAATCTTATAAACCTTAAATTTATAACAAATGGTGTTAAATAAATGCAAATGTCTGTGCTCACTCTCCTTTTATTCTATGTTACACAAACTGGTGTTAAGGATCTCATTTTACAAATCTTGGATGGCAAAGCAAAAGGAGTTGTTCAGAGGGAATCATTGGCACTAATCGCGAATGACTGGACCCAGTTAAGCACCAGGCAAAGTATCCGAGTTCAAAATAAATAATGCCCAACTGCATTGTCACCTTAGGGCAGCACGGTAGCACAAGTGGATAGCACTGTGGCTTCACAGCGCCAGGGTCCCAGGTTCGATTCCCCACTGGGTCACTGTCTGTGCGGTGTCTGCACGTTCTCCCTGTGTCTGCGCAGATTTCCTCCGGGAGATCCGGTTTCCTCCCACAGTCCAAAGACGTGCAGGTTAGGTGAATTGGCCATGATAAATTGCCCTTGGTGATCAAAAAAGGTTAGGAGGGATTATTGGGTTACGGGTATAGGGTGGAAGTGAGGGCTTAAGTGAGTCGGTGCAGACTCGATGGCTGACTGGCCTCCTTCTGCATTATGTTCTATGTTAAGTATGTTAAAGTCAGGCAGCACGGTGGCGCAGTGGGTTAGCCCTGCTGCCTCACGGCGCCGAGGTCCCAGGTTCGAATCCTGGCCCTGGGTCACTGTCCGTGTGGAGTTTGCACATTCGTGTTTGTGTGGGTTTCGCCCCCACAACCCAAAGATGTGCAGGCTAGGTGGATTGGCCACGCTAAATTGCCCCTTAATTGGAAAAAATGAATTGGGTACTGTAAAAAAAACTATGTTAAAGTCAGAGTTTCTACCTGGAATGATGGGCTAAACATATTTCATAATTTGCCACTGCTCATAATTTAGCACAAACTGGCAATATCATTTAAAAAGGATGGTGCCATGCAGGGATTAGAAATCACAAAATACCATGAGACCGCAGCAACATTTCCAAGCTTATGTCAGACATTATCATTGGCAAATAGGGTTAAGGAAAATCCCAAGGCTTTTTACACTTACATAAAAAGCAAGAGGGTAGCCAGGGAAAGGGTTGGCCCACTGAAGGATAGGCAAGGGAATCTATGTGTGGAGCCAGAGGAAATGGGCGAGGTACTAAATGAATACTTTGCATCAGTATTCACCAAAGAGAAGGAATTGGTAGATGTTGAGTCTGGAGAAGGGGGTGTAGATAGCCTGGGTCACATTGTGATCCAAAAAGACGAGGTGTTGGGTGTCTTAAAAAATATTAAGGTAGATAAGTCCCCAGGGCCGGATGGGATCTACCCCAGAATACTGAAGGAGGCTGGAGAGGAAATTGCTGAGGCCTTGACAGAAATCTTTGGATCCTCGCTGTCTTCAGGGGATGTCCCGGAGGACTGGAGAATAGCCAATGTTGTTCCTCTGTTTAAGAAGGGTGGCAGGGATAATCCCGGGAACTACAGGCCGGTGAGCCTTACTTCAGTGGTAGGGAAATTACTGGAGAGAATTCTTCGAGACAGGATCTACTCCCATTTGGAAGCAAATGGACGTATTAGTGAGAGGCAGCACGGTTTTGTGAAGGGGAGGTCGTGTCTCACTAACTTGATAGAGTTTTTCGAGGAGGTCACTAAGATGATTGATGCAGGTAGGGCAGTAGATGTTGTCTATATGGACTTCAGTAAGGCCTTTGACAAGGTCCCTCATGGTAGACTAGTACAAAAGGTGAAGTCACACGGGATCAGGGGTGAACTGGCAAGGTGGATACAGAACTGGCTAGGCCATAGAAGGCAGAGGGTAGCAATGGAGGGATGCTTTTCTAATTGGAGGGCTGTGACCAGTGGTGTTCCACAGGGATCAGTGCTGGGACCTTTGCTCTTTGTAGTATATATAAATGATTTGGAGGAAAATGTAACTGGTCTGATTAGTAAGTTTGCAGACGACACAAAGGTTGGTGGAATTGCGGATAGCGATGAGGACTGTCTGAGGATACAGCAGGATTTAGATTGTCTGGAGACTTGGGCGGAGAGATGGCAGATGGAGTTTAACCTGGACAAATGTGAGGTAATGCATTTTGGAAGGGCTAATGCAGGTAGGGAATATACAGTGAATGGTAGAACCCTCAAGAGTATTGAAAGTCAAAGAGATCTAGGAGTACAGGTCCACAGATCACTGAAAGGGGCTACACAGGTGGAGAAGGTAGTCAAGAAGGCATACGGCATGCTTGCCTTCATTGGCCGGGGCATTGAGTATAAGAATTGGCAAGTCATGTTGCAGCTGTATAGAACCTTAGTTAGGCCACACTTGGAGTATAGTGTTCAATTCTGGTCGCCACACTACCAGAAGGATGTGGAGGCTTTAGAGAGGGTGCAGAAGAGATTTACCAGAATGTTGCCTGGTATGGAGGGCATAAGCTATGAGGAGCGATTGAATAAACTCGGTTTGTTCTCACTGGAACGAAGGAGGTTGAGGGGCGACCTGATAGAGGTATACAAAATTATGAGGGGCATAGACAGAGTGGATAGTCAGAGGCTTTTCCCCAGGGTAGAGGGGTCAATTACTAGGGGGCATAGGTTTAAGGTGAGAGGGGCAAAGTTTAGAGTAGATGTACGAGGCAAGTTTTTTACGCAGAGGGTAGTGGGTGCCTGGAACTCACTACCGGAGGAGGTAGTGGAGGCAGGGACGATAGGGACATTTAAGGGGCATCTTGACAAATATATGAATAGGATGGGAATAGAAGGATACGGACCCAGGAAGTGTAGAAGATTGTAGTTTAGTCGGGCAGTATGGTCGGCACGGGCTTGGAGGGCCGAAGGGCCTGTTCCTGTGCTGTACATTTCTTTGTTCTTTGTTCTTTGTATTAACTAATATGGTTCTTTCGGAGATAATTGTCCAGAAGTTGGTGCTGTGCCGAAACCATTAAGCATGATTATCTTTGAGTCTTAACAATTGTGGTGATCATAATAACAGAAGAAACTTGATTTTACCGCTGCCACATAAAGAAGAAAAACAATAATATCCCCAGAAATCAGTTGGTCCTGGAGTAGAATTAGAGCCCAGTCAGAGCTCAGAACGTCCTGACTCAGAGAACTACTAACTGAGGCCAATTAAAGCTGTAAGTCTCATAATTATAATCAGATATCACCATATCTCATAGAAAACAATGAACAAGCTTCTAATCTGAATTGATGTCATCTGGTGCACACTGGCTCCCCCTATTGGATAGTTGACCCATTACTCTATTCAGACAGTCAAATGTGGAGCATTGGATCCTATCTGTCTGTTTTTAGTCAATAAACGCAGGTAGCTCAGAATCCAGGCTCCTGTTTTAGTGTTAGTTCCGTCCTCTTGCCATCTGCATTGATTTTGGCCTTGCACTGTTGCAGCTCATCTCTATTTTTTAACATTTCCACTTGCCAGTACAGATGTTTGCTGTGAGGCAAATATGCATACTGGTGTCAGACTGAAATGGGGGTGTTAACTCTTCTGCATTTGTGGAATGCAGTGGTCTGGACTGGCCGGTGGAGTGCCACCAGCAAGGATACGGTGCGCTGGGTGGGCACCTGTCTGGAGTCTCGCAGAGCTCAGTGCACAGGTGGATCTGCATCGTCATGGAGACTCTATATGCCCAGTCGGCGCAGTACTCCGTTTTCAGAGGCCACAGTGTTTCTACACTACAGACTTCTGGGCCTAACCTGCTCTCTTCTGTGAATGCAATAATGTCAGAGACTTTACCAGTTCAGGTGAATATTAACTTAACTAGGACACCAGTGTGCAACTCCCTCTGTTGGTGAATGGCTTAAAATTCTTTTTTTCAATTATTCATATACGGGATGCAGGTGTCATTGGCTAGGCCAGCATTTTTTCCCATCCCTAGTTGCCCTTGAGAAGGTGGTGGTGAGCTGCCTTCCCGGACAACTGCAGTCCCTGAGGTGTAGGTACACTCACAGTGCTGTTAGGGAGGGAGTTCCAGAATTTTGACCTACCAACAGTGAAGGATGTATTTCCAAATCAGAATGGTGAATGACTTGGAGGGTAACCTCCAGACCGTGGTCTTGCAGGTATCTACTGCCTTTATCCTTCTAGATGGTAGTGGTTGGGGATTGGAAGGTGCTGCTTAAGGAGCCTTGGTGAGTTCCTGCAGTGCATCTTGTAGATGGCACACACTACTGCCACTGTGCGCCAGTGGTGGAGAGAGTGAATGTTTGGCGAAGGCATACAAATCAAATGGGCTGCTTTGTCCTGGATGGCATTCCATCACACCCGTGACTTGTATCCTGTAGACGGTGGACAGGCTTTGGGGAATCAAGAGGTGACTTATTCACCGCAGGATTCCTAGCCTCTGACCTGCTCTTGTGGCCACAGTGTTTATGTGGCTAGTCCAGTTCAGTTTCTGGTCAATGGTAACCCCAAGGATGTTGATAGTGGGGGGTTCAGAAATGGAAGCGCCCTTAAATGTCAAGGGGTGATGGTTAGATCCTCTTTCATTGGAGATGGTCATTGTCAGGCGCTTATGTGGTGTAAATCTTACTTGCCGCTTGTCAATCCTGGATATTGTCTAGGTCTTGTTGCATTTGGACTACTTCAGCAACTAAGGAGTCACGAATGGTGCTGATCTTTTTGCAATCATCAGCGAATATCACTATTTCTGACCTTATGGTGGAAGAAAGGTCATCAATGAAGCAGTTCAGTATGGATAGGCCTAGGACACGACACTGAGGAACTCCTGCAGTGATGTCCTGGAACTGAGATGGCCACAACCCACCACAACCATCTTCCTTTTTGTCAGATATGACTCCAACCAGCGGACGGTTTTCCCCGATCCCCATTGACTCCAGTTTAGCTAGGCTCCTTGATGCCATTTTGGTCAAATGCTGCCTTGATGTCAAGGGCAATCACTCTCGACTCTGGAATTCAACTCTTTATCCATGTTTGAACCAAGGCTGTAATGCAATCAGGAGCTGAGTGACCCTGGTGGAACCCAAATTCAATGTCTGTGAACAGGTTATTGCTGAGTAAGTGCCTCTTGATAGGGTCGTTGATGACCCCTCCCATCGCTTTACTGACAGTCAGGAGTAGGCTGATTGGGCAGTAATTAGCTGGGTTGGATTTGTCCTGTTTCTTATGTACCATTCACGGCTGGTTGTGGCAAGACTGCAGAGCGTAGATCTGATCTGTTGGTTGTGGAATCGCTTAGCTCTCTCTGTCTTTCAGTTGTCGCTTATGCTGCTTGACACGCAAGTAATCCTATGTTGTCGCTTCACCAGGTTGACACCTCATTTTAGGTATGCCTGGTGTTGCTCCTGACATGCCTTCCTGCACTCTTCATTGAACCAGGGTTGATCCACTGCCTTGGTGGGGAATATGCAGGACCATGAGGCGATAGATTGTGGTTAAGTACAATTCTGCAACTACTCCTGGCCCACAGCATCTCGTGGGTGTCCACACTTGAGTTGTTAGATCAGTTCAAAGTCAATCCCATTTAGCACAGTGGTAGTGCCGCACATTACGATGGAGGGTTTCCTCAATGTGAAGACTGGACTTCGTCTCGACAAGGACTGTGCGGTAGCCACTCATACCAATACTGTCATGGACAGATGTATCTGCGGATGGCAGGTTGGTGAGGAAGAGGTCAAGTATGTTTTCCCTCGCTTGTTGGCTCCCTCACCACCTTCTGCAGACCCAGTTTATCAGCTATGTCCTTTAGGGCCTGTCCAGCTTGGTCTGTGGTGGTATTACCAAGCCAATCTTGGCAATGGACATTGAATTCCCCCCACCCAGAGTACATTCTGCACCATTTCCATACTCAGTGCTTCCTCGGAGTGCTGTTCAAAATGGTGGAGTACTGATTTATCAGCTGAGGGGGGACGGTAGGTGGTAATCATAAGGAGGATACATTGTCCATGTTTGATCTGGTGCAATCAGACTTCATTTGGTCCAAAGTCATTGTTTAAGACTCGCAGGACAACTCCCTCCTGAATGTATACCACTGTGCCACCACCTCTGCTAGGCCTGTCCTGTCTGTGGGACAGCACATACACAGGGATCATCGAATTTACAGTGCAGAAGGAGGCCATTCGGCCCATCGAGTCTGCACCGGCTCTTGGAAAGAGCACCCTACCCAAGGTCCACACCTCCACCCTATCCCCATAACCCAGCAACCCCACCCAACACTAAGGGCAAATGTGGACACTAAGGGCAATTTATCATGGCCAATCCACCTAACCTGCACATCTTTGGACTGTGGGAGGAAACCGGAGCACCCGGAAGAAACCCATGCAGACACGGGGAGGATGTGCAGACTCCGCACAGACAGTGACCCAAGCTGGGAATCGAACCTGGGACCCTGGAGTTGTGAAGCAATTGTGCTAACCACAATGCTACCATGCTGCTGGTGTCCGGGACATTATTCTGTTACAACAATGGCTCAATGGAGGAAATTCATTGCCTTAATTAATACTTTTCCTTCCCATATTTGAATGTTTTTGCATCACAAGACATTGCCATATTTTTAAATTTGATTTGATTGATTTATTGTCATGTGTACCAAGATACAGGGAAAAGCATTGTTCTGCGTACAGTCCAGGCAGATTGCTCCATACATGAATACATAGAACATACAATAAATACACAATTTAAATACATTGACACAGACATTGGGTGAAGCGTACAGAGTTTTGTGCTACAACTGTGGAGAAGAAGCACAGAAAGATCAGTTCAATCCATAAGAGGGTCATTCAAGAGTCTGGTAACAGCGGGGAAGAAGCTGTTTTTGAATTGATTGGTGCGTGTTTTCAGACTTTTGTATTTTCTGCCCGATGGAAGAGTTTGGAAGAGAGAATAACCTGGGTGGGAGGGGTCTTTGATTATGCTGCCCACTTTCCCAAGGCAGCGGGAGGTGAGACAGAGTCAATGGATGGGAGGTGGCTTGTGTGATGGACTGGGCGGTGTTCACGACTCTAGAAAAGAGGGTGCTGACTGGTTGGTACATCAATTCTGATTGGCCGAGACATTGCCATGGAAAAAACAATGGGGAACTATAGGCTCCCCATACTTCTGATTATGCCCTGCTCAAGCCTGGTGCCCTTTTATGAATTACCTGTTGCTTTTGCCGTGGCAACTCCTTTGCCAGTCATAATTGACTTACCAACCAATCAGGAGCATGAAGTCTTGAGCCAAGCAGTTGCCATATCAAGCTGAGATGCAGCCAGACAGCATGCTTTCTACGGCACATCTGTAAAAATTGGTAAGAGTTAATGTGGACAGGCCAAATTTCCTTCGTTTCCGAAGGAGGCAAAGGCACTGTTGTGCTTTCTTGGTCATAGCGTTAATGTGGGTGGACCAGGACAGATTGTTGGTGATGTGCACACCCAGGATTTG
Organism: Scyliorhinus torazame; assembly: GCF_047496885.1. NCBI lineage: Eukaryota > Metazoa > Chordata > Chondrichthyes > Carcharhiniformes > Scyliorhinidae > Scyliorhinus > Scyliorhinus torazame. The sequence goes on along the minus strand of NC_092713.1, from coordinate 295,783,143 downwards.
AAGAGATCAACCATCTCCACCTCAGCACCATTGATGCAGACAGAGGTGTGCAATACTTCACTTCCTGAAGTCAATGACCAGCTCTTTGGTTTTGCTGACGTTGAGGGAGAGACCATTGTCATTACACCATACCACTAAGTTCTCTATCTCCTTCCTGTATCTGACCCATCGTTGTTTGAGATCCAACCCACTGCAGTCGTGTCATCAGCAAATTTGTAGATGGAGTTGTAGCCAAATTGTGTCACACAGTCGTGTGTATAGGGAGTATAGTAGGGGGCTAAGTACGTAGCTTTGCGAAGCCCCGGTATTTAAAAAAAAAATAAGTTTAGAGTACCCAATTCATTTTTTTCAATTAAGGGGCAATTTAGCGAGGCCACTCCACCTACCCCACACATCTTTTGGTTGTGGGGGCGAAACCCACGCAAACACGGGGAGAATGTGCAAACTCCACACGGACAGTGACCCAGAGCCGGGATCGAACCTGGGACCTCGCCGCCATGAGGCAGTAGTGCTAACCACTGCGCCACTGTGCTGCCCGTATGGGGCCCGGTATTGAGGAATATCGTGGAGGAGGTGTGGTTGCTCATCCTTACTGATTGAGGGAGGAGCCGAGGCCTAGGTTTTGAAGTTTGGACACAAGCTTGGCTGGGATTGTCATATTGAAGGTGGAGTTGTAGTCAATGAACAGGAGTCTGATGTAGGTGTCCTTGTTGTCACATGCTCCAAGGATGAGTGTAGTGCCAGAGAGATAGCATCTGCTGTGGACCGGTTATGGCAGTAGGGGAATTCCAATGGATCAAGGCAAGCTGGAAGCTGGAGGTTTGTGATCATAGAACATAGAACATAGAAAATACAGCACAGAACGGGCCCTTCGGCCCACGATGTTGTGCCGAACCTTTGTCCTAGATTAATCATAGATTATCATTGAATTTACAGTGCAGAAGGAGGCCATTCGGCCCCCCGAGTCTGCATCGGCCCCCGGAAAGAGCACCCCACCCAAACTCAACACCTCCACCCAACACCAAGGGCAATTTGGACATTAAGGGCAATTTATCATTGGCCAATTCACCTAACCCGCACATCTTTGGATTGTGGGAGGAAACCGGAGCACCCGGAGGAAACCCACGCAGACACGGGGAGGACGTGCAGACTCCGCACAGACAGGGACCCAAGCCGGAATCGAACCTGGGACCCTGGAGCTGTGAAGCAATTGTGCTATCCACAATGCTACCGTGCTGCCCTTGAAAACAAATAAATCTACACTATATCATTTTACCGTAATCCATGTACCTATCCAATAGCTGCTTGAAGGTCCCTAATGTGTCCGACTCAACTACTTCCACAGGCAGTGCATTCCATGCCCCCACTACTCTCTGGGTAAAGAACCTACCTTTGATATCCCTCCTATATCTTCCACCTTTCACCTTAAATTTATGTCCCCTTGTAATGGTTTGTTCCAACCGGGGAAAAAGTCTCTGACTGTCTACTCTATCTATTCCCCTGATCATCTTATAAACCTCTATCAAGTCGCCCCTCATCCTTCTCCGTTCTAATGAGAAAAGGCCTAGCACCCTCAACCTTTCCTCGTAAGACCTACTCTCCATTCCAGGCAACATCCTGGTAAATCTTCTTTGCACCTTTTCCAAAGCTTCCACATCCTTCCTAAAATGAGGCGACCAGAACTGTACACAGTACTCCAAATGTGGCCTTACCAAAGTTTTGTACAGCTGCATCATCACCTCACGGCTCTTAAATTCAATCCCTCTGTTAATGAACGCGAGCACACCATAGGCCTTCTTCACAGCTCTATCCACTTGAGTGGCAACTTTCAAAGATGTATGAACATAGACCCCAAGATCTCTCTGCTCCTCCACATTGCCAAGAACTCTACCGTTAACCCTGTATTCCGCATTCATATTTGTCCTTCCAAAATGGACAACCTCACACTTTTCAGGGTTAAACTCCATCTGCCACTTCTCAGCCCAGCTCTGCATCCTATCTATGTCTCTTTGCAGCCGACAACAGCCCTCCTTACTATCCACAACTCCACCAATCTTCGTATCGTCTGCAAATTTACTGACCCACCCTTCAACTCCCTCATCATGACTAACCTCTTGAAGAACTTCATAATAATAGATGTCAGGGCCACCGGGCGGTAGTTGAAGCAGATGGGAAACTCGGAACAGAGTAGGGAGCGGTTGAAGATGTCCGCAAACACACCCTCCAGGTGGTCCGCACTGGATCTGAGTGCGCGACCAGGGACTCCGTCAGGACCCATTGCTTTCCGTGAGTTCACTTTCGAGAAGGCCGATCTAACATCTGAGGCTGTGACAGTAGGTATGGGTGTGTCCGAGGCTGTTGGGGCAGTTGACAACGGCTTGTTGGTTTCCTGCTCAAATCGAGCATAGAATGCATTGAACTCATCGGGGCAGGGTGCACTGTTGCCCGAGATTCTACTCGGCTTTGCTTTGAAGCCCACTATATTATTTAGGACCCGCCACAACCGATGAGAGTCCGTGTCGTTAGTCTGTGACTCTAGCTTTGCCTGGTATTGGATTCTTGTATAGGTCCGAGTCACCTGTTTTGAATGCCTCAGACCTTGACTTCAGTGGGGAGTGGATCATCCAGTTAAATCATGGTTTCCGGTTGGGGAACACTCATACTACCTTCTTTGGCACGCAGTCCTTGACACACAGATGAAGTCTGTGACAGTGGTGGCATTCCCGGCTGGGTTGGTCGGCGAGTTCTTGAATATGGACCAGTCCACTGACTCCAGACAGTCGGGTGGGAGCTCTTCGATTACCTCGGACCAGCATTTCACAACATTCTTAACTGGATCCTCCCGCTAATGTTTCTGCTTTTATGCCGGGAGAAGGAGCACTGACTTGTGGTCCGATTTTCCGAAATGTGGTCGGGGGATTGATCGGTAGGTGTCCTTGATGTTTGTGTAGCAGTGGTCAAGATTGTTAGGGCCCCTGGTAGGGCAGAAGATGTGTTGGTGGAAGTTTGGCCATATGCTATCGTTGAAGTCGCAGGCCACAATGAACAAGGCTTCTGGGTATTCCATTTCATGGTTGTTTAAAGCGGTGTACAATTCACCAAGTGCCTTCTTCACTTCTGTCTGGGATGGGATGTACACTGCTGTACAGAGGGCAGAAGTGAAATCCCGCAGGAGGTAGTATGGGCAGCACTTCATTGTCAGGTATTCTAGTTCTGGGGAGCAGTAATTCGCCAGGGTCGCCATGTCTGAGCACCAGGAGGTGTTGATGAGGAGGCAAACCCTCCACCCTTCGCCTTGTCCGAGGATGCCACGAGCGGTCCATCTGGTGTATTGAGAAGTCCTCAGGTTGTATGGCGCAGCCTGGTGAGGTAGGAGTGAACCATGTCTCAGTGAAACAGAGAACACAGCAATCTCTCACTTACCTCTGTTAAGCTTGCCCAACTTCTTTTTGATCACTTGGACGTTTGCCAGGAGAATGCTCGGGAAAGGAGACTTGAAACCGCATTGTTTTCGTCACACCTGCAGACTGGCGCGTTTCACTCGTTTCCTAGGTTGGTGGCTGCTTCTAGGTGGTCCTGGGATCCAATGAGAGAAGTCTGACCTTGTGGAAGGTCAGTGGTTGCGTCTGGAGGGGCCCTGAGCTCTGATTGCGGTTTCGATGTCACAGGAGGGGGGTATTTTCGAGGTCTGGTCGGGCCCTGGGGTTTCACAAGGTCGGGTCTTCCTTTTGGTTTTTTGGGGTTCCCGAGTGGGGTCTTGACTGCTTTGGGGATGGTTAGGTCGTGTTTGGGTCACTGGCGGGGTCTTTCTGGATCGGGTCACGTTGTCGTATCCAGCGCCGGCGGTCGGGAGCCCCCGAGATTGGTCCTCTGTGAGTCGGGTCAGACCGGATCATGTGGCTGGATGGCGGGTCGGGCACTTTGGATGCTGGGTCTTGCTTCAGGCCAGATTGGGCCTACTTTTAAAAATAATCTTTATTATTGTCACAAGTGACTTCCGGTTGCGGCGATGACCAGCTAAGCCGCACGTTTCGGCGGCTCCAGCTTTGACGGACCTTCGGGCTCTTTTAAGAGCCCCAACGGGAAATTTTTGTGGTGAAACCCGGTGTGGGGTGAAGCAACAGGGAGTCCCACCCCCCAGTGTGAAAGGAAAAGATCGCCGGCGGCGGCCAGATCACGGAGGATCCTCGAGGGCAGCGGCAGAGGAAAGAAAGGAACAAGATGGCGTCGGAGGGAGCCCAGGCGACATGGGGACCGGACCAGGATGAATTTTTAAGACGGTGTGTGGAGCTGCTAAAAAAGGAGGTGCTGGCCCCGATGTTACAGGCAATCGAGGGGCTTAAAGAGACAAAAAAGGCCCAGGAGATAGAGCTCCGTGTGGTGGAGCAGAAGGTAACGGACAACGAGGACGAGATCCTGGGCCTAGCGGTCAAAATGCAGACGCACGAGGCGCTTCACAAGAAGTGCATCGAAAGAATTGAAGTCCTGGAAAATAGATCAAGGAGAAAGAACCTTCGGACCCTGGGTCTCCCCGAGGGAGTGGAAGGAGCGGACGGCGGGGCTTATGCGAGGACGATGCTACGTTCGCTAATGGGAGCTGAGGCCCCCACGGGCCCCTTGGAAGTGGAAGGGGCCCACCGGGTCCCTGCGAGGAGACCAAAGGCTGGAGAACCACCTAGGGAGATGGTCGTGCGATTTCACCGCTTCAATGACAGAGAGGTTGTTTTGAGATGGGCCAAGAAGGTACGAAGTAGCAGATGGGAGAATGCGGTGATACGAGTGTATCAGGATTGGAGTGCGGAGGTGGCGAGAAGGAAGGCGAGTTTCAATAGAGCCAAGGAGGTGCTGCATAAGAAGAAAGTGAAGTTCGGGATGTTGCAGCCGGCGCGATTGTGGGTCACGCACCAGGACAGACATTACTATTTTGAAACGTCGGAAGAAGCATGGACCTTCATTCAAAAAGAGAAACTGGACCAGAACTGAGGGACTGATGTTGGAGGGGAAACGACAATGTTGATGTATAGAGGTCTAAATTGGGGGGGGGAGGACACTGAGAAATGTGAGTGCCGGTGGGGGGGAAGAAGAGACACAGGCGGGGGATGGGGAATGGGAACGGGGCTGTAGGGGGAGCTGCGCCATAGGGGGTGGGATGGTTCTAGAAAGCACGGGGTTTCTTTTACTTTTCCCGCGCCAGAGAGATGATGGCGGAAAGATAGGCGCAAGAAGGATGGGAGTTCCTCACACGGGGGGGTCAAGGAGAGAGCGGGAGAAGCCGGGGTCAGTTGAAGTCAGCTAACTTTCGGAAGCAATATGGGGGGAGTAACCATGCTAGATGGGGATCTAGCGGGGGGGGGGGGGGGGGGGGCGGACAACTGGGTTGCTGCTGCAGAGATCGAAAGGGAGCTGGTAAGAGAAAAGGTGGTCGAGACGGGAATGCGCCGCCTGGGGGACGGGTGGGTGCGCGGGACCGGGACGTGGGACTGGCCCAGAGAGGTTGATGGCTAGTCGACAGGGGAGGGGGGCGGGCAGCCCCCCCAGTCCGGCTGATCACGTGGAACGTGAGAGGCCTAAATGGGTCGATTAAGAGGGCCCGAGTGTTCGCGCACTTATAAGGACTGAAGGCAGATGTGGCCATGCTTCAAGAGACGCATCTGAAGGTGGCGGACCAGTTAGGTTAAGGAAAGGATGGGTGGAACAGGTGTTCCACTCAGGGCTGGACGCAAAGAATAGAGGGGTGGCCATATTGGTGGGGAAACAGGTGTCGTTTGAGGCTAGGAACATTGTAGCGGACAGCGGGGGCAGGTATGTGATGGTGAGTGGCAGACTGCAGGGAATGGAGGTCGTGCTGGTCAATGTATATGCCCCGAACTGGGATGATGCGGGATTTATGAAGCGGATGCTGGGACGCATCCCGGACCTGGAGGTAGGAAACCTGGTAATGGAGGGGGGGACTTCAACACCGTGCTAGACCCAGGGTTAGATAAATCTAGATCCAGGACCGGAAGAAGGCCGGCAGTGGCCAAGGTGCTTAGGGGGTTTATGGACCAAATGGGGGGAGTGGATCCGTGGAGATTTGCCAGGCCGCTGGCCAAAGAGTTCTCCTTTTTCTCCCATGTCCATAAGGTATACTCCCGGATAGATTTCTTCGTTCTGGGAAGGTCACTGATTTTGAGGGTGGAAGGAACGGAGTACTCGGCCATAGCTGTTTCAGACCATGCCCCACATTGGGTGGATCTGGAACTAGGAGAGGAGAGGGAACAGCGCCCACTCTGGCGGCTGGATGTGGGATTATTGGCGGATGAGGGAGTCTGCGGAAGGGTGCGGGGATGTATCGAAAGGTACCTGGAGGCCAATGATGATGGGGAGGTCCGTATGGGAAGCGCTGAAGGCGGTGGTCAGGGGGAGTTGATCTCCATTAGGGCTCACAAGGGGAAAACAGAGGCCAAAAAGAGGGAAAGATTACTGGGGGAGATCTTGAGTGTGGATAAAAGATATGCGGAGGTCCCGGATGAAGGACTCTCTAGGGAGAGGTGAAGACTCCAGACGGAGTTTGACCTGCTGACCACAGGGAAGGCAGAGGCACAGTGGAGGAAGGCACAGGGGATGAGATATGAATATGGGGAAAAGGCGAGTCGCCTGTTGGCCCACCAGCTTCGTAAGAGGACAGCGGCGAGGGAAATAGGGGGAGTTAGGGATGAAACGGGAACTATGGTGCGGAGAGCAGGGAAGGTAAATGAGGTGTTTAAGACCTTTTCTGAGAGGTCATATAGGTCCCAACCCCCGGAGGGAAAAGAGAGGATGCAGCAGTTTCTGGACCAACTAAGGTTCCCGAGGGTGGAGGAGCAGGAGGTGGCAGGCCTGGGGGCGCCAATTGGGGTGGACGAGGTGACCAAAAGGCTGGGGAACATGCAGGCAGGGATGGCCCCGGGACCTGACGGGTTCCCGGTGGCATTTTACAGGAAATACATGGACTTGTTGGCCCCGCTGCTGGTAAGAACCTTCAACGAGGCCAGAGAAGGGGGGACTCTACCCCCGACAATGTCGGAGGTGACGATATCACGAATCCTGAAGCGAGATAAAAACCCGCTGCAATGCGGGTCTTATAGGCCTATCTCGCTCCTGAATGTGGACGCCAAGTTGTTGGTAAAAGTGCTGACAATGAGGATAGAGGATTGTGTCCCGGGGGTGGTGCACGAAGATCAGACAGGGTTCGTAAAGGGGAGACAATTGAATGTCAATGTGCGACGGCTATTGGGAGTGATAATGATGCCCCCATCAGAGGGGGAGGCAGAGATAGTGGCGGCAATGGATGCAGAGAAGGCATTTGATAGGGTAGAGTGGGAGTATCTATGGGAGGGGCTGAGGAGGTTCGGGTTCGGGGAGGGGTTTGTCAGCTGGGTTAAACTCCTCTATGGGGCCCCAATGGCAAGTGTAGTCACAAATCGGCAAAGATCGGAGTATTTTCGACTACATAGGGGAAAAAGACAGGGATGCCATCTGTCTCCATTACTGTTCCCGCTGGCAATTGAACCACTGGCCATAGCGCTGAGAGACTCCAGGAAATGGAGAGGAGTGGTTAGAGGGGGAGAGGAACACCGAGTGTCGCTCTACGCAGCTGACCTACTGCTGTATGTGGCGGATCCAGTGGGGGGGTGACAGAGGTTATGCAGATATTGAGGGAGTTTGGAGATTTCTCGGGATATAGGCTTAACATGGGAAAGAGTGAGCTTTTTGTGATACACCCTGGGGACCAGAGTAGAGGGATAGATGGCCTGCCGCTAAGGAGAGTGGAAAGAAACTTCCGATATTTGGGGATCCAGATAGCCAGGAGCTGGGGAACCTTACACAGACTCAACCTGACTCGGCTGGTGGAGCAAATGGAAGAGGATTTCAAAAGGTGGGATATGCAACTGCTGTCACTAGCGGGCAGAGTGCAGGCGATCAAGATGATGGCCCTCCCGAGGTTCCTATTTGTGTTTCAATGTCTCCCTATATTGATCACTAAGGCCTTTTTCAAAAAAATAGATAGGAGCATCATGAGCTTCGTGTGGGCAGGGAAGGCCCCGAGGGTAAGGAGGGGATTCCTGCAATGTAACAGAGACAGAGGGGGACTGGCTTTGCCGAATTTGGGCGATTATTACTGGGCTGCCAACGTGGCGATGATCCGTAAGTGGATGATAGAGGGAGAGGGGGCGGCGTGGAAAAGGCTGGAGATGGCGTCCTGTAAAGGAACGAGCTTAAAAGCGTTGGTGACGGCACCACTACCGCTCTCCCCGAAAAGGTTTACCATGAACCCAGTGGTGGCGGCAACATTAAGTATCTGGGAGCAATGGAGGCGACAGAGGGGTGTGTTGGGAGCCTCGGTGTGGTCCCCGATCAGGAACAACCATAGGTTTGCCCCAGGGAGGTTGGACGGAGGGTTCCAGAGCTGGCACCGGGCAGGAATTAGGAGAGTGGGAGACTTATTTATAGATGGGACGTTTGCGAGCTTGGGAGCGCTAGAGGAAAAGTATGAGCTGCCCCCAGGGAATATCTTTAGGTATATGCAGGTGAGAGCGTTCACGAGACAACAGGTGAGGGAATTTCCGCTGCTTCCGACACATGGGATCCAGGACAGGGTGCTTTCGGGGAGGTGGGTCGGGAAGGGCAAAGTGTCCGAGATATACCGGGAGATGAGAGAAGAGGGGGAGGAGCTGGTAGAAGAACTGAAGGGAAATTGGGAAGAAAAGCTCGGGGAGGAGATTGAGGAGGGTTTGTGGGCTGATGCCCTAAGTAGGGTAAATTCCTCTACCTCACATGCCAGGCTTAGCCTGGTCCAATTTAAGGTGCTACATAGAGCACACATAACGGGAGCGAGGTTGAGCAGGTTCTTCGGAGTGGAGGACAAATGCGGGAGGAGTGGGGGAAGCCCGGCGAACCACACACATATGTTTTCGTCGTGTCCGGCACTGGAGGAGTATTGGAGGGGAGTGGCGGGAGTGATCACGAAGGTGGTGAAGGTCCGGGTCAAGCCAAGCTGGGGGTTAGCTATATTTGGGGTAGCGGATGAGCCGGGACTGCAGGAGGCGAAAGAGGCCGATATTGTGGCCTTTGCGTCCCTCGAAGCCCGGCGAAGGATTTTACTCATGTGGAAGGAAGCGAAGCCCCCCGGCGTGGAGGCCTGGATAAACGACATGGCAGGGTTCATAAAACTGGAGCGGATGAAGTTTGCGTTGAGAGGATCGGCTCAGGGGTTCTCCAGGCGGTGGCAACCGTTCCTCGACTATCTAGCGGAACGTTAGCGGGAAAATAGATAGCCAGCAGCAGCAGCCCAGGAGGGGGGGGGGGGGGGCGGAGGGAGGGGGGGGCGGAGGGAGGGGGGGGTAAATTGTTTTTGTTCTAGAGGGGATGAAGGGGCGGGGGGAGCACTATTTCGTGTTATTTTGTTAGTTCACTATTTTATTTAAACAATGTTATCTATCAGTTATCATGTTACCGTTTTTGTTGATTTGTAAGGGGGAAAAATTGTGTTCGAAAACTTTAATAAAATATATTTTAAAAATTTTAAAAATTATTGTCACAAGTAGGCTTACATTAACAGTGTGTTATATTTTAAATAATGACTTATCTAAAATATATATATTCTTCTTGAATCCACCAGGATGATTAAATGACCAATAGTCTTCTTGTTGAAAGATTAACTATTTAATCAGTAATAAAATAATAAACTGTGAGTTCTTTTACTCAATACTAAACTAACAATAAAGAATTAAAGTACAATACAGATAACTATATAACTATACACTATTATAAAAAACTAGTTCTAACTTCTCTCATTCTAGCTATTCTATGTCTTGCTTGTTCACTGTTCTGAATCACATCATCATCTGACTTAGAAAAAGTGGGAAACCAGTTCTTATAGTATCTGACTGTGAGCCATCTAGTGTTGAAATGACTGTACTACATTTACATACATTGATCATGTATATTGATATCTGAATATCACTACACAGTGCAATGAAGTTACTGTGAAAATCCCCTGGTTGCCACACTGCAGCACTTGTTCGGATACCTAACAGCATATCTTTCGGGACTTGTGGGAGGAAACCAGAGCACCTGGAGGAAACCCAGGCAGACACGGGGAGAACGTGCAGACTCCGCACAGACAGTGACCCAAGCCGGGAATCGAACCAGGGACCCTGCTGCTGTGAAGCAACAGTGCTAACCACTGTGCTACCGTGCCGCCCTAAATGTATGGAGGCACTGCTAAGATTGTCGGGCCTCTTCTGTTTCCAGTCAGATTCTGGTCGTCGGTCAAATCCTTACCGGGTCGCGCTAGGTCATGTGGGTCTGTACTCGGGAGTTGAAGAATATCCAGACCTGTAAGTAAATGCAAAAGAACATGGTTAGTGATTTTATTAGTATTAGAATTAAGATTTAAAAGGTTAGAACGGTTATAAAAGTGTAGGATAAGGATCTGTAGAGTCGCCATGCTCCAACACCATCTTAGAAACAAAATGTACTTACTATTCTGATTTTGCATTAAAAAGGGTGTGCTGTATGTATTACATCATCGCACAGACTAATTAAACTTGCCAGATATTTGAGGAAAGCCTGAGTAGCACACCTCACAAAAGGTATGTGAGATCAACAACGTATAAGTTAAACTTATTGATTATTAATTCAAATTACTACTGTTGTGGCTGCTATTCCATAAATATGAGCCAAAAATGTATCATATTTCCATCTAAAGGAATGGAGGCCCCAGAAGGAGAAAACAGTAAATTGGGGAAAGAATCCGGCTCGGAACGATTTTATCCTTTCAGTCCATACCCATAATTCTCACCATTAGAGACGCCAAGAAGCAAAAGAGACTTATCAAAAATAATTCGGCTTTTTCTAAGAGTGTATAAATGATGCATATTTGCATTGAATATCAGGCAATGCAATCACATAAGATGGAGATAAGGGAGTGATTCAGTAGGAAAGTACTACCTCTACACTTTCCTTTATCTTTAACTTCATGTGAAGTCTCTCTATTGGATGTTCCAGCAGGGAGACCTTTGAAAGAATATTGAACACGTTTTTTGAACCTGCACCTAAACTCGAAGACAGTGAAATGCATATAGCACTGTCATAGATTGGAGAGGGGTACCACTGGATTGAGTGAAATGGTGTCTTAAAAACAAAACTTTTAAAAAGTAGTGCACCCCTTTCATATTTTTTCCGTGTTTATATCTAGAATTGAGTTATTTTCATTCTTCATGGCAATGCTATACTTCTGAGTATTTTTTTTTTTTAAATAAATTTCGAATACCTGATTATTTTTATTTTCCAATTAAGGGGTAATTTAGTGTGGCCAATCCACCTAACCTGCACATCTTTGGGTTTTGGGGGTGAAACCCATGCAGACACGGGGAGAATGTGCAAACTCCACAAGGACAGTGACCCAGGGCCAGGATTCGAACCCAGGTCCTCAAAGCCGTAACGCTAACCACTGTGCCACGTGCCGCCCTTTGAGTATTTTATTTAACTAGAAGGAGAAAACTATTTATCTTCAACTTCCTGTGTGAAATCAAAACATAGTTTAAATGCCATTGAAGAATGCAGGAACGTATGTCGATATTGACCTATATTTCTTCTGTTATGATCGGAGTTGATGTTATAACTGGACAGGAAGATCCCAGAATGGAACGGTGGCTCAAAATAACTTTTATTTTTTGTTATAAAATGTGGAGGAACAGAGTCACAGGAATGCTAATTTGTAATAATACTAATAATTTATGAATAATAATTTATGAATAATAATAATCTTTATTATTGCCACAAGTAGGCTTACATTAACACTACAATGAAGTTACTGTGAAAATCCCCGAGTCGCCACACTATGGCACCTGTTCGGGTACATTGAGAGAGAATTCAGAATGTCCAATTCACCTAACAAGCATGTCTTTTGGGGCTTAGGGGAGAAAACCGGAGCACCCGGAGGAAACCCACGCAGACACGGGGAGAATGTGTGGACTCCGCACAGACAGTGACCCAAACGGGAATCGAACCTGGGACCCTGGTGAAGCAACAGTGTTAAACACTGTGCTAACGTGCCGCCCACAACAAGGAAAAAAACATTTATCAAACATGAAAAATTTGGATTAAAATACAATACTATCCCTTTAGCTTAGCAAATAATGCCAGGTTTTAAGATTGACATGGGTTCCAAAGTATATCTTTAGCTACAATGGTCTTATTAACACCCAAAGTCCCTTTTTGGCACACAAGATGACTATTGCCAAAAAATGGGCAGCACGGTAGCATAGTGGTTAGCACAATTGCTTCACAGCTCCAGGGTCCCAGGTTCGATTCCGGCTTGGGTCACTGTCTGTGCAGAGTCTGCACATCCTCCCCGTGTGTGCGTGGGTTTCCTCCGGGTGCTCCGGTTTCCTCCCACAGTCCAAAGATGTGCAGGTTAGGTGGATTGGCCATGATAAATTGCCCTTAGTGTCCAAAAGTGCCCTTAATGTTGGGTGAGGTTACTGGGTTATGGGGATAGGGTGGAAGCGTGGACCTTGGGTAGGGTGCTCTTTCCAAGAGCCGGTGCAGACTCGATGGGCCGAATGGCCTCCTTCTGCACTGTAAATTCTATGACATACTCCACTCTGAACCCAAGTTAGTGTCTGTGGATTTCTCCTCAGAATCCCCGCAAATGATTGTCATGTGAGAGTTTCCAAACTCCACTCCCAAAACGCGTTATAACATCTTCTCCTAAAATAATGCTTTCTCTTAGCGGTTTGCATTCCAAAATCCATACCAGACTTTCTAAATGACACTTTTGAGCAAAGCTTCCATTCCACTTTTAATAGTAAATCCAATCCAGAATTTTCCTGTCGGGTTCATTTATCTTGACGGCTGTGCGAACTATGCACAATTGCTTTAATTCTTGATTCCCAGACTGTATTAAAATGGCATCAAGCATTTGTTTTACCTTTGAAGGCTGCTGCCCCACTTTAAATCTGGTTATCGTAATTCTCTCTTAACACAGAATATTTTGTTTATTTTTCCTTGAATTCTTCTGAACAATACCTTCATATCTGTTCACTTAACTCCAGCCATCGTAAACATTCTTTCTATCCCAATTCCCTGGTTATCTGGAAAGTAACTAGTACTTTAGGAAGCCTGCCTCTTTGCAACTCCCTTCTTGTCTAGTCTTTCTTCTGGCAGAGCTGAGAGATGTTCACTCCAGGGGTCCTATTCTAACTGCCAACAAATTAGATAAACTAAAACTTATCTACCTTACAAGTCCCCAGTTGCTATGCAACATCCACATGCTAATACCTTTTATTTATTCTTCACATGGTAGCCCTATCTAAGCGCAATAGAAACACAGTTAGAACTAATCCCCACACATACAAACTCCTTTGTCCAGCATGAATCTAACTATAGGTTTTATTCTTCCAGGCACAGAAAAATTCAATCCGCTTAAAACTGTAACTTATTTCTAATGTTTACCAATAAAAACATAAATCCCTTAAAACTACTTTCATTTTCCTAACACTTCACAGTCCAGCAATACCATGATTTTCAAATTCTCCTCATTTCCATTGCCTTCTGGATCTCTGCAACCACTTCCAGCCATATAATCCTCTGTGACTACCCCTTAAAATCCTTGCAAACTGTTTTTGTATCTTCTTGGCACCTTTATATCCTTTTCATAATATAGTGACCAGAACTATGCATAATATTTTAAGGGGACTATTTTCACCAAATACTGTTGCAGAAACCCCCAAGGTGACCAAGATGGGGTGTAAAGCTGCACCAATTGTTTAACTCATGTGAAGAAGACAGTTTAGTTGAAGCACGCATTGGGAGCAATTGCTGAGAGAATTATTAAGGGCCTGATTAACAATACAATTGCCAGCCAGCATTCATTAAAAGGCGGGATATCGTTATGGTGAGTTACACTTTATTTTGAACATTGTTCTTCTAACAATGAAAATTTGAATAAGAGTAAACAAATCCTTTCTGAGTTTGCAAGTGCTATGTAAAGCCATACTCGACTTTCAATGATTGATATTGATAAATTACCTTGCATTTGAAGAGGACTTTTGGGGCCCCTCAGGAGTCTTTTGGGGACAATTTGTGATGATTTCACCAACATTCTATCAACATTTCTTTCCTGAAATGCTGAGGATGTCACCTAAGCAACTACTTACTATGCTACTTTACCTTCTTAGACACCGTATAGGGGTCACCAGGAGAAAGGGTTCTTGCTAAGGGTTCCCTTTCCTCTGGAAAAGAGGAAAAAGCCTCATAGAGCGGTAGCAGGTACTGGCAGAGAGAGGGGCATGAAAGTGAGAGGAACGAGCCAGGTTTAAGCCGCTGCAACCTTCTAGACTGTCACTGTTGACGCATGACACTCCTTCCACAACCTACAATGTGTCAAGCTATTCATCAGTTACACTCAATCCTTTCAACCTCGTCTCAAGAGGATCATAATTACTAAGACAAGCAACTCCACCATGGCCCTGTCAGTGTTTATCTACAGCAAAAACATACAAGGAAATCTTACTCAACCAGAATATATGAAACTAATCACCCTAATGTTTGCCCTTAGAGATTATCTATACGTAACCTTTCATAATCTGCTATTTCTGCAAAGTTTATCTCCAGTGGTAACAGCAGACGAGGTAGACGGCTTTTGGGAATCTGAAGGGGGAAGTCCACATATGAAAAATGAAATGAAAATCGCTTATTGTCACAAGCAGGCTTCAATGAAGTTACTGTGAAAAGCCCCTAGTCGCCAAATTCCGGCTCCTGTTCGGGGAGGCTGTTACGGGAATATTCTCCTGGGACATCCTTGAGAGGTTGTGGGCCATGATGCCCTTCTTTCAGACTGCAAAGACTTCAGCAATCTGGGCCACCTGATGACATGGGCAGGGGAGGGAGCAGCAATGCTGATATCCAAAGAGAGTTCCCGACCCATGTTTCACACGCTGCTGCTTCGGAGCTCAGCCCTCCCAGTGTTCAGACAGAATATACAAGTCACGTTCAACACAGAAGCCTAGAGCCACCACCGCAGCTGCCTAAGCTTCCATTGCAGTCACTTGCAATGACTGCAGTAGAAGCTGTAACCTCAGACTCTGCGTGGCAGGGTCTACAGACTACTGGCTGAACTTGATCATCCTCACCATGCTAGAGAGGATAGTTTCCACGTTCTGAGTTCTGCCCCAGAGTCCGATAGAGATGGACTCCTCCATCATCCTAGCTAAGTTCCAGGAAGGCGCTCCAGTTGATTTATTGCACCAATCAACCCTATTATGCAGCATTGCACTACAAGACCCTCATCCGGCTTCTCTGCAGCAGACCTCGGATGTGACCTTTCCTACCCATTCCCTGTGCCAACGGGGCACCTATGATGTCTTTTCCACTCTTCAGGGCTGATTCACACTGGTGCCTGGTCCATCCCATTTTGCGGCTTGGTCTTCCAACCTAGACTTTGTGTATGATGCCCAGTCCCTGAGCTGGTGCCTACGATATTGGTAGCCTTCGAATCCAAATAGTGCAGAAGAAGGCCACTCGGCCCATTAAGTCTGCCACCAACACTCCGAAAGAACACCCTACTGAGGCCCTATCCCCTTAACTCCGAGTATTGATCATGGCCAATCGACTTAGCCCGCACATCTTTGGACTGTGGGAGGAAAATGGAGCACCTGGAGGAAACCCACGCAGACAGGGGGAGAATGTACAAACTCCATACGGACAGTCACCCAAGGCAGGGATTGACGGAGAATGCCGGGAGAGGCTTGCAGCGGGCCTCCCGCCAGGCTCCGCGCCTCCCGTGATTTTCTGAAGTCCCACAAGAGGTTGGAGTCGGAACCCCGCCACAAATAGGTGGGACTGAATGATGCTCACGGAATTAGATTGTAAACCCTCTTACGATCTACTTTCTGCGCAGGATCCGCTGGCGTCCCTCAATTCTTCGGCCTCCCGAAGGAGGCTGCATCCGGGCACCAATCAGTGCTGGTCCACACAAACGTGGATCAGGCAGAACGGCAACCTGGGGGGTCTCCCAGGCCACCAGAGACCGCAGGGTGGTAAGGCTAAGTGCAGGGTGGCCCCCTGGCCCTTCCCTGGAACATGGGCACCTTGGCACTGTCACCCTGGCACAGCCAAGGTGCCTGGATGGCTCTGCCGAGCCAGCAGGAACATTTCCAGGGTACCATGGTGCAAGTGCAAGGGTGCCCGGGAGCCATGGCGGTACTGCCATGGACCAGGGGATGAGGGGGCCATGCCCATAAAATAAGGGTGAATGGAGGTAGGTAGTGGTCTCCGGGAGGTTGGGCGGGTGATGGGTGGGGGTCCTGAAAGAGAGGGAGTGCTGCAAGGGGGCTTGGGGGGCCTGAAGAGGGGGGGCCCCCAGGGACCCCATAGCGGCGTGTCCTCACTTTGGGTGTGTGGGGTAGTGTCCATGGGTGACACTGCCATGAGTGGGGGGGGCTGGGTGGCATCATTTGGCAAATGTATTAAATATTTTCTTGTATTTTGCCACAGCCTTCCCCAGTGTCAACTATAATCTCCCAATTTAGTGTCGTCTGCCAATATTTCCGGTGGCGGCATAGTGTCCCAATGGTTAGCACTGCTGCCTCACACAGCCAAGAATCCTGGTTCGATCCTGGTGTTATGGTTCCAGGTTTACAGAACCCTAAAGTGTTTCATGGAGTTCAACCGACCCACAACTTGTAATAGATTGTGGTGTGGGAAGCACACAGCGTACTCTCCAGGTGTGATACAGCAGAAATGGACAAATGGTTTTTAAAACAAAACAATGTTTATTCTATGAACTCAAGTTAACCTTTTAAAAACAAACATTGAATATCTTAACACCCATTACTTCAAAGATAACCCCCCAAAAGACTGCAACACTAAATAATCCTTCAAACTGTTCCTTTAAACATCCAAAAGACTTCAAACCTTCAAAAATTGGAACACATTAAGTTACATTCAACATATTTATAGTCTTTGGATTTCAGAAATAAACAGACCAGCTCTGTGTTTCTTCCTGCAGCTCTCAGCAAAACACACAGACACGCCCAGCTGCCTTCGCAAACTGAAACTCAAAAAAGCAGAAGTGAGCTCAGCTCCCCCCACCCTCTGACATCATTCAGCAACATGATCAGCTCCATTTCTTAAAGGTACATTGCTTAAACATCCATTTCTTAAAGGTACTCTCACATGACACCCGGTCCCAGGTCAGTGTCCATGTAGAGTTTGCACATTCCCCCTTGTCTGTGTGTTTCTGACCCACAAAACGATGTGCAGGGTAGGTGGATCGATCACGCTAAATTGTCCCTTAGTTGGAATTTTATTTTCAAACGTATTTTCAGTTTCCTGAGTCCAAACTGTTTACCTAAATTGCAATACCAACACATTTGGCCAATTGTTTTATAAAAGCGTCAATGTCTCATTGGCTCCAAATTAGAGTTTAAATGTCAGACTTATGTCACAAATATCCTTAGTCCCAACCTGGAATGAGGTGATGACATGGAAATGAAAGCGTGATCTCAATAGTCAGTGACAGAGCAGTGTCAGTGTTACAAGTTCACCGGGTGGATTTTTCCTATATTTTTTCAGAGTCGGTCCCGGCGAAGAAACTGCGGAGTATCCCATTGGCTCCAGCGGGAAAAGTTACTGTATATTCAGCCTCTTTAATGATCTTTCTTCCATGTTTTTTACACTGTGCTTGCACATTCGTTCGCCCTTGGAAAACGTACTCTTTTCAATCAGTGGGGCGTTCCTTTTAAACGCCTCTCCAGCACTTGGTCAAAGTCCAGCCTGGAAAACAGCACCACGTTTCATGGAGGTCACCAAAAGTCTGGATGGCGTTGAGCAGTGGCATGACATCCTGTACCTGTGATCAGCCAGATTCCAACAAGCAAGGTCAGAACCCCCGCCCCGCCTGGGAGGCTGTGGCCACAATAGTGAGTGCCAGTTCACTCCATAAGAGGACGAGGCTGCAGTGCCAAAAGAAGATGAATGACCTTCCTGTAGCCAGATTAAGTCTGTCTGCTCATTTCTCCCAATACACCCCTTAACACACCCATCACACCTCCACAGTGATCTCTCCCAGGCACCTCACGGGGTGTCAACACTTGTCATGGAACCCTCCAACCCCCCCACCTCACCCCTTCCCCACTCCCCGTGGTGATGAGAATCTGCTCCTCACATCCCCACTTCGCTCATTTATTTCCCACGCATGCCAGACTTCATCAGCATCTGACCTGACAGGACACCCATCTGAACTCCCCCCATCTGTCTCTGAAGGGCAAATTTGAGCACAAGCAGCATGAGGAAGCATAGCCTGCTGGAGTCAAGCCCCAGCTGAATAACACTAACGCACTTTCAGGAGAGCGCTCTTGAGCGAGGAATCGCGCCTGTGCAGAGGATGAGGTGGGGACAAGAGGCAAAAGTGAGAACCCTCAACACATCCGGCGATGGCGCAAGCCACACGTGGGTTAACCTCCCATTAGACGTTCCTCTGATGCACTAATGTCATTTTGCTTCCCTTGCAGGTCAATCAGTCGAACAGGCTAGACCATCCTTGCACCTTCTGGAGACCACAGATGCAAGCAGCTATGAGGGAGACATCATGGAGACCAACATCAAGGAGGCATGACAGCTTTACCTGTATCTCCGCCAGCGCAGATACTCACACTTTGGTGGGATTATCTAGCAGGCAGGCTTCTGGGTCACTCACTGATGAGCACCTCACAGCTGAAGATACACAGCAGGCAGAGGAAGGGACATCCCAGAGATCAGGAACTGAGAAGGCTGCCAGTGTCCAGGACTCTGCTGAGTCCCAGCTGGCGAAGTGCCCCTGGGTACCGTCATCCCAGAGTTACTGGATCATCAAAGATAGAGTCACGAGCATTAGGAACGAATGACAGCATCCTCCTCGAACTGCAAGGCTGACTGAAGGAGTCCCATTGCCTTCTGTCCAAGGAGATGGTGTTGTCAGTCTAATGCAACAAGGCCAACGCTGCGAGGGTGATATCCACAGTGGACATACATTCCATCGTAGGGGACATCCGTTCCATGGTTCAGCTCATGACCTCCATGGTTGAAGGCATGAACCCCATGGTGCAGGGCTCCAATTGCATGGTGCAGGCACTCATGGGAATTCTGGATCTCACTCCAGCTACCCTCCACCCCACGGAGGAACCACAGGACTCCGGAAACCCAAAAGGAAGAAGATTGGCAGGAGCGCAGCCTGGCGTCTTCCACCCAGGAGACCCTGGGGGTACCCAACCTATTAGACACCTCCTTCCCTGTGAGTGACACACTTCCAACCCCGTAGAATGAGGAGGTTAAGATTGTGACATCCGTACAGCCCAAAAGTAGGTCTGAGCCCTCAAGGTCCAGGCCCCGCAGAGGACGACCACCAAGGTCCTCACAGGCAACAGGACATGGAAGTCAGCAGGGCGCCTCAATCTCAGCTGCGGACCCTGGGGATACACCTAGACGTAGTAGGAGGGTGAGGCTGAGTAAGAAACATTAGGCACCTAGTGGGCACAGGTGAAACTAGGCACTAGTAGAGACAAATCACCATTTTAATAGCACACTTGTATTCAAAATAATTTTATTCACCCATACAGAACCTCCACGTTGCCATATTTAGGCGCCATGCTCCACAAATCCCCGCCCAAGCTCAGTGCTTCATCCCTGGTGCATTGTGAGAATGGCAGCGCTGTGTGTCTCCCATCCCCCACACTGACGACGCAGTAAGGCCTCTCCACTCCTGGTGATGCACTTCAACCCCCACATCCATGGAAGGTTCACCCCCACATCAATGTTCAAGCCTCTCATGTCTGCCAGCATTCTCTAGTTATGAGAATGCCAAGGGCTGAAAACATGTCTTTAGTAGGTAGAGAAATACACCCTGACCTCTGAGGAGGCAGTACCAGCTGAGGTCTCTCTGGGCCCCTAGATCACCCCGTTCAGTGGCAGGTCATGTTCAGCTCTCTGTCAGGCATGTGTGGTGCAACCAGGGGCTGTGTGCGAGAAGGGTAGCATTTCCATCATATTATCCTCCAGTTTCTGAACAGGGTTTTCTCTTCCAAGTTGGCCACCAGGGAGTCAACATGACAGACTGATGAGAAATCAGTGCAATGAGGATCAGTTGTGCAGCCTGATCAGACTATATAAGCAGAGTACTGAGCCCTGCTGGAGGGGAAGCCCACTTGGTGAATGAGAGAAGGCGGACTGGACGAGTGAAGGAATTTCTGTGTGCTGAACTGCGTGTAAAGTTAGCTCAAGGAAGAGCTTGCTATTCATTTCCTTTCTTTTTGTTTTGCTGAATGTCTAAAGACCTGTAAATAAACATTCACCTTTATATTGTACATGAATAACTCAGTTATTATACTGAGGGAACTCCCCCCGCACCCCCCCCCCCCCCCCCAATCCCCCGACATATTGCAATCCAGCCCCTGGTGACATCACAAAGTAGTCAGACATTTTGCAGAGGATAAGAGAATCATCGCTCTGTCCTCACTGCAAGTCATCATTATTCTCCTGCAGCGTCCAGCCAATTGCTTTAGTGCCCTGCCCATGAATGTGGCTGTCATCACGATGACCTCTCACACGCGGTGGCACATGAACCCAATTGCAGCAAGCCTCAGTGGCTGTTTGTGGTCTCCGCACTGGTGGCATCAGCCATCCCCTTGATGCAGGTAAGGCACACCTGGTGTGTGTAGACTACAATTAACAGTCAACGTCACCCTTAGATGGCACCTTCACTCATGGGCTGTGGAGTTAGCAAGCCTTCCAAGTTGAACAGCCACACAGTAATGCCTGACAGCCTGGCCTCCATTTAAAAAAATATATATATTTATTAACGTTTTTTAACACAATTTTTCTCCCTTACAAACAATAACCCCCCCCCCACCCGTAACAAAAAAAAAAAGTGAAATCGCGCAGAGCAAGATATATACATGGCAAAATGATATATTTACACAGCTTTGTACACTGGCCCTCACCCGTACGTACCAGTTTCCCCAACCCTTCATGTTATCTCTTGCTCATCCACCCTCCCAGGCAGTCCCCCCTCTCCCCCCACCCCTCCCAGGACGTCCCCCGTCTCCCCCCCCCCAAGGTTGCTGCTGCTGCTGACCAACCTTCCTCTAATGCTCCGCGAGATAGTCTAGGAACGGTTGCCACCGCCTGTAGAACCCCTGCGCAGACCCTCTCAAGGCGAACTTAATCCTCTCCAACTTTATAAACCGAGCCATATCATTTATCCAGGCCTCCAGGCTGGGGGGCTTCGCCTCCTTCCACATTAGCAAGATCCTTCGCCGGGCTACTAGGGACGCAAAGGCCAGAATGCCGGCCTCTTTCGCCTCCTGCACTCCCGGTTCGTCCACTACTCCAAATATTGCTAGCCCCCAGCTTGGCTTGACCCGGACTTTCACCACCTGAGATATTGCTCCCGCCACTCCTCTCCAGAACCCCTCCAGTGCCGGGCATGACCAAAACATATGGACATGGTTCGCCGGGCTCCCTGAGCACCTTCCACATCTGTCCTCTACCCCAAAGAACCTACTCAACCTCGCCCCCGTCAAGTGCGCTCTGTGGACCACCTTAAATTGTATCAGGCTGAGCCTGGCACACGAGGAGGAGGAATTAACCCTACCTAGGGCATCAGCCCATAACCTCTCCTCAATCTCCTCCCCCAGCTCCTCCTCCCATTTACCCTTCAACTCTTCTACCAGCGCTTCCCCCTCTTCTTTCAACTCCTGGTGTATTTCCGACACCTTGCCCTCCCCGACCCATACACCCGAGATCACCCGATCTTGAACTTCTCGTGCCGGGAGCAACGGGAATTCCCTCACCTGTCGCCTCACAAAAGCCCTCACCTGCATATATCTAAAGGCATTTCCCGGGGGTAACTCGAACTTCTCCTCCAGTGCCCCTAGGCTCGCAAACGTCCCGTCGATGAACAGGTCCCCCATTCTTCCAATCCCCGCCCGATGCCAGCTCTGGAACCCCCCGTCCATCTTCCCCGGGACAAACTGATGGTTACCCCTGATCGGGGACCACACCGATGCTCCCATTGCACCCCGGTGCCGTCTCCACTGGCCCCAGATCCTTAGCGTTGCGGCCACCACCGGGCTCGTGGTATACTTTGTCGGCGAGAGCGGCAGCGGTGCCGTCACCAACGCCCCCAGGCTCGTTCCTTTACAGGACGCCATCTCCATCCTCTTCCATGCCGCCCCCTCTCCCTCCATAACCCACTTGCGGATCATCGCCACATTTGCTGCCCAGTAGTAGCTCCCCAGGTTTGGCAGCGCCAACCCTCCTCGGTCCCTACTGCGTTCCAGGAACCCTCTCCTTACTCTCGGGTCTTATTCGCCCACACAAACCCCATAATACACCTGCCTACTCTCTTAAAAAAGGCCTTCGTGATCACGAAGGGAAGGCACTGAAACACAAACAGAAACCTCGGAAGGACCACCATTTTGACCGACTGCACTCTACCCGCCAGCGAGAGCGGTAACATGTCCCATCTTTTGAAATCCTCCTCCATTTGCTCCACCAACCTTGTCAGATTCAGTTTATGTAGGGTCCCCCAACTCCTGGCTTTCTGGATCCCCAGATACCGAAAGCTCCCCTCCGCCCTCCTGAGCGGTAGGTCCCCTATCCCTCTTTCTTGGTCCCCCGCCTGTAATACAAAGAGCTCACTCTTCCCTACATTGAGCTTATAGCCCAAAAACTCCCCAAACTCCCTTAGAGTCTGCATGACCTCCACCATCCCCTCCATTGGATCCGCCACGTACAGCAACAGGTCATCCGCATATAGCGACACCCGATGCTCTTCTCCCCCTCGGACCAACCCCTTCCATTTATTAGACTCCCTCAATGACATGGCCAATGGTTCGATCGCCAATGCGAACAACAGGGGGGACAGGGGGCACCCCTGCCTCGTCCCTCAGTACAGTCGAAAGTACTCCGACCTCCGCCGGTTCGTCATTACACTTGCCATCGGGGCTCTATAAAGGAGTTTAACCCAATTGATAAACCCTACCCCGAACCCAAACCTGCGCAGCACCTCCCAGAGGTACTCCCACTCTACTCGGTCAAAGGCCTTCTCCGCGTCCATAGCTGCCACTATCTCCGCCTCTCCCTCCTCCGATGGCATCATTATCATGTTTAAGAGCCGCCACACATTGGTGTTTAGCTGCCTGCCCTTTACAAATCCCGTCTGGTCCCTCGTGGATTACCCCCGGGACACAGTCCTCGATCCTCGTGGCCAGCACTTTTGCCAGCAACTTTGCATCCACATTGAGGAGCGAGATCGGCTTGTACGACCCACATTGCAGTGGGTCCTTGTCCCGCTTTAGGATCAAAGAAATTGTCGCTTCCGACATTGTCGGGGGCAGGGTCCCATCCTCTCTTGCCTCATTAAAGGTCCTCACCAGTAGCGGGGCCATCAGGTCTGCGTACTTCCTGTAGAACTCCACCGGGAATCCGTCCGGTCCCGGGGCCTTCCCCGCCTGCATGCTCCCCAAACCCTTGCTCAGCTCCTCCAACCCAATTGGTGCCCCCAAACCAGCCACCTCTTGCTCCTCCACCCTCGGGAATCTCAGCTGATCTAGGAATCGTCTCATCCCCTCTTCCCCCGCTGGGTGCTGGGATCTGTACCGCTCTTCATAAAAGGCCTTGAATACCTCGTTTATTTTCGTCGCACTCCGAACCGTGGCTCCCCTTCCATCGTTGACTCCCCCTATTTCCCTCGCTGCCATCCTCTTACGGAGCTGGTGTGCCAGCATCCGACTAGCTTTTTCCCCATACTCATAGGTCGCCCCCTGCACTTTCCTCCACTGTGCCTCCGCCTTCCCTGTGGTCAACAGCTCAAACTCCGTCTGGAGCCGTCGTCTTTCCCCAAGTAATTTTTCCTCCGGGGCTTCTGCGTATCTCCTGCCCACTCTCAAAATCTCCCCCACTAACCTCTCCCTTTCTATACCCTCTGTCTTCTCCCTATGAGCCCGAATGGAAATGAGCTCTCCCCTGATCACCGCCTTCAACGCCTCCCATACCACACCCACCCGCACCTCCCCATTGTCGTTGGCCTCCAAGTAGCTTTCGATACACCCCCTCACCTTCCCACACACCACCACGTCCGCCAGCAGTCCCACATCCAGCCGCCACAACGGGCGTTGGTCCCTCTCCTCTCCCAGCTCCAGTTCCACCCAGTGTGGGGAATGGTCCGAAACGGCTATAGCCGAATACTCCGTCCCCTCCACCCTCGGGATGAGCGCCCTACCCAGAACAAAGAAATCTATCCGGGAGTCGGCTTTGTGTACATGGGAGAAGAAAGAACATTCCCTGGCCTGCGGCCTTGCAAACCGCCATGGGTCCACTCCCCCCATCTGATCCATAAACCCCCTAAGTACCTTGGCCGCCGCCGGCCTCTTTCCAGTCCTTGATTTGGAGCGGTCTAATGCTGGATCCAACACTGTATTGAAGTCCCCTCCCATTATCAGGCATCCTATCTCCAGGTCCGGAATGCGCCCCAACATGCGCTTCATGAATCCTGCATCATCCCAGTTCGGGGCGTATACGTTTACCAACACCACCCACATCCCTTGCAGCCTACCGCTCACCATTACATATTGCCCTCCATTGTCCGCTACAATAGTCTTGGCCTCAAATGACACCCGCTTTCCCACCAATATTGCCACCCCTCTATTCTTCGCGTCCAGTCCCGAGTGGAATACCTGTCCTACCCATCCCTTTCTTAGCCTGACCTGGTCCGCCACCTTCAGGTGTGTCCCTTGGAGCATGGCCACGTCCGCCTTCAGTCCCTTTAAGTGCGCGAACACTCGAGCCCTCTTCACCGGCCCATTCAGGCCCCTCACATTCCACGTTATCAGCCGGATTGGAGGGGCTCTCACCCCCCCCCACGCCCCGCCGACTAGCCATCTCCTTTTCTGGGCCAGTCCCGTGTCACGCCTCCCTCACCCTCCAGTCCCCCAGAGGGGGATCCCCGTCCCGACCACCTCTTCTGTGTCCCATTCCCTTTCGGCCAGTGCAGCAGCAACCCTTTCCCCCCCCCCCCCCGCTTCCCCCCCTCCCCTCCCCCCCGCTAGACTCCTGTCTAGCTTTTTTGCTCCCCCCATGTCACTCCCGTAAGTCAGCTGACGCCTGCTGACCCCGGCTTCCCCCGCTGTCCCATTGACCTCCCCGCGTGGGAGTCTCGCAATCCATATGCATTCCTTCGTTCCCCGTCCCGCCTTTCTTCCCGCGCGCGGGAAAACACCCCGCGCTTTCCAAAGCCCGCTCCGCCCCCTCTGGCGCAGCTCCTGTCGCGGCCTTGTCTCTCTCCCCCAGCCCATGTAACATTTCCTGCGCGTGATTGACCCCCTGTATATAACAACCATCACACATCAAACCTCAAACATCCCCCCTGCCCTCACAAACCCTCAGTTAGAGTCCAACTTTTCGGCTTGTACAAAGGTCCACGCCTCTTCAGGCGTTTCGAAGTAATAGTGTTGGCCCTTGTATGTGACCCACAGTCGCGCTGGCTGCAGCATTCCGAATTTCACTTCTTTCCGGTACAACGCCGCTTTGGCCCGGTTGAAACCCGCTCTCCTCTTTGCAACCTCCATGCTCCAGTCCGGGTATATTCGGATCTTTGCATTGTCCCACTCACTGCTCCGCTCCTTCTTGGCCCATCTCAGGACCCACTCTCTGTCCATGAACCGATGGAACCTCACCACCATCGCCCTTGGCGGCTCATTTGCCTGGGGCTTCTTCGCCAGCACCAGATGTGCCCCGTCCAACTCCAGCGGCCTCGAAGGGGCCTTCGTGCCCATCATTGCCTCGAGCATCGTGCTCGCGTATGCCCCAGCATCAGCCCCCTCCACTCCCTCAGGGAGACCCAGGATTTGCAGATTCTTTCTCCTCGACCTGTTCTCCAGGTCTTCGAGTCTTCCCGCCCACCTCTTGTGTAGTGCCTCGTTCTGCTCCACTCTCACCGCCAGGACCATGAGCTCCTCCTCGTTCTGACTGACTCTTTTCTGTACCTCCTGGATCTTAGCTTCGTGGACCTTCTGGGTGATCCCGAGTCCTTCAATTGCCGAAAGCATAGGCGCCAACATCTCCTTGCGCATCTCCTCGCGCTGCTCCTCGAAGCAGCGCTTGATGAACTCCTGCAGCTCCCCTTTGTCCCTGGCCGCCGCCATTTTGTTTTTTTTCCCTCGCTTCTCCCGTTGCTCCAGTGCCGCTCCTTTGGCCGTTACACTTCTGGTCCGTTTAAAAAGTCTATGGAAACTCCTGAAAAAGGTCTGAGAGTCAGTTCCAGACGGGAGCTGCCGAACGCTCGACCTACTCCTCCATGGCCGCCACCGGAAGCCTCGTCCCTGCTTCTTCAGTGGCCTTGGTAGATCTTTACACAGTTGTTCCCTCTGCTGCTAGAATTCACCTTTGATAGAGTCAAGTCAGATTGCAGCTTTAAGCTTGTCCTTCCCCCGCCTGCCACACCGGGAAATGTCAAACAAATGCCGTGGGGGCCCTGTAAAAGAGCCCAAAAGTCAGTTCCAAGCGGGAGCTACCGAACATGCGACCTAGCTCTGCATAGCCGCACCCGGAACACAGCCTGGCCTCCATAACCACTTCCAGACAGCTCGTGCCCTGAGGCTTCAAACTGCAACCCCTCATGTAAGGGTCTTCATGCATCATGAGGCTGGAAACCACCCCTACTCAGAGACCCCAATCTGCCCGCGCAGCCTGGCATCTCACAGAACGTCACAGTGCCCCCCACACCCCTCGTGCTGGCCCTGTGAGTTCACCTGCTCACATTGACCTTCCAGCTGCCACTGTAGAAGGGCAATCCCTCAGTTGTGATATCACCACAAGCCCAGCAAGGAGGACATGGCAATCCCTGCCTCCAAACCAACCGCCAGACCCCTCTAACAACCATGAAGGGCTGCTAAGGCCAGTGAGCGACCCCACCACCCAAGATGCCAAGATTGCTCCCCCTCCCACTGACCCAAGTCGCACTTACCTGGCTCCCCTGCATCCTCTCCGATGCCCCCTCTGTAACGGGCACCCTGGAGGGTGATGTCGACTTGAGTGCTCACCTCCAATACTCTCTTCGGAGGTGAGATCGCCAGGTTCTCTTTTCTATACAGCTGTTGTAAATCGCACCAGCGTGATGTCATGCCGGCACCCAATGAATATTCAGTGAGGGGGGTGCGGATGGGGGAAGTCCGAGCGGGATAGCTCATTAACTAATACTAATACATTTAAATAAGTTTCCCCACCTTCCATAGCAGGAACCTGGTTACAACACCAGCGAGGAGTCTGGAAAATCGGAAAACGCGATCTTGCTGGCGAGCTCGTGTTTCCCAATTCTCAATGTATTTTGCGCTGGCATCGCCATTCTCACAGATGGAAAACGTGGGCTGAAAATCGCCCCACCCCTCCGTGTTTTCTAAAACTGTGGAACATTGTTTTTGCAAAACAAAGCCTCCACGGCCATAGTAGTAGTATCTCTGCGCGCTATTTACCAGAGAAATCCTGAGGCTGTGCACTGAGCATCCTATTCTTTGCACCTTAATTGGCCATTGCATGAGGAAACCATGCTCTGTGATTGTTAGGGCAACAGAAACTGATGGGCTTTTATTCCCAAAGACATTCTAGTGCAGTACTTACTCTCACTGATCTCCTATCTCTCTCACACCCTCACTGTTTCTTCGCCCTGGCTGCTATGGTGCACTTTTCAGTTAATTGAATACAGATAGTACAAGTGAGAACCATAAGTGATATTGTCACAATTGTCTCAAAATGCCTATTTTGTGAAATAAGAATTGGAAACTTCGTAATTGTTATCTGGACTAAAATATATCTCAGAATGAATCATCAATGCCAACTACAATGATCATCGATAAGAGTTTCCTTCCTGCCAGCTTCAGTGCATGGGGGAAGACCTTAGATTATGTAACTTAATACGCAAAATGATTTATTCTGGTAAATCTCAAACGTGATAAGATGATCTGATGGTGCTTCGTTGACCTTCTGGGTTTTTCCTAAACATTGGAGAAATAAATATAAAAGGGTGAGTTCACACTTCAGTTTTTCACAAGCTTCTGGTGGTAATTCATTCAAGAAATCAGAAGATTACCAGTTATCGGGACCAAGATGCTGAAAGCTGTGATTTTGCTTTTCTCCATTGTAGTGAGTATCGACTGTGGAGCCATCAGAACAATAATCCAAGACTACCAGACTTTAACAGAGATCATCCACACTCTGATGCATTTAACAAATGGATGGATAAGTAAAGTAAGAATCTTTTATTTTAATAACAGATCACTTGAATATTACAATGCATCTTTGTGGTTCTAAATATACTTTAAAACATATTGTAACATCTAAAATGAGTGTTCATAGTCTGTCTAATTGGATACAGACAATGCAATCGGGATGATTGTATGTCAGGTATCCAGTAAGATCTAGAAAAAGGATCAAATTAGGAAACGTGCAACTGCGCGTGTTCTACATTGAAGGCTAAATGCCTTCCTTAAAAATAAATGGAGAGGAGTTTTTTTATTTACTAACATTATGTACAAAAAAACATTCTGTGTGGCAGTCATATAGGATACATGGTTGTAAAGATGTTAATTGCGGGCGGCACGGTAGAACAGTGGTTAGCACTGTTGCTTCACAGCGCCAGGATCCCAGGTTCGATTCCCGCTTGGGTCCCTGTGCGGAGTCTGCACGTTCGCCCCGTGTTTGCGTGGATATTCTCCGGGTGCTCCAGTTTCCTCCCACAAGTCCCAAAAGACCTGCTTTTAGGTGAATTGGACATTCTGAATTCTCCCTCTGTGTACCCGATCAGGCAGTAGAGTGAGGCGACTGGGGGATTTTCACTGTAACTTCGTTGCAGTGTTAATGTAAGCCTACTTGTGATAATAATAAAGATTATATATTATTATTATTATTATTATATATCTGTTAGGGTCAGTTCAGGACATAGGAATATTTCTGTTCCATTGCGACAAACATATTGTACTGAAGTGTTTAAGTGTAAGTTCTAACAGTTCATTTCCTGTCTTTGAAGGATGCCTGTGATAAAACCATGGTGCCGGACATTTTTAGCGACAAGGCAGTAAGTTAAATTGATGTTTCATTGTGAAATTAAAATTTGTGAATTATATTTTAAAGACTGCAAAAATATCAAATATCACTACAACCCTACAAAGCTTCAGTCTCCACCAAACGTTAACTCTATAATAATTTTTGATCTTACAGTAGATTGATTGGAAGAATAAATTTGCAGCTTGTGTTCACTAACAGTTAGTAGCGGATTATTAATATTTAATAATATTCAGATTCTTCTGCTGCTTTATCCTATCAAAATGACAGGCAGGGAAAGAACAGTTGGTATAGCAAACCTGCCCTTCTGCTCATGATGCCTGCTTTTTTGCATGAAATGTCAAAAAAGACAAAGAAAACCGGGCCAATAAGAGGGGCGGCACAATGGTTAGCACTACTGCCTCACAGCACCACAGACCCAGGTTCAATTCCAGCCTCGGGTGACTGTCTGTATGGAGTTTGCACTTTCTCCCCGTGTCTGCGTGGGTTTCCTCAGGGTGCTCCGGTTTCCTCCCACAAGTCCCGAAAAACGTGCTGTTGGGTGAATTGGACATTCTGAATTCTCCACCATTGGGCCCAAACAGGCGCCAGAATGTGGCGACTAGGGGATTTTAACAGTAACTTCATAGCGGTGTTAATGTAAGCCTACTTGTGACAATAATAAAGATTATTATTAAATTGCCCCTAGGTGGGGTTACAGGGATAGTGTGCTCTTTCAGAGGGTCAGTGCAGACTCGAATAGCCAAGCGTTTTCCTTGTGCACTGTAGGGATTCTATGATTTAATGAAAGAAATCTGGAGAGTTCTCCTCTGAAGCTCTCCAGTGATTGAAGCCAATCCATGCCAACATGCCGAATGTCCTGTAACTTAACTGTTAATCCATTTACCTTTTCTATGACATGGATATGACTTATCTTTTGTTTTGTTCTATTTGACACCATGTTGGTTCCATATAAAGCATCCTATAGGGATATTCTTTCTCAGGCTCTTTGAATGTAGAATGTTCAGCTAATAATGTTCAGGGGCGGCACTGTAGTGATTCGCACTGTTGCTTCACAGCGCCAGGGTCCCAGATTTGTTTCCCGGCTTGGGTCACTGAATGTGCGGAGTCTGTACGTTCTCCCTGTGTCTGCGTGGGTTTCCTCCGGGTGCTCCGGTTTCCTCCGACAAATCCCGAAAAAGGTGCTGTCAGATAATTTGGACATTCTGAATCCTCCCTCTGTGTACCCGAACAGGCGCTGGAGTGTGGCGACTAGGGGCTTTCACAGTAACTTCATTGCAGTGTTAATGCAAGCCTACTTGTGACAATAATAAAAGATTATTATTATTATAATAAAAACTTTTAGGATGAACAGTACTATGTTATATCATTTTAAATGAAGTAGCACCTTTGTAAAAGTAACAGGCGGTGGACTTTCATTTGTATAAATTAATAAACTCATACGACTAATGTGATTTTAGGTTAGGTGATGTTACTGGGTTATGCGGATAGACTGGAGGAGTGGGCTTAAGTAGGGTATTCTTTCCAAGGGCCAGTGCAGCCTCAATGGGCTGAATGGCCTCCTTCTGCACTGTACATTCTATGATTTCACCCTGTTTGCACTTTTAAAACTGCTTACCAAATGTTCCTCAGTGCCATTTGAAAATGATCAGATGTTCATGTGTGCTGTAATATATATAATAGGCAGCAATACTTGGCAACATATTGCAGCAATTTCCAAATTAGCTGGCAATTTGAATAACACTTGAATGTCGTTTAATTTCTAGAGCAGCAATAAAAGCTGAAAATAAGAACATCTGTAAAAGAAAGGTAGATTAGTGTCTTAGGTGGGTCCCTTCATCAGAATGAGATAACGTCTAACGAGATCTGAATGTAAATCCTGAGTTTACGCTTTGATGCATTAGTTTACAAGTAATAGACATGGGAAAGTTTATTATTTAATTATATTAATGAAAGGATTTTAACAGCATTTATAACAGCAATAAACATTTAAATGCTATATTTCTTTTTTGGGTCTTTATCTCTGAACTTTAACTCCATTTAATTATGAAAGCAAAGAACAGTGTTAATGATCCAAATATTTACATAATTACTTCTTTAAGCCTTAAGTACGAATAATAATAATCATTATTAGTGTCTCAAGTAGGTTTACATTAGCACTGCAATGAAGTTACTGTGAAAATCCCCTAGTTGACACAGTATGGCGCCTGTTCTGGTACACTGAGAGAGAATTCAGAATGTCCAATTCACCTAACAAACACGTCTTTGGGGACCGTGGGAGGAAACCGGAGGAAACCCACGCAGATATGGGGAGATACTGCAGACTCCGCACAGACAGTGACCCAAGCCAGGAATCGAGCCCGGGTTCCTGCCACTGTGAAGCAATAGTGCTTACCACTGTGCTACCGAACCACCTATATACATTGGTTGATTTAAAATTTGATGGTTAAAAACCAGAGACAATCTGGTGAACGTTAACTTTTTTCTATCACTATCTCAGTGTTCAACAATTTGATCTCTAACAGGGTCCAAATGAAGTGTTTTGCAAAGCTGCCAAAGCTCTGAAGAATATTACTCCTTGCCCTTCCATCCAACCTGACCTGGAGAAACTTCACATGAACTTACTGAAAGCAGGAGAAAAGGTAACACTGCTTTTTAACAGAGAAAATCGTTTAATATATAGAATAAAATATTGGCAGTTCTGGAAATGTTTGCAATTCCAGGAATATAGCAAACTAGTAATCCAGAGGCCTTGACTTATACGATCTTGGCATGGCTGTTTGAGGCCTTGCGTTCAATTTCGAAAAAAATCTGGAAATAAGACAAACTGGCATCAACAAATTGACTCTGGCAGATTGTCAGTGAAAAATAAACCCAAGTGGGCGATAAATAACATTTCGGAAAGGAACTTGCCATCCTTTTATTAATTCATTGACAGTATGTGGACGTCACTGGCTGTGCCAGCATTTCTTGCCCATCCCTAACTGCCCTTCATTTCAGAGAGCAGTTAAGAGTCAACCACATTGCTGCTGTGGGTCTGGAGTCACATGTAGGCCGCACCAGGTATGGACGGCAGATTTCCTTCCCTCAAGGACATTAGTGAATCAGATGGGTTCTTACGACAATCGACAATGCTTTTGTGGTCATCAGTAGACTTTTAAATACAGATTTTTATTGAATTCAAATTTCACCAGCTTCCGTGGTGGGATTTGAATGCAGGTCTCCAGATCTTGCCCTGGGTCTTTGGATTACTTGTCCCTGACAATACCACAACAGCACTGCCTCCCCTTTACACAATTTGACACATACGTGCCTCTAGCTGCACAGCAATGTTGATGACTCTTAACTATGCTCTGAAGTGGCTGAGAAATCTATTTGTATCAGTCACTTCACGTGGGTCAGGAAGAATGCCCCCCCCCCCCCCCCCCCCCGCCCGCCCCACCTGTTTCTAAGGTCAACTAGGATCAGCAATAAATGCTTTCAGTAGGCAAAACCAAAGGATACTGACAGGTCATCTTTAGTCAGGAATTAAAAGTGATAGTAATCTACCAGTAAGGTGATGTTATTTAAATAGCTGCTGTAATCCATGTTTTGTGACCATAAAGTGAAACCAATATTTTTCTCTTTAAAGGCACCCACTTGCATCGTGAACAACGATTCTCTGATTGAATTAGGCACATTTGTGAGACATCTGAAGAAGCTCTCCAGGAGTATATACAGACAATGATACTTTGAAGAACTTAGAGATCTTATCTTCAATTAGCATTCTGCATTGGGAGGGTAATTAAAGCTTATTAATTTGGGACAGCTCATTTTCTTTCTGAAATGCAAAAATCATGTGCAGTATTTATTTATTTATCAACTGAATGTTGTTGTCAAGTTCATGCTGAACTGTTATGTATGCAACATTTACAAATGTTGCTGGAAAAGGAGAAAGGTCAAAGTTTTCCATCTTGTACTCATCACGATGTCTTGCAAGAATGCAGATATAATGAAAACCCACAATACATTATAAAGCAAAAGTACAGTATTCTTGAGAAGCGTCCTGCTGAACGCAGACGAAAAGCTTCGAAGTTTCTGTTTTCAGCAATACTCAAGCGCTCTGTACCACCAAATAACAATTTACGAAAATGTGAAATTTTCTTCATTATACAAAAATCGTATTTATCTGACAGAGAACTGCAATGTCAAAGCTGGCAAAACTGGTGATTGTAATTATAGAAAATGCTGAATATTTGCTACTAACTTATCACAGACTCAGAAGGATGCCATTGGCCCAGCATATCTGGGTTGTCTCTTAGATAATATTGTTCAATTTGTCCCTCTTTCTGCTTAGCCCATAAATGTTTATGCTTAATTTATCTGATGGAAAAATAATAAATTCTTATAAAATATATAATGTGTAGAGTTTCAGAATCAATTATTTCGACGATCTTTGTGCCCTAATTTAAAAAATGATTAATTTCAATTCATTGACTCGAAAACATTTGTGGTGTCCTGTTGTTGCAAAAGATGCGATTTAAATCCAAAGAACAAAGAACAATACAGCACAGGAACAGGCCCTTCAGCCCTCCAAGCCTGTACTGGTCATGATACCAACCTTTGCCAAAACCCTCAGCACTTCCTAGCGCCATATCCCTCGATACCCATCCTATCCATGTATTTGTCGAGATGCCTTTTGAACGCCGTTAATGTATCTGCTTCCACAACCTCCCCTGGCAACGCGTCCCAGGCACTCTCCACATTCTGCGTAAAATACTGCCTCGCATATCTCCTCTAAACTTTGCCCCACGGACCTTAAACCTATGCCCCCTGGTGACTGACCCCTCCACCCTGGGAAAGAGTACCTGCCCATCCACTCTATCCATGCCCCTCATAATCTTGTAGACGTCTATAAGGTCGCCCCTCAACCTCTGTCTTTCTAATGAAAACAGTCCAAGTCTATTCAGCCTCTCCACATAGGTAACACCCTCCAGATCAGACAACATCCTGGTAAACCTCCTCTGCACCCTCTCCAAAGCCTCCACACTTTTCTGGTAGTGCGGTTATAAATACTGCTACATTTTAAGCTTTTGCGAGGGGAATTTGCACCCATATTGCGCAGAGGGTGGTGAGTGCGGGCACAAATGGTGATGGGGGCACAAAATCCCACGAGAACTAGAATAGGTGACGTCACATCAGCGAGCTTTACATCAGGTTTTTTAAAATGGGAGCCAGGTGAAGGAAACCCGCCAGGGGTGCACAGGTAAATATAGCCCCTGGGGGAGAGGGACATGGTGGGACTGTATCCTGGAACTGCCCGTGGGGCAATGCCAGGGGGCATTTCCACGAAGGGCCCCTCTGGGGTACTCCATTGATTGGATTCCCCTTATCCGTGAAGCGGGGGGAGCTTCCCTTCCCCGTGAGGGGGGGCGGGGGGGAGCGGGGGGTAGGCCTATCACATAGACAGGGGAGGACGGGGTTGTAGGGGTGAATGTAGGGGTGTCTACGTGTGCGCGGGGTGGTTCCTGTTTTTTTCTCAGAGATCTTGGTACCCTTTTTAGAGGCTGCCCTGTTCTCGGGATTCCCAATGTAACTGGCTTTTTCCAGCCCCACCCTGCCAGTGTAACAGTAAGGGCCAGGCCTCCATTTTGTTTTGGACGGAGTGCTGTACAATGTGGCGAGAAAATCCAGCTGTGCGACCAGTGAGCTAATCAACCGTTTTCTCGCCTTTGCGCAGAAATGGGAAAATCCAGCCGGAATCCCTGTTCATATTGTAAGTTTAGGAGTTTCGAGTTAGAAAACATTTTAAATTAAACTCTCTTAAGTTCCAAATTCTTAATTTCTAATTATGGGTCCTCAGTTAGGGGCTGTTTAGCACAGGGCTAAATCGTTGGCTTTGAAAGCAGGCCAGCAGCACGGTTCAATTCCCATAACAGCCTCCCCAAACAAGCGCCGGAATGTGGCGACTAGGGGCTTTTCACAGTAACTTCATTGAAGCCTACTTGTGACAATAAGCGATTTTCATTTCATTTCAGTTAGGTCCAGCCTAGCTTAGCAAGCTAGAAATTACTAATATTTATGATTCAAGTAGAACTATCATTGTTTTTTTTTAACTCAACAAAATCTCAATTTAGGAAAGAAAAACTCACTAAAACTTTAAACACACAAACAAAATTCTTTGTTACACAAACTTGCTGCAAAGGAAATAAATTATGTCAGTGTTCTTGTTTCTTCAAATACTATCACTAAAAATGAAGCAAAAGTGAGTTTTCACAAAAGCATTCTTATTGGAAAAAGTTTATAAACTGCACGAGGGGACATAGCTTTAAATTGAGGGGAGATAGATATAAGACAGATGTCAGAGGTAGGTTCTTTACTCAGAGAGTAGTAAGGGTGTGGAATGCCCTGCCTGCGACAGTAGTGGACTCGCCAACACTAAGGGCATTCAAATGGTCATTGGATAGACATATGGATGATAAGGGAATAGTGTAGATGGGCTTTCGAGTGGTTTCACAGGTCGGCGCAACATCGAGGGCCGAAGGGCCTGTACTGCGCTGTAATGTTCTGTACGTTCTAACCTACAGCCTTTGGCAGTCAATTGGTTTGGGGGTGGGCTTAGGGGGTGGAGAATCTTCAAGGTTTCCACTTAAGAAAACTGAAGCAACACAGCTCACATTTTCTCTGCCATCGCTTAACATTCCTCATTATCTCCCGTGAAGTACCCATCTTTCTCTTTCTCTTGCCAGAACAAAGCAATTACTTTAGCAACTTACACATCCATTACCCTTCATTTTATCATTACTTATTCGTCTATGAATTTAAACCAATTGAAAATACAAGTACATGCACACATTAAACAATTAACAACTTTAGAGCTACAGACAGAACCAGATGACAGGCGAATAATTAATTTAATTTCATGATATTGTCATTTTAATGGATGTACAGGTTAAACAAGTTGGGCTGAATTCTCCGTCCAGCGACTCCGGAATGGCGGAATGCGATTTGGCTGAGCTGAAAACCAAGGCCGGCGCTAGGTGCCCAATGGAATGCCATTCTCCGGTGCCTCGACAGCAGCGTGAATGCATTTTATGCCACACGCCAGCGTGGGCACGTAAATTGAACAGTAAATGCCATTGGCATATCATTAATGGGCCAGCCCCAGCATTTTCCAGGCCTCCCGCGATGCTCTGTCTCTGCCAGGAGAAATTTCCAACACCGTGATTCACTTGTGTTATTTAAAACCAGGAAACAGGGCGCCTGCTAGATCCGGAAGGAGTACCAGGGTGTGACCAGGGGATGAACCGTGGGGTTGGGTGTCCCTCCGGACCAAGGTGTCCAGGCACGGACTGCCACTGCTGCGGCTTGCAAGGCAGCCATCTTGCTGCGCACCGCATTTGCCGCCCACCGTGATCCGTGGTTGCGCAGAGCGACACCGGCCGTATGGGTGCCACAACCTCCACCTGAGGTGCCGCTGCATCTGTTAGTGCCCCAGGAGCCTCTTCACTATAATACCCAACCAAGGTGAGTGTCTCTGGGATAGTGGAAGGTGTTTGTGTCAGCTGTGACAGAAAGTTAGTGTCATCCCCGGACTGGTGCTTCGGGATGTCGTGGGCAGGCGTTTGGAGGCTCGCGTCACTTTCCAGTCCGTCTTCGTCGCTCGATGTGTCCTGGAGTTATGGTGGAGGTGGTGGGCACCAGAGGGCCTGCCTTGTTACCAGGTGATCCTACAAGACACAACGCTTGGTTGGATTGCGGGTGGCGATGGTGGACGGGTGGTGTGGAGGTGGTGGGATTCTGGGGTTGAGCGGAGGGCTGTGTCGGGTGGTGTAGTGATATGGGGGTGATGCCACATGTGCCATAGGGCCACCGCAACTCAGCGGGGGCTCACCTGGTCCCCATGCTGTCCTCCACCTCTGCGACGCTCTCCGGGCCCACTGACTAAGTGCAACGGCAGCTACTCCACGACGGTGTGAGGCAAGGGTCTGGCGTGCCCCCTCCAGTCTGCTCTCTGTCTCTGCGATTGTGCGCCTCCTTCTGGTGGGGGGGGGCGGACAGAAGTTGCACAATGTGAGGCAGTCGTATGTGGGTAGCAAGGGGGTGGGCAGCTCGTGGCCTGTGTGTGCCAGCCATGGCAGGTGGTATGGGTGTTGGTATATTGTGCAGCGTGCGGTGTGAGCAGACAGCCGGCGGTCACACTCTGGGTGGGGGGGAATGGGGATTTGTGCCAGGGGCACGGTGCTGGTTAATCACCCTTTCGCATTCCAATTCACCCCCAAAACTAATTCATCCTTAGATTAATTAAGGGGCAGCACGGTAGCATTGTGGATAGCACAATTGCTTCACAGCTCCAGGGTCCCAGGTTCGATTCCGGCTTGGGTCACTGTCTGTGCGGAGTCTGCACATCCTCCCCGTGTGTGCGTGGGTTTCCTCCGGGTGCTCCGGTTTCCTCCCACAGTCCAAAGATGTGCAGGTTAGGTGGATTGGCCATGATAAATTGCCCTTAGTGTCCAAAATTGCCCTTAGTGTTGGGTGGGGTTACTGGGTTATGGGGATAGGGTGGAGGTGTTGACCTTGGGTAGGATGCTCTTTCCAAGAGCCGGTGCAGACTCGATGGGCCGAATGGCCTCCTTCTGCACTGTAAATTCTATGATAATAAGTAAGAACTTGAATACAGGACCTACTGACAGTGCAATAAGGTGTGTCTTAATTATTTATACTGCTCAATTGGGAGATTTCAAAAAGATGCCCAATCAAATGAACACAATGTGATTGAAGCTGAGCTTTTGTCCAGTAAAGCTGGTCCCCGGCCACATCCTGTTGCAATTTGTAGGCAGGATGTGATGCAGGAACTAAGATCTGCACTGAAGAGAAAAAAGTTGCAGAAGAGACACCAATGCATTAATAATTTACAGAGTGATGCGACAATCAATTCACACGAGATGATTAGTAGAAGTGAACAGTGGTTTTAATAAGCTAGATCTGTGCCTGCCTGCGACTGCACTGTACTGAGTGCCGTCTACAGGCTGCAGGTTTATATACCACCCCTGAGGGGGCAGAGCCACAGGCGGAGCCCACAGGGGCATCAACATAGCACAGCACAATACAGTGGTGAATTGCAGTAGAAATACGTTCACCAAATTTACCCCCTGTTAGAAATTGAAGTCCAGCGGGGGTGAAGTGGGGTCACATATCGAGTCTGTCCGGAGCCTTAATTGTTCTCTGTGATCGCCTCAGCTCCGGCTTCGCTGCGGACACGGGAGTTGGACTCATTAACTCCGGGAGCGTGTCATCTGGAGCTTCATCACGGTGTGTCGGCGATGAGGGAAGGGGGGTGTAGGCCATGTAGGGGCGGGGGCGGTGTTCAGGATCCCCAGTGGGGCAGCTGGTAGCCCACCGTGAGGGATTCGGTTGGTGGTGATAGGCGGTGTAGGAGGGGGCGCGTGGTGATGGTCGCTGGGGAACCGGCGGGTGCCAGATCCCGGAGGGAGACTGTATCCTGTCGTCCGTCGCGGTGCGCCACGTGGGCATACTGAGGGTTGGCATGTAGGAGCTGGACCCTCTCGACCAGGGGGGTCAGACTTATGGCTCCTCACGTGCTTCCGGAGGAGGACAGGCCCCGGTGTTGTCAGCCAGGATGGAAGCAAGACCCTGGAGATGGACTTCCTGGGGAAGACAAATAGACGGTCGTGAGGGGTCTCGTTCGTGGCTGTGCAGAGGAGCGCCCGAATGGAGTGGAGAACGTCGGGGAGGACCTCCTGCCAGCGGGAAACCGGGAAACCTCTAGACCGTAGAGCCAGAAGGACGGCCTTCCATACCATCCCGTTCTCCACCTGTCCGTTTCCCTGGCGGTTGTAGCTGGTAGTCCTGCTCGAGCCCTTACCGAGCAGGTACTGACGCAGCTCATCGCTCATAAAAGAGGAGCCCCTGTCACTGTGGACGTAAGTGGGGAAACCGAACAGGGTGAAGATGCTGTGCAGGGCCTTAATGACAGTGGCCGCGGTCATGTCGGGACATGGGACGGCGAAGGGGAAACGGGAGTACTTGTCAACGACGTTGAGAAAGCACACGTTGTGGTCAGTGGAGCGAAGGGGCCCTTTGAAATCGATGCTGAGGCGCTCAAAGGGGCGGGAGGCCTTCACCAGGTGGGCCTTGTCTGGCCGATAGAAGTGTGGCTTGCACTCCGCGCAGACTTGGCAGTCCCTGGTCATGGCCCTGACCTCCTCGGTGGAGTAGGGCAGGTTGTGGGCTTTGATGAAGTGGAGAAGCTGGGTGACCCCCGGGCGACAGAGGTGATTGCTGATGGCCCGAAGTCGGTCATCTTGCACGCTGGCGCATGTGCGGGACAGGGCACCTGGGGGCTCATTGAGCTTCCCAGGATGATACACGATATCATAATTATAGGTGGAGAGTTCAATTCTCCACCTCAAGATCTTATCATTCTTGATCTTTCCCCGCTGTGTGTTGTTGAACATAAAGGCTACCGACTGTTGGTCGGTGACGAGGCTGAACGTCCTACCGGCCAGGTAGTGCCTCCAATGTCGCACAGCTTCCATAAGGGCTTGAGCTTCCTTTTCGACAGAGGAGTGTCGAACCTTGGATGTGTTGAGGGTACGGGAAAAGAAGGCCACGGGCCTGCCTGCCTGGTTAAAAGTAGCGGCCAGAACGACGTCTGATGCATCGCTCTCCACCTGGAAGGGGATGGACTCGTTCACCACGTGCATCGCGGCCTTGGTAATGTCTGCCTTGATGCGGCTGGAGGCCAGGCGGGCCACAGTCATCAGGGGACAGGCATAATATGAGAAGAACTCCAGGCATCTCTTCAGGACCTTGGGGCAGTGGGGAAGGGGGAGTTGCAGGAAGGGGTGCATGCGGTCGGGGTCGCGCCCTAGGACTCCGTTTTCCACGACATAGCCGAGGATGGAGTCGGGTTGTGTGGAAAACACATTTCTCCTTGTTGTAAATGAGATTAAAGGATTGGGCGGTTTGGAGGAACTTCTGAAGGTTAGCGTCGTGGTCCTGCTAATCATGGCCGCAGATGATGACATTATCCAAGTGCGGGAACGTGGCTCGCAGCCCGTGCTGGTCAACCATTTGGTCCATCGTTCTTTGGAAGACCGAGACCCCATTGGTGACACCGAAGGGGACCCTGAGGAAGTGGAAGAGGCGGCCGTCTGCCTCAAAGGCAGTGTAGTGGCAGTCCCCCGGGCAGATCGGAAGCTCGTGGTATGCGGACGTCAGATCTACCATGGAGAAAACCCAGTAGTGTGTAATCTGATGAACCATATCCGCTAAGCGGGGAAGGGGGTACGCATCGAGTTGTGTGTACCGATTTATGGTCTGGCTGTAGTCTACAACCATCCGGTTCTTTTCCCCGGTCCTGATGACCACTACCTGGGCTATTACTGGCCACGATGATCCCCTCCCTCACGAGCCGCTGGACCGTCGACTTGATAAAAGTCCTGTCCTGGGCATTGTACTGCCTGTTCCTGGTGGCGACAGGTTTACAGTCGGAGGTGAGGTTCGCGAAGAGCGAGGGCGAGGCTACCTACGGTGAGAGGGGGTAAGGGTCCGCCAAGCTTCAGGGTCAGGCTTCTGAGGTTGCACTGGAAATCCAGTCCTAACAAGAGAAGAGCGCAGAGATGGGGAAGGACATAGAGTTTAAAATTGGCGTACTCGACGCCCTGTATTGCGAGGTTCATGACACAGTACCTCCGGATCGGCACTGAATGTGATCCGGAAGCAAGGGAGATTGTTTGAAACGCGTGAGAAATCTGGAGGGAGCAGCGCCTTACTGTGTCCGGATGGATGAAGCTCTCCGTGCTCCCGGAGTCAAACAGACAGGGCGTTTTGTGCCCATCGACCCGAACGGTCATCATGGAGTTCTTGAGTGACCGCGTCGAGCTGCGGGTAGCCGGCGTGGTCAGTGGTAGCGAGGGGGTCCCAAGATGGCGGCCAAAATGGCGGCCCCTGTCATTTGAATCGGGCCTGCGATTTTGGAACTTTGGGTCGCGCCAAGCAGACTTTGGCAAAATGTCCTTTCGTGCCACGGTCGCTGCAGATCGCGTTCCGAGCTGGGCAACGCTGCCTGGGGTGCTGGTTCTGACCGTAGAAATAGCAAGATACCCCCCCCCCCCCCCCCCCCCCCCGGGTTGGGCGGGCAGCCGACCGACTGATGGCCGTGCCTCCCGCGCCCACGAGGAAATCGCGTGGTCGGAGGGGAAAGCATTTAGGCTCTGGAAGGCTACCTCTAACGAGGTGGATAGTTTTACCGTTTCTTCTAGGTCGAGGGCGCCCTTTTCGAGCAGGCACTGTCTGACATAGCTGGACCAGACTCCAGCCACATAGGTGTCCCAGATGGCGAGTTCCATGTGCTGCGAGGCCGTGACATCCTTGCTCCGAGCAAGTACCCTCAGGTCACGTAGATATTCCTCCAGCGATTCCGTCTGCGTACGTGGTTGCATCCTCGATTAGTAAAAAGATTCTGTGGCTCACCCGGGCGTTGAGGAGACTCAGCTTGTGTGCCTCAGTGACGGCAGGCGAAGAGGAGGAGGTGAGGTAGGCCTCAAAGCAGCGGAGCCAATGTGAGAAGATTCCATTGGTTTCAGCTGCCTGTGGGTCGGGTTCCAGTCGATCAGGTTTGAGGGCGGCTTCCATTGCGATATCTTATCTTATTAAATTGATGCGACCATCAATTCACACGAGATGATTAGTAGAAGTGAACAGTGGTTTTAATAAGCTAGATCGGTGCCTGCCTGCGACTGCTCTGTACTGAGTGCCGCCTACGGGCTGCAGGTTAATATACCAACTCCGAGGGGGTGGAGCCACAGGCGGAGCCACAGGCGGAGCCCACAGGGCATCAACATAGTTCAGTACAATACAGTGGTGAATTGCAGTAGCAATACGTTCACCACACAGAGAGCCAGCAGCAACAAAAAATAAATACAGAACAAAATGTCACACAGGCTTTTACGGCCTTATTCCATTACTGTCATGTGTGCAATTGGCTCAGATTTCACAGGAATCATTTTGAAGGGATTCTTCTTTTGGGGGACTAAGTCCCCACGCCCGCTGGAAAAGGGACGAGAATCACTCCGGACCTTTTCCTCGAAAGTCCGGGGTGATTCCACGTTCTCCAGGGGGCCAGCAGGCCTCCGGTGTGTGTCCCGCAGCTCTGGCTGCAGGCAGGGTCCTGCTCGACAAACTGCGCGGCCAGACATGCGCACAGTGGCCGCAAACGGGTCTGCGCATCCGTGCGGCGGCCCACCACGGCGCGGGGGCCGCCGACATGACGGAGCAACACAGCGGGCCTGCGCGGAGGAAGATAGGTCGCTCCCGGTTTGCAATGGCCTGCGAATCGATGGCCCCCGATCGCGGGCCTGCCCGTCGCCGAGACCCCCCCCCCCCAGTGTCCGATCACCACGCCCCCCAGCAAAACGCTCCCATCAGCCGCGACTCCGAGTACCCTCCGGGTGGAACCACATTAGAACCACGTTGGCGGCCACTCGGCCCATCGAGCGCGGAGAATCGCCGGCGGATCCTTTTCCAACGGCCCCTGACCGGCGCCATGTCAATCGGGCGCACGCGAATGGCGGCGATTCTCCGATTCGCGATTTCGACGCGGAGGTTCGAAGAATCCCGCCCCTGATGTTATTTTTAAGATATTGGTCGGGATTCTCCCATTGATAAACAGTGGGAAGAGAGGACAAAATTCTCCGTAATTGGTGCGATGTCCGCCGACCGGCGCCAAAAACGGCGCAAATCAGTCCAGCAACGCGCCGCCCCAAAGGTGCGGAATCCTCCGCATCTTGAGGGGCCGAGCCCTCACATTGAGGGGCTAGGCCCGCGCTGGACTGATTTCCGCCCCGCCAGCTGGCGGGAAAGGCCTTTGGTGCCCCGCCAGCTGGCGCGGAAATGACATTGCCGGGCGGCGCATGCGCGGGAGCGTCAGCGGCCGCTCACGGCATCCCCACGCAAGCGCAGTGGAGGGGGTCTCTTCCACCTCCGCCATGGTGGAGACCATGGTGAAGACGGAAGGAAAAGAGTGCCCCCACGGCACAGGCCCGCCCATCGGTGGGCCCCGATCGCGGGCCAGGCCACCGTGGGGGCCCCCCCCCGGGGCCAGATCGCCTCGCGCCCCCCCCCCCCAGGACCCCGGAGCCCGCCCGCACCGCCTTGTCCCGCCGGTAAGAGAGGTGGTTTAATCCACGCCGGCGGGACAGGCATTCCAGCAGCAGGACTTCGGCCCATCCGGGCCGGAGAATCGCCGGGGGGGGCCCGCCAACCGGCGGGGGGTCGGAGAATCCCGCCCAGAGTATCCTGCTGCCAGCGAACAGCGCATCTCCAAGAAACATACGGCTGGCGGACCGGAGAATCCCGTCCATTGGTTATCTTTTATTAACAAGTTTTAATTATTTACCACAATTACTTTTGTTTTCATGAACATTAGCTTTTCAATATTTTATACGAATAGTATCCAGAGATTTTCTTGGTTATCTTTCCAGGAGAGGGTTGTTTTGCGGGATTTTTCCATGCAGCACAGAATGGATGGGACAGAATCTATAATGGAAGTAACCGTGTATGGCCCATTGAAGGAACATGTTTGATGGGCTACAGTGGCTTTTTGTATTGTAGGCTCTCTTACAGCTCATGTGATTGTCACTAAGCGCAATAGTATTAGAATCAGTGAATGACAGAGCACTGAAGGAGGCCATTCATATCTCTTTGGTGGAGCTATTCAATGAAATCTACTACCCTGCTCATCTCCATAGCCATGCAATTCTTATTAATGGACTTTAATGTTCTGATTTATTCTTCTGAGGGAAAAATCTGCACTAGAATTCCATTATTCCCATAAGTCATTAAACAAAATTCCAGAATATTTACCAGGGCGCAAACCCCTCGTTTCTATCCTGACCTGGTGCTCTGCCAGTCAACCTCCTTCACTTGGTTGTACTGCAGCCACATGGAGTATTTAATAATCTCAAGCCCAATTTCAATTCCTAGCAGTTGTCCACCTCAATATTTGTGTGATGTATCTGGCGGACAAACTTTGTATTTGTGCCTAGCTGCAGAGGGTGGGAGGCTTTTAATTTGCTTGCCATTGCAGGTACTCATGTTCTTTGCTAGTAA
This sequence comes from Scyliorhinus torazame, assembly GCF_047496885.1. Taxonomy (NCBI): domain Eukaryota; kingdom Metazoa; phylum Chordata; class Chondrichthyes; order Carcharhiniformes; family Scyliorhinidae; genus Scyliorhinus; species Scyliorhinus torazame. The sequence continues at coordinate 295,738,908 of NC_092713.1, read as the reverse complement.
TCTAAACTAAATTTACATCAACACCAGCGATGTATCTCTATATTTTAAAATCAACAAAGACAGCGATGGAAGGAACCTGGCATAGATCTATATGATTATACCGTATCAGCAGCCATGAGTTTTATACCAGCATGTAACATCTTTTAGCATTATTTATAGGCAGCTCTGGGGGGAGACTGGAGCTTATCTTTGATATCTGAGTTACTTCTCTGTGCCTTAGTCATCCACTGGGTATCAAAGCAGTGCCTTGATGTAATTTGACTTGCTCTGTGTTTGTCTAGTCAGTGTTACATTTTTAGGTTTATATTAGATATTTTCCTTGATATTTTCCCTGCGTTTATCATCACTGGCCATTCTGAGAAGTGAACCGTGTCTCCTTCACACATCCAATATATAATCAATTCCCAAGAAACAACAGAGAAACCTTCTTCACTAAAATGCGCCGTGAACAAAATGTGTGATTTCCTTGAATTTGAAAATTAGGAGAATGGCAATTTCATCAAACTCTGGCTTCAAATATAAATGAACATATAAATTTACTTAATAGGTAAATGAATAATATTTTGTGCAAGTTGTCCATTTAGAACGATCAGATTTGTGTCCTGCTACAATTTGAACACAAGAAACTATTAGATTATCAGAGGTGCTGTCTCTTGGGTGAGATGTTAATCAAGGTTATATCATTCATTCTCAAATGGATGTATAATATTCCAGTGCTTTGGGTAGCAATCCTCAAATAAAGAACAATCTGGCACAGGAACAGGCCCTTCAGCCCTCCAAGCCTGTACCGGTCATAATACCACATTGGCCAAAATCCTCAGCGCTTCCCAGTGCCGTTGCCCTCCATACCCATCCTATCCATGTATTTGTCGAGATGCCTTTTGAACGCCATTAATGTATCTGCTTCCACAACCTCCCGTGGCAGCGTGTTCCAGTCACTCACCACCCTCAGGTGTAAAAAACCTGCCTCGCACATCTCCTCTAAACTTTGCTCCTCGGAACTTAAACCTATGCCCCCTAGTGACTGACCCCTCCACCCTGGGAAAGAGTGCCTGCCCATCCACTCTATCCATGCCCCTCATAATCTTGTAGTTCTCTATCAGCTCGCACCTCAACCTCCTAATTCTAATGAAAACCGTTCAACTCTATTCAGTCTCTTCGTATAGCGAACATCCTCCATACTAGGCAACACCCTGGTAAACCTCCTCTGCACCCTCTCCAAACAGGGCATCCTTGACTTCACTTGTGGGCTGTTGGTTAGGATATGTCGCACAAGTCCCCACTTGAGCCCTGAAATGAACCCGAAGCATAAAAGAGCTGGTATCCACCTCCTCCACTCGGTGCCAAGTCTGCAAGGACATGTCACAGGTGCCACACCACCCCGTTGTTGAGGCACGGCCTCCTACGGCGCATGCTATCTGGCATACCTTCAAATAACCAGCGATGCCTGTACACCCTGGACCGTCACTGGCCTCCCCTTCTGGGTCCCTCCCTGGCCTGTTGGGCGGCAGGATCCTCAGGATGTGGGGTCTGGCACATGGGCTGCTGCCTTGAGCCTTTGTCGATGCTGCTACCGCTGCTGCCTTCTCTGGCGTCTTTGCTGCCTGGATTGCCACATCCACCTCAAGGGCAGGTGCTGTGGGGTCCACAATATCATCCATATTGTGATATCTGTAAGGAATCGGAAAGGGTGAGAGACTGACAATCAGTTATGGCTTCCACCCGGAACCCTCAAATCCCCAAAGCCTCCCCCACCATTACATTCCCTGCCTTCTCTCAGGGTGCCATCCAATGAGCCAGTTGGGCTGGTGGACCCAGTCCTACACACACACCACAGACCACAGCAAGGCCCCAGGGGCACTGGATCCAGGACCCCAGACCCCTGCCGGGAACAGTACTTGGACCGGGCAAGGTACCCCCCCCACCCGCCTCTCAGATCCACACACCCACCCTCAGGTTGCGAGGATGTTCCCAGTGTTGAAGCCCAGTTCCTGGATGTTTGATTGTTGGCTGCTGCCCCTGCGTGTAGAAGCCACTGTTCAGGCAAAGTGTCCAGGCCTCACGATCTGATTGGGCTGTTAGGCAGTAAGACCACCCTGCGACATGGCATGTCTGCCCACAGTAACCCACTTGGGAGCTGTGACGTGCTCACATTACTAACATTATCAATTCCCTATTAGCGAACATCTTTGGCTGTGTGACCAAAGGCCATCAAGGACAGTGGGGGTTAAAGTGACCTTCACCTTTTAACCATGGACAGGGCTCTGTCCTGGGGTGTTCAATGCATGCTCGGTCAGGCGGAAAGGCAGCAGCTGGAGCTGCCCCTGTTATGGGTATACACGATCCGGGGTGGGATGGCATATTGACCCATGGGAGATGAGCCCCTCACCCCCGAGCCTAGAGGCAACTCCCCACCAATGGCAGATGACCCCCCCTCTCGCCCCCTGTCAGGGCCGGCAAACCCCTCCACCCCCCCCCTTGGCATTGGTGCAGCAGCCCCTATGACCCCGTACTGATTGCCCGATTTCCAAATTGGCGACTCACCTCCTCCAACCCCCACAGCAGCTATTTGACCAACGTCCCTTTTTAAATAGTTGTGGTAAAGGGTGCCTGCGTGACAGCTCGCTAAGGAGCCGGTTAGAGCACGGGAGGCAGCTAGATAGGGGATCCTTCCCATCAATGAGATGGGGATTGGCCTTAATTGGTGATTATTAGTTTCTCGCTATGCGATACAGATCTCGCCAACGGGAGCGGGTCGGTTAGATCGGAAACTAATCGGGCACCCAACATGGTTCTCGATTTCGGACTCTCCTACGATCTAACTGGCTTTCTCGGATTCACGCCCGGTGCGACGCGGCCGTTAGACCGCGCCCTTTGTATCCTCCTCACAGTTTGCTTCCCGTCCAATCTTTGTACTGTCAGAAAATTTGACTCCAAGCAGTTGATCCCTTCTTCCAAATCATTAATATAGATTGTAAATAATGAGGCTCCAGCAATGATCCCTGTCACACTCCACTGGTTCCAGTTTGCTAATCTAAAAATGGCCCAATTATCCAAATGTCTGGGGCTGGATTCCTCGTCGGTATCATAGATTATCATAGAATTTACAGTGCAGAAGGAGGCCATTCGGCCCATCGAGTCTGCACCGGCTCTTGGAAAGAGCACCCTACCCAAGGTCAACACCTCCACGCTATCCCCATAACCCAGTAACCCCACCCAACACTAAGGGCAATTTTGGACACTAAGGGCAATTTATCATGGCCAATCCACCTAACCTCAATGATCCTCCGTTTCGCTGGCAGCACCACTCACGGATTTTCTGACGGCATGGGGAGCCCACAATGGGAAATTCCATTGGCTGGCTGGCGCGACGGACGATCCCGCTGCCGGTGGGGGGGTGCCACACCAGAAAACGGGTGCGGCGGGGCGGAGAATCCTACCCCTGTTTCCGGTTGGTTAGTTCAATGGGCCAGACAGCTGGTTTGTGATGCAGAACAAGCCCAGCAGCGCGGGCTCAATTCCCGTACCAAGCTGAGAATTCTGAATTCTGTGTACCCGAAGAGGTGCCGGAATGTGGCGACTAGGGGCTTTTCACAGTAATTTCATTGCAGTGTTAATGTAAGCCTACTTGTGACAATATTTTTTTTTAAATTAATCCTCAATCCAATGCTAATATATTGTCATGTGAGAGTGCCTTTAAGAACTGGATGTTTAAGCAATGTACCTTTACGAAAACAGTGATGTCATAGAGTGGGTGGACCTCAGCTCAGTTCAGCTATTTTGCAGTTTGATTTTGCAGTGGGATTTTGCAATTTAAAAAGTGCCTGGCTGGTTTTGCTGAGAGCAGTTTAAAAGTGCCTGGCTGTTTTGCTGTGAGCAGTTTAAAAGTAGAAAGCCAGTTTGAGAAAGCAGCTTGGGGTGTGTCTGTGTGTTTCCAGAGAGTTTGCAGGAAGAAAGCAAGGTGCTGGAGCTGAAGTCACCCAAGCTAATATATCTCTGCCATTCTACAGAAAAAATATATATCCTTTAACCTGATGTGATACTGTTTAAAGGTGTTAAGTCTCTTGGAAGTTTGAAGGAACATTTTAAGGAAGTATTTACTGTTGCAATATTTTCTGAGTTATCTTTGAAGTAAGGAGTGTTAAGAGATCCAATGTTTATTTAAGATGTTAAGTTGAGTTCATGGGATAAACATTGTTTTGTGTTTAAAAACCCACGTGTCCATAATTGTAATCCCACACCGAGGGAAAAAGCCGTGTGCTCGGAAAAGCAACAAATCCATTAAAGGGGGAGGCTGGTTGAACTCCATGATACATTTTGGGGTTCTGAAAATGCCTCGCCCATAACAATATCATTTCAACACCATGATCTCTTATCTTGTGCAGTACCTTTTTATAAGGCACATTATCAAATACCTTTTGGAAATCCAAATACACAGCATCTATTGGTTCCCCTTGCTTGTTACATTCTCAAAGAATGCTAATAAATTTGTCAAGTACAATTTTCCGCTCACAAAACCATGTTCACTCTGCCAGGTTGTATTATGATTTTCAAAATGTCCTGCCGCTATTTCCTTAATAATGGACGCTAGCCTTTTCCTGGTGACAATTGGCCTTCACAGTGAACACTGAAAACAACATTGGGGTTTTATACACATCATAGGATCCTTGACTAGGTCAATGAGGTTCCTGCTAAATTCAGGTGAATGTCTCAGCCACACAGCAGAAGGCCCCAGGATAAACAGCAGTGGAGCTGAAATATGGCATTAATTATACCACCCTGTTTGAACACTGAAACTACAAGGTTTCTGCCAGGCAGAAAGAGTTAAAATCAAATCCATTGACTTTCCTTTTTGTCTACAAAATTGTGTTAAAATTAACCTGACTACAATGTAGATTCTACGCAATTTCCAGAAGCAGGTAGCAGTAGTTGAAATGTTTTTGTGTTCTATTTCATTTCTTTAAACATCCTAAGCACAGGAACATGTCGGATCAATAATGCACGATCTGGTCATTGATGAAGACATCACACTTCACAATGCAGTATATGTGCTCGGGTCTTTAATGAGACACTAAGGGCAGAATTTAACAGAAACATTTCTAAGTTCATTTGTGGCGGCTTTATTTGTGGTGGGTTTTTCAGGGAGTTTCCCGTCGACTCTGCCGGCGAGTTCCTCACCGTTATTCAATAACAATTAGTCACTTCTTTGGGCCTTGGGGAGTTTGTCACCGGTTTACCCACACTTAGGGTGGGATTTACTGACCACCCCACTGCGTGTTTATCGACGGCAGAGGCAACCAGCCAGTGTGATCTCCCGGTCCCGCCATTGTCAACGGGATTTCCCATTGACTGCACCCCTCGTCACCGTGAAACCCGTGTGGGGCCAGAATTTCCCACTGGCATGAACAGCCAGTAAATACCGCCCTTAGAATTTTTTCCAGCACGAGGGAGCGGAACTCAGAGATCGGGCCACCACTGTGAAAGGATGCCCCGATCTCTAAGTGAACTGTGGGTTCCCAGAAACACCACCATGGACAATGTCACCACCTACACACATGGGCACTACCCCACACCCTGCTGAGAGGCCCCCCACATCCTCTTGCTGCCCTCCCCTCCAGGACCCCCACTCGTCATCCCCCAATCTCCCAGAGGCCCCTACTTGCCTGCTCTGCACCCCCTACCCTTCATACCCCCCTCCACCCTCCTTCCATGGGTATGCCCTCACTCAAGCCCTGACCCTTGGCAGTGTCACCTGGGACCTGGATACCCTTGCACTGCCACCCTGGCAGCCTGGCAGTGCTGCAAGCTTGGCAGTGCCACCTGGGCACCTTGGCAGTGTCAGGGTGGCAGTGCCAAGGTGCCGGATGGGCAGTGTCATGGTTCCCGCTTTCCAGGGGGAGGGCCAGGGGGCCACCCCGCACTATCCCTGCATGGCCAGGGGCCTCCAAGTGCTGTTCCGCCTGGTCCGCGTCTGTGTGGACTAGTACTGAACGGTGTGGCTGCAGTCTCGCTGGGTAGGCTGGTAGATCCCTGGAGGCCGTTACATCACGGATAATTTCATAGAATTTACAGAGCAGAAGGAGGCCATTCGGCCCATCGAGTCTGCACCGGCTCTTGGAAAGAGCACCCCACCCAAGGTCAACACCTCCACCCTATCCCCACAACCCAGTAACCCCACCCAACACTAAGGGCAATTTTGGACACTGAGGGCAATTTATCATGGCCAATCCACCTAACCCGCACATCTTTGGACTGTGGGAGGAAACCGGAGCACCTGGAGGAAATCCACGCACACACGGGGAGGATGTGCAGACTCCACACAGACAGTAAGCTTGCCTCTAGGTTTAAAAACTACGTAGGCATGCACCATTTGGTAATGCCCCTTTTGGAATTTGATTCTGACACCTCATGGGTCTTGGGTATCCGTTCGAGGTGCACCACCGGATGAGGGCCCCACCAGAGAGGTCCAGGCACCTGAACCGTATCTTCAGGATGCCGTAGCACCGCTCAATCATGCCCCTGGTCGCTTCATGTGTGTCATTGTAGTGGGTCTCCACATCAGTCTGTGGTGTCCGGATGGGCGTCATCGGCCATGACCGCAGTGGATAACCCCTGTCAGCCAGAGGCAACCCCCCAGCAGGGGGTGCACCTTAAAGAGGTCAGGGAAAATCCAGTGAGCCAGGGTGACGGTGTCATGTTCGCTGCCCAGGTATCGGACGCAGACGTGCATGATGCACATCTCATGGTCACACACCAGCTGGCCTTTCATTGAGTGAAACCCCTTTCAGTTTGTGAAGACTGGCCTGTCATGGGGCAATGCTCGTAGGGCAACATGCATCCCTTTGATCACCCCCTGGACGTGAAGCATCTAGGTGATGACGGTGAACCCCACTGTCTGGGCATCCTGGTGGGCTGTGGGGAACCCCACAGGGACCTCCTAACTAAAAGGACCACCTACAGGGTTCCTCTGACTAAAGGGATTCCCCACAGGGACCCTCTAACTAAAGGAACCCCCCACAGACCCCCCCCATAGACCCCTCCCCAGAAAAGAGACCCATATCGGGAAGCAAGACAGTAGTCCAGAAAGGGGCAGTGAAAATAATTGCAGCTGTAAAATTTACCTGGAAGCTCCATGTGTTCATTCTTGGAAGGAGATCAGCTACGACCCGTGTTTCAACCCCTGCAATCCATTCATTCCTTTCTAGTAGTGGGCAGTGATTGACAGCTTCCACAAAACAGCAGCAACCTTGATTCATTAATCTCCCTTCATTGATGAGTGACTCTAAGTGCTGAAGCCCCAATATTTACGAACATCAACCATATCAAAGAGACGTAAGTGCATTCTAATTACTGAGTGTATTCCAAGCACTCAAGCGTGTGATTGCAATCATTTATGCTAATTCTCTGTTTCCTGTTAGCCAACCAATCTTCTTCCATACCAATATGTTACTCCCTATACCATGAGCTTTTATTTTCCATAATAACCTGTGATGTGGCTCCTAATCAAATGTCTTCTGGACAGCTTAGTATAGTGTATCCACCAGTTCCCCTTTATCCACTGCACATCTTGCTTCTTCAAAGGACTCCAATAAATTGGTTAAACATGATTTCCCAGTCACAAAACCATGTTGGCTCTGCCCGATGGCCGTGAATGTTTCCAAACACCCTGCTATAACCTCTTTAAAAATCGCTCCTAACATTTTCCATTCGGCTAACTGGCCTGAAAATCTTGGGTGGTCCAAGTGGTGGAGACAGGTGGTACCACGCTTTTTGATTTATATTTGCTCGAGTGCCATCAGGCAAGATCTGCTCTCACAGCTCCAGCATCTGGCACCTCGCCACATGTGAGGAACTCCAGTGTCTGGCCAATACATAAGGGTAGGCAGGCATCATACTCCATTTAAATGATCAGTCGTTCCTACTTTGCTTAATCATTAATCATCCTTAGCATAGATTTTCTGGAGGGAGCCTTAGTTTAATACCTCATCTGAACGGTGCACCTAGCACTCCCTCAGTACTGCACTGATGTCCTAGTCTTTATCATGTGCTCAAGACTCTTGTGTCAGATCTGAACCCCTAACTTTCCAGTTCAGTAGCAAGAGTACAAATACACAAATGTGATATGGTATGAATTAAGTAATGGCATGATGGGAAAACTGGTCAATGGGAAGACTGATCAAAAGGTTTGATACAATACAAGAAAGACTGAAACTACTCATTCCAGCTCACCAGGCCCAGGTAAAGAATGCTGCCCTAACTATTTTCAGACTAGTATGGCCATAGGCCAACTCTGCATAACTTGAAGTCTGAAAAGATCAGCGAAGGTCGAGCCATTCCAAAACACCGGACCTCGGCAACGCCTGATAAAACTAACTCGTCATAACCCAGGGCCGTAGGAATTTAAAACAAAGATAAATTCAGGAAGAAACAAGTCTATTCTGACCTTTCAATGTTCCCTCCGAGGACTAAATAATGGTATGAGCGATATGACCAAACATGGTCTGGTCTTTGCTTCCGTTTGTATTTCCGATCAAACTCCTGACCATACTGTTGTCACATAGCCTTGATAAACATAATGTATAAATATTAAGCTAATTCTCCGCAAAAAGCGCGGAACTTGTGAAAGACTGAGCAGTTTTGTTAACTGCTCTCTGACTTCAAGTTTCAGCCATTACTGCAAGCAGTTGTTTTTGAGAATAAAGCTTGTTATTCTGTCTTAACGAGTGTGTTGAATTTTTCTACCACAGAAGCGAGAAAATATTGACTTTGACACAAAGCCACAAGTACATCAGAAGTCATCATGTCAAAAGTACTGAAAACTATTATCCTTTTCTTCACCAGATTCTAAGGTGGGATTCCACTGAGAAACAAGAGCAATGTCTTAAGATTAAGAAACTCTAGGAATCAGACATTAAAGGCGATTACAAGGCATTTATCACTATTAACACAAAATTTGCTAGGTGTGGGCAGCAATCTTAACAGCAGAGCTGAATAGGATTTACTGTGTGAAGTACTTTGAAACACATCAGCTGGGAAAAAGCTACAAGACATAACCTTTGCATGAATGCTGATAGAACGTTTCTGCAAATGTAGCTACAAAACACTCATATGGTGATACTGCAGTTATCAAGTTTTGCAATCAACCCCAACACTTAGCATTTACAAGAAGTTTCTGTTATCTTCCTCGAACCTTTGGAAACACCAACTGATCAGAACCTAGTCCTTTGACACAGTAATGAAGCAAAACAAAATCAGCTACTTTTATTTTCATCTAAATGTGGAGTTATTCTCCTTGCTCTGGCATTTTGACCTACTTCCACCTTTTAATTTTCTTTTAATGAGATGCTGGCTCGGCCAGTATTTATTGAACCTCTCTAATTTACCTTGAGAAGGTGGTGATACTTCTTGAACCATTGGTGCCCATATGATATACAAACTCCCTCAGTGGCGTAAGTCTAAGATTTTGACCCAGTGACACTGAAGAAACACCAATATATTTCCAAGTCAGAATGGTGTGTGACTTGGAGGGGAACATTACGTGGTACATAATGCTACCACTGTGCGTCAGTGGTGGAGGGAGTAGATTTGGGGATGGTGGATGGGGCGGCAATCAAGCGGGCTGTTTTGTCCTGGATAGTGTTGAGCCTTTTGAGTATTATTGAAGCTGCACTCACCCAGGTAAGTGGAATATATTCTACCACACTCCTGACTTGTGCCTTGAAGATGGTGGACAGGTTTGGGAATCAGGAGATGGGTTACTCTCCACATAATTCCCAGCCTCTGATCTGCTCTTGTAATCACAGTATTTATATGACTGGTCCAGTTCAGATTCTGGTCAACAGTAACAGTCAGGATGTTGGCAATGGGGGATTCATTGATAATAATGCTATTGGATGTCAAGGGAGATGGTTAGATTCTATCTTAATAATAATCTTTATTGACTTCCGGTTGCGGCAGGGATGAGCTAGCCGCACGTTTCGGCGGCTCCAGCTCCGACGGAACTTCGGGCTCTTTTAAGAGCCCCAACGGAGACTTTGACGGCCGAAAAGCCCGGTACGAGGCGCGAGGGAAGGGAGTCCCCCCCCGAAAGACGGAGGGAAAAACCGGAGGCGGCGGCTGCAGCCCGAAGGATCGGCAACCAGAAGGTCAGAAAGAGTGGAACAAAATGGCGGAGGAGAAACCACAGGTGACATGGGGGCCTGAGCAGGACGAGGTGGTGAGACGGTGCGTGGACCTGCTGAAGAAGGAGGTAATGACCCCGTTGTTACAGGCAATTGAGGGGCTTAAGGAGACTTTAAAGACCCAGGAGACGGAACTTCGCGTGGTGGAGCAGAAGGTGTCAGGTATTGAGGACGAGGTCCTGGGCCTGGCGGTCAAGACTCAGACGCACGAGGCACTTCATAAAAAGTGTGCTGACAGGATTGAGGCCCTTGAAAATGGAGCGCGAAGGAAGAACCTTAGGATACTAGGTCTCCCGGAGGGTGTGGAAGGAGTGGACTGTGGAGCGTATGCAAGTAAGATGCTGAGCTCACTGATGGCTGCTGAGGCCCCTGCGGGCCCCATGGAGGTGGAGTGGGCAAATCGGATCCCGGCGAGAAGACCAAAAGCGGGAGAACCACCGAGGGCGATAATCGTGCGATTCTACCGCATTAAGGACAGAGAAGAGGTCCTGAGATGGGCTAAAAAGGTGCGGAGTAGCAGATGGGAGAATGCGGTGGTAAGGATCTACCAGGATTGGAGTGCGGAGGTGGCGAGAAGGAGGGTGAGCTTCAACCGGGCCAAAGAGGTTTTGCACAAAAGGAAGGTGAAGTTTGGGATGCTGCAGCCGGCAAGACTATGGGTCACGCATCAGGAGAGACACTATTATTTCGAGACGGCGGAGGAAGCATGGTCCTTCATCAATGAAGAGAAACTGGACCGGAACTGAGGGACTGATGCTGCAGGGAACTGTTATTGTTGTTATTATTGTTTTTGTTAATGGGATGGTGAAAGTTAATCGAGAAGTAAACAGGGAAGGGGGGGACACTGGGGAAATGTGGGCGCCGGTGAGGGGGGAGAGGCGGGACATAGTCAGAGAATGGGGAAGGAGAGGGGGAGGGGAAAGGGAGCTGCGCCATAAGAGGCGGGTCAGGTAAAGGGATGTTCCCGCACCAGAAAGAATAAGGCGGGAAAACAGGCGCAAGGCGGATGGGAGTTCCCTCACACCGGGGGGGTCGAGGAGCGAGCAGGAGTAGCCGGGGTCAGTTGAAGTCAGCTGACTTACGGAAGTGATATGGGGGGAGCAATCAAGATAGATAGGGATCTAGCGGGGGGGGGGGGGGAGGCGGGAAGGGGACAACTGGGTTGCTGCTGCGGAAATCCAAAAGGAAATGGCTAAAGAGAGGGTGGTCGGGGGCGGAATGCGACGCTGGGGGAGCGAGCGGGAGCGCGGAGGCGGGATATGGGACTGGCCTAGAGAAGGTAATGGCTAGTCGACACGGGAGGGGGCAGGTAGCCCCCCAGTGAGGCTGATCGTGTGGAACGTGAGAGGCCTGAATGGACCGATAAAAAGGGCCCGAGCGCTCGCGCATTTGAAAGGACTAAGGGCAGACGTGGTTATGCTCCAAGAGACGCACCTAAAGGTGGCGGACCAAGTTAGGCTAAGGAAAGGATGGGTGGGACAGGTGTTGCACTCAGGACTGGGCGCAAAGAACAGAGGGGTGGCCATTTTGGTGGGGAAACGGGTAGCATTTTAAGCAAAGAACATCGTAGCAGATAGTGGAGGTAGATATGTAATGGTGAGTGGTAGGTTGGAGGGAATGGAGGTCGTGTTGGTTAATGTGTATGCCCCAAATTGGGACGATGCGGGGTTCATGAGACGGATGCTGGGGCGTATTCCGGACCTGGAGGCAGGAAATTTGATTTTAGGAGGGGACTTCAATACGGTGCTGGACCCGGGGCTAGATAGATCCAGCTCAAGGACTGGAAGAAGGCCGGCAGCGGCCAAGGTACTTAAGGGGTTTATGGACCAAATGGGGGGAGTGGATCCATGGCGATTTCTTAGACCCAGGGCTAGGGAGTATTCCTTTGTCTCCCACGTCCATAAAGTGTACTCCCGGATGGATTTTTTCGTTTTGGGAAGGTCGTTGATCTCTAGGGTGGAAGAAGCTGAATACTCAGCCATAGCTGTTTCGGATCATGCCCCACATTGGGTGGACCTGGAAGTAGGAGAGGACAGGGAGCAGAGAACACTCTGGCGATTAGATGTGGGACTGATGGCGGATGAGGGAGTGTGTGCAAGAGTGAGGGGGTGTATCGAGAGATACCTGGAGGTCAATGACGACGGCGAGGTCCCTGTGGGAGTGGTCTGGGAAGCACTAAAAGCGGTGGTCAGAGGAGAGCTGATTTCTATTGGGGCCCACAAAAGGAAAACAGAGGCCAAGGAAAGGGATAGATTACTGGGGGAGATTTTAAGGGTGGACAGGGAATTTGCAGAGACCCCGGAGGAGGAGCTGTACAGGGAGAGGAGACGACTCCAGACCGAGTTTGACCTTCTGACCACCAGAAAGGCGGAGGTACTGTGGAGGAAGGCACAGGGGAGGAGGTATGAATATGGGGAAAAGGCTAGTCGCCTGTTGGCGCACCAACTGCGAAACAGGGCAGCAGCGAGGGAGATAGGAGGAATTAGGGATGAAAGGGGAGACACTGTGCGAAGGGCAGGAAAGATAAATGAGGTGTTTAAGACCTTTTATGAAGAACTGTATAGGTCTCAGCTCCCAGAGGGAGAGGAGGGGATGCGGCAGTTCCTGGACCAGTTGAGGTTCCCGAAGGTGGAGGAGCAGGCGGTGGCAGGCCTGGGGGCGCCGATTGAGGTGGACGAGGTTATTAAGGGACTGGGAAGCATGCAAGCAGGGAAGGCCCCGGGGCCGGACGGGTTCCCGGTGGAATTCTACAGAAAATATGTGGACTTGTTGGCCCCGTTGGTGGCAAGGACGTTCAATGAGGCCAGGGAAGGGGGGACACTACCCCCGACAATGTCGGAGACGACGATATCGCTAATTTTGAAGAGGGACAAAGATCCGATGCAGTGTGGGTCCTATAGACCTATTTCACTATTGAACGTGGACGCCAAACTGCTAGCAAAGGTGCTGGCATAGAGGACTGTGTCCCAGAGGTGGTGCACGAAGACCAGACAGGGTTCGTAAATGGGAGACAATTGAATGTTAACGTGCGACGGCTATTAGGGGTGATAATGATGCCCTCAGTGGGGGGGAGGCAGAGTTAGTGGCGGCAATGGACGCAGAGAAGGCATTTGATAGGGTGGAGTGGGAGTATTTATGGGAAGTGTTAAGGAGGTTTGGGTTTGGGGACGGATTTATTCGCTGGGTTAGACTACTTTATGGGGCCCCAACGGCAAGCGTAGTTACAGGTCGACATAGATCGGAGTATTTCCGATTATATAGGGGAACATGACAGGGTTGCCCGCTGTCTCCATTGTTGTTTGCGCTGGCAATTGAACCTCTGGCCATGGCGCTGAGAGACGCCAGGAAATGGAGAGGGGTGACTAGAGGGGGAGAAGAACACCGAGTCTCGTTATATGCGGATGACCTATTGCTATATGTGTCGGACCCAGCGGGGGGGATGATAGAGGTTATGCGAATCTTGAGGAGGTTCAGGGAATTTTCGGGGTATTGGTTAAACATGGGGAAGAGTGAATTATATGTGATACATCCAGGGGACCAGAGTAGAGAGATAGAAGGCTTACCGCTAAGGAAAGTGGAAAGAAACTTCCGATACTTGGGGATTCAGATCGCTAGGAGCTGGGGAACCTTGCACAGACTTAATCTGACACGGCTGGTAGAACAAATGGAGGAGGACTTTAAGAGGTGGGACATGCAGCCTTTATCACTGGCGGGCAGGGTGCAAGCAATTAAGATGATGGTCCTCCCGAGGTTCTTATTTGTATTTCAATGTCTCCCTATTTTAATCACCAGGACCTTTTTTAATAAAATAGATAGGAGCATTACGAGCTTTGTGTGGGCAGGGAAAGTTCCAAGAGTAAGGAGGGGGTTCCTTCAGCGCAGTAGGGACAGAGGAGGACTGGCACTACCGAACTTGGGAGATTATTATTGGGCCGCCAATGTGGCAATGATACGTAGATGGATGATGGAGGGTGAGGGAGCGGCGTGGAAAAGGCTGGAGAGAAGGTCCTGTAAAGGGACGAGTCTAGATGCGCTGGTGACGGCGCCGCTACTGTTCTCACCGAAAAAGTACACCACGAACCCGGTGGTGGCGGCAACACTGAACATATGGGGACAGTGGAGGCGACAGAGAGGGGTGCGGGGAGCCCTGGTGGGGTCCCCTATCAGGAACAACCATAGGTTCGCCCCAGGAAGAATGGATGGAGGATTTCAGAGCTGGTACCAGTTGGGAATTAGGAAGGTGGGAGATTTATTCATAGATGGGACTTTTGCGAGCTTGGGAGCACTGGAGGAAAAGTATAAGTTACCCCGGGGGAATTTCTTGAGATATATGCAGGTGAGGGCGTTTACTAGACAACAGGTGAGGGAATTTCCGCGGCTCCCGACACAGGGGATACAGGACAGGGCGCTTTCAGGGGTGTGGGTCGGAGAGGGCAAGGTGTCAGAGATTTATAGAGAGATGAGGGAAGAGGGGGAGGAGTCGGTGGGCGAACTAAGAAGAAAGTGGGAAGAAGAATTAGGGGAGGAGATAGAGGAGGGTATGTGGGCTGATGCCCTAAGCAGGGTAAATTCCTCTTCCTCATGCGCCAGGCTTAGCCTGATTCAATTTAAGGTGCTACATAGAGCACACATAACGGGGGCAAGATTGAGCAGGTTCTTTGGAGTGGAGGACAAATGTGGGAGGTGTGGCGGGAGCCCGGCAAACCACGCACATATGTTTTGGGCGTGCCCGGCACTGGAAGGGTATTGGAAGGGAATGACGGGAGTGATTTCGCAGGTGGTGAAGGCCCGGGTCAAACCAGGCTGGGGGTTATCTCTATTTGGAGTTGCGGAAGAGCCGGGAGTGCAGGAGGCGAAAGAGGCCGATGTCGTGGCCTTTGCGTCCCTCGTAGCCCGGCGCAGGATCCTACTCATGTGGAAGGAGGCGAAACAATATGGCGGGGTTTATTAAACTGGAGCAGATAAAGTTTGCCCTGAGAGGATCGGCTCAAGGGTTCACCAGGCGGTGGCAGCCATTTCTCGACTACCTAGGGGAACGTTAGAGGGAAGACAGATGACCAGCAGCAGCAACCCGGGGGGAAGGGGGGGGGGGAGGGGGGGGGGAGGGGGGGAGGAGGTTTAGTTGAGTATCGGACAATAGAGTACGAGGTTTTGTTACTTGTATATTATTATTATTATTATTGTTAAAAAGTTTAAAAATTTATGTTTTGTTATTGTTATCGTTTCGCTTGTTTTGTAAGCGGGAAAAATGTTGCTCAGGGGAAAAAAAATTCAATAAAATATATATATTTTTTTAAAATAATAATCTTTATTAGTGTCACAAGTAGGCTTACATTAACACTGCAATGATGTTACTGTGAAAATCCCCTAGCCACCACACTCCGGCGCCTGTTCGGGTACACTGAGGGAGAATTCAGGATGCCTAATTCACCTAACAAGCACGTCTTTCGGGACTTGTGGGAGGAAACCGGAGCACCCGGAGGAAACCCACACAGACACGGGGAAAACATGCAAACACCACACAGGCAGTGACCCAAGACGGGTCCCTAGTGCTGTGAAGCAACAGTACTAACCATGTTAGTACTACCATGCCGCCCAGTAATAATTTATTTTTTGCATTTTTATCTCTGAACTTTAACTCCATTTAATTATGAAATATTTACAGAATTACTTATTTAAGCCTTAAGTATACATTGGTTGAATTAAAATTTGATGGTTAAAAACCAGGGACAATCTGGTGAAAGTTAACTTTTTCTATCATTATCTCAGTGTTCAACAATTTGATTTCCAACAGGGTCCATCAGAAGTGTTTTGCAAAGCTGCCAAAGCTCTGAAAAATATTACTCCTTGTCCTTCCCCGATGAACTCAATGCATTCTATGCTCGGTTCGAGCAGGAAAACATCAAACAGCTGTCAGCTGCCCCAGCAGCCCCAGACACATCGACACCCACCGTCACAGCTTCCGAAGACAAATTGGCCTTCTTGAAAATGAACCTTCGGAAGGCAACATGCCTGGATTGGGCCCCTGGCCGTGCACTCAGATCCTGCGCAGACCAGCTGGCAGATGTGTTTGCGGACATCTTCAACCTCTCCCAACTCCATTCCATACACCTGCTTCAAGAAGACCACCATCATACTGGTGCCAAAGTAGAACCAGGCAACATGCCTCAATGATGATTTTGGGTACAGTATTTATTAAAAAGGCACCAGATTAGTAATAGCATAAAAGGATGACTCTGGAAGCTGCTACTGCTTTTCTTCAAGTGAGAGGCTTGCTTTTGGTTTATTTATAAGTGCTTCAAAAGGACAAGTTAATTGAGTTGGCAAGTGAATTAAAAATAGAGATGCCAGCTAATGCTAAGAAGGCAGAGATGTATGACATTTTCGTTGGGTGCATGTATCTTTTAGAAACACAGGAGAGGCTATCAGCAAGTAATCCAAATAGTGTAGCATCAGAGGCACTTTCTGGTGGGGAAAGCCAACTGGAGAGAATTTTGTTGCAGTTTGAGCATGAAAGAGAATGTTTTAAACATGGAAAAGAAATGGAGATGCAAGAAAAAGATAAAGAAAGAACTTTTGACATGACATTGAAATGAGGAAACCTGATGTCAAAATGAAATGGAAAGGTTAGCAAGAGAATATCAACTTAAAAGGTTGGAATTAAAGGCAGAAGTCAAGGAAAGTCAAGAGTAACCCCACCCTGTCCATATCCTAGTGGGGATATGTTTAAATATGTCCAGCTCCTACCAAAATTTGAAGGAAAGGATGGAGAGGCATTCTTCATGGCATTTGAGAAAATAGCAATGCAAATAGTGTGGCTGAAGGAAAAGTGGACATTACCCATGCAATGTAAATTGATGTGGCGAGTGCAGGTAGTTTATGCTTCCCTGTCAGGGGAATGTCTAAGGATTTCAAGGAGTTGAAAAAGGCTATTCTGGGTGCATATGAATTAGTTACGGAGGTATAGAGGCAAAAGTTTTGGAATCTAAGGAAACAGCTAGGACAGACTTATGTTGAATTTGAAAAGGTTAAGCAGAACAATTTTAAGCATTGAGAAATGAAACTACCTATGAGGCTCTGAGAAAAAGTCATTTTCTTGGAAGAATTAAAAAATTTACTCCCTCCTGTGATAAGAACCCATGTTGAAGACCAAAGGATTAAGACCACTTGACAAGCAGCAATAATGGGTGACGATTATGAGCTGATCCATAAATTTAAACTTTTGTTCCATCCCCCCAATAATTTTGAAAAGGATAGGAAGTGGGAGAGTGAAAGGAAGGCAGGTAGCCAAGGTAAGGCTGCCGAGGACTGAATTCGATCATGGCCCTGGGTCACTGTCCATGTGGAGTTTACACATTCTCCCCATGTCTGTGTGGGTCTCACACCCACAACCCAAAATGTGCAGGGTGGTTGGATTGGCCATGCTAGATTGCCCCTTAATTAGAAATGTTAAAAAAATATATTTAATTTTTTTAAAAGGAATGGATAGCTGGGAATTCTCTGAGACCACCTTCTCATATGAAGAAGGAAGGTACTGAGGGTGGAGGTGCAACTCAAAGATCTAGGTGTTACCATTGCAATAAAGTGGGACACGTTTGTTCAGCATGCTGGACAAGAAGGAAAGACCATGGGACTTGTTGGGGTTCATAAGGAGGATTCTGAAAATGGAACAAAAGTGGAGAATACTACAGGGCAGACTGTAGCTCTAACTAGACCTAGGACACCTGAGGTAAACACTGCTGTGGGAGAAGGTATGATGAATGAGGTAGATAAGAGATATGCTGGGGTTTTGTCGAACAAGAAGATCACTCTATTTTCATCAAATACTGCAGCCAACCCATTACTATTTTAAGGGACACAGGTGCTACGCAAATTCTCTTACTGGAGAGGGATTTGATTTTCCCTCCGAAACTCGCTTATTGTCACAAATAGGCTTCAAATGAAGTTACTGTGAAAAGCCCCTAGTCGCCACATTCCGACTCCTGTTCGGGGAGGCCGGTACAGGAATTGAACCGTGCTGCTGGCCTGCATTGGTCTGCTTTCAAAGCCAGTGATTTATCCCTGTGCTAACCGGAGATTTCAATGAAATCTAAGGTGTTATGAATGGGATAAATGGAGATTATATCTCAGTGCCATGATATATAGTGCAATTGGAGTGTGATTTACTATCTGGTCCAGTCATTATTGGAATGGTTAAGAAGTTACCAGTAGATGGAATAGACTTACCTTTGGGGAATGATTTGGTAAGAGTGAAGGTTTTAGCTTCACCCATGATTACAGAGAGTCTGAGGAAAGATAAGGAGACAGAACAGTTATAGGAACAGTTTCCAGATATTTTTCCAACATTTATGGTGACAAGAGCAATCGCTAAACAAAGTCCACCATCAGAGGTGGAAGTCACACAACCATGGTAGGATACCCAAAACTCCTTGAGGATGAGGATAATTCCGAGGTAGTGTTTGGTAGAACTTCATTAATTGAGGCCCAGGAGGTAGACCCAGAGTTACATAGATTGGCACAGTCAGCTCTCACAGAAGTTGGGGTTGAAAAGTTACCAGAATGCTATTACATTAAGAACGGAGTTCTGATGAGGAAGTGGAGACATCTTCATGGGGTCCAGGGTGTACTAGTTAGATGGATAAAGAACTGGTTTGCAACAGGAGACAGAGAGTAGTAGTGGAAGGGAGTTTCTCAAAATGGAGAACTGTGACCAGGGGTGTTCCACAGGGATCCGTGCTGGGACCACTGTTATTTGTGATATACATAAATGATCTGGAGGAAGGTATAGGTGGTCTGATTAGCAAGTTTGCAGATGACACTAAGATTGGTGGAGTAGCAGATGGTGAAGGGGACTGTCAGAGAATACAGCAGAATGTAGATAGATTGGAGAGTTGGGCGGAGAAATGGCAGATGGGGTTCAATCCGGGCAAATGGGAGGTATTGCATTTTGGAAGATCCAATTCAAGAGCGAACTATACGGTAAATGAAAAAAGACCTGGGGAAAATTGATGTACAGAGAGATCTGGGTGTTCAGGTCCATTGTAACCTGAAGGTGGCTGCGCAGGTCGATAGAGTGGTCAAGAAGGCATATGGCATGCTTTCCTTCATCGGAAGGGGTATTGAGTACAAGAGTTGGAGGTCATGTTACAGTTGTATAAGACTTTGCTTGGCCACATTTGGAATACAGCGTACAGTTCTGGTCGCCACATTACCAAAAGGATGTGGATGCTTTGGAGAAGGTGCAGAGGAGGTTCACCAGGATGTTGCCTGGTATGGAGGGCGCTAGCTATGAAGAGAGGTTGAGTAGATTAGGATTATTTTCATTAGAAAGACAGATGTTGAGGGCGGACCTCATTGAGGTCTACAAAATCATGAGAGGTATAGACAGGGTGGATAGCAAGGAGCTTTTTCCCAGAGTGGGGGACTCAGTTACTAGGGGTCACGAGTTCAAGGTGAGAGAGGAAAAGTTTAAGGGAGATATGCGTGGAAAGTTCTTTACGCAGAGGGTGGTGGGTGCCTGGAACGCATTGCCGGCGGAGGTGGTAGAGGCGGGCACGATAGCGTCATTTAAGATGCATCTAGACAGATACATCAATGGGCAGGGAGCAGAGGGATACAGATCCTTAGAAAATAGGCGACAGTTTTAGATAGAGGATCTGGATCGGCGCAGTCTTGGAGGGCCAAAGGGCCTGTTCCTGTGCTGTAATTTTTCTTTGTTCTTTGTTTTATCTTCGTAGATCCTACATCCTCATAGGATGAGGAATGAACAGTTGTTCATCAGATAGTGGTACCACCCAAATATCGTGGGGAAATACTGCAGGTGGCACATGAGATACCAATGGCAGGACATGTGGGAATTCGGAATTCGGAAAACTCAGGCATCAGTCAACTGGCATTTCTTCTGCCCAGGACTGCATAAGGATGTAGTGCAATTCTGCAGAAACGGCCATATCTGACGGGTAATCGGTAAACCACAACATGTAATTAAACCAGGACTTTTAATGCCCATGTCAATGTTTGAAGATCCAATCAGTTGGGTATTGGTAGATTGTGGAGGACTAAAACGATGACAGGGCATCAGTACATTCTTACAGTCATGGATGTGACCACCTGATTTCCGCAAGCTATTACTTTAAGGACACCATCACTGCTTTGCTTTGACATGCATTGATTCCCAGTTAGGAAGCACCTCGATTTGAAAATTCTTATTCCTGTTTTCAAATCCCTGCATAGCCTCACCCCTCCCTTTCTCCAACGTCTTCCAGCCCTACACATTTTCCAACAAATCTGCGCTCCTCCAATTCTCACCCCTTGTCCTTTGCAGATTGTAATTGTTTCACCATTGGTGGCCCTGCCCAAGACCCTAAACTCTGGAATTCCTTCCCTGCACTTCTCCACATCTCTACCTTCCTCCTCCTTAAAACCTTACTATTCCTTTATGTAGATCGGTGTTAGGTTTTGTTTGGTAAAGCTCCTTCCGGCCATTGGATTCTCTGTTCCCAGCGGAAGTGCACCCCACCTGCAGGTTTCCTGACAGTGTGGGGTGGCTTCGATGGGAAATCCCATTGACAAGCGGCAGGAGTGGACAGCAAATGGCATGTCACCAAGAAACACGTGGCTGAGGAAACGGAGAATACTACCCTTTTTATATGGAAGCTGTTGTTGTAAACACGAGGTGCTCGTGTAGCCATCCCCTCACTCTCTCTGCCGTTGCTGCCCAGTGGTAGTACTGTAAATTCGGTAGTGCCAGGCCGTCCATTACTTTTCTCCTCTGCAGTATTGATTTGGGATTCTTGGATTCTCATCACCCGCCCCCCTCCCCCCCCCCCCCCACCCCCCTCCCCACACACACACACACATACACACACACACACACACACAAACGCCATGATCATTTTGTCCATGTTGTGGAAGAAGGCCTTGGGGACGAAGATCGGTATCGATCTGAACAGGAAGAGGAACCTCTGAACCCTCCCTGCCAGGGAGAGCGGGAGCGTGTCTCATCTCTGTTGGTCCTTTTTGACTTCCTCTGCAAGGCTGGTCAGATTCCACTTGTGGATCTGTGTCCAATCCCGGGCTATTTGGATCCCCAGGTTGCGGAATTTGTTTTGGGCTAGTTTGAATGGGAGTCCATCCAGCTCTGTCCGGTTGTGGGGGGGGGGGGGGTCATTACTACATTCATAAGCCGCCAGATGTTCACAGTCAGCTGCCTACCCTTTACAAAGCCCCTCTGGTCCTCTGCGACCTCCTCTGGTATGCAGTTCTCCAACCTCTTGGCCAGCACCTTCGCGAGTATCTTCGCGTCTACATGGAGCAGCGAAATGGGTCTGTACGATCCGCATTTCGTCGGGTCCTTGTCCTTTTTGGGTATCAGTGATATCGTGACCTGTGTTACCATGGAAGGCAGGGTGACCCTCACTAGCGAGTCTGCGAACATATCCCTTAATTGTGGGGCCAGGGCCGACGCAAATTTTTTATAGAAGTCCGCTAGGAACCTGTCCAGTCCCACCGTCTTCCCCGCCTGCATGGAGCTGACGCTCTCCATGGTTTCTCCCAGATCTATTTTTGCTTTCAGCTCCCCCTGCCTGTCCTCCCCCACAACTGGCATATCCAGTCCATTGAGGAATTGTTTCATCCCTGCGCCCACGTCGGGGAGGTCGGAGGTATGCAGTCCTCGGCAGAACGTTTCGAATGCCTGGTTGGCCTCTTTTGGTTCGTTACAAGTCTGCCTCTTTAGTCTGTGCTATTTCCCTCGTGGCTGCCTGCTTTCTCAGCTGGTGAGCCAGTAGGCGGCCAGCCTTTTTTCCGTGCTCGTAGAACGTCCCCTGTGTCTGACAGAGTTGGTGTACTACTTTCCTAGTGGATAGCAGGTTAAAGTCCATTTGTCGCATTTTCCTCTCCACCAGAATCTCTACACTCGGGGCCTCAGAGTATCTTCTGTCGACCTCCAGGATGGAGTCAATCAACTGTTGCCTGGTCGCCCTCCCTTCCCTGTATCTGCGAGCCTCGTAGACTATAATTTCTCCCCTGATCACAGCTTTCAGTGCCTCCCAGAACTTGGAAGGTGAGATTTCACCATTCCGATTGTTAGTAACATAATCGCCTATGGCCTGTGCTGTTTCCTGGTAGAAGGCCTTGTCGGCCGTCTTCAACCTCACATCCATGTAGTGTCGAGCGTGGTCGGAGATGGGTATCGCAGAGCATTCCACCCTTATTATTCCTGGAAGCACCGATTTCCCCACTGCAAAGAAATCGATCTGGATGTATACTTTGTGGACTTGTGAGAAGAACGAGAATTCCCTCTCGCTGGGGTGCAGGAACTGCCATCGATCCACTGCCCGCATCTGTTCCATGAATGTTCCCAGTTCCCTAGCCATGTCTGTCTTTTTCCCCATTCTAGGGTTTGATCGGTCAGTCAGCCGGTCCTCTACACATAATCAGTCGGTGTGTGCCAATGATGGGGATTTCTGCCATGGTCTTCTTTATAAAGTCTGTGTAATCCCAGTTGGGCACGTACACATTTACCAGAAATACCGGTGCCCCGTCTAGGACACCGCTGACCATGACGTACCGTCCCCCTTGGTCCGTAACCATCCTTGTCTCCGTAAACCTCGTCCTCTTGATGATCGGTATGGCTACTCCCCAAGCCCTCATCCCGTAGCACAAATGGTACACCTGTCCCAACCAGGTGTGTGTCCTGCAGGAAGATTATGTCGGCCTTCAGGCTTCTCAGGTGGGTGAAGACTCTGGATCTTTTCACCGGGCCATTAAGTCCCTTTACATTCCAGGTGACTATCCTGATGGGGGGTTTCTGGCCCCGGTTCCTGAGAGATCAATCATACTTACCTGGTGGACACAGCCCTGCACTCTGGGGTTTGCCTTTGTTAGGGGGCCGTCCAAAATGGCCACGGTCGCTGATCTCACCATGAGGTCGGGCCATTGAGTTTGGGGTTTCCCTTTGTCCAGGGTCACCCAACATGGCCATCAACTGTGTGTATGCCACATGGGTGCGCCCCTGCACTCCAGGGTTTCCCTTTGTTTAGGGACCCTCCAAAGTGGCTGCTTGCGGCGTCATCTTGTTCCCTCGGCCTGCTCCTTGCCTGCCAAAGCCAAACCGATCGGCAACACTTTTTCACCGTTCTATTCCCTATGTATTGTTTGTTCCCCCCCTGCACCCCTCCCTGCGTCTAACTCTCCCTGTCCACCCCCTGCATTCCCCCTCCCTGCCACTGTGTCCACCCCCCCCCCTCCCCCACCCTCCCCTACGGGCCCTCACCACAGCAGCTCTCCCATCCCCCCAGCGACAAAACACACATCCTGCCCAGTGGTGGTAGCTACACTAAGGACATGGAACCAGATGAGGCAACATTTTGGCTTCACCCATGGCCCCCATGGGCCCCATCTGCGGAACCCATTAGTTCACACCAGCCATGCTCGACACCACTTTCAAAAAATGGAAACATGACAGGGATGCTAACAGTTAGAGACTTTTACATAGGGGACAGACTAACATCACTGAGCGAACTGACGGAGGACCTGGAACTACCAACAGGACAGGAACTTAGACACCTCTGGGTAAAGCACTTCCTCCGCAAGGAGACAGTCGGATACCCCAAGCCCCCGGGAACCACATTACTAGAGGACCTGATAAACACAGACAGCAAGGAAGGGGGAAACTGCAGGAAATTTTTCGGAAACCTACTGAACAGGGCGAGACTGCCACTGGACAAAGCCAGAAGTAAATGGGGAGACGAACTGGGGACAGAGGTGGGCTGGGGACTCTGGAGCGAAGCACCGAGCAGGGCCAACTCCACCTCCTCCTGCGTAAGGCTCAGCCTCATGCAGGTTAAAGTGATGCACAGAGTGTACCTAACCAGAACCCGAATGAACAGGTTCTTCCCGGAGGTGGAAGATAAATTCAAACGGTGCCAGATAGGCCCGGCCAACCACACCCACAGGTTGACTTGCAGGGTTCCGGACAGCTTCGTTCGAGGCAATGTCCAAGATTGTGTGGGTGAGGGTGGAGCTGTTCCCGAGAGTGGCAATCTTCGGAGTATCAGAACAGCCAGAACGACACATGGGGAAGAGGGTCATCGCCCTAGCCTTCGCTTCCCTAATCACACGCAGGCGAATCCTGCCCAGCTGGCAATCAGCAGGACCACCCACAGCTGCAGACTGGCTGGCAGACCTGGTGGAATTTATCCACCTGGAGAAGATCAAGTACACCATCCGAGGTTCGGAAGAAGGTTTCCTCAAAGCATGGGGGCAGTTTGTCGGGCTGTTCCAAGACCTGTTCGAGGCCAACAGCAACTAGGGAAAGAGGGAGAGACGGGTGAGAGCAGACAGAGATACACAACTCTAAGAGGTACAAAGGAAAGGAGGGAGGAAGAAAGGAGGAAACTCAGGGGAACCACAAGAAGAAGCGTGGGTGAAGGGGGGAGGGGGGTGGAGCGGGAGGGGAGGTGGCCTCGCCGCCCCTGCTTCTCCCCCCCCCCCTCCACCACACCACCCTCCAAACCATGAGGCCTGAACAGAAACCTCAAAAGGGGGGGGGGGGAGGGGAGAACAGGAGCTCGTGTAGAACACCCAGAACGAAAAAGGGGGAATGCCACGGAGGGGTCAGGGAGGTGGAGCAGGGAGAGGGGATGGAGGGGAGAGGAAACATCAAGAGCGATTATACATACACAAGAACTGCATAAACTGCAAATATGGAACGCCAAGTTTTATTATATAAAATTGAAAATGCCACTAAAACGATTTTTAAAAACCCCATGAGGTACTAGAGACGTGTTAACTGCAACAGAAAGTGAGTGAGATAAGCAAGCTGATTCACACATAGTAGCAAATGTCCCCTCCAGCATTAACATAAATCAAATAACTTCTAAGTACCAGATTTGCAATCTTTGAAGCTTATTTGTGGTGACGAGAGGATGTCTGATTTTCTTCTCAGATATGTAGGTGTGAGGAGTTTCACTCAACAGTTTCACTGGAACCAATTACAACTCATACATTCGGTACAATAACCTTTGATTCAAATGGCTGTTTTGCAGCAACAACAACTTGCATCTATTTTGCCTCTTTAATGTATTTAACGTTCTGAAGCATTTGGCAGGGGGACTATCAGACGAAACGTGACCCTGAATCACATCAAGATGGGACAGAAGGCTATAAGTGTGGTCAAAGACATTGGTTTTAAGGAGCAACTTAAAGAACGGGAGAGAAATAGAGGAGCTGAGAATTTAGGGAGGGAATTACGGAGCTTAAGGCTGGAGGCAAGATAGCCAATGCTGGATCAAAGGAATCGAGTACATACAAAACCAAAATTGAAGGAGTGCAGCGATGATTTGAACTCAAGAATCGGGAGCACAATTTCAAAATTTGTAGACAACTCCTGATTGGATGGGTATTGTTCTTACTGAGCAAGACAGCATCCAGGTAGAAGGAGGCATGAATAAACTTCTAAATTGGAATATATTTGTAAGTATGAGGTAGGAAGATTATAAGGAGCCTACATATTTCTTGGAAAATAAGATGCAAAATGGAGTAGAAAAATGATGGGTGCAATCTTCCGAAAAGAATTTCCAAGTGCTATAGCGAACGGGAATTGCTGAGAGATCCCGGCGCTTGGCCCAGCGAGGCCGCTAACACTATTCAACGTTATTTGGTCCACTTAACGATGCCTCACGGGCTTCCCGCCGAATGCCAGCTGATTTGCCGGGACTGCGCTCGACAGCCTGCCCGCTAACAATGTCGATCGGCACCGAAGCTGCACTTGCTCAGCCAACCCCAGCCAGCTCGCAACAATGGCGCCCAGGAGACCGGCCCAAGATTCGGGGTTGGTAACCTGGGGAGCCTTCAGGACGCGGTGGACACCAGGAGGGATGTCAGGTTCCCCCGAGGGTCCCGAAGGGTGAGTCACAAAGCAGCCAGTGCTGCCTGGGATGAGGTGGCAGCAGCAGGCTGCTCAGGCAGTGTGACCAGGAGGACTGGCCTCCAGTGTCGGTAGAAGATCAACGACCTACACTGGGCAGTAAGTAGACACCAACGTCCCAAACCCACCACCCTCCAAGGAAGCATTCCCCAGGTGACCCCAAACCCTCCCTCCACTCCCTCCCCCTTCAACACTCCCTCCATCCACCCCTCCAACGCTCCCTACACCCCAACCCTCTCTTCACATCCGCCCTCACAACTGTGAACCATGCGTGTGGCTAGCGATCCCCTCTCTGTGTCTTCCCAGGAAAATTCTCCCATAAACGGTGGGAGAGGGCCCAGACTGGCGGTGCAGTGCTGGACCTGAGAATCCTCACCTCCTTCGAGGAGCGGGCCCTGGAGGTGACTGCTGTGGCCGAGGACAGGGCGGTCACCCACTCGGAGGCTGGCGGACGCTGTAGAGGTGAGGAACCACCGGGTTCCACACGGTGTCAAATGTGAATAGTGATTGCCTTACTGACTGACCAATCTTTTCCACTGACCACATGTCCAATCTCCCGCAGATCCTCCAGCCGTCAGCGCCAGCCCATCCCAGGTGACCCCCTCTCTTGACTCCGAGGAGAACACCTCGGAGGAGAGCTCCGAGGCAACTATTATAGTCGCGGCACAGCTGTTATCCCCACCTTCCACCAGCGCAGATACACACACCTCGGTGGGAAATGTTAGTGGTTTAGCTCAGTGGGCTAGACAGCTGGTTTGTGATGCAGAACAAGGCCAGCAGCGTGGGTTAAAATCCCGTACCAGCTTACGCAAACAGACGCCGGAATGTGGCGACTAGGGGCTTGTCACAGTAACTTCTTACTTGTGACAATAAAAGGTTATTATTATTATTATTATCAGACTTCTGGGGCACAATCTGGTGAGCATCACACAGCTGCTGATGTACATCTGGTGGAGGCAGGAACCGCCAGGCGAGCCTGCATTTGGAGGTCTGCTGAATCCCTGGATCCAGCCTGATGCTGAGCCTTTGGAACAGAGTTACATGGGGCTGATGGAAATGGTAGGGAGCGGCCGGGACATTCAGAGGGAGTTGTCAGCATCACTCCAGAAGATCCATAGCTGATTGGAGGAGTCTCAGAGGCTACAGGCGCAGGAGGTGGTGCCGGCAATGAGTTGCACAGAGGCCAACACTGTTCAGACGGCAAGTGCAATGGAAAGCAAGGATGGGATCTTCGCCACCCTCAACGTAATTTGCAGGAGCGCAAGACTGAAGGTAAAGATTGACACTGGAGCAAAGTGTAATGTATTATCTAACTGAAGTTATGGAAACCAAACCCAGATGCAGCATTAGAGCCCATTACCCTGATGGACGTCATGACTTATGGTGGGTAGATAATCCACACCGAAGGTGTATCCACTTGCTATTCCACACAGGGTAATTTAAAGTTTCATATTGTTGACCAGAATGTAAGTCCACTATTAGTTCTTCAGGACAGCATTGCATTGGGGCTCATTCAGCTTGGCCCAGAAAAGCTTTCTCTGTGACACCAAGCCCCAGAGATGACAGCATGCAAAGACCTCTTCAATTGTGCCATTATTGGTAAGCACAGTAAGAAGTCTTACAACACCAGGTTAAAGTCTTTTCACCGGAGGAAGGAGCAGTGCTCCGAAAGCTAGTGATTCGAAACAAACCTGTTGGACTTTAACCTGGTGTTGTAAGACTTCTTACTGTGCTCACCCCAGTCCGACGCCGTCATCTCCACATCATTATTGGTAAGCTACCAGTTGTATACCACATGAGGCTAAATGATTCGGTACCACCAACAGTCTGTACTCCGAGAAGAATACCAGTGGCCATGAAGCAGAAAGTAGTTAATGGGTTGCATCGTAAGACAACACAAAGGTCAGTATTTTGCAGTACTGTCTGCCCAGGGTCCGTAAATTCCTGCACAAGGTCAACGGACCTTTTAATGGCCCGTTTAAATTGTCCATGCCATCCACAACGATTCTCGTGGCGGGCAGGATAAGAAAATTTACCCTTAGGTGTCATAACTCCTATTGACCAGGTCACAAAATGAGTGTCACCAATGGTGGCCACAGTAAAGAAAGATGGCGCTGTCAGGATAGGCATTGACACAGTGCACTTGAACAAGGTAATTCTCAGACCTCATCATCCTCCGAAGTGAGTGGAACAGCTGATAGTAGACATACCAAATGCTAAGTTGTTCAGCAACCGCAATGCAAAATGTGGGTTCTGGTAGACCGTGTTTGGTGAAGAAACCTCAAAACTAACCACATTCACATCTCTGGTAGGCAGATATTGTTTTCTTCGCCTGCCCTATAGGATCTCCATTGGCAGTGAGGCCTTCCAGTGGTGCATGGAGCAACACTTTGCATGCCAACCCTGTGAGATCATTGTTGATAACATCCTAGTTTGGGGCTGTACTATGCTTGAAAATGATGTACATCTTCATCTCACCCTTAGAGAATCAGGAGCATACAGCTGAAGCTTGACCCTGCGAAATGCAGATTCAGAGTCAACCAGCTTCCTTACATGGGTCATTTCAGCATAGCCAATGATGTAAAGCCAGATCCAGACAAGACAATCGCTATATGACAGGTGGCCATTCCTGTGGGTAAAGCACACTTTACAGCGTTTTCTTGGTATGACAAATTATCTTTCTAAGTCTATTCTGTGTTATAGTGAGGTCATCGGACCTCTTTGGCAACTTCTCTACCAGGATGTTGAATGGTGCCGGCAAGAGCACCACACAATAACTGTCAACAGACTCCAACTCACAGCCCCACTGGTGCTACAATACTTTGATGTTGGAGCACCCATGCTTATTTTAGCATGGGCTTGGCACAATCTGAATCCAGAAAGGCAGACCCATAGCCTTTGCTTCAATGGTCCTCACTGACACTGATACTCATTATGCTCAGATTGAAAGGAACTTCTTGTTTTAATCTTCACCTGTCAGAAATGTCATGACTTCATTTATGGTCAACCTGCAACTGCAGAAACAAACCATTAGCCACTCAAAACTGTCTTTAAAAAGCCTGTCCACATAGCGTCTGCACAGCTGCATGATGCTAAAGCTGTAATGTTACAAACTCAGCGTCATCTACAGATGTGGTAAGCAGCGGTACTTGGTGGCTGAAACCCTCTCCAGAGCTTTCTTACCCACAACAGACCTGGCAGATCATGAGGAAAACACAAACATCATGGCCATAGAGGTGCTGTCCTCTCGACAAATTCACAAACTCAAAGATGCCTTACAGACAGATATCAGATGGTAATCCTCAAGGGGGCTTCCTCACGAGCTCCTCACGTTCTTCGCCATCAGAGCTGAATTAACTGCACAGGGTGGAATGATACCATATTGGCAGTGATCCGTCAACCCTACTGCCCTCCAGAGGGACTACACCCAACAACTTCACCAAAGGCACCTCGAGTTGCAAGCAACCAGATATAGGGCCAAGGATTCACTGTACCGACCCTTTATGTATGCCGACATGGAGACGGAAATATCCAGATGTGCGCCATCCAAGCACTCAAGCCACACTAAGTAAAAGAACCGTGGCATTTACCTGAGGTCCCATGGTTGTTCACAGCAGCTGATATATTTGATTAGAACAATAAACAACATTCAGTCTTCATACAATTTACAGTGCAGAAGGAGGCCATTCGGCCCATCGAGTCTGCACCGGCTCTTGGAAAGAGCACCCTACCCAAGGTCCACGCTTCCACCCTATCCCCATAACCCAGTAACCCCACCCAACACTATGGGCAATTTTGGACACTAAGGGCAATTTATCATGGCCAATCCACCTAACCTGCACATCTTTGGACTATGGGAGGAAACCGGAGCACCCGGAGGAAACCCACGCACACACAGGGAGGATGTGCAGACTCCGCACAGACAGTGACCCAAGCCGGAATCGAACCTGGGACCCTGGAGCTGTGAAGCAATTGTGCTATCCACAATGCTATCGTGCTGCCCCGTTGTTTCTATTTTGAGTAGTTTGAACTCGACCGCCTGCCAAAGATGACGAGTATCACAGTCATCAACAAGTTGCAGACACTTCGACTCACACGGCATCCCGAAGAGACTCATGACAAGCAACACTTGCAAATTAATTTCCACTGAATCTCGCAGCTCTGCACACACATGGGACTTGGAGTTTATCACAAGCAGCCCCCTATATCCAGATGTTTGGAAGAACGCACAGCCAAGCATCTTCTGGAGGAATGTGCATGGGGTTGCACAGATTACTATGCTGCGCTCAGCCTGAGAAATCTACTGCGACAGAGCCTGCCCTCAAAAGCACAATGACTCTTCTCCAGGCGCACCAGGGCCATGATCCCCCTGCTAAGGCTCTACTTCATCCTAAACTTGAAACCAACGTGAAAGATTGAGAAACAAAACGCACGATGTTTAACTTGTATATTACGCAATGGTCTGCACATAGTTTCCTTTTGCGCACGCTATTACATCTCACACCACCGAGTGCTCCAACTAACCAGGAAAGATGTCGACTGAGTGGTCACTTGACAAGGTGATGCCACGGCGACAAAAGAGGTCACGTGTCAGGAGAACAGGAGTTATCCCAGGAGCATGGGCAGAGAGCATTTTAAGTGTTGAAGGAGCTGCTGAGCGAGTGAATAAACTACTCTTCGTTATAAGTCCTTGGTGTCTGGGAACCTAACACATTTGTAGTCACCATTAGGATAATGACAGGTCTTTTTCCGGCAGATGTAGAAAACATTTTTCCACTTGCAGAGGAAACCAGAACTAAGGACTATAAATATAAAATAGTCACCAATATATATATTAAGGAATTAAGCAGTAACTTTTTGTTTATTCACTCATGGGATGTGGGCTTGGATTTATTGTCCATCCCTAATTGCCCTTAATAGGATGGTGGTGAGGTGCCTTCTTGAGCTGCTGCAGCTTCTTGACACTGGTGGAAACCAAACTGGGCGTCAGTGCACAGGTTATTGCTACTTGATAGCACTGTTGATGACCGCTTCCATCACTTTACTGAAGATTGGGAGCAGACTGCTTGGGAGGAAATCGGCCGGATTTGTCCTGTTTTTTGTGTACAGGGGATATCTGTGCAATTCATCAGACCCTTTACCAAAAATTGGTTCGAATCTGGAACACAAGGAATAGTTCAGGCAAATAGCATGGATGTATTTAAGGGGAAAAGGACTATGCTCACATGGATGGGAGGAGGATCAAGTGGAGTATAAACATGGCCAAGTCTGATAGGGCTTGTTTCAAGACTGTAAACTCTATGTACTTTAATGCCGGAAAAAAAGACTCACATTTACGTAACACTTTTTTTGACCTCAGACATTCCAAAGCACTTTCCAGCTCTCAAAATACCTTTGAAGTGTAGTCACTCTTGTAACATAGGAGACCAATTGCACACAGCAAGTTTCCATAGACAGCAATGTGACAACGACTAGATAAGACCATAATACCATAAGACGTAGGAGCAGAATTAGGCCACTCGCCTCCTGCTCCGTCATTCAATCATGGCTGATATTTTCTCATCCCCATTCTCCTGCCTTCTCCCCAAAACCCGATTCCCTGTCATTGTGTAATTCAGATAATCTGTTTAAGGTGGCTGCTTTGGGAAAACAGGACATCAGGTACAAACCCCCTATCTAAATAGTGCCATGAGGTCCTTTATATCCATCTGAAAGTCAGGGCCAGACCTCACCTGTAAGATTGCAAATGAGGAGGTTAATTTTAAAATCAGAGTGTTGTTTAACCAGGAACCAGTATAGATCAGCAAGCCCCGCAGTTAAGGGTGAATGGTGTGAGTTAGGACATGTGCAGCAGAGGTTTGAATGACCTCAACTTTAAGGAGGGTAGAATGTGAGAATCTATCTGGCACTGCATTAGAAAAATCAAGACTGGAGCTAACAAAAACACGTTACATGGGTTTCAGCAACGGAGAAGCTGAGGCAGGGGCAGAGACATGGAATGTTATGGAGGTGGAAATAGGTGGTCGTAGTGATGGCATGAAATGTGGCTGAAACCTCATCTTAGGGTCAAATATGACACCGAGGTTGTAAAAAAACTGGCTCAGTCTCAGACAGTTACCAGGGATGGATTCAGTGAATAGGGAGCAGAGCTTGTGGCGGGGACTGTAGACATTTTTCCCAATATTTAATCGGAGGAAATGTCATTGTGTAATTCAGGCAAAAGTCTATCAGGGAACTAGCTCAGTAAGAGAGATACACTGTATCCATGGAATTTAGAAAAATAAGAAGTGATCTCATGAAACATATAGGGCTGGATTCTCTGCAACCGACGCCATAATCGTGGCCGGCGTCAGGGCGGATAATCCAGTTTGATGCCGTAATCGGGCCTGGCTCCGGTCCGGCGATTCTCTGGGGCACCCAAAATTGGCGTCACCGTGAAGAATGCCGCGCTGCTGGGGCCCCATTGCCAGAGGCCCACTCAGCAATCCTCCGCTCCCGACCGGCCGAGTTCCCGACAGCGTGGAACTAACCACCTATTGCCGGTCGGGATGCTTGCGTAGTGGCTACGGACTCAGTCCACGGCCGCACTGGTCGGGGCAGGCGGATCGAAGACCTGGGGGGGCCTTATCGGCAGCCGGGGATTAAATGTGTGGGGGTTGAGGCTCGGGCGGGCGGCCGATTGGGGGGTCTCTTTCTTCAGTCTGGCTCCGCGGTCCAAGTCCGCCATGGAGCATGGCGCGGCCACTGGAGGTCGCCGCCGTGCGCATGTGCGGCCTCTGACCTGGATGTGCAGGGGCCCGTATCTGCAGCAAAAGCTGCGAGATTCACTCTGGGCCCTGCAGGGCTTAGAATTCGTTTAACTTTTTTCCAGGGATTTCAGGAGTAAAACTCCACCGTTTTTACGCCGGCATGGGGGCATAGTCTCAATTTTGGAGAATCCAACCCATAGGATTTTTAAGGGGCTGACTCGGTAACTGCTGAGAGATGTCTCCCCTCATGGGAGAGTCTAGGACCAGAGCGCATCGTCTCAGAATAAAGGAGTGCCAATTTAAGACTGTACTGAGGAGGAATTTCTTCTCTCAGAAAGTTGTAACTCTTTGGAACTCGTTGCCACAGAGAGCTGAGGGGGCAGAGTCCATAAGAACATAACATAAGAACATAAGAACTAGAAGCAGGAGTAGGCCATCTGGCCCCTCGAGCCTGCTCCACCATTCAATGAGATCATGGCTGATCTTTTGTGGACTCAGCGCCACTTTCCGGCCCAAACACCATAACCCTGAATCCCTTTATTCTTCAAAAAACTATCTATCTTTATCTTAAAAACATTTAATGAAGGAGCCTCTACTGCTTCACTGGGCAAGGAATTCCATAGATTCACAACCCTTTGGGTGAAGAAGTTCCTCCTAAACTCAGTCCTAAATCTACTTCCCCTTATTTTGAGGCTATGCCCCCTAGTTCTGCTTTCACCCGCCAGTGGAAACAACCTGCCTGCATCTATCCTATCTATTCCCTTCATAATTTTATATGTTTCTATAAGATCCCCCCTCATCCTTCTAAATTTCAACGAGTACAGTCCCAGTCTACTCAACCTCTCCTTGTAATCCAACCCCTTCAGCTCTGGGATTAACCTAGTGAATCTCCTCTGCACACCCTCCAGCTCCAATACGTCCTTTCTCAGGTAATGAGACCAAAACTGAACACAATACTCCAGGTGTGGCCTCACTAACACCTTATAGAATTGCAACATAACCTCCCTAGTCTTAAATTCCATCCCTCTAGCAATGAAGGACAAAATTCCATTTGCCTTCTTAATCACCTGTTGCACCTGTAAACCAACTTTTTGCGACTCATGCACTAGTCTCTCTGCACAGCAGCATGTTTTAATATTTTATCATTTAAATAATAATCTCTTTTTCTGTTATTCCTACCAAAATGGATAAACTCACATTTTTCAACATTGTAGTCCATCTGCCAGACCTTAGCCCATTCACTTAGCCTATCCAAATCCCTCTGCAGACTTCCAGTATCCTCTGCACTTTTTGCTTTACCACTTATCTTAGTGTCATCTGCAAACCTGGACACATTGCCCTTGGTCCCCAACTCCAAATCATCTATGTAAATTGTGAACAGTTGTGGGCCCAACACTGATCTCTGAGGGACACAACTAGCTACTGATTGCCAACCAGAGAAACACCCATTAATCCCCACTCTTTGCTTTCTATTAATTAACCAATCGTCTATCCATGCTACTACTTTCCCCTTAATGCCATGCATCTTTATCTTATGCAGCAACCTTTTGTGTGGCACCTTGTCAAAGGCTTTCTGGAAATCCAGATATACATTGGCTCCCTGTTATCTACCGCACTGGTAATGTCCTCAGAAAATTCCACTAAATTAGTTCGGCACGACCTGCCCTTTATGAACCCATACTGCGTCTGCCCAATGGGACAATTTCCATCCAGATGCCTCGCTATTTCTTCCTTAATGATAGATTCCAGCATCTTCCCTACTACCGAAGTTAAGCTCACTGGCCTATAATTACCCGCTTTCTGCCTACCTCCTTTTTTAAACAGTGGTGTCACGTTTGCTAATTTGCAATCCGCCGGGACCACCCCAGAGTCTAGTGAATTTTGGTAAATTATCACTAGTGCATTTGCAATTTGCCTAGCCATCTCTTTTAGCACTCTGGGATGCATTCCATCAGGGCCAGAAGACTTGTCTACTGTTAGCCCCATTAGCTTGCCCATCACTATCACCTTGGTGATAACAATCCTCTCAAGGTCCTCACCTGTCATAGCCTCATTTCCATCAGTCACTGGCATGTTATTTGTGTATTCCACTGTGAAGGCCGACCCAAAAAACCTGTTCCTCAGCCATTTCCTCATCTCCCATTATTAAATCTCCCTTCTCATCCTCTAAAGGACCAATATTTGCCTTAGCCACTCTTTTTTGTTTTATATATTTGTAGAAACTTTTACTATCTGTTTTTATATTCTGAGCAAGTTTACTCTCATAATCTATCTTACTCTTCTTTATAGCTTTTTTAGTAGCTTTCTGTTGCCCCCTAAAGATTTCCCAGTCCTCTAGTCTCCCACTAATCTTTGCTACTTTGTATGCTTTTTCCTTCAATTTGATACTCTCCCTTATTTCCTTAGATATCCACGGTCGATTTCCCCTCTTTCTACCGTCCTTCCTTTTTGTTGGTATAAACCTTTGCTGAGCACTGTGAAAAATCACTTGGAAGGTTCTCCACCGTTCCTCAACTGTTTCACCATAAAGTCTTTGCTCCCAGTCTACCTTAGCTAGTTCTTCTCTCATCCCATTGTAATCTCCTTTGTTTAAGCACAAAACACTAGTGCTTGATTTTACCTTCTCACCCTCCATCTGTATTTTAAATTCCACAATATTGTGATCGCTCCTTCCGAGAGGATCCCTAACTATGAGATCCTGAATCAATCCTGTCTCATTACACAGGACCAGATCTAGGACCGCTTGTTCCCTCATAGGTTCCATTACATACTGTTCTAGGAAACTATCG
Source organism: Scyliorhinus torazame (assembly GCF_047496885.1). Taxonomy (NCBI): domain Eukaryota; kingdom Metazoa; phylum Chordata; class Chondrichthyes; order Carcharhiniformes; family Scyliorhinidae; genus Scyliorhinus; species Scyliorhinus torazame. The sequence continues at coordinate 295,703,258 of NC_092713.1, read as the reverse complement.
TGGATACATTCTATAAATTCCTCCTCAAGGCTGCCTTGACCGACCTGGTTAAACCAATCGACATGTAAATTAAAATCCCCCATGATAACTGCTGTACCATTTCTACATGCATCAGTTATTTCTTTGTTTATTGCCTGCCCTACCATAATGTTACTATTTGGTGGCCTATAGACTACTCCTATCAGTGACTTTTTCGCCTTACTATTCCTGATTTCCACTGTGAAAGTGTACAAACTCAGCAATAGCATGATGGGAAAAATAGCCAACTTATGTAACCACGTATAAGAAAGCTGTGTCAGCTATTGCCAAGACCAGACCCTGACAAACTAGACAAAGCTAAGAATCCACATAATCGTATCATACAAGGCCAGAAGAGGAAAAATAGTGCCTAGTAAAACCTGATAACAAAGTCACGATCTAGGAATGTCCTAATAACACAACCTCCTCATGACCTAGGTCCATCTGCGTCAAGGCATCATGAGGGCAGAGGTAAAAGCAAAATAGGACCACGTCTTAAACCTTCTAAAGACAAAATACTGCAAATAAGCCGAGTCAGGATCTTTCCATGACAACATGTTTGGTCAGAAGTTATGACTGTATTGATTCCTTACTACTGATCTCTCACTACTGATTACATTTTTGAACAAGGTCTGTTTTTGTAAAATGATACAGCTTTTGTATAAATATTGAACGTTTTCTCCATGTCTTTGCGAGCTTGAGAAGGAATGAGCAGTTTTGCTTTAACTGCTCTCTCTCTCTAACCTGTAGCCATCTGCATGCAGACTTTGGTCAATAAAGACAAAGTTATTTTTATCGAAACAGAGTTGTAAAGTTGTTTTCTTCACAGTCTCGAAGTAGGAAAGATTTTAAAGACGACACCACCCAAATGGATTCAACCTTATCCTCCATAGCACTGATGTCATCCCTTACTGTTGCCCGGATGTCATCCTTAAATAACAGAGCTACACCACCTCCCTTACCATCCACTCTGTCCTTCCGAATAGTTTGATACCCTCGGATATTTAACTCCCAGTCGTGACCATCCTTTAACCATGTTTCAGTAATGGCCATTAAATCATAGTCATTCACGATGATTTGCGCCATCAACTCATTTACCTTATTCCGAATACTACGAGCATTCAGGTAAAGTACACTTATGTTGGCTTTTTTACCTCTGTTCTGAATCTTAACACCTCGATCAGTAACCTCTCCTAAGTTATATTTCCTCTTAACCTTTCTCCTAATTTTCCAGACAGTCCAGACAGATCATTCCTTACATGAAAAAAAAATAGGACATACATAAGTACACAATGGAAATACATAGACACAGGCATCGGGTGAAGCATGCGGAGTGTAGTGCTACACAGTACAGAATATAAGTGAAGAGATCAAGTCAGTGCATAAGTGAGTCATTCTGGAGCCTGGTAACAGTGGGGAAGAAGTTGTTTTTGAACCTGTTGTATCTCCTGCCCGATGGAAGGAGTTGGAAGAGTAATAAACTGGGTGGGAGGAGACTTTGATTATGTTGTCCGCTTTCCCAAGGCGGCGGGAGGTGTAGACAGAGTCAATGGATGGGAGGCGGGTTTGCATGATGGACTGGGCTGTGTTCACGACTCTCTGTAATTTCTTACGGTTTTGGGACGAGCAGTTGCCATACCAATCTGTGATGCAGCCAGATAGGATGCTTTCTATGGTGCATCTGTAAAAATTGGTAAGAGTTTATGTGGACATGCCGAATTTCCTTAGTTTCCTGAGGAGGTATAGGCTCTGTTGTGCTTTCTTGGTCATAGCGTAGACGTGGGTGGACCAGGACAGATTGTTGGTGATGTGCACACCTAGGAATTTTAAGCTGTCAACCATCTCCACCTCAGCCCCGTTGATGCAGACATAGGTGTGTACGATACTTTGCTTCCTGGTCAATGACCAGCTCTTTAGTTTTGCTGATGTTGAGGGAGACATTGTTGTCGCTACACCACTCCACTAGGTTCTCTGTCTCTCTCCTGTACTCTGACTTGTCGTTGTTCGAGATCCGACCCATTACGGTTGTGTCATCAGCAAACTTGTAGATGGAGTTGGAGCCAAATTTTGCTACACAGTCGTGTGTGTATAGGGAGGATAGTAAGGGGCTAAGTACGCAGCCTTGCGGGGGCCCGGTATTGAGGACTATCATGGAGGAGATGTTGTTTTTTATCCTTACTGACTGTGGTCTATGGGTCAGAAAGTCAAGACTCCAGTTGCAGAGTGAGGAGACAAGGGCCTAGGTTTTGGAGCTTTGATATGAGTTTGGCTGGGATTATGGTGGTCAAGGCGGAGCTATAGTCAATGAATAGGAGTCTGATATAGAACATAGAACATGCAGTGCAGAAGGAGGCCATTCGGCTCATCGAGTCTGCACCAACCCACTTAAGCTCTCACTTCCATCCTATCCCCGTAACCCAATATCCCCTCCGAACCTTTTTGGACACTAAGGGCAATTTGGCATGGCCAATCCACCTAACCTGCATGTCTTTGGAGTGTGGGAGGAAACCAGAGCACCCGGAGGAAATCCACTCAGACACGGGGAGAACGTGCAGACTCCGAACAGACAGTGACGCAGCGGGGAATTGAACCTGGGACCCTGGCGTTGTGAAGCCACAATGCTAACCACTGTGCTACCGTGCTGCCCGGGATATAGGAGTCCTTGTTGTCGAGATGCTGCAGGGATGAATGTAGGGCCAGGGAGGTGGCGTCTGCTGTAGACCGGCTGTGACGGTATGTGAATTGCAGTGGATCAAGGCATTCTGGTGACGCGACGAGGCCGTTAAATTGCAATGCTTGCAACACCTCGTGAGATCTAACGAGATCTCGCGAGGCATTGTGATCTAGATGCCAGGTTGTCCATGCCAGAGCTCGGGCCCGGGAGTGCCCTGCCCTTAACAGATGGGGCGAGGGGGGCTCGAGGACCCCCTTAAAGGTAAGTTGGGGAGTTTGGAGGCTGCCATGGCGTGTCCGTGGGGGTGGTGTGAGGGATCAGGCGGAATTTTAAAATGGCCCCCCAATCTCTTCCTGCTGCAGGAAGTCAAGTAAGTGCGGCCTCAACGGGGCATTCCTGACCGAGGGCAGAAAAAATAACAAAGTCCCTTTTGACAGAAGGGTCCTTCTCGGCGCTGCTTTACGCGCCCAAAATGGGACTCGGCAAATCCCGCCCCTTGTGTATATTTAAGGCTGAGTTGATAGATTCTTGATCAGTAAGGGAATCAAGGGTTACGGGGAAAGGGCAGCAAATTGAACGTGAGGAATGTCGGATCAGCCATGATCCTATTGACAGGCAGAGCAGGCTCGAGGGGCCAAATGGCCCACCCTTGTTACTATTACTTATGACCGTATGGTAAATAATATGCATGCGAAATATCAATTATTTCAACAACAATAAAAACAAGATGATCTATGATGAAGATGGATGATCAAACAAAGTATTCACTTTGATGATTTATGCTCTCATATATTGACTAGCCACTGGGGTGCTCGATGTCCTGACAAACTCAGGGATGATCTTACCTAATGGTGCTCAAGCTGCCACTAGTCTGAACAATCGGAAGGCTGGTACTACATCACTATCCAACTGAACTATCAAACGAGAAACAACGACCCCCCCCCCCCCCCCCCCCCCTCCGCCCCCCCGTTCTCTGCTGGATCATTTACAGGTGCTGCTTACCTGCCGTGAACATAATATCTCAGGTATCACCAGAACTACAGTTAGCGGGCCAATTAAAGGGGGACATATAAAAATAAAGAATCACTTTGCACAGCCAGTCTTTTACAACCAGAAATCTGTGACGTGGAAGGTAAATTGCAGATCATAATAATTCACTGCATGAGAATAAAGCTAATTCCAGTCCACTCCCTTTTGGTTCATTTGGCAATCATCTTAAATTAGTGTCCTCTGGTCACTGATCTTCCTGTCAGTGAAAACAGCGATTCACAGAATCACAGAAAAATACACTGAAGGAGAGGCCCTTCAGCACATCGAGTCTGCACCGGGGCATGAAAAACATCTGACCTGCCTACCTAATTCCATTTGCCAGCACTTGACCCATAGTCTTGAATTGCCTCCCCAAGGGCTTGATATATTTTCTAAAATGCGATGCCCAGAAATGGACACAATAGCTGAATCCCAACCAGTCATTTATAAACGTGTAGGCTAACTTTCTTACTTCTTTAGTAAGGGTGCAGCTTCTGTGGCCGTAGACATGAATCCAGGATGGTGTGTTGCCTCCCTGGTCCCAGGGTCAAGGATGTCATGAAGCGGCTGCAGGACATCCTGGAGCGGGAAGGTGAAAAACCAGTTGGCGTGGTACACATAGCTACCAACAACATAGGTAAACAGAGGGGTGAGGATCTGCAAGCTGAATATAGGAACTTAGGAGATAAATTAAAATGCAAGACCTCAAATGTAGTAATCTCAGGACTACTCACAGTGCCATGTGATAGTGAGAGCAGGAATAAGAGGATAGATCAGATGAACAAGTGGCAGGAGAATTGGTGTACCAGGGAGGGATTTAGACTCTTGAAGCATTGGGACCGCTTCTGAGGAAGGTGGGACCTGTAAAAACTTTACGGGTTGCACCCGTGCAGAGCTAGGACAAATATCCTCAGATGGCTTTTGCTGCTTCCGTTGGGGAGGTTTTAAACTAGGGGAATGGCTTAGATGGGTCAGATTCAGATCAGGAAATGGGAGGTAGATCATTAGTTAGTGATGTAGTCAGCGACTCGGAAAGATAAAAAGAACAGGGGTCAAAAGTGTCTAGCGAAGGAAATTGACAGGGTTGAACTGTTTATATTTCAATGCAAGGAGTATTACAAACAAGGCAGGTGAATTAAGGGCACACATAGACACATGGCAGCAGGATGCAGTTTATAATGGAAACCTGGCTAAAGTGGGGCAAATTTGGCAGCTCAATAGCCCTGGATAATAGTCAGGTTAGAGTGGACGACTAAAAAGGAGGGGGGGGGGGGGGTAGCATTATTGGTTAAATAATGTGGTAGTCTGTGTAGAGGTTTTACGGTACCTGGTAATGCTGGAACACCAATGCTAGATATTGTATGTTTCCTATTGGTCAAGTTGTATGGTAGCTCTGCCCTGCAAGGCGGGGTATAAGAGCCCGTGCCACCCCAGCAGCCTTCATTCTGTACCTGAGCTGCTGGGGGAAACAGCTAGCTTATTAAAGCCTTCAGTTGGACTACAACCTTGCTTTAGTGGTCATTGATCATGCATCAAAGAATCAATTGCAGTTGTGAGAAGGGATGATATTCTAAACGAGTTAATAAATGAGGCTTTATGGGTTGAGTTCAGGAATAAAAAATGGGCGGACACACTACCAGGAGTATACTACATGCCCCCAAACAGTTATAGGGAGATAGAAGAACAAATATGTAGACAAATTTCTGCCCTGTGGGAATAAGAGGGCATAACAGTAGGAGACTTTAACTATTCCAGTATCAATTGGGTTTCAAACAATATAAGGGGCATTGACGCTAAGAAATTCATGTACCATGTCCAGGAATTATTTTTAAACAATACGTGAAAAGGCCAAAGAGCGGATACATAATTCTGGATTTAGTCTTGGGAAATGAAGATGGGCAAATGGAGAGGTGACCATGGGTGGCAAGTGGGCGGCCATATTGGGGGGAGTGACCACAATTCAGTTAGATTTAGTATTATTATGGAAAAGGCAGAGATAAATCAGGAGTCAACATTTTAAACTGGGGGAAGGCAAATTTCACAAAACTGAGAAGTGATTTGGCTGAGGCAGATTGGACAAGGCTTCGACAAGATAAATCAATGGGAAACCAGTGGGAAGCATTGATAAGTGAGATCCTTAGATATAAAGTAGACATATCGCCTCCAAAAATAAGAATGGTATTGCCATATCTGGATCCCCTTGGTTGTCTAGAAAAACACAGGGGAAGATTAAACAGAAAAAGAAAGAAAGCTTAAAAGAAAGTCACCAAAGCTTAACACTGCAGATAGTCTAGAGGAGTATGGAAAATACAGGATCAAATAAAAAAGGAAATCAAAGAGGGAGCATGAAAGAATATTAGCAATTAAGATTAAGGAAACCCAAAAATATTTTTCCAGTTTAGAAAGAGCAAAAGAATAGTTAAAGAAAAAGTGGGACCTATCAGAGATGAAGAAGGGAACTTGTGTGAAGATGCAGAGGATATGGGAAGAGTTTTAAACAAATTTTCTATCTCCGTATTCACAAAGGAAAGGGATGATGTGGATGTAGTAATTCAAGAGGAGCAGTGTGAAATATTATATAAATTAATCATAACGAGAGAGGAGGTGTTGGAATCCTTGAAAGTGGATAAGTTGTCAGACCTAGATAGATTATTTCCCAGGATGTTGAAGGAAGTCAGGGAGGAAATAGCAGATGCTCTGTGGATTATTTTCCAATTTTCACTAGATACAAGGGAGATCCCAAAGGACTGGAGGAATGCAAATGTGGTTCAGTTGTTTAAAAAGGGAACAAAAGAAAGGCCAAACAATTATAGTCTTACTTCGGTGGTGTGCAAATTGTTAGAATCAATCCTGAGAGATCGGATAAATTGTCCCTTAGAAAGGCATGGACTAGTCAGTGATAGTCAGCATTGATTTGTTAAAGTAAGGTCATACCTTACAAATTTGACTGAATTCTTTGAGGAAGTGACAAGGAGAATTGACGAGAGTAGTGCAATGGATGCTGTCTACATTGATTTTAGTAAAAGGCATTTGACAAGGTCCCACATGGAAGACTTGTCAAAAAAGTAAAAGCCCATGGGATACAGGATAATGTGTCAAATTGAATCTAAAGTTGGGTTAGTAACAGGAAAGAAAGGGTAATTGTCGATAGCTGCCCTTGTGAATGGAAAGTTGTTTAAAGTGGTGTTCCGCAACTGGTGTTGGGACCCTTGCTGTTTCTTTTATATATTAACGATTTGGACTTGAATGTGGAGGCACAATTAGCAGAAGTATATTAGAATACAAAAGTAGGGATATAAAGCTGAAAATGTATAAGACACTTGTGAGGCCACAACTGGAATATTGTGTGCAATTCTAGTCACCACAATACAGGAAGGACGTAATTGTTCTAGAGAGAGTGCAGAGATTTACCAGAATGTTGCCAGGGCTGGAGAATTGTAGCTGCGAGGAGAGATTGGGGTTGTTTTCCTTGGAACAGAAAAGGCCGAGGGATGACATGATCGGGGTATACAAAGTTGTGAGGGGTAAAGAAAGAGTAAACAGGAGGAACCTGTTTCTCTTTGCAGAGAGTTCAAAAACCAGTGTCATAGATTCAAGCTATGTGGCAGAAGGGTTAGAGGGGATTTGAGGGGAAACATTTATATGCCGCCTACTGGGCGGAGCCAGCAGGCAGGGATTTACCCACGTACCTCTAGTATATGTGTCTTACCGTAATACATATAATACTGCTTATGGTGACTACCACATTCACCCCCTGTTAAAAAAAAGAGTCCGGCGGGGGTGGTGGAAAAAAATTACAATGTTAGTCTGTCGGAGGCCTTGACCTTCCTCTGCGATCACCTCAGTCCTGGTGAAGTGGGTGCCGACTTGGTCACCTGTGACTCCGGGAGCGGGTTGTCCTCGTCTTCGTCACCCCTGAGTGGAACCAGTGGGACGACGGATCATTCTGGGGCGAGGGCTGCGGTGAGGTTCACTGGGGGGAGGGGGAGTGGCGCAGGGGTGAATGAGGCAACCGGGATGGGGGTTGTCGGGTTGGGGGCCATGGGTGGGGATCCAGTGGGTGCCAGATCCTGGAGGGAGACTGTGTCCTGGCGCCCATCGGGGTGCGCCACGTAGGCGTACTGCGGGTTCGAGTGTAGGAGGTGGGCCCTTTCGACCAAAGGGTCCGACTTATGGGTCCGCACATGCTTGTGAAGGTGGACGGTCCAGGAACTGTCAGCCATGTGGGGAGCGAGACCCCGGAGATGGAATTCCTGGGGAAGGCAAAGAGACGTTCATTGGGGGTTTCGTTAGTCGCGGTGCACAGGAGCGATCGGATGGAGTGGAGCGTGTCGGGGAGGACCTCCTGCCAGCAGGAGACCGGGAGATTTTTAGACGGCTGGGCCAGCAGGACGGTCTTCCAGACTGTCTTGTGCTCCCTCTCCACCTGCCCGTTTGCCCGGGGTTTGTAGCTGGTCATCCTGCTCGAGGCGATGCCCTTGCTGAGCAGGAACTGATGCAGCTCATCACTCATAAAGGAAGATCCCCAATCGCTGTGGACGTAGGTGGGGAAACGAACAGTGTGAAGATGCTGTGGAGGGCTTTAATGACCGTGGCAGAAGTCATATCGGGGCAAGGGATGGCGAAAGGGAACGTTCAGAAAGTACGCGTTGCGGTACGTGGATGGGAGGGTCCCTTTGAAGTCCATGCTGAGGCGTTCAAAGGGGCGGGAGGCCTTCACCAGGTGCGCTCGATCTGGCCGGTAGAAGTGCGGCTTGCACTCCGCGCAGACTTGGCAGTCTCTGGTGACAGTCCTGACCTCCTCAATGGAGTAGGGCAGGTCGCGGGACTTGATGAAATGGAAGAACCGGGTGACCCCCGGGTGGCAGAGGTCATAGTGGAGAGCCCGGAGCCGGTCCACTTGTGCGCTGGCACGTGTACCGCGGGATAGGGCATCAGGGGGCTCGTTGAGCTTCTCGGGGAGATACAAAATCTCGTAATTATAGGTGGAGAGCTCAAGATCTTATCGTTTTTGATATTGCCCCGCTATGTATTATTGAACATGAAGGCAACCAACCGTTGGTCAGTGAGGAGAGTGAATCTCCTGCCGGCCAGGTAAGGCCTCCAATGCAGCACAGCTTCCACAATGGCTTGGGCCTCCTTTTCAACAGAGGAGTGCCGAATTTCAGAGGCATGGAGAGTGTGGGAAAAGAAGGCCACGGGCCTGCCCGCCTGGTTGAGGGTGGCGGCCAGTGCTACGTCCGATGCATCGCTCTCGACCTGGAAGGGGAGGGACTCGTCGACCGCGTGCATCGTGGCCTTGGAGATGTCTGCTTTGATGCGGTTGAAGGCCTGGCGGGCCTCAGCCATCAGGGGAAAAACTGTGGACTGAATGAGTGGGCGGGCCTTTTCCACATAGTTAGGGACCCACTGGGCATAGTAGGAGAAAAACCCCAGGCATCGTTTCAGGGCCTTGGGGCAGTGGGGGAGGGGGAGTTCCATGCGGGGGCGCATACGGTCGGGGTCGGGCCCCAGAACTCCATTTTCCACGACATAGCCAAGGATGGCTAAGCGGTTGGTGCGGAACATGCATTTCTCCTTATTGTACGTGAGGTTAAGGAGTTTGGCGGTCTGGAGGAATTTTAGGAGGTTAGCGTCGTGGTCCTGCTGATTGTGGCCGCAGATGGTGACGTTGTCTAGGTACGGGAAGGTGGCCCGCAGTCCATACCAGTCAACCATTCGGTCCATCTCACGTTGGAAGACCGAGACCTCATTCGTGACGCTGAAAGGAACCCTAAGGAAGTGATACAGGCGGCCATCTGCTTCGAACGCAGTGTATTGGCAGTCCTCCGGGTGGATGGGGAGCTGGTGGTCGGCGGACTTCAGGTCCATTGTGGAAAAGACCCGATATTGCGCAATCTGATTGACCATGTCAGATATGCATGGGAGGGGGTACGTGTCGGGCTGCGTGTACCAATTGATGGTCTGACTGTTGTCAATGACCATCCTGTGCTTCTCCCCAGTCTTTACTACTACCACTTGGGCTCTCCAGGGGCTGTTGCTGGCCTCAATGACCCCTTCACGCAGAAGCCGTTGGACGTCCGACCTGATGAAGGTCCTGTCCTGGGCACTGTACCATCTGGTCCTGGTGGCGACGGGTTTGCAATCCGGGGAGAGGTTCGCAAACAAGGACAGTGGATCGACCTTAAGGGTCGTGAGGCCGCATACGGTGAGGGAGGGTAGGGGTCCACCAAATTTTAAGGTTCAGCTTTGGAGGTGGCACTGGAAGTCCAGGCCGAGTAACAGTGCAGCGCAGAGGTAGGGGAGGACGTAGAGCCGGAAGTTGTTAAACTCTACGTCTTGGACGGTGAGGGTCGCGATGCAGTACCCCCAGATTTCCACAGAATGGGATTCGGAGGCCAGGGAGATTCTCTGGGTAACGGGGTGCACCGCGACGGAGCAGCGCCTTACCATCGTGGGGTGGATGAAGCTCTCTGTGCTCCCAGAGTCAAAAAGGCAGGACGTCTCGTGCCCATCGATTTTCACCGTTGTCGTTGCGGTCGCGAGGTTGCGGGGCTGAGACTGGTCCAGGGTGATCGAGGCAAGCTGCGGCAGATGCTGGGAGGCCCCAGGCTGGTCAGCGGTGGTGGAGGTAGCGGCAGACGATGAACTGCGAGACGAGCTTCCAGGCGAGCAGAGGTCCTGAGGCTCCATCCAAAATGGCGCCGAAGATGGCGGCACCCAAGGGGCGCACATGGCTTGCAGCATCAAAGATGGCGGCACCCACGGGCCGCACGTGACTTGCGAGCAGGAAAATGGCAGCACCCCTGGGTCGCACGTAGGAGGTGCAGGGTCGCTGGGCCTTGAAACAGAGGTGACTGACTGGGCCTGGCAAACAGAAACAAAGTGTCCCTTCTTTCCACATCCGTTGCAGGTCACGCTCCGCGCCGGGCAGCGCTGCCGGGGGTGTTTGTTCTGCCCGCACAAATAGCATTTGGGCCCCCCAGGGTTGGCTGGCTGCCGCGCGGCGCATGCTTGCAGTCAGCTGGAGTCGGCATCTGGGAGGGCCCATGATGCCCATAAGGGTGCCACGCGGTCGGGGGCGTACAACTGGAAGTTACGGGAGGCCACTGTTAATGATTTCGCGAGCTGCCTAGTTCCCGCAAGATCAAGCGTACCCCCTTCCAATAGGCACTGGCGGACGTACGCAGACCTCATGCCAGTAATGAAGGCGTCTCGGATTAAAAGTTCTGTGTGCTGGACTGCCGAAACTGCCTGGCAGTCACAGTTCCTCCCCAGGATGTGCAGGGCATGCCAGAAATCGTCCAGGGACTCACCGTGGAGTTGCGGTCTCGTGGACAGGAGGTGCCTGGCGTATAGTTGATTGACTGCCCGCACGTAATGTCCCTTCAGGAGCTCCATTGCTTCGGAGTAAGTGGGCGCATCCCGGATGAGAGTAAAATGTCAGGGCTCACCCGTGAATAAAGGACTTGGAGCTTCTGCGAGTCCGAGTGTTCCTCGGCGGATGTTCGGAGGTAGCTTTCAAAGCAGGCTAGCCAGTGGTCAAAAGCGGACGTAGCGTTGGCTGCTTGAGGGCTCAGCTGCAGGTGATCAGGCTTGATGCGAAGATCCATCGTTTTAAAAATCTTTGCTCAATAAATTGATGCACTATCAATTACCACAAAGGCGAGAGTAGTGGAATAATCGAGGCTTTATTGAGCAAAGATGTTGTGCCTCCTGTAGCTGGAACCAGAATGGCTGCAGCACCGGCGAGCACACACTCTTATACACCGCCTACTGGGCGGAGCTAGCAGGCAGGGATTTACCCATGTACCTCTAGTATATGTGTCTTACCATAATACATATAATACTGCTGGTGGTGACTACCACAGTGGCGTAATGGCATTGCGCGCCGCGTGCCGTTGTAACGGCGTTGGCGGGTTATCGGCAGTCCCTCCCGCAATGCTCCTCCCCGATGGGCCGAGCTCCCGATGACGCGGGGCACATGTGATCTCAGCGGTCGGGAACCCAGCGTGGTAGCTGCGGGCTGTGTCCAGTAGCACCACACTCGGCCGGGATCTGTGCCGCTGACCGGGGCAGGGCTTCCGCGAGGGCTGGGGGGACTGGTGAGGGGTGGGCTGTGGGGTCGCGGATGGCGGGTTGGGTCTGCACATAGCCGGCGCCATGTTGTATGGTGCGACCGCTGCAGGTCATCAGCAGGACCCAGCCAGTTTTGGCGCGGGAGCCGGGAGCTGCATCCGGCCCTGCTGCTAGCCCCTCACCAGTGCCGGAATCGGTGAGGCTTTCACGCAGAATGTTTGGTCAGCCAACTGGCCTTTTCTGCCTGTCATTTTCGTATAATGAATCAACAGAAGATTGTGAATCTCAGAGAGAGTTAATAATCCAGTGCAGTCATTACGACTGGAGTGTAGGAAACCAGTTAGTGGACAGAATCTGTGGTCTCATCCTTCTCTCAGATGAATGTCATTGATTATTAATTCGTTAAAGGATAGTTGAGATTGACTTTGTAATGATATTTGATCAAGTTCTAGTTTTTAAAATATAACAATTTTAACTTACTACCTTGTTGCTGAAAGTGTCCAGCACCATCAAAGGTATCCTTCAAAGAAAAGAAATGAGCTGTTAGAACTTCGAAACAAAGTAACACATCGCTGAAATACTTCAGCACAATGCATTTATTAATATGTATCTGAAATATTGCTATGTCCTGAACTGACTAGAACAGATTTATGGGCAGCTAAACATGATTAGTATTAGCCTATTTGTCCCAAATCTTAGTTTCAACTAAAAACCCAGAATAAACAGTTATCATTAGAAATAGCATAATTAATATTTTACAACCTTGTATGCTACACGACTACAGAATATTAAATCAGTCTACGTATCTCTGCTGTTCTTTTGCATACAATGTTCATGAACAAAAATATTACTCCTCTCCATTTATTTTTAAGGAAGGCATTTAGCCTTCAATGTAGAACACGCGCAGTTGCACGTTTCCTCATTTGACCTTTTTCTAGATCTTACTGGATACCTGACATATAATCATCCAGATTTCATTATCTGTATCCAATTTTCATAGAATTGTAGAATCATAGAATCCCTACAGAATAGAAGGAGGCCATCTGGCCCATTGAGTCTGCACCGATCCACTTCCTGCCCTATCTCTGCAACCCCATAATCTAACCTTCACTCTGGACACTAAGGGGCAATTTAGCATGGCCAATCCACCTAACCTGCACGTCTTTGGACTGTGGGAGGAAACCGGAGCACCCGGAGGAAACCCACGCAGACACGGGGAGAATGTACAAACTCCGCACAGACAGTGACCTAAGGCCATAATTGAACCCAGGTCCCCAATGCTGTGAGGCAGCAATGCTACTGTGCCGCCCCAAATGAACACGCATTTTCGATGTTATAATATGTTTTACGATATAATTAGAACCACAATGTAGCATTGTAATATTCAGTAATAACCGTAATTAAATAAAAAATCCTTACTTTAATTATCTGTCCTTTTGTTAAGTGTATCAGAATGAGGATCTCTTTAAGAGTCTGGTACTTAAACTTTATTGTTCCGACGACTCCATACTCGGTGCTCACAACAATGGAGGAAAGCAAAATCACAGCTTTCAACATCTTGGTCCCGATAACTTGTAATCCTCTGATTACTTGGTAATTGATTAATATATCACCAGCAACTTGTGAAAATCTGAAGAGTGAATTCATCCTGCTATATAGGTGGGTTAGTTTAGTTGTGCGCAATATCTCTTTAAGAACCAAGTCGCATGACATACGTGGCATCATCGGCTACTTTGCGGGCTTTTGGAGAGTTTAGTGCCAAACCTTGTGCAGTGAAGACCAAATCAATAAACCTTTGTCAATCTTGCAACAAACCAACATGCTTCTGCAATCCTATTTCTTTTGTCCAGTTAGTCTAAAGATACAACAGTTTACCAAAAAGAAACTGGCAACGAGGGTGGGATCAGAAGAAAGAAAAACATTTTTTTTAAAACATTGGTGGAGTGGAGCAGCTTCTACAGATCAATCAATCAACAGATTAACAGAAGGTCAGAAATCGCTGGCATCGGAACTGGTAAGGTTTTAGGACAAAATTAAAAATTTGGACCCATGCATTAAGCTGAATTAAAAGCGTACATTTCCAGGGGACTCAAATTAACAGCACACGATGCATGTCGCTGAGGAGGATGACAGTAATTATTCCACCAAATTTACAACAAAAGGTTTCGAAGCAGTTACACAAAAAAAACCCAGGCATAGTTCGAATGAAGGAACTAGCACAAAGTTACTTTTGGTGGACTTCCGGTGGTGACTATGAGGGAGTAGGTCGCACATTTGGTGGCTCCCGCTCTGGCTAGACATTCGGACCTTTCCCCCCCGACTTTCTTTGCGTTTTTTTGCACTGGACTTGAAGAAACAGTGAATAAGTGTCTGGTGTATATATTGGTTTATGGGACAGAGAGCCCGAAGGGATCGAAAGGGAAGAAACAAAAAGACAGGCTCGAGCTGGGTGTTGTCTGCAGCAGCGGACAAGATGGCCGGTGTCCAGACCCCTGGGGCTTCGGCCCAACCATCAATGGAGGAGCTGATGCAGGTCATCCGGGAAGGCTTCGCCAGACAGAAACGGGAATGTCTGGAACCGATTAAGGAAATGGTGGAGAGGATGGAGCGGAGGCTAGATGCCCAGGACCGGCCGATCCAGAAACTGGAGAAGGTGCTAGCTGAACAGGAGGAATACCAGACGGCGGTGGAGATGGAGGTGGGGATGCTGGGGGACCGGCAAAAAAGGCTGCTGGAACAGGTAGAGGATTTGGAGAACAGGTCCCGTAGGCAGAACCTAAGGATTGTTGGCCTCCCGGAGGGGGCGGAGGGGGCTGATTCCGGGGAGTTTATGGCGAACATGTTCCAGAAGCTGCTGGGAGATGGGGCTTTCCCCCGACCGTTGGAGGTGGATCGGACGTACAGAGCGCTGGCGAGGAAGCCGTGGAAGGGAGACCCCCCCTCGGACGATGGTGGTCAGGTTCTACAGGTACCTGGATAAAGAGCGCATTCTCCAGTAGGCCAAGCGCACCTGGAGCTGTAAGTGGGACAACAGCATTTTGCGGATGTACCAAGATCTAAGCGTGGAGGTGGCCAAGAGGAGGGCAGGCTTTAATCAAGTCAAGTCGATCCTGTTCAAGAAGCAGGTTAAGTTCGGACTGTTGTATCCGGCGCGACTTTGGGTTACGCATGAGGACCAACATCATTACTTTGAGTCGCCCGAGGACGCTATGGAGTTCGCCAGGAGGAAAGGACTGGTGCCAACTTGAGAACATTCGGCTCTAAGTTTGAAAAACTGTTTTTTCTGTTCGTTTTAAATGCTGTTTGTCGTGATTTATTCTATGTTCGTTTTCGTTCTTGGCTTTTCACTTTGATAATTGTGTTTTGTTTAAGAAGGGGAAAGTAGTTAAAGAATTATTCGATTTCGGCGGGTTGTGAGGGGGATGGTGGTGGGGATCTTTGACTTTGTATTATTTTGAGTAGTATTACATGATCTGTATTATGGCGAGAGTTTGGCTTTGTTTTTCTTTATACTGACTTTGGTTGGCGTCTATTTCTTAAAGTGGGCGGTTGTCGGGGCTGGGTTGATGAGGGCGATGGTTTCGATGGGCAGGGGAGGGCAGGTAGGCAACAATAGGTGGGAGACATACTGACACCGGAGCCGTGGGCCACCAGGCTAGCTGGGTGAGCTGGTCTGCGGGAACACAGTGAGGGGGGAATACAAACAGATTAGGGACGGGATTAGGTTACAGAGTGTTGTTGCTAGGGGGGGGAGGGCGGGGGTTGTTCGGCTGACGAGGGAGGGATTTGATTTTAGAAGCGGACAAGAGGTCGGGGATGGGCGCTGCAAGGTGGCGGGGCTACAGAGGTGCGGGGCAGGGGCTGGGGGCAGGCCCAGGAAAGGGAATGGCTGACCAGCAAAGGGGGGGGGGGGGCGAGCGGTGCCCCCCAACTAGGCTGGTCACGTGGAACGTTGGAGGGCTAAATGAGCCGGTGAAGAAGGCAAAAGTGTTCGCGCATCTTAGGGCTTTAAAGGCATAAGGTTTCATTGTATGCTTTTGTACGTTTCGGACCCAATTTCGGGGATGGACGGAATCACGGCAACCCTGGGGGAATTCGGCCGGTTTTCGGGGTACAAATTGAATATGACTAAAAGTCAAGTGTTGGTAGTTCAGGAGAGGGGCCAAGGGGACCGGCTGAGGGAGATGCCATTCCGGTTAGTTGGGGACAGTTTCATGTACCTGGGAATACAATTGGCACAGGATTGGGGTCGACTGCACAAGCTGAGCCTGTCCCGGCTGGCAGATCAAATGCGAGGGGAGTTTCGGAGGTGGGATGCACTCCCGCTGTCATTAGCTGGGAGAGTACAGACAGTTAAAATGACGGTCCTCCCGAGGTTTTTATTCGTGTTCCAGTGTCTCCCCATTTTCATTCCACGTTCCTTTTTTAAGAGGGTAAGCAAGATCATTTTGGGTTTTGTATGGGCGGGCAAGTCCCCGCGAGTGAAGAGGGTGATACGGAACCGGGGGGAAGGGGGGCTTGCACTGCCGAATTTCCGGCTAACATAGCCATGATAAGGAGGTGGGTGGTGGTGGGGCGGGGCCGACTTGGGAGCGGGTGGAGACAGCCTCATGTAGAGGTACCAGTCTGGGGGCGTTGGTGACGGCGCCTCTACCGTTCCCGCCGGCGTGATTCTCCACCAGTCCTGTAGTGGTGGCGGCCCTTCGGATATGGGGACAGTGGAGGAGGCACGTGGGAGCAACGGGAGCATCGGTCTGGTCCCCGATATGTGCCAACCATTGGTTTGCCCCAGGGAGGTTGGACGGGGGGGGGGGATTTCGGGTATGGCGGAGGGTGGGTATTGAGCGGATGGGAGATTTGTTCTTGGAAGGGAGCTTCCCTAGCTTGAAGGCGCTGGAGGCCAAGTTTGGGTTGAGGAGGGAGAATGAATTCTGGTATATTCAGGTGTGGGACTTTTTGCGCAGGCAGGTGCCATCTTTTCCACTCTTGCCACTAAGGGGGAATCCAAGATAGGATAGTGTCTAGAGGATGGGTGGGGGAGGGAAGTGTCTTGGATATTTACAAGGAGCTCATGGGGGCGGAGGAGACGCAGACCGAGGAGCTGAGGCATAAATGGGAGGAGGAGTTGGGAGGGGAGATTGGGGAAGACCTGTGGGCGGACGCGCTGATCAGGGTTAATGGGACTGCAACATGTGCCAGGCTTGGCCTGATTCAATTTAAGATTGTCCACCGGGCCCACATGACTGTGTCCTGGCTGAGCAGATTCTTCGGCCTGGAGGACAGGTGTGTAAAGTGTCTGAGTGGACCGGCAGACCATGTCCACATGTTTTGGGCGTGTCCAAAACTTAGGAGATACTGGCAGGGGTTTGGGAACGTCATGTTTAGAGTATTGAACATAAGGGTGGTAATGGGCCCAGAGGTGGCGATTTTGGGGGTTTCAGAGGCCCTGGAAGTCCAGCGGGAGAAAGAGGCCGACGTTTTTGCCTTTGCTTCCCTGGTAGCCTGGAGACGGATACTTCTAGCTTGGAGAGACTCAAAGCCCCTGAAGTCGGAAGCCTGGCTGTCAGACATGGCGAGTTTCCTGGGCTTGGAGAAAATCAAGTTCGCCTTGAGAGGGTCATTGTTAGGGTTCGCCCGGAGGTGGCAACCATTGATTGACTTCTTTGTGGAGAATTAATCGTCAGCAGGGGGCGGGGGCGAGGGAGGGTTAGGGGAATGTAGTATAGGGGATCAATTAGGCAGATTTGGGTGGGACGGGTTACGGCAATTGCACTGTGTACTTTGTTTATTGTACAGTCCTTTTGTTTTCTCGTTCTGTAATTCTACTGTTTACAATGCCAAAACATACCTCATTAAAATTGTTTAGCAAAAAAAAAGTTACTTTTGGTAGCCAGGAATAGATGCCCAAATAGAAGAAAAAGCACACTGTGCCAGTCATATGTGTCGGGAAGGAACACACTGCCATTGTCCCCATTGTATCCATGGGAGTGACCTAAAATGCCCCGGCAACGGCTTCATGCTAGCTTTGCTGGGCCAGTTGAGAGGCATATGTTCATGGGCATTGTAGATGCATGCTAAACGAGGCCTGAGATGATCATAATGAAGTCAACTACTGCAGAATAAATCATTGAGAAACTCAACTAGATCGTTGCGAGATTCAGAAAACCAGAGTAGATTGTGAGTGACAATGAGCCACAGTTTACAGCTCAAGAGTTTGAAGACTACATAAAGATGTGCGCAGTTCAACATGTTAAGTCAATACCTTTCCACACATCCACAAATGGTTTAGCCGAAAGGTTTGTCCAGACCTTGAATCATACACTGAAGGCTTCAAAAGACCCAGATTCACTTCAGCTCCATCTGAACATGCTTCTAGCAACCTAACAAAATACAACACATACAACTACACAAAGTTGCTATTGATGAAAAGAAAGTTGAAGACTACCTTCGATTTACTCTTGCCAGAGGAGACATCTGACAGTGTAGAGTGAAACTAACAGTCACAGATCTTGAGACGAGAAAGCAACTGAAGCATTCATTTCAACAAGGAGAGTTAGCACATAGCTACACCACTGGTGAGAAGTGGGTCCCTGCGGCGGTATTGGCTCAGACTGGTGCATTCTCCTACACAGTCCAAACGACTGATGAAACCATGTGGAGACGCCATGCGGATTAATTATTGTCAACACACATTTGTGTGCCAGTGCCAGAACTACCTCAAGAGGTAATGGTGTCCTTATATCTGACTGTGTAACTTCTCATTCATCTACAGAAGAAGAGATTACAGCAAGTACCTGCTATTGCTAGTCATTTCCCAGAAATCAAAACTGTAACACCTTCCAGGGTGGAGACAGCTATTCGAGAACTAGAAAATACATCTAAGGTTGAGAATGATATAGTCTCAGAAGCGCACAGGTAACCAGCCAGAAATAGACACCCACCTGATTGTCTATCTTATTGACTTAGTATAATGCCTGCACTTGTGTGTAGATGTAAATGACTTTGTTAATATAATAGTTATTAGTTGTGTTGGACCTTAGAAGTAAAGGAGAAGGGATATTATATATGTGGGTTATTGTAGTTGTGTGTAATGTCCTACTGAGAACCGAGTCACATGACATGCGTGATACTTCGGACTACTTTGTGGGCTTTTGGGGAGTCTCGTGCCAAAGGATGTTACAAGTTACAGAGGGACAGAGATAAGCTGAAGCGCTGGGCTCGGAGGTGGCAAATGGAGTTTAATGCAGAAAAGTGTGAGGTGATTCATTTTGGAAGGAATAACAGGAAGACTGAGTACTGGGCTAATGGTAAGATTCTTGGCAGTGTGGATGGGCAGAGAGATCTCGGTGTCCATGTACATAGATCCCTGAAAGTTGAGAGGGTTGTTAAGAAGGCATACGGTGTGTTAGCTTTTATTGGTAGAGGGATTGAGTTTAGGAGCCATGAGGTCATGTTGCAGCTATACAACACTCTGTTGCAGCCGCATTTGGAGTATTGCGTGCAATTCTGGTCTTCGCATTATAGGAAGGATGTGGAAGCATTGGAAAGGGTGCAGAGGAGATTTACCAGAATGTTGCCTGGTATGGAGGGAAGATCTTATGAGGAAAGGCTGAGGGACTTGAGGCTGTTTTCGTTAGAGAGAAGAAGGTTAAGAGGTGACTTAATTGAGGCATACAAGATGATCAGAGGATTGGATAGGGTGGACAGTGAGAGCCTTTTTCCTCGGATGGTGATGTCTAGCATGAGGGGACATTGCTTTAAATTGAGGGGAGATAGATATAAGACAGATGTCAGAGGTAGGTTCTTTACTTAGAGAGTAGTAAGGGCGTGGAATGCCCTGCCTGCAACAGTAGTGGACTCGCCAACACTAAGGACATTCAAATGGTCATTGGATAGACATATGGACAATAAGGGAATAGTGTAGGTGGGCTTTAGAGTGGTTTCACAGGTCGGCGCAACATCGAGGGCCGAAGGGCCTGTACTGCGCTGTAATGTTCTATGTTCTATGTTCTAAACCTTGTACAATAAACCCATTTCAATCTTACATTAAACCCACGTGCTTCTGCAATCCTGTTTCTTTTGTACTGTTCGTCTAAAGATACAACACATCCTTTTATATCCCTTCCTCTGTTATCTTGGCAAGAAACCAGGATGTCGCTGAAGTGTCAAGAAATTACCTTATCATGTATGAGATTTGCCAGAAATAATGATTTTGCGCATTTAATTGCATAATCTAAGGTCTTCCCCCATGCATTGAAGCTGGCAGGAAGGAAATCCTTATCAACAATTGTTGTAGTTGGCATTGATGATTTATTCTGATGTACATTTTAGATCAGATAACATCTATGAAGTTTTGAATTTTCATTCTGCAAGATGGGCATTTTAAACAATATTTTGAGGACGTCGCATGTGGAATCCTATGACTTTCCTGCATGAAATTGCTGAAAAACAATGGGTATTAAAAATAGAAATTCCCCACCATATAAACATTACATGGAAACTCAATTATCTACATTTGCATTATCTGTATCCAATTTGCTGCGAAGAGGGTCACAGCAGCCAGGGCTACATGAGATCAGAGCCATAGTGTAAGATCATTGGGAGTGTGAGAAGGGTGGGAGATTAGTGAAAGTCAGAGCAGGACTGGGCAGTCATTGGGATTGAACATCTATAATACTCCTCCGTTGCTTTACCAGCCGTGGAGTCTGGCTTTCTCATGCCCTGGCTAGTTAATACACAAAGAATACCATCATGTTCAGTGCACAGCTACAGGACTCAACTAATAAATTGTGTAAGCATGAAGATGGAGAGCAAGCAACACAGTGGAGAGATGCGGCTGGTGAACTTAGCAACGTATCATGCTGTGGAGGTATTGCTTAAAGACAATAAAAGTAATAATTTGTCTTTGTATGACGTTTTAAATGTGAAAAAATGTCCAAAGGTACTTCACATGTGTGTTGCATGTGTTTTGGGGAGGCAGTGGCAGAGTGGTATTGTCACTGGACTAGTAATCCAGAGACCCAGGTAATCTGCTGGGGTCTTGGGTTTGAATTCCACCAGTGCAGATGGTAAAATTTGAATTCAATAAAGTCTGAAATTAAAAATCGAATGATGACCATGAAGCCATTGCCGATTGTCGTAAAAACCTGGTTCACTAATGTCCTTTAGAGAAGGAAATCTGCCATCTTTCCCTGGTCTGGCCTACATGTGACTCCAGACCCACACAGCCATGCGGTTGACTGCTAACTGCCACCCCTCCCTCCCTGCACCACTGAAATGGCCTAGCAAGCCTCTCAGTTCAAGAGCAGTTACGGATGGGCAACAAATGCTTTCCAGCCAGCGACGGCCACATCCCAAGAATGATTAAAAACAAAATTTAACAAAACTTGCAAGGTGAGCGTTGGCAGGAATAAATGAATTGAGTCTTTTGAGACCGTATCGAACTTCAACAGAAACGGCTTTTATTCAACATGCATGAGGAAGAGCAGAACACAGAGCTGTAATTCCAGCTCGCTTCTGAGCTACTCTGCTCCTCAAAGGTTCTTATACATTCTTATTCTCGTTTCTATGTCACAAAGCATTACATTTACATTAGGTCATCATATTGTTACTTTGAATTTGTTACAGTTCAGTTTTGATCACATTATGTGATCCATTGTGCTGTGTGCTTTAACTTTAATCATTTCCTTAATCCACTCTCCTGTCCCTCCTGCAGGGAGCTGGATGTATTGTCTCGAGCGCAGGCAAGTATCCCCCTCCATGTATACAGTCGCCGCCTCCCATGTCTTTGTAAGGGTCACCAAAGGGAGTTAGAACCTAGGAAAAAGGTAACATTAGCCCCACCAACCAGGGGGAAAGTTAGGTCTCTTTAGAATCCTTAGACAACTTTTACTATGCATATAGCTTCCATCTGAGCGAGCCTTTCATATCTACCAAGGTACAGGAATCTCCTGCGACAATCACCTCATAGGATCCTACCTATTGGGGCTGCAAACCTGCTCTTTTGGGAAGTACCTTGACCATTACCTTATGCCCCACCTTGGAGTTTTGGGTTTGGATGCTTTCTTCTCTCTTTCCCAGTCTTTAATTCTCTGCAGATCTTCCACCTCCACTTTTAGGCTATGCAACTGCTCAGTTACGTGTCGGATAAAATTGAACCAGCCTTTCCCTTGAAATGCAAACCTCTGCGCCCCCTGTCACTATATCCACAGCAAGCTCCAGGGCTCTCCCTGTCATTAACTCAAAGGGCATCAGTCCCCGTCCCTCTAGCCGGGATGGCTCGCATGTGACCATCAACAGGGCGGCACGGTAGCCCAGTGGTTAGCACTGTTGCTTCACAGCTCCAGGGTCCCAGGTTCTATTCCCGGTTTGGGTCACTGTCTGTACGGAATCTGCACGTTCTCCCCGTGAATGAATGGGTTTCTTCCCGATATTCCGGTTTCCTCCCACAGTCCAAAGGTTAGGTGGATTGGCCATGCTAAATTGTCTTTAGCGTCCAAAAAGGTTAGGTGGGGTTACTGGGTTATGGGGATAGGGTGGAGGTGTGGACTTAGATAGGATGCTCTATCCAAGGGCCGGTGCAGACTCGATGGGCCGGATGGTCTCCTTCTGCACTGCATATTCTATAATTTTATGATTCTATGAACAGCACTTCCTTACAGGTTCTGATGAAACATCATCCACCTGAAATGTTAACCCTGCCTTCCTTTCTCAACAGCCTGACCACCTGAGTATTTCCACCATCTTTGTTTTGACTTGGCACAATGGACCAAATGACCTCGTTCTGCGCCATAACAATTCTGTGATTTCAGATTTCCAGCACCAGCAATACTTAGCTCATTTTTTCATTCTATAGACTTGACCTTTCTTATTTCACTTATCTAATTCATCTTCTTTCAGGACAACCTTTCTCAGATATATTCTGACCAGATTGTCAGATTTTTCCTTTAGCTATTGATGGACCTAGAAGCCAATCTGATGAAGCGACAGTGAAAATGTACTGCTTCAACTAGTTTCAAGTATAGGGCAAGTCCACAAATTCTTTCACAGTGGAGAAGTACAAAAATGAATGATTTTATCATTTCAATCAGATAATGATGCTTTGCTAGAGGCCGTCTGCTCTGTTTGAAGGATTTACAGGGAGGAAATCTGAACCTCTATCAGAGCTAAAACCATAACCACTACCAGTGTCATTTCATGTACATTTTTCAAACCGAAACAATTTATCAGATTCCCCAATATCCGCTGTAAGCAAGCACTGTAATGTTTCTCACACTACTGGAATTGTGGCATATTCAAATTGCATCATATGCAAGATGTATGACACAGCAGAGATTATACTTGCAAAATTGTTTTTTTTCCTCTTTCATGCGATGTGGGCATCACTGGCTAGGCCAGCATTTATTGCCCATGGGTGGTGAGCCCTCTTCTTGAACCACAGCAGTCCATGCGTCATAGTTACACTCACAGTGCTGTTAGGCAGGGATTTTGACACAGTGACAGTAACATGAAAAATCATGAAAAATGTACTTTAACATTTAAACACATATGGAATTGTAAATCCAATTTCATTTTTATATAGTCAATTTAGCTTCTAAAAATTACTCTAGCACCCACACACACATTTTTCACAAGTAAGGAAAAATTAGGACATATGACCGAAAGCTAGGTCAAAGGGGCAGGTTTTATGGAGCATTTCAAAGGCAGAATTGTGTAGAGATTCAGAGAAGGATTTCCAGAGCCTAGCACCTAGACAACTGGAGACATAGCTGGGCGGCACAGCGGCACAATGGTTAGCACTGCTGCCTCACAGCTCCAGGGACCCGGGTTCAATTTCGGCCTCTGGGGCATGTCAGTGTGGAGTTTACACTTCCTCGCAAAGTCCAAAGATGTGCAGGTTAGGCAAATTGGCCACAAGACCAGTGCAGACTCGATTTGCTGAATTGCTTCCTTCTGCACTGCAAATTCTATGATTCCAGTCAGGTGTACAAAGAACAAAGAACAAAGAACAAAGAAATGTACAGCACAGGAACAGGCCCTTCGGCCCTCCAAGCCCGTGCCGACCATACTGCCCGCCTAAACTACAATCCTCTACACTTCCTGGGTCCGTATCCTTCTATTCCCATCCTATTCATATATTTGTCAAGATGCCCCTTAAATGTCCCTATCGTCCCTGCCTCCACTACCTCCTCCGGTAGTGAGTTCCAGGCACCCACTACCCTCTGCGTAAAAAACTTGCCTCGTACATCTACTCTAAACTTTGCCCCTCTCACCTTAAACCTATGCCCCCTAGTAATTGACCCCTCTACCCTGGGGAAAAGCCTCTGACTATCCACTCTGCCTATGCCCCTCATAATTTTGTATACCTCTATCAGGTCGCCCCTCAACCTCCTTCGTTCCAGTGAGAACAAACCGAGTTTATTCAATCGCTCCTCATAGCTTATGCCCTCCATACCAGGCAACATTCTGGTAAATCTCTTCTGCACCCTCTCTAAAGCCTCCACATCCTTCTGGTAGTGTGGCGACCAGAATTGAACACTATACTCCAAGTGTGGCCTAACTAAGGTTCTATACAGCTGCAACATGACTTGCCAATTTTTATACTCAATGCCCCGGCCAACGAAGGCAAGCATGCCGTATGCCTTCTTGACTACCTTCTCCACCTGTGTAGCCCCTTTCAGTGATCTGTGGACCTGTACTCCTAGATCTCTTTGACTTTCAATACTCTTGAGGGTTCTACCATTCACTGTATATTCCCTACCTGCATTAGCCCTTCCAAAATGCATTACCTCACATTTGTCCAGGTTAAACTCCATCTGCCATCTCTCCGCCCAAGTCTCCAGACAATCTAAATCCTGCTGTATCCTCAGACAGTCCTCATCGCTATCCGCAATTCCACCAACCTTTGTGTCGTCTGCAAACTTACTAATCAGACCAGTTACATTTTCCTCCAAATCATTTATATATACTACAAAGAGCAAAGGTCCCAGCACTGATCCCTGTGGAACACCACTGGTCACAGCCCTCCAATTAGAAAAGCATCCCTCCATTGCTACCCTCTGCCTTCTATGGCCTAGCCAGTTCTGTATCCACCTTGCCAGTTCACCCCTGATCCCGTGTGACTTCACCTTTTGTACTAGTCTACCATGAGGGACCTTGTCAAAGGCCTTACTGAAGTCCATATAGACAACATCTACTGCCCTACCTGCATCAATCATCTTAGTGACCTCCTCGAAAAACTCTATCAAGTTAGTGAGACACGACCTCCCCTTCACAAAACCGTGCTGCCTCTCACTAATACGTCCATTTGCTTCCAAATGGGAGTAGATCCTGTCTCGAAGAATTCTCTCCAGTAATTTCCCTACCACTGAAGTAAGGCTCACCGGCCTGTAGTTCCCGGGATTATCCCTGCCACCCTTCTTAAACAGAGGAACAACATTGGCTATTCTCCAGTCCTCCGGGACATCCCCTGAAGACAGCGAGGATCCAAAGATTTCTGTCAAGGCCTCAGCAATTTCCTCTCCAGCCTCCTTCAGTATTCTGGGGTAGATCCCATCAGGCCCTGGGGACTTATCTACCTTAATATTTTTTAAGACACCCAACACCTCGTCTTTTTGGATCACAATGTGACCCAGGCTATCTACACCCCCTTCTCCAGACTCAACATCTACCAATTCCTTCTCTTTGGTGAATACTGATGCAATACTGTAGGAAGTGGAAGACATAGAAGAGGAGAAATTGGAGGAATGCAAAGTTCTCGGAGGGTTGTGGAGTTAGGGAATGGTAAGGTCAAGGCCAAATTAGAATGCAAGGTGCTGGGTGGGAATCTGACCAGGAGTGGAACACTGCAAGAAATGATTTACAATGCTTTTAAAATAAATCTTCTTCAATCATAAATGTTAACATTATCACAATCCTCATCGTCTCCTCTGCAATGCAAAAACATAATTGATTATAAAAGATAGTCAGGCAAGGCTGAGGGATGCAAGAAGGTTGAAATGTTTTAGGGTATGAGAGTGGGAACTACGACACATTGAGAATGCAGGAAGGAGATGGATCATGTGGATCATTCATTTGGAGCTAGGTATGACTGAATGAATAAAATTGTAAGTGGCAAATATCACATAACTAATGACAAGTGGGAGAAATAAAAGTCAAGAGATGAGGTGAAAAAGGAATCATTTAGCAAACAAGCATCGAAAAACAAGAACTAGAATTAACTTAGATGACAATGTTCTGATAAAATACATATTCCACAAGTAAGATGAGTGGTCAATATAATATGGTAGTCATATATGAAAGAGGAAAAGAAGGTTTTTATGTACATATTTTGTCGTGTTGGGTGTTCCGCCATACAGATGAACCAACACGGTTGCAGATGGTACAACTCTGTTTTATTACTATCAATAACAACATCTGTAAACTTATGACTGTGGTTTGTTCTTTACCCTTTAACCTGTGGACCCAGCCCTTACACTATCTTAGAGATGCACTCAGCACATGGTGTATGTCTGAGTGGCTTGCTGTGTGCTCTGTGCCCTGAGCTGTCTCCTGCTGGAATGAGCAGGAACTGTGGTGTTCCCCGTTTTATAGTGCGTGTGCTCTTGCTTGTGATTGGCTGTGATGTTGCGTGTGTGTTGATTGGTCCGTTGATCTGTCCATCTGTGTGAATGTGTGTTTGCACCATGATGTTTATCTGAATATCATGACATCCCCCTTTTTTACAAGAATATGTGCCTATGTGGTAATAAATATAGATGTGTACTGAGTGCAGCTGAATGTATGTGTGCAATATCTACAACATGTACATGAGGCTAAACTATATACATAGGAAGGTGTCAGGTGCAACATAGCAACGAGGTTGTACCATAAACAAAACAAGTGTAATCATCAAACATCAAAAACGAACTCCTGTAACGACAAAAAGAGAAACATATTAACATTGTGGCATAACACTTTAGTGAGTCCAATGTTCAAACAGGCGCATATGTCCAGCCTAGCAGGTGGGCGACGAATTTGGGTTGACCGCCTCAAGGGTGGGTCAGGATCCACCGGCTGAGGAATGGGCCTGGCCACAGGCGACAGAGGAATAGGCATGGTGACAGGAAGCTCCACGAAGTCGACATCAGGAACAGCAGGAGGGCGTGGCACCGGTATATGATCACGTAGCGAGCGCGGAAGCAGGTGAAGAGCCCGGCGATTACACCGGCAAATGGAGCCATCAGGCATGCGAACCAGGAACGAGCGGGGAGCCACGCGTCGGAGAACTTCGGCAGTTACCGACCAGCCACCCTCTGGTAGGTGGATGCGGACTTTGTCTCCAGGCGCCAAGGCAGGAAGATCAGTTGCTCGAGTGTCATGTGCCACCTTCTGCTGAGCACGCTGCTGTCGCATCCTTTGCAGTACTGGAGCATGGTCGGGTGTAGGAACAAGACTGGATGGCACAGTGTTCCTGAGGGTGCGACCCATTAACAGCTGGGCTGGTGAGAGGCCAGTGGATAGTGGGGCCGAGCGATAGGCCAGCAGGGCTAAGCAGAAATCCGATCCAGCATCAGCAGCCTTGCAGAGGAGCCGCTTGACGATATGGACGCCCTTTTCCGCCTTGCCATTTGACTGGGGATGCAGAGGGCTGGACGTCACGTGTGTGAAGCCTTACGAAGCAGCAAAAGACCATTCTTGGCTTGCAAAACAGGGCCCATTGTCCAACATGACAGTAAGCGGAATGCCATGGCGAGCAAAGGTTTCTTTGCATGCCCCGATGACAGCTGGCGATGTCAAATCGTGCAGGCATATGACCTCTGGATAATTCGAAAAGTAATCTATAATGATGACGTAGTCCCTGCCGAGCGCATGAAAAAGGTCCACACCCACCTTCGCCCAGGGGGACGTCACCAACTCATGGAGCTGAAGCGTCTCAGGGGGTTGCGCCGGCTGAAACCTTTGGCAGGTGGGGCAGTTCAGCACCATGTTGGCAATGTCGTCGCTGGTGCCCGGCCAGTATACAGCTTCTCGGGCCCTCCGCCTGCACTTCTCAACCCCGAGATGGCCTTCATGTAATTGTTCGAGGACCAGCCTGTGCATGCTGTGTGGAATCAAAATCCGGTCCAACTTTAGGAGGACACCGTCAATGACGGCCAAGTCGTCCCGGACATTGTAGAATTGTGGGCACTGTCCTTTGAGCCACCCTCCCGTCATGTGGCGCATCACACGTTGTAGAAGGGGGCCAGCCGCAGTCTCCCGGCGAATACGGGTCAGACTTGAATCATTAGCTGGCAGATTGGCCGATGTGAAGGCTACCTGCGCTTCGACCTGACATACGAACCCCTCCGAATCGGGCGGTGTGCTCACTGCTCTGGACAGGGCATCCGCGATGATGAGGTCCTTTCCCGGGGTGTAGACCAGTTGGAAGTCGTACCTCCGGAGCTTGAGCAGAATGCGCTGGAGGCGAGGGGTCATCTCATTCAGGTCCTTTTGTATGATGCTGACCAGGGGACGATGGTCGGTTTCCACGGTGAACTGAAGGAGACCATACACGTAGTCGTGGAACTTATCAATGCCGGTTAACAAACCCAGGCACTCCTTCTCGATCTGCGCATAGCGCTGTGCTGTGGGGGTCATGGCCCGCGAGGCATAGGCAACCGGGGCCCATGATGCAGTGCGTCCCGTTGCAGGAGTACCGCCCCAATGCCGGACTGGCTGGCATCAGTCGAGATCTTCACATCTCGAGAGGTGTCGAAGAACGCCAATACCGGGGCTGTGATGAGCTTAATCTTGAGCTCCTTCCATTCCTTCTGGTGTGAGGGCAGCCACTGGAACTCCATGGTCTTCTTCACGAGGTGGCGAAGAGCCGTTGTGTGGGAGGCAAGGTTGGGAATGAACTTCCCCAGGAAGTTGACCATCCCGAGAAAGCGTAGCACTGCCTTCTTGTCTGCCGGCTGCGGCATGGCTGTAATGGCGCTCACCTTGTCTGCATCCGGACGCACTCCTGACCGGGATATGTGGTCCCCCAGAAACTTTAGCTCAGTTTGGCCAAAAGAACACTTGGCTCAGTTGAGGCGCAGGTCGTATTCTCGTATCCGAGCAAAGACACGCTGGAGACGACTGATGTGCTCCTGTGTGGTGGACCAGATGATGACGTCGTCAACATAGACGCGCACCCCTTTGATGCCCTCCATCATCTGTTCCATGATTCTATGAAATACCTCGGATGCCGAGATGATGCCAAACGGCATTCTGTTGTAGCAGTACCTGCCAAAGGGAGTGTTGAAGGTGCACAGCTTCCTGCTGGACTGATCCAGTTGAATCTGCCAAAAACCCTTTGAGGCATCAAGCTTTGAAAAAATTTTAGCCCGGGCCATTTCGCTCGTGATCTCTTCCCGTTTGGTTTTGGGGTAGTGTTCCCTCATGATGTTGTTGTTCAGGTCTTTCGGGTCGATGCAGATCCTGAGTTCGCCAGAGGGCTTTTTTACACACACCATGGAGCTGGCCCATGGCGTGGGCTCCGTGACCTGGGAAAGCTCTCCTTGGTCCTGGAGATCCTGCAGCTGCTGCTTGAGGCGGTCTTTGAGTGGTGCTGGGACTCTACGAGGTGCGTGAATGACCGGGGTGGCGTCCGGTTTGAGCCGTATTCTGTAAGTGTAGGGCAGTATGCCCATGCCCTCGAAAGCCTCCTGGTTGTGGGCGAGGAGCGAATGGAGCTGTGCCCTAAGTTCTGCATCCGGGAAGTCGGACCTGCCTTCTGGAGACAGAGTGTGTACCCGCTGAACGAGGTGGAGAACCTTGCAGGCCTGTGTGTCTAGCAGGGAGTCCTTTGATGATCCAACTATCTCAAAGGACAGTGTGCTTGTGTATGCATTGTGTGTGACCTCGAACTGGCAGGATCCCATGGCCGGGATAACATTTCCGCTGTAATCGACCATCTGACAGCGGGATGGCCGAATCGGTGGTCTGACCTTCAAGGCGTAGAAGGCTGACCATGCTATAAGGTTGGCGGAGGCACCAGTGTCTAAACGGAATGTGATTGGTGATCGGTTGACCCTTAGTGCGGCACACCATTCATCACCCGGATTAACGCTGTTCGCTGGCATCGGCTGGTGGGTCCTGCTTGGGGACATCCGGTTCCTGTCAATGATCGCGACGCGGAAGGCTTCCCGGTCGTCGGTATCACCGGTCTGTACATCGTCAGGGTATGACTCGGTGTATGGAGGCTGAATGGCCCGCACGTCCCTGCAAGGCTGGCGGAATTGGGGAGCGTTGGCAGGATGAGCTGCTCGACAGCAGGCAGCGTAGATTAAGCTCATCTTGCCACAGCGGAGGCATTGTCGATTCTTTGCTGGATGTTGCCGCTTTAAATGTGCGGATCCACAGTTACCGCACGTCGTGACGTCATGGCGTCCGTTGCGCCATCGCGAATGCGCAGTTCGGTCCTGCGTAGTGCGCGTCTGCGCATCGCGTCCCTCTGCGTCGACGTCTCTTTTGGCGCGTACAAGCGTGGGAGGCCGCGGAAAGCGTGTGAAATGGCCGCCCTCGTCCGGGCCGTGGGCCGGGAGGAACACAATCGACTGGACCCGCTCGGCCTCGTAGGACCCCTGCCGTGCCGATTCGGCCGCCTGGAATTGGGAGTACCGGCTGGTCGCGTTTTCATGGAGGACGCAGGCTTCGATGGAGGTGGCTAAGGTGAGGCTCTTAATTTTGAGGAGCTGCTGACGTAGGGTGCCCGAGGAGACCCCAAAAACTATCTGGTCCTGAATCATAGAATCGGAGGTGGCCTCCTAACCGCAGGACTGCGCGAGGATACGGAGGTGTGTTAGGAAAGATTGAAAGGGCTCATCCTTACCCTGCAGGCGCTGCTGGAAGAGGTACCTCTCGAAGCTCTCGTTCACCTCGACGCTGAAGTGCTGCTCGAGTTTAAGAAGGTCTGTCTTGTACTTCGTCTTGTCCTCACCGTCCACGAACACCAGGGAGTTGTAGATGTGGATGGCATGTTGCCCTGCCGTGGAGAGGAGGAGGGCGATTTTTCTGGTGTCCGATGCATTCTCCCTTTCTGTGGCTTCTCGGAAGAACTGGAAGCGCTGTTTAAACAGCTTCCGGTTGACGCCGAAGTTTCCAGCGATTTGGAGCGGCTGCGGCGGCCTGATGGTGTCCATGGCGCAGGATGGCGGATTCCTGAAGATGTGTAGGAAGGTCTCACATTTGCTGGGTTCCAATCCTGGTACTATGTCGTGTTGGGTGTTCCGCTATACAGACGAACCAACACGGTTGCAGATGGTACAACTCTGTTTTATTACTATCAATAACAACATCTGTAAACTTATGACTGTGGTTTGTTCTTTACCCTTTAACCTGTGGACCCAGCCCTTACACTATCTTAGAGAGGCACTCAGCACATGGTGTATGCCTGAGTGGCACGCTGTGAGCTCTGTGCCCTGAGCTGTCTCCTGCTGGAATGAGCGGGAACTGTGGTGTTCCCCGTTTAATAGTGCGTGTGCTCTTGCTTGTGATTGGCTGTGATGTTGCGTGTGTGTTGATTGGTCCGTTGACCTGTCCATCAGTGTGCATGTGTGTTTGCACTATGATGTTTATCTGAATATCATGACATATTTGGCAATGGATGAAATGTTGAATAAGGGAAAAGATGATGAAAACTGAAATCATTAAAAGCAAAAGGCAAAAGCTGTTGGTTTGAAGTGAGATATCAATAAGCTGCTATTTTGTCTAATTAAAAGAAACCACAGTTTTCACTGGCCCTAGATTTTGATGTGAAAGATGAAGGATTAACTTTCACAAGAGTTTGTCAGTGGAAATTCCTTGTTTTTTGGTGGCTAATCTAATGTGGCACTCTTTACAGGAAATCTGTGGTGAGCAGGGCAAGCAGCAGAGGGGCGTTCAAACTGATTGAAGAATCCTCAGAAACACTGGGGGGGAATT
The DNA here is from genome assembly GCF_047496885.1 of Scyliorhinus torazame. Taxonomy (NCBI): domain Eukaryota; kingdom Metazoa; phylum Chordata; class Chondrichthyes; order Carcharhiniformes; family Scyliorhinidae; genus Scyliorhinus; species Scyliorhinus torazame. The sequence goes on along the minus strand of NC_092713.1, from coordinate 295,671,532 downwards.
TAATGCTCTCCTGGACATGCATTGGGAGGCAGGGGACCATCTCATGGCGCAGGAGATTGCAGGGTGGAGACCATGTCACCATCCTTACTGCTTCCTCAACCCCAAACTCCAGTTAAGCCTGGGGCAGGAAGGGTGGTGGGCGGCCTTCCCACAGGTCAATTGAGACACGACAGAGCCACTGAAGGTGTTCAGTCAACAGCACGTGGGGTAATGCCATGTGAGCAAACTATTCTATAAACCCTGGCAGGATGCCTGCAGTTTATTGGGGATAATGCCACTCCTTCTTGGGTGGCCACTGCTGAATGGAGGCACCAGATGGTGGCAATTGAGCAACTTTTGGAGCGACACCAGTGATGATATGCATAAGTGATCATATATATAGATATATATAAGACCTCCAACCAGCAGGTGGCAGTGGAGAACAACCATGTCACACTGTTATTTCATGGGGTTGGAAGAAGGTTTTCATAGTGGATAGTCACAATTTGTAGCAGCTCTTAGATTATTTAGAATAGTTTGTAGTTTTTGATAATATTCTTCTGGCTATCTAACCCACGCAATTATTCAACAATAAAACTTTAACAGTCAAGATCTAGACGTTCTTTAGTGCATTTATTCCGATCGACCAAGTACCAGAATGTAACATGGTACCAGAAGTGGCTGAGCAGATCTAACAAGATACCAGGATTGGTTTTGAAAATCTAAAGACAAGGGGCTGGATTCTCCACCGTCGGGATGCTCCATTTTCCCGGCACCCCAGGGGTTTCCCGATGGCGTGGAGCTGCCCCACAATGGGAAACACCATTGACCAGCTGGCACAACGGAGCATCCCGCTGGCATGCTGAACCAGAAATGTGGCTCAGCGGGATGGAGAAACCCGCCCAAGGCAACCACAGAAGAAGAAAGAAAAATAATTTCTACTAACCAGGTAGAATACTGACGAATATCACTCAACACACTGCAAGGCACCGTAAGGCATCGAAGTCCATGATGTAGGGTCTGAAGACACACACCAGCTTCGAGTCACTGGGAATGTAGATGCCAATTGGCAAACTTTTAAACAGCAATTCACACTGTACATTGCAGCACTAGGTCTGCAGGCACAGCCTGATTAACGGAGAAGCGTTGCTGCTCAGTGTAGCAGGTCCACAAGCGATAGAAATCTTTAACACCTTCGCATTTGATAACAAAGCGGATAAAACTAACTTTGATGAAGTCGTAAAAAAAAATTGATCAGCACTGCACACTAAAGAAAAACAAAATATTTGAGCGGTATGTTTTTCGCACATGTACACACAGGCGCGTGAATCATTTGATAGCTTTCTAACGGACTTGAGGTTCAAGGCGCAGACCTGTAATTTTGCAACTCTGCAAGCGTCGATGATCCGCGATCAAATTCTGTTTGGATTAGCAATGACAAGGTCCGGGAGGGATTGTTGAGGGAGAATGAACTCCAGCTCGACAATGCCATTCAGATTTGCCAGCAAGAAGAGAGCACGACGACACAGACCCTTTACACAGAGGGTAGTGGGTGCCTGGAACTGGCTGCCAGAGGAGGTGGTGGAACAGTGACGATAGTGACGTTAAAGGGGCATCTTGACAAATACATGAATAGGATGGGAATAGAGGGATACGGACCCCGGAAGTGTAGAAGATTTTAATTTAGATGGGCAGCATGGTCGGCGCAGGCTTGGAGGGCCGAAGGGCCTGTTCCTGTGCTGTACTTTTCTTTGTTCTTTGTTCTTTGAAAGAAAAGATTAAGGCGATTTTAAACATGCCACACCTGACAGACAAAAAAGGAGTCCTCAGAATGCTTGGTATGATAAACTTTGCATGAAAATTTATTCTAATGTCTAAGTGAAAACAACTTGTTTGCAGGAAACAATCAAGAAAGATATGGGGCGGGATTCTCCGGTCACCGATGCCGAAATCGCGTTCGGTGATCAGCCGGAGAATCCCTGTTTCTGCTGAATTCGGGGGCGGTGCGCTCTTGTGATGCTCCCCTCCCCCCGCAAAGCGTAGGCCGTATCGACAGACTTAGGACGTTGCCTAGGCCCACCCCCCGATGCTCCACCTTGATAGGCTGCGTTCCCTACGGCGTGGGTCTCTCATGGTCTCACTGGTCGACAACTCGGCGTGGCGGCTGCGTACTCAGTCCAGCGCCGCTACAGTCAGGGGAGGGCCAATCCGTGGGCAGGGCCAACTTTGGCAGGGGCTGGGGGCACTGGTAGGGGGTGATCCAGGGATTGTGAGCCAGACAAAGGGGAGGCACTATTTTGCAGGCCAGGTCCGCGTATCGGCAGCTAGAGCTGGGTGCTCTATGCTGTCTTCCTGTTAGCCACCAGCCAAATGGAGGATCGGTGGCCGATTTCTGCCGAATATTCGGTCATAGAAGGCCACCGCTCCCACACCGGCGTCAGGACATAGCCTGAGAATCGGAGAATCCGGCCCACTGTTTTACAATGGTCTGAAACACATGAGCATGAGTGGCGAGTGTTACAGGAAGCACCAACTGCAGCACTTGTGCTGACATTTTTTGACCCCAGGGAGATGGCAAAGATATTGACAAATGCGTCGAAGATGGGTTGGGAGCAGTATTATTGCAGCAGGGCAGTGATGAAAATTGGCTTCCAATTGCCTATGCTTCAAGGTCAATGACTGACATAGCGGAGATATGCTCAAATAGAAAAAGAATGCTTGGGTTTGATAAATAGATTAAACAAATTTCATGGTTACGTGTATGGCCTACCAACATTCTTTCTTGGAACTGACCATAGACCACTTGTGGCGATAGTAAACAAAAATCTAAATGAGATGTCACCCAGTATACAACGTATGAGGATGAAGTTACAAAGATACGATTTTAATTTCATCTACCTGCCAGGTAAACATCTCATAGTAGGAGATGCACTATCTCGTGCTACGGACATGAAAGAAGAACAACATTTGGATGAGGATGTACAAGAACATGTGAATCTAGTGAGAAGATCTCAGATGAGAAGTCAAAACTAATCAGAAATGAAACCAGCAAAGATGAAATCTTACAGAAGATAATAAAATATCTCACACATGGATGGCCGAAAGGATCCTGCTTCAGTTATTCCAATAGAACAGAGCTGAGCGCAGCAAATGGTTTTTTGCTAAGACAAAATAGAATAGGCATTCCAAAATTGTTACGACCAATGATTCTGAAAAAGATTCATGAGGGGCACTTAGGCATAGAAAAATGCAAATGATGAGCCAGAGAGACGATATTCTGGCCAGGCACCAATATTCAAATCATGATCGAAAACTGGGTAATTTGTCAGAAATTTCAGTACAAACAACAAAAGAACCAATGCAAATGGGGGAGATCATTACGGGAGTGGATCTGTTTTATCTGACAGGAAAAGAATACCTGTCAGTAATTAACCATTTCTCTAACTTTCTAGAAGTGGTACAACTAGCAAACGCATCAGCTAGGTGTGTCATCAAGCATACCAAAGACATTTTTGCTCGCCATGGAATACCTCAAATTGTCAAGAGTTACAATGCCCCATGTTTTAGCCCATGAATGGACAGAGTTCGCACAGACATATAGGCATTTTCAGCATATAACCTCCAGTCCTCTGTATCCACAATCCAACGGGAAGGCTGAAAAAGAAGTTCACATTGTGAAGCAGCTACTCAAAAAAGCTCTGGACATCCGGGAAGATCCATACCTTGCGTTACTTAGCTATAGAGCAGCACTATTGATAAATGGATTATCTCCTTCACAGTTATTGATGAACAGACAGCTCAGAACAACCTTACTGTACATTGCATTAGAACAGACAAATCGAAAACTTGTGAGGAAGCTCACATTTAAAAAAACGAGGCAGTATGGCAAAACAACAAGATGTGTGTAACCATTAGAAAAAGATGATGCAGTCAGGGTATATCCTGATGGAAATGGATGGTTGAAGTGTGCAAAGATACTACAACCATCAGGTCCTCAGTCATATTCATCATCACCGATGACGGGCAAGTTCTAAGACGAAACAGGAGAGCTTTGCTGAAGGTTCAGCAACTCTTTGTTATGGAACCACAAGATGATATTGTAAGCAATCGAAGGACAACTGAACAAACGCTACCTCAGCATACAGAACCAGAACAAGTTGAAAATATACAAAACTAAGAAAAACAGCAAGAACCATCATCAACAACAAGTGAAAATCAAGCAAACTCAGAGGTTTAACCAATTTTCAGAAGGTCAACAAGACATAGTAGAACGCCGGATAGATTGAACTTATCCATTTTGGTAGGAATAACAGCAGAAGGGATTATTATTTAAATGATAAAATTTTAAAACATGCTGCTGTGCAGAGAGACCTGGGTGTGCTAGTGCATGAGTCGCAAAAAGTTGGATTACAGGTGCAACAGGTGATGAAGAAGGCAAATGGAATTTTGTCCTTCATTGCTAGAGGGATGGAGTTTAAGATTAGGGAGGTTATGCTGCAATTGTATAAGGTGTTAGTGAGGCCACACCTGGAGTATTGTGTTCAGTTTTGGTCTCCTTACTTGAGAAAGGACGTACTGGCACTGGAGGGTGTGCAGAGGAGATTCACTAGGTTTGTCCCAGAGCTGAAGGGGTTGGATTACGAGGAGAGGTTGAGTAGACTGGGACTGTACTCGTTGGAATTTAGAAGGGTGAGTGGGGATCTTATAGAAACATATAAGATTATGAAGGGAATAGATAGGATAGATGCGGGCAGGTTGTTTCCACTGGCGGGTGAAAGCAGAACTAGGGGGCATAGCCTCAAAATAAGGGGAAGTAGATTTACTACTGAGTTTAGGAGGAACTTCTTCACCCAAAGGGTTGTGAATCTATGGAATTCCTTGCCCAGTGAAGCAGTAGAGGCTCCTTCATTAAATGTTTTTAAGCTAAAGATAGATAGTTTTTTGAAGAATAAAGGTATTAAGGGTTATGGTGTTCGGGCTGGAAAGTGGAGCTGAGTCCACAAAAGATCAGCCATGATCTCATTGAATGGTGGAGCATGCTCGAGGGGCCAGGTGGCCTACTCCTGCTCCTAGTTCTTATGTTCTTATGTTCTTATGATGAACTGTAAAAATGTAAATAATGAACACATTATGCATATCATGTGTATTGTATAGAAAATTGAGATCATGTATATGAAACTATACATTTCCAAAGGAAAGGGGATGTGATGATATGCATAAGCAATCATGTATATGGTGATATACAAGACCATCAACCAGCAGGTGGCAGTAGAGAACAACCACATGACACTGTTACCTCAGGGATTTGGTAGAGGGTTTTCGTAATGGATAGTCACAATTTGTAGTAATTCTTAGAATATTTATAATAGTTAGTAGTTTTTGATAATATTCTTATGGTTATCGAACCCACGTAATTGTTCAACAATAAAACTTTAACTATTCATGAACTAGACATTCTTTAGTGCATTTATTCTGACCGGTCAAGCACTAGAACTTAACAACACCCTTCTTTCCCTATACAATGCTCTCCCGTCTCTCACCAGGACCTCTCCAATGCCCCAAACGAGCCTCACTTCAGATACAGGGCTCCAGCAATGATCTTTGGCCTTGGGCCTTCTGCAGTACCAGCAGTGACCACCGCTCCCCTTGGTGCTGCCAGTATTGAACAGCTGTAGACGTCTGATTGGCTGGCAGCTCTTGGAGGCAGACACCTACCCTGCAGCAGAATGTGCAGAGGGGAATTGCTCCTTGTGGCAGCCAGTAGACTGCATAACTGGAACTTAATTCCACAGTGCTCCCTAGAATGGCTGTGGTAGACTTTCCACCAGCTCTCAAAGATGGGATGCATCCATTGTTCCGAGAATTAAATTCTGCCTATAGATTGCAAAGCAGGAAGTGACAGAACACAATATAAATATATTTCAATCATTGCACAGGAAGCTAAATAAAGACTGGAACAGACACATGGGATTAAGGGAGGGACATAAAATGGAAATGCAGAAAAACTAAAAATTGCTTTTAAAAAATCAGCAACATTAATTTACTTCTGAGGGAATTCAATTCTACACTTGTAGAGTTATATTTTCCAGGTTTATAGAGGTTGTTCATCAGAAACTATCCCTTAATACACCATTAAATATCTCAGACATTCCTGATTGGTTGTAGATGCCCTAACTATTTATCCATCTTTTAGTAAGTGACTTGTGGGTAATCAATCCAGGTTCACACCGTTACATTGACCTTTGTGCAGACTCCATTAGTAAGCACTGTTATAGCACAGCCTGTGAAGGATCAGTCTCTGAGCGAAAGCAAATTCAGGATTTCTGCATTTAACTTCATCGGTAACAATGTCAGAAGTTGCTCAGTTTTACCCTGAAATAATGCTGACAGTGCTGACAGCCTCTCCGTTATGGGTAATGTAAAACATGGACCAATGTTCTATTGAAATTCTCAAGATTAGTAGATTTAAACACTGCATGGCAAAAGGACAAGCTTACAGGAATTGATGCCTGGAATGCCAGGATATGGAATACAATGTTGACAAATGTGAGGTTATCCATTTTGGTAGGAATAACAGCAAAAGGGATTATTATTTAAATGATAAAATTTTAAACATGCTGCTGTGCAGAGAGACCTGGGTGTGCTAGTGCATGAGTCGCAAAAAGTTGGATTACAGGTGCAACAGGTGATTAAGAAGGCAAATGGAATTTTGTCCTTCATTGCTAGAGGGATGGAGTTTAAGACTAGGGAGGTTATGCTGCAATTGTATAAGGTGTTAGTGAGGCCACACCTGGAGTATTGTGTTCAGTTTTGGTCTCCTTACTTGAGAAAGGACGTACTGGCACTGGAGGGTGTGCAGAGAAGATTCACTAGGTTAATCCCAGAGCTGAAGGAGAGGTTGAGTAGACTGGGACTGTACTCATTGGAATTTAGAAGGATGAGGGGGGATCTTATAGAAACATATAAAATTATGAAGGGAATAGATAGGATAGATGCGGGCAGGTTGTTTCCACTGGTAGAAAGCAGAACTAGGGGGCATAGCCTCAAAATAAGGAGAATTAGGTTTAGGACTGCGTATAGGAGGAACCTCTTCACCCAAAGCAGGGCAGCACGGTAGCATTGTGGATAGCACAATTGCTTCACAGCTCCAGGGTCCCAGGTTTGATTCCGACTTGGGTCACGATCTATGCGGAGTCTGCACATCCTCCCCGTGTGTGCGTGGGTTTCCTCCGGGTGCTCCGGTTTCCTCCCACAGTCCAAAGACGTGCAGGTTAGGTGGATTGGCCATGATAAATTACCCATAGTGTCCATAAGGGTTGGGAGGGGTTATTGGGTTGCGGGGATAAGGTGGAAGTGAGGGATTAATGTGGGTCGGTGCAGACTCGATGGGCCGAATGGCCTCCTTCTGCACTGTATGTTCTATGTCTATGTTAGGTGGATTGGCCATGATAAATTGCCCGTAGTGTCCAAAATTGCCCTTAGTGTTGGGTGGGGTTACTGGGTTATGGGGATAGGGTGGAGCTGTTGACCTTGGGTAGGGTGCTGTTTCCAAGAGCTGGTGCAGACTCGATGGGCCAAATGGCCTCCTTCTGCACTGTAAATTCTATGAAATTCAAAGGGTTGTGAATCTATGGAATTCCTTGCCCAGTGAAGCAGTAGAGGCTCCTTCATTAAATGTTTTTAAGATAAAGTTAGATCGTTTTTTGAAGAATAAAGGGATTAAGGGTTATGGTGTTCGGGCCGGAAAGTGGAGCTGAGTCCACAAAAGATCAGCCATGATCTCATTGAATGGTGGAGCAGGCTCGAGGGGCCAGATTGGCCAGAGGGCCCCTCGAGCCTGCTCCTAGTTCTTATGTTCTTATGATGCATTTGAGTTTTTCTTCCTAATGCTTTTCTCACATTTACAGCTGCATTGGTTTCCATTAGCACTCAGTTTTTCATGAAACCAAATCTGTGTGCTTATTTTCTACTGTGTGGGTTAGTCCAGGTCTATCAATTACCCTTGAAGAAGAATAAATAATTTACTAGAGACTACACAGAATGACCAGACCAGCTGGCCATTACTTTAAGTGGTAAATGCCACCCAGTTCAATCAGTGCCTTCAGACTTAACTACTTGTCCAGATTTGTTCACAGATGAGAACCAGGAATATACGAACAGCTCAATATTCAAATTTTCACTGCAAGCAAACTTGGTTGGTTACTTTATATTGATTGAGCTAACGTACAACAATAACGATTTGAGCATTGTGCCAATACTGATGGAGGTGGTGTAAAATGCTGGTTTGAGCATTGTTTTAGAACATTGACTGGATATGGTATATTCTGAATGAGCTGATGTACAGAAATATTCACTGGAATCTGAGAAATAATGAGATACTGATTGGGTTTGAAGTGGTGTACGATCATGCTGGCTGGAGTAATGCAATAAAGATTCAACAGAACAGAAGAATGGGATCCAAATTGGGAATAAAAATGGCCTAGGATGATAAAAAATTCAAAAGTTAGCTTTATCACAAATTCCATCAGTAAACTATGACATAACAAGGTCAAACTTTGATAAATTTTAAAGTAGCAAACTGGGAAATGCTCCTTTAAACAAGTTGTCGTATTGACGGTATGGCCTAGATGAGCTAACACATCGATGTGGTTCCAACTGTACTCAATAATAAGATCCTTTATCAAGAAATAAAACAGCATGTGGAGATGCATTCACCATTGAATGCAATTAAATGCACAACCCAAAAAGCTAGAAGAAAGAATTCACACCTTCACCGCAGAGAAAACATCAGGCACTGTCATCACCTCAATCTACTTTTGAAGAACAAAAATGTGGTTATAGAAGTTTTACTGATTCACATCAGTATTATATATTCACACAAGCCACTTGTTACTTCACAAGGATCAGATTGTTTCCTCGCATAATGTTGAATGTTTAGAGTGTTAGGAAATAGAGATCGGTAAGGGATGTACATTTGTATTGTGTGTGTTAGAAATAAGGCATAAGTTGAAGCTAATTCTACGTTTCTGTATTTATGTTAAGAAAGTGTTAAGACTTCAGTTTAATTTTGTGTTAAACGTAGGTACCTACAAGTCTACAGATTTTAGTTTCCCTTAAACTTTGCCTGCATTTTAATGGAGGTTTTAGAACATAATAGTAACTATAGGGTTTTTAAAAAAGTCCTGCACCCCACACTGAGAAAGCAGAAGCAGTTAGAGTCAGTTTGACCGAGCCATGGCTTCCCGCTAACTCGGAGGTTATGGGCATTGTGTGTGGGAGCAGAAAGTTGAGCAGGAAGATCAGGCAAGTTGGCACAACCATAGCTCAATGGAGGAAAGTGAGAAACTCTCCATTCAGCACCCAATAAAGAAAGATCAGAATATTTTCTTATTGGTGAAATCTAGGAACTGTGGATGAGCAGAGATTTAGGGCTCTTGTGCACAATGATGAAATGCTGCTAGCGGACAAATGCAGAAATAATTTTAAAAGGCTAACTAAATGATGGGCTTTATCTCAATGGCTGGAATATAAATGCAAAAAGGTTAAGTTATGTCTATAGAGTTCTGATTAGACCCCATCTGCATTATAACCTCAGTTCGGGGCATGATAACACTGTATGGGTTAATTGGCCACCAAGGAGTGCACAGTAGCTTTGTCACAATAATAGCTGGGCTAAAAAGATTATGTGGGGCGGTTGCCTTGACTATAGATTAAGGGTGGATTTGATTTGACAAGGTGTGGTCTTACTGAAATACTATGATTAAATAACTTGAAAGAGAGAAACAATTTCCTCTGGCAAGAGAACCATGAACAAAGAGGCACAACATTAAGATTTGAACTAGGTCATTCTTGGGGATGATGTCAGAAACTATTACCTTGTACTAAGAGCACTGAAAATCTAGAACTTTCAAACCCCAAGAGTATTTGATGCCAGATCATTAAAACAAAATCAAAATACCGATTAACAGATCTTTGTTAGGAAGTAAGAAGGATTATGAAACCCAGGTGAGTAGATGGAGTTGAGATGCTGATTAGCCATGATCTGATTGAATGGCAGAAGCTTTAGGGGCTTTAGGAATGTCCTACCCTTGTTCCCATGATGCATGTTGGTCAATTTTAATGTTTGCAATCTAAATACAGATCATCGCCAACACTCGGGAGTAATTACACCATAAAAGGCTTAGTTCAGAGTGCGTACAGCTCTCTGTAGATCAATCCAGTCAACCCTACTCCACTGCTCTCGTCTCAGTAGCCATACAAATCTATTTTACACAAATGCCCATCCAATTTCCTTTTGCACCCTAGAATATCTGCTTCGACCTCATGGCAAGTTGTTGCAGGCCATTACCACTGCTGCGTAGTTCTTCCTGACTTCCCACACCGCCACTGCTTCCCCCACCCCCAAAGCTTCACTACATCACTTGCCCAAAACCTTAAATCTGTATTCCCAAGTCCTGTACCATCAACTGATAGGACACTTTTATTTATCTACCTCATCTAAACCTGTCACTATTTTGTACATCTCTATATCTCCCTTCTACCGCTTTTGCTCCAAGAACAACCCTGGTTTCTGCAACCGAAACTGGAGCCATTCTGGTAAATCTCCCCTGCACCCTTTAAAAGACTCTTGTATATTTTCTTAAGGCGGTAAGCAAATGGACACACTACTATAGCTCTGGCCGAAAGAGATGTTCAATTTTGTCAAAATGTTTCTAGGACCCTCCCGTAACCTGGCCTCTGGTCCCTTGCCCTGGATTATGCCTTCCCAGGAGCTTTTGTCCCAGAATTCATCTGTCATTTCATCCTTTATGCTTGTGTTGGCATTGGCCACAAAATTACCTTGAATTGTGATTAGGGCTCATCAGTGGGTGGGAAAAAGATGTTCTACTGAGTTATGGGGCGAAATTCTCCGTTATCGGCGGAAAGTCCGCCGATCGGCGCAAAAAACAGCGCAAATCCGACTTGCGTCACGTCGGAAAAATGGGTCGAAAGTCTCCGGCCCGAAATGGGCTAGCAGCGACATAACGGGATCCGCGCTTGCGCACGCGGTTGACGCCGTGCAACGTCATACGCGCCGCACGGTGTGACGGCTCATAAGGCCGTGCTGCTACCCCCCACCCGACCGGAACACCCGACTGGATGGCTGGCCGCCGCTCAGCCCCGAGGTTCGAGTCAAGGGATGTGGAGGCGCTCCTGGACGCGGTGGAGCAGAGGAGGGACGCCCTGTATCCCGGGCACGGCCGCAGAGTTGCCCCACACCACAGCCGGCGTCTGTGGAGGGAAGTGGCAGAGGCCGTCACCGCTGTGGCCCTGACACCACGGACAGGCACCCAGTGCCACAAGAAGGTGAACGACCTCGTCAGAGCAGGCAGGGTGAGCCTCCCCCATATCCCCCCTCCCCCATATCCCCCCCCTTCCCCGTATCCCCCATCCCCCATATCCCCCCTCCCCATATCCCCCTCCCCCATATCCCCCCTCCCCCATATCCCCCATATCCCCCCTCCCCATATCCCCCTTCCCCCATATCCCCCCTCCCCATATCCCCCCTCCCCCATATCCCCCGACACCATATCCCCCCTCCCCCATATCCCCCATATCCCCCCTCCCTCATATCCCCCTCCCCCATATCCCCCATATCCCCCCTCCCCCATATCCCCCCTCCCCCATATCCCCCATATCCCCCCTCCCCCATATCCCCCATATCCACCTTCCCCCATATCCCCCCTCCCCCATATCCCCCCTCCCCCATATCCCCCTCCCCATATCCCCCATATCCCCAAGTGAATCCAGCCCTAACCTTAACCTCTGCAATGCACGCGCAACCGATGGCGTGCATTCATATACCTGCCTAACAGTGTTGTCTTTTACGAACCCCCACCCCAAAGTGCCATGGACTCAGAGTGGGACGAAGAGCACGACACAACGCCACTGCTGTCACCAACCCCCTCCACCATCGCAGAAACACTCACCTCGGTTGGGCACTTTAGTGATGAGGCGTCTGCTATACTCACTGGTGCGCACAACACAGCCGTGGAGGTAGGAGCAGCAGAGGGGCCAGGCGGTCGGAGGGCAGCCCAGCCCAAGCGAACATCTGCCGCCCAGATGGATCCCGGGTTCCTGGAGTTACCACACCCACACATAGATCCGATGCAACCACCGACCCGGAGACGAGCAAAGAGGGTGACGGCCGGCTTGCGGCGGCTACAGTCGCAGGTGGAGGAGTCCACCCGCGTCCAGGAGCTGGGAGTGGTGCCGGTCATGCGTGCCACCCAGGCCGACACCGCACGGGTGGCGTCCGCGGTGGAGGCAATGGGTGCGACGGTGTCAGACATGGGGAACGGTTTGCGAGGCCTGGGGCTTTCCGTGCAGGCGGCGTCTGTGGCCCAGGACATGGCTGCCCTCTCACAGGAGGCCATGAGCCAGCGCCAGATGGCAGAGGTGCTCAACGCCATAGCCCAGTCTCTGTAGGCTATGGCCCAGTCTCAGCAGGCCATGGCCCAGTCTCTGCAGGCCATGGCCCAGTCTCAGCAGGCCATCGCTGAGGGCATCGGCGCCAGTGGCCATGTGCGAGCCGGCGTCGCACTGTCACAGACAGGGTTTGCCAACCACCTGGGCTCCATGGCTGCAAACCTGCAGACCCCTGTCGATACCAGCACGGGCCTCCAGGACTGGCAGCGCCAGATGCCGGGGGGGGCGTCGGATGGCCAATCCGTTCGCATCCCCCACCCATGTAGAGGCCTGGGGGCCATCGGGCACCCTGAGGGAGGAGGAGGTGGTGTGGTCCGTCCCGGCTCCCCCTGTAGGGGAGGTCCGGGAACACCGCGACACCTCGGACTCCCCCCCCTTCCGTCCCAGGTGCATCGGGTGGGCAACGGGCAGGACAGGCTGGCAGCTCGCCATCCCAGTCGCCCGGGCTGCAGCCTGGCCCATCTAGGCCAGGACGCCCCTGGAAACGGCCGCCAAAGGGATCCAGTGTCAGAGGGCAGGAATCACAGGAGTCCACCTCCAGTTCTGCTGTACCGTGTGGGGAACCACGTAGACGTAGTCAAAGGGCCCGTAAGGCCAAACAATTAGACACTGAGTAAGTTGGCACGGGTGCAGGGCACAGATGAGTTTTAGGGGCTAGGGCACGTGCATGAACTCATTTGGTAATTAAAGTGAATGTTACACCTACAGAGCCTTTGTGCTCTGTCCAAAGCGTGCGGGGGTGTCATGTACGTTGAGCGCAAGTGTGTGTGTGAGGGGTGGTCTTACCTCAGCCCCAGGTGAGTCTGCCCTCTTCCCCCTGGGCCGCCATCAACATCCCCCGGGCAGAGGACGGGACCGTGCGCTGCAGCGTCACAGCCGCATGCAGGGATGGTCCGGGTGGATGGTGCTAATGTGGCCATGGGTCAGACATAGTCCAACGATGTGGAGCCAGGAGCTCACCGCAGGACGGGTTGTCATCATCCTCCATGGCCTGCAATAGACACGCGTCCACCCGCAACTGTGTGAGCCCGGCCCGTTGTGCCGCAGGTGGATCGGCAATGGGGGGGGGGGGGGGGGGGTGTGCATGCGGGTGGGGTGGGTGGGGTTGGGGAGGGGGGTGAGGGTGCTGGGTGGGTGGATGGGTGTGGGGTGTGGGTGGTCGGCTGTTGACATGGTGTGCAGTCTGTGGCCATACTACCCGATTCCCACGCCCATCTAGTCAATGAAGCGGGCGGCTATCAATCTGTCCCGTGCCCGCTGGGCCAGCCGGTAACGGTGGACAGCCACCCGCCTGTGTCTACCCCGTCTGCCCTGACCATTACCCCCATCCCCCTCATCTGGGGAGGACTGCACCTCTTCCTGCTGCTCCTCCACTCCGCCCTTCTCTGCCTGCGGCACATCGCCCCTCTGCTGGGCTATGTTGTGCAGGACGCAGCACACCACAATGATGCGGCCGACCCTATTTGACCGATACTGGAGGGCGCCCCCAGAGAGGTCCAGGCACCTGAAACGCATCTTCAGCACGCCAAAGCACCTCTCTATCACTCCCCTTGTCGCTACATGGGCATCATTGTAGCGGTTCTCCGCCTCATTGCGTGGCCTCCGTATAGGCGTCATCAGCCACGATCGCAATGGGTAGCCCCTGTCGCCCAGCAACCAGCCCCTCAGCCGGGGATGGGGTCCCTCGTACATGCCGGGGATGGATGACCACGACAACACGTATGAGTCATGTACACTGCCTGGGTAACGGGCGCAGACGTGCAGGATCATCATGCGGTGGTCGCAGACCACCTGTATGTTCATCGAATAGGTCCCCTTCCGATTGGTGAACACGGCCCTGTTATCTGCAGGTGGCCGCACGGCGACGTGCATCCCATCAATCGCGCCCTGGACCATGGGGAACCCGGCCACGGCAGAGAAGCCCACGGCCCGGGCATCTTGGCTGGCCCGGTCCACAGGGAAGCGGATGTAGCGGTGCGCCACGGCATATAGGGCATCTGTCACTGCCCGGATGCACCGATGCACCGATGTCTGCTATATGCCGGACAGGTCCCCACTCGGTGCCTGGAATGACACCGTTGCATAAAAGTTCAGGGCCACCGTAACCTTGACGGACACGGGGAGAGGGTGTCCCCCGCCAGTGCCACGCGGTGACAGGTGTGCCAGCAGGTGGCAGATGTGTGCCACGGTTTCCCGTCTCATCCGGAGTCTCCTCCTGCATTCCCGGTCCGTGAGGTCCTGGTATGACTGCCGGGGCCGGTACACATGGGGCGCCCTCGGGTGCCTCCGTTGCCGTGGGGCCGCGACGTCCTCCACCCCCTCCTCGTCCTGTCGGTCAGGTGTCCCTCCAGCCTGGGCGGCTGCCGCCTGTCCCTCTGCGGCAGCCTGCGCCGCCTCTCCGGCACGCTCCTCCTCCTCCTCCTCATCCAGGGCAACAAAGACATTAGCGGCTGCCGCCACGGCGGCCAACATCGCTGGATGATCGGAAAACATGACGGCCTGTTGGGGGGAGGGGGACGACGACATGTCATCATTGCCCATATCCCCTCCTCCCCCCAGCCAGGTGGCATGGACCGCATCGGTCCAACTGTTGGAGGCTGGCACCTGGTCAGGTGGACCAACTCACTTGCCCTCGCATCCCCCTCCCCGGCACGGACCCCCCCCCCAACCTCCTCCACGGCATGGACCCCCCCATCCCCCTCCCCGGCACGGACCCCCCCCCCCAACCTCCTCCCCGGCACGGACCCCCCATCCCCCTCCCCGGCACGGACCCCCCCCAACCTCCTCCCCTGCACGGACCCCAACCTCCTCCACGGCACGGACCCCCAAACCCCCTCCCCGGCACGGACCCCCCCCAACCTCCTCCCCGGCACGGACCCCCCCCCCCCACCTCCTCCCCGGCATGGACCCTAACCTCCTCCCCGGCAGGGACCCCCCATCCCCCTCCCCGGCACGGACCCCCCCCAACCACCTCCCCGGCACGGACCGCAACCTCCTCCCCGGCACGGACCCCCCATCCCCCTCCCTGGCACAGACCCCCCTCCCGGCACTCCCCCGGAGCCCAGCCCACTCTAACCACCCCCCCCGCCGCACACACACACACACACAACCCGAGACACACCTCTCCTCACACATTCAGACTGCGGCCACGCCATCGCCTGCCCAGAGCCAACCCCCCAGGCCGTCACTCACCTCCACGCTGGTCGGCGTGACCCTGGAGCACAGGGTCACGCCGATGAAAAGGCGGTTTAATTTACGTCGACGTGAACGGTCATCACGTCGACGGGACTTCGGCCCATCCGGAAGGGAGAATATCGGCAGGCCGAAAATCGGCTGCCTTGCGCAGACCCGTGCCATTCTCCGACGGCAGCGGCGACATTAACGCCCCGCCGACTTTCCTCCCTTCGGAGACTTCGGCAACCGGCGGGGGCGGGATTCACGGCGGCCAACGGCCATTCTCCGACCCTCTGGGGGGTCGGAGAATGACGCCCATGGTTGATGAGGTAACACCTGCTCTCAAGGTCTTAAGCAATGTTCCTCACCCAACTCTCACAGGTTCATCTGTGCCCCTCCCATAGGTTAGATAGAACCTCCTCCTCCCCAACCACTAACAGGTTCCCCAGCACCCTTGCCCCCAATTTATTCCGAGAATTAGTTAACCTGGTCCAGCATTACTTCCTTACTTTTGGACTCAGTACCCCATTCCAGAAACCAGAGCACAATAATAGGCCGACCAACTGAGTGCTTCATGGTCAGAAGTGCCACTTCCGATCTGCCCACTGAGATAGCCCTGTGGCACTGTTATGAAAATCATGAGAGTTATTTCCTGGGTCCTGACCAAAACCTATCCTTCAACTGCTATGAACTCAAATTGGCAGTCTGTGGAGATTGTGACTTTTGAGGTACAGGATGTTCCAATTCTTGTTGCATTGCTTCTTGCTTCGTGACAACAGTGGGATTGTATTTGGTTTGGTCTCCAGATCAACTTTAAGGGTCAATGAACAGCCGATGGCCAGTTTTGCGAAATCAGGAACAGGGGTGGGGAAAAAGCTCCATGCAGCTGAGGAGAGAACTCAAAAGCCCTGGGAGTCACACATAGCTGGATACAGCGGAAAACAAAATCTCAAAAAAACTCCGTCAAGCTAGCTGTCTAGCAAAGAACTGAAATTATACCTATAAGTAGAGGCTGAAGTGCAGACTCAAGAATTTAGGGAGATGATATTGAAACCCTAGGAGATGAATAGTCATTGAGGACGGGCAAATTCGGGAGGTGAGGTCGTCAAACATGGATATTAGAATCCCTTGTGAGAAAGATTTTCAACACGAGTGTTTGACTTAGGACTTCCGGTTGTGGCGATGACCAGCTAAGTCGCACGTTTCTGCACTTCCCGTTTTAACGGACTTTTGGGCTCTTATCGGGAGCCCCAACGGAAATTTTTCACGGCTAAACCCAGTGTGAGGCGACAAAGGAAGGAGTACCCCCGGGTGTGGATGGAAAGAAGTGATAGTCGTGGCCAGATTGCGGAGGATCCTCTGGAGCAGCGGCAGAGAAGAGAAGGGAGAAGCAAGATGGCGGCTGAGGGAGCCCAGATGGTATGGGGCCCGGAACAGCAGGAGTTCCTCCGGCGATGTGTGGAGGAGCTCAAGAAGGAGGTGCTGGCGCCGATGTTGCTGGCGATTGAGGGATTGAAGGAGACGCAAAAGACTCAGGCGATGGAGCTCCGTGGAGTGAAGGCAAAGGCTGCCAAGAATGAAGACGAGGTACAGGGCTTGGTGGTGAAGACGGAGACGCACAAGGCACGACATGAGAGGCGCACAGAAAGGCTGGAAGCCCTGGCAAATAGCTCGAGGAGGAAGAATTTAAGGATTTTGGGTCTTCCCGAAGGAACAGAGTGAGCGGATGTTGGGACGTATGTGAGTACGATGCTCCATACTTTAATGGGAGCTGAGGCCCCGACGGGCCCCCTGGAAGTGGAGGGAGCATACCGGGTCCTCGTGAGAAGACCAAAGGCAGGGGAAATACCGCGAGCAATAGTGGTGAGATTCCACCGCTACAAGGACAGGGAGATGGTCCTGAGATGGGCTAAGAAGACACGGAGTAGCAGATGGGAGAACGCGGTGATCCGCGTGTACCAAGATTGGAGTGCGGAGGTGGCGAGAAGGAGGGCGAGTTTCAATCGGGCCAAGGCGGTGCTCCACAGGAAGAAAGTGAAATTTGGAATGTTGCAGCCGGCGAGACTGTGGGTTACACACCAGTGCAAACACCACTACTTCGAGACGGCAGAGGAGGCGTGGACATTTATTCAAGAAGAGAAGTTGGACTAGATTTGAGGAATGGATGTTTGGAAAGAAGTAGTGAGGTGGTGGCAAGGAATTGTAAAGGGGGGAGAGGGGGAGGGTTTGTCTGTAAAAATGTTAGACGGGAGAATTCCCCCCCCCCCCCCGAAGGGGGGGGGACACACGAAGAAATGTGGGCGCCGGTGGGGAAGGGGACAGGGAAGGGGAGAGGGAGCTACGCCATTAGGGGCGGGGCCGCGCTATGGAAACTGTGGTGGGAGAAGTGGGCGCAGGAAGGAAGGGGACCTCACACGCAGGGAGGCCAAGGGTAAACGGGGGAAGCCAAGGTCAACCAGAGTTTGCTGACTCCCGGAAGCAATATGGGGGGAGCAATCAAGCTAGAAGGGAATCTAGCGGGGGGGGGGGGGATTAACTGGGTTGCTGCTGCTGAGGGGAAGGGGGAGCTGATACGGGATGGGATGGTCGGGAGGGGAGGGCGCCGTCTGGGGGACAAACAGGAGCGTGGGACCCGGGTGAGGAGCTGGTTTAAAAAAGGGGATGGCTAGTCGACGATTGGGGGGGGGGGGGTAAAGTGCCCCCCAACCCAGTTGATCACGTGGAGCGTGAGAGGGTTGAATGGGCCGATTAAGAGGGCAAGAGTATTTGCGCACCTAAAGAGACTGAAGGCGGATGTGGTTATGCTTCAGGAGACGCACCTAAAATTGGCGGACCAGGTCAGATTAAGGAAAGGATGGGTGGGACAGGTATTCCACTCAGGCCTATATGCAAAAAATAGAGGGGTGGCAATACTGGTGGGGAAACGGGTATCGTTTGAGGCTAAGACCATAGTGGTGGACAGTGGGGGCAGGTACGTGATGGTGAGTGGCAGATTGCAAGGTGAGGGGGTGGTGCTGGTGAACGTATATGCCCCGAACTGGGATGACGCGGGTTTTGGGGCACATCCCGGACCTAGAGATGGAAATTTGGTAATGGGGGGGGGGACTTCAACACGGTGCTGGACCCAGGGCTGGACCGGTCCAGATCTAGGACTGGGAGGAGGCCGGCAGCAGCCAAGGTGCTTAAGGGGTTTATGGAGCAGATGGGAGTAGATCCCTGGAGATTTGCTAGACCGAGGAGTAGAGTTTTCCTTCTTCTCCCATGTCCATAAAGTGTACTCCCGGATAGACTTTTTTGTCCTGGGAAGGGCGTTGATCCCGAAAGTGGCAGGAACGGAATATTCGGCTATAGCCGTTTCAGATCACGCCCCACATTGGATAGATCTAGATCTAGGAGAGGAAAAGGAGCAGCGCCCACTTTGGAGATTAGACATGGGACTGTTGGCAGATGAGGGGGTATGTGGAAGGGTGAGGGGATGTATTGAAAGATACCTAGAGGTCAATGATGATGGAGAGGTCCAGGTGGGAGTAGTATGGGAGGCGCTGAAGGCAGTGGTTAGGGGGGAGTCGATTTCCATAAGGGCCCACAAGGGGAAACAAGAGGGTAAAGAAAGGGAGACTGATTGGGGAGATTCTGAGGGTGGATAGGCAATATGCGGAGGCCCCGGATGAAGGGCTGTACAGGGAAAGACGGAGACTACACACGGACTTTGACCTGCTGACCACGGGTAAGGCGGAGATGCAGTGGAGGAAGGCACAGGGAATACAATACGAATATGGGGAAAAGGGGAGCCGACTGCTGGCCCAACAACTTAGGAAGAGGGGGGCGGCGAGAGAGATCGGAGGAGTCCGGGACGGGGAGGGAAGGATGGAACAGAGGGCGGAGAGGGTGAACGGGGTGTTTAAGTCATTTTATGATAGGCTGTATAAGTCCCAACCCCCGGAGGGGAAAGAGGGAATGATACATTTCCTGGACCAGTTGGAGTTCCCGAGGGTTGAGGAGCAGGAGGTGACAGGACTGGGAGCGCAGATTGAGGTGGTAAAAGGAATCGGGAACATGCAGGCAGGAAAGGCCCCGGGACCAGATGGGTTCCCGGTGGAATTTTACAGGAAATATGTGGACCTACTGGCCCCACTTCTGATGAGAACCTTCAATGAGGCTAAGGAAAGGGGGACACTACCCCCGACGATGTCGGAGGCGACGATATAGTTGATCCTGAAACGAGACAAAGACCCGCTGCAGTGCGGGTCATACAGGCCCATCACCCTCCTAAATGTAGATGCCAAGTTACTGGCCAAAGTGATGGCGACAAGGATAGAGGACTGTGTCCCAGGGGTAGTACATGGCGACCAGACAGGCTTTGTTAAAGGAAGGCAATTGAATGCCAATATACGAAGGTTGCTGGGGGTGATGATGATGCCCCCACCGGAGATAGTGGTGGCGATGGATGCAGAGAAGGCATTCGATAGAGTGGAGTGGGATTACCTGTGGGAGGTACTGAAGAGATTTGGATTTGGAGAGGGGTTCATCAGATGGGTTCAGCTCCTGTACGAGGCCCCGGTGGCAAGCGTGGTTACAAACAGGCAACGATCCGACTATTTCCGATTACATAGGGGCACAAGACAGGGGTGCCCCCTGTCCCCGTTACTGTTCGCATTGGCAATTGAGCCATTGGCCATAGCGCTGAGGGGCTCTAAGAAGTGGAGAGGGGTGCTTAGAGGAGGAGAGGAATATCGGGTGTCATTATATGCGGATGATTTGCTGCTATATGTGGCGGACCCAGTGGAGGGGATGCCCAAGATAATGCAGACACTCGGAGTTTGGAGAGTTCTCGGGATACAAATTGAATACGGGAAAGAGTGAACTATTTGTGATGCACCCCGGGGAACAGGGCAGGGGAATAGACGATCTGCCGCTGAGGAGAGTAGCAAGGGACTTCCGATATCTAGGGATCCAGGTGGCCAGGAACTGGGGAGCCTTGCATAAACTTAACTTGACACGACTGATAGAGCAGATGGATGAGGAATTTAAGAGGTGGGACATGGTGCCCCTGTCATTGGCGGGTAGGGTGCAGGCGGTTAAAATGGTGGTCCTCCCGAGGTTTCTTTTCGTGTTTCAGTGCCTCCCCATACTGATTACAAAGGCCTTTTTCCAAGAAGGTGGATAGGAGTATTATGAGCTTTGTGTGGGCTGGAAAGACCCCAAGGGTAAAGAGGGGGTTCCTGCAGCACAGTAGGGATAGAGGGGGACTGGCACTGCCGAGTCCGAGTGATTATTATTGGGCCGCCAACGTGTCTATATGTAAGTGGATGAGGGAAGAAGAAGGAGTGGCGTGGAAAAGGCTGGAGATGGCGTCCTGTAGGGGAACTAGTTTAAAAGCACTGGCGACAGCGCCGTTACCGTTCTCCCCGAAAAAATACACCAAAAACCCAGTGGTGGTGGCGACTTTGAAGATTTGGGGGCAGTGGAGACGACATAGGGGAGTGACGTGTGCCTCGGTGTGGTCCCCGATAAGGAACAATCACAGGTTCGTCCCGGGAAGGATAGATGGGGGGATTTCAATCTTGGCAGCGAGCAGGAATTGTGAAGCTGAAGGACTTGTTCTTGGACGGGACGTTCGAGAGTCTGGGAGCACTGGTAGGAAAATACGAGTTGCCACCTGGGAATGCATTCCGATATATGCAAGTGAGGGCATTTGCGAGGCAACAGGTGAGGGAATTTCCTTGGTCCTTAACTGGATCTCCCCCTATTTCTGGTGTCTAGCAACACACCAACATCACAAATGCTTTTTAAATCACATTTCTGTTTGTGGGAGTTTTCAGCATGCAAATTGTTGCCATGTTTTCTACATTACAAGTGACCACACTTTAAAAGTACTTTATTGGTTGCCAAGTATTTTTCAATGTCCTGAGGTCATGAAAGGTGCTACATAAATGCAAGTCTGTCTTTCCAGAGTACATTTCAACTAATGTTATAGAATATTCAATTAAAATGGCAAAGCATTAGTTTAGATTACTGAGGCTACCAATTTAAGTGTATAGAGATTTCTTTATTTATGGACATTAACATGCTGTATATATACATATACATGGTCTCATATGTACATCACAATGCATAATTTATACAAAACATGACAAAGAATAATTAATAAAACACATTTGTATGGTGTTTATTTCAACTGCTCTGAACGTAGCATATAGCAAGAGAACTTAGGTCAGCATATAGCAAGAGAACTTAGGTCAGATGAAACATAAAAGGAACACAACCTGGGACCCCTTTATTAATCACATTATGCAACACAGCATTAAAATAAGATTTCAAAACATGTGCAGTTTTCTATGAATGATTTTCAACATTTTGCAATAAGCCTGTTAACAGACACAGGCACATACATACACTATATTAAAACACAATAATGAACCCCATATAGTTATGGATTGTGTATGTGTGCAACATCAGTGCATTCAAGACTCACTATTAAATTTTAATATGTAGAGGGTAAGAAAGTGTTCTTGTTCAGCAGTCCAGGGTAATTGCTGTTTATTCAGGAGAGGCTAAAGAAATAGTTGACACCACCTTGCAGACAAAAGAATGAAGGTTATTTTCCTGTGTTTAAGTAAACAAATTTCAGCATGTAACTTTCCCTGAAATAATATTCTGAGAAAATAAAATACTGCATGTGTGTATTAAAGCTCACAATGAGAACAAAATAGACATTTATAAACTTCAGAGAAAACACTGGAGGGCTAAATTTGTCAGTTCAACATTGATTTCCAACATTGCACATTAACCTCTGAATTTTACACTTATCAAACCATCAAATTAGCAGTATTCACCACAGATTTATCTTAGAGGTCTGAGTTCTACTAACTATGTAGCTTCTGTTGGAACCTGTGAAAAAAGCTTTTCTGCAACAAAATATTTGTACTAAAAGCTTAACTGCGGTATTATATAGTTACAAAAGATGAGGATAATGCAGTTTTTGTTCTACTAAGCACGTGCTAGCCCATATTACCCACCAGCCTTTTACATTTGTCCCGGAGTTATGGCAATAAAAATAATCTAGTCATGTTACAAAGGAAGTAGCTAAATAAAGTATTGGCTATGTTTCTGAATGCTGGGCTGCTTTATCCTTTTTTTACTATCAAACAGTCGCAAGCTGCATGGTCTGAAGCAAAAAGTAATATAAGCTAGCAGGCATGGTTGCAAATCATGCAGAAATACGATCCATGAAAATATGCTCAATTTAGTGCTTGAGTAATAAGTAATGAGTCCTTAAAAACACTAATCATAAAACAACTTAAGCTGAAAATGGTGTATTACAATATAATGGGTTGAAGTTAGCAGCTTTCATAGTTACTGTTTCGACATGTGAATGAATTTTCACTTGTGCATTTGTTTTAGTAATTTAGTTCCATTTTTCTTAGTGATTTAGTTGACTTCGTACTTATCACTGAAAAATAAATGCATTTTGAGTTTATTATAACTTTGGAACTTGTAGTCTTTAAGCATCATGAAATTTATGATTCCATAAACTTCAATTTTCCAAACGAGTCTGAAAAATTACAAACAAATCTACTTCTGTAGTTATCATTGTGTGCCGAAGAACCAACAATGGTTCATTAGTGCTATCAATGAGCTGGTTACGTATTTCAATGTCAAAGCGTGAAACAAAAAAACAACGCATCCTTGCCATGGATCAGCTACTCTGTGCAACTACTTATACAGATTCAACCTTTTGTTTTTCACATTTATAGCAGCAAGTACCTACCGCCTTAATTCTCAGAGTGGGTGGTGAACAGACCTGAAGTTTGCATACATTTTGAACTTTATATAACATTTAAAAAGCAGAGTACGTTCATAACTTTAAGAGTATGGTATAGTGTTAGTAGTAACAGGAAGCTTGCAATTCCTATCCATTTTTGTTTGGAGAAGTATAGTGTTTTTCGTGGTCATCTTCCATCCTGCAAGCATTTTCTATTTTCTTCTATTTTGCTGCTGAATGAAAACTCCGACCAAAAACTGTCAGATGTTTCGAAAACAAAGAAGCTTTCCTTTTAACAAACATAACTAAGGAATGTTCAAGTGAAATCTGATTAACTCAGTCTGTTTGAAAAGTAAGAGTTACAAGTGCTTATTCTTTTTTCAAAACAAGTTATTAAGAGCTTGTTCTGCTGTCCTGAGCTTCTAGTGGAGACATGTTGAGAAAGGGTTGGAGAACTGAAACGACAATATAACTGCAGCATGTACGCACATCAAAAGTAGATTTCTTGTTGTGCGGAATGTCTGGTTAGCGTTCCGATTTTGTTTCTTCAATTTATGTTAGCAATTGCCTGTAAAAAGTGTGCTTCTAAATACTTCCTCACACATTATGGCAATTCATGGCTCCTACCAATTGACCATATTTATGCGAGTCAACCAGTAAGGAATAGCACTGAAGACCCCATTCAGTCCTTGAAAAAGAGTTATTGACTTAATTCTATTATCACACCCTTTCTCCACTCCATATCCTTTTATATTTCTTAATTACTTATTTACTTGCTTTCTAGGGTACTTATAGACTCAAGTTTCTACCACTATTTGTTGTGGAATTCCATGTCCTCAATACCTCCTGCATTAAAAAAAACCTCAAGTACTCAAGTGTTCTTTGAGTGAATTACCAACCTTATGCCCTATGGTATGAAACCACCAGTGAAAATAGTTTTCTGAATTGACAAAACCTTCTTCATCTTTACCACTATCAGATTCTTCTTAGCCTTCTTTGTTCTAATGGAAAAAAAAAGTTTCCAAAGTCCCTTTTCAGAACCAAGACCTCTTATTTTAGTGAGTCTCTACTGCACTTAACCCTCTCCATGGTCTTGCATCTCTGATGGAGAAGGGTGAACAATTTGTGCGACCAAACAATTTAACCACTGCCATAAAACTTTTTTTCCTCCTCAGGTGAATGATGTGCTTTGTGGTTAAATAATCTATTCTGAAATGACTGATGCAACATAATAAATGTACTATCGTAATCAAAAGTAGGGACCCACATTATTTAACAGAAACCTCAAAATTGTCTTATTTTACAGCAGTCATTCAACACATTTTAAGAACTGCAAACCTCTTCCGTAAGATCTGTACAAAGAGCACCCAAGCCTCTGGCTATGGCCAACAGGAGACACAATAAACAAACTACTGGTGAGGTGAAGCCAAGTTTGTGTTTTTAAAATAGATGATAAGACTGAGGTACAGTTTCAGCTCTGTGAAATTGCTTGACAGCTAGATGTTTGAAATAATTTTAGAAGTCAAAGTCCTTTGAACTTGAAGGAATGTTTGACAATGTTAATTTAGAGTTTGCATTTCTTTCAGACAGAAAAATCCTTTTAATAGCTTAGCTGCCAGTAACACATTCTCTACTCACCACAAAAACCAACCAAAATATAAGGCAAGACCAATGTTAAAAAGAAATAACAACTAAATACTGGAATCCCAAAATATTTAGTTGTAAACATTTACTACCAGCATTCAGGTAGCAACTGGAACATTGACTAATAAAACTTACAAACTCACTGGCATTTAATTTTATTA
Organism: Scyliorhinus torazame; assembly: GCF_047496885.1. NCBI lineage: Eukaryota > Metazoa > Chordata > Chondrichthyes > Carcharhiniformes > Scyliorhinidae > Scyliorhinus > Scyliorhinus torazame. Next base: position 295,646,341 of record NC_092713.1, on the reverse strand, counting down.
GTATTAAATTTAAACTAGTTTCTTATTCCATTCTTCTTACAGGTTAGTATGTATGGTTCAAGATCGCCTCAGTGCGACAACTCATTGTTCTTTGCACAATAATTACTTTTCATTGTCCTGGAAACATTTTTCCCTCAAACATCTGGTCCATCCACCTTGGTCAGTCTCATCTATTGATCACTGAAGAAGGGATTCAATTCCAGCTTCAGATTTTGTAGATCGTTTCCTGATTATGTAAAAAAAGAAATTGGTCAGAATGGTTTTTAGTGGCTTATTCAGTTTAACCTTTTTCTAAATCAGTGCTAAAATACTATCAGGATACTTTTCCATTAATCATCAAGTCTGGCACTTTAAATAGATATACACTGTCTCTTTCCACTTTGCACTGCTTAATCTTGCAAGGCAATGCCCTAACCATTGGGTAATCTTGGCTTGACATACAGCAGGATTTAACTCTAACAGTACCACTACACACGTTTAGGAATTTTTTTAGTCTTGCCTTTTGCCACCTGGACCCATTTTTGGGATGTTTCTCCGAGGGATATCCTAATAAATAAGTTGAAGACTCAGATATATGTTGAAGACTCAGATATAGTGGTGGGTTTTTGTGGCCATTCGTTCTCTTCCTCGCTTGTAAATAACTCTACAGGTTGGTTTTCCTCACTTGAAAGAAAAATGTTTCTGAAAAACGTGGGAATTTCTGCAGCTATAGCAACATTGAACCATTACGTTCAATATTGAAAGACCTCCAACTTTCAGAACTCAACGTCAAATTTAATTATGTAATACCATCAGAATCATCTATATTCTGAGCATTCTTCAATCGAAAATAAGCATGCAAGATGTTCAAGTGCCATAGTAACTTTGATGAAGCAAATTATTTTTAAAATATAAAACATGCATATTTGAAACAAGGAACCTTGCATTTATAGAATGTCTTTCACAATTTTAGGATGCCCCGAAGTGCTTTAGAGACAGTTAAGTACTCCTGAAGTGAATAACTCATAGGAAACTTTTATAAATAAAGGATTAATACTGAGAGGAGCAGCATTTTACTAGTGTTTGTTTTTTTGGATGCCTCCAAGCAATTCCCGCAACAAACAATTTATTTTCTGGGATGGGAGGGAGACTGAGCACGTGGCCATTGTCTGGTATCTTTCCATAGCGCAACTGGTGAGATCATAACTCAGCAAGTAGAGGATCATGAATGCAAAGCCACGTCCTAACACTGACTTTGTATGTTGGGATCAAACATTGCACAACTATACCCGGTGTCAAACAAATGTACTGATCTATGTAACTGCACCGAATATACATTGTGCTAAACCATACCACCTCAGAAATGTGTTTGGTGAATCTGAAACTTTTCATTAATGTCATTCTTGTAAACCTACTGTCTAGTGTAAAGAGCACAGTAAGAAGTCTTACAACACCAGGTTAAAGTCCAACAGGTTTGTTTCGATGTCACTAGCTTTCGGAGCGCTGCTCCTTCCTCAGGTGTAAAGAGCATCAGCAATGGACTGGAATTGGTTATCTCCCCTCTTGCAGGGCCAAGTTGTCTGAAGAATTTATTTGCTGATTATTTATAACTGATAACAGAAAATCAGTCGCTCAGCAAGAGCACAAATATCCCCAGTTTTATCCAGGCTCCATGCTGTATTTTGAGAGTGTTCTGTATTTATTGATCCGATGGTTTTCAATGTTACAGTTATCCGAAGCATCTTTTGGTTAGGAAGTAAAGCACATTCCTGAGCATTACGCAGCCAGCTGAGAAAAATATACTTGTGTGGCTGTTGAAATAGGGCTTGTTTTGGCTTGCCCACGATCAGCTTCATTGTTGAACAGTCTACTGATACTTCCCATCTGGGCTCACATAGGATCAGAGTCACAGAATAATTTACAGCAGCAAAGGAGATAATTTAGACCAGTAAATCTATGCCAACTCTCCATGCAGCAATCCAATCAGTCCCCTTTATCCCTGAAGCGCTGCAAGTTTATTTCCTTCAAATGACTATCCAACTTTCTTTTGAAATCATTGACCGTCTTTGCTTGCACCACCCACTTGGACAGTGAATTTCAGTTTTTTACCATTTTCTGCATAAATAATGTTCTTCTTTACATTTCCCCCTGCATCTTTTGGCCAAAACGTAAACCTGTGTCCCACAGCTCTTGTACCATCAGCTAGAATCACAATGAATAGTGGAACAAGCTCGAAGGGCCGAATGGCCTCCTCCTGCTCTTATTTCACAAAGAACAAAGAACAAACAGCACAGGAACAGGCCACTTTGGCCCTGTACCGGTCATGATGCCAACCTTTGCCAAAACCCTCAGCACTTCCTTGTTCAGTATCCCTCTATACCCATCCTATCCATGTGTTTGTCAAGATGCCTTTTGAACGCCGTTAATGTATCTGCTTCCACAACGTCCCCTGGCAACACATTCTAGGCACTCACCACCCTCTGCGTAAAAGCCCTGCCTCGCACATCTCCTCTAAACTTTTCCCCATGGACCTTAAATCTATGCCCCCTGGTGCCTGAACCCTCCTCCTGAGAAAGAGTGCCTGCCCATCCATTCTATTCATGCCCCTCATAATCTCGTAAACCTCTATCAGGTCACCGCTCAACCTCCGTCTTTCTAATGAAAACAACCCAAGTCTATTCAGCCTCTCCACGTAGCCAACACTCTCCAGACTAGGCAACATCCCACTAATCCTCCTCTGCACCCTCGCCAAAGTCTCCACATCCTTCTGGTAGTGTGGCGACCAGAATTGTGCACAATATTCCAAGTGCGACCATACCAAGGTTCTATACAACTGTAGCATGACTTACCAGTTTTTATACTCAATGCCTCGTCCAATGAAGGCAAGCATTCCATATGCTTTCTTAATAACCTTGTTCACTTGTGTTGCCACTTTCAAAGATCTGTGGGATCCTGCATGCCCAGATCTCTCTGACTTTCTATAATCCTAAGAGTTTTGCCAATTACGGTAAATTGCCCCTCCATGTTAGACCGACCAAAATGCATTACCTCACATTTGTCTGGATTAAACTCCATTTGCCATTTCTCTGCCCAAGTTTCCAAACTATCTATGTCCTGCGGTATCCTCTGACAATCCTGAACACTATCTGCCACTCCACCAACCTTGGTGAATTCCACAAACTTACGAATCTCTGTTTCTATGTAATGGGAACAGGTTTCTTTGTCAACTCATCCAAACCTGTTAAAATGTTGTACACCTCTAAGTCAAATCTCCAACTGATCTATGTCCTGCTGTATCCTCTGACAAACCTCTTCACTATCCGCAGCTCCACCAATCTTTGCGTTGTCCACAAACTTACATTTTTCTCCTAATCATTTATATATACTACGAACAACAAAAGTCCCTGCACTGATCCCTGCAGAACACCACTAGTCAGTCTTCCATTCAGAAAAGCACCTTTCCACCACTACCCTCTGTTATCTGTGACCGAGCCAGTTCTGTATCCATTTTGCCAACTCACCTCTGATCCCATGTGACTTCATCTTTTGTACCAGTCTGCCATGAGGACCTTGTCAAAGGCTTTACTGAAGTCCATGCAGACAATATCCACTGCCCTTCCTTCATCAAGTTAGCGAGACATGAACTCCCCTTCACAAAATCATGCTTGCCTATTGCTAATAAGTCCATTTGTTTCCAAATGTGAGTAAATCTTGTCCCTAAGAATCTTTTCCAATAATTTCCCTACCACTGATGGAAGGCCCACCAGCCTATAATTTTCTGGATTACCCTCGTTACCCTTCTAAAACAAAGGAACAACATTGGCTATTCTCCAGTCCTCTGGGACTTCACCTTTAGCTAATGAGGATACAAAGATTTATGTCAAGGCCACAGCAATTTCCTCCCTAGCCTCCCTCAGTATTCTGGGGTAGATTCCATCAGGCCCTGGGGAATTATCTACCGTAATACTTTTTAAGATGCCAACACCTCCTCCGTTTTGATATCTACATGACCCAGAATATTTAAACACCTTTTCCTAGGTTCATCATCCACCCAGTCTTTCTCTTTGGTGAATACTGTTGGAAAGTACTCATTTAGTACCTTGCCCAGTTCTTCTAGCTCCATGCACAGATTTCTTCCTCAGTCCGTGTGGGCCAACCATTTCCCTGGCTACCCGCTTGTTTTTTTACATACGTATAAAATGATCTCCTTAATCCTGTTTGCCAAAGACTTTTCATGACCCCTTTTAGCCCCCCTAACTCCTTGCTTAAGTTCTTCCCTACTTTCTTTATTTTCTTCAAGAGCTTTGTGTTCTTCTAGACCTTACAAATGTTTCCTTTTTCTTTTTGACTAGGCTTACAATATCCCTCGTTATCCAAGACCCCCGAAACCTGCCATACTATCCTTCATCTTCACAGGAACACGCCGGTCCTGAATTCTAATCAACTGAAGTTTGAAAGACTCATGCATGTCAGAAGTTGACAAACAGCCTCCCCCAATCTGAATTCTTCAGTTCCTACCTAATAATGTTGTAATTAGCCTTCCCCCAATTTAGCATGTTCACCTGAGGACTACTCTTATCTTAATCCACAAGTACCATAAAACTTGCAGAATTACGGTCACTGTTCCCTTTCCTACTTGGTGTAACCTTCTGATTGAAGGGACCACAATAGCCTTTTTAACTTTGACAAAGGGTCATCTGGAGTCGAAACATTAGTTCTTTTCTCTCCTTGCAGATGCTGCCAGACCTGAGATTTTGCAGCATTTTCTCTTTTCTCTCTCTCAATATGTCTGAGATTTATGCACATGCATTCCCAGATCCTGGTGACCCATTGTCACAGTGCCGTCAAGTTTATTTTGCCTCTCCCATCCCTCTGCCAAATTAAATCACCTCACATCTGTCTGCATTAAATTCCATCTGTCTGGTTTAGCACAGGGCTAAATCGCTGGCTTTGAAAGCAGACCAAGGCAGGCCAGCAGCATGGTTCAATTCCCGTACCAGCCTCCCCGAACAGGCGCCGGAATGTGGCGACTAGGGGCTTTTCACAGTGATTTCATTTGAAGCCTACTTGTGACAATAAGCGATTTTCATTTCATTTCATTTCACTCCATAGCCATTCTGCTAGCCCGCCTATGCCCTGTTCAGTCAATTAAAGCAGTGGTCCTAACACTGATCCTGGAGGAATGCCACTAACTACCATCCTCCAATTATAACCAATTACCATGACACAATCTTTTCTGCCCTTAAGCCAATTTATTTTATCCCAGTTGGCACTGACCTTCCTATTCCACGAGCCACAATTTGGTTAATCAGCCATGTGGTCCATTGTCAAACACTTTCTTAAATTCCATATAGACAACATCCATTGCATTCACTTCATCCACTCTTCTCTGTAACCTCATCAGAAAATGTAATTAGTCAAGCATGATCTGGCTTTTACAAATTTGGGCTGGCTCTCCTTAATCCTCCAAGTGCCTGTTGATTTTTTTCCCTGATTATTTTTCGAAAACCTTACTCATGTCAAACTAACTGGCCTATAGTTATTTGGAATGTCCTTACATCCTTCTTGAATAAGCCGGTCACATTTGCCACTCTTAAACCCTCTGGCACTTCCCCAATACTAAAGACAATTGGAGTATCATGGTTAGCCCTTACACTACCCCACCACCACCACTAGCAACTTGGGATACAAGGCATCTAGATCAAATGACTTATCCACTCCAAGCACAGCCAGCCTTCCCAGTACCTCCTGACTCTCAATTTTCCCCCCCATCCATTATCTCTACCATCTGCACTTTTATATTTAATCAGATTCCTCTTCCCTAGTAAACACTGAAACAAGGATTAAGGATTCTAGCCTTGCCCTGCACATCTTCGTATATGTCACCCTCTTTGTCCTTAAAAGAATCCGCCCTACCACATACTATTTAAATGCTGGTAGAGATTTATGGGTTCCCTTTTATGGCTCCAAATGTCCATGCTAATGCAGTGGAGGAAAACTGGAAAGAGCTGAAGACAGCCATCAACTCAAGCTGTCATGAAACCATCAGCTATAAGAACAGGAACCAACAGGACTGGTTCGACAACGACCGCACCATCAGAGAGCTCATCTACAAGAGAAGGAAAGCTCTCCGTGCCTGGCAAAACGACATAATCAGCAAAGAAAAGAGAAGAATTTATCAATTAGCCTCAGCCTCAACCTCAAGAAGCCCTTTGCCAACCTGCCCCAGGGCGAGATCCGGTTTCTCCATCCATCAAGATCAACGGAGAAACCCTACCAAACGTGGAACATTTCCCCACCCTGGGGAGCCACTTCTCCTCTAAGGCTGACATTGATGCAGAGATCCAACATAGTGTCCAATTCACGAGCACTTCCCTCGGACACCCAAGAGCGAGAGTCATTGATGATGGTGACATCTGTGTTGTTACCAAGATCCTAGTGAAGAAAGCAATCATCCTCCCAACTCTTCTATACAGCTCAGAATTTTGGACTACGTACAGACTGTGGTAGTATGTATATTGGGGGTCATGTGGGACTGGAAGCCCTAATGTCATTGGCTGACAGATCCCGGGTCCTGGTTGGCCGTTGACCTCATACTCCGCCCTGAAGGCGAAGTATAAGAAGCCGGTGCCTTCCCCCGCAGGCCAGTTTACTATCAGGCTGCTGGGGAACAGACACGCTTAATAAAGCCTCATCGACTTCACTCTATTCGTCTCATGGAGTCTTTGTGCGCTACACAGACGCCACCTCAAGGCCCTGGAGAGGTACCTCAACGCTGTCCGAGACGGATTCTTCACTACAGCTGGGAGGACATGGGTACTAACATCAGTGTCCTTGAAGGAATCAAGAGCATCAGCATCGAGGCCAAGATCATCCAAAGCCAGGACGTCAGAGTCTCGACTATGGAACTCACTGCCCCACAGTGCGGTGGAATCGGAGTCATTAAATGGTTTCAAGGAGACAAGATATATTTCTGATAAAAAAAGGGTTAAAGAGATATGGGGAACAGGTAGAGAAGTGGATTTTAGACCAGGAAGAGGTCAGTCATGATCTGAATGAATGGCAGAGCAGGCTTGAAGGGCTGAATTGCCTACTTGTGCTCTTAATTCCAATGACTGCCAAAGAAAATCTTCTTTGCCCAGCTAAAAGAAGGCTTCCCAACAGGAGGACAAAGGAAGCGCTTCAAAGCGATGCAAACTTACCTGAAGAAATGCAATATCGACGTCAATGCCTGGGATTGTTGCTCGGAAGAGACATACTTGGTGGAACCTTCTGATTGAAGGGACTCAATTTCTCAAGGACACCTGACAGCAAGAGGAGGCTCAAGCCTCAGAAAGGAATACCAGCAATCTAGAGTCTAAGGACAAATCCCTGCCACGTGCGTGATCGAAGATGCAGCTCTAGGATCGGGCTCATCAGCCATACAAGGACACACAGAACCCATGACTAGTAACATAGAGTTTTTAGGTAGACAATCATAATCAAAGACCCCTCCCACCCAGGTTATTCTCTCTTCCAACCACTTCCATCGGATAGAGGTTACAAAAGTCTGAGAACACGTACTAACAGATTCAAAAACAGCTTCTTCCCTGGTTACCAGACTCCTGAATGACCCTCTTATGGACTGAACTGATCTCTCTACGCATCTTAGACCATAAGACATAGGAGCAAAATTAGGCCACTTGGCCCATCGAGTCTGCTCCGCCATTCAATCATGGCTGATATTTTCTCATCCCCATTCTCCTGCCTTCTCCCCATAACCCCTGATCCCCTTATAAGTCAAGAATAGTCTCTACTGTTGTAGCACTATAATCCGTATGCTTCACCCAATGTCTATGTATTTACCTTGTGTACTTATAATATGTCCTGTATTTTTCATGTATGGAATGATCTGCCTGGATTGTACACAAAACAATACTGTACCTCAGTACACGTGACAATAAATCTACATTATACTCATTGGCGAGTAATCACCAAAGTAGACAACGACATACTGGTCGAGGATTTATGGGTTCCCTTTTACTTTGAAAGCAATTCTATTGTCTCTTTGCCAATTTTCTTTCCTCTTCACTTCCCACTTCCAACCTATTTGATCTTGCTCTTGCTTGAAGAATTCCCCTTGTTGGAATGTATTTAGCCTATATCTGAAGCATCTCCTCAGAGATCATCCACAGTTGTGTTCATTTTTTGTCAGTCTTTGAATCATAGAATTTACAGTGCTGAAGGAGGCCATTCGGCCCGTCAAGTCCGCACCGGCTCTTGGAAAGAGCACCCTACCCAAGGTCAACACCTCCACCCTATCCCCATAACCCAGCAACCCCACCCAACACCAAGGGCAATTTTGGACACTAAGGGCAATTTACCATGGCCAATCCACCTAACCTGCACATCTTTGGACTGTGGGAGGAAACCGGAGCACCCGGAGTAAACCCACGCACACATGGGGAGGATGTGCAGACTCCGCACAGACAGTGACCCAAGCCGGAGTCGAACCTGGGACCCTGGAGCTGTGCTATCCACAATGCTGCCATGCTGCCCATTTTACCCTGGCTAGATCCTTTCTCAGTCCATTGAAATAAGCCTTCTTATAATTTAGATGTTCTACTTTGCATTGTTCCTTATTTTGTTGCGCATTACGAGTGAAATCCTTATGGCAAAATTATCACTCAAGTGTTCCCTCCACAGACATTTGGTCAAGCTGGCCCACCTCATTTCCCAGCACCAGATCCAGCCATATCTCCTTTCTATGTGGACTCAGAACATTCTCCTATGCACATTTCAGACGTTCCTCCCCTTCCTTACACTTTAATCACTAAGGGCGCGATTCTCCACTCCCACGCCGGTTGGGAGAATCGCCTGGGCCGCCAAAATTTCCGGGGACGCCGGTCCGACGCCCTCCCGCGATTCTCCCGGCCAACCCGCGCATGCACGGATGACGTCATCTATGCGCCGCCGCTTTTACGCGGGCGACAAGGCCTGGCGTGGGTAGATGACGCGGCCCCGTTATTGGCCCATTGTCAGGGCCTGAATCGGTCGGGACCGTTCCACGCTGTCGTGAACCTCGACGGCGTTCACGACGGCGCGGCCACTTAGGCGTGGGAGTGGAGAATCCCGCCCTAAATATCAATTGGATAGTGTTAAAGTCCCTCAATACTTTATAGTTCTTACACATCTGTGATTTCACTGCAGAGTTGCTCCTTACTCTCTCTTGCTATTTGGAAGCCTACAAAATACTTCTAATGGCATGTTTCTTTTATTTGTTTATGGGATGTCACAGGCAAGCCAGCATTTATAGCCCATCTCCTACAGCCCTGAGAAGGGGTGGTGTGCTGTTTCCTTGAACCTCTGCAGTCCATGAAACACCTCAGCTTTTTAGGAAGGGAGTTCCAGGACTTTGACCCAGTGACTGTGAAGAAACGACAATACATTTCCAAGTCAGGTTAGTGTGAAACTTGAAAGGGAACTTGCAGGTGAGGTTGAGATAATTGCATTCCCACTCATCTTCTGACCTTATCCTTCTAGGTGGTGGAGGCCAAGGGTTTGGAAGGTACTGTTGAAGGAGCCGTGGTGAGTTGATGAAGTGCACCTTGTAGATGGTGCACACTGCTGCCACTGTGCATCAGTGGTGGAGGGAGCAAATTTTGGAGTGGCGGATGGGGTGCCAATTGAGCAGGCTATTTTGTTTTTGAAAGTGTCGAGCAGTGCTGTTAAAGCTGCCCTCATCCAGGTAAGTAGAGAGTATTCCATCTCAGGAACATTCCTGACTTATGCCTAGTAGATTGATAGACAGCCTTTGCGGAGTAAGGGGGTGTTACTCTCCACAGAATTCACAGCCCTTGCAGCTCTTGTAGCCATAGCAGTTGTAGCCACGGTATTTATATGGCTGGTCCAGTTCAGTTTCTGCTCAATGGTAACCCCCCCCCCGCAAGGACATTGATAGTGGAGGATTCAGCGATGGCAATGCCATTGAATGTCATGGGGAGATGGATAGATTCTCTCTTGTTGGAAGTTGGAAATGGTCACTGCCTAGAACTTGTGTGGCATGAAAATGTTACTTGATACTTACCAAGGCTAAATGCTTTCCAGGACACGGACTGCTTCAGTATCGGAGTCGTCGTGAATGGTGCTGAACGTTATGCAAACATCAGCAAATATCTCCATACCTGACCTCGAGATGGAAAGGTCATTGTGAAACAGCTGAAGATGGCTGGCCCTAAGACACTACCCTGAGGAACTCCTACAGCAATGTCCTGGGACTGAGATGATTGACCTACAACAACCACCATCATCTTCCTCTCTGCTAAGTATGACTAAACCAGTGGAGAGTATTCCCGCTGATTTCCATAGTCTCCAGTTTTGCTCGGGCTCCTTGATGCCATACTCAGACAAATATTGCCTTGATATCAAGGGCTGATTCTCTCATCGCACCTCGAGTTAAGCTCTTTTGTCCATGTTTGGACCAAGGCTGTAATAAGGTGAGCAGTTGAGTGGTGATCATACCCTTTTCCCGTCTCAACTCAATCAAATGGATTTTGTCCTTGTCCCCTTTATTTCCAACACCCTGCAGAAATATATCTCAAATTCACAATTTTTAGGTGCAGGAAATTTAGAGGAAAAGAACCCATAGAAATTAAGGAACATAATGCATATTTTGCATGGAATTTAAATACTGCCATCATTGCCTTACTTTCTGCCCGTTTTGGGTCTGGATTTCCCTCCTTTTGAGGTTCGTGGCCTCTCCAGTTTCATTAATGACTGTCGCAGACTTTCTTCTGTGTAGGCTAAGTAAACATGCGACAAATCCACTTCAAATGGCTAAAATAATAAAGAAATCACTCCAAGATTAGTTTCATGTTAGAAATCAAACAGAGTTTTCGTGCAGTTGTCAGAATTTCTGAAAGTGCAGTTACATACTATTAGACTGAATCTCTTGCATGATATTCATTCAACCTTACAGACCTCCTGGCATCGCTTAACATTAACTTCACAGTGGACAAGATTTGCTTATGGGCGGGACGGTAGCAGTGGTTAGTACTGTTGCTTCAGTGTCAGGGACCCGGGTTCGATTCCCGGCTTGGGCCACTGTCTGTGCGGAGTCTGCACGTTCTCCCAGTGTTTGCGTGGGTTTCCTCCGGGTACTCCGGTTTCCTCCCACAAATCCTGAAAGACGTGCTTGGTAGGAGAGTTGGACTTTCTCAATTATCTCTCAGTGTACCCGAATAGATGCCATAGTGTGGTGACTGGGGGATTTCCACAGTAACGTCATTGCAGTGTTAATGTAAACCTACTTGCGGTGCTAATAAAGATTATTATTACACTTCGTTTTTATTGAGCTTTGCAGGAATGACTCAACATGCATTCCAGAAAATGCACCTGCGTACTTGGGTAAAATTGAATTGTTATAATTGCAGAAATCATAACCCATGATATAATAAACAACATTGTGTACTGTGTGTTGGATGCCAGTAGGAAAACTGGACAACATTTATACTACTGCAATGTAAGTTGAAGTTGTAGTCTTCCACAGCACAGAAAGAAAGAACTTAAATTTTATGTAGTGTTATTATTTCCAATTAAGGGGCAATTTAGCGTGGCCAATCCACCTAACATGCACATCTTTGGGTTGCGGGGGTGAAACCCACGCAGACATGGGGAGATTGTACAAACTCCACACGGATAGTGACCCAGGGCCAGGATTCGAACCCGGGTCCTCAGCGCCGCAGTCCCAGTGCTAACCACTGCACCACATGCCACCTGTATGTTTTTCACTCTTCAGAATGTCCCGAAGTGTGTCATTTATTTTGTCAGCAATTGCGAAAATTAATTTACACACTCGGTCCCACAAACTGCAGCACAACAAATGTTAAGTGCATCTGCTTTTGGGATATTGGTTGAGGGATATATAATAGCCAGGAAATCTCAGCTGGTCTTAAAATTGTGCCCTCACCCTTCTAATTTAGATGAAAAATCTTACCACTAAGCCAAGCTCCAGAAGCGATTTTCCTGCCCCGTTCGCCACAGATGCAAATCCCATTGTGACCGCTAACTCTCACGAGAGGACCACAGCGTAATTTGCGCTGAGATCTCAGAATGAGATATTCCCCACCAGTTGCCAGCGATGTAATCAGGTTCAGGCCAACGAAGGTATGAACCGGATTACCATTAATTTAAATAGTTTAACGCCTTACCTTCAAGGGTCGCCGGTATGTGTCCCCCTTCCTTCCCCCATTGGCATGATGTCACATTGGCAGGAATCACTACTGCTCTGCAGCAGTCAAGATGACTGCGCCAGGGATGCAGAAGCCAGTGGCACAGCAGGCACTGCAGAATGCCACCCCGTCTGCAGCATGCACTACAGTCAGCAAGATTTGACATGGAGATGCGCACAACTCAAATCAACGAAGGATGGGTTGAAAAGAAAAACTTAAACCAAATATTCTGTGCATTGCATAATCTAATGCAATAAGACACTGACCAAGAGCTTCTGGTCAGCGGCCAGTGGGTGCACATGCTACTGACTGCAATTTAAACTGCCCATTGCTATATCCGCTGGAGATTTAGGACCTTCTGATCTTGGCTCCATCAGAGATCCAGCGATTTATCGAGTTGGGAGGTGGGCGCAAGTGGCAAGCATAATTGCTGCAAAGCCAGGCCCCCTTTTCTTGTCATGAACTGAGGACATGCCTCTTAAGGGTTGACTTACATTAATTGACTTGCACCGTTTAAAAATGGACCTGTCAACCTCAACACTGCACAACCACCCACACCCCCATTCAGAATGCTACCCTCAGTCTCCTCCCTCCTGTTCCCAGGCAGGCTTTACACTTGCTGGCAAAAGTCTAAAAAATTCTGTATAAAAACCAGGGTATGGATCGGACAAACAACCCAACCTGGTTCTGGTCATCTGATCCCACTGTCATAGGGAATAGTGCAGCAATCCAGGCAAGATAAAATCGGCAACTGGAAGTTTAAACTTCCCACATCTGTACTGCGCATGAGTACATGGGACCTTCCTCAAGGTCCCAGGGCACATTAGCGACATAAATTATGTCATTTGTTCCTCTCCATCGTAAATGATTCAGGCCTTTAGAACCTGTAACTACAAAGACATGAGGGAGGAGCTGGCTAGAGTTGACTGGAAGGACAGACTAGCAGGGAAGAGAGTGGAACAGCAATGGCAGGTGTCTTCGACAGTTATTCAGGAGGCACAACAGAAATTCATCCCAAGCATGTTAAGGGGAGGGCGAGGCATCCACGGCTGATGAGGAAAGTCAAGGACAGTATAAAAGCAAAAGATAAAGTATACAAGGTGGCGAGGATCAGTGGGAAGCCAGAGGCTTGAGAAGCCTTTAAAAGCGAGCAGAGGATAACTGAAAAAGCAATCAGGGCGGGGGGGGGGGGGGGGGGGGGGGGGGGGGGGGGCGGGGGCGGGCGGAGAGGATGAAATATGCGTGTAAGCTAGCTAGTAATATAAAAGAAGAAAGCAAGAGTTTTTTTCAATATATAAAAAGGTACGAGAGAGACAAGAATAGACATTGGATCACTGGAAAATGAGGCTGGAGAAGTAGTAATAGGAAACAAAGAGATGGCAGAGGAACTGTACAGTTACTTTGCATCAGTCTTCACGGAGGAAGACGCCAGTGGGATACCAGAACTTCAAGAGAATCAGGGGCAGAAGTGAGTGTAGTGGTCATCACAAAGGAAAAGGTTCTGGGGAAATTGAAAGGTCTGAAGATGGATAAATCACCTGGACCGGATGGACTACACCCCAGGGTTCTAAAAGAGACTGCTGAGGAGATTGTGGAGGCATTGGTGGTGATCTTTCAGGAATTACTGAAGGCAGGGAGGGTCTCAGACGACAGGAAAATGGCTAATGTAACACCACTGTTTAAGAAGGGAGGGAGACTGAAGACGGGAAATTATAGGCCGGTTCGCCTGACTTCAGTCATTGGTACGATTTTAGAGTCCATTATTAAAGCTGAGATTGCAGAGTACTTGGAAGCACGTGATAAAATAGGACTGAGGCAGCGTGGCTTAGTCAAGTGGAAGTCATGTCTGACAAATCTGTTAAAGTTCTTTGAAGAGGTAACGAGAAGTTAGACAAAGGAGAACCAGTGGACGTGCTCTATTTAGATTTCCAGAAGGCCTGTGTCAAGGTAATGTAAAGGAGGCTGTTAAATAAGTTAAGAGCTCTTGGTGCTAAGAGTAAGATCCTGGCATGGATAGGGGATTGGCTGACTGGCAGAAGGCAGAGCGTGGGGATAAAGGAGTCCTTTTCAGGATGGCAGCCGGTGACTAGTGGTGTGCCTCAGGGGTCAGTGTTGGGACTTTTCACAACATATGTTAACAATCTGGAAGGAGGAACTGAGGGCACTATTGCTAAGTTTGCAGATGATACAAAGAGGGACGGGTAGATTGAGGAAGCAGGGAGGATGCAGGACTTGGACAGGATAGGGGATTGGGCAAAGAAGTGGCAGATGGAATACAACGTGGAAAAGTGTGACGGTATGCATTTTGGTATGAAGAATGGAAGCATAGACTATTTTCCAAATGGGAAAAGGCTTAGGAAATCAGAAGCACAAAGGTACTTGGGAGTTCTAGTTCAAGATTCTCTCAAGGTTAATGTGCAGCTTCAGTCAGCAGTTCGGAAGGCAAATGAAATGTTAGCATTCATGTCGAGAGGGCTAGAAACAAGAACATGGGTGTACTTCTGAGGCTGTATAAGGCTCTTGTCAGACCCCAGTTGGAGTATTGTGAGCAGTTTTGGGCCCCGTATCCAAGGAAGGATGTGCTGGCCTTGGAAAGGGTCCAGAGGAGGTTCATAAGAATGATCCCTGGAATGAAGAGCTTGTCATCTGAGGAGTGGTTGAGGACTCTGGGTCTGTATTCGTTGGAGTTTAGAAGGGCGAGTGGGGATCTTATTAAAACTTACAGAATACGGAGAGGCCTAGATAGAGTGGACATGGAGAGAATGTTTCCACTAGTAGGAAAAACTAGAACCTGAGGCCACAGCCTCAGACCGAAGGGGTGATCCTTTAAAACTGAGATGAGAAAGAATTTCTTCAGCCAGAGGGCAATGCATTTGTGAAACTCTTTGCTGCAGAAGGCCATGGAGGCCAAATCACTGAGTGTCTTTAAGACCGAGGTAGATAGGTTCTTGATTAATGGAGGGATCAGGGATTATGGGGAGAAGGCAGGAGAATAGGGATGAGAAATATATCTTCCATGATTGAATGGTGGAGTAGACTCGATGGGCAGAATGCTCTGATGTCTTATGGTCTTTATATGTTTTAGGGAACTAAGAGTTAAAATCAGAGCTCCTCTAACTGGCAAAGTATGAATCCGTCTAACTTTGATCTTTTTGGCTCTACAGCCATTGTATACCTACAGGCAAAGGTGCATAGCATTTGAAATGACACACTGTACAGAAACATAACTGGAGATGTTTTGGATTTCTGCAACGTTGCACACCCCCAAGTTTTTGAATTTCATCACATCCCTGCCGTTTCAGGGTAAGCTTGATATAGTACTCAAATTATAAAACCCAAAGGGGTCAATCAACAAAATTATTTTGTTGTTATTTCAATCAATGGCAGATGGAATACAATGTAGTGTTGTTCAGAGCCCATCAATCTACCCTAGTTCACTGCAGAGATTACAGCCACGTTTAAATAAACAAATGCAATTATTCTACTAGCTGCACAAAATAAACAACACTTTCAACAGACCCATTGTACTATAATTCATGAAAAGA
The DNA here is from genome assembly GCF_047496885.1 of Scyliorhinus torazame. Taxonomy (NCBI): domain Eukaryota; kingdom Metazoa; phylum Chordata; class Chondrichthyes; order Carcharhiniformes; family Scyliorhinidae; genus Scyliorhinus; species Scyliorhinus torazame. Next base: position 295,630,608 of record NC_092713.1, on the reverse strand, counting down.
TTAAACATCGACATCAATTAGTAAATATTCCCCTCTACCTCATCCTTTTCCACCATCCAAGGTCCCAAACTTATAAAAACAGAAAATGCTGGAAATACTCAGCAGGGCAAAAGCAATTTATTTGTACTTCTCTCAATTTATTACACTTATTCATTGTGCATGATTCGGTTTCCTTTAGACTGGAGAAACAAAACACAAATTGGATGACCACTTTGGGAAATACCTTCAATCAGCTCACAAGCATTAAGCTGAGCTTCATTTTTGAAATTTCACCCTATTCATGCTCCGACCTCCGCATCCTACATGGTTTTAGCGAGGCTCAATATAAGCTTAAGGAACTGTACTTATCTTTTTGATGAGGCAAGTTACAGACTGCTGGGCTAAATATGGAGTTTAACAATTTCAGATCATAACCTCTGTCTCACTTTGCCAGATGACACCCGTTCCCAATGATTCTGTTATTCCCATTTACATATATCTTATATTTCTTATAATCCATCTTATATTTCTTTACTATTATCATTTCCTTTTGCCTTGCACCATCATCCCTTTTAGCACTTCATCTCTCCTCTCGTCCACTCAATAACAAACCCTTTCCTTTTGCTCTTTCCCTACCTCTGTACTTGCTTAAAAAGCCTGTTACTTCAATAACTTTTCTAGTCCTGACAAAAATTAGCGACCCGAAAGCTTCACTGTTTCCCTCATCTCAGATGCAACCTGAACTACTGAGTATTTCCAGAATGTTGTGTTTTTATTTATAATTAATAAATAGCATGGAACACTTTTAGATGAAAATTATTCCGTTAAAAATAAAAATTCAATGCTTACATCTTTTTCTTTTTTGTCAGGTACTGGAGTCTGTTTCCTCATGTTGTTTCCTGTGTATGCCACACATTTCTACAGTTAAAAGATAAATCATGTCAGATTAAAAGTTAGTATCATTCTTAAAGATATTATTAACCGATCCTATAGAATGCACTAAAAAAATAACCAAGTCTGGAAAAATTGTAGACCATTTTATGTAGACTAGGTTTGGAATTAGACCTCAGCTGGTTATGATGACGTAAACTCGTGAGATGTGAATGCTAAAAGCAGGAACTGCAAATGTGATCTTAAAAAATAAATTTGTTGATAACGGGTGAGATTTTTCCACTCAATTGCACCCGACACCGATCGTGTTGTGCCAGCATTGCGGGAGGCGCCCAAAACGGGCTTTGTGCCAGGCGCCAAACCGCACACGTGACACGGGGGGCCTGGCACATTCCGAATCATACCCACGTTGGGCGTGACCCAGAATGAACCATTAGGCTCACCTAAATATGCATGACCGGTTTGAGGCTGCATTCCTCTGGCTCCCGGGAGTCACCAATCACACAAGCGAGGCCTCACCCAGGTGGTGATTAGTAATAGTCTCCACAAGCAGAGAAAAGGCGTGATGGCCATTCCAGAAGTCTGGGAGGCCATTTGGCATCCTGCAGGTGGTCAAGGACAGGGCAGGGCAGTACACTGGCACTAGCAGAGTATCAGGGGCAGTATCCTGGTGCCAGGTTGGCAGTGCCATGGTGCCAGTGCCAAGGGATGGGCCTGAAAGGAGCCATAACCTGAAAGGAATGGGTATTAAGGGTGGGGAGGGGGTGTGAAGTGGCATAATGAAGGTTTGGGGTGGGGGGAAAGGGGGCAGTGGTTGGGTCCCGTCAACGACACCATAGCAGGGGATGTGATGCCCCAATGCTCTCAAGGATGGTTGGGGGGGGGGGGGGGCAAGATCGCCCTGATAAGTGGGTGGTGGGGGCTCTGCTCTGATTGATGGGGGTAGTGTCCCTCAAGTGTCAAGGATTGGAGGTGTTGCCCACGTCTTCAGGGGTTCCATTGGCTGTGGGTGGGGTGTGTGGTGGACCTTCAATTTCACTTCACCCTTTCATACTGGCGCCCCAATCTCAGAGGAGTCAGTCTGGCTCCTCACTGCAGAAACAAAATCGAATTGTGGGATTGACTAGTGAGAAACTCCCCAAGCCCCAGAGAAATTATGTGTGGATAAATACAGATCTGAAGCCAACGGGAAACAACTGTCACTTGTAGGAAATGTAGACAATTTGTCCTTGGAATCAAAAACAATTTTAACTTTGAAAAAAAAATACAACTTCTAAATTTTCAGATGACATCAAATTGGTTGGGGTGATGCAGAGGGGTGGGAGGGGGGGGGTGAGGAGGAAGCAGCGAGGGAAATTAATCAAACAGATTATTAGCCAGTATTGATAAATTTACAGAATGGCATATTAATTGGCAAAATAATTATTCAAAATGTGAGGTATTACATTTTACTATGAAAAATAACAAAGTCACATATTACAAAGAACAAAGAACAGTACAGCACAGGAACAGGCCCTTCGGTCCTCCAAGCCTGCGCCGATCATGTGTCCTATTAGACCAACCACCTGCATCCTTCTATACCCAGTCTGTTCATGTGCCTATCTAGATAAGTCTTAAAGGTCACGAGCATATCTGCCTCAACCACCTTACATCGCAGTGAATTCCAGGCCACCACCGCCCCCCCGTGTAAAAACACTCCCTTCTCTCCCCTCCCCCCCCCCCCCGGTACATTTCCACTGAACCTTTCGCCCCTCACCTTTAACTTGTGCCACCTAGTAATTGCCATTTCCGCCCTGGGAAAAAACCTCCAACTGTTCACCCTATCTATACCCCTCATAATTTTATTAACTTCTATCAGATCACCCCTCAGCCTCCGTCTCTCTAAGGAGAACAATTCCAGTTTATTCATTCTCTCCTCATAGCTAATACCCTCCATACCAGGCAACATCCTGGTAAACCTGTTCTGTACCCTCCCCAAAGCCTCCACGTCCTTCTGGTCGTGTGGTGACCAGAATTGGACACAGTATTCCAAATGTGGCCTAACCAACATTCTATATAACTGTAACATAATTTTCAAGCTTTTATACTCGATACCTCGTCCGATGAAGGCAAGCATGCCATCTGCTTTCTTTACCACCATTTCCACCTGGCTGCCACATTTAAGGATCTGTGGACCTGCACGCCCAGGTCTTTATGTGTTTCTATGCCCCTGATGCTTCTGCCATTTATTTTATAGCTCCCACCTGAATTGGATCTACCAAAAGCGTCACCTCGCATTTGTCCGGGTTAAATTCCATCTGCCATTTCTCCACGCAATTTTGCAGCACATCCTGCTGTATTCTCTGACAATCTTCATCATTATCCACAACTCCGGCAATCTTAGTATCATAGCAAACTTGCTAGTCAGACCAGCTACATTTTCTTCCAAGTCATTAATATATATTACAAACAGCAGAGGTCCCAGTACTCATCCCTGCAGAACACCACTAGTTACAGACCTCCATTCAGAAAGACACCCTTCCACAGCTACCCTCGGTCTTCTATGGTCAAGCCAGTTCTGAATCCATCCAGCTAGTTCACCCCTGACCCCGCGTGATTTAATCTTTTGCACCAGCTTGCCACGAGGGATCTTGTGAAATGCTTTACTAAAGTCCATTTAGACAACATCCACAGCCCTTCCCCCATCAATCACTTTTGTCACCTCCTCGAATAACTCAATTAAATTAAAATCATGCTGTCACTAAGAAGACCATTCACTTCCAAATGTGCACTGATCCTATCTCTGAGAATTTTTTCCAACAATTTCACTATCACTGACATCAAGCTCACTGGATTATAATTACCCGGGTTATCCTTGCTACCCTTCTTAAATAATGGGACAACATTGGCTATCTTCCAATTCTTTGGCACCTCACCTGTGGCCAACAAGGAAACAAAGATTTCTGTTAGAGGCCCAGCGATTTCATCTCTTTTCTCCCTCAGTAATCTGGGACAGATGCCAACTGGCCCTGGTTCCGCTTTCCCTCCCGATTCTCCCGCTTGCTGTTTCCGTCTCCCAAACACTCGCATCCATTGCTTGCTACCACTCTCCAGATCTCTTGCTGTGAGATGGGTTTGGAGGAGGGGCGGTGAGAGGGATGGAGCACATGAGTAGGAGGAACCAGGGGAGGGAAGTAGTAACCCGAGGAGGTTGTGGGGGGGGGGGGGGGGGAAGAAGCAGCAGTAAGTTCAGGGAGGGAGGAAGGGGGAGAGGGGAAAGTGACGAGGAAGGGAAGGATGAGGAGGATTATCAGAGAGAAGAGTTAACAAGTTGGAGGATTTTTGGGCCAGTCAGATTAAAGACCAATGGATTTTTAATGTAAAAATGACAAGTCAGGAAAGTGATTTTGTTGAGAATACTTTTGCTGAGCATCCTGGTTTTACTCTAGGAGTATTAAACGAGGGATAGCTGTACCCATCAGGAAAGATAGCTGAGGGGAAGAGTCGATAGAGGTCTGTAAATTATGAAGTGTTTTGTTCGATGGAGCGCATTTAAATTTGTAAGGAAGAGCAAAACAAGAGGCCATTGTAAGCCAGTCACCAAAGACTCCAAAAGGAAGTCACCTTTGTCTCTGTGCCCACTTCTTTGGGCAAGAATCCTCCCTCCATTCCACTGATCCTTTCATGTGCCTCCAACATTCTGCCTCCAAGTGGACCCCCCCCCCCCCGGCCAGGACAATTACGTGCCCTTTTCATTGAGAACTGTCGACGGGGCATTGGCCGTTTTAATTTTTCTGCCCCCCTCACCCATTCCAACCTCTCTCCTTCCGAACTTTCTGCTCTTCACTCCATCAGGTCTAACCCCAACTTTGTCATCAAACCTACCGACTAAGGGGGTGCTGTTGTCGTCTGGCGCATTGACCTCTCCCTCGCAGAGGCTGAACGCCAACTCTCAGATACTTCCTCTTACCTCCCCCTGGACCATGACCAGACCACTGAACATCAAGCCATTATCTCCAACACCGTTAGCGACCTCATTTCCTCCAGATGCCTTCCCCCTACGGCTTCCAACCTCACTCTCTGAACCCCTCCCACAACTCCTTTACTGGTATTGCTTCATGTTCTCATCCGGGCCTGGAAAAATTCATCAACACGGCTTCCAGTTTCCACCCCTCCATCACTTTCACCTGGTCCATCTCAGACACTTCCCTTCCGTTCCTTGATTTTTCGGTCTCCATTTCCAGCAATAGACCATCTACTAATATCCACTACAAGCCCACCTAACTCCCACAGCTATCTGGACTACAGCTCTTCGCACCCTATACCCTGTAAGGACTCCATCCCTTTCTCTCAACTCCTTCGCCTCCGTCGCATTTGTTCCGATGATGCCAATTTCCAAAATGGTGCTTCGAAAATGTGTTCCTTCTTCCTCAACCGTGATTTCCCACCTACAGTTGTTGACAGGGCCCTCAACAGTCCATCTCCCCCGCCACTACCCTCGCCCCCTCCCCGCCCTCCCAGAGCAAGGATAGAGTCCCCCTCGTTTTTACATTTCATCCCACCAGCCTCCGTATGCAAAGCATAATCTCCTTTAAAAACACTTGTCTTTGCAGGGGCAGGCCAGTCGATTTCAGCGGGAGCGGAGCTGGTTAGTCAATTTCAGCGGGAGCAGTGCGGAAGTGATTTCTGGGAGGTAAGTCTCTCCTTTAAAAACACTTACCTGGTCCCGTTTTCGGTCCCTCTTCGCTGGTTTATTTTTTAAATTTTAGTGTTTAAGGCGGGAACAGGAAGTTCGACCCGCGGACTTCTGGGAAGACCCTCACCAATAAATTCTGGTGGAGAGGAAACCCGAGATACTACACGTGTAGAGTCTCCCACCCGTCCTCCTCCTCTAACCTAATAATAAAACCCATTGGTGTGAGGTAAGTACCATATTTTATTATTATTTTTAAATTTTTTTAATTTAGTTGTCAGCCAGATCTTGTTAGAAAGTTAGAGGGATGGCAGGGAAGGGAGTGCAATGTTCCTCCTGCAGGATGTTTGAGGTGAGGGATGCAGTTAGTGTCCCTGCTGATTTTACCTGCAGGAAGTGCTGCCATCTCCAGCTCCTCCAAGACCGAGTTAGGGAACTGGAGCTGGAGTTGGAAGAACTTCGGATCATTCGGGAGGCAGAGGGGGTCATAGATAGCAGCTTCAGGGAATTAGTTACACCAAAGATTGGAGATAGATGGGTAACTGTAAGAGGGACTGGGAAAAAGCAGTCAGTGCAGGGATCCCCTGCGGTCGTTCCCCTGAGAAACAAGTATACCGTTTTGGATACTTGGGGGGGGGGGGGGGGAGGAGACTTACCAGGGGTAAGCCATGGGGTACGGGCCTCTGGCACGGAGTCTGTCCCTGTTGCTCAGAAGGGAAGGGGGGAGAGGAGCAGAGCATTAGTAATTGGGGACTCGATAGTCAGGGGCACAGATAGGAGATTTTGTGGGAGCGTGACTCACGTTTGGTATGTTGCCTCCCAGGTGCAAGGGTACGTGATGTCTCGGATCGTGTTTTCCGAGTCCTTAGGGGGGAGGGGGAGCAGCCCCAAGTCGTGGTCCACATTGGCACTAACGACATAGGTAGGAAAGGGGACAAGGATGTCAGGCAGGCTTTCAGGGAGCTAGGATGGAAGCTCAGAAGTAGAACAAACAGAGTTGTTATCTCTGGGTTGTTGCCCGTGCCACGTGATAGTGAGATGAGGAATAGGGAGTGAAAGCAATTAAACACGTGGCTACAGGGATGGTGCAGGCGGGAGGGATTCAGATTTCTGGATAACTGGGGCTCTTTATGGGGAAGGTGGGACCTCTACAGACAGGATGGTCTACATCTGAACCTGAGGGGCACAAATATCCTGGGGAGGGGGGGGGGGGGGGGGGGGGAGATTTGTTAGTGCTCTTTGGGGGGGTTTAAACTAATGCAGCAGGGGCATGGGAACCTGGATTGTAGTTTTAGGGTAAGGGAGAATGAGAGTATAGAGGTCAGGAGCACAGATTTGACGTTGCAGGGGGGGGCCAGTGTTCAGGTAGGTGGTTTGAAGTGTGTCTACTTCAATGCCAGGAGTATACGAAATAAGGTAGGGGAACTGGCAGCATGGGTTGGTACCTGGGACTTCGATGTTGTGGCCATTTCGGAGACATGGATAGAGCAGGGACAGGAATGGATGTTGCAGGTTCCGGGGTTTAGGTGTTTTAGTAAGCTCAGAGAAGGAGGCAAAAGAGGGGGAGGTGTGGCGCTGCTAGTCAAGAGCAGTATTACGGTGGCGGAGAGGATGCTAGATGGGGACTCATCTTCCGAGGTAGTATGGGCTGAGGTTAGAAACATGAAAGGAGAGGTCACACTGTTGGGAGTCTTCTTTCGGCCTCCAAATAGTTCTAGGGATGTAGAGGAAAGGATGGCGCGGAAGATCCTGGATAAGAGCGAAAGTAACAAGGTAGTTATTATGGGAGACTTTAACTTTCCAAATATTGACTGGAAAAGATATAGTTTGAGTACATTAGATGGGTCGTTTTTTGTACAGTGTGTGCAGGAGGGTTTCCTGACACAATATGTTGACAGGCCAACAAGAGGCGAGGCCACGTTGGATTTGGTTTTGGGTAATGAACCAGGCCAGGTGTTGGATTTGGAGGTAGGAGAGCACTTTGGGGACAGTGACTACAATTCGGTGACGTTTACGTTAATGATGGAAAGGGATAAGTATACACCGCAGGGCAAGAGTTATAGCTGGGGGAAGGGCAATTATGATGCCATTAGACGTGACTTGGGGGGGAATAAGGTGGAGAAGTAGGCTGCAAGTGTTGGGCACACTGGATAAGTGGAGCTTGTTCAAGGATGAGCTACTGCGTGTTCTTGATAAGTATGTACCGGTCAGGCAGGGAGGAAGGCGTCGAGCGAGGGAACCGTGGTTTACCAAAGAAGTGGAATCTCTTGTTAAGAGGAAGAAGGAGGCCTATGTGAAGATGAGGTGTGAAGTTTCAGTTGGGGCAATGGATAGTTACAATGTAGCGAGGAAGGATCTAAAGAGAGAGCTAAGACGAGCAAGGAGGGGACATGAGAAGTATTTGGCAGGTAGGATCAAGGAAAACCCAAAAGCTTTCTATAGGTATGTCAGGAATAAGCGAATGACTAGGGAAAGAGTAGGACCAGTCAAGGACAGGGATGGGAAGTTGTGTGTGGAGTCTGAAGAGATAGGCGAGATACTAAATGAATATTTTTCGTCAGTATTCACTCAGGAAAAAGATAATGTTGTGGAGGAGAATGCTGAGCCCCAGGCTAATAGAATAGATGGCATTGAGGTACGTAGGGAAGAGGTGTTGGCAATTCTGGACAGGCTGAAAATAGATAAGGCCCCGGGACCTGATGGGATTTATCCTAGGATTCTCTGGGAGGCCAGGGAAGAGATTGCTGGACCTTTGGCTTTGATTTTTATGTCATCATTGGCTACAGGAATAGTGCCAGAGGACTGGAGGATAGCAAATGTGGTCCCTTTGTTCAAAAAGGGGAGTAGAGACAACCCCGGCAACTGTAGACCGGTGATCCTCACGTCTGTAGTGGGTAAAGTCTTGGAGGGGATTATAAGAGACAAGATTTATAATCATCTAGATAGGAATAATATGATCAGGGATAGTCAGCATGGCTTTGTGAAGGGTAGGTCATGCCTCACAAACCTTATCGAGTTCTTTGAGAAGGTGACTGAACAGGTAGACGAGGGTAGAGCAGTTGATGTGGTGTATATGGATTTCAGCAAAGCGTTTGATAAGGTTCCCCACGGTAGGCTATTGCAGAAAATACGGAGGCTGGGGATTGAGGGTGATTTAGACATGTGGATCAGAAATTGGCTAGCTGAAAGACAGAGGGTGGTGGTTGATGGGAAATGTTCAGAATGGAGTTCAGTTACAAGTGGAGTACCACAAGGATCTGTTCTGGGGCCGTTGCTGTTTGTCATTTTTATCAATGACCTAGAGGAAGGCGCAGAAGGGTGGGTGAGTAAATTTGCAGACGATACTAAAGTCGGTGGTGTTGTCGATAGTGTGGAAGGATGTAGCAGGTTACAGAGGGATATAGATAAGCTGCAGAGCTGGGCTGAGAGGTGGCAAATGGAGTTTAATGTAGAGAAGTGTGAGGTGATTCACTTTGGAAGGAATAACAGGAATGCGGAATATTTGGCTAATGGAAAAGTTCTTGAAAGTGTGGATGAGCAGAGGGATCTAGGTGTCCATGTACATAGATCCCTGAAAGTTGCCACCCAGGTTGATAGGGTTGTGAAGAAGGCCTATGGACTGTTGGCCTTTATTGGTAGAGGGATTGCGTTCCGGAGTCAGGAGGTCATGTTGCAGCTGTACAGAACTCTGGTACGGCCGCATTTGGAGTATTGCGTACAGTTCTGGTCACCGCATTATAGGAAGGACGTGGAGGCTTTGGAGCGGGTGCAGAGGAGATTTACCAGGATGTTGCCTGGTATGGAGGGAAAATCTTATGAGGAAAGGCTGATGGACTTGAGGTTGTTTTCGTTGGAGAGAAGAAGGTTAAGAGGAGACTTAATAGAGGCATACAAAATGATCAGGGGGTTGGATAGGGTGGACAGTGAGAGCCTTCTCCCGCGGATGGAAATGGCTGGCACGAGGGGACATAGCTTTAAACTGAGGGGTAATAGATATAGGACAGAGGTCAGAGGTAGGTTCTTTACGCAAAGAGTAGTGAGGCCGTGGAATGCCCTACCTGCTACAGTAGTGAACTCGCCAACATTGAGGGCATTTAAAAGTTTATTGGATAAACATATGGATGATAATGGCATAGTGTAGGTTAGATGGCTTTTGTTTCGGTGCAACATCGAGGGCTGAAAGGCCTGTACTGCGCTGTATTGTTCTATGTTCTATAATCCTCCGCCATTTTCGCTAACTCCAGCGTGATGCCACCACCAAACACATCTTCCCTTCACTCCCTCTGTCAGCATTCCGCAGAGACCGTTCCCTCTGAAATAATCTAGTCCACTCTCCACCATACCCAGTACCTCTCCCATCACCCATGGCACCTTCCCATGCAATCGCAGGTGTTACACCTGCCCCGATACCTCTTCCATGCTTAACATCCCAGGCCCAAAACACTCATTCCAGGTTAAGCAGCAGTTCACTTGCACCTCTTCCAATTTGGTCTACTGCATTCACTGCTCCCAATGTGGTCTCCTCTATATCGGAGAGACCAAACGCAGACTGGTTGATCGCTTTGTTGAGCATCTTCGGTCTGTGTGCATTCAGGATCCTGACCGTCCCGTTGCTTGCCATTTTAACAAAAGACCCTGCTCCCATGCCTGTCCTTGGCCTGCTGCAATGTTCCAGTGAAGCTCAATGCAAACTGGAGGAACAACATCTCATCTTCCGGTTAGGCACGCTACAGCCTTCCGGTCTCAACATCGAATTCAACAACTTCAGATGACTAGCTTTACCCCACCGCGACCCATTTGTTTTCATCCCATTTCATTTTAACTGTCTTTTACCATTTTTTTCTTTCTTGGCTTTCTTAATATATATTAACCCCCCCTCCCATCTTATCCACCCTTCCTTACCCTTTCTCCTCTTTGCTTCCCCCTTCCCCTCCCCCCAAATCTACAGTTCACCCTCTGATGTTAGTTTCTCTGCTGTAAGCCTGTCACATCTTTTGCTCTCTCTGGGGACTGCCATTAACACTCTTTCCCCATGGTTTCTGTGGCCATTAGTACCCGGTTTCTGTGGCCATGACTCATCTTTCATTCTCACTCCACAGTATACATATTTCCCACTTTCTCTGTCTGTTAGCTTTGACAAAGAGTCATCGGACTCGAAACATTAGCTCTTTTCTCTCCCTCCAGATGTTGCCTGACCTGCTGAGATTTTCCAGCATTTTCTCTTTCGCTCCAAAAGGAAATTCAGGAGAAATGTCTTTAACTAACGATGAGAATGCAGAACTCATTGCCACATGGAGTGGTTGATCCATGCAGTTGAGGGGAGTTTAGATAACCATTTGTGAGAGTATGGAATACAGGGTTATGTTTGACAAGGGAGGATGCAAGTGGAGTATTAAAGCTTTTATGGACTGGATGGGCCAAACTGGATAATCTACCTAATTCCACTTAAAACTGAACTTTAGCTAATGCTTATAAACACTGAAACCTAAAAATTATTGCTATTATTATTATTTATTTTTTTTAAATAATTTTTATTAAAGTTTTCACAAAATATCAACAACAAAAGATAAAAGGAACCCAATAGAATTAAATACCAAACCAAACAAAACAACCCAGTGGCCCACTCCCCCCTATACAAAAATAATAAATTAACACTCGCCGAAACACATAGCAAATATATACACCCCCTCAGATCCTCCAGTATAGACAAACAAAAATAAAATAGAACCCACCCCCCCTGGGCTGCTGACCATTGTCTACCGTTCTGCCAGGAAGTCTAAGAACGGTTGCCACCGGCTGAAAAACCCTTGCACCGATCCCCTTAAGGCAAATTTCACACTCTCCAATTTAATAAACCCCTCTATATCATTGATCCAGGATTCCACGCTTGGGGGCCTCGCAACTTTCCACTGAAGAAGAATCCTTCGCCGGGCTACCAGGGACGCAAAGGCCAGAATACCGGCCTCTTTCACCTCCTGCACTCCCGGCTCCTCTGCAACCCCAAATATTGCGAGCCCCCAGCCCGGTTTGACATTGGATCCTACCACCCTCGACACCGTCCTCGCTACGCCCTTCCAAAATTCCTCCAGCGCTGGGCATGCCCAGAACATATGGGTGTAGTTTGCTGAGCTCCCTGAGCACCTAACACACCTGTCCTCACCCCCAGAAAATCGGCTCATCCTTGTCCCGGTCATATGTGCCCTGTGCAGCACCTAAAACTGTATGAGACTGAGCCTCGCGCACGAAGAGGAAGAGTTCACCCTCCCTAGGGCATCTGCCCACGTCTCCTCCCCCAACTCCTCCTCCCACTTACCTTTCAGCTCCTCCATCGAGGCCTCCTCCTCCTCCTGCATCACCTGGTACGTTGCCGAGATCTTCCCCTCTCCAACCCACACACCCGAGAGCACCCTGACCTGTACCGTGCGTGGCGGCAGCAGAGGGAATTCCACCACTTGCCGCCTGGCAAACGCCCTTACCTGTTGATACCTAAAGGTGTTTCCCGGGGGGAACCCGTACTTCTCCTCCAGCTCACCCAGGCTCGCGAACTTCCCATCCACAAACAGGTCCCCCAACCTTCTTATCCCTGCCCTGTGCCACCCCGAAAACCCTCCATCTATTCTCCCTGGGACAAAGTGGTGGTTCCCCCGTATCGGGGTCCACACGAGGCCACCACTTCCCCCCCTGTGCCGCCTCCATTTCCCTCAAATTTTGAGGGTAGCCGCCACCATTGGGCTCGTGGTATACCTCATTGGAGGGAGCGGCAGCGGCGCCGCTGCCAGTGCCTCCCGACTCGTACCCTCATAAGACGCCGTATCCAGCCTCTTCCATGCCGCCCGCTCCCCCTCCATCACCCACTTGCGCACCATCGCTGCATTGGCTGCCCAGTAGTACCCACAGAGGTTGGGCAGCGCCAGTCCCCCCCCCCCCCCCCCCCCCATCCCTACTCCGCTCCAGGAACACCCTTCTCATCCTCGGAGTCCCTCGCGCCCACACAAACCCCGTTATGCTCCTGTTGACCCGCCTAAAGAAGGCCTTCAGGATAAGAATGGGGAGGCACTGGAACAGGAACAAAAACCTTGGGAGCACCGTCATCTTGACTGACTGCACCCTACCCGCCAGGGACAGCGGCAACGCGTCCCACCTCTTAAATTCCTCCTCCATTTGCTCCACCAGCCTCGTGAAATTAAGTCAATGCAGGGCCCCCCAGCTCCTGACCACCTGGACCCCCAAATACCTGAAGCTCCTCTCCGCCCTTTTTAGTGGGAGCTCGCCAATCCCCCTCTCCTGGTCCCCTGGGTGAACCACGAACAACTCGCTCTTCCCCATGTTGAGCTTGTACCCTGAGAAATCCCCGAACTCCCCGAGGATCCTCATTACCTGCGGCATTCCCCCCACCGGGTCCGCCACATATAGCAGCAAGTCGTCCGCATAGAGCGACACCCTATGCTCCTCCCCACCCCGCACCAGCCCCCTCCAGTTCCTCGACTTCCTCAGTGCCATAGCCAGGGGTTCAATCGCCAGTGCGAAGAGCAGGGGGGATAGGGGACACCCCTGCCTCGTCCCTTGATGCAACCAAAAGTACTCAGACCTCCTCTTGTTCGTGGCCACACTCGCCATCGGGACCTCGTACAACAGCATAACCCACCTGACGAACCCCTCCCCTAGTAGTAGACAATTGTCTTTATTTCCATAGTCATGCTTCAGCATTGGCTTTAAAAACACAAATAGTGCACTATGAATTCTAAAGGAATGTACTTGGTACATTTATCAACGAATCACACCTTATGTAAGCTACTGCATTTGATTTAACAGTACATTTAATCTGAGCTAGGTGAGTGATATCTAGAGTTAACAAGTGTATAGTAGAAATAGAAATACTGCAACTCCTCTAGTTGACAGTTCTAAAGATGTTCAGCACACAGCAGCTTTACAGATATCTCTGGCCTACATAAAGCTTGCATCAGATGGGTACAAAATTTGGTGTTCCAATTTATTGACTGTAGAAACCTACCAGCTGCCACTCTCCAATGTCCTCATTCCAGTGTACATAGTTCTCAATCATCTCCTAGAAGGAATAAACATTTATTTAAACAAACCTGCCATCCTCCATCAACATAATAAATACAAAATGAGCAATAATCCAGTTTAGTAAACAGTTTCTTTTTATAAAGCGTGCTTGACAAAAATTCATCAGGTTCCAAAAGAGTATGACAGAACTTCATTATCTACAATTCAGTTATCATCTTTACAAATTATGGACCAGAATTTTCACAAATACTCCTTACTAAACTAACCAATGTCAATTTCTTTTTAACTGACATAATCACTGACCGTCCTAAAAATATTAAATACAATTAACAACTACATTATGTGGTACATTTAATATAGTAAATTCTCCCGTGGCATTCAAGAACCATGGGCGTCATTCTCCGACCCCCCAGCGGGTCAGAGAATGGCCGTTGGCCGCCGTGAATCCCGCCTACGCCGGTTGTCGAAGTCTCTGGTACCGGATATTCGGCGGGGGCGGGAATCGGGCCGCGCCGGTTGGCGGGCCCCCCCGCTCAATTCTCCGGCCCGGATGGGCCGAAGTCCCGCCGAGAAATTGCCTGTCCCGCCGGCGTAAATTAAAGTAGGTATTTACCGGCGGGACGAGCGGGCTCCGGGGTCCTGGGGGGGGGGGGGGGGGGGGGGGCGGGGCGATCTGACCCCGGGGGGTGCCCCCACGGTGGCCTGGCCCGCGATCGGGGCCCACCGATCCGCGGGCGGGCCTGTGCCGTGCGGGCACTCTTTCCCTTCCGCCTCCGCAACGGCCTCCACCATGGCGGAGGCGGAAGAGACTCTCCCCACTGCGCATGCGCGGGAAACTGTCAGCGGCCGCTGACACTCCCGCGCATGCGCCGCCCGGGGATGTCATTTCCGCGCCAACTGGCGGGGCAACAAACACCGTTTCCGCCAGCTGGCGGGGCGGAAATCCCTCCGGCGCCGGCCGAGCCCCTCTATGTCGGGGCTCGCCCCCCAAAGATGCGGAGCATTCCGCACCTTTGGGGCGGCGCGATGCCGGTCTGATTGGCGCCATTTTAGGCGCCAGTCGGCGGACATCGCGCCGTTGGGGGAGAATTTCGCCCGATATCTATAAAAATTCCGAGCTACATCAGGGTACATCAGAATACATGCCCAAAAGTTAGATCAAAAAGATTAGTTTTAAGGAACATCTTAAAAGAGGAAAGGTCAAAGGTTAAGAAGTTTAGGGAAGGAATTTCAGAGCTTAGAACCAAGCCATCTGAAAGCTCAGCCACCAACAAGGGAGTGATTACAATCAGTGAAGTGCAAGAGGTCAGAATTGGATAAGCGGCGAGACCTCAAAGGTTTGTAGGGCTGCAAGAGGCTAGAGATAGGGCGGGTTGAGACAATTTTAATTGTTCGAACGTAATGTCCTTTTGTATGGTATCTAAAACACCAACATTTCAAAATATCCATCAAAGTTATTTTCATTGTGGATGTATGCAAGTTCCATTTATGAAATCTGTCTAATCGGTATCTCACAACAACTTACAGTATGCTATACAAAAATCAAGATGACATGAGTTGAATGTCTTTGCAAAACCAAAGAAAACATACAAATCTTTTGTTTATGCATAGAATTAAATATTTCTATTAGATTCACAGCTTGCTAATATTACTTGGGGAATGGAGGGGATCAAATGGCTTTGAACGGAATGCTTTCCTTCAATATTTCAAAGTTGATTGGAAAAGATGAACAAAGAGTTAGTGATGTAAAAAAAAGTTTTTAAAACATTGCTCTCAATTAGATTTTAAATAAAATGCACAAAAAAGGATGGCCTTCTAATCTGCAAAAATAAGAAAATATTCATTCTTTACGAACATCAACAGTCACAGAATAAATGCATGTCAATTTCTCGTTTGTTTCTGTGCTATATTTCAATTTAGACTATTTTCTATTAAAAGTCCAAAGACTCACATATAGACTAGTGGGGCGGGATTCTCCGCGAACCGGTGGGGCGGGCAACTCTGGTGCGAAGGAGTGGCGTGAACCACTCTGGTGTCGGGCCGTCCCGAAGGTGGGATTCTGCACCTTCAGGGGCTAGGCTGGGGCCGGAGTGGTTTGCGCCGCGCCGGCTGGCGCGGAAGGGGCTTGACACCACACCAACCAACGCCGAAGAGCCTCCGCCAGCCAGCGCGAGTTGGCGCAAGCGCAGGAGCGCCAGCGGATGCTGCCGTCATTCCAGCGCATGCGCAGTGGCCGGAGTGGTTGGCGCTGCGCCGGCTGGCGCGCAAGGGGCTTGGCGCCACGCCAACCGGCGCTGAAGGGCCTCCGCCGGCCAGCACGAGTTGGCGCATGCGCAGGAGCGCCAGCGTGTACTGGCATCATTCCAATGCATGCGCGGGGAGGGGTCATCTCCGCACCGGCCATCGCGGAGTGTTACACCAGCCGGCGCGGAGGAATAGAGTGCCCCCAGGACATAGGCCCGCGTGCGGATCGGTAGGCTCCACCATGGGGGCAACTCCCAGGACCAGATATCCCCCCCCCCCACCGAGGCCGCCCGTGGATCCAGGTTCTTCCGGTAAATAGTTGTCGTAACATACGCTGGTGTGACCGGCCGAAAAACGGGCGGCCACTCGGCCCATCGCGGGCCGGAGAATCGCCAGGGGGGCCACTGCCAATGGCCCCCGACCGGGATTCATGCCGCCCCCCGGCGATTCTCCAACCCGGTGGGGAGTCGGAGAATCCCGCCCGTGTTGTCCACAGCTATGAAAAATATTCCTTATCCATGGAAGCTGTATAATATAAACAACCACTGCCTCAATGCACGAGAGTTAAACATTCAATTTTTCCATTATCAAAAACCCCAACATAAACAACTCATTAAGAATCTCTGCCTAACCTGGTATTCTTGTGGAATAAAGTTGTCAATAATAAGCATCTGGAGACGGAGTTCTCGGCTCAGCTGTCTTATATTCTCCAGTAATCCTTCAATTTCACGTTGGTGTTCTTGCTGCAAGTCTGCCATCTTTGAATAAAAAAAGAACAGAATAATGAATCAGAACGGTCATCATGCCATGAAGCACACACCTCAAAGATGTAATGCAGAGAAACTGGGTAAAGGGGATATCTCCAGTAAGACTCGATCTCTACTGATTACCAACAAGGTCAAGTGAAAGAGCTTTACTTTTATGTGGAAGAGTCATTTCAATCATTTGTTACAATTAAGCAAAATATTTGGGATTGTTTAATACATTTATTCATTTTTGATGCTTCTTTCAACTAAATAATTATTTAAAACAGTTTGGCTTTCAGATTTTTCTACGACCATAAGACATAGGAGCAGAATTAGGCCACTCGGCCCATCGGGTCAACTCCGCCATTCAATCATGGCTGATATTTTTCTCATCCCCATTCTCCTGCCTTCTCCCCATAACCCCTGTTCCCCTTATTGATCAAAAACCTATCTATCTCTGTCTTAAAGACACTCAGTGATTTGGCCTCCACAGCCTTCTGCTGTGGAGTTCCACAGATTCACCACCATCTGGCTGAAGAAATTCCTCCTCATCTCTGTTTTAAAGGATCGTCCCTTTAGTCTGAGATGGTGTCCTCTGGTTCCAGTTTTTCCTACAAGTGGAAACATCCTCTCCACGTCCACTCTATCCACGCCACACAATATCCTGTAAGTTTCAATAAGATCCCCCTCATCTTTCTAAACTCCAACGAGTACAGACCCAGAGTCCTCAACAATTCCTCATACAACAAGTTCGTCATGTGAAATCTTTTGATACGGTGGTACGATAAACAATACTATACAAAGAAAACAACTGAAAAATCATAGCAGCACCTCCATAAATGTGCTATCTTCTCACCTCAGATTTAGCTGCCATCAACATTGTCCAAACTTTCTTCAGTTTCTTTGTCTTGCCCTGGGCCTCCTCCTGCAAACTGGTGTACTTCTCCTCAATGTCCAAACGTTCTTGCTATTTATTGGAAAAAAAGACGACAAAGGACATTAACTTACTATCTAGGTTAGCTTGTACCAATATACGTGGATGCAACAGTTGATTTCGGCGGGAGTGGAGCTGGCTGGTTAGTCAATTTCAGCAGGAGCTGAGAATTTTTTTTTTTTTTTAAATTAGTGTTTTAGGCGGGAACAGGAAGTCGACCCGCGGACGTCTGGGAAGACCCTCACCAATAAATTCTGGTGGAGAGGAAACCCGAGACATTACACGTGTAGTGTCTCCCACCCGCCCTCCTCCTCTAACCTAATAATAAAACCCATTTGTCTGAGGTAAGTACCATATTTTATTATATTATTATTATTTTTTATAAAAAATTTAATTTAGTTGTTAGCCAGATCTTGGTAGAAAGTTAGAGGAATGGCAGGGAAGGGAGTGCAATGTTCCTCCTGCAGGATGTTTGAGGTGAGGGATGCAGTTAGTGTCCCTGCTGATTTTACCTGCAGGAATTGCTGCCATCTCCAGCTCCTCCAAGACCGAGTTAGGGAACTGGAGCTGGAGCTGGAAGAACTTCGGATCATTCGGGAGGCAGAAGGGGTCATAGATAGCAGCTTCAGGGAATTAGTTACACCAAAGATTGGAGATAGGTGGGTAACTGTAAGAGGGACTGGGAAAAAGCAGTCAGTGCAGGGATCCCCTGCGGTCGTCCCCCTGAGAAACAAGTATACCGCTTTGGATACTTGTGGGGGGGGGGGGGGGGGGGGGAGAGACTTACCAGGGGTAAGCCATGGGGTACGGGCCTCTGGCACGGAGTCTGTCCCTGTTGCTCAGAAGGGAAGGGGGGGAGAGGAGCAGAGCATTAGTAATTGGGGACTCGATAGTCAGGGGCACAGATAGGAGATTTTGTGGGAGCGTGAGAGACTCACGTTTGGCATGTTGCCTCCCAGGTGCAAGGGTACGTGATGTCTCGGATCATGTTTTCCGGGTCCTTAGGGGGAGGGGGAGCAGCCCCAAGTTGTGGTCCACATTGGCACTAACGACATAGGTAGGAAAGGGGACAAGGATGTCAGGCAGGCTTTCAGGGAGCTAGGATGGAAGCTCAGAACTAGAACAAACAGAGTTGTTATCTCTGGGTTGTTGCCCGTGCCACGTGATAGTGAGATGAGGAATAGGGAGAGAGAGCATTTAAACACGTGGCTACAGGGATGGTGCAGGCGGGAGGGATTCAGATTTCTGGATAACTGGGGCTCTTTATGGGGAAGGTGGGACCTCTACAGACAGGATGGTCTACATCTGAACCTGAGGGGCACAAATATCCTGGGGGGGGGAGATTTGTTAGTGCTCTTTGGGGGGGTTTAAACTAATGCAGCAGGGGCATGGGAACCTGGATTGTAGTTTTAGGGTAAGGGAGAATGAGAGTATAGAGGTCAGGAGCACAGATTTGACGTTGCAGGGGGGGGGCAGTGTTCAGGTAGGTGGCTTGAAGTGTGTCTACTTCAATGCCAGGAGTATACGAAACAAGGTAGGGGAACTGGCAGCATGGGTTGGTACCTGGGACTTCGATGTTGTGGCCATTTCGGAGACATGGATAGAGCAGGGACAGGAATGGATGTTGCAGGTTCCGGGGTTTAGGTGTTTTAGTAAGCTCAGAGAAGGAGGCAAAAGAGGGGGAGGTGTGGCGCTGCTAGTCAAGAGCAGTATTACGGTGGCGGAGAGGATGCTAGATGGGGACTCTTCTTCCGAGGTAGTATGGGCTGAAGTTAGAAACAGGAAAGGAGAGGTCACCCTGTTGGGAGTTTTTTTATAGGCCTCCTAATAGTTCTAGGGATGTAGAGGAAAGGATGGCGAAGATGATTCTGGATAAGAGCGAAAGTAACAGGGTAGTTATTATGGGAGACTTTAACTTTCCAAATATTGACTGGAAAAGATATAGTTCGAGTACAATAGATGGGTCGTTTTTTGTACAGTGTGTGCAGGAGGGTTTCCTGAAACAATATGTTGACAGGCCAACAAGAGGCGAGGCCGCGTTGGATTTGGTTTTGGGTAATGAACCAGGCCAGGTGTTGGATTTGGAGGTAGGAGAGCACTTTGGGGACAGTGACTACAATTCGGTGACGTTTACGTTAATGATGGAAAGGGATAAGTATACACCGCAGGGCAAGAGTTATAGCTGGGGGAAGGGCAATTATGATGCCATTAGACGTGACTTGGGGAGGATAAGGTGGAGAAGTAGGCTGCAAGTGTTGGGCACACTGGATAAGTGGGGCTTGTTCAAGGATTAGCTACTGCGTGTTCTTGATAAGTATGTACCGGTCAGGCAGGGAGGAAGGCGTCGAGCGAGGGAACCGTGGTTTACCAAGGAAGTGGAATCTCTTGTTAAGAGGAAGAAGGAGGCCTATGTGAAGATGAGGTGTGAAGTTTCAGTTGGGGCGATGGATAGTTACAAGGTAGCGAGGAAGGATCTAAAGAGAGAGCTAAGACGAGCAAGGAGGGGACATGAGAAGTATTTGGCAGGCAGGATCAAGGAAAACCCAAAAGCTTTCTATAGGTATGTCAGGAATAAGCGAATGACTAGGGAAAGAGTAGGACCAGTCAAGGACAGGGATGGGAAATTGTGTGTGGAGTCTGAAGAGATAGGCGAGATACTAAATGAATATTTTTCGTCAGTATTCACTCAGGAAAAAGATAATGTTGTGGAGGAGAATGCTGAGCCCCAGGCTAATAGAATAGATGGCATTGAGGTACGTAGGGAAGAGGCGTTGGCAATTCTGGACAGGCTGAAAATAGATAAGTCCCTGGGACCTGATGGGATTTATCCTAGGATTCTCTGGGAGGCCAGGGAAGAGATTGCTGGACCTTTGGCTTTGATTTTTATGTCATCATTGGCTACAGGAATAGTGCCAGAGGACTGGAGGACAGCAAATGTGGTCCCTTTGTTCAAAAAGGGGAGCAGAGACAACCCCGGCAACTATAGACCGGTGAGCCTCACGTCTGTGTTGGGTAAAGTCTTGGAGGGGATTATAAGAGACAAGATTTATAATCATCTAGATAGGAATAATATGATCAGGGATAGTCAGCATGGCTTTGTGAAGGGTAGCTCATGCCTCACAAACCTTATTGAGTTCTTTGAGAAGGTGACTGAACAGGTAGAGGAGGGTAGAGCAGTTGATGTGGTGTATATGGATTTCAGCAAAGCGTTTGATAAGGTTCCCCACGGTAGGCTATTGCAGAAAATACGGAGGCTGGGGATTGAGGGTGATTTAGAGATGTGGATCAGAAATTGGCTAGCTGAAAGAAGACAGAGGGTGGTGGTTGATGGGAAATGTTCAGAATGGAGTACAGTCACAAGTGGAGTACCACAAGGATCTGTTCTGGGGCCGTTGCTGTTTGTCATTTTTATCAATGACCTAGAGGAAGGCGCAGAAGGGTGGGTGAGTAAATTTGCAGACGATACTAAAGTCGGTGGTGTTGTCGATAGTGTGGAATATAATAGAGGGATATAGATAAGCTGCAGAGCTGGGCTGAGAGGTGGCAAATGGAGTTTAATGTAGAGACGTGTGAGGTGATTCACTTTGGAAGGAATAACAGGAATGCGGAATATTTGGCTAATGGTAAAATTCTTGAAAGTGTGGATGAGCAGAGGGATCTAGGTGTCCATGTACATAGATCCCTGAAAGTTGCCACCCAGGTTGATAGGGTTGTGAAGAAGGCCTATGGACTGTTGGCCTTTATTGGTAGAGGGATTGAGTTCCGGAGTCAGGAGGTCATGTTGCAGCTGTACAGAACTCTGGTACGGCCGCATTTGGAGTATTGCATACAGTTCTGGTCACCGCATTATAGGAAGGACGTGGAGGCTTTGGAGCGGGTGCAGAGGAGATTTACCAGGATGTTGCCTGGTATGGAGGGAAAATCTTATGAGGAAAGGCTGATGGACTTGAGGTTGTTTTCGTTGGAGAGAAGAAGGTTAAGAGGAGACTTAATAGAGGCATACAAAATGATCAGGGGGTTGGATAGGGTGGACAGTGAGAGCCTTCTCCCGCGGATGGAAATGGCTGGCACGAGGGGACATAGCTTTAAACTGAGGGGTAATAGATATAGGACAGAGGTCAGAGGTAGGTTCTTTACGCAAAGAGTAGTGAGGCCGTGGAATGCCCTACCTGCTACAGTAGTGAACTCGCCAACATTGAGGGCATTTAAAAGTTTATTGGATAAACATATGGATGATAATGGCATGGTGTAGGTTAGATGGCTTTTGTTTCGGTGCAACATCGTGGGCCGAAGGGCCTGTACTGCGCTGTATTGTTCTATGTTCTATGTAACACCCTTTTAGGATTGTTTTATTCTTAGGAGCCTTGCTACAAGCAGGAACGTCTTTCGCAAGAACTATACAGAGAAGAAAATTTATGGCTATCCTATAACTTATCTGAGCCAACACACACACAGTGCTGAAAGAATTGAATTTAACATGTAGGTTAGCATAAGAAACAGTACAAGATAAGCAAGCAGCATTTGGTGCAATTGAGGAGCAAATTGCCTGAGTCTAAAGAAGTGACTGCATGTATATAATAGAGTCAGTAGTTGTACATTTACTATTTTCCAGATCAAATAAATTGATGTTTTACTGTTCTGAATGCACTTGCTTCTCTAATGTTGAAAAGGGTGCTGATGCTTAAATACTTTTGTTCACCTAGATTGCACAGCAAAGCTATTCACCTACAACCTTGAAACTTGTCTTTTTAAATTAAGATAACGGTGTAAAATGGCCAAGGTCTAAAACATGGGACGCCACCAAAATTGAAAACAGTAGTAAATCAAGAAGTGGGGTTTAAGTGACGCCAAGCTGAAGCTTTAAAGGCTTGTAAACTGTAGGATAACAGCAAGGCAGAATTTCTATTTTGTGATACTAAGAAATGTGTTAAGAATAGTAATTGCATTACCTCTTTTTCCTCCAGCTCTTTCCGAAGTTGCTCTGCACGATTCCGGCGCGCTTCTAGCTCAGAATTTGACTCATCCAATAATCTCTCTTGTTCTTCAGCTTTGGCCAGAAGATCCACTCCTCCCACAATCACCTTCTTCTCTAAAGCCGACAATTTTTCCAACAAGGTCTGATGTTCCACCCTTAAGAATTCCAGTAAAAGGGCCCCATTACGCTCATTTATATTAAGAACGTATTAAGATGCAAATTCTCTTCAATGAGTGTAAAAAAATATAAATATAGGTAAACCGCGGCATTCTTAAAGAAAATCAAAGTACTGTTGGACTGTGAAGCATTGCAATTCAGATTGACCGGCGATTTTGTACTTGTTGGCGCTGGTGTAGGAGTTCCACAACAGAAAAGCGGGAACCGCACCTGGGCCAATTCAGCTACTGTTAAGGGACTAGCACCGGTGCCGCGTGGAACACAATCGATTCCAAAGAGAAACGGTGCCGGATTCGCCAGATCGGAGATTTGACACTCAGAAGAAGGCCGACAAGCTGAAACCGCAAATACACACTTCACTCCCCACACACACCACCCCAACCAACAAGATGGCATCAAGGATACCCCGTTTCACGGACACCGAGCTGGAGACCCTCCTGGACGCGGTGGAGGAGAGGCGGTTGACCCTATACCCGGCCCGGGAAGGAGGGTGCCAGCTGCCGCCGGTCGCCGTGCCTGGGTGCTGGTGGCAGAGACAGTCAGTGCTGTGAGCAACACTGTCTGGATCGGCCAGCAGTGCCGGAAAAAACTGCAGCCTCCTCAGGGAAGCCAGGGTGAGTATGCAACACTGTGTACTCCTGCAACACTGGCCAAGTAATGGCCTCCATAATGCCACCACTGATGGCAGAACCTACAGTACAATGGGATCCGCCTGATGAACCCTGCTGGCTTCCCAACATGTTCAGGGTTGGGGGGGGCAGGCTCCCAATCAGGCATTCTATGTCCATGGAGGGCACCACTAGCCCCATATCCCCATCTAGTGGCAATGGTCCCCATCCTTACCAAGAGGAACCCTCCTTGCCCTGCTCTCACCAACCATATCAGGACCTGTCTGTGGTAGTATGTATTGGGGGTCATGTGGGACTGGAAGCCCTAATGTCATTGGCTGACAGATCCCGGGTCCTGGTTGGCCGTTGACCTCTAGCTCCGCCCTGAAGGCGGAGTATAAGAAGCCGGAGTCCTCCCCCGCAGGCCATTCTACTATCGAGCTGCGGGGGAACACACACGCTTAATAAAGCCTCATCAACTTCACTCTATTCGTCTCACGGAGTCTTTGTGCGCTACAATTTATTAAGCGTGCCTAAAAAGGACTATGGAGCTCAGGATCATTCCGGAATGCCTGAGGATCAGCCCCCACACAGTGAACGCGGCAGCAGCCTTCAAGCATTGGCAGACTTGCTTCGAGGCCTACCTCAGAACGGCCACCGGCCGGGTCACAGAAGACCAAAAACTACAGGTCCTGCACTCGAGGGTGAGCACGGAGATCTTCTCCCTCATCGAAGACTCGGAGGATTTCCAGACGGCGTTCGCAGCACTGAAAAGTCTCTATGTCCGCCCAGTTAACCAAATCTACGCTCGCTACCAGCTCGCGACGAGACGGCAGGGTCCCGGAGAATCGATGGACAAATTCTACGCCGCGCTGCTGATTTTGGGACGAGCCTGCAGCTGCCCTTCGGTGAACGCAAATGAACACACGGACATGTTAATGCGCGATGCTTTTGTGGCAGGTATGACTTCCTCCCAAATCCGCCAAAGACTTCCGGAAAGAGAGTCGCTAGGACTCTGAGGCCCGGGCCCTAGCAGCCTCCCTAGACGTGGCCACGCGTAATACCCGCGCCTACGGCCCCGACCGCGCGGCAGCCCACTGGGCTCCGTACGTACCCGTTGCGACAAACCCACCCCCCCCCCCCGGACACCCCACAGGCTTGTGCGGTCCAAACGCCAAGTCGCACCGGGGGCGGCCGCTGATATTTCTGCGGCCAGGCGAAACACCCCCGGCAGCGCTGCCCGGCCCGCGCAGCTATCTGCAAGAGCTGCGGGGAAAAAGGGCCATTACGTGGTTGTGTGCCGGTCCCGCGAGGTCGCCGCTGTCCCGGGAGAACAGGGAGCCCTGCAAGCCGTTTACACTCCCCAACCCCCCCAGCACGCCATGTACGACCCGCAGGCGCAGCCGCTCTGGGTCCCGACCACCGCGGTCCCGGGAGAACAGGGAGCCCTGCACGCCGCTTACGCTCCCAACACTCTCTCTCCCCCCCCCCCCCCCCCCCGCACCCCATATATGACCCGCCAGCGCTACCGCTTTGGGTCCCGACCACCACACTCCACGGAGAAAGAAGAGGGAGTTTTGCGCCCCCCTAACGCCCCCCCCCCCGCCCCACGTCTGACCCGCCGGCGCTACCAACTTGGGTCCCGACCACCGCTGTCCCCGGTGAGGGAGCTCCGCGCGGTCCGAGCGCTCCCCAGCCCCCCCAGCGCGACCCGCAGACGCCGCCATTTTGGGTCCCGGCCACCACGAAGGGAGGAAGGGCGCCGCCATCTTGGACCACCCCAGACCTGTACGACGCGTGGGGGCGGCCATTTTGTCCACCCCCGCCGCCATCTTGTTACTCCCCCCCAGCCACGTGCGATGTTTGGGGGCGGCCATTCTGTTCGTCCCCGACGCCATCTTGGACGGCAACAACGGACCCCCCTCCACTACTACAACCACATCTCGCTTCAATTACGCTCGATCAAGCTCGGCCCCGGACACTCCAGACGACGACGACAACAACGGTGCTAATAAACGGCCACGAGACACCATGCCTAGTCGACTCCGGGAGCACGGAGAGCTTTATCCACCCCGACACGGTAAGACGCTGTTCATTGACCACCTATCCCAGCGCACAAAAGATTTCCCTAGCTGCAGGATCCCACTCCGTACAGATCCAAGGATTCTGCATAGTTACCCTAACGGTGCAGGGGAGGGAGTTCAAAAACTACAAACTAAACGTCCTTCCCCAACTCTGCGCCCCCACCTTACTGGGATTAGATTTCCAATGCAATCTACAGAGCCTTACGTTCAAATTCGGCGGCCCAATACCCCCACTCACTATCTGCGGCCTCGCAACCCTAAAGGTGCAACCCCCGTCCTTGTTTGCGAACCTCTCCCCGGATTGCAAACCCGTCGCCACTAGGAGCAGACGGTACAGCGCCCAGGACCGGACCTTCATTCGGTCCGAAGTCCAGCGGCTACTAAAGGAGGGCATAATCCAGGCCAGCAATAGTCCCTGGAGAGCGCAGGTGGTAGTAGTGAAGACAGGGGAGAAACAAAGGATGGCCATAGACTATAGCCAGACCAACAACAGGTACACACAACTAGACGCGTACCCTCTCCCCCGCATATCCGACATGGTCAATCGGATTGCCCAATATAAAGTCTTCTCCACCGTGGACCTCAGGTCCGCCTACCATCAGCTCCCCATCCGCCCAAGTGACCGCAAGTACACAGCCTTCGAGGCAGATGGGCGATTATACCATTTCCTAAGGGTCCCATTTGGCGTCACAAACGGGGTCTCGGTCTTCCAACGGGAGATGGACCGAATGGTTGATCAACATGGGTTGCGGGCCACGTTCCCGTATCTCGACAATGTAACCATCTGCGGCCACGACCAGCAGGACCACGACGCCAACCTCCAAAAATTCCCCCTCCCGCACTGCCCAAAAGCCCTGAAACGCTGCCTGGGGTTCTTTTCATACTACGCCCAGTGGGTCCCCCAGTACGCAGACAAGGCCCGCCCCCTAATACAGACCACGACCTTCCCTCTGTCGACAGAGGCTTGCCAGGCCTTCAGCCGCATCAAAGCGGATATCACAAAGGCCACGATGCGCGCCATCGACGAGTCCCTCCCCTTCCAGGTCGAGAGCGACGCCTCCGACGTAGCTCTAGCGGCCACCCTTAACCAAGCGGGCAGACCCATGGCCTTTTTCTCCCGGACCCTCCACGCCTCAGAAATCCGCCACTCCTCAGTGGAAAAGGAAGCCCAAGCCATAGTGGAAGCTGTGCGACATTGGAGGCATTACCTGGCCGGCAGGAGATTCACTCTCCTCACTGACCAACGGTCGGTAGCCTTCATGTTCGATAATGCACTGCGGGGCAAAATCAAGACGACAAGATCTTAAGGTGGAGGATCGAGCTCTCCACCTTCAACTACGAGATTTTGTACCGTCCCGGAAAGCTGAACGAGCCGTCCGATGCCCTATCCCGCGGCACATGTGCCAACGCACAAATTAACCACCTCCAAACCCTCCACGAGGACCTCTGCCACCCGGGGGTCACTCGGTTTTTCCACTTCATCAACTCCCGCAATCTCCCATACTCTTTAGAGGAGGTCCGTACAATCACAAGGGACTGCCACATCTGCGCGGAATGCAAAACGCATTTTTTCAGGCCGGATGGTGCGCACCTGATTAAGGCTTCCCGCCCCTTTGAACGCCTTAGTCTCGATTTCAAAGGGCCCCTCCCCTCCACCGACCGCAACGCATATTTTCTTAATGTGGTGGACGAATACTCCCGCTTCCCATTTGCCATTCCCTGCTCTGACATGACCGCGGCCACAGTCATTAAAGCCCTGAACAGCATCTTCACACTGTTCGGTTGCCCCGCATACGTCAACAGCGACAGGGGGTCCTCTTTCATGAGTGACGAGCTGCGCCAGTTCCTGCTCAGTAAGGGCATAGCCTCAAGCAGGACGACCAGCTACAACCCCCGGGGGAACGGGCAAGTAGAGAGGGTGAACGGCACGGTCTGGAAGGCCGTCCTACTGGCCCTACGGTCCAGGGACCTCCCAGTTTCACGGTGGCAGGAGGTCCTCCCGGACGCTCTCCACTCCATCCGGTCGTTTTTTTTATGTACGAGCACCAATCAAACGCCTCATGAGCGTCTCCTTGTCTTGCCTAGGAGGTCCTCCTCTGGAACGTCGCTGCCGACCTGGCTGGCGGCCCCAGGACCCATCTTGCTCCGAAAGCATGTGCGGGCACATAAGGCGGACCCGTTGGTCGAAAGGGTTCACCTCCTCCACGCGAACCCGCAGTACGCTTACGTGGAGTACCCCGACGGCCGACAGGACACGGTCTCCCTGCGGGATCTGGCGCCCGCCGGCAACACACACACCCCCCCGACACCATTCACCCAACCCCCCCCCCCTTCCTGCCACCGCCGCACCCCGCGACCGCCCCCTTCCCAGGAGGATCGGTTCCCCTCCCCTCAGGCCCGACCAAGATTAAAGCCCAAGCTGAAACCGTAAGGCTCCCGGAGACGACAACACCGGTACAAGCACCACCACCACCACCGGGACCGAGGCGATCGACACGGACGACCAGACCGCCCGACCGACTCGTGGCATCGATCTAAATCAAAATATGGACTTTTCACAAGGACATTTTGCTTTTCTCCCTATACCCTCTGTAAATAGTCGAAACAGGACAAAATTGTACAATACTGTATTGCCATGTGAATGTTTTTTTTCCTCCCAGGACCAGCCTGTAAACCCTTACCACCATACGAAGCATCACCCCGCCGGGTTCATTTTTGACAAGGGGTGAATGTGGTAGTATGTATTGGGGGTCATGTGGGACTGGAAGCCCTAATGTCATTGGCTGACAGATCCCGGGTCCTGGTTGGCCGTTGACCTCTAGCTCCGCCCTGAAGGCGGAGTATAAGAAGCCGGAGTCCTCCCCCGCAGGCCATTCTACTATCGAGCTGCGGGGGAACAGACACGCTTAATAAAGCCTCATCGACTTCACTCTATTCGTCTCACGGAGTCTTTGTGCGCTACACTGTCCAACTAGCCCCAGCCCTCACTTAACTGGTTGGGAGGAAGGCTTCCTCCCATGGCATCCTCCATTAAGTGAGGTCCCAGTAGCGAGGCTGCTCAGGTGCTGGCTCTCCGATTAGCTAGCAGCTCTTGGGAAGGAGGCCCTCTTTCAAAGCTAGACAGGAACCTCAACCATAACTAATTAGCTGAACAGCCAAAGAATGTGGCCAACAATCCTACAAACGGCAGAGGCAGGGTTCCCCCAGCTTTTGGCCCATTGTCGGGCCTTCACTGTGCTGACAAAATTCTAGCCAATGCATTAAGCAGAAAGATAACAGCAAAGGGACATGAGGAAAAGGGAGTGGAACTGCAATGGAAGGGATTTTGCTCGCAAAGAGGTGTGGGGGCCAAAAAATGTTGAGGGTAGGCGGGGGCTGCAGTCCCATCGTGTCATCCAGCAAAGGCATTTTATCAGTATTGCAACTGCTTTGAGGAGAAATCACTAATCTTCCCATCACAGTAAGAAGTCTTACAACACCAGGTTAAAGTCCAACAGGTGTGTTTCGATATCACTAGCTTTCGGGGCGCTGCTCCTTCCTCAGGTGAATGAAGAGGTATGTTCCAGAAACATATATATAGACAAATTCAAAGATGCCAGACAATGCTTGGAATGCGAGCATTAGCAGGTGATTAAATCTTTACAGATCCTGAGGTGGGGTAACCCCAGGTTAAAGAGGTGTGAATTGTGTCAAGCCAGGACAGTTGGTAGGATTTCACAGGCCAGATGGTGGGGGATGAATGTAATGCGACATGAATCCCAGGTCCCGGTTGAGGCTGCATTCATGTGTGCGGAACTTGGCTATAAGTTTCTGCTCGGCGATTCTGCGTTGTCGCGCGTCCTGAAGGCAGCCTTGGAGAACGCTTACCCGGAGATCAGAGGCTGAATGCCCTTGACTGCTGAAGTGTTCTCCGACTGCAAGTACAGTAAGAAGTCTTACAACACCAGGTTAAAGTCCAACAGGTTTGTTTCGATATCACTAGCTTTTGGAGCGCTGCTCCTTCCTCAGGTGAAGGGAAGGGAAGGGCCAGACCCCATTTGAGGCCCCCTCCCGGTGCAGGAACCCCCCCTCCCCCCCACAGGCCGTCCCCCCAGTGTTTCCGCGCTGTTCCCGCCGGCAGCGACCAGGTGTGGACGGCGCCGGTGGGAACCCGTCGTATTACGCAGGCTGCTCGGTCCATCCGGGCCGGAGAATAGCGGGGATAGCGGAGAATCGCCATTTTGGGTGTCTCGGGCGATTCTCCGGCCTGCGCCGCGCAGAACACGACGGGGCAGTTCTCGCCACTTGGGTGAATCGCGGGAGGGCGTTGGACCGGCGTCGCCTGGAAAAATGGCGCGCCAGGCGATTCTCCCAACTGGCGCGGGAGCGGAGAATCGCGCCCCATACCTTTCATCCAGGCTTCTGCATCAACACCTTGAAGTATGCCTTCAGAACCTGCAAGACAGTCTCACCAGAGGTGGGGGCATAGTGGTATAGGAAAAAAAGAGTCCTCAACATTGGCTCCAGGCCCCGAGAAATCTCAAAGCATCAAGTCAAACATGGGCACGGAAACCTCCTGCTGATTGAAACCATCATCTTGCTTTAACTGATGAATCAGTTCCTCCATGCTGAACACCACTTGGGATGTAGCAGGGATGGTAGCAAGGGCACATTATGCACTCTGGAAGGGATCTTCCATCTCAGTCACCTTGAGAGGCTTGGAAGCACCACTGGTGATCAAGCTGGTCGAGTCACTTTGTCACCATGGGATAGGTTCAGAACCGATCTGGTAACCCAGAACATGGTATATCCCTCACTATAGAGTCAAGGCAGGGGATCATAGAAACACAGAAAATAGGATCAGAACTAGACCATTTGGCCCTTCAAGCCTGCTCCACCTTTCATTATGATCATGGCGGATCATTCTATTCTGCCTCGCCCCCATACCCTTTGTTCCCTGTCATCCCGTGCTATATCTAACTTCTTCTTGAAAATATACAGGGCGGGATTCTCCGTCGGCCGATGCCGAAATCGGGAAAGGTGAATGGGCGGAGAATCAGTTTTGATGCCGTGAAATGGGTGCTGTGGCTGATGAGGGCGAGAGAGAGAGAGAGAGAGAGAGAGAGAGAGAGAGAGAGAGAGAGAGAGAGAGAGAGAGAGAGAGAGAGAGAGAGAGAGAGAGAGAGAGAGAGAGAGAGAGAGAGAGAGAGAGTGAATATGGAAAGTGTGTGAGGGGGCTGTGGGTTCGGGGTGGACTGGCGCAAAACTCCATTGCCGCAGCCTGCCCACTGTGAACTTAGTGCCATGTGTCGTATGGCTGTCCCCCCAGGCAACCCCCTAGGTGCCATCTGGCCCCAGCCGACTCATCAGCGAGATGGGTGCGCTCCAGGACAACCAGTGTCATCTTATTGGCTGGGATGTGTGCATGTGGGGAGTGGAGTGCGAATATGCATCTGCAGCTTGTCAGCCTCTGGAGTGTCAATCCTGACCCAGGCAAATTCAACACCATTTTCCATTGGAATCGACCGTGTTCCACGTTGCACCGGTGCTAGCCCTTCAAACATAGCTGAATCGGTCCAGGTGTGGTGCCAGTTTTGCTGTCGGAGAAGTCCACGAATCCTGCCCCGGCGTCAACACTTAGTCTCAGGAACAGAGAATCTCGCTGACAATGTTTTTGCCTCAGCTGCATTCTGTGGTACTGAATTCCACAGGCTCACCACACTCTTGGGTGATGAACTTCCTCTTCATCCTAGTCCCAAATGATCTACCCAGTTTCCTCAGACTGCGACCCCTGGTTCAGTACTCCCCTGCCATCAGGAAATCCTTTGTGCATCTACTCTGGTTAGTCCTGTTAGAATTTCATAGATTTCCCCTCATTGTTTTAAACTCCAGCGAATATAATCCTAACTGACTCAGTCCCACCATGCTAGGAGCCATCTGATAAACCTTTGTAGCCCCAATGAATTCACTTCAATCAAATCCAAGTAATATCAAGAAATAGCTAAGTAGATTAGATACAGCAAAGGCTTTGGAACCCAACATTATATAATCTGGAAGTCATTCATCTCATCAAGCATACACTAGCTCTTTGAAAATCTCACTCCCATTTTTATTCATTCATGGGACGTGGGCATCGTTGGCTAGGCTAGCATTTATTGTGCATCTCTAATTACCCTGGTGGGTGAGTTGCAGTCCATGTGATATAGGTACACCTACAGTGCTGTTAGGGAGCAGTTCCAGGATTTTGACCCACGACAACAAAGAAAATGGTGATATATTTCCAAATCAGGTATGTATGGCTTGGCGGGGAACTTCCAGGTGGTGGTGTTCCCATACATCTGCTGTCCTTGTCCTTCTAGATGGTAGCGGTTGTGTGTTTGGAAGGAGCATTGGCAAGTTTCTCAGTGCATCTTGTAGACGGTACACTGCTGCCACTGTGTTACTGGTGGAGGGAGTGAATGCTTATGGATGGGGTGCCAATCAAGCGGCTGCTTGATCATGACTGGTGTCAAGCTTCTTGAATTTCGTTGGAGCTGCACTCATCAGACAAGAGAGTATTCCATCACAGGAGGATTCCTGAATTGTGCCTTGCGGCTGGTAGGCAGACAATGGGAAATTAAGAGGTGAGCTACTCACTGCAGGATTTCTAGCATCTGACCTTTTCCTGTAGTCAAAGTATTTGTATAGACTGAAAGAGCAAAAAAAAAAAAAATGGTCCCATCACGGAGTGGGTGGGGTTAGAAAACACGATGAGCCATTCAACAGTCCGTTGACTTCAGCAGGAGCATAAAATTCCACCAGCGGAAAATTCCACCCAATGTATTAACATTTTTGGTAATCCTCAACAAAAATTAAAAGGACGAGACTCCCACTTGCAAAAGTTAATTTCAGTGCCAGAGGTTGTTTGCCACTAATTAGGACTTACCACGGTATTAAAAAAACGGTATCACTGGAATGGATAAGGCCCCACTTTCTGTTGAGTCTTTCACCTCTAACTACAACAGCAGCACGGAAATGTAATGTTCAATACATTTGAATGGAAAGAAAGATGGCGAGATGTCATTTTCTCGCAGCTTACAAAGGGGGGGCTCACCAGAATTTGCTATTCAATTTGTTCATAAATAATATTCAGCACAGTAATTACATGCGTGCATATATAAATAAATATTTATTTGCTAGTTGGACGTTTTTTCAGATTATGTAATCATTACTCCTTAAAAGTACCAACCTAAAATTATTCAATTCCAACCTATTGTATTTTAAAGGTAATTCAGTCATATTCAGAATAAGGAGTCCCTGCAATCTATGGAGCATGATATAATCTACTTTTAAATACAGATATGTATCCAGAACCTTTTAAAATAAAATATCTGATGGAGCCCATCTGCAGAACGTTTCCATCATA
Source organism: Scyliorhinus torazame (assembly GCF_047496885.1). Classification (NCBI taxonomy): domain Eukaryota; kingdom Metazoa; phylum Chordata; class Chondrichthyes; order Carcharhiniformes; family Scyliorhinidae; genus Scyliorhinus; species Scyliorhinus torazame. Next base: position 295,597,886 of record NC_092713.1, on the reverse strand, counting down.
AAATTGGCAAATTTGATTACATGATCGCTAACAGTCTCACATCATGAGTTTAAAACTTGCATAGATTCATACTTTTCAGCACTTCAAGACATCTGTGCTTGCCAGTTCGTGAATTTCTGCTCATTAGAGTGAGTGAAAATGATGGCTTAATTAGCATAGAATCAAGTCAATGATGTGGACCACATCTATTTTTATTCTTTTTTCCAATGAAAACAAGCCCACTTCTGTTCATTTTTTTGTTTTAATGTAAGCCCATACTTCTCTCAATGTAATTTACTAACTTTAGTGACTCGAATCTAAAAATCATTCATTCATTGAACTCCTATTTTAATCTACTTACTGTGCTTTCAGCAGGTCTTTCTCTCTCTTCTCTAGTTCTGCTCTGGCTTTGTTCCTTTCTTCCTCCTCCATGTCAAGCTTGGCTTCAAGGACTTTTCTCTCTTCATCAATCTTTGCCTGCATTTCTGCCATTTTTTCAGGAGATACTTTCTTTCTTCCTTTAATGGAAAAAATGGTTTCATCTCACTAGGCAGATCATATTTATATTTTGTCAGTCGAGTGACCTGCATTAGCACAATCATAATGTGATTAAACACAAATTAAAACGATGCTGAAAACCTTTGTTTCAAAATGAACACCAAATTTCCATTATGTATTTTCCACGATAGGAAAGAGCTGTCTGTTGCTTATTTTTGTACCTGGATATTCTAGGCTGTCAAGTAAAGGTTGGAGCAGCTGGGTAAGGGGCCAGCTGGGGCACTCAAGGGAAGTTTGCGCCATGCTAAGACGGAGTGCTCAGCTGTCTGAGCAACAGACATGGCTGGGTCCGGTAACACCAACAAGCAGTCTTGATTAAAGAAAAACATTTAATGTGAAGGAGCTGGAATAGCTCACTGCAAGACACCAATATCACCCATGCAGAGATACAAGAAGAACATGCCAGTGAAAGAACACAATCTCCATAAAGGAACAACTCCCAAGACATGTTAAGTCACTGGTTAAAAAAAAAGAAATTCCGGCAAGAACACTTTTTAGGTACTTTCATATTTTGAAATTATTTTTAAACTGGTTTACGTGAATTCTATTTTTAAAAGGTGTAAGTGGCTGTGGAAATAAAACAGCTGTTCAAGGATTTCAGAAAAAAAAAGAATCAGCATTATTAACTTAACAGGTAATGCTTATGTGAGCTAATCAAGTGCAAACAAACTGACATGAACTCGGGGTGTGTGAGGTTTTGAAACTCGTGAATAATTTCCCCATGCATTAAGTGTAACACTTTCAAAATATTGCTACATTGTAAGCAGCTTTGCACTAAAAACATAGGAACAGGAGTTCAAACAGATCCTTGAATCTGCTGCACCATTCAGTTAGATCATGGGTGATCGAACTACCAGTCTGTAATGATACCATGTCGATTCTAAATTTTGACAAACCTGCCCTTTGATAAACTAGAAATTCCTATAGGGTGACCTATGTCAAATTTTGATCTAGGTTGTACTTGTTCAGATTAGAACAAATTACCACAAAGTCATAGGTTACAGTACATTAATTGCCCAGCCATATTAGGACTACAATTTGTGTACCATCATACCACACCATTTTGGATTGCTGTTCCCCTTCATTTTATAATATGAAATTCCAGGTGCCCCTAATGAACACATTCATGATAAAATGAATTTGTTTTTCAGATAATGCATGTGTATTTATATAACCACTGTAATCTATTTTCTGGGTTAGGTCTTGTAATAATTTGCATAAAAATAATTTTGCATAAAAATAATTGCTCTAAAATAGGAAGTTAGAAATTCCATTAGTGTTAATAGACAAACAATATTATGAAATGTTTCCTTTTTAGATTTAAAATAAGGAGCCCATGAGAAACTAGGGCCACGGACATAATCCTACTTCTGCATTGAGACGGTAGAACGTATTAGTCGGTGGTCAGTCCAGCAGTCATCGGCTCCAGTCAGGGTGCTGGTGATGCGGACATTTTTGTGGTTCCTTGCTCAGACAATGATGTAGTCTATTAAGTGCTAGTGCTTGAGAGCGGGGTGTTGCAATGAGGTCTTTTGCATGTTCCGCTGGTGGAATACGGCGTTCGTGATGACCAGGTCATGGTCTAAACATTTTGTCATGAGCAGGACTCCGTTGGCATTTGTTTTCCCCCACATCTTCCCTGCCCAACATGCCATTCCAAAGTTTTATGTCCTTTCTGACTCTAGCATTGAAGTCGCTGAGAATTGGCTTCTTTTGAGATGCGGGAAAGCGATTGGTTGACGCTGGAGTAGAATGCCTCTTGTTTCATCCGCTGCATCTAGGGTTGAGGTGTCGGCAATGACGTCTGTGATGTGCTGTTTCTGGGTCAGGATGAGTCGGAAGGGTCATGAGTCGTTCGCTCACCCCACACTTGTGATCGTTGAGGCAACCGACAAATTTGTTTTTTATGCCAAAGCCGACCCTGTAGAGGCCGTGCTTTTCTTCTGCTTTGCCTTTCCAGAAGTTGGTGTATCTGCCACCTTCTTCTTTAAGCTGGCCTTCGCCTGCCCAGAGCAGCGATGTCACCAATATTGTCTCCGCAAAATCCTGCAAATCGACTGGCAGGATCAGCATACCAACGTGAACATCCTCTCCCAGGCAACACTCGACCAGGTGCAATGGGTGCATTGTCCACATGCCCAAAACAAAACCCCCAAAACAAATGCACTAGTCCGAGCTCCGCGATGGCAAGCGATCATTAGGAGTGCAAAGGAAACGCTACAAGGATACTGAAAGCTTCCCTAAATAAATGCAACATCTCCATCGACACGTGGGAATCACTTGCCTTAGAACGCACAAACTGGAGAAAAAGCATCTGCGAGGGCAGCAATCACCTAGAGCATCGTCGGGTGGAGCACGTAGAGGTCAAGCGCAAACAGCAGAAGGGGAACGCAGAATCCAGAACGTCCCACCCACCCACCTCACCAAACACCACCTGCCAAACTTGTGTTAGAGTCGGTGGATCCAGGATTGGACTATTCAACCACTGCAGAACCCACGTCCCCAGAGAGGAAGCAAGTCATCCTCGACACTGAGGGACTGCCCAAGAAGACTTCCCCATGGTCCTGTGCTTCGGGTCTTCCTTTCATTTCATTTCTCCACACTACTCAACTCTAGACTCCATCAATACTATTTTGATAGCATTTTTAGTTCAGTTTCTATCTCCGTTCATTCAATTCTTCTTCCTATTATCAAAAAGGTATATGATGCTCCACAGAAACATGTACCAACATATTCTTTCTAATGGCATCAAGTTCAAATCTTACACAAACTACTAACCTTATGAAAAATATTTACAAAAAAAAGTCCATTGAATAGGAAAATAAAAAAAAAAGAGCCACAAACCTGTTTGATCTTGAATTAAGAAGTTAGCGAGAGACAGGTAGGCAGCATGTGAACACAGGAGGGAAAAGAAACAAATTAAATTCTATGGAAATCATTACTTTCTGCATTTCAGACAGTCAAGCAATGAAGACTTAAGTGAAGACTAACGTTAAAAAAAAAAAAAAAAAAAAATCAAAAAAAGGTTAAAGCCAATATTGTGTTTCAGAACTCTTACCCAGAAACAAACCAAACCGATCAGAAATTTTAAAAAGTAGATGGTATTATCAGGAACAAGATAATTAACTGAAACAGAAATTAATTGAACTGTGGTTCTCACATAAAATTTGCTTAAACAACCCATAACATCCCTTATAAAATTGTAGACTAAAATGCAAACCTGGAGCCCAAATGTTACGTCCGATTCAGTTTTGGCAGGTGAGCAACAGTGAGCATTAGAAACAAGTCCATTGTTCCAAAATTAAGGTCCGAGCCATTTAAACTCCTGAGCCTCAGTTAAATTCCACAGGTCGACTTCTCTCCATTCTCCAGAATATACCATAATTTCTCTTTTATATTTAGGCACTAAGTATTATACTTGAATTGACGTATGTAAACAGAAAAGTTGTGACAGCTTAGTGGTTGTCACTCAAAGTATAATAGTGGTCATGTTATTGGATGAGTAATGCAGAGGGCTGGACAAACAGAACAAGTCCAAATTCCACTATGGCAGTTTTAGAATTTGAAATTAGTTTTATAAAATCTGCAAATAAAAATCATCTGTCGTTAAATCCCAATTTGTCATTAAAGTCTTTTAGACAGGAACTGTGCAGCAAGGTACTCGTTGTATCAAACCACTAAAAAAGAATATTCAAACTACAGCTAGACAGCTAGGAATAGAAACTAAATGTTTGCCTACAAACCCCTACAACCAGAGAAAGAAACAACCAGAGAAAGAAAAGAAAACATATTCCAGACATAAAGACACCACATCAAAACAGCAGCACAGTTCCACTTCTTGACTTTATATTGATGCCATTTTTAAAAAACTAAATGGAGCTAAATAACTAAACAAGTTGAGGCTTCAACCTTCCCAGTTTAAATTAGGTCAAATAGGGAAGGTAGAGACAAAATAAGACTTGAAAACTAATTATTACTGACCACTGCAAATCTATCATAAAACAAAGCTTACCATAAAATTACATTTGAACCCTTGATCCCCATTTCCATTATTTACCAAATAAGGGCATAATTCAAGTTTATTTCAAGTGTCTACCTCTCCGCTTCTTTTTCTTCTCCCCTCCCTCTCCACTTTCACCTTCTTCATCATCGTCTTCAGAGCCACTAATTTCTGAACCAGAGATTTCTTCCCCTGCAAATCATTAAAAATTTCAATTAATCACGGTTTTTATTTCATTGGTAGCTCAATGGTCCTCGACATGATGGGTCTATACCTTCTTTCAGTTTACTCCTAAGATCTTCAATTTCTTTCTGAAATTGACGCAATAATGCATCTTTAGGATCTTCGTTAATTCTGGCTTTATTTTTGATATTCTTTGCTCTGTTTGCATATCGTAAAGTACTGATGGTTTCATCATAATTGTAATCTGCTGGTCCAATGTTTGCACACTGATAAAGGAAAAAAATGTGAATAGAAAAATGATGCAAGTTCATATCTGCATGTTAAGACTGTCAAACTTAGTTCTTTTGCTGTAAGGAGGTGTCAAACAGATAAGATGTGTCCCCATAAGCTGACGGTTGCTTTTCTGATTGGAGGGCTGCGACTAGTGGTGTTCCGCAGGGATCAGCGCTGGGACCTTTGCTGTTCGTAGTATATATAAATGATTTGGAGGAAATGTAACTGGTCTGATTAGTAAGTTTGCAGACGACACAAAGGTTGATGGAATTGCTGATAGCGATGAGGACCGATCAGAGGATACAGCAGAATTTAGATCTTTTGGAGACTTGGGCGGAGAGATGGGAGTTTAATCCGACAACTGTGAGGTCATACATTTTGGAAGGTCTAATGCAGGGAGGGAATATAGAGTGAATGGTAGAACCCTCAAGAGTATTGACAGTCAGAGAGATCAAGGTGTACAGGTCCACAGGTCACTGAAAGGGGCAACACAGGTGGAGAAAGTAGTCAAGAAGACATACGGCATGCTTGTCTTCATTGGCCGGGGCATTGAGTATAAAAATTGGCAAGTCATGGTGCAGCTGTATAGAACCTTAGTTAGGCCACACTTGGGAGTATAGTGTTCAATTCTGGTCGCCACACTACCAGAAGGATGTGAAGGCTTTAGATAGGGTGCAGAAGAGATTTACCAAGATGTTGCCTGGTATGGAGGGCATTAGCTATGAGGAGAGGTTGAATAAACTCGGTTTGTTCTCACTGGAACGACGGAGGTTGAGGGGCGACCTGATAGAGGTCTACAAAATTATGAGGGGCATTGACAGGGTGGATAGTCAGAGGTTTATCCCCAGGGTAGCGGGGGCAATTACTAGGGGGCATAGGTTTAAGGTGCGAGGGGCAAGGTTTAGAAGAGATGTACGAGGCAAGTATTTTTACACAGAGGGTAGTGGGTGCCTGGAACTCGCTGCCGGAGGAGATGGTGGAAGCAGGGACGATTGTGACTTTTAAGGGACATCTTGACAAATGCATGCATAGGATGGGAATAGAGGGATACGGACCCCAGAAGGTTTTAGTTTAGACGGGTAGCATGGTCGGCACAGGCTTGGAGGCCGAAGGGCCTGTTCCTGTGCTGTACCTTTCTTTCTTCATTGTATTAGGTTGACTACTCATTCGTTTAGCTGGTGGTGGTTTGTGATACAAGAAAGTCATTAAAAGTGGAATCTGAGGGAAACCCATATCGGAGTAACTAAACTTCATCAGTAAAATAAATCTTCCACCCTTTTAAAAAATGACAACTTCTATTAAAACCTTCTGAAAAATGCAGACATCAAAATAGCTCATAAAATAGTGAACAAAATAGTTCAACCAAACACTTCAACTAACTACACTGGTTTTTATCTTTACAATGAACTTTGAGAAGAATGACAGAACATGCTCAGGGAATTTTAGACCAGCCAACTTAAAATCCGTGGTAGGAAAATAATAGAATCCCTACTCAATATATTAAAATACATCCAAAAGTGAAAATATAATAATGAATAGTCAGAACGGATTTTAAAAGGGAACTTTTGATTGACCAAACGTACTGAATTTTGTGGTGGCAGAATGTAGACAATGAGCGCAATTCTCCCATAAAATGACAGAGGGAGCAATCCAACGGCCAGCCTGCGCCCGAAAATCTCTCGCTACAGCTCAGCGTGGCTGTTGAAAGACGGGAGACTCCACCCCCAGAATCTTCCAAGCCCGCAACACCTTGCGAAATTTAGCATGATCTCATGAGACGTTGCAATGTGAATCCTGCCCACAATGGGATTAGAGCAAAGCCGTAAGCCTCACAAACGGGGACCAGGCGGAACGGCACTCGTGGGAGTCTCTAACGGGATTGGTGGCCCCAGCTGTATGCGCTTTGAGCTGGGTGGTGACCTGGCACTGCTGGTGTCACCTGGGCAGCCTGGTAGTGACAGCTTGACACCCTGGCAGTGCTGCCTTGGTGCCAGCCTGGCACTACCCAGATGGCACTACCAGGATGCCAAGTTGACACTGCCAAGATGGTATTTTTTGAACGCACGCGATGGGGCCGGGGACCCTCCTTTACTACGTTCGGGCTCGGGGATTATTTTGGGGGCCTGTAAAAATGGCCTCCTGGAGGACTTCCGGTTGCGGCTATGCGGAGCTAAGTCGCACATTCGGCAGCTCCCGCAAAAAAATGACTTTTGGGCTCTTTTCAGGGCCCCCAATGGCATTTTTTCGACGTTTCCCGCTGTGGGAAGGAGAGTACAATAGTTCCCCGACAGTATATGGCTTTTACCAGGAGCGGGGCGACTAAAAAAGTGGTGGTGGACCCGAAGAAGGTGCGAGGGAAGAACAAAATGGCGGCGGGCGGGGACCAGGCATCGTGGATGCAGTGGGCGCAGGAGCAACAGGAGGTTATCCAGCGCTGCTTCAGGGAGATTAAAGCGGACCTGCTGGAGCCGATGAAGGCTTCTATTGATAAGCTGCTGGAGACCCAGATGGCCCAGGGGGTGGCAATCCGCGAGGCCCGACAAAAGATCTCTGACAACGAGGACGAGATCTTAGGCTTGCCGGTAAAGGTGGAGGCGCACGAGGCGCTCCACAAGAAATGGCAGGAGCGGTTCGAGGAGATGGATAATCGGTCGAGGCGGAAGAACCTGCGGATTCTGGGCCTCCCAGAGGGGCCAGATGTGGTCACCATGTTGAACTCGCTGATGGGAGCGGGGTCCTTCCAGGGGCCCCTGGAGCTGGAAGGGGCCCATAGAGTGCTGGCGAGGTGGCCCAAGGCTACCGAGCCTCCGCGGGCGGCGCTGGTGCGGTTTCATCGGTTCGCTGATCGTGAGTGTGTGCTCAGGTGGGCCAAGAAGGAGAGGAGCAGCAGGTGGGAGAACGCGGAGGTTCGAATATACCAGGACTGGAGTGCGGAGGTGGCGAAGAGGAGGACCGGGTACAATCGAGCGAAGGCAGTGCTGCACAGGAAGGGGGTGAAGTTTGGCATGTTGCAGCCGGCGCAACTGTGGGTCATCTACAAGGACCGGCACCATTATTTTGAGTCTCCGGAGGATGCGTGGGCCTTTGTTCAGGCCGAGAAGTTGGACACAGACCGAGGGTCGGGATGGGCGTTTGGGGATTGCAGTTGATATGTTACTTTTTGAGGGGGGTCCTTTGCTCTTGCTTTTTTCTTTCTGGTTCGGTGAGGGTGGTTAGGGCGGGTTGGGCACTGTTTTGGTTGGGTTGGTCAGGGGGGCTCTTGGAGGGGGGTAAGCAAACGGAACAGCAGTGGATGGCCGGCAGTGAGATGGGGCCCCGCGGGGGAGGGGGAGGCCTGAGTTGGGGGTGAGGGGACTGGGCCTGGAAAAGGAGCTGCGTCAGAGGTGGCGGGGCCGGGTAGGTGGAAAGCGCGGGCTTTTTCCCGTGCTGAAGACTGGAGGGGGCAGGGCCGGGGCGGGGAAGCGAGGGCGGTTTCCCGCATTTGGGATGGAAGGGGGAGGAGGAGAGCCTGCGGATGGGGAATGGAAGAGGAGGCTGTGTCATACAATGGGAGGAGTCGAAGGAGAGGCGGGAGTGGCCGGGGTCAGTAGGAGTCAGCTGACTTGCGGAAGTGCAATGGGGGAGTAAAGCAGCTAGGATGGGTCCTAGCCGGGGGGGGGGCGGGGGGTATTGAGTTGCTGCTGCTATGATCAAGGGGGAGCTGGAGCAAGTGGGGGGGTAGAGATGGGGGTCTGCCGCCGTGGGGAACGGGCCGGGCGTGGGGTGCGGGCGCGTGGCTGGCCGAGGAGGGGTTATGGCTAGTTGCCAGGAGAGGGGGGGCGGGTAGCCCCCTGATCTGGCTGATAACCTGGAATGTAAGGGGACTGAACGGGCTGGTCAAGCGGGCCCGCGCACCTGAAGGGGCTGAAGGCGGATGTGGTCATGATCCAGGAGACACACCTGAAGGTGGCAGACCAGGTAAGATTGAGGAAAGGGTGGGTAGGTCAGGTGTTTCATTCGGGGCTGGATGCCAAAAATCGAGGGGTGGCGATCTTGGTGGGAAAGAAGGTGTCGTTCGAGGCATCGAGCATTGTGGCAGACAATGGCGGTAGGTACGTAATGGTAAGTGGTAAGCTGCAGGGAGAGAGGGTGGTACTGGTCAATGTGTATGCTCCGAACTGGGACGATGCGGGTTTTGTGCGGCGCATGTTGGGTCGGATCCCAGACTTGGAAGTGGGGGGCGACTTTAACTCGGTGTTGGATCCGGCACTGGATCGCTCCAGGATGGGATGCGGTGGATCCTTGGAGATTTGCAAGGCCGGGGGCTAGGGAATTTTCATTCTTCTCACATGTCCATAAGGCTTATTCCCGGATCAACTTTTTTATTTTGAGCAGGGCGCTGATAGCGAGAGTAGAGGATACAGAGTACTCGGCGATAGCCATTTCGGATCACACCCCGCACTGGGTGGACTTAGAGCTGGGTGGACTTAGAGCCGAATTCAACCTGGTGACCACCAGGAAGGCGGAGGTGCAGTGGAGGAAGGCCCAGGGGGCGATTTAGGAGTATGAGGAAAAGGCAAGCCGGATGCTGGCACATCAGCTTCGGAAGCAGGACACAGCTAGGGAGATCAGGGGAGTTAAGGACAGGGGAGGGAGTGTGGTGCGGAGTGGGGTTGGCATCAATGGGGTCTTCAGGGACTTCTTTGAGGAATTGTATCGGTCCGAGCCCCCACTGGAGGAGGGAGGGATGGGCCGCTTTCTGGACCAATTGAGGTTTCCGAAGGTGGAGGAGGGACTGGTGGCGGGATTGGGGGCCCGATTGGGCTGGAGGAGCTGACCAAAGGGATAGGGAGCATGCAGGCGGGGAAGGCACCGGGGCCAGACGGTTTCCCGGTCGAATTCTATAAAAAAATATATGGACCTGTTGGGCCCGTTGCTAGTTAGGACCTTCAATGAGGCAAAGGAGAGGGGGGCTTTGCCCCCGACGATGTCCCGGGCACTGATCTCCTTGATCCTGAAGCGGGACAAGGATCCCCTGCAGTGTGGGTCTAACAGGCCGATTTTGTTGCTAAACGTAGATGCCAAGGTGCTGGCGAAGGTCTTAGCCACGAGGATTGAGGATTGTGTGCCGCAGGTCATCCACAAACACCAGACGGGGTTCGTGAAGGGGAGGCAGTTGAACGAGAATGTGAGGAGGCTTCTGAACGTTATCATGATGCCGGCGAGGCAGGGGGAAGCAGAGATAGTGGTGGCGATGGACGCTGAGAAAGCCTTCGATAGGGTAGAGTGGGGGTACTTGTGGGAGGTGCTGAAGAGGTTTGGATTTGGGGAGGGGTTTGTCAGGTGGGTTAGATTGTTGTATGAGGTCCCGATGGCGAGTGTGGCCACGAACAGGAGGTCGGAGTACTTCCGGTTGCACCGAGGGACGAGGCAGGGGTGTCCCCTGTCCTCCCTGCTCTTCGCACTGGCGATTGAACCCCTGGCTACGGCACTGAGGGAGTCGAGGAACTGGAGGGGGTTGGTGCGGGGTGGGGAGGAGCATAGGGTTTCGCTCTATGCGGACGACTTGCTGCTACATGTGGCGGACCCGGTGGGGGGAATGCCGGAAGTAATGAGGATCCTCAGGGAATTCGGGGATTTCTCGGGGTACAAGCTCAACATGGGGAAGAGCGAGCTGTTCGTGGTTCACCCAGGAGACCAGGAGAGGGTGATTGGCGAGCTCCCAATAAAAAGGGCGGAGAGGAGCTTCAGGTATTTGGGGGTCCAGGTGGCCAGGAGCTGGGGGGCCCTGCATAGGCTGAATTTCACAAGGCTGGTGGAGCAAATGGAGGAGGAGTTCAAGAGGTGGGACGCGTTGCCGCTGTCCTTGGCGGGTAGGGTGCAGTCAGTCAAAATGACGGTGCTCCCAAGGTTTTTGTTCCTGTTCCAGTGCCTCCCCGTGTTTATCCCGAAGGCCATTTTTAGGCGGGTCAACAGGAGCATAATGGGGTTTGTGTGGGCGCGAGGGACTCAGAGGGTGAGAAGGGTGTTCCTGGAGCGGAGTAGAGATAGGGGGGGCTGGCACGGCCCAACCTCTGTGGGTACTCTGGGCCACCAATGCAACGATGGTGCGCAAGTGGGTGATGGAGGGGGCTGCATGGAAGAGGCTGGAGACGGCGTCTTGTGTGGGTAAGAGTCTGGGGGCGCTGGCAACGGCGCCGCTGCCGCTCCCTCCAAGGAGGTATACCACGAGCCCGGTAGTGGCGGCTGCCCTCAAAATCTGGGGGCAGTGGAGGCGGCACAGGGGAGAAGTTGGGGCCTCGGTGTGGACCCCAATACGGGGGAACCACCGGTTCGTCCCAGGGAGAACAGATGGAGGGTTTTCGGGGTGGCACAGGGCAGGGATACGAAGGTTGGGAGACCAGTTTGTGGACGGGAAGTTCGCGAGCCTGGGTGAGCTGGAGGAGAAGTATGGGCTCCCCCCCCGGGGAACACCTTCAGGTACTTACAGGTAAGGGCGTTTGCCAGGCGGCAGGTGGTGGAATTCCCACGGCTGCTGCCACGCACAGTACAGGACAGGGTGCTCTCGGGGGGGGTGGGTGGGAGTGGGGAAGATCTCGGAAACTTACCAGGTGATGCAGGAGGAGGAGGAGGCCTCGGTGGTGGAGGTGAAAGGTAAGTGGGAGGAGGAGTTGGGAGAGGATATCGAGGAAGGGATGTGGGCAGATGCCCTGGGGAGGGTGAACTCTTCCTCTTCGTGCGCGAGGCTCAGCCTCATACAGTTTAAGATGCTGCACAGGGCACACATGACCGGGACAAGGATGAGCCGGTTCTTTGGGGGCGAGGACAGGTGTGTTAGGTACTTGGGGAGCCCAGCGAATCACACCCATATGTTCTGGGCATGGGGGCATTTTGGAGGGGTGTAGCGAGGACGGTGTCGAGGGTGGTAGATTCCAGGGTCAAGCCGGGCTGGGGTCTCGCAATACTTGGGGTGGCAGAGGAGCCGGGAGTGCAGGAGGTGAAAGAGGCCGGTATTCTGGCCTTTGCGTCCCTGGTAGCCCGGCGGAGGATTCTTCTTCAGTGGAAGGATGCGAGGCCCCCAAGCGTGGAATCCTGGATCAACGATATGGTTTATTAATTTGGAGAGGGTGAAATTCGCCTTGAGAGGGTCGGTACAAGGGTTCTTTAGGCGGTGGCAACTGTTCTTAGACTTCCTGGCAGAACGGTAGACATTGGTCAATGGCAGCAGCAACTCGGGGTAGGTGGGGGGGGGGGGTTACTTTATTTTTGTTTATTTACACTGGGGGATCTATATATTTGCTATGTTTGCTTTGTGTTAAGTCAGGGTGTAAATTTATTATTTATGTACGGGGGGAGGGGGGTATGGAGGGTTGCTTTTTTGGACTGTGTTTTGTACTTAACCTTGTGGGTTCCTTTTTCATTTTGTTACTGATATTCTGTGAAAACCTTAATAAAAATTATTTTTAAAAAAAAAAAAATATGACCTCCCGATCTCTTGCCACAATGGGGAGTTCCGGCGAGTTGAGTTTCCCACTGTACAAAATGGGGCTATGTGCGGTCTTGGCCGCGCGTTTCCCATCCAGGCCTCTTATGAAACGCAAGTCGCGCTGAATAGCCATGGTGTTTCTCGGCAGTGCGAGCGCCGGGAAACACGTGGCTAAACGCGCTCGCTAGGAGACTTTGTCCTTGTTGGGAGAACCTCGCCCTAAGTGTCATTTTGGCCGAGTTTGGCGGGACGTTTCCAACCGGCTTTTTGGGTGAGATCCAGACCTGGATACACCCACACAAGTCATTTTGTGGGCCTTGTGCAGCATCTCACTGGTCTAGCCCACACTTAGAAATTGTTTCAGTAATGGAGAGCTGAAGTCCCTGGCAAAACCGGCTCCTCAGATCGGGGAGTCATTTTGAAAGGGTGCCTCCATCTCTAAATGAACTTGAAGGTCCCCGACACTCCCGGCCATGGACAATGCCACCCCCCGTAGAGATAGGTTTTACCCCTTTCCCCCCCACCCCCCTGCAATACCCCCCACCAGTGAGCACAAACCACTATGCTGTTTGTGAGGGCCTCCCCCATTCAGAACCCTCAATCTTTATGACGCCCCTTCATGCCGCCCCCCCCCCTCACCCCCTTTTCACGGCCATGGCACCCCTTTGGGCCCTGACCCATGGCAATGCCAACCTGCATGTTACACTGTCAAACTTAGCCAGTGTCCCGGCACATTGAAAGCACCACGCTGGCACTGCCAGGATACTAGAGACTGCCCTGCCCTGTCCCCGACCACCCAGAGTTCTCCAATGGCCTCCCAGACACTGGAGCGTCCATCACGCCTGGTCTCCGCTTGTGGAAATCAGTACTAATCGGTATCTGGTTGAGACCTCACCGATGCAGCTGGTGGGCACTGGAGAGAATGTGGTCTCAAACAGGCCGTGCATAATTGCTCATTTAAATATTATCTGGATCATATTCGGGTTTTGCACCTGCCGACTGGGTCTCTCCCGCGATGCTCCCAGCGCAATGAGATCGGCACCGGGTGCAATGGCGTGGCAAATTCACGCCCAATGGTAATGCACTAGATGCAATTTATCAGACATTTTCAAAAGGTCTTTGATAAATGCCCCATAACAGACTAATGAATGAGGCAAAAGAATGCGTAATCAGAGGACAGATGGTAGAATATATTGCTAACTGACAAGACAGAAAGTGAGAATAAAGGCTCTGTAGCGGACGTTAGTGGCGATCCACAAGAACCAGTGTTGACACCATTACTGTTCACAATTTACATTACAAGCACTAAGATCTATTCCAGAGGATGGAATTGAAAAGTAGGGAGGTTATGCTAAATGTATACCAAACCTCTACCCCAGAGGGCTGTGGAGGCTCAATCATACATACATTCAAGAGAGAGATCAATAGATTTCAAGATATTAAAGCTATCAAGGGTTAAAGGGATAGTGTGAGAAAACAGCATTGAAGTAAACCACCAGCCATGACCTAGTTTAATAGTGGAGCAGGCTCAAGTGGCCAAACGGCCTAATCCTGTTCCTACTTCCTATGTTCCCCAATATTCCTAACCTTGGTCAGATCACACTCAAAAGTACTGCATACAGTCCTGTTCACAACATTATAAAAAGGGACACAGAGGTACTGAAGAGGGTGCAGAGAAAATTTACAAGCGTAACAATAGGAACGTGTGGGTACATATATACGTACATCAGGAAATTAAATCTCTTTAAAAAAGGGGGCTGAGGATGATCCAATATAGGTCTTTAAAATTATGAACATAATGATAGATTGGATAAAGAATGTTTCCATTTATGGAGAAGAGCATAACCAGAGCTGATCAATATAAGATAGTCACTAAGAAATCCAACAGGGAATTCAGAAGAAACTTCTTCAGCTCCAAGTGGTGAGAACATGGAATCAGATACCAAGGGGAGCGATTACATCAAATAGCATAGATGTATTTAGGGAGAGACAAGACAAACATATGAGGGACAAGGGTACAGAGAATTATGCTGATATAGTTAGGTGAGGAAAGATGGGAAAAGAGTAGTGTAGCATAAATATCAGCCTGGAGCAGTTGGGGTGCATAGTCTATTTCTGTGCTGCATATATTTTACATAATCCTATGCGTTTAGCCCATAGATAGTACAAGTATTAACTAAGAAACAGGAGCTAAGTAGGCCATTTGGCCCTTTGAGCCTGCTCCAATCAACAAGATCATGGTTGATCTACCTCAACCATGCTTTCCCACAAAATCCATTTAACCTTTAGTACTCAACAATCTCTTAACAATAGAAGAATCAAACAACAGCTTATTTTGTCACATTTTAAAACAAGATACCTATTATAGGAACAATTAGCTGCCAAAGTATATGTTGTTTGCTGTTTAAATTAAATCGAAATACACAAAGTTGCATCAATTATTCTCAATGCACCATACTTATCAATAGGAGGGGGAAAAAGAATCACCATCATAGTCTTTGAATTGCCTCCCAATGAATCCTGGAGTAGACGCGTCAGTTTAGAGTTACGGTAGGGCACATGTGTACTTTTACCATCAACAAGAGCGGAGATAACGTTACCCAAGGTGGACAATGAGAGGTTGATCTTTGTTGCTTCTTTTAATCGCTGTCCTGTGGCTCCAGTCTTTCCTTGTCTTTCTGAACCCTGCAAGCAAATGAGATGGGACCAATCCTTTGGCACTCAACATCTTGTAAAAATTCTCAGTTTTACTTGCCATTTTTGTGATTAGCAAGTTATTTCTGATATATATTTTTTAAAATAATCGGAAACGTACAAAACCTTCATCAGTATTTGTAAAGAGAAAAGACAGATCATGAGATTTTAGATTTGCATGTTTTGTTCATATATTTTAAATTTGCACTTTTATTTAGCTATTATGTACAGACTACGAACACTGAGGAATAAAACCAATTTTTTGAGCCAAAAAAAGTTAACTGTGAAAATTGAGAGTGCGCTTGTCTGATCTATCGGTTGTTTATGTTCATTATGTTCCCACCAATTTTGGTCCTTACTGTTATATCAACAGATACCACCACACATATGAAAGACTTAATTTTTCTCCCAGATGAACTGCATCTAAATACAAGAAGGTTTTATCATTAGTCAACTTGCAGCAGGGATATTGATTTGAAAAGACTGCAATAAAAGCCTTGAATATGCCGCCAAGAATAACAGTGAAGAGCAAAGCTTTGGATTAATTTATGAAATGGACAGATCCAGTAATGATGAGCCGCTTAGACCAGTAGACCGAAAAGGTGAAATCAAAGGCTAAAGAACAGGTTTCTTATAATACTCATATCAAAGTCTTCTAAATAAATAATAGTTAATTTCTCAATGGATTTGCAAAGGAGTCCAGATCAATTTTTTTCTTCAGGTGAAGTGGTGTTAGAAGGCGGTGGGAATAGTCAAACAAGAATTTTAGATGTAATTTATTCTCCATTTATAGTTGTACTTTTTTATACTTTCATCACAAATTCCCATGTCAATGCTTATAATGGAAAATATCAGCAAGCTTGTCATATGCAATTATTCCTGCCTGCAAGTGATATGGGATGTGTTGATAGGAGACATGTAGGGATGAAGCCAGTGGGAGGATGGCAAGGCGAACAGAGAGAGGGTAGACAAGATAAGAATTTCCTGGAATTCTAATGTAATGTCTTTTCAGCTTTTATTATTGATTATAAATATAAATCAAATATATAATTTTGAAACAGAAGTTCATTCATTACAAATGTATGTGATGACAAAAAAAAGCAAGAGGAATGAGACTTTCAGCTCAGCCTGTGGACTCCCAATAACAATCCATCAAGCAGTTACCTTTGGCACAATCTGACTTCATAATTTACTTGCCAGCTAGTTCACTCATGCATTTAATGATTTGTTTATATTGCAAAAAAACAGAAATGCAATTGTTCCAAGAGGAGAAAAGCTACGTAGCAACAAGAAAATGGCTACTTGATCCTTAGCATCAGGCACAGGTAGCAACTTGGGTGCTTAATTCAAAAGGGCAGAGAAAGGAAACCCACTGGCAATCTTGTAAGAAAATACTCGGGGAGGGGGGGGGGGGGGCGAGAGCAAGAGATATTAAATAAAAATTGACACGCAGATGATATTAAAATATCAAACCAAGGCTGAGGCACCTAAATTAAAATAATAGAAGCAGAAATCCATCAAGACATCAGGCCAGGGCCAACATTGCTAATTCTAGAATTTTGACCGAGCAACAATGAAAGAATGATAGTGGGTTAGGGAGATGCTGCCTATGAAGCATTGGAGACACTGCAGTGCATCTTACAGAAAGTAGTCATGGTGCACAGATTTTGAACGGAATGTTTACGCTGGAGGGTGAGGTGCCAATCCAGCAGATTGCTTTATCCTGGTGTTGTCAGGTTCCTGGAATACTTCCACACCTGCTCAGAGCCAAGCAAGTGGTGAGAGTATTCTACCACACACCTGATTTATGTCTTATATGTGATGGAGAGATTTGGGAGAGTTGGGGTAGGGGATGGTGAAAGAGAAAAAATAAACACTTCTTCAAAAGCACACTGGTCCATCCCCCAGCACAGGGGGCAGGGGATGCATTGTCTTTGCTGCCGAACACCCGCTTCGCCACACTCAACCCCCACTTTGCGAGTCCCCTCCTGCTATCACTCACCTGTGGCCTGGGATCAAGACTCAGGTGTGTGCCCTGCAGCAGCAACCACCACCTCCACGGTGGTGCTGTCATTTAATAGAGCTCCCGGCTTTTAATTGGCCAGGAGTTTTCAATGGGTGGGATTTTCATCCCTGGGTCCTTAATACGGCTGACTTTCCCAAAACGGGGCAAAGCGAGACTGTCACTGGCTCGACAGCCAGCTAGCGAGACTGTTATTGCCACTCATGACAAAAATACTCGAGAATACCGCTGCATAATGTGGAAAAGTGTTCAAGTGATTTGTTGTGTTTTCTTTTTAAACTTTAACGGAGAAATATAAACAATCATCCAAAGTGCAGAACACCAGCAATTTTTTTTTTTAAATTAAATAAATCTGGAAGTGATTAGGTGATGCACAGGTTAAGCTTTTCTCAATCGTGAAAATTGCACAAGGAGTGAATTTGAATACAAGAAGAAAAACTGGAAGGAGGGAGGGATAAAGTAAATTAAACTTGAGCTTCAGTAAGAAATCATAAGTTAGGTTGGGATAATTAGAAATTGACATAAAAATCAAGATATTAAAAGAAACTACAAATTCTGGAAAAGCAAAGTTACAAGAATAAACCACAAATGCAAAAGAGCAAACAGGGTACTCTGCCACTTTGTTCAAGGATTCTGTAGCTATTTTGCCAGTTCTTACTGCAAGATCAACGAGGTGCAGTTTTCCCATGCGAACATGAATATTTCCATCAATTCCTTTTTCACTGCATTCAATGGTAATTGTAAAAATAGCATGAGAACGGGAGCTGTGTTCATTCATATTTGTGGCACCAACAGAACCTAGAAAGAAAATCAGTTTCAACAGATTGGAATTTTTTAAAAATGAGATACAAAATAAGATGACTCCAAGGCAATCCACACTCAAAACCAATCCACCATGGTGGGATTGTAATTCTTACGCTTATGGGAAGACGGCACAACAGATGGTTATACCGTTGTACCCATAGTTGGAGAGCTATTACAGACACAAGCAAATTTTTAAGATTTTACAATAACACATTTACCTATTTAGCAATATTGCTGAGTGTTACAGTAGAACAGTGGGCAAGTGCTGAAGCACTCCAACAAACCAGCAATCTCTACATTATGGTCTTAAATAGGAACATTTTTTATTTGTTCATGGGTCATGCATGTCACTGGAATACTGGAATACTGGAAAGACCCGCATTTGTTGCCCATTCCTAAATTCCCACGAGAAGATGGTTGTGAGCCGCTTTCTTGGTTCGCTGCAGTCTGTGTGATGTAGACAAATCCACGGTGCTGTTTGTGAGGGAGCTCCAGTATTCCAGTGACACATTATAATGTTGTTAGGATTTGTTTTCCGATGGTGCTATTCCTAACATCTTGGCAAACTTAAAGAAAGCAATTGGAATTGGAATTTACAAAAAGGTGCGATGGGTGCAATTCATCCAAAAAATATCTAAGGACGCGGTTCTCCGGAAGAATTTCTAAGTGTGATAGCGAGCGGGAATTGCTTCGAGCTTCCCGGAGACCGGCAACACAATTCAACGTTAATTGGTCCACTTAACGAGGCTTCTTGCCGCAAATGAAGGCTGCCAGCTGATTCGCCGAGACCTCGCTCGCCAGTCCCCAGATAACAAGGTCGAGCAGCACTTAAGCTGCACTTGCTCAGCCAACTTCAACCAGCTTGCAATAATGGCGCCGAAGAGACCAACCCCAAGATTAATGCAAGCAGATCTAGGGAGACTGCTAGATGCCATGGAGGCCTGAAGGTCAGAGAGTCAGCCACATGGCAGCCAGTGCTGCCTGGGATGAGGTGGCGGCAACTCTGAGCTTGGGGGGTGTGCCCAGGAGGACCACCCCCAAACTCTCTATGCGACCCCCAACCCTCCCTCCACCCTCTCCCCCTTCAAACCCCCCACAACCCTCCCACCACTGTGAACCACGTGTATGGCTAACGATGCCCCTTCTATGTCTCCTCAGGAAAAGCTCTCCCATAATCGTCAGGAGAGTGTCCAGGCTGGCGGAGGGATGCTGGACTCAAGAGTCCTGACCTCCTTCGAGCAAGGCCTGGAGGTGACTGGGGTGGCTGAGGACAGGGCGGTCACCCACACGGAGGCTGGTGGATGCCGCAGAGGTGAGGAACCACTGGGCTCCACCTAGAGGACCTGTCAAATGGGAGTTGTTTTGTCTTACTGACTGACCCATCCCTCCCACTGACCGCATGTCCATTCCCCCTCAATTCCAGCTGACGGCGCCGGCCCATCCAAGGAGACATCCTCTCCTGACTCCCAGGAGAACACCGCAGACGAGAGCTCAGAGGATGCAACCGTTATAGTCGTGGCACAGCTGTGATGCACGATCAATAACTCCAGAAGCGAGGGATACAATTGAAGACTTTAATACGCTAGATGTTTCCCCCAGCAGCGCAGGTACAGAAGAAAGCAGCTGGGGCAGCACGGGCTCTTGTACCCCACCTTGTAGGGCGAAGCTTACAGGCTTAACCAATAGGAACAAGTACATTCTCCACCAATGGTATTCCGGCATTACCAGGTACCGTAATCCTTCTAACACAGACTACCACATTCACCCCGTTTTAAAAAATAAAAAGAGTCTGGCGGGGGTGGTGGCTTCGTATTACAACGTGGTAAAGTGGTAGAAGTTACAGTTATGAAGGTACCGTAATACCTCCGTACAGCGTTTTGCCTTATTACATCTTAACTATTTACAACAGTAATGTACATTTCAAAATGAAGCAATTAGTCAATCGTTGCCCTGGTCGTAGCTTTGGTGATGATGCCGGTGGAGTTTCGGGCGTCTATGACTCCGGGAGCATGGTTTCGGCTTCTGTGGCCGCTTCATCACCCCTAGACGGGGCCGGTGGAAGGACCGACTGACCTGGGAAGGGGGCGGCTGTGGGGTGCGCCGGTGGGCGGGCGGGACTAGACGGGGCTGGTGGAAGAACCGATCCACCTGGGAAGGGGGCGGCTGTGGGGCCGCGCTGGTGGGAGGGAGGGAGGGAGGGTGGGACTGGTGACGGGGTGAAGGGATCCAGCGGGCGCCAGTACCCGTAGGGAGACCGTATCCTGTCGGCCGTCGGGGTATGCCACGTAGGCGTACTGAGGATTAGCGTGCAGGAGATGGACCCTCTCGACCAATGGGTCCGATTTGTGCGCCCGCACGTGTTTTCGGAGCAGGATGGGTCCGGGAGCTGCCAACCAGATCGGGAGCGAGATCCCAGAGGAGGACTTCCTGGGGAAGACAAGGAGACTTTGGTGAGGTGTTTGGTTGGTCGTGGTACAGAGCAGTGACCGGATGGAGTGGGGCATCTGGGAGGATTTCCTGCCAGCAGGTGACTGGGAGAATCCTGGACCGCAGGGCCAGTAGGACGGTCTTCCAGACCGTTCCGTTCTCCCTCTCTACCTGTCCATTTCCCCGGGGGTTGTAACTGGTCGTCCTGCTCGAGGCAATGCCCTTGCTGAGCAGGAATTGACGCAGTTCGTCGCTCATAAAGGAGGACCCCCTATCACTGTGTATGTAGGTGGGGAAACCGAACAGCGTAAAGATACTATGGAGTGCTTTTATGACGGTGGTTGCGGTCATGTCGGGGCAGGGGATGGCGAATGGGAACCGGGAGTACTCGTCAATCACGTTCAGGAAGTAAGTGTTGCGGTCGGTGGAGGGGAGGAGGCCTCCACCGACCGCAACCGGATGGGTGGGGTCTGTGGTGGAAGCCTTGGGGACACACGTATTGGTGATGGGTCAGGATGTCCAAAGCCTTGTGCACGCTGTGTGGGTGGTGGCCAAGGTGGGCAGGGCTGGTCTGGCAGCTATGTACTAGGTCCACCTGGACATTGCAGCAGCGATCCAGAGCTTGGTGAGGGGGGGGGGGGGGGGGGGGGGGGGGGGGGGGTCGACTGCATTGCCCAGGCAATCTGGGACAGTCCAAGAGGGAGGTGGGTCAGTCCCTCTGTTCCATGACCGCAGGCATGAAGACCCATGTCGAGACCAGAGCAGGCCTATGGGACTGGCAGTGTCGGATGGTGGGGGAGACCCTGGTGCATACATTGTGTAGCCTCCTGTGCCTGCCCGCCCCATGCCCTGCCCATCCTGGCCCTACCCCGCATCCTCCTCTTCGTACAAGGCCTGGCATTCATCCTCCTCCTCCAGCATGCACCCCTCTGATATGCGATGTTGTGGGGGACGCAGCAAGTCACCACGGTGTAGGAATCTCTCCTGGCACTATTCCCCCCCAGAGCATCTTCAGGATGCCAATACACCACTCGATCACTGCCCTGGTCATGGCATGGGCGTCGTCGTAGCGGGTCTCCACGTTAGTCTGAGGCCTCCGGATAGGCATCATCAGCCACGACTGCAGCGGATAACTCATTGCCCAGGAACAAACCGCTCACCCAGGAATGTGTCTCGATAGTGTCAGAAACTGTTGAGTTTGCCAGGATGAAGGAGTTATGCACGATGCCCGAGTATCGTCGCAGATGTGCAACTCGTGGTCGCACACCAGCTGTTATGTTCACTGAGTGAAGCCCCTTGTGATTTGTGAAGACTGGCCCCTCAAGCACCAGTGCTCGTAGGGGTCAGGTGTCCCGTCGATCACCCCCTGGACCTGGGGCGCCACGGCAATGGCGGTGAACCCCGCTGCCCAGCCATCTTGGTGGGCTCAGTGCACATTGAAATTGATATATTGTGCCGAGCGGGCATAAAGGGTCTCCGTGACAGCACGGATGCACCTGAGCACCAAGGTCTGCGTGATGCCGGATAAGTCCCCACTCGGCACCTGGAAGGACCCTGTGGCAAAAGAGTTCATGGCGACCGTCACCTTGATGGCCACTGGGAGCAGTTGTCCTCTCCCATAGCATTGCAGTTCCAGGTGCACCATGATCCGGCAGATATGCTCTTCGGTCCCCCTGTTCAGCCAGTCTTTGAGGATGCACACAGTCCAGCAGGTCCTCCAATGGCAGGCGTGCCGGTACAATCGAGGCCTGATGTGACACTTCCTTCCCACTTCCTCCTCTGCCTATTGGGCGGACAGCTCTCCATCCACACCGGCTGGCTCCTTTTCCTCTGGGGAAGGCTCCTGATCGTACAGTCTCAGTGCATCCCCAGGGCTGCGGTGGCTAGGATGATGGAAACCATTCCTGGTTGGATTCTGAAATCCATTGTCTGCGGGAGGTGAAAGGCAGACATGTGAACATGGTGCATAACCCATGCACAACCAGGTCCATTGGGCAATATGGTGGCCCCGGCCTGCACTGCAGCCCCTGCATGTCCCTCTCACCCTTTCCTTCCTCTCCCATCTCCTCCTCCCCCCACCCCCAGCACTGCCCTCCGGAGCGCACCCCTAGCCCCGTCGGAGCCCGGCATCGTGGGGGCGTCTGGCCCCAGCACCCATCCTTGCCAGCAGAGGTATTGATGGCTGGCGCCGCCCATGCCACCGATACACTCTAGGGTCCCCGGCTAGCAGCCTTCTGTACGGGCTACCGTCGGTGTTCCGGTTGTGGGGCATCAATACAGCCGGTATCACTCTGTGCAAACATGGGCCACAGTGGGCAGTCAGTGAGGTGCACAGTAAATCACTGCATTGCAATGGCTGTCTGTGCCTGGACACCACTACGGTCCCGGGGTCACATCGACACCACAGCCCATCCCCTGGTTACCTCCTGCTCCAGCCCCTCAGCCCAGGCAGACGCCCCCCCCCAGCCAGCCATGCGAGCAACAGGACCGGCAGCCCACGGTTGTGCCTCTGGGAACATGTCCTATCTCCTCACTCCCTCAGCAGCCACATCGCCTGTTTCCTGATTTTTAAAACCACAAGTGAAACTCGGTGTTGGTAATTCCTCCTGGCAGAGGCGGAGTATCACAGAAGCCCCGGAGAATACCGGATCGGGCCCGTTAATGATATGCCAAAGGCGTTTACTGTACGTGCGGAGTAAATGCATTGACGTCGCTGTGGCGGCACCGGAGCATGGCATTCCGTCAGAGGCCACAATTTTCGGCTTATGCCCAATCGTGTTCCTCGATTCCGGCGTCGCTGGATGGAGAATCCTGCCCAATGGCTTTGGTATTTCTGATATTTAGTTGGATGGAGCTTCTGATCATCCACGATTGGATGTCAGACAAGCAGCATGACCAGGTTTGAATCAGGGGATGGTGGTGAGCCATAATTATTATTATTATAATAATCTTTATTATCACAAGTAGGCTCACATTAACACTGCTTTGAAGTTACTATGAAAAGCCCCTAGTCACCACATTCCGACGCCTGTTCGGGTACACAGAGGGAGAATTTAAAACGTCCAGATTACCTACCAGCTCGTCTTACAGGACTTGTGGGAGGAAACCGGAGCACCCAAAGGAAACCCACGCAGACACAGGGAGAACATACAGACAGTGACCCAAACCAGGAATCGAACCTGTGACCCTGGCACTGTGAAACAACAGTGCTAATCACTGCGCTACCGTGCCGCCTACTGGCAATGTTGTCACTATGTGTGGAATCTGAAGCTCTGCTTTTGGGTGGCATTGCCTGGAAGCAGTGTACAAATGAAAAATCATCTGAAGCCTTAAACATTCAAGAGGCAATAAGGAGCAGGAGGAGAATCCATTGCAAGTGATTCTTTATCAATGACTCAATGGACAAAAATGGAATCAAGGGATAGCTGACCCATCCTTTTGAACGACAAAAGAGAGATGGTAGAAGAGGTCAACCATATCGAAGCTGCAGGTCAGATTACCTCAGAACATAGAAGCGCAGTACAGGCCCTTCAGCCCTCGATGTTGCGCCGACCTGTGAAACCACTCTAAAGCCTATCTACACGATTCCCTTATCGTCCATATGTCTATCTAATGACCATTTGAATGCCCTTAGTGTTGGCGAGTCCACCACTGTTGCAGGCAGGGCATTCCACGCCCTTACTACTCTCGGAGTAAAGAATCTACCTCTGACATCTGTCCTATATCTATCTCCCCTCAATTTAAAGCTATGTCCCCTCGTGCTAGAAATCACCATCCGAGGAAAAAGGCTCTCACTGTCCACCCTATCCAATCCTCTGATCATCTTGTATGCCTCAATTAAGTCACCTCTTAACCTTCTTCTCTCTAACGAAAACAGCAAGTCCCTCAGCCTTTCCTCATAAGATCTTCCCTCCATACCAGGCAACATTCTGGTAAATCTCCTCTGCACCCTTTCCAATGCTTCCACATCCTTCCTATAATGCGGCAACCAGAATTGCACGCAATACTCCAAATGTGGCCGCACCAGAGTTTTGTACAGCTGCAACATGACCTCATGGCTCCGAAACTCAATCCCTCTACCAATAAAAGCTAAGTAAGAAGTCTTACAACACCAGGTTAAAGTCCAACAGGTTTGTTTCGATGTCACTAGCTTTCGGAGCGCTGCTCCTTCCTCAGGTGAATGAAGAGGTATGTTCCAGAAACATTTTTAAAGACAGATTCAAAGATGCCAGACAATGCTTGGAATGCGAGCATTAGCAGGTGATTAAATCTTTACAGATCCTGAGATGGGGTAACCCCAGGTTAAAGAGGTGTGAATTGTGTCAAGCCAGGACAGTTGGTAGGATTTTGCAGGCAGGTGGTGGGGGATGAATGTAATGCGACATGAATCCCAGGTCCCGGTTGAGGCCGCACTCATGTGTGCGGAACTTGGCTATAAGTTTCTGCTCGGCGGTTCTGCGTTGTTGCGCAAAAGCTAACACACCGTACGCCTTCTTAACAACCCTCTCAACCTGGGTGGCAACTTTCAGGGATCTATGTCCATGGACACCGAGATCTCTCTGCTCATCCATACTGCCAAGAATCTTACCATTAGCCCAGTACTCTGTCTTCCTGTTATTCCTTCCAAAATGAATCACCTCACTTTTCTGCATTAAACTCCATTTGCCACATCTCAGCCCAGCGCTGCAGCTTACCTATCTCCGTCTGTAACTTGTAACATCCTTCCGCACTGTCCACAACTCCACCGACTTTAGTGTCATCTGCAAATTTACTCACCCATCCTTCTACGCCCTCCTCCAGGTCATTTATAAAAATGACAAACAGCAGTGGCCCTAAAACAGATCCTTGTGGAACACCACTCGTAACTGGACTCCAGTCTGAACATTTCCCATCAACCACCACCCTCTGTCTTCTTCCAGCTAGCCAATTTCTGATCCAAACTGCTAAATCACCCTGAATCCCATGCCTCCGTATTTTCTGCAGTAGCCTACTGTGGGGAACCTTATCAAACGCTTTACTGAAATCCATATACACCACATCAACTGCTTTACCCTCATCCACCTGTTTGGTCAACTTCTCAAAGAACTCAATAAGGTTTGTGAGGCACGACCTACCCTTCACAAAACCGTGTTGACGATCTCTAATCAAATTATTCCTTTCCAGATGATTATACATCCTATCTCTTATAAACCTTTCCAAGATTTTGCCCACAACAGAAGTAAGGCTCACTGGTCTATAGTTACCAGGGTTGTCTCTACTCCCCTTCTTGAACAAGACAACATTTGCTATCCTCCAGTCTTCTGGCACTATTCCTGTAGACAAAGATCAAAGCCAAAGGTTCAGCAATCTCCTCCCTAGCTTCCCAGAGAATCCTAGGATAAATCCCTTCTGGCCCAGGGGACTAATCTATTTTCACACTTTCCAGAATTGCTAACACCTCCTCTTTATGACCCTCAAGCCCTTCTAGTCTAATAGCCTGAATCTCAGTATTCTCCTCGACAACATTGTCTTTTTCCTGTGTGAATGCTGACAAAAAATATTCATTTAGCACCTCTCCTATCTCCTCGGACTCCAAGCGCAACTTCGCACTACTGTCCTTTACTGGCCCTACTCTTACCCTAGTCATTTGTTTATTCCTGACATATCTATTGAAAGCTTTAGGGTTATCCTTGATCCTACCTGCCAAAGACTTTTCATGTCCCCTCCTGGCTCTTCTTAGCTCTCTCTTTAGGTCCTTCCTAGCTAACTTGTAACACTCGAGCGCCCTAACTGAACCTTCATGTCTCATCTTTACATAAGCCTCCTTCTTCCTCTTGACAAGTGTTTCGACTGCTTTAGTAAACCACGGTTCCCTTGCTCGACCACTTCCTCCCTGCCTGACAGGTACATACTTATCAAGGGCACGCAGTAGCTGTTCCTTGAACAAGCTCCACATTTCCATTGTGCCCATCCCCTGCAGTTTTCCTCTCCATCCGATGCATCCTAAGTCTTGCCTCATCGCATCATAATTGCCTTTCCCCCAGATATAACTCTTGCCCTGCGGTATATACCTATCCCTTTCCATCACTAAAGTAAACTTAATCGAATTGTGGTCACTATCACCAAAGTGCTCATCTACCTCCAAATCCAACACCTGTCCTGATTCATTACCCAGTACCAAATCCAATATGGCCTCGCCTCTCGTTGGTCTATCTACATACTGCGTCAGGAACCCCTCCTGCACACATTGGACAAAAACTGACCCATCTAAAGCACTCAAACTATAGCGTTTCCAGTCAATATTTGAAAAGTTAAAGTCCCCCAGAACAACTACCCTGTTTGTTTCGCGCCTATCCCGAATCATCTTTGCAATCCTTTCCTCTACATCTCTGGAACTTTTCAGAGGCCTATAGAAAACCCCTAACAGGGTAACTCTCCTTTCCTGTTTCTAACCTCAGCCCATACTACCTCAGTAGACGAGTCCTCATCAAACGTCCTTTCTGCCACCGTAATACTGTCCTTGACTAACAATGCCACCCCTCCCCCTCTTTTACCACCTTCCCTGAGCTGACTGAAATATCTAAACCCCGGCACCTGCAACGGCCATTCCTGTCCCTGCTCTATCCATGTCTCCGAAATGGCCACAACATCGAAGTCCCAGGTACCAACCCATGCCGCAGGTTCACCCACCTTATTCCGGATGCTCCTGGCATTGAAGACACACTTTAAACCACCTTCCTGCCTGCCGGTACACTCCTGCAACTTTGAAACCTTACTCATGACCTCACTACTCTCAACCTCCTGTATACTGGAGCTACAATTCAGGTTCCCAAGCCCCTGCTGAACTAGTTTAAACCCTCCAGAAGAGCATTAGCAAATTTCCCCCCCAGGATATTGGTACCCCTCTGGTCCAGGTGTAGACCATCCAGTTTGTAGAGGTCCCACCGACCCCAGAATGAGCCAAAATTATCCAGAAATCTGAAACCCTCCCTCCTGCACCATCCCTGTAGCCATGTGTTCAACTCCTCTCTCTCCCTATTCCTCGTCTCTCTATCACGTGGCACGGGTAACAAACCAGAGACAATAACTCTGTTTGTCCTAAATCTAAGTTTCCACCCTAGCTCCCTGAATTCCTGCCTTACATCCCTATCCCTTTTCCTACCTATGTCGTTGGTACCTATGTGGACCACGACTTGGGGCTGCTCCCCCTCCCCCTTAAGGATCCTGAAAACACGATCCGAGACATCACACATGTAATTTGTGGCATTCATACACTGCATATTAATTTCAACTTACGGTTTTTATTTCCCAAAGTCATAATACGATCCATGTCATCGGCATTGTTTACCACATAACCAGAGAGATCTTTAATGTACACTCCAACATCAGGCCGCTCCTTGACCTACTCAACGAGACACAAAAAATAGAAATGAAAGATATGGAAATGAGGCAGATATATAAATGTCTATAACCAGAACTGAAATAATAGGAGTAATTTTTATTTTATTGTCCCGGGAGTAGCCTAGCAGAATGGATAAAAATCAAGTGGCGTTGCCAGGTTATCAACTGGAAGTGAAGTTGAAAATTACCATCATAAATTAACTGTACAATTAAATCAGAAAGGAATTCTCTAATATGTATATTAAGCTAAAATCGTGCTACTATGAAAAGCTTCTCGGTGGAATTCTCCAATATAAGCAACTAACAAGTTTTGAGATACCTTTCACCAGATATGAAGGGCATTCATTGCATCCTAGAGCCTGTAGTCTCTACTCTAGTGCAGGAAATGAATAAAATTTTATTAATAGTTTTTTTCCAACATTTCTCACTAGTTGGTTATGGAACAAGAACTGAATTTCTTACCTCCAGTCTCTGACTCTGATCCTTTCCAAGAAGGTCACGAACCTCCTCATTATAAATCTCCAGATAGGATACTCTCACTAGGAACCTTAAAAGGTTTGGGGGGGGGGGGGGCAAAAAAAAAAAAAAAAAAAAAAGTTTATTCATACTTCTGAGGTTAGATTCAATAATCAAAACTTCTACCAGGGTTCTATGCTCACAAATAGAGTGTGGCTTGTAGATAAGATTAATTACGTAATAATAATTGTAAATAATTCTCCAACTTGCATATTTCAATATGGCTCCCCAATTGGAGCATGGAATAGATTAATGTATCCTCACAGATCTCCTAGTTAATCAGAAATGTCAAGTGCCTTGTTTATTAATCATTTTTAATGAGTCCATTGTCTTAATTTTTATTCTTTTGTCAAACTAGTCCTGCAGTAGAAGCATTACCTCACACAACATACCAAATCAATAATCTGCAGTTTTGGTCCCCTTATTTGAGGAAAGATGTAGTGGCATTGGAGGCAGTTCAGAGGAGGTTCACTAGGTTGATTCCAACGATGAGGGGTTTATTCTATGAAAAGGGATTGAACAGTTTATGCCTATACTCTCTCTCGAGTTTAGAAGAATGAGGGAAGATCTAATGGAGGTATACAAGATGACAAAAGGTATGGATAAAGTGGAGGTGGAGCAGATGCTTCCTATTGTGGGGCATTCTAGAACGGGAGGTCATAGTCTTAGGATAAGAGGTAGCAAATTTAAAAAGGAGTTGAGGAGAAACTACTTCTCCCAAAGGGTTGTGAATGTGTGGAATTCGCTACTCAAGAGTGTGGTGGCTGCTGGGACAGTGAGCAAATTTGTGGAGTTAGACAGACTTTTAATTGGTAATGGGTTGAAGGGTTATGGAGAACGGGCAGGACGGTGGAGTTAAGGCCAGATGGAGATCAGACATGATCGAATGGCGGAACAGACTCAATGTGCCAAATGGCCCAATTCTGCTTCTATATCTTACGAACTTATAAATAATTAAATGATTTGGAAAACTGCATTATTTCCTTTCCTCTCAATTTTGTTAAATGAAACACACAGATAGGAGTCATTGACAACAGGTCACCAATCTAAAATTGTCACTGGGATGAGAAAAGAAGAGGAATTTCATAATGGACAGTTGTTAAAGGATATAATTCATCACAGGCTTTAGTTGAGGTGGAAACAATTGCAATTTTTAAAGGGAACAACGTACAATTGAAAAAGAAAACAATGCGGGGGTATGAGGAGAGATCTGGGCAAGTTTCAAAGTGCTTGAACAAAAGCCAGAATAGAACTGTACATTTCTATGGTCATATTCTCAAGTACCACATCTTCCACTGATAATACTGGTTGCAAGGAATTTGGTTTCCAGTTTCTTGCGAAATAAGAGTTGTCCTAAACAACTTAAGTCTGTAAACCTCTAGTTCTCAACTATTTCAATACCATTTTGATATCCCAAGTTTGTTTTTACCACTCCAATACAAGCTACAATGATTAATCATCAAGAGACATTAATTTTCTCACTCAATTGAAACTGTGTCTCTTTCTTGATTTATTACAACTACTGTGGTGAGTACTCCGCTGAACTCCACCTAGAATCATAGAATCCCTACAGTGCAG
Source organism: Scyliorhinus torazame (assembly GCF_047496885.1). NCBI lineage: Eukaryota > Metazoa > Chordata > Chondrichthyes > Carcharhiniformes > Scyliorhinidae > Scyliorhinus > Scyliorhinus torazame. The sequence continues at coordinate 295,568,006 of NC_092713.1, read as the reverse complement.
AAGGAGGCCATTCGGCCCATCGAGTCTGCACCAATCCTTTGAATGACCACACTACCTAGGCCCAATCCACAATCCTATTCCTACAACTGTACCCCAAATGCAATTTAGCACGGCGAATCCACCTAACCTACACATCTTTGGACTGTGGGAGCAAACCAGAGCACCCGGAGGAAACCCACATAGGCACAGGGAGAAAGTGCAAACTCAACGCAGGCATTCCTCATACGACAAGCTGTTCACTCCAGAGATCATTCTTGTGAACCTCCTCTGGACCCTTTCCAAGGCCAGCACATCTTTCCTTCGATACGGAGCCCAAAACTGCTCACAATACTTCAAACGGGGTCTGACCAGAGCCTTGTACAGCCTCAGAGGTATGCCCCTGCTCTTATATTCTAGCCCTCTTGACATGAATGCTAGCATTGCATTTGCCTTCCTAACTGCAAACTGAACCTGAACCTGCACGTTAACCTTAAGAGAATCGCAAACAAAGACTCCCAAATCTCTTTGTGCTTCTGATTTCCTAAGCATTTCCCCATTTAGAAAATAGTCTAAGACTAAATTCCTCCTTCCAAAGTGCATAACCTCACACTTTTCCATATTGTATTTCATCTGCCACTCCATTGCCCACTCTCCTAACGGTCCAAATCCTTCTGCAGCCCCCTTGCTTCCTCAATACTACCGGTCCCTCCATAGATCTTTGTATCATCTGCAAACTGGTATATTAATGCCCTATGGCCACCACTTCAAAATTGGTGGGTAATACAAAACTTGGACGCATTGTGAATAGTGAGGATAGCTTGAAACTACAAAAAATATATACATGTTGTTGGACAAGTATTGATGAAATTTAATGCAGAAGAGTGTGAAGTGATTCATTTTAGTAGGAAGGGCATGGAAAGATATAAAGGATTTATTTTTAAAGTGGGTATAGGCTCAGAGGAATCTGGGTGCAAGTATAGAACACTGGTTCAGACTCAACTGGAATACTGGGCCGAGTTCTTAGTGCCGCATTTTAGAAAATGAGAAGGAATTAGAGACAAGGCAGAAAAGATTAATGAAAATGGGTCGAGGAGTGAGAACTTCAGTTACATAGATAGAAGGTTGAGAAGAGACTTGAAGCAGATATACAAAGTCACGAGGGGTCTGGACAGAATAAATGGGGGAAACAAAACTGTTCCCATTGGTGGAAGGACCAAGAACAAGAGGGCACAGATTTAAAGTAACTGGCAAAGGAAGCAATGGAAAAACATAAGGAAGAAACATTTTCACGCAACAAGTGATTTGAATCTAGGATCTGAGTGTGGTGGAAGCAGGTTTAATCAAAACATTTAAGAAGGAATTGAATTATCTGAAAAGAAAAATGTGCAAGGCGCTAGGTAAACTGCGCCTTTGGAGAGGCAGAGGACTAAATGGACTCAGCAGTGGACTGAAATGGACTCCTTCTGTGCTTAACTATTGTGATCACTATTTCCTAATTTACCTCTTCCCCATTACACCTCGGTAACGGCTATTTACCATTGCTTCTCCGTAAATCGCTAAGAGGTCAACTTCTTCAGGAGAGATGAGAAAATAAATTTGGCATGAAAATGGAGTGTTAAAATTAAAAGAAAAAATAATAGTGCACATATTAAAGAATATTATGCAGTTTTAGCTTGGAATCAGCATCCTGGAATAACATGATCAGGGGAAAAGAAAAGGGAGGCAATATGTTCTAACTAGCTAATTTTTCCATAAAAACTATTGTGCATCTACCACCCAATTGTTACTTGAATGATTCCAGAGCTTTTGATTCCACTTCCCTACCCAGAAGACCATGCCAGATTTAAATTAATCCTGGTATCAGTGCTGAATTTGCCTTTGATCAGCTTACACATTTCTCCCCTTGACATGCAGCCATGGTTGAAATTGTAGCGGTACTTTGGATTAACCTTATTCCATTCCATTTAGTGTCTTATATATTAGAATTAATCAGCTTTCTCACCAGACAATTATCGGGCTTCATAATTTTAAACTGAATATTTAAATTATTAATTTGCAATATATTCTAGGTTTTTAATTGACTAAACCTCACCGACAATCAAATTGTTTGGTTATTTGATAGGTATGGACTTAAAGGATTTTGGTGAAATGGAGAGGGAAGACAGATTTGGCTATCTATTCAAAGGACCAATATCATAGATGCATCCTAAGATAGCAATTGGATTTTTCCATTCAGGGAATATGCTTTGCTACAGTAATTACCGTAACTATAAGAGGCATATTTCAGTTACGCTAACAATATCTTGAAAAAAAATCCTCATATTATATGCTGTGCAAAAGACATTGCAAAATAAATTCCAAGGTTGGTGTAATATCTAAAAGGTGGCAAAATATTTTAGAAGCATGTATCTGTACATAAAATCCCAACTTAAGAATTAATTTATTATTCATAATTTGATCCCTGGTTTTGTAAGTTTTCTTTCCAACACTTTTGGCAAAAGATTGCATGTTGAAGGCCAAGTCTTGGTCATTAGTTAGTAATAAATTTGCCATATCTGAAGTCTGAACCAAATCAGTAGAAGTTGCAAATGAGAAGACTTTGCAATTAATTTCATCCTCACTGATTTTTGGACTTCACCATATAAAATCTAGGAGTGTGTCAATCAATAGTTTTACTTGGCTTCATAAAACAAAAAACATGAACTTTACAGAGCTGGGGCTGCATAACATCACTAAACTAATAAGAAACCAGGGGCAAAATTCTCCGGAAACGGCACGATGTCCGCCGACTGGCGCCCAAAATGGAAACGGCGCGATGTCCGCCGACTGGCGCCCAAAACGGAAACGGCGCGATGTCCGCCGACTGGCGCCCAAAACGGAAACGGCGCGATGTCCGCCAACTGGCGCCCAAAACGGAAACGGCGCGATGTCCGCCAACTGGCGCCCAAAACGGAAACGGCGCGATGTCCGCCGACTGGCGCCCAAAACGGAAACGGCGCGATGTCCGCCGACTGGCACCCAAAACGGCGCAAATCAGACGGGCATCGCGCCGCCCCAAAGGTGCGGAATGCTCCGCATCTTTGGGGGCCGAGCCCCAACCTGGAGGGGCTAGGTCGGGGCCGGACGAATTTCCGCCCCGCCAGCTGGCGGAAAAGGCCTTTGGTGCCCCGCCAGCTGGCACGGAAATGACATCTCCGGGCGGCGCATGCGTGGGAGCGTTAGCGGCCGCTGACAGCTTCCCACGCATGTGCAGTGGAGGGAGTCTCTTCTGCCTCCGCCGTGGCGGAGGCGGAAGGGAAAGAGTGCCCCCACGGCACAGGCCCGCCCGCAGATCGGTGGGCCTCGATCGCGGGCCAGGCCACCGTGGGGGCACCCCCTGGGGCCAGATCGCCCCGCACCCCCCCAGGACCCCGGAGCCCGCCCACGACGCCTTGTCCCGCCGGTAAGGTAGGTGGTTCAATTTACGCCGGCGGGACAGGCATTTTAGCGGCGGGACTTCGGCCCATCCGGGCCGGAAAATCACGCGGGGGGGTAACCGGCGCGGCGCGATTCCCGCCCCCGCCGAATCTCCAGTGCCGGAGACTTCAGCAACCGGCGGGGGCGGGAGTCACGCCAGCCCCCGGCGATTCTCCGAACCGGCGGGGGGTCGGAGAATCTCGCCCCAGATTACATCACCAAGACCGCCAATGTATGCATGCTCTCAAAGGACATTACTCTACCAAGGAGTGAACACATAATCCAACCCTTTCAAAAATAACAGTACAATTTAGGACTGTTTTATGCTTCAAAAGCAGAAATGTCTTAAATGAGTCTGTAATATGAGTTTTTTTAAATCTAGAATTCATTTTTGAACAAATAAAACATTTATTTTTATTAAATTGCTTTTGCAGCCCAAAGATACATTTAATGTTGGAACTTTACCTGGTGTCACCCTCAGACTTTGCGATGTGGCCAAATATATGAGCAAATGAATTGGGAATAATGCCCCTAAGTTCAGGCACAGCCCGCACCCCTTCCATGGTAAATGTTTTACCGGTGCCCGTTTGCCCATAAGCAAAAACAGTACCTGAAGAAATGAAAATAGGAGTTTTGTAATTTGTAGCTGAAACATAACAGAATGAGGTTTAACAGCAACGTTAAAAGTTTTATAAGTGAAGATGCTTGTGATTAGCAGCGTGAGGGATAAATAATTGGAATTCCATGTTCAGGAATTTTCTCTATTGCTTCACCTAGCCAAGATTTAGGTGGCTATCCATTAAAATAACAGAGGCTCTTTTCTCTAGAAAGGAAAGGACTGACAGCTGACCTGGTAGAAGCCTTCAAAAGTATGAAGGGGTTTGATAGGGTAGATAGGGAAAATGCTTCCACTAATGGCAAGTCCAATACAAAAGGCCATAAAAAAAAGTCATTAACTAATCCAATAAAAAATTAGGGAGAAATGTATTTACTTAGTGAGCTCTACATTCCACCACTATTGCACGAAGCGGCTGTCACAAACAACGTAGGTGCATTTAAGGGGAATCTAGAAAACTGTGTGTAGAATAAAGGATAGAAGGATATGTCGATAGGGCAAGATGAATCAACTGAGTTGGAAGAGGCTCGTGCAAAACAGACAACAGTTTGGCTGGTTTCTTAAATTACAAAAAATGTTCAAGGTATTTCATAGAGATTGGAATCAGACAAAAATGTATACAGAGAGAAAGGTGATACTGAGAGGACCAATCAAAAGCCTGGTTAAGTGGGTTAAAAAGGTTGGACTTATAGGACAAGAATGAGAAAGACAGATAGAGATTTAGGGGGGAAAACTCTAACTATGAGGCAAAAGACTGAAGAGATGCTAGTAATCTGAAATTAAAACAGAAAATGATGGAAATAATTATGTTTGCCAACATCGGTGTAGAGGAAGAGAGAGTTAACATGGTCGATTACTTTTTCACCAGAGCATCGGTGTTATAACCTGCACGAGGCCTACTATGTAGAAGCAATTAGCCTCCCTGTGAATCTCATGGAGTACAAGCTCCCCCGCTGAGGACCAGGAACCCATGGGCGCTAATAATCTGTAATATAAAGATCGGGCCAGTTTCGGTAGCGGCACCTCACCCGACTGGGATTTGGAGAGCATTGTACATACTATAACTTCATAATAAAACAAAGTTCCTCGTCTTGGACTCGTCTATGGTCACTAAACTGGCGATGGGAATACAAGTGGAGCTACTATCGATGCAGCTGACGGTCAGATGAATAACCACCCCCTCTGCACTACAGGACTAACGCTGGAATGTATTTTTGCAAGATGCAGTTATTCGGAAGATTGGACACGTTTGATGCGAGGATTGAGGACTGGATGCAGTATGCTTAAAGTAAGGCAAATGCTATCACCGGTGAAGACCGACAGACAGTAATCTTTTTAACCGCCTGTAGGGCCCGCACTTATGGAGTGATAAAAAGCTTGTGTACCCCACAGTCCCTGATACCAAGATTTTCGAAGAACTGGTGACCCTGGTTGCGCAGCATTATAGCCAGAGGTCGTCAGTCATTGTGAAGAGATATTGTTTTAACACGGCGGAGAGGACCCCAGAAGAGTCCGTGACAGATTTCCTAATACGGTTAAGAAAACTGGTCACGTTTTGGGAGTATGGCTTTTCACTCCCGGAGATGCTACGAGACCGCCTGGTCTGTGACATCAATAATATGGTAACTCAAAGGAAATTATTGGTGGAACGATCTTTAGATCTACAACAGGACGTGCAAATTGCACTATTGAGGGAAAGCGCCAAAAAGAAACTGCAAGAACTCCAAGGAATGGAGGTGAACGTTGTTGGGTGGACCCCCTCCCGGCAAGCAGCACCGCTGGGACGCAAATCCCAACCTGGGACGCTTACCGTAGAAGCCCGGTCTGCTGTAGGACAGAGGCAATCAGGCGTGACACCTCCCTGGAGGTGGTAGAAGGGGAGCCCCAGGAGGTGTGGATGTGCAGACGTAGGAACCGCAGAAAACGCAAATCCCAAGGTAGCCAGCCAGTAGCCCTGCTGCCCCTATAGACGCCAGCAGAACCTGTATTGAGGCTACGGTCACTCTTTAGAGATGAAACTCAATACAGGTTCTGCAGTTTCGGTCATTGCGTGGCAGACTCACGCTTGCATAAAATCTGGGATTCAACAGTTAAATTTGTAAGACACTGAGGAGAGGTTGGCAACTTGTACGGGTGAGCCACTCGCCATTTCGGTGACCACAATGACCCCAGTGATTTACGGGCAACAGTCGGTAAGACTTCCGCTGATTATGGTGACTGGACCAGCCTGTTAGGCCACGACTGTATGCAGAGCCTCCACCTGAACTGGCAACAAATTTTCCAGATGGGGACTGGAGGCCTCTATGCGGTGCTAGTGAAGTTCATTTAGATGGGCAGCACGGTGGCACAAGTAGTTAGCACGGTTGCCTCACAGCGCCGATGTCGCAGGTTCGATCCCGGCTCGGTGTCACGGTCCGTGTGTAGTTTGCACATTCTTCCCAGGTTTGCATGGGTTTCATCCCCACAACCCAAAAGATGTGCAGGATAGGTGGATTGGCCACGCTAAAATGCCCCTTAATTGGAAAAAATAAATTGGATACTCTAAATTTATTTTTTTTAAAGTTCATTGGATATAAGAGCAGAATTAAGCCATTCATCCATCGAGTCTGCTCCGCCACTCTACCATGGCTGATATGTTCCTCATCTATTATCTACAATGCTTACAAACCAAGAGCTGAATTGCAAAAATCAGCCAGAGCATCTCCTCTCAGACCACATGACCGAGGAGCAGGAATAGCCAATTTAGTCTCCCGAGCCTAAACATCTTCAATGTGATCACGGCAGGTCCTATCCTGGCCTCAACTCCACTGTCCTGCCCAGTCTCCATAACCCTTCAACCTATTACCAATTAAAAATCTGTCTAACACCTCCTTAAATTTACTCACTGTCCCTGCATCCACTGCACCCTGGGGTAGTGAATTTCACAAATTCACAACCCTTTAGAAGTAGTTTCTCCTCAAATTTGCTACCTCTTATTCTAAGATTAGCAATGTTGCTTCACAACACCAGGGTCCCAGGTTCGATTCCTGGCTTGGGTCACTGTGTGGAGTCTACACGTTCTCCTCGCGTCCACGTGGGTTTGCTCCGGGTGCTCCTGTTTCCTCCCACAATCCCGAAAGATGTGCTATTAGGTGAATTGGACATTCTGAATTCTCCCTCGGTGTACCCGAACAGGTGCCGGAATGTGGCGACTAGAGGCTTTTCACAGTAACTTCATTGCAGTGTTAATGCATGCCTACTTGCGACAATAATGATTATTATTATTATTATTAAGATTATGACCTCTCGTTTTAGCCAGGTTTAGGGAAGATTAAGGGAGCCATGGCGAAGCTGCAGGTGGATCCGGACGGACTGGCAAGATCTTTTCCTTATATGCTAGTGGACAAGGTCAACGCTGAATTAAGCCGGTTAGAGAACCTTGGTAACATCAGACCGGTGCGATTCGCCGACGCTATGCTTAAACCGGACAAGACAATGAAGCTCTGCGGGGACTACAAATTGATGTTCAATAGGGCTTCTAAGTTGGGCAGATGGCTGATGCCTCGCTTCAAAAGATTTAAATACAAAGCTGGCCGTTGGTCATTCATTCATGAAATTAGACATGAGCCACGTATATCTACAGCTCGAATTGGACCCCGCACCATGGAAATATGTCAGGATCAATACCCATGGGGGCCTTTATGAATATACCAGACTGCCTTTCGGCATATCACGGCTTGTGCAATTTTCCAGAGGGCCATTGAGAACATTACTGCGAGGGTTGCCGCACGTGGCGGCTTATCTTGACAACACCTTGGGTCACTGGGACGTCAAAACAGAGCACCTGAGCAATTTGGATGAGGTTCTCCGCCGCTTCTTGGAGATGGGCGTTCGCCTATGAAGGGTGAAATATGCGTTCCACACAAAGGAGATAATTTATCTGGGTTACCATGTGACTGGGATGGTTTGCATCCAGTCGCGGAAAACGTGAAGGCTATCCAGCAAGTTGTTACATCTGAGAACATGATCGAACTGTGTTCCTTCCTAGGGTTAGTAAACTACAATGGAAAGTTCATCACCAGTCTCGCATGTATGTTGGCCCTCCTCCACCTCTTACTATAAAAAGATCAGCAGTGGGCATGGACAGCTCACCACGAAGAAGTGTTTACCGAAGTCAAAAAGCAGTTGGCCTAATCAGGCTTGCTCACGAGTTACGACCCCGTCAAACCGCTCATAGTCATAAAAGGCCTCGCCATACAGCATTAGAGCTGCTTTGTCCCATCGCGTGGACGATGGAGGCGAGCAGCCAATCGCATTTGCCTCCAGGACTTTGGCCACAGCGAGCGCAACTATGCGCATTTTGAGAAAGTGGTGTTGGCCGTCCTATTTGCCGTAAAAAAGGTTCCACCAGGGCGTATGTGGCCATCGGTTCACGATTATCACAGACCAGAAGGTGCTATTGGGGCTGGAGGGAAAAATAATCCCGCTCATTGCCTCCGCAAGAATACAGAGATAGGCCCTTCTACGAACAGCATACAAATACTTGTTTGATAATCGACCAGGTACCAAAAATCTCAGATGTTTTAAGCAGGTTGGCTTTGCCGACGCGCCCAGAGTCTCCTATCTTGGTCCGATGAAGTAGTAGCAATGCTAAACGTTATGAACACATTGCCAGTTACAGCGTCCCAGATACGGGGGATGCAGATGGTTCCAAATTGTCCAAAGCCTGCCACATAGTCCTGTATGGATGCCAGCATCGCAGATTACCAGAGGAACCACGGGCCTTTTTGATCAAAATATTCAATAGTGTTGAAGCCAGCATCTTACTATGGGGAACACGTTGTCATGCGAAGCAAGGGCCAGGACTCCATCTTGAGGGACTTGCATAACGGACACCCAGGTGTGTCAAGAATGAAGATGCTCGCTCGCAGCTATGTTTGGTGGCCGAGCCTGAACGCAGAGATAGAAAACAATGGCTGAAACAATGCAGGGCTGGTCAAGAACAACAGAATCTTCCGCCCGCCTCACCACGCTTGGGAGAGTCCAGGGCGGCCCTGGGTATGGCTCCACACCGATTTTGTCGGTCCTTTCCGAGGATCTATGGGTGGGATTCTCCATTGCCCGACGCTGATATCGTAATCAGCGATCGGGCAGAGAAACCCTTTTGACACCAAAATCAGGGGCGCCGCCTGTTTTCAGATGCTCCGTCCCCTCCAAAATGGCATAATCATGGAGTTCGACACATGCTGTTGAGTCGGCCTCAAGAAGTCACCTGAAGGCCTTTCCCCGATGCTCCGCTCCCGATAGGCCGACTTCCCGACGGCACAAGACACGTGTGCGGAGTTTTTGGCAGTTTTCTGGAGAGTAGTGTCCATACTATACCTTCATAATAAAACTAAGTTCGGTTATCCACTCATCTCGGACTCGTCAGTGGTCACTAAAATCAGCATTTTAACTTGGTGTCTCTCCACAGATGGTACCAAACTGAGTAGTTACAGTACTTTCTGTTTAAAATTGAGGCATTGGGGAACTAGGAGCTAATGTAGTTCACTAAGAGCATGGCTGATGGATGAGTAGGACCTGGTAGGCAACACAGTTTTGGCTGAAGTTTACAGATGGTGGAGGCTGAGCCTGGTTACTGCACATTAACAGAATAACTGCCATCCACATTTGACCCTTTGGTTCTTGTCAATTTCACATACATATTTATCATGTATCTACAACAAAGGCTTATTCTATATTGGGGCTCTATAGGAGACCTCACTCTAGTTCAGTATTGAAGAACTGCTTCACTGTCAAGAAATTCTGCCTTTCAAATGAAATGTTACACTGAGGGCCTATCCGCTCTCTCATGTGAACAAAAAGAAATCGCACGGCACTATTTTAAAAAAGAGACTTATTCCCACTGTACTAGCCAATACTTATCTCTCAATCCACATCATTTTATTTAAAATCTGGTTATAAGCATATTGTGGTTTGTAGAAGCTAGCTGTGTGCAAATTGGCTGCTGAACGTTTCATTGGCTGTAAAGCGTTTTGAGACATCCTGCTCCAAGGTCATAAAATGTGCAGCAGAAATGCAAATCTTTCTTTTACTTTATTCCTGGAATATGAACTTAAATTCATGATAACAGAGTGAATTGTCTCCACTCTTTCGCTGCTGATTATGGAGGAAAGGTCTTTAATTTCTGGTATACTAGAACCCCAGGAGAAAATCGTCCTCACATTCAGTAACCCTAGCAATAGTTTCCAAGCAGGTCAAGGAACTGTATTCAGCTTCTCTTGTAAATGCTAATTCGTGAAGATTTGTACAATGCTCCATAGTACGTTTAACAAAAGTCACGGTATTTTGAAAGGACTTAAACTAAGGATCACCAAAAATGTATTGACTATGGATATCCATGCAAGAGCAGCTATCCGAAGTCGTGTTACAAATGAAGCCGATGGTACTCGAAACCGTATCCAAAAGCATCTCAGCCTACGTCTAGCAGCATTGACAGAGATTTCTTGCAAAGGCAAAATTGCGTACAGCAGACAGGCTACAGAAATAATGAAAAAAGCAACCATTTAGCACAATGAATGCTTGAACTACTTCTGTCAAGGGTGGTGTATATTACCGTGAAGACAAAAAATATTGTTACGGGAATTTTAGGGAAGGTGACAGCAAATCTTTTATCACAGGTGAATCCATTTAACAATCAGGTCCTATTAACTAGAAAAGCAAATGTTACTAATAAAAGCAGTAGGTCTACTATTAATAAACTGTGAAAGCAAGCCATTGAATTAACACAAACAGAAATACATCTTATGACTTTAAGTTTAATTGATTCAATTCTCAGTGAAATAACCACCATGAATAACACCTAATGACATTTTGATTGAAACGTGAAAAATGATCGTAGCTTTAGTCAAGTCAAGGTCACTCACAAAAGGAAAAATGAAAATATTTAAAATACAAATAAACATCAAAAAATGCAGAAAATGCACAGCACTCAAAAAAGATAATAATTAATTATTTAGGTCAAATTGTTTATGACCTCCACCCACTTTCTATTTTACATAGAACAAAAATAGTGACCCGTAACGACTGAGCGCCAGGGCAGCATATTTAGGGAGGAAACCCCCAAAGAAACACTTGGGGAACTCTTTCTGCCCAGACGTTCTCAGGTAAGGATTGCAGTGCAATCAACGATGAAGTTCAAACTTCTGATGGGCAACTGCTGCACTTGGAACCATCATAAAATGTAACTTAATCACACACTTTGGATGGTTCTCACCTTCTTACAGGATTAGTTACCTGGAGAAAGTTAGAAGTTACTTCTAGCTTCAGGGTAACTATAGTACTGATCTTCACCAACACCTCACCCATGGGAGGCCCCTAATAATGCCATCCCAACCACAACCATCATTCCCTCTCCTCCCTACTGACCATCCGACACCCCCACCAATCTGCCACTTGCTTTACAAATCTACCTTCGCTCTGGATTGAAAGTGACTAGGCTGTGGACCTTACCCGATTTACTGCAGCCAGTACTGTAAAAAAAAAAATGGAGGATGGCTCCTTACGTCAGATTGTGCAGCACTCAAGGCATTGGCCCGAGTTGGAAGATTAGGCAAGAAAGAATTGCCTTGATTTCCAAATAGGAAACCAGGGAGAGTGACATTTCAACTTTGACTGCCTCTCCACGGAGGTTCAGGCCCACTGTTTCTGGTCGATTCAGAAGTTTCAATTGCACATTTGTAGCCATGCACAATTCACCCGATTAAAATAAATTATCCATGAAAATCAGAAAACATCCAAGTAAAGCCTTATTCTTCAGAAAGTATATAAGACCATAAGACATAGGAGCAGAATTAGGCCTCTCGGCCCATCGAGTCTGCTCCGCCATTCAATCATGGCTTATATTTTTCTCATCCCCATTCTCCTGCCATCTCCCCATAACCCCTGATCCCCTTATTAATCACGAACATATCTATCTCTGTCTTAAAGACACTCAATGATTTGGCCTCCACAGACTTCTGTGGCAAAGGGGCTGTTTAGCACAGGGCTAAATCGCTGGCTTTGAAAGCAGACCAAGGCAGGCCAGCAGCACGGTTTAATTCCCGTACCAGCCTCCCCGAACAGGCGCCGGAATGTGGCGACTAGGGGCTTTTCACAGTAACTTCATTTGAAACCTACTTGTGACAATAAGTGGTTTTCATTTTTTAATTTCATAGAGTTCCACAGATTCACCACCCTCCGGCTGAAGAAATTCCTCCTCATCTCTGTTTTAAAGGAAATTATGTCCGCTGCTTCTAGTTTTTCCTACAAGTGGAAACATCCTCTCCACGTCCACTCTATCCAGGCCTCACAGTATCCTGTAAGTTTCAATAAGATCCCCCCCCCTCATCCTTCAAAACTCCAACGAGTACAGACCCAGAGTGCTCAACCATTCCTCATACGACAAGCTCGTCATTCCGGGGATCATTCTTGTGAACTTCCTCTGGACCCTTCCCCAGTCCAGGAAGGGTCCTTATCCAGGAAGGGTCCTTAGATAGAGGGCCCTAACCTGCTCACAATACTCCAAATGGGGTCTGACCAGAGCCTTATATAGCCTCAGAAGTATATCCCTGGTCTTGTGTTCGTGCCCTTTCGACATGAATGCTAACATTGCATTTGCCTTCCCAACTGCCGACTGAACTTGCAGGTTAACCTTAAGAGAAACGTGAACAAGGGACTCCCAAGTCCCTTTGTGCTTCTGATTTCCTAAGTATTTCCCCATTTAGAAAATAATCTATGTCTCCATTCTTCCTTCCAAAGTGCATAACCTCACATTTTCCCACATTGTATTTCATCTGCCACTTCATTGCCCACTCTCCTAACCGCCCAAATCGTTAGCAGCCCCCCGCTTCCTCAATACTACCTGTTCCTCTACAGATCTTTGTATCATCTGCAAACTTAGCAAAAGTGCCTTCAGTTCCTTCTTCCAGATCATTAATGTATATTGTGAAAAGTTGTGGTCCCAGCACAGACCCCTGAAGCACACCACTAGTCACCAGCTGCCATTCTGAAAAAGACCCCTTTATCCCCACTCTCTGCCTTCTGTCAGTCAGTCAATTCTCTATCCATGCCAGGATCTTTCCCTTAACACCATGGGCTCTTAACTTATTTAACAGTCTCCCGTGCAGCACCTTGTTAAAGGCCTTCTGGGAATCTAAATAAATCACGTCCACTGGTTCTCCTTTGTCTAACTTCCTTGTTACCTCAAAGAACTCTAACACCTTTGTCAGACATGACCTCCCTTTGATGAAGCCATGCTGACTCAGTCCTATTTTATCATGCTCTTCCAAGTACTCTGCGATCTCATCTTTAATAATACTCTAAAATCTTACCAATGACTGAAGTCAGGCTAAACAGCCTATAATTTCCCGTCTTCTGCCTCCCTCTCTTCTTAAACAGTGTTACATTAGCCACTTTCCAGTCCTCTGGGACACTTCCTGCCTCCAGTGATTCCTGAAAGATCACCACCAATGCCTCCATGATCTCCTCAGCTTTCTCTTTTAGAACCCTGGGGTGTAGTCCATCCGGTCCAGCTGATTTATCCACCTTCAGACCTTTCACTTTCTCCAGAGCCTTCTCTTTAGCAATGGCCACGGCACTCACCTCTACCCCCTGATTCTCCTGGAGCTCTGGCATCCACTGATGTCTTCCACTGTGAAGAATGATGCAAAGTAACTACTCAGTTCCTCTGCCATTTCTTTGTTTCCCACTATTACTTCTCCAGCCTAATTTTCCAGTGGTCCAATGTCTATTTTTGCCTCTCTCTTACCTTTTATATATTTTTAAAAACTCTTCCTATCTTGTTTTGTATCACTAGCTAGCTTGCACTCATATTTCATCTCGTCTCCCCTTATTGCTTTTTTAGTTGCCCTCTGCTCGCTTTTAAAAGGTTTCACAATCCTCTGGCTTCCCACTAATCCTCACCACTTTGTATGCTTTTTCTTTTGCTTTTATGCTGTCCTGGACATGTCCAGGGCAGCACGGTAGCATTGTGGATAGCACAATTGCTTCACAGCTCCAGGGTCCCAGGTTCGATTCCGGCTTGGGTCACTGCCTGTGTGGAGTCTGCACATCCTCCCCATGTGTGAGTGGGTTTCCTCCGGGTGCTCCGGTTTCCTCCCACAGTCCAAAGATGTGCAGGTTAGGTGGATTGACCATGATAAATTGCCCTAAGTGTCCAAAATTGCTCTTAGGGTTGGGTGGGGCTACTGGGTTATGGGGATAGGGTGGAGGTGTGGACCTTGGGTAGGGTGCTCTTTCCAAGAGCTGGTGCAGACTCGATGGGCCGAATGGCCTCCTTCTGCAATATAAATTCTACGATTTCCCTCGTCAACCATGGATGCCTTGTCCTCCTCTTAGCATGTTTCCTCCTCTTTGGGATGAATTTCTGTTGCACCTCCCGAATAACTCCCAAAAATAAATATTATATATTTTTCCAGGCAGTCCGTCCTCCTTGGATTCAATTGGGGAAATTCCCTCCTCCACTAACTTAATGCAACAGCTCAGCTCTCGCAATACACTCATCAACCACCCTCCAATTAGAAACAATGATCCACCCCCACTCCACCCTACATTGGAAGCAATAAGCTGAGGGATGCACTTATTGTATGCTTATTTGGAATGCGCTGGATCCAAGCAGGTTTCCAATGGAGAGAATGAATAAAGGCATGTGATATTTGTACGATTTTCTTTGACTAACAGATTGGTGAGGAAAATAAATATTTTATATTGAGCTAGATTAATCAGTGAAATAATTTTCCTTGTATACATTAGTGGATTTGCACAAACTGGATATAGTGGTTTACATGACCTCCTAGTTTTGAAATCCGAACGCAAACAACGATGGGAACTTCATACTAAAATTAAATAATTGAAATCAGTTATAAGTCTAAGAGTTACCATTGTATCCTTCCAGAACCGAATCAACAATAGGTCTTGCAGTAAGATTGTACACATCTACTTGTTTGCTCTCTGGACTGAAGACCGTATCGAAAGTGAATGTTTTTGGTGGCTCATTGGCAGCATCTGTCTTGTAGACAGTGATTGTTCCTCGTATCTCATCCACATTCACCACTTGTCTGTGTCCCATATTTCTTTCCTTTTCATTCATTGGTCGGCAGCGTACCACAACCTTCACATTATCGCTGCCTTCGATACGGTCAATCTTCTCCGATTTATTGCTCTGTTGGTTTAGAAATAAGAATGGCTGATCACAAATAAAGTAGGAAATTATGGCAACGTTTCCCTTTCTGCTAAGTCAACTTCAGTGAAATAACTTTGAACGAAACCTTTTCTTCTCCATCCCTAAATTTTCTCTCCTGTTCTGAAGGCACTGGCTCACGCAGGTTAAAGTTGCATGGATAATTGCAGTGCACCCCAAGTGACCATTTAACACCATTAACGGGTTATTCATTGTTGAAGGTATCATGACTGAATCCTACCTTTTCCTCAACTGACTTGACATTCATCAGAGACTCTAGTGAGTGAAACCAGCCAGGAGTACAGAAGCCAATTGTAGTTTTCCCGTTAAAATGAATGATTTAGTGCTACACCAGACTGAAATCAAATCTTTTTATATAAAATACATCGTCATGTGTAAGGCATTCTGGTCCGCGGGAGCTTTCCCGAGACCCCTGGAGCTGGATGGGGCTCATCGAGTCTTCGCAAGGAGACCCAAAGCCAACGAACCGCCAAGGGCTTTAGTGGTGAGGTTCCACCGCTTTATGGACAGAGAGTGTGTCCTGAGATGGACCAAAAAAGAGCGGAGCAGCAGGTGGGAGAATACGGAGATCCGAATTTACCAGGACTGGAGTGCGGAGGTGGCCAAGAAGAGGGCTGGTTTTAACCGGGCTAAGGCGGTGCTCCATCGGAAGGGGGTGAAGTTCGGGATGCTGCAGCCAGCGCGATTGCGGGTCACGTTCCAAGATCGGCCTGATGAGGCATGGAACTTTATCCAGACTGAAAAGTTGGACTCAAACTGAGGGTTTGTCGTGGGGGGATGTTTACTGTGTTTACTGCATTTGAGGAATGTTCTTTTTGTTTTGGTGCTGGGTGGGGATGGGTGAATGGATTTGATGTGGAGGCTGTGGGAGAGTGCGGGCGTCGGTGTTGGAGGGGCAGGGTGGAGGGGCGACGATTCCTGGATCAGCTGAGGTTCCTGAGGGTGGAGGAGGAGGTTGTTGCTGGTTTGGGGGCGCCGATTGGGCTGGAGGAGCTGGTTAAAGGATTGGGGAACATGCAGGCGGGGAAGGCCCCGGGGCCGAATGGGTTCCCGGTCGAATTTTACAGGAAATACGTGGACCTGCTGGGCCCGTTGCTAGTGAGGACTTTTAACAAGGCGAGGAAGGGGGGGCACCTTACTCCCGACAATGTCCAGGGCGCCGATTTCTTTGATCTTGAAGCGGGACAAGGATCCATTGCAATGTGGGTCGTATCGACTGATCTCGCTCCTCAATGTTGACGCTAAGTTGCTGGTGAAGGTGCTGGCTACGAGAATTGAGGACTGTGTCCCGGGGGGGATTCATGAGGACCAGACGGGATTTGTGAAGGGTAGGCAGCAAAATACAAATGTGCGGAGGCTCCTCAATGTGATTATGATGCCCTCGGTGGAGGGGGAAGCGGAGATAGTGGCAGCTATGGACGCGGAGAAGGCCTTTGATCGGGTGGAGTGGGAGTATCTTTGGGAAGTGTTGTGGAGGTTTGGGTTCAGGGAGGGGTTCATCAGTTGGGTCAGGCTGCTATATAGAGGCCCGGTGGCGAGTGTGGCTACGAACCGACGGAGGTCGGAGTACTTTAGGCTGTACCGGGGGATGAGGCAAGGGTGCCCCTTATCCCCCTTGTTGCTTGCACTGGCAATTGAGCCGCTGGATCCTTAGGGAGTTTGGGGACTTTTCGGGGTATAAACTCAATGTAGGGAAGAGTGAGCTCTTTGTGGTGCATTCAGGTGACCAGGGAAGAGGGATAAACGAGCTACCGCTGAAGAGGGCGGAAAGGACCTTTCGGTATCTAGGGATCCAAGCAGCTAGGAGTTGGGGGGCCCTGCACAAGCTCAATTTGACATGGTTGGTGGAGCAGATGAAGGAGGTTTTTAAAAGATGGGATATGCTGCCACTCTCACTAGCGGGTGTGGTGCAGTCGGTCAAAATGACGGTCCTCCCAAGGTTTCTCTTTGTGTTCCAGTGCCTTCCCATTTTGATCCCCAAGGTCTTTTTCAAACGGGTAAGCAGGAGCATCATGGGATTTGTGTGGGCGAATAAGATCCCGAGGGTGATGAGAGTGTTTCTGGAGTGTAGCAGGGACAGGGGGCTGGCGCTGCCGAATTTGTGGCTATTATTGGGCAGCCAATGTGGCGATGATCCGTAAGTGGGTAATGGAGGGAGAGGGGGCGGCGTGGAAGAGGCTAGAGATGGCGTCCTGTGTGGGCACGAGCCTGAGGGCGCTGGTGACGGCACCGCTGCCGCTCTCGCCAACAAGGTACACCACGAGTCCGGTGGTGGCGGCGACGCTGAAGATCTGGGGGCAGTGGAGGTGACACAGGGGCGAGGTGGGAGCCTCGGTTTGGTCCCCAATTCGGGAGAACCATCGGTTCGTCCCAGGAAGGATGGATGGGGGGGTTTCGGAGCTGGCATCGGGCAGGGATTAGAAGAATTGGGGACCTGTTCATCGATGAGAGAGAGGAGGGAGGGGGGGGTTATTTTGGGGTGGCGTTTGGGTGAAGGTGGGGAGTTTTCCCTATTTGTTTCTTTCTTCTTGTTTGGGGGGGGGGGGTTGAAAAGTTGGAATAAATATATATATATATATATATATTTTTTTTTTTAAAAGGCATTCTGGTCAGGCAAATGAATGGAAGATCGAATGTTAGTTCATTATGGACACTTTCAGGTCAGTGTTGCACACTTAATAATTCTGAAATCTATAACTTGCTTGCACTTTTCCTCACTGGTATCTGGACAGATCTGGATACAAAGGCAAATATAGATATATAAATCATGTTCAAACTTTCCACAATCATCACCTCCCAAAACATCTGCATCACAATGGAGTGGTAAATATAAATGAAACTTTATACCCAAAGGGATTTTGCCACAATTCTAGCTGCTGTCTGGAGACAAAATCAGATCAAAGGCAGCCTCATAGGAGGCACTTGGGATTAGGCTTACATTGAACTACTGACACAGTATTCTCATGCCTAGAGGGCTATGCTTCGTATAAATAAATCTATACTAATATATATTAATCTAAAATGAGTGCAGTCTCTTTGATGAGAACACAAACTAAGGCCAAATTTATCTATTTTGATTAGATCTGACAACCAATGACTCGGGTCTAAATTCTGCAGTCCTGCCACATCTGGTTGTAAATGGCGGTGGGCTATTTAACAAACTGGAGGCAGGAGGCTCCACAAATATCCCCATCCTCAATGATAGGGGGGTCCAGTACATCCAGTGCAAAAGACAAGGCTGAAACATTTGCAATAATCTTCAGCCAGAAGTGCCAAGTGGACTCCAGAGATCCTCAGCATCAGCCAATCTGATTCAATCCATGTGATAAAGAAACGGCTGAAGACACTGGATACTGAAAAGGCTATGGGTCCTGACACAGTCCAAAGACGTGCAGGTTAGGTGGATTGGCCAAGATACATTGCCCTTAGCAGTTAGGAGGGGTTATTGGGTTATGGGGATAGGGTGGAATTGAGGGCTCGATGGGCCAAATGGCCTCCTTCTGCACTGTATGTTCTGTGTTCTATGTTCAGTGGCAGGATCAGTCAGAGTCAGCATGGATTTATGAAGGGAAAATTACACTTGACAAATCAGTTGGAATTCTTTGACAAGGAGGAGCCAGTCGATGTGGTATATTTGGACTTTCAGAAGGCGTTTGACAAAGTCCCGCATAAAAGATTATTGTGCAAAATTAAAGCGAATGGGATTGGGGGAAATGTATTGAGGTGGATGGAAAACTGGTTGGCAGAGAGGAAACAAAGAGTAGGGATTAATGGGTCCTTTTCAAATTGGCAGGCAGTAATCAGTGGGGTACCACAGGGATCGGTGCTGGGTCCCCAGCTATTCACAATATATATTAATGATTTGGATGAGGGAACAAAATGTAACATCTCAAAGTTTGCAGATGATACCAAATTAGGTGGGAGAGTGAATTGTGACGAGGATGCAGGGATCCTACAGCAAGATCTGGACAGGTTGCACTAGTGGGCGAACCAATGGCAGATGCAGTATAATTTGGATAAGTGTGAGGTTATTCATTTTGGAAGCAAAAACAGGAAGGCAGATTACTACCTGAATGGTTGCAAATTGGGAGAAGGGAGTGTGCAGCGGGACCTGGGTGTCCTTGTGCACCATTCGCTGAAGGTAAGCATGCAGGTCCAGCAGGCGGTAAAGAAGGCTCATGGTATGTTGGCCTTCACTGCAAGAGGTTTCGAGTATAGAAGCAGGGATGTGTTGCTGTAATTGTACAGTGCCTTGGTGAGGCCACACCTAGAATAGTGTGTGCAGTTTTGGTCTCCTTCTCAGAGAAAGGATGTTCTTGCTCTCGAGGTAGAGCAGCAAAGGTTTACCAGACTGATTCCAGGGATGGTGGGACTGTCATACCAAGAGAGATTGACTAGGTTGGGATTGTTCTCGCTGGAGTTCAGAAGAATGAGGGCGGATCTCCTAGAGACTTATAAAATTCTAACAGGACTAAACAGGGTAGATGCAGGGATGATGTTACCAATGCTAGGTGTGTCCAGAACCAGGGGTCACAGCCTGAGGATTCAGGGTAAACCATTTCAGACAGACATAAGGAGACACGTTTTCACACAGAGTGGTGAGCCTGTGGAATTCATTACCACAGGAAGTAGTTGATGCTAAAACTTTGAATATATTCAAGAGGCGGCTGGATATAGCACTTGGGGAGAATGGAATCAAAGGCTATGGGAAGAAAGCAGGATTAGGCTATTGAGTTGGATGATCAGCCATGATCGTGATGAATGGCGGAGCAGGCTCAAAGGGCCAAAAGGCCTCCTCCTGCTCCTATCTTCTATGTATCTTTGTAAATATGTGATGGAAGAGGTCATCAACAGTACTATCAAGCAGCACTTCTCAAGCAGCCTGTGCATTGATGCTCAGTGTGGGTTCCACCAGGACCATAAAACCATAGAAATACTATAGTGCAGAAGGAGGCCATTCAGCCTATTGAGTCTGTACGGACCCTCTGAAAGAGCACCTTACCCATGCCCACTCCATCCACAACCTGCACATCTTTGGACACCAAGGGGCAATTTTAGCATGGCCAATCCACCTAATCGGCACATCTTTGGACTGTGTGAAGAAACCAGAGGACCCGGAGGAAACCCACAGTCACCCAAGGTCGAAACGAACCCGGGTCCCTGGCGTTGAGGCAGCAGTGCTAACCACTGTGGCACCACTCAGCTCCTGACCTCACAAATGGCTTAGTGCAAAAATGGACAAAAGAGCTTAACCAGAGGTGAGGTGACAGTAACTACCATTGCCATCAAAGTTGCATTTAACCAAGTTTGGTATCAAGGAACCAGAGCAAACCTGGGGTCAATGGGAATCTCGCAAAAACTCCCCACTGGTTGAAGTCATACCTAACACGAAGGTAGATGGTTGTGGTTGTTGGAGATCAATCACCTTAGTACGAAGACTTCATTTCAAGAGCCCCTTAGGGTAGTGTTCTGGCCCAATTATCTTCAGCTGCTTCACCAATGATCTTCCCTCCAAGGTTCTCCATGGATAAAGTCAGAACTGGAGATGTTTTCTGATGATAGCACAATGTTCGGCATCATTTGCGAATCCTCAGATACTGGAGCAGTCCGAGACAATATACAGTAAGGCCCAGACGATATTCAAGCTTGGGCTGATAATTGGCAAGTAACACTCACGCTACATAAATGCCAATGACCATCTTCAACATGAGAATCCAACCATCTCCCCATAACATTCAATGGCATCGCCATTGCTGTATCCCCTACAATTAATGCCTTGGGGGTTACCATTAACCAGAAACAAACTGGAACAACCATATAAATACTGCGACTTCAACAGCAGGTCAGAGGATGGGAACTCTGTGGTGAGCAACTTACCTTCTGATTCCCATGATCTAGAAGGCACAAGTCAGGAGCATGATGGAAAACTTGCCACTTGCCTGGGTGAGTGCATCTCCATCAACAGCAGCCCGCTTGATTAGCACCCCATCCACCATGTCCAACTCCACTCCCTCTCCCACCAACACACAGTAGGAGCAGTGTACATGATGCACCTCATGTCCTTCAACAACATTTCCAAACCTGGAACCTCTATCACCTAAAAGGTCAAGGACAGCAGATGCATGGGAATACCACCACTGCCAAGTTTCCCTCCGAGTTAGGCACCATCCTGATTTGAACTATATCGCTGTCCCTTCAGTGTCGCTGGGTCAAAATTCTGGAACTCCCTCCCAAGCAGCACTGTGTGCACCTGCGTCACATAGACTGCAGGGGTCCAAGGTGGCAACTCACCATCACCTTCGCAAGGGTAATTAGGAATGGACAATAAAAATGCTGGCCTAGCCAGTTTCACTTATGTCCTGTGAAAGATTAAAACAAAATTTAGATAGATATAAAACATCCCAAAGAAGAATAGATGAATTTGCCCAACATCCTGGCGAAATATATTCCCCAATCAACACCTCAAAAAAACCAGGATATTTATCTCATTACTATTAACTGATGGACAAATCAGCTGCTGCCAATTGATTATCATGTTAGTTGCAGCTCAGTTGATAGCAGTCTTGCCTCGGAGCCTGATATTTGTGGGTTCAAGTCACACTCCAAGAACACAAAATTCAAGGTCAACATTCCAGTGCAGTACGAAGGGATTGCTGGACTATCAAATGGACTACCTTTTCGATAAGATGTTTTACCGAGTTGCCATCTGCCCTTTCAGATGAATGCAAAAGATCCCACAGCACTATTTTGAAAATCAGCATGGAAGCTAACCCCAGTGTCCTGGCCAACATGTATCCCTCAATCATAGAATGGTTCCAGTGCAGAAGGAGACCCTTCAGCACATTGTGTTTGTGTATCAGTGTCAGCCCTCAAAGCCCTGCCAATTTTCTAGCTTCAGAGAATTACCAAATTCCCTTTCAAAAGCCATAATTGAATCTGCCTCTATCACACCTCAGGCAGTGCATTCCAGGTCCTACCCACTTGTTCAGTAAAAAAGCTTTTCCTTGTGTCATCTTTTGTTCTTTTTCCATGCACCTATCAACATCACAAAAACACATTATTCCATCATTATCACTCTGCAACTTTTGGAAGCTTGCTGCATGCAAATTGGTTGTTGTATTTCCTACATCACAACAGTCACTGTATCTCAAAAGTATTTACTGGCTGCAAATTCTGAGGTCATAGTCAGCACAAAACAAATGCAAGCAGATTTATTTGTACATTAAACAAAACAAGAACACCTCAAAATTAAATTTACGGCTGTAAAGCACTTTGGACACTCAGTGAATTTGAAAGGCACCATGCCAATGCACAACAATAGGAAAGATCTTACAGCAGATATATAGCAAGCTTACAACAAAGAGGCTCTTTGAAATTGTTAAGGATGAGACAAACACTCAAACTTGAATATACTATTTATAGCCAAAGAGCATAAGAAATAGGAGCCTCCTCCACCATTCAGTATGATCATGGCTGATCTTCTGCCATAACTCCACTTTCCCAACTGCTCCCCATATCTTAATTTGCCCCGAGCTCAAATATCTGTCCATCAGGCTCTTTAATATACTCAATAATGAAGTATTCACAACCAAAAATTATGACTCAACCTGCAAAGGACTTTGTAAACTAAGTTTATCATCTATTGGATTCACATGCGACTTTGTTTAGAATCAAATCAGATATAACTGCAGTTATACCACAGGGTGTGCACTGATGCCAAGTTGAAATTGTTTTACATGGACATTAATCCTGCATTGTAAACACTCTTTAATAAGGGTTGAAATTGCTGTTTTTGCTAATATGAATAAAAGAATTGCTAATGTGAACAGAGAACAATAAAATTCCATTATGTATTTACATCAATGCTTCACTAAATTTAGTAAAAAGTAGGAATTCTAGGTTTTAACTTAATCAATAGCTGGCTTTGGTTTTCACTGTCAGTACTCACTTTCACTGTCAATAAACAACAACACTTGGACAACATTAAGGTTTGGGCTGTTAAGTGGCAAGTACCTTCCATGCCACACAAAGACTCTCCCATTATCAACATCCTAGAGTTTACCACTGAACAGAAAGTGAACTGGACCAGCCAAAGAAATACTGTAGCTATAAGAGCAGGTCAGAGACTGGGAATTCTGTGAGTAACTCACCTCCTGATTCCCCAAAGCCTGGCCACCATCTACAAAACATACATACTGAATCTGGAGTGTGATGGATGGATGAGTGCAGTTCCAACAAATCGAAAAACTGAACACCATCCAGAACATTGCAATCTGTTTGACCTGCACCCCATCCACCACTTTAAACATACAATCTCTCTGCCACCAAAACAGTGGCAGCAGCGTGTACCATCTGCAGGATGCACTGCAGCAACTCACCAAGGTTTTCAGCAACACCTTCTAAACCTACAATCTCTGCCATCTAGGAGGGCAAGGGCAGAAGATGCATGGGAAAACCACCATCTGCAACTATAGAGCTGTTCCTTCACTGTCACTGGGTCAAAACCTGGAACTTCCTTCCTCACAGCCTGTGATATACCTACATCACATGGACTGCAGCAGTTCAGGTACATGGTCTCAAGGGCAATTAGGGATGGGCAATAATTGGTCTGAGAGTATAGAGGAGACAGGCTCAACTGAATTCAATGGACAACTGGACCATTATCTGAAAAGAAACAAAGAATGTGCAGGGTTATGGAGAGAAGATGGAGGAATGGCACCAGAAGAGTTGCAGAGCTGGTGAAAACACGATAGTCAATTGGCCTCCTTCTGTAATAAATGCTTGCTTAGCCACTGACACCCCTATCCCATGAAAGAATACTTTTATTTTTTTTAAATCAGTGAAGAATATGGATGTTTTATCAAGAGTAAAGAGCAGTAAACAGTAGATGCCTGGGCTCACATCCAAGTATTTTAAGGACCAGCTGACAGAGCTTAGTTTATTTTCTATGGTGCAGATAAAGGTTAAGAAGGAATATGATACAGGCTTTAAAAATAATTAAATAAACTGGAAAATGCTATTTTAGTATTGGGATAAAGATTAACACAAGACGACCTGTTCTAATGGTTAGCTACTTACAGTTAGTGTAGTTGAAGTGGAATAAAACTTGTTTGCATACTGAATTGTTGAAATGAATTGAATGAACAGTCATTAAGTATTCTGTAGGTTCAAGCATAATCCAGTTTTCAGTGCATGACAATATGGAGGAATTGGAACACAGCAGACAAAATTCTCTGCCACACGTCGCCACAAATGTGAATCGCGCGGTTGGGCAGAGAATCAGGCATCCGGCCAAAATTGAAGTCCGCATCCACTGCCAAGTTAGGCACCATGCTCTGGTCCTCGCTGGTGGTGATAATGAGGTTTGCACCCTGCGGCAGCATGCAAAACCAGCATTTGCTTGCATTTAAATGTGATTAGAGGATTGAACATGGTATGCTCTACACTTCCACAATGTACCTCTCCTCTTAAATGGACGTCTTGCTGGTGTGAATTACTACAAGTATTTACAAACATGGGCTGGGTTCCATGGCAGTGGGGGCTGAGCGGGAGGCTCGGTGGGGGGGGGGGGGGGGGGGGGGGGGGGGGGGGTGATTTGGTGCCATGTCTATGGACTTGGGGTGTCCTCCTCGGGTTCGGGATGGCCTGGCTCACTCTGCCATTGCTGTAGCCTGTCTTTACAAGGCACCCCATTGGTGCTACTTACAGACTTCTGGCTACTCACACTACGGAGTGCTGCCTGTGTCCTTTAAATGCTCAGCAGACCATTGGTCATCTGGGAGCCCATCCAGGCTGCCCCCCTGCACATCCCATACCCCATCTGTGTCGGGAGGTCTTCTTGGAGCCATCTCGGTGGCTGCATGAATGGAGTGTGTGGTAAGTGGAGCACTTACAAATAGCTCCAGCTGCCATGCTCTTTGATTCTAACTCCGGCCCCAGTGATTAGAATGCCGCTGGGACGAAAATTGCTCAGAATTCACGCCAACAGAGTTCTGGTCCATGAGCATGCCCAGAATTGCTCCAGAAATAGCACCCCCAACCGGAACGCAAACTGCATGCAATTCAGTCCCTGCGTCAACACTTAGTCTCCCAAACTGAGAATTTTGCCCAGTATAAGAGACGAGTCAGAAAGGTGATAAGGGTTTAATTTACCTGATAGAATTGTGATCATTCTATGTATTGGGAGTGGGAACAATATAGTAGAGATATACATTTTTAATCCAGATTAAATGGAACCAGCTAAATTGTACTGCTTACATTCATAATAGCCTAACAAGTCAGGTACACTGAAGTACTTGGATCATTCAAAGGAGTAGGGCCCCTTTTAAGTTGAAAACCTAATCAAGTATTTCATAAAACGATAGTGACAGGCACTCAGTAAAATTAATTTATTATGCTAGTACTTCGGAAGCATTTCTCGGAGGGAAACTCCATTCTGTAGAAATGGTAGCCATATTAGAGCACAGCCCAGTTACTGCCATTTCCAATTCAGTAACCTTTGAGACATTTGGGAAATACAGAAAAATCTACCCTGATGAATGTCAATCAATGCACTGCTACCTACTTACTAGCCAACATTTATAGGGTTAGGCCAGATCGAGTAATTAATGCAATATTGGGAATCAAGTCATTTTCCAGATCTAGTTAATAAGTATGGCAATCCTGTCCTATATATTCTAGTACCTGCCCAATTTCTTAGTTTTGCACTAGGCTTTGACTGTACTTCACTAGTGCTGAACCTTTACTAGTTTGTTTAAATTCTTTCATGGGACATGGTCATCGCTGGCTGGGCCAGCATTTATTGGCCATCCCTAGTTTCCCTTGAGGGGGCATTTAAGAGTCAACAACATGTCTGTGGATCTGGAGTCACATGTAGGCCAGACCAGGCAAGGATGGTGGATTTCCTTCCCTTTAGGGCCAGATGGATTTTTACAACTATTAGTGATAGCTTCACGGTCACTATGACTGAGGCTAGCCTTATATTCTAGATGTTTTAATAGAATTTAAATTCCACCAGCTGCCAACGTGGGATTTGAACCCGTCTCCCCACAATATTATCCTGGGCCGATATTAAGCCATCATCTTCCCCTATTTATTTACAGTACGAAGTCTTACAACACCAGGTTAAAGTCCAACAGGTTTGTTTCGATGTCACTAGCTTTCGGAGCGCTGCTCCTTCCTCAGGTGAATGAAGAGGTCTGTTCCAGAAACACATATATAGACAAATTCAAAGATGCC
The DNA here is from genome assembly GCF_047496885.1 of Scyliorhinus torazame. NCBI lineage: Eukaryota > Metazoa > Chordata > Chondrichthyes > Carcharhiniformes > Scyliorhinidae > Scyliorhinus > Scyliorhinus torazame. The sequence goes on along the minus strand of NC_092713.1, from coordinate 295,541,478 downwards.
AAACAATGCTAGGAATGCGAGCATTAGCAGGTGATACAGATTTAATCACCTGCTAATGCTCGCATTCCTAGCATTGTTTGGCATCTTTGAATTTGTCTATATATGTGTTTCTGGAACAGACCTCTTCATTCACCTGAGGAAGGAGCAGCGCTCCGAAAGCTAGTGACATCGAAACAAACCTGTTGGACTTTAACCTGGTGTTGTAAGACTTGGTACTGTGCTCACCCCAGTCCAACGCCGGCATCTCCACATCATGCCTATTTATTTAGGTAGGGTTTTTCAGGAGGCTACACGAGAGGATTTTATTAACAATGGAGATGAGTTGAGTGATGCAATTGTAGAATTAACTAGTTCTGGAAATTTATCCTGGGTCAAACAGAACACAAACATTGCATATCATAAAGCTTGGAGCAAGGGTAGAGGGGATTTTGGTGACAGCCAAATAGTTGGCTTCCATTTTGCCAATGTATGGTTAAATGGTTCTAGTTCGCACACTAGTTCTGTAAAGAGATAGAAGTAAACCAAGCAACGATACCCCACAGAGGTTGAAATGAATAGTATGCTGGTCTGCGTTGAACATCACTAAAAGACTGAGGAAGCTGTGTCAGTGGTGGCTGTGGCCAGGATGGCCAGTTAACTGTCTTGCCAGTGTGTAGCAAGTACCGAATGGCTTCATGGTCACAGAGAGCCAGCATGGACTATGACATGATGGGCTGAATGGCCTCATTCGGTGCGGTAACCAATCCACGTTTTTATGTCCAGTATTTTGCGGCTTAGTGCACTTACAATGGTGAAGCATCAGAAGGACCTGTGTTCATTCCTTTCCCCACCTGCAGCAGCCTCAAACTGACTGGGAGAAAAAAATTTAATTTGGTTTTAATTTTTTCTCTGCACCATCCCCCTCTTTCTAAGTCGTCCCATCATTACTCATTTACTTGCATGTGGACCTTTTCCATCCCAAAGTATAATTGATCGCCATACATGATGTCATGTCTGCATACAATGACATATGCATACATGATTAATCATCATCATGTGTTGCAGTGTTGTCTGGATTAGTGGGGTCCGGTATTAGTGGCCTCCACAGTGGCCACCCTGGCTTTGACCAAGGCACTCAGTGCTATGGGCACAGCAGAAAACACCTAAAGGAATTTTAAGAAATAGGAGTAAGGAAAGAGAGGCTATTGTATTCAGTGATCTTAAAAGACAAAAGGGCAATAGGTATGGAAAATAGTTAAAGAGGACGGAGGAAGAAGGGAAACAAAAAGTATGGGTTATTGTAGACAAATTGATAGAAATTGCTCATTGGATCATGTGACTATCAGGATAATAAATGGCAAACTAGGTGTGCCGTAGTCTTTTCTCATCTACCAAGTTAGTATCAAGCGAGCCAATAGTTAACAATGGTGCAAGGAAACGTGATAATGTGGTCAGAGGTGGAGTGGGAAGGACTTGACGCATAGTGAGGACTGGATAAATGGACGGGGTGAAAAGCTATATAAATACGATGTCAGATGCAGAAGGAAAGGTCTGAGGAACCGATGGATACTTTCAATCGTGTAAACAAATAAAAAGTCCCTTATGCCTTGCACTTGCTGTTGGAAGTCCAAATGGTGAGGAAAGAAGTCGGTCAAAAGATGGTTCTTTGTTGAGAAAGACATTTTGAATTATCTTTACCTTGCAGGAATTAGTATAAGAAAAAGATAGTAATCTCAGATTTACAAGGGAGAGAAATTGCACGAGTGGCGAAAAAACACTCCTGAAATCTAGGATTAATGCTTTTCTTGTAAATTTTAAACAAATTGAATTTTTTTCACATTGTTTCAAGTATGCAAGAGTGCCAACTAAAAAAAAAAACACAGTATGGATTAACTAACAAACCTAACACAACAATAAGAACTTCTGATCCTTGTTGCAAATTAAAAGCCATTATTCAAAAGCTCCATGCAAAATTACACTAAATTATGATGTATTGTGACAAGCAAACTAGCAGGCTAGCACGGTTCCAGATAATTTTAATTACTCTTTTCTGCACCCTTTACACTGCATGTGCAATTACCAAAGCATGATTACCAAAACCGTAGTCAACAGTTCAGGTATAGTCTTGGACCAGTATATTACAAAGCCTCAGAACAACTCGTGTACATATGGAATGTTTTTACAGTTTAAATACCAAGGCGGTTCACAGGAGTGTTACCAAATAAAATGGTATTGAGCAACATAAGGAAATATTAAGACAGATCGGCTAGGTTTAAAGGAACACACTTCAGAGATGAGGACCTTGGCTACTGAAGATATGGAGGGAATTGAAAACAAAGATGAGAAATTGAAAATCGGGACATTGTTAAAATGGGTCATGAGCTCAGGAGTGACGAGTGAAAGGAACTGGATTTTTATATGACTTCAACTTTACAGAAGGCAGAAGATAGAAGGCTAGCAGGATTGGATTAGAAGAATCAAATTTAGAGACAAAGACCTAAAATAGCTTATTCCATGATCCAGTTTCCTTTTTAGTTTCTCCATGCTGTCAACAAATTGGAGTAATTGTAGACCTTTCTCTCAGGGGTAAAATCTCCTTGCACCAATTCCACCCATTACCATTTGTTCTTCATAGAGTACGTACATTTATCAGTAGTAATTTACTACTTGTCAACCCAATTGGATTGGTTATGCACCTATCCCTACCCTTCATAAATCCTCCATCCTAGCTAGTCCTGCTAGCTTAGTAACGAAAATTGAACAGAAATGTTAAAATACGAATGCTGGTGACCAAAGCACCACTCGCATTAATTGCATACAGGGATTGGGGGGAGACTCTCCCCCCCCCCCCCCCAAACTTGTTTTCTGTCATTATGTGCAAAAGCATCCATCAAGATGTGCTTGCATACATCAATCTTAGAATGGTACACCTTCACGTGGGCAAACAGACATCCCTATATAAAAGCAAATTACTGCGGATGCTGGAATCTGAAACAGACATCCCTGCTCCGACAAGGAGATCAATTCTCCTCATCCATCAAGCTGCAGGTGCAGTTCACGGGCGCGTCATCCGCTTTTCAGGCCCATCCCGACATTGTTGACAGCTTTGGGCTTGGCTCGCAGCCTCTCCTTCCCTCTGCGTCTCAGAGTGACGGGGGCTACATACAGGCCGAGATCCGCAACATCCCGACTGAACAACCAACGCAGCAATACCCCCGGGATATAGGCAGGATTGCTCCCACCGATCGCCCAACGCTGCCCCCCCCCAAAGATAAATGAATGGGGGGGGGGGGGGGGGGGAGGTTGGAGAAATTCACGGCTGCCATTCATTCCCCGCAGCCCCCCCCCCAAAGGGTGGGGATCTGGCTTAATACGAGAGTGGGGGGGGGGCATTTCTCCAGGCACGGCAGTCTGACTGATACCCGGCCGGGTTGTCCCCCACCCCCCATTGTCCAGCTTTGCTCCAGACCGAGGCCTAACTCCGCATTGGGACTGCGGAGCCGCAGACCTTCTCTCCCCACCCGCCCTCCTCCTCCCGGGGGAGGGGGGCGAGTGGATTCCCAGACCAGACCCGAACTCGGCCGTTTACTAAAAGGCTGGCGAAGCCGCTTCCCCATCTCCCCGTGCCGTCTGTAGCCGACGGCCGCGCTCCGTTCACTGACCGGCATCTTGAAGACGCTTCCCGAAGCCGCGGGTCTCGAGCGCATTCAGATTTGATTCCGGCCGTGAGCCGCCCCCGCCGCCGGCTCCCCGGGCAAAACAAAACCGGCTCGAGCCCAACCGTCAGCGCTTCCAACTGGGCTCGATGCGGGCTCGCTGTCCACTCCGGCCGGCCCCGCCCTCTCTCCCACCCCGAGCCTGATGGACAGCCACACTGGCCAATCGATCCGCGGAGCTCTGTCACGCCGCCGCCAATCGGAACGACAGAGAGCGGCAACGCGGCAACTGGGCGCGTCAGGTTACCATGGCCACCGCTGACAGGCACAAAGGAGAGACCCAGAGAAACAACAATGGGCCCAGAAGAGAAAAGGGCCGCAAGCGGCGGAGTGTGTGGCAGCGGTTGGGGGGTAAATAAAAAAATTACATACGAATAGTGTCCTTTTTTATTATATAAATTATAAAGGGGAATGAAACCCTTTCCATTTCGGGCACCAGCTTCCAGCCGATTTTCCACAACCTGCGGTATGAGAATCTGAGTGAGATTTGCAAACATGGCTTTGTGCCAGAGAGAGTGAAACTGCTGCAACTCACTTCACCGAAGACCAAACACCGCCAGTCGGCCGGAGGCAGAGATTCACTTTCCTTCAGACTCAGGCAGATTTGAATACTAGCTAAAAGGCAAGCGCCTAACCCCCTGCACCAAGCTGTCTGTCCTCTTCAAATAGAGGCATGTTGACTGTCGGACTTGTCAAATCTCGCACCATTTTAGTTGCGATGGATGGGATGGGGTGGGTGGGGGGGTCAGGTTGGTGTGGGGGTCGTGTGCTGGCCCCCTGGGGTGGGGCGGATCGTGTTTGTGCGAGGTGGTCCAAGCCAGGCTGGGTCTGGGTGCTTAAATAGTTACTCTGGAGTTAAGTTTTCAGAGTAACTATCACGGTAAAGCTGGCAGAACCATCTGAAGTTAGCGATTTAAATCGCTTCTGTTCCCAGCGGATGGTTCCCAGCCGAGCACAATTGTCCAGGAGCCTTTAGCACTTCTGGATAATTGTCAGGGAACTTCCTAGAGAGATACCCAGCGCATCACGGGGGGTACCCCCTGAGTGTGACACTGGGGAACCTGGAATATATCAACCTATTTTTCCAATCCAACTAGCAGGAGGCACTGCTAGACCTGGTTCTTGGGAATGAGGAGAACATTTAAGGGTCAGTGATCATTGTATCTTAAGATTAGGTTGTCAATGAAAAAGGACAGAGAACAATCCAGAGTGAGAATAATTAACTCAGGGAATGCGGACTTCAATGGGGTAAGAATGGATACGGGTCCGACAAATTAGAATCAAAGGTTGGCAGGAAAAGAAGTTTCTGAACACTGGGCTAACCTCAAAAGAAAAAATAGCTCAGGCACTGTCCAGGTATATTCCTATGAGAGGGAAAGGTGGAGCAAATCCAGAGTTCCCTGGATGACAAAATAGATAATAATAATAATCGCTTATTGTCACGAGTAGGCTTCAATGAAGTTACTGTGAAAAGCCCCTAGTCGCCACATTCCAGCGCCTGTTCAGGAAGGCTGGAACAGGAATATGAACCCGCGCTGCTGGTCTTGTTCTGCATTACAAGCTAGCTGCCTTACCACTGTGCTAAACCAGCCCTAGGGATCAAGATGAGGAAGAAAAGGTGTGTTTATGTCAGATGGTCATTAAAACGAGAACCAGGCTGAATATGGAGGGGAAGTGTCAAAGCAAATAAGAGAAGCAAAGAGGAAAAGAGACTGGCAATTAACATAAAACACAATCCCCAAAGCCTTATAGACATATAAAGAGTGGCAAAGATAATAGGAGGACTGTGACCAATTAGGGGATTTACACGTGGTGGCAGGGTTGCATAGCTGAGACATTAAATGAATACCTCAACATCTATCACTTGGACAATTTAAGGAAAGCCAGATCGGATTTGTCCATGAAAAATTGTGTTTAACTTGCTGGAGGTTTTTGAAGAGGAACAGAGAGAATTGTTGAGGCTAATTGTGAATTGTGATAATATAGAACTTCAAAAGAACATAGACCAATTACTGGAATGAGTGGACAGTTGTCAGATGAAGTTCATTGCAGAGATATGTTAAGTAATTCATTTTGGTATGACAAACATAGAGAAACAATATAAAATAAAGGGCACAACTCTAAAGGGTATGCAGGAACAGAGGAACCTGGGAGTATATGTGCATGTACAAGTCAAAACTGAAGTCAATGGGAATCGGGGGGATGGGTGGGTGGGGGGGGGGGACTCGCCACTGATTGGAGTCATACCGAGCACAACGGTAGATGTTTGTGCTTGTTGGTGGTCAATCATCTCAGTCCCAGGACATAATTGTAGGAGCTGCTCAGGGTTGTGTCCTAGGTTCACCCAGCTGCTACATCAATCACCATTCTCCCATCATAAGGACATATTAGGGATGTTCACTGATGATCGAACAATGTTCAGCACCATTTCCAACTCCTCAAATACTGAAGCAGTCTGTGCCAAAATGCAGCAAGACCTGGGCAACATTCATGCTTGGGCTGATAAGTGGCAAGTGATATTTGCACACTCTCCACAAAACTGCCAGGCAACGACTAACTCCAACAAGGGAATATGTGGCCAACCATCTCCCTTGACTTTCAATGGGATTACCATTGCTGAATCCCCAACATCCTGGAGGTTATCACTGACCAGAAATTAAACTGCACAAGCCATATAGCAGCATGGTAGCACAGTGGTTAGCACTATTGCTTCACGGCGCCGGGGACCCGGGTTCGATTCCTGGCTTGGGTCACTGTCTGTGCAGAGTTTGCACGTTCTCCCATGTCTGCATCGGTCTCCTCCGAGTGCTCCAGTTTCCTCCCACAAGTCTTGAAAGGTGTGCTGTTAGGTGAATTGGACATTCTGAATTCTCTCAGTGTACCCAAACAGGTGCCATAGCGGGGCGACTGGGGGATTTTTACAGTGACTTCATTGCAGTGTTAATGTAAGCCTACTTGTGACACTAATAAAATAAAAGATATAAATACTGTGGCAACAAATGCAGGCCAGAGGCTGGCAATTCTGTGATGAGTCTCCACTTCAAATAAGGCTTCAGTGTCAGAGAAATTAATGGGCAGTAATTGACATTCAACAAATCTTTAATGGGGTCTTTGAACTGAAGTGGACAAAAATGAGCTCTCTGTGGTGAGTTTAGTTCATATCTACCATGCAACTAACACCATTTGGTGCAGTTCAATGGTGAGGCAGACGGCAGGATGCCATTTTTCCTCATTAATGGTGGATGACACATTTCAGACAGAAAGTTTTAGATATCTACGTTTAACCATGCATCTGCCCCTCGCTTGAAGTTGATGTACCGTTCACACATAAATTAAGTTGAGAGCCATTAGCCTCAGTGTTGTTTTGATTGCAAATTCTGACTCATTGGGCATGATTTTCCGTGGTCCCTGCAGCATGTTTCACGGTGGCGGAGGCAACTCGCCATTGGCCGGCGGCAGGTTCTTCTGATCCCGTCACTGGAGGTTATCATTCTATGCATCCTCCCATGACAGGGGTTCATTGTCGGCAGGACAGTAAGATGCCACCGGCGAGTATGGCCAGAAAATTCTGACCATTGTTTCTTATTACTTGTTAGATCACCTCTAAAAGCAGGTGCCAAGTCCAGGTGATGATTTTTTAAAAAGTAATTCTTAGGGTGTGGACATCACTGGTATGACTAGAATTAATTGCATGCCCATGATTACCCTGGGTAGGTGCTGATTCTCCTTCAACCATTGGGTAATAGTTTGATACAAATGGTTTGCTTGCGAGGCCACATCAGAGGCCAGTTAAGAGCCAGCCTATTGGTGTAGGATTGGGGTCTCATATTGGCCACACCATGTCAGAATGGCAGGCTTCCTTCCTTATAAAGGAAGCTACTTAGGATAATCCAACAGCTTCAACAAAAAAAGAAAGGCTAGCATTTATATGGTGTATTTCACAACTTTGAGGCATCTCAACTTGTTTTATTGCCAATGAGGTATTTCTGAAGTGCAAGTCTGAAGTTAAAATGCAGCAACCAGTGTAATTTTATTCCCTGTTTATTCCCCTACTTCCCCTTTCTTTTATTCCTGCCGTTATATTTTTGAACCATGGATGATTTGTGGATATGTGTCTTTAAGACATCCTGTATCTTTAATTCAAGCAGAAGATAGCAGTGGCTTGTGCCTTTAATGCAAGCAGAGGATTTCAGTAGGAGAGACAACTGTGTTATTCTGTGCTGGTTCAAACCGGAGCTGTGGACTGTCCAGCGCTGATGGCAGAGATTGCTTGGGACTTGGTTTTATTGATTTGGCTGGAGGCCAGTGAATTGGCCCAAAAGGCTGTGCTCTGTCCAGTAACAGGTGGTAATTGGATCTTATCTGGCGGCATGGTAGCACAGTGGTTATCACAGCACCAAGGTCCCAGGTTCAATTCCCGATTGGGTCACTGTCTGTGCGGCGTCTGCATGTTCCCCCCATGTCTGCGTGGGTTTCCTCCGGGTGCTCCGGTTTCCTCCCACAGTCCTAAGATGTGCAGGTTAGGTGAATTGACCATTCTAAATTGTCCTTAGTGTCCAAAAAAGGTTAGGTGGGGTTACTGGGTTATGGGAATATGGTGAAGATGTGGGCTTAGGTAGTGTGCTCTTTCCAAGGGTCGGTGCAAACTCAATGGGCTGAATGGCCGCCTTCTGCACTGTAAATTCTATGATTATCCCACTGAAGTGGTTCAGAGACCTAAGGCGCTTTCCGTTTTTATTCTGGCCGCCTGATGGAGGGATCTAAGTAGCTCTCTCCAAAAAGATCCAACTAATCCTCTTCAGAAGGCCCCTGTAAGGACTGGTTCTCTCTCCAACAAGTCTGGGTACCATTCTCTTGAGACAGCAGAGGCCTGAAGTCAAACCACAAGCTGAAAGCAAGATTTGATGCAAAATAAAACATATAATCTCCAGAATGATTATAGGCATGAATGCAAACCTAAAGTTAAAGGCCCAGTTTGATGAGGAATTGTGTCTCTCCAGGAAACGTGCTGCCTGTGAGTACTGAACTTTCTAACTTGGGGGACCTGAATGAATGACTATGCAAAGAAGACTGTCATGAGAGAGTACCTTTAAGACATGGATGTTTAAGCAATGTATCTTTAAGAAAACAGTGATGTCAGAGAGTGGGTGGAGCTGAGGTCAGATCAGCCATTTTGCAGTTTAATTTTGCAGTTTGAAAAGAGCTTGGGAGTGTCTGTGTTTGCAGTGAGCTGGATCTTTGCCATGTAAGACTATCTCTGGATTATTTGGGTGATTTAAACTCATAATAGTAAAGCCTTTAACCTGATGTGATTCTGTTTAAAGGTGTTAAGTCTCCTGGAAGTTTGAAGGAACATTTTGAGGAATTATTTACTGTTGCAGTATTTTCTGAGTTATCTTTGAAGTAAGGGGTGTTAAGAGATCCAATGTTACTTCCGGTTGCGGCGATGATCAGCTAAGCCGCACGTTTCGGCGGCTCCAGCTCTGACGGACTTTCGGGCTCTTTTTAAGAGCCCCAACGGGAAATTTTCGCGACGAAACCCGGTGTGGGGTGAAGCAACAGGGAGTCCCCCCCAGTGTGAAAGAAAAAGATCGGCGGCGGCGGCCAGATCACGGAGGATCCTCGAGGGCAGCGGCAGAGGAAAGAAAGAAACTAGATGGCGTCGGAGGGAGCCCAGGCGACATGGGGACCGGACCAGGATGAATGAGATCCTGGGCCTAGCGGTCAAAATGCAGACGCACGAGGCGCTTCATAAGAAGTGCATCGAAAGAATTGAAGTCCTGGAAAATAGATCAAGGAGAAAGAACCTCCGGATCCTGGGTCTCCCCGAGGGAGTGGAAGGAGCTGACGGCGGGGCTTATGCGAGCACGATGCTACATTTGCTAATGGGAGCTGAGGCCTCCTCGGGCCCCTTGGAAGTGGAAGGGGCCCACCGGGTCCCTGCGAGGAGACCAAAGGCTGGAGAACCACCTAGGGCGATGGTTGTGCGATTTCACCGCTTCAACGACAGAGAGATTGTTTTGAGCTGGGCCAAGAAGGTACGAAGTAGCAGATGGGAGAATGCGGTGATACGAGTGTATCAGGACTGGAGTGCGGAGGTGGCGAGAAGGAGGGCGAGTTTCAATCGAGCCAAGGAGGTGCTGCATAAGAAGAAAGTAAAGTTCGGGATGTTGCAGCCGGCGCGATTATGGGTCACGTACCAGGATAGACATTACTATTTTGAAACGTCGGAAGAAGCATGGACCTTCATTCCAAAAGAGAAACTGGACCAGAACTGAGGGACTGATGTTGGAGGGGAAACGACAATATTGATGTAAAGAGGTGTAAATTGGGGAGGGGGGGACACGGAGAAATGTGGGCGCCGGTGGGGGGGAAAAAGAGACACAGGCGGGGGATGGGGAATGGGAACGGGGCTGTAGGGGGAGCTGCGCCATAGGGGCGGGATGGTTCTAGAAAGCGCAGGTTTTTTTTCCCGCGCCAGAGAGATGATGGCGGGAAGATAGGCGCAAGGAGGATGGGAGTTCCACACACGGGGGGGTCAAGGAGAGAGCGGGAGAAGCCGGGGTCAGTTGAAGTCAGCTGATCTTCGGAAGCAATATGGGGGGAGTAACCATGCTAGATGGGGATCGAGCGGGGGGGGGGGGGGGTGGAGGGGGGGGGAGGGAGGGGGGACAGCTGGGTTGCTGCTGCTGAGATCGAAAGGGAGCTGGTAAGAGAAAAGATGGTCGAGGCAGGAATGCGCCGTCTGGGGGACAGGTGGGTGCGCGGGACCGGGACGTGGGACTGGCCCAGAGAGGGTGATGGCTAGTCGACAGGGGAGGGGGGCGGGCAGCCCCCCAGTCCGGCTGATCACGTGGAACGTGAGAGGCCTAAATGGGCCGATTAAGAGGGCCCGAGTGTTCGCGCACTTAAAAGGACTGAAGGCAGACGTGGCCATGCTTCAAGAGACGCATCTGAAGGTGGCGGACCAGGTTAGGTTAAGGAAAGGATGGGTGGGACAGGTGTTCCACTCAGGGCTGGATGCAAAGAATAGAGGGGTGGCCATATTGGTGGGGAAACGGGTGTCGTTCGAGGCTAGGAACATTGTAGCGGACAGCGGTGGCAGATATGTGATGGTGAGTGGCAGACTGCAGGGAATGGAGGTCGTGCTGGTCAATGTATATGCCCCGAACTGGGATGATGCGGGATTTATGAAGTGGAATCTGGGACATATCCCGGACCTGGAGGTAGGAAACCTGGTAATGGGGGGGGGGGGACTTCAACATCGTGCCAGACCCAGGGTTAGATAGATCTAGATCCAGGACCGGAAGAAGGCCGGCAGCGGCCAAGGTGCTTAGGGGGTTTATGGACCTAATGGGGGGAGTGGATCCGTGGAGATTTGACAGGCCGCTGGCCAAAGAGTTCTCCTTTTTCTCCCATGTCCATAAGGTATACTCCCGGATAGATTTCTTCGTTTTGGGAAGGTCACTGATTTCGAGGGTGGAAGGAACGGAGTACTCGGCCATAGCTGTTTCAGACCATGCCCCACATTGGGTGGATCTGGAACTAGGAGAGGAGAGGGAACAGCGCCCACTCTGGCGACTGGATGTGGGATTATTGGCGGATGAGCGAGTCTGCGGAAGGGTGCAGGGATGTATCGAAAGGTACCTGGAGGCCAATGATGATGGGGAGATCCAGTGGGGGTAGTATCGGAAGCGCTGAAGGCGGTGGTCAGGGGAGAGTTGATCTCCATCAGGGCTCACAAGGCGAAAACAGAGGCCAAAGAGAGGGAAAGATTACTGGGGGAGATTTTGAGTGTGGATAAAAGATATGCGGAGGCCCCAGACGAAGGACTATATAGGGAGAGGTGAAGACTCCAGACGGAGTTTGACCTGCTGATCACAGGGAAGGCAGATGCGCAGTGGAGGAAGGCACAGGAGATGAGATATGAATATGGGGAAAAGGCGAGTCGCCTGTTGGCCCACCAGCTTCGTAAGAGGACAGCGGCGAGGGAAATAGGGGGAGTTAGGGATGAAACGGGAACTGTGGTACGGAGAGCAGGGAAGGTAAATGATGCGTTTAAGACCTTTTATGAGAGGTTATATCGGTCCCAACCCCCGGAGGGAAAAGAGGGGATGCAGCAATTTCTGGACCAACTAAGGAGCTAGGGAACCTTACACAAACTCAATCTGACTCGGCTGGTAGAGCAAATGGAAGAGGATTTCAAAAGGTGGGATATGCAGCCGCTGTCACTGGCGGGTATAGCGCAGCGATTAAGATGATGGTCCTCCCAAGGTTCCTATTTGTGTTTCAATGTCTCCCTATATTGATCACTAAGAAAATAGATAGGAGCATCATGAGCTTCGTGTGGGCAGGGAAGGCCCCGAGGGTAAGGAGGGGGTTCCTGCAACGTAGCAGGGACAGAGGGGGACTGGCGTTGCTGAATTTGGGCGACTATTACTGGGCCGCCAATGTGGCGATGATCCGTAAGTGGATGATAGAGGGAGAGGGGGTAGCGTGGAAAAGGCTGGAGATGGCGTCCTGTAAAGGAACGAGCTTAAAAGCGCTGGTGACGGCGCCACTACCGCTCTCCCCGAAAAGGTTTACCACAAACCCAGTGGCGACGGCAACATTAAGTATCTGGGGGCAATGGAGGCGACAGAGGGGTGTGTTGGGAGCCTCGGTGTGGTCCCCGATCAGGAACAACCATAGGTTTGCCCCAGGGAGGTTGGACGGAGGGTTCCAGAGCTGGCACCGGGCAGGAATTAGGAGAGTGGGAGACTTATTTATAGATGGGACGTTTGCGAGCTTGGGAGCGCTAGAGGAAAAGTATGAGCTGCCTCCAGGGAATATCTTTAGGTATATGCAGGTGAGGGCGTTCACGAGACAACAGGTGAGGGAATTTCCGCTGCTCCTGACACAGGGGATCCAGGATAGAGTGCTTTCGGGGGTGTGGGTCGGGGAGGGCAAAGTGTCCAAAATATACCGGAAGATGAGAGAAGAGGGGGAGGAGCTGGTAGAAGAGCTGAAAGGAAAATGGGAAGAAGAGCTCGGGGAGGAGATTGAGGAGGGTTTGTGGGCTGATGCCCTAAGTAGGGTAAATTCCTCTTCCTCGTGTGCCAGGCTTAGCCTGATCCAATTTAAGGTACTACATAGAGCACATATAACGGGAGCGAGGTTGAGCAGGTTCTTCGGAGTGGAGGACAGGTGCGGGAGGTGCGGGGGAAGCCCATCGAACCACACACATATGTTTTGGTCGTGTCCGGCACTGGAGGAGTATTGGAGGGGAATGGCGGGAGTGGTCTCGAAGGTGGTGAAGGTCCGGGTCAAGCCAAGCTGGGGGTTAGCTATATTTGGGGTAGCACATGAGCCGGGAGTGCAGGAGGCGAAAGAGGCCAATATTGTGGGCTTTGCGTCCCTGGTAGCTCGGCGAAGGATTTTACTCATGTGGAAGGAAGCAAAACCCCCCGGCATGGAGACCTGGATAAACGATATGGCAGGGTTCATAAAACTGGAGCGGATGAAGTTTGCGCTGAGAGGATCGGCTCAGGGGTTCTCCAGGTGGTGGCAACCGTTCCTCGACTATCTAGCGGAACGTTAAGGGGAAAATAGATAGCCAGCAGCAGCAGCCCAGAGGGAGGGGGGGGGGGAGGGAGGGAGGGGGGGGGGGGGGGTAAATTGTTTTTGTTCTAGATGGGGTGGAGAGGTGGGGGGGGGAGCACTAGTTCGTGTTATTTTGTTAGTTCACTATTTTATTTAAACCATGTTATCTATTAGTTATCATGTTACCGTTTTTGTTGATTTGTAAGGGGGAAAAATTGTGTTTGAAAACTTTAATAAAGTATATATATTTTTTAAAAGAGATCAATGTTTATTTAAGATGTTAAGTTGAGTTCATGGAATAAACATTGTTTTGTGTTTAAAAACCCACGTGTCCATGATTGTAATCTCACATCTAGGGAACAAGCCGTGTGCTCGGAAAAACAACAAATACATTAATGGGAGAGGTTGGTTGAACTCCATGATACATTTTGGGGTTCTGAAAATGCCTCGCCCATAACAATTGGGGGCTCGAGGGGGATAAAAGTCTATCTAGCGGATTGGCTTTTGTGAACTTAAAGCCAGTGAAGGATTGTTGCTTTTCCGGTGTAGTATTTTAGTTTAAGTGGGGAGAGTGTTGTGAACAATGGCTCTTTCAGAGGCTCAGAAGTTTTTGGGGGTGGAGAATGTCACACATAGTACCTTACAGACAGAAACGAAAAGCAGACTGTTAGATTTGGCAAGAACATTGCAGTTAACATTACCTGACAAAATGCGAAAAGATGAGGCAATTATGGCGGTGGTTAAGCATTTAAAGTTGCCTGAGATAGAGTTTGACTCATTGGAAATGGCAAAAATTCAGTTGCAAATTAAACAAATGGAACATGAGAAAGAACTAAAGCGGCTTGAATACGAGAGTGAGAGAGAGGAAAAAGAAAGAGAAAGAGAGAGAGAGGAAAAAGAAAAGGAGAGAGAAGAAAGGAGAAAAGAAAGAATAGCCTCGCCCATAACAAGACCATTACCCGCTGTAAACCAGGGACTTTAATCAGCAAGCTTGCTGTGAGGAAAGTGTGCTAGAAAACCACCAATTGAAGCAAAGATTCTTATCTCTTGAACTCATCCTTGTTATTTTTACCCCTCCCCTCTATGTTTGTCTGTATTGTGTGTGTGTGTGTGGGGGGGGGGGCGGGGGGGGTAGAGGGTGGTACAGTTAAAGCGGGTAGTAGGCATTAGCTTGTTGTTATCCAGTTGCATTTACTGCATATTTCATGGTAGTCTTGGTATAAATAAACAGTAATTGTGTCAGCATATTGGGCTGAATGGCTGGCTTATAATACAGTATTTTCGAACAATGCCAGCAGCGCGGGTTGAATTCCCGTACCAGCCTCCCCGAACAGGCGCCAGAATGTGGCGATTAGGGGCTTTTCACAGTAACTTCATTGAAGCCTACTCGTGACAATAAGTGATTATTATTATTATTTCAACTTACAATCCTGGTGACTGTAATTATTGAGCACCTAATCGCCAAAGACTTTGGGAATTTTAATAAGAATTATTCACTTGTGTTTTGACTCCAGGGCACGTGGGTCTCGGAATTGACCTCGTACTTGCCCAGGGTGGCATAACACCTGTTTGCCCACAAAAGATTCACGCAAACAGCACTGTGGAAATGATCAAATAATCTGTTTCTGTGATGTTGACTGAGTGATAAATATTGACCTGGACATTGAGGGTATCTCCCCAGCTGTTTTTTTTTTCTTTTTATAAATTTAGAGTATCCAATTCATTTTTTCCAATTAAGGGGCAATTTAGCGTGGCCAATCCACCTACCCTGCACATCTTTTGGGCTGTGGGGGCAAAACCCACGCAAACACAGGGAGAATGTGCAAACTCCACACGGACAGCGACCCAGAGCCGGGATCGAGCCTGGGACCTCAGCACAGTGAGGCAGCTGTGCTAACCACTGCACCACCGTGCTTCCCCCCCGAGCTCTTTCTCAATAAAGTGTCATGGAATTACATCGACCGGAAATGGGAGTAGGGGCTTCGACTTAACACCTGAAAAACTGAACCTCACTGGTGTATCAACCTTGATTTTTGTGCAGTTGTTCTGGAGTGGGACTTCATGGCAACTTTGTTGAAACCAATTCTTATTTTTATCTTTTAATACTAAATTCAAAACTTGGATTGTCTGAAAAATTAGTCCATGCCTCTGGATTACTAGTCCAGAAATAAAACAGAAAGTGCTGGAAATACTCGCCAGGTTTGATAGCATCTGAGTAGAGAAAAAACAGGGTCAATGGTTTGAGTCGAATATGACTCTTCCTCAGAACTGGTGGAGTCGAGTAATTGTTAATGATAAATTAATTATATTGGCCTAGATCTCTGGTCTCTGGATCATTGGATACCAGTATTACCCCAAGATGTGCGTTGGGACTGCATGGAACAGTGGTAAGGATTTTCCAGTTCCGCCCAAGGACAGGATCTTCCAGTCCTGCCTAAGTCGATGGACTTTTGGCTGGCTCATTGCATCTGCCATGGTAGGATTCACCACAGCTGGGCCAGAAAATCCCAGCCACTGATTCTGTGAAAATTTCCTGGGAATTCTGAACTTCCGGCAGGCAATTACAGCCTGGTATGGCAACTGCTCGGCCCAGGACCGCAAGAAACTTCAGAGAGTCGTGAACACCGCCCAGTCCATCACACGAACCTGCCTCCCATCCATTGACTCCATCTACACCTCCAGCTGCCTGGGGAAAGCGGGCAGTATAATCAAAGATCCCTCCCACCCGGCTTACTCACTCTTCCAACTTCTTCCAT
This sequence comes from Scyliorhinus torazame, assembly GCF_047496885.1. Taxonomy (NCBI): domain Eukaryota; kingdom Metazoa; phylum Chordata; class Chondrichthyes; order Carcharhiniformes; family Scyliorhinidae; genus Scyliorhinus; species Scyliorhinus torazame. The sequence continues at coordinate 295,525,445 of NC_092713.1, read as the reverse complement.
CGGGCAGGAGATACAGAAGTCTGAGAACACGCACGAACAGACTCAAAAACAGCTTCTTCCCCATTGTCACACGGCTCCTAAATGACCCTCTTATGGACTGACTTCATTAACACTACACCCTGTATGCTTCATCCGATGCCAGTGCTTATGTAGTTACATTGTATATGTTGTGTTGCCCTATTATGCATTTTCTTTTATTCCCTTTTCTTCTCATGTACTTAATGATCTGTTGAGCTGCTCGCAGAAAAATACTTTTCACTGTACCTCGGTACACGTGACAATAAACAAATCCAATCCAATCCAATCCCCGGGTCTGTCTGTAAAAGTCTCTGACACACATTGTTTACCTGGATAGTGACCCAGAAAATGTTACACAGAAAATTCCCAGTCTCCCAGCCACCTCACCCTCGCTACCTTAGTTACCTCTTGCTTTTCACCAATGTGCATTCTTACCTTTTTGGGACTCCTCATTGATTACCATAGTAACTAAACCTGTAATCAAATAAAATGATTGACATCTAGGGCGCGATTATGTGGCTGCGTTGTGCCCGCCACTGATCCCGCTATTCCCAGTAAGTAGCGGGAGAGCCCCGAAACAGGATTCACGCCAGGCGCCGAACCGATAGCAATGCTCCTGACCTGTGGCGCCCGATGCAATCTGGATCATGCCCTCACAGGGCGTGATCTGGATCAGCATATTTAAATGAATCACAAATGCATTTAAGTATGCACAACCCGTTCGAGGCCGGTGTCTCCTGGTTCCTGGGATTCACCAGACCCATCGGCGCCATGTGAGGCCGGCATGAATCAGTACTGGTTTCCAAAAATGGAAACCAGATGTGATGGCTGATGTGTTGTGTGCTCTGGATCCGTGCAACACATACAGGCCACCAACACTTAAAATAGTGCAACACTATTTTATTACGTTTGAAACTGTTGAACATACTTTCACTGTGGGTTAACACGATGTTAGATTAAACTAAAGACCTATGCCTGACCGAACCAGTCTATGCACTCAGCACATGGTGAGGATCTGTGCTGTAAGCTGTAAGCTCTGTCCTTGTAGGAGGCTGCATCCCGAATGAGCGGGAACTCTGATGCCCCCTGTCTTTATAGTGAGTGTGCTCTAACTGGTGATTGGCTGCGGTGTTGTGTGTGTTGATTGGTCTTGCTATGCGTCCATCACTGTGTGTGTATCTGCACCATGATATACTGGTGTATATTATGACATCCCCCCTTTTATAAAAGAATGTATGTGTGTGGCAATAAATAATGTATGGTGAGAATGTTCCTAACTACGTGTGGGGTGCGAAGACATATTTACAGGACTACGTACATGAGAACTAAGCTATTTACATGGGAAGGTGCCTGGTGCAGAGAAGCAATATGCAACAAGAATAACGAGGTCAACACTATATACAAACCAGGGAAACAATCAAACAAAGCAACGAAACAATTCAGAGAGTCTATAAGTCCGCAAAGTTCATAAATTAAGTCTCTGAGGTGGGTGACGAATTCTGGTTGACCGTAAGGGTGGCACACCACTCATCGTCTGGATTGATGCTGTATACCGATAGAGGCTGGATTCTTTGCTTCGGGGACACCCTGTTTTTTGTAACGATACCGACGTGAAAAGGTGCCTTCGGGTCCTCGGTGTCAATATCGCGTAGTGGGTCCGCATCGGACTCAGTGACCATGGGTTGAATGGCCCCGTTATTCCGGAGCGATACGAATTGGCAGGCCGAGCTGATCTGCATAAAGCAGCATAGTCCCCAGTTTGCCACATCTCAGGCATTGTCGGGATTTGGCAGGGCATTGCTGCTTTAAGTGGGCGGAGCCACATTTGCCGCACGTTGTAGCGTCAGTACGTTCGCTGCGCCACAGCACATGCGCGGTGCGGCCGTACATGGTGCGCGCCTGCGCAGTACGTTCGTCGACGTCCCCTCGTTCGGTGCGCACAAGCGCGGGAGTCCGTGAAAAGCGCGCAAAATGGCCGCCCTCATCCAGGCTGAGGCCCTGGAGTTGCTCGATTGCTTGGACCCGTTCTGCCTCATGGATACCTTGCCGCGCCATTTCAGCCGCTTGGATGTGGGAATACCGACTAGTGGCGTGTTCGTGTAGCACGCAGGTCTCAATGGCGGTCGCTAGGGTGAGCTGCTTTACCTTGAGGAGCTGCTGGCGTAGGGGGTCCGACTGAACATCGAAAACGATCTGGTCGCGTATCATCGAGTCGGAGGTGGGCCCACAATTACAGGACTGCGCAAGGATGCGGAGGTGGGTGAGAAAGGACTGAAAAGTTCATCTTTACCCTGCAAACTCTGTTGGAATACATAGCACTCGAAACTTTCATTCACCTCTATGTTGCAGTGAGTGTCAAACTTGAGGAGGACCGTCTTGAATTTTGATTTATCTTCATCATCAGCAAAGGTGAGAGAATTGAAAATGTGGATGGCATGTTCCCTGGCCGTGGATAGGAAGAGAGCGATCTTCTTGGTGTCCGAGGCATCTTCCCGGTTTGTGGCTTCAGGGTAGAGCTGGAAGCGTTGTTTGAATATCTTCCAGTTGGCCCCCAGGTTACTGGTGATGCGGAGCGGCGGCGGCGGGCGGACACTGTCCATTTTGCAGGATGACTGTATGCTGGTGGAAGGCAGATCACTTGCAGGTAGGTCAAAGAAGTTCTAATATCCCTCAACTCCTGGTATCATGATGTGTTGGGTGCTCTGGATCCGTGGAACACATACAGGCCACCAACACTTAAAATAGTGCAACACTATTTTATTAAGTTTGAAACTGTTGAACATACTTTCACTGTGGGTTAACACGATGTTAGATTAAATTAAAGACCTATGCCTGCCCGAACCAGTCAATGCACTCAGCACATGGTGAGGATCTGCGCTGTAAGCTGTAAGCTCTGTCCTTGTAGGAGGCTGCATCCCAAATGAGCGGGAGCTCTGATGCCTCCTGACTTTATAGTGAGTGTGCTCTAACTGGTGACTGGCTGCGGTGTTGTGTGTGTTGTTTGGTCTTGCTGTGTGTCCATCAGTGTGTGTGTATCTGCACCATGATATACTGGTCTATATTATGACAATGGCTACGCCAGGGGGCTCATAGGTCATTGGTGCCCTCGGTGGTCGGAGACAAGGAGGTGCAGTGCCCGGTTGGCAATGCCGGTGTGCCAGGGGGCACTGCCAAGGGGAGAGGCCTGAGGGGGCCGTGGTCGTGAAAGGGGGCTAAGGAGTGCATAAAGAGGGTGCATAAATGGGGGGCCTAAAGGAGGAGGCCTAAAGGGGGAAGGCCTGAAAGGTAGGAAATGTCGGGGAATATGAATAATGGGTGGGGTCTGAAGATTTGTTATGAAAGGGGTGGGTGAAAGGGGGTACAATGGGTGGGACAAGAAGCGGGCACATTGGGGTGCCTGGAAGGGGGGGGTGGGCTGAAAGGGTGTGGGGTTTTAATGGTGAGGGGGCCCTCAGAGACCTCATAGCAGGGTATGCTCAGGTGGCGGGGAGGGGGAGCGATGACCCAATGCCGACAAGGACGGATAGGGTTGGGTCACTCTCATGCCTGTGTGGTGTGGGAGGAGGGGTGTGGTGGACATTTAATGACTGGGGGAGGTGGCCCCTCTCGGGTCGAGGATTGATGGTGTTGCTCGTGTCTGCGGATGGTCTGGATGTCCATGGGTATGGGTGACCTTCAACTTAACTTTGTGATTGGGGCACCCTTTAAAAAGGGCGCCCCGATCTCGGAGGAGATGGTCTTCCTGATGTCTTTAGTTCCCCACTCCAGAAAGAATTCTGAGTGTGACATATTTCAGTGAGACTCTCCCAAGCTCAAAAAAATGACTAGGTTTGGGTGAATTGCGATCTGAACTACGGCCATACACCTGGAGAAAATCACCCCGCAATTTCCGTCAAAAATTGTACTTAGTCACTTTTAGGGAGAATTCCGCCCCTGGTGATGGGCAGCACGGTAGCATTGTGGATAGCACAATTGCTTCACAGCTCCAGGGTCCCAGGTTCGATTCCGGCTTGGGTCATTGTCTGTGTGGAGTCTGCACATCCTCCCCGTGTGTGCGTGGGTTTCCTCGGGGTGCTCCGGTTTCCTCCCACAGTCCAAAGATGTGCAGGTTAGGTGGATTGGCCATGATAAATTGCCCTTAGTGTCCAAAATTGCCCTTAGTGTTGGGTGGGGTTACTGGGTTATGGGGATAGGGTGGGGGTGTTGACCTTGGGTAGGGTGCTCTTTCCAAGAGCCGGTGAAGACTCGACGGGCCGAATGGCCTCCTTCTGCACTGTAAATTCTATGATCTATGATCTAGTTTCATACTTCACCTTGGGGTCAAATCAAGAGTCATATTCGAATTGAAAAATTAACTCTGTTTCTCTTTCCACAGGCCTGCTGAGTATTTCCAGCACTTTGTTTTTATTTCGGATTTCAGCATCCACTGGATTTTGCTTTTATTTGAGTGATGCATCAGAATTTGTGTACAGAAGGGCTTTGTCATTTTGTCTGAATCATGCTGCTGTTCGGTTGAATTCAATTCAGTGCACGATAAATCTCCAGCCTTTGCACTTTGTTACAGAGATATTCTGCAATATTGGCATTTGCTATTTGGTTAAAGAAAAGGGGGAATTGAAGAAATTATATTAACTACAAATAAACCTGATTTGGCTCTTTGTTCAACTTGATCCTGTTTCTTTCGCGGGTTCTGAACAGTCATGTAAGTGCATGATCAGGTGGGTTTTTTTGTATTTGTATCTCTATACATCTTTCTGAATCAAATCTATCCCAGTGAGAATTCTCACATGTCTAAAGTTATAGTTGAACAGTCAGGTATTTCTCATGTTTTCGAGAGCTTAGAGCATTTGTATATGAAGTCAACTTTGATCCACATGACTAAGATTTGTCTACAAGTCTTTTGGGAAAACACACATTTAGCTTTACTATTGCACTAGAAATCTGATGGAGGCTCACTTCTAGACCAAAAGGGAACAGAATACTCTCACTCAGTAATACTACAGCAGCATAGAATGTAGATATGTACACAAATGTTACCCTGTTGGCTGCTGAGAAACCGAGGACTGTGGAACTGACAGGCAATTCACAAATTTCCTCTAACTGTATGCAGTCCAGCATTATTATTCACTTTTCTTTAGTAACAAAATAGATATGCCACAATGTGCATTTCACTACAAAGTACATTATAATTTCTTTAGCCTCTATAACACTGAAGGTTTATGTGGTCCTGGATTGATCAATTTTCTACTCTCCTAAACCATTGATCTTAACTGTGATGTTATAAATAGATGTTGTGCAGCAGAGTTATTGAAAGTATCTCCTATTTCATGCATTATCTGACCATCTGACTAATAGGCTGGGATTACATAGGTTGGACGGAAAGTTTGGCGAATTGTACCTTCCAGATCATATTTAGATTGACAATTTATTCTTTTTCTTCCACTGAAACCATGAAAGTACTCAGCAATCTTTATTGAGAGAATGCTACAAATGTATGGCAGCAGAGAAAAGATTTAAACTGAAACAATATTTGGAATTTTACCTTTGATATTTTCCAACACCATTATCTTTTTTAAGATGACAAGCATTTTGTTTTCATCGCGTGAACTCCCAGCAATTCCGGGAACTCTGTGTACCCTGGGTCAAATATTTTTTAAAGATTTCACCTCACACATAATAATAATAATGAAAAATCATCTAAATTCTCAGTAGTAATGTTGTTGACATTCCAGAAGTTCAATAAAATATACATTTAAAATGGTTTGTTAGGAAATTAAAATTAAAATGCCAGCAAGTGAGTTTGAAAGGCAGAGGAAGCATAGGCTAGCTCAGAAAGAAGTGAATTTAGCATGGCTAAATGGAATATATTTTAATGCATTGAGCTCAAAGAATAAGACAAATGAGCTGAAGGAGCAGATAGGCACCTGGGAGTATAATATGATAGTTATGACTGAGTCTTGGCTGAAAGATGGGCATGATTGGCAACTCAACATTCCTGGTTATAGGGTATTTAGATAAGATAACGAGGGGGATAGAAGAGGAGGGTGGTGGCAACATTGATCAAGGGATCAATTATAGCAGTGTGGAGCGATGATATCCTGGAAGGGTCATCAAATAAGGCCATATGGGTAGAAGGAAAAAAATACAAAGGGAGAAACACGCTGCTGGATATGTACTCTAAGCCCCCAAACTGGGAGAGATTGAGGATCAAATATGTAATCACATTTCAGAAATGTGTAGGTCTAATAAGGCAGTAATAATAGGGAATGTAACTATCCAAATATTACCTGGGATGATTTTAGAGTGCAAGGTAGAAAGAGAGAACATTTTTAAAATTGCACCCAGGGGAACCTTTTTAGCCAAGATGCATAAACCCCAACAAGGGAATGGAAAATTCTGGACCGAATATTCAGGAATGAGTCCAGGCAGGTGTATCAGTAGATGAGCATTTAGGAGATAGTGACCATAATTCAGTTAGATTTAGGATGGTTATGGAAAAGGATCAGGATGCACTGATAAATAAAAGTTCTTAACTGGGGAAAGGCCAATTTTTACTAAGATAAGGTGCTGTGGTGATTGTCCCATTAAGGGCAACACAGCAGAAGAGGGTCACCTATCTTGAGGGACCAATTGGGACTGAGAGTAGGTAATCACCTCAGGGGGTGGACTCCTCTCTTAGGCATGGTGGCGCTGTGGTTAGCATTACTGCTTCACAGCGCCAGGGACCTGGGTTCAATTCCGGCCTTCGGTCACTGTCTGTGTGGAGTTTGTACTTCCCATGTCTGCGTGGGTTTCCTAAGGGGGCTCCGGTTTCGCCCACAGTCCAGAGACGTGTAAGTTAGGTGGATTGACCACGCTAAATTTCCCCTTAATATACACAGATCAGCAGGTTAGGTTATGGGGTAACGGGGATAGGGCGGGTGGACAAGGGAGTAAATGGGTAGAGTGTTCATTCAAAGGGTCGGTGCAGACTCGATAGGCCAAACGGGATTCTGTGATTCTGTGAGGAGTCAAGTAGAAGACACAAAGAGACCAGGACAGCCGGGGGCTGCTGGCTCTGTACAGTTTTTCTTATTAATAAATATCTTTTGTGTTTCTTTTTTAAAAATAAATTTAGAGTACCCAATTTTTTTTTTTCCAATTAAGGGGCAATTTCGTGTGCCCGATCCACCAAACCTGTACATCTTTTGGGTTGTGGGGGTGAGATCCATGCAGACATGGGGAGAATGTGCAAACTCCACACAGACAGTGACCCAGGGCTGGGATCGAACCTGGGACCTCAGCGCCATGAGGCAGCAGTGCTAACCACTGTGCCACGGTGCTGCCCCTTCCTTTGTGTTTCTAAAGAAGCCTGTGAGTGTGCATCATTACATTTGGCGACGAGGATAAATTGGATTATGATGACTGACACAGCCTCTGGCCCGACACACCTATGAGTATCCTATTTTAGTTGAAGTCTGAAGAAAAAAATACTCCCCCTAATGCCTATCTTTGGGGAATAAAACCATTTGAGATGCTGAGATGTTGCCAGACCCTGGGGGCAGATGAGGAGCAAGCCTGAATTGGCCAGTACAGTCAGAAGGTTAAAAATATATAAGAATAAGGAGAAAATGGCCATCTAAAGCAAGAGCTGTGACTTTGAGTTTAAGGAAAGTGGAACTTAGGTTAAAAAGACTTGTTGCAAAAATATTTTGATGGGAAAAAAGAGAGAGAAGGGCACAGAGAGCAGTGTTTCAAGTGATTAAAGAAGAAATCCCTCTTGGGAAGAGGCAACGGAAGAGTTCGGGGAAGAGGCAATGGAAGAGTTCAGGGAAGAGGCAACGGAAGAGCTATGGGAAGAGGCAATGGAAGAGCTCGGGGAAGAGACAATGGAAGAGCTCGGGGAAGAGGCAATGGAAGAGCTCCTGGAAGAGGCAACGGAAGACCTAGTGGAAGAGGCAATGGAAGAGCTCAGGGAAGAAGCAATGAGGAGCTCAGGGAAGAGGCAATGGAAGAGCTCGGGGAAGAGGCAATGGAAAAGCTTGGGGAAGAGGCAACGAAAGAGCTGCGGGAAGAGGCAATGGAAGAGCTCTGGGAAGAGGTAATGGAAGAGCTCAGGGAAGAGGCAACGGAAGAGCTCGGGGAAGAGGCAATGGAAGAGCTCAGGGAAGAGGCAACGGAAGAACTAAGGGAATAGGCAACGGAAGAGCTCGGGGAAGAGGCAATGGAAGAGCTCATGGAAGAGGCAACGGAAGAGGCAAAGGTAGAGCTCAGGGAAGAGATAATGGAAGAGCTCGGGGAAGAGAGTCAACGGAAGAGCTTGGGGAAGAGTCAACGGAAGAGCTCGGGGAAGAGGCAACGGAAGACCTCATGGCAGAGGCAATGGAAGAGCTCGGCGAAGAGACAACGGAAGAGCTCATGGAAGAGGCAATGGAAGAGTTTGGGGAAGAGGCAATGGAAGACACTGGAAAGAGGACAATGAAAGACCCGGGAAGGAGGGCACTGAAAAACCCCACAAGAAATCAAACAAGAGAATTGTAGAATGGAAACAAGTCAACACTTTGTCAGAGACAGACCTGACCAACAGGATTTGATTGAAGTTAAGGCAAGTAGAAATGAAAGTTTCATTTGTGAAATGTATATGTCCACTAAGAACATTATGGATTTCACTCAGAAGAAATGCATAAATTAAAGACTTCAAAAGAAACGAGGAACTATTGAACATAAAGAGGAATCAGCAAAAAGAATTAAAGTTCTAGAGAAGATATTAAAGCAACAAGATGAAATGGCTGACAGCAAACTTGAAATATAGTTGCAAAAATTTACAAAATGAACTTAAGAAGAAGGTGAATTTAATGAGACAATGGAAAATAAGCTGAACTCCATGAAAAAGCAATGAGAAAATAAGAATGAATCCAGTGAAGAATCGAATCAGGAGAATAAGAGCTTGAAGGAGGACGCTTGGTAATGAGAAATTAACTGAAGAGGTAAAAACATGGAAATTGATGCAGAATCAACAATTCAGAAAGAGAAAGAAACTGAGATTACAGTGCCAGAACAAGATTGCTGAAATGGTCTCGCAAAAGAATCAATATGATAAAATGGTCAATGAAAAAGATGCTGAATTGAAATGCTGGAAAGAAAAGAAACTTTATCACATGACATAAGCACCGGAAACAGTTTTACGACCATTCCTTCACACTTGACCGAGATTGTGAAAGAACTGTCAAGACATAAGACTTTGTTGCCTTGTGATGATATGTACCTGCATACATTATAATCTAAGGTGCTTGGCAGATTAGGGTCAATGTGGGACTGGCAGTGGCACCTCCCATAGAGTGAAGTACATAGCCAGAGAACAGTCTAGGACAGAACTCAGTAAGCAGCAAAACTGTATGGAAGAGTACCATACAAGACTATATTTAGAACTGTACATAGTTAAAGCCTTCCAATAAAAATGTTTATGTTTACATACACAAGCTTCAAGATCTGATCAATGAGCCATCGTCACTGCAACAAATAAAAAAAAACGTATTCAGTACACAATATGATATGGTGTCATAATATGAAACTTTGGTAGCGATCAAGTTAGATCCCTGGAATTATTGTCTCTGTCACTGGACTTTAAAAAAACTTAATTTACGGGATGTGGGCATCGCTGGTTAGGCCAGCATTTATTGCCCATCCCTAGTTGCCCTTCAGAAGGCGATGGTGAGTTGCCTTCTTGAACCGTTGCAGTCCTTGAAGTGTATGTACGTCCACTGTGCTGCTAGGGAGGGAGTTCCAGGATGTTGCCCCAGCGACAGTGAAGGAACGGCGATATATTTTCAAGTCAGGGTTGTGAGTGACTTGGAGGGGAACCTCCAGGTGGTGGGGTTCCCAGATATCTGCAGCTCAAAATCTTCTAGATAGTAGTGATCCTGGGTTTGGAAGGTGTTGTCCAAGGAACCTTAGTGAGTTACTGCAGTGCATCCTGTAGCTGGTATACACGGCTGCCACTGTTCATCGATGGTGGATGTTTAAATGTTTGTGGAAGGGGGAGCAATCAAGCGGGCTGCTTTGTCCTGGATGGTGTCGAGCTTCTTCAGCGATGTTGGAGCTGCACTCATCCAGGCAAATAGAAAGTATTTCATTACACTCCTAACTTATGGCTTGTAGATGGTGGACAGGCTTTGGTGGGGTCAGGAGGTGAGTTACTTGCTGTAGGATTCCTAGCCCTTGACGTGCCCTGGTGGCCACAGTATTAATGTGACTAGTCCAGTTCAGTTTCTGATCAATGGTAACCCCCGGGATGTTGATTGTACCCAGTAGACAGGAGGGACAGATCGTTCGTAAACATGTGGATCACTTGAGGAATAGAGAGATGCTCCAGTAGTCAGTGTTGCCATCAAGAAATGTTTCCAACCTGTAAGCACCAAAGTACCTGATCAACCTGTTATAGACATAGCTGATCTCTTTGTGAAAGCAAGTAGTAAAAGATGCCTGTGTGTGCAAAGGTACATCTTTATAATAATAACCTTTTTATTAGTGTCACATGTAGGCTTGCATTAACACTGCAATGATGTTATTGTGAAAATCCCCTAGTCGTCATATTCCGGCGCCTGTTCGGGTACACTGAGGGAGAATTCAGAATGTCCAATTCACCTAACAAGCACGTATTTGGGACTTGTGGGAGGAAACCGGAGCGCCCGGAGGAAACCCATGCAGATACAGGGAGAACATGCAGACTCCGGACAGACAGTGACCCAAGCCGATAATCGGATCTGGGTCCCTGGCGCTGGGAAGCAACAGTGCTAACCACTGTGCTACCGTGCTGCCAGTTCCTGTTAATGTCGATCCTGTGGAAGCATCTCAGACTACAGGATGATGCCGTTTTACAAGAAATAGATAAAACCTCAGAGAGTGACCACAAGGAACGAATGTTTGGAGGCAAAACAAAAGGTTTAATCGATAACACTTTGCACTGCCTGAAGGGTACTCCCGCCACGGCCCACATCCGGGCCGGGGTTTTCATACCCATCAGGCTTCCCTTGTTAAGGGTAAGCCCCACCCCTTTAATGGGGAACTTCATGACATCTGACTTGCATGATGACTGTAATTAGCATGTCAACTTCATCCTTAGGAGGGCACCCTCATTTCCCCAGCTCTCGTGGGCTGTGGAGGCTCTCAATTCCATTGCTGAGAGACTGCTACAGGCATTTTCAAACAAAAAACAAGAGGGGTTCATCCTGAGGCTGCATTTAATAATTGCCTGCCTCCCTTTCTGCTTGTTTGATGGACTGCTGCTGCTACTATTTGGAGGAAGGAGGAGAACAGGGTCGTGGCTGGTTCATCTGAATGCCTTGTTGCAGGAGAGGAAGGAAGTCGGTTGCCCTGCTACCGGTGCTTCGGGAGGAAGGAGGATGGCCGAATCAAATGCAACATGCTGGAAGTTTGGAGGACTGATTTACCATCTGATGTTGCTTTTGTTTGGACTGCTGACTGTTTACCGTTTCTATGTTTGGAAGCCATGTGTTGTTCCTGCTGCTCCTACATTTGTGGCCTGGACCGGGGGCCGACTAGAGCAGGTGACCAGATATTGGGATTACAGGAGGAGGGCGGTGGTGACTCACCTCAACTGGACACCTTGGAGGCCGTAATGACATGTCCTTGAAGGATGTTGGTCGCTTCCGTGTAATAATGACTGTTTCTGGTTCAAGTTTAGAGGCCATGTTAATGGCTGGTGTCTTTGTACTGTTGCATATTGTTGTTTAATGTTTGCTCATATGCTTGTTATTGTATTGATGTTGGTTTTTTGTCTACTGTCTGGGCTGGTGCCTTCACTATATTTGTGCCAGTTTTTTTGTGTTTTATTTCGGGGCACGCTACTGATGCTGGTGGGGCTGGGGATATTCCCTCTCCTTCTTCCGTTCTACCCCGTGTCAGCGAGACCTTTCCGGTAAATTGTGCTGCTCGTTCCCACACACACGCACTCTGACAGGCATGCACGCGCAGTCATTCACGCATATAATCTTTATCCATGCACACTCTTACGGCTATATGCATGCGCTACTTTCATTGCGTACTTTCCCATACACATACTGAGCGCCCGTCCACCGATGTGGGTCCCTGCAGCCGGGGGGAGGCTGGTGGCGTTGTTCCATGTCTTTTGATAGGCTCCGTACGGTTTGGTTTATGATATGCCGGGATTATTCCGGGCTTAATTGTGCCTCTTTTGAGAGGGGTGGACAGTTCTTTCTATCTCTCCTCTGCCGTGCTCCATGTTGGTGTGGCCTATTCTGGTGGGTTAGGCTGGTGTGCCTTTCCGCTGATGTAGGTCGGGGGGGGGGGGGGGGAGTGTGTTCTGGGGTGCCATGTATTTGGTGTCCTTGTTGTACAGTCCTCTGTATTTTGATAATGTTAATAAACTAAAATAAACACAGGAGACTTAATAGTCCACATCCCGTGTCCTCCGTGTGGGTTATAACGCCTCCCCCCCCCCCCCCCAGGCCTGAGCGGCGTCCACTGTGGCGGGACGTCATGAAAGAACCTTCATCTTTTTTGCCCAGTGTGGGTGCTCGGGCGCCATCCGTGCGTAGTCCGGAGGCGTGTAGAACTCTGTGGACTGCTGCTTCCGAGCGGATCACCAGGCAGCCCTGATGTAGATGCATCCGCACTTGCGACCTGGCGCTCGGGATTCTCCGGCAGCTGTGTCTCCATCTCAGTCAGAATCTGAGATTGCTGCATTCCTCATTTCCGCATCTATGGGGGTCCAGGTCCTGTGGGGCCGGCGTCTGTGCTAACTGATGCGACCATCAGTTCACTCAAAGACACGAGTAGAAGTAAACCGTGGTTTTAATCAGCTTAGAACAGTGCCTGCCTGTGACTGGTACAATATTGTGAACCGCCTACAGGTCAACTGCTCTTTATACTTCCTTTCAAGGGGAGGGTCCATGGGCAGAGCCCATACATGCCCCAACATATCCGCCTGTGGGTGAAGCCACACAATGGCCCATAAATGTCAACAACATAACATAGCTGTAACACAATGGTGGAACATGATACTAATACACTGGTGAATTACTAATACTATACATTCACCACACTAACGACAGGCCAGACGGGATCAGTGGGGCCGTGACACCCGGGAGCGGTTTAGTAATTGCCGGTGTGTGATTCCAGAGCTGGTTTATGTGCCTGTTGGACTCGCAGCCCTGCACCCGTGTGTAGGAGACCATACCCGTCTGCTTTAACATCACGCCGGGATCCATGTGGATCCCTCGCCGTAATTTCTGACATGCACCGTGTCGCCTGGCGGAAAAAGTCGCAGGGGCGCCCGCCTTCCTGAATCCTCTTCGGACCGAGCCTATCTGCTATGGACCATCCCGGCAACACCAAGCTCAAGTGTGTGCAAAGACGTTGGACCATTAGTAGCTCCAAAGGTACCACACCCATCATGGCGTGCAGTGTGGTTCCATAACAAAAGGAAAACAGGCCAGTCTCAAGGGAGCCCATGGTCTGCTTCCGCATTTCCTGCTTGAAGGTCTGGACCACCCACTCAGCCAAACCATTCGAGGCCAGGTGGTACGGAGCGGTCTAACAATGCCGATCCCCTTTGTCCTAAAAAAAACCTGGCAAATTCGGCACTGGTAAACGCCGACCCATGGTCAAAAACAAGTACCTTTGGAATGCCATGGACGCTGAACGTCTGGCGGAGCCGGTCACTCGTGGCGTTCAAAGTCAGGGCTTGCATGGGGTCGACATCCATCCACTTGGAGTGTACGTTGACCATGTTTAAGAACATTGACCCTTGGAAGGGCCTGACGAAATCAACGTGTAAGTGTGACCCCAGCCATTCCCATGGGTGGAGGGGCGCCGCCGGTGGAACCTTCCGCTGCTCGTGTCACTGGCCGCATTGTTGGGCTAAGTTCTCAATGTCGACGACCAGCTGGAGGTAAGTGTGGCTCATGTCTAACGTTGCGAAGATACGGCCTCCACTGAGCTTTGCATAGAGGACTGGATTGGTTTATTGTCACGTGTATCAAGGTACAGTGAAAAGTATTGTTCTACGTACAGTTCAGACAGGATCGTAGGTTCAATTCCCCACTGGGTCATTGTCTGTGCGGAGTCTGCACGTTCTCCCCATGTCTGCGTGGGTTTCCTCTGGGCACTCCGGTTTCCTCCCACAGTCCAAAGATTTGCAGTTAGGTGGATTGTCGATGTTAAATTGCCCCTTAGTGTCCAAAGGGGTAGGTGGGGTTACTGAGTTACAGGGATGGGGTGGAAGCATGGGTTTGGGTGCTCTTTTCACGGGCCGGTGAGACTTGATGGGCCAAATCGCCTCTGTCTGCCCTGTAAATTCTATGATTTTATGATTCTATGAGATCATGCCGTACATGAAAAGAAAATATGTAGGGCAAACATAAAATACACAATGTAAATACATAGACACAGGCATCAGGCATAGAGAAGATGTGTGAAGAGATCAGGTCAGTCCATAAGGGGGTCATTTAGGAGACTGGTAACAGCTGGAAAGAAGCTGTTTTTGATTCTTTCGTGTGTGTTCTCAGACTTTTGTATCTCCTGCCCGATGGAAGAAATTGGAAGAGTGAAAATTCCGGGTGTGAGGGGTCTTTGATTATGCTGCCCGGTTTCTCAAGCAGCAGGAGGTGTAGATAGAGTCAATGGATGTGAGGCGGAATCTTGTGATGGACTGGGCTGTGTTCACGACTCTTTATAGTTTCTTACGGTCTTGGGCCGAGCAGCTGCCATACCAGGCTGTGATGCAGCCAGATCGGATGCTTTCTATGGTGCATGCATCCGTGAAAGTTGGTAAAAGTCAATGTGGACATGCTGAATTTCCTTAATTTCCCCAGGAAGTAGAGGCACGGTTGTGCTTTGTTAGTCATGGCGTTTTTGGTAATGTGCACACCTAGGAATTTGAGCTGTCAACCATCTCAACCTCAACACGATTGATGCAGACAGGGGTGTGTTCAATACTTTGCTTCCTGAAGTCAATGACCAGCTCTTTAGTTTTGTTGACATTGAAGGAGAGATTGTTGTCGTTACACCACTCCACTAGGTTCTCTATCTCCTTCCTGTACTCTGATTCTTTGTTGTTCGAGAGCCGACCCACTACGGTCGTGTCATTAGCAAACTTGAAGATGGAGTTGGAGCCAAATGTTGCCACGCAGTCATGTGTGTATAGGGAGTATAGCCTTGCGGGACCCTGGTATTGAGGACTATCGTGGAGGAGGTGTTGCCATTTATCTTTACTGAGTGTGGTCTATGGGTCAGAAAGTCGAGGATCAAGTTGCAGAGTGAGAAGGCAAGAGATCGCGTCTGCTGTAGACCAGTTGTGGTGGTATGCAAATTGCAGTGCCGCTAGGCATTCTGGGATTATGGAGTTGATGTGCCTCATGACCAACCTCTCGAAGCACATCATTACTATCAATGTCAGGGCCACCGGACGATAGTCATTGAAGCATGTTGCCTAGGCTTTTTTTGGCACCGGTATGATGGTGGTCTTCTTGAAGCAGGTGGGGACCTCAGAACAGAGTAGGGACAGGTTGAAGATGTCCACGATCACATCTGCCAGCTGGTCCATGCAGGATCTGAGTGCACAACCCCGTCGGGTCCCGTCGCCTTCCGAGGGTTCATTTTCAAGAAGGCCAATCTTACTTCTGGTCCTCTATAGGGGGACAGGATTGCGGTCCAAACGGGAAACCCGGTTGACCATCATCTTATAGTCGCCGCATAGGCATACGGAGCCATAGGTTTCAACATGGGCATGACTGGCGCTGCCCAATCTGTGAACTGTACTGGGATGATTATGCCTAGCCGCACCAACTGGTTGAGCTCCGCGTCACCTTTCGGCCGCAGGGCATATGGAACCGGCTGGGTATGGAAATAGCAGGGCTGTGCCGACTGGTCGACACAGATTCTGGACGTTGCCCCCGATAGTGCCTTCCTGAAAAACTGGAATTTTGCTCATGATGTGACCATCAATTCACACGAGACGAAGAGTAGAAGTGAACAGTGGTTATAATACGCTAGATCTGTGCCTGCCTGCGACTGCTCTGTACTGAGTGCCGCCTACAGGCTTACAGGTTTATATACCACCCCCTCGCCACAGGCGGAGCCCACAAGGGCATCAACATTATACAACACAGTACAGTGGTGAATTGTAACAGCATACGTTCACCACATTCACCCCCTGTTAAAAAATTGAAGTCCAGCGGGGGTAGAGTGGGCTCACAGATCGAGTCTGTCCGGCGCCTTGATCGTTCTCCGTGATTGCCTCAGCTCCGGCTTCGCTGCGGGCACGGGTGTTGGGCTTGTTGACTCCGGGAGCGTGTCGTCTGGAGCTTCATCACTGTAGGTCAGTGATGGGGTGAGGGGGGGTATAGTCCATGTAGGGGCGGGGGCGGTGTCCGGTGTATGGTGGGGGGGGGGGTTAGGTGGTGGTCGCAGGGGAACCGACAGGTGCCAGATACCGGAGGGAGACTGTATCTTGTCGGCCGTCGTAGGCATGCTGAGGGTTGGCGTGAAGGAGCTGGACCCTCTCGACCAAGGGTCAGACTTATGGCTCCTCATGTGCTTTCGGAGGAGGACAGGCCCCGGTGTTGTCAGCCAGGGTGGAAGCGAGACCCCGGAGGTGGATTTTCTGGGGAAGACAAATAGCGGTCATGAGGGGCTCTCGTTCGTGGCTGTGTAAAGGAGCGACCTAATGGTGCGGAGCACGTCGGGGAGGACCTCCTGCCAGCGGGAAACTGGGAGACTTCTAGACGTAGGGCCAGAAGGATGGCCTTCCATACCGTCGCGTTCTCCCTCTTCACCTGTCCATTTCCCCGGGGGTTGTAGCTGGTAGTCCTGCTCGAGGCAATGCCCTTACCGAGCAGGTACTGACGCAGCTCATCGCTCATGAACGAGGGGCCCCGGTCACTGTGGACGTAAGTGGGGAAACCAAACAGGGTGAAGATGCTATGCAGGGCCTTAATGACAGTGGCCGCGATCATGTCGGGGCATGGTATAGCAAAGGGTAAATGGGAATACTCGTCAACGACGTTAAGAAAATATGTGTTGCGGTCAGTGGAGGGGAGGGGCCCTTTGAAATCGACGCTGAGGCGCTCAAAGGGGCGGGATGCCTTCACCAGGTGGGCCTTGTCTGGTCGATAGAAGTGCGACTTACACTCCGTGCAGACTTGGCAGTCCCTGGTCATGGCCCTGACCTCCTCGGTGGAGTAGGACAGGTTGTGGGCCTTGATGTAGTGGAGAAGCTGGGTGACCCACCGGTGACAGAGGTCATTGTGGATTACCCGGAGTCGGTCATCTTGTGCGCTGGCGCATGTGCCGTGGGACAGGGCATCTTGGGGCTCGTTGAGCTTCCCTGGACAATACAAAATATTGTAATTATAGGTGGAGAGTTTGATTCTCCACCTCAAGATTATATCATTCTTGATCTTGCCCCGCTGTATGTTGTTGAACATAAAGGCTACAGACCGTTGGTTGGTGACGAGGGTGATCCTCCTACCAGCAGGTAATGCCTCCAATGCCGCACAGCTTCCACAATGGCTTGAGTTGCTTTTCGACCGAGGAGTGTCGAATCTCGGACGCGTTGAGGGTATGGGAAAAAAAGGCCACGGGCCTGCCTGCCTGGTTAAGGGTAGCGGCCAGGGCGACATCTGACGCGTCGCTCTCCACCTGGAAGGGGATGGATTCGTCCACCGCGTGCATTGCGGCCTTGGTAATGTCTGCCTTGATGCGGCTGAAGGCCAGGTGGGCCCCAGTCGTCAGGGGGAAGATGGTGGCTTTGATAAGTGGGCGGGCTTTATCCGCATAGTTGGGGACCCACTGGGCATAATATGAAAAGAACCCAAGGCATCTTTTCAGGGCCTTGGGGCAGTGGGGAAGGGGGAGTTGCAGGAGGGGACGCATACGGTCGGGGTCGGACCCTTGAACTCCGTTTTCCACGATGGCCAGGCAGGTTGTGCGGAAAACGCATTTTTCCTTGTTGTCGGTGAGATTGAGGGCTTGGGTGGTTTGGGGAACTTCTGAAGGTTAGCGTCGTGGTCCTGCTGATCATGGCCGCAGATGGTGACGTTATCCAAGTACGGGAACGTGGCCTGCAGCCCGTACTGGTCCACCATTCGGTCCATCGTTCTTTGGAAGACCAAGACCCGTTGGTGACACCGAAGGGGACCCGGAGGAAGTGGAAGAGGCGGCCGTCTGCCTCAAAAGCCGTGTAGTGGCGGTCTTCTGGGCGGATTGGAAGCTGGTGGTATGCGGAATTCAGATCTACCGTGGAGAAAACCCGGTAGTGTGCAATCTGATTCAACATGTCCGCTATACGGGGAAGGGGGTACGCATCGGGTTGCGTATACCGGTTTCTGGTTTGGCTGTAATCTACAACCATCCGGTTCTTTTCCCCGGTCCTGACGACCACCACTTGGTCTCTCCAGGGGCTATTACTGGCCTCGATGATCCCCTCCCTCAAGAGCGCTGGACCTCTGACTTGATAAAAGTCCTGTCCTGGACACTGTACTGCCTGCTCCTGGTAGTGACGGGTTTGCAGTCGGTGGTGAGGTTCGCGAAGAGCGGGAGAGGGGCAACCTTAAGGGTCACGAGGCTACATACGATGAGAGGGGGTAGGGGTACGCCGAACTTCAGGGTCAGGCTCCTGAGGTTGCACTGGAAGTCCGGTCATAACAGGAGAGGAGCGCAGAGATGGGGGAGGACATAGAGTTTAAAATTGGCGTATTCGGCGCCCTGTATCGCGAGGTTCGCGACACAGTACCCCCGGATCCGCACCGAATGTGATCCAGAAGTGAGGGAGATTGTTTGGGATGCGGGGGAAATCTGGAGAGAGCAGCGCCTTCCTGTGTCTGGATGTATGAAGCTCTCCGTGCTCCCAGAGTCAAGCAGACAGGGTGTTTCGTGCCCATTGACGCGGACGGTCGTCATTGGGTTCTTGAGATGCTTGGGCCGTGACTGATCGAGGATGTCAGCGCCGAGCTGCGGGTAGCCGGCGTGGTCGAAGGTAGCGGGGTGGTCTCAAGATGGCAGCCCCCGTCGGTCGCACGTGTCGGGCGGCGTTGAAGATGGCGGCCAAGATGGCGGCACCCATCGGTCGCACGTGTCGGGCGGCGTTGAAGATGGCGGCCAAGATGGCGGCCCCCATGATTCGCTCGTGTCGGGTAGGGTTAAAGATGGCGGCCCCCACGGGTAGCACGAGGCGGATGATGCGTCAGAAGGGGCAAGTACTGGCAGGTATGCAGCCACGCTGCGGGGTCTGCGGGTCTGTGAGTCAGGCTGCGATTTAGGAGCTCTGGGTCGGGCCAAGCAGACTTTGGCAAAATGTCCTTTCTTGCCCCAGTCGTTGCAGGTCGCGTTCCGAGCTGGGCAACGCTGCCTGAGGTGCTGGTTCTGGCCACAGAAATAGCAGGGTGGCCCCCTGGGTTGGGCGGGCAGCCGCCGGCACAGGCCTGGGACACCCTCTGGTCGGGTGTCCATGAGGGAATCGCGTGGTCGGAGGGGAAAGCATTTAAGCTCTGAAAAGCTGCTTCTAAGGAGGTGGATAGTTTTACCGTCTCTTCTAGGTCGAGGGCGCCCTTTTCGAGCAGGCGCTGTCTAACATTGTTGGACCAGACTCCAGCCACATAGGCGTGCCGGATGGCAAGTTCCATATGCTGCGAAGCCGTGACGTCCTTGTAATTGCAGTTTCGAGCGAGTGCCCTCAGGTCGCGTAGGTATTCCTCCAGCGATTCCCCGGGGGCGTTGGCGACGAGTGGTAAGGAGATGCCACGCGAACACTTCGTTCACCAGCCTCACATAATATCTTTTCAGGATCGCGACTGCGTCTGCGTACGTGGTCGCTTCCTCGATTAGTACGGAGATTCTGTGGCTCACCCGGGCGTGGAGTAGACTCAGCTTCTGTTCCTCGGTGACGGCGGGCGAGGAGGAGGCGGTGAGGTAGGCCTCAAAGCAGCGGAGCCAGTGCGAAAAGATCCCCTTGGCTTCGGCTGCCTGTGGGTCGAGCTCCAGTCGGTCAGGTTTGAGGGCGGCTTCCATTGCGATATCTTAGCGTATTAAATTGATGCGACCATCAATTCACACAAGACGAAGAGTAGAAGTGAACAGTGGTTTTAATACGCTAGAACTGTGCCTGCCTGCGACTGATCTGTACTGAGTGCCGCCTACAGGCTTACAGGTTTATAGACCACTGTCGAGGGGGTGGAGCCAGAGGCGGAGCCCACAAGGGCATCAATGTCATACAACACAGTACAGTGGTTAATTGTAATAGCATACATTCACCACAGCTCACACTGCCTCTGGCCCATCGAGTACATGCGGCAAACCCGTTGCCAGTCATACGAACATAAGAACTAGGAGCAGGAGTAGGCCATCTGGCCCCTCGAGCCTGCTCCTCCATTCAATGAGATCATGGCTGATCTTTTGTGGACTCAGCTCCACTTTCCGGCCCGAACACCATAACCCTTAATCCTTTTATTCTTCAAAAAACTATCTATCTTTATCTTAAAAACATTTAATGAAGGAGCCTCTGCTGCTTCACTGGGCAAGGAATTCCATAGATTCACAACCCTTTGGGTGAAGAAGTTCCTCCTAAACTCAGTCCTAAATCTACTTCCCCTTATTTTGAGGCTATGTCCCCTAGTTCTGCTTTCACCCGCCAGTGGAAACAACCTGCCTGCATCTATCCTATCTATTCTCTTCATAATTTTATATGTTTCTATAAGATCCCCCCTCATCCTTCTAAATTCCAATGAGGACAGTCCCAGTCTACTCAACCTCTCCTCGTAATCCAACCCCTTCAGCTCTGGGATTAACCGAGTGAATCTCCTCTGCACACCCTCCAGTGCCAGTATGTCCTTTCTCAAGTAAGGAGACCAAAACTGAACACAATACTCCAGGTGTGGCCTCACTAACACCTTATACAATTGCAGCATAACCTCCCTAGTCTTAAACTCCATCCCTCTAGCAATGAAGGTCAAAATTCCATTGGCCTTCTTAATCACCTATTGCACCTTTAAACCAACTTTTTGCAACTCATGCACTAGCACACCCAAGTCTCTCTGCACAGCAGCATGTTTTAATATTTTATCATTTAAATAATAATCCTTTTTGCTGTTATTCCTACCAAAATGGATAACCTCACATTTGTCAACATTGTAGTCCATCTGCCAGACCCTAGCCCATTCACTTAGCCTATCCAAATCCCTCTGCAGACTTCCAGTATCCTCTCTACTTTTTGCTTTACCACTCATCTTAGTGTCACTCAAAATCATCTATGTAAATTGTGAACAATTGTGGGCCCAACACTGATCCCTGAGGGACACCACTAGCTACTGATTGCCAACCAGAGAAACACCCATTAATCCCCACTCTTTGCTTTCTATTAAGTAACCAATCCTTTATCCATGCTACTATTTTCCCCTCAATGCCATGCATCTTTATCTTATGCAGCAACCTTTTGTGTGGCACCTTGTCAAAGACTTTCTGGAAATCAAGATATACCACATCCATTGGCTCCCTGTTATCTGCCGCACTGGTAATGTCCTCAAAAATTCCACTAAATTAGTTAGGAACGACGTGCCCTTTATGAACCTATGCTGCGTCTGCCCAATGGGACAATTTCCATCCAGATGCCTCGCTATTTCTTCCTTGATGATAGATTCCAGCATCTTCCCTACTACCGAAGTTAAGCTCACTGGCCTATAATTACCCGCTTTCTGCCTACCTCCTTTTTTAAACAGTGGTGTCACGTTTGCTAATTTCCAATCCGCCGGGACCACCCCAGAGTCTAGTGAATTTTGGTAAATTATCACTAGTGCATTTGCAATTTCCCTAGCCATCTCTTATAGCACTCTGAGATGCATTCCATCAGGGCCAGGAGACTTGTCTACTTTTAGCCCCATTAGCTTGCCCATCACTACCTCCTTAGTGATAACAATCCTCTCAAGGTCCTCACCTGTCATAGCCTCATTTCCATCAGTCACTGGCATGTTATTTGTGTCTTCCACTGTGAAGACCGACCCAAAAAACCTGTTCAGTTCCTCAGCCATTTCCTCATCTCCCATTATTAAATCTCCCTTCTCATCCTCCAAAGGACCAATATTTACCTTAGCCACTCTTTTTTGTTTTATATATTTGTAGCAACTTTTAATATCTGTTTTTATATTCTGAGCAAGTTTACTCTCATAATCTATCTTACTCTTCTTTATAGCTTTTTTAGTAGCTTTCTGTTGCCCCCTAAAGATTTCCCAGTCCTCTAGTCTCCCACTAATCTTTGCCACTTTGTATGCTTTTTCCTTCAATTTGATACTCTCCCTTATTTCCTTAGATATCCACGGTTGATTTCCCCTCTTTCTACCGTCCTTCCTTTTTGTTGGTATAAACCTTTGCTGGGCACTGTGAAAAATTGCTTGGAAGGTTCTCCACTGTTCCTCAACTGTTTCACCATGAAGTCTTTGCTCACAGTCTACCTTAGCTAGTTCTTCTCTCATCCCATTGTAATCTCCTTTGTTTAAGCACAAAACACTAGTGTTTGATTTTACCTTCTCACCCTCCATCTGTATTTTAAATTCCACCATATTGTGATCACTCCTTCCGAGAGGATCCCTAACTATGATAACATGAATCAATCCTGTCTCATTTCACAGGACCAGATGTAGGACCGCTTGTTCCCACGTAGGTTCCATTACATACTGTTCTAGGAAACTATCGCGGATACGTTCTATAAACACCTCCTCAAGGCTGCCTTGACCGACCTGGTTAAACTAATCTATATGTAGATTAAAATCCCCCATGATAACTGCTGTACCATTTCTACATGCATCCGTTATTTCTTTGTTTATTGCCTGCCCCACCATAATGTTACTATTTGGTGGCCTATAGACTACTCTTATCAGTGACTTTTTCACCTTACTACTCCTGATTTCCACCCAAATAGATTCAACCTTATCCTCCATAAGACCATAAGACATAGGAGTGGAAGTAAGGCCATTCAGCCCATCAAGTCCACTCTACCATTCAATCATGGCTGATTTCAACTCCATTTACCCGCTCTCTCTCCATAGCCCTTAATTCCTCGAGAAATCAAGAATTTATCAACTTCTGTCTTAAAGACACTCAACGTTCCGGCCTCCACCGCCCTCTGTGGCAATGAATTCCACAGACCCACCACTCTCTGGCTGAAGAAATTTCTCCTCATCTCTGTTCTAAAGTGACTCCATTTTATTCTAAGGCTGTGCCCCCGGGTCCTCGTCTCCCCTGTTAATGGAAACAACTTCCCTACATCCACCCTATCTAAGCCATTCATTATCTTGTAAGTTTCTATTAGATCTCCCCTCAACCTCCTAAACTCCAATGAATATAATCCCAGGATCCCCAGACGTTCATCGTATGTTAGGCCTACCATTCCTGGGATCATCCGTGTGAATCTCCGCTGGACCCGCTCCAGTGCCAGTATGTCCTTCCTGAGGTGTGGGGCCCAAGATTGCTCACAGTATTCTAAATGGGGCCTAACTAATGCTTTATAAAGCTTCAGAAGTACATCCCTGCTTTTATATTCCAAGCCTCTTGAGATGAATGACAACATTGCATTTGCTTTCTTAATTACGGACTCAACCTGCAAGTTTACCTTTAGAGAATCCTGGACTAGGACTCCCAAGTCCCTTTGCACTTCAGCATTATGAATTTTGTCACCGTTTAGAAAATAGTCCACGCCTCTATTCTTTTTTCCAAAGTGCAAGACCTCGCACTTGCCCACGTTGAATTTCATCAGCCATTTCTTGGACCACTCTCCTAAACTGTCTAAATCTTTCTGAAGCCTAGCACAGATGTCATCCCTTACTATTGCCCGGATGTCATCCTTAAATAACAGAACTGCACCACCTCCCTTACCATCCACTCTGTCTTTCCGAATAGTTTGATACCCTTGGATATAGAACTCCCAGTCGTGACCATCCTTTAACCATGTTTCAGTAATGGCCACTAAATCATAGTCATTCACGATGATTTGCGCCATCAACTCATTTACCTTATTCCGAATACTACGAGCATTCAGGTAAAGTACACTTATGTTGGCTTTTTTACCTCTGTTCTGAATCTTAACACCTCGATCAGTAACCTCTCCTAAGTTACATTTCCTCTTAACTTTTCTCCTAATTTTCCTTGTCGTTGAACCCATATCTTCATGTAACAACATGCCGCATCGCTTACCATTAATGTTTTTACTTCCCGTTTTATTCCTTTTAGTATTACTGGTCCTATTCACTGAGCTCCCCTCAGTCACTGTACCTTGTACTGTCAGCCTTTAGATTTTTGACTATGGCTTCTCTGCCTTACACTTTCCCCCTTACTACCTTTTGTTTCTGTCCCTGTTTTACTACCTTCCAACTTCCTGCATCGGTTCCCATCCCCCTGCCACATTAGGTTAACCCCCCCAATAGCTCTAGCAAACACCCCCACTAGGACATCGGTTCCAGTCTTGCCCTGGTGCAGACCGTCCGGTTTGTACTGGTCCCACCTCCCCCAGAACCGGTTCCAATGCCCCAGGAATTTGAATCCCTCCCTCTTGCACCATCTCTCAAGCCACACATTCATCCTATCTATCCTGACATTCCTACTCTGACTAGCTCGTGGCACTGGTAGCAATCCTGAGATTACTACCTTTGAGGTCCTACTTTTTAGTTTAACTCCTAACTCCCTGAATTCAGCTTGTAGGACCTCATCCCGTTTTTTACCTATATCGTTGGTGCCTATGTGCACCACGACAGCTGGCTGATCACCCTCTCCCCCCCCAGAATGTCCTGCAGCCGCTCCGAGACAGCCTTGACCTTTGCACCAGGGAGGCAACATACCATCCTGGAGTCTCGATTGCATCCGCAGAACCGCCTGTCTATTCCCCTTACGATTGAGTCCCCTATCACTATAGCCCTGCCATTCTTCTTCCTGCCCAGCTGCGCAGCAGAGCCAGCCACGGTGCCATGAATCTGGCTGCTGCTGCCTTCCCCTGGTGAGCCATTTCCGTCAACAGTATCCAAAGCGGGATATCTGTTTTGAAGGGAGATGACTGCAGGGGACACCTGCACTGCCTTCCTACTCTTGCTCTGTCTTTTGTCACCGAGGCAGAGGTGCTTCAACCAGTCTTGCCCCAGCAGGTTAGGGCCACTTCCACGCACCACCACCAAGGGCAAATTGGTGGACTGCTTCACATATTCGATGGGGACAACCGAAGAACCAGCAATGGCCAATGGCTTCCCAGTATACGTGGCCAACCAGGGCCGGGATTCACCGAAATCATGGTCAAGTGTTGACGGCGGCATCAAAACTAGCGCGAGCGACGCCGGCATCAACGGGCCTCCAGGCCCAGGCATTCACCCCTTCTTCGGGGGCTAGTACAGCGCCGGGGTGCTGTGAGCTCAAAAGCCGGCATGACACAGCCGACGTGTGTCCGCGTATGCACGTGGGTTGCCGTCTCCGCGCCGGCCACCAGGCAATATGGCGGAGCCCTACAGGGGCCTGGCACGGAGGAAAATAGGCCCCCCACGGAAGGCACCGATCGCGGGCCTGGCCACCGTGGAGGCTGCCACCGGAGTCGGATCCCCCCGTCCTCCCCCCAGGACGGCCCCCCACAGCCAGAACTCAGAGGTCCCGCCGGGTGGGACCATATGTAACCCACGCCGGTGTGGAACTCGGCAGGCACTTGGCCCGTCGAGGGCGGAGAAAGTGGTCCCCGGCCTGCACGGCGCCGATCGCACGGGCACGTCGGAGCAGCGTGTGCAATTGTCGCGTCCCCCCACCCCCCCGTGATTCTCCGACCCGACATGGGATCGGAGAATCCTGGCCCAGATGTCTGTGTCCCAAAAAAATGAGTATTTGGATCCCAGAACTGACGCGGTGCAAAGTTCCCTGACTGACGTCCCAAATGGCGGCCCTGATATCTAACTCCATCTGAATAGGATGGGTCGTTTATTCGGTGGGTGATGTGAATTGGCATCATCTTTGGCACAGTGATGCGGTGTAATTCTTGGTTGTCGTCAACATCCTCGCCCAGATAATACATCTGCTCCCTTGGAGGACGGTCGCGTCTGGCGGGATGGTGAGAGGATGGACCCTCTCTCGGGCACCTTTCAGCCCGGTCTCGGCAATCATAACGCGTACTGATGTCGACGGTCCGGTTCCTCCGGGTTGGGAGAAAATATACATTGGCCTCTTGGCTCTGCCAACAGCGGTCTGCCTCTTGGCAGTAACGTCCCCTTAGTCTGAGGCCCAAATCTTCGGCCCTGGAAGGCGGTGCTCGGCTTGTGGTTGGGCGTCCCAGGCCGAGGACCTCCATCCCTTGCAGTACATGTACCCCTTGTTCCGCACCCTCAAAGGATATGGCAATTTTGACGGCCCTCTGTAGGTCCAAGCGCAGTTTAATCTTTAGTTTCTTTTGGGTTGCCGCACCACAGATCCCGCAAACCAATCTATCTCACCAAACTCCGAGAGTTTCCTCAGGCGAGCTGAATGGCCTTCTTCTGTGCTGTAAATATCTCTGAATCTAAATATACTTTTAAGTAAGTTATATTTGTATATCTGTGTTGGACATAACCGATAGCTTAAGTAAGTTTGATTTATATTTCTGCAGTTGTGTGTTAAGGGAACTTAAATTTTAGTTTCACTGTAAAAAATGCCTGCATTTTAAAGAGGATTTTACAACTTGAAGACTAGCATAGGTGATAGAAAAAAACGGGTTGTTGCTTAGCAACCAGGGTCAAAGAAGCAGCAAAAACATGTTATCTCGAAGTAAGTTAAACCAACAAAAAAGAAAGGTTAGGGGGCTGGATTCTCCTGTCTCCAAAGCCAAAATCGCATTCGGTGATCGTCCGGAGAATCCCCATTGGCACCGTAATCGAGCGGCAGCGATGCTTTTGCGATGCACTGCCCCATCCAAAATGGCATGCCCTGCTAGTACACCGCACGCCATCAGGGCGGCCTCAGAACATCACCTGAGGCTCTCCCATGCTGCTCTGCATGCGATGGGCCATGTACCCGATGGCGTGGGACACGTGTCCTATTTTATGGGAGGAATCCGGCGTGGTGGGTGCGGACTGAGTCCAGCGCCGCCCCAGTCAGGTGGGAGCCATTCTGCGGGCATGGAGGGCTTTGGCAGGGGCTGGGGGCACTGGTGAGGGGTGGTCCAGGAATGGCGAGCCTGGTCAAAGGGGGGCATTATTTGGTAGGCCGGGTCAGTGCGCCGCCGGCGCCATGTTGCATGGCGCGGCCACATGCACGGCCATGGACCAGGCAATTCTCCGGTCGGATCCGCAGCTATAGCCGGGGGCTTTATGCTGCGTGCCTGCTAGCCCCCCCACCAGATGGAGGATCGGTGCAGCTTTTGCGCTGTTTTATTCAGGCGTAAATATGTTCCCAGGCTGGTGTCAGCACTTCATCTTCAAATCGGAGAATCCAGCCCAGGATTTATCAAGTCATGTTCCTCTCTGGGATCTGACTTGTCCAGTAGTAACATCAGATGGGATCATAACATGATTCTAATTAAAAACAAGCAGGGTAAAATGCTTTATTTGTGTTCAATATATTTCTCGTTGCCCAATTCCTTTTTCTATTATCTTTCTCTTCATATTTGCAATTTTAACTTTAATTTTTTCTGTCTTGTCAAATTTCTCACCTCGTGCCAAAGATGTTGAACCTTGAACCTTGCTTGCAATACATTCTAGCACTGCGTCTTCAAAGCTGCCAATTTGGCCCTTATCACCAAATTACATACATTGGTCTGTCTGCCTATTCCTCGGGTAATTTCTCCTCTTTCAAGAGATCTGGGTGTCTTTGTTCATGAATCGCAGAAAGCCTGTATACAGGTACAAAATGTAACAAGAAAGGCAACTGGAATGTTAGCTTATTGAAAAAGGACTGGAGTGTAAAAGCAGAGAAGTCTTGTTGCAATTGTATAGGGTGCTGGTGAGACCACATCTGGAGTACTGTGTCCAGTTTTGGTCTCCTTACTTGAGGAAGGATGTGGTGGCATTGGAGGCAGTTTAGTGGAAGTTCACCAGATTGATTCCAGGGGTGAAGGGAATATTGTATGAGGAGAGATTGAACAGTTTGGGCTTATAATCGCTGGAGTTTAGAAAGAAGAAAGGGGATCTGATCGAGGTATATAAAATACTAAAAGGGATTGATAAAGTAAATGTAGACCAAATGTTCTCCCTTGTGAGTCAATCTGGAACAAGACATCACAGCTATAGGTTGAGAGGTGGTAGATTTAAAACTGAGAAGAGGAGGGACTACTTCTCGCAGAGGGTGTGAATTTCTGGAACTCGCTGCCCCTTAGTGCGATGGATGCAAATTATTAAATAGTTTCAAGGGGGAGATAGATTTATTTCTGATAAAAACGGGTTTAAGGGATATGGGGACAGGTCGGGAGGTTGCTTTGAGACCAGAAAGAGATCTGTTTGAATGGAGGAACAGACTCAAAGGGCTGAATTGCCTACTTCTGCTCCTAATTCCTATGTTCCTATGTTCCGCCTGTTACACACATTTTACCTATTCTTTACAAGTCCATGTTGTCATCTCCTCGCCATGTCACCAAGCCTGAGACTGAATTTGTCCCAAAAATGTCTTCTCTCCTTTCTTCCCTTAGCTTCTAGACTGAGCAATTTTAATCTTCATCTTAGTCTCTCATATGCCTACTCTCCTACAATTACCAGTTTCCTATCCCCCTATATGCCCCCTCAAATAACCTGTCATCTTTATTAATGGGCATCCCCATGACATTGCCAATCCTCTTTGCCTCTTTGCTCCTATGTTCTAAATCACTGACAAAACCATCTCTTGTTAACTGTCTATTAATTGTGTTCAATTGTAGGCAGTTGGCAGCCATTAACATATTAATATGTGCCCCTGTATTTCGAGAGTTCTGTTGGGGATTTGATATGGAGAATGCTACACTCAGCAATCTTAGACAATAGACTGTTACATCGATTCATAGAGTCCAGGGTCTCCTGTCATTTTTGTGGCCTGGAGGAGACCATGCTTAACATCTCTGTGGGGTGTGTGAGGTTGCAGCTTATCTTTCTTTATCTGAGGGGGCTGCTTTCAACTTCTGGCTGCACCGCAGTCCTGGCTGCTCCTGATCTATGGCCACCCAATGCAGAAGAAAGTGGGCAGATTGGGAGACCTCCTTGTTGAGTCCTCCAGGGCATGGCCAAGGTGACCATCAACAGGTCCAGGCAGACTTCCGGTGACGGCGGGCGGGAGGCGGCCGCACAATGGAGAGCTCCTGTTCGGCAATGGCATTTTCGGGAATTTAAGCACAGTCCCAGGGTCCACGGAGGCGGCAGAAGCAGGGAGAAGGCACGGAGGAGGCACAGTGAAGACACAGGAGGAAAAAAAGAACAAAGAAAAATGTCGAGGGTGAGCAAGAAAACGGCCGGAAAAAAAACAGCTGAAGGTCCGTCGGGGAGTGGAAAGGTCACCGCGGGGTCACCAAGGAAAATGGAGGCTGGAGCACCAGGGAAGGCCGCACTGCTTACGGCTGAAGAAATAACGAAGGTGATGGCTGCGGAATTTGAAAAGCAGTTGGCGCAGATTGCGAAATGCATGGAGACGGTGAGGAAGGAGATGAGGGAGGTTTTGAGTGTGCTGGTGGAGGAGGCGGTTTCCCCGGTGAGGACGGAGGTGGCGAGCGCAGTGGCGGAGGTGCGAGAGCAAGGGGAGGCGCTGAAGGAAGTTGAGGAGACGTTATTGCAGGACGGTTATCAACTTGCCTCGATGGGGAAAAAGATGCGGAAGGTGATGGATACTAACAAGGATCTGCGAGGAAAAATGGAAGACCTGGAAAACAGGCGACAGAATTTGAGGATTGTGGGGCTGCCCGAAGGAGTTGAAGGAACGAAGCCGACTGAGTATTTTGCCGCGATGTTGGCAAAACTATTGGGGGATGGGGGAGGATCCTTCCCAATATGAACTGGATCGGACTCATCGGTCGTGGAGGCCTGTACCAAAGGCGAGTTAGCCGCCAAGGGCAGTGACTCTGTGCTTCCGTAGGTACAGTGTGAAGGAGAAGGTCCTGAGCTGGGCCAAGCAGAAGCGGGTGGTGCAGTGGGCTGGAGCTGGTGTACGTGTATACCAGGACTTTACAGTGGAGCTGGCAAGGAGGCGGGCTGCTTTCAACCGGGTGAAGAGGGCACTGTACATTAGCAAGGTGCGGTGCGGCATTGGATATCCAGCGAAGCTGAGGGTGACTTACAAGCTCAGGGACTTTTATTTTGGAACGGCGGAAGGAGCGGAGGAGTTTGCGAAAGCAGAAGGACTGTGGCAGAACTGACAAATTGAGGAATGGCCATGTGGCAATGTAACCTCATGACTGTATTTTCTTATTTTTTGTATCACTGCGCGCGGGTGTAGAGACTAAAGGAGCCAATGTGATATATATTTGGACAAGGGAAGGGACGGGACTTTCACTCGAAATAAGGGTTCTTTGGAGTGTAGGTGGATATGCAGGGTTTGTGTGCTAAAAGGGGATCTTTGGGCTTTCCTAGGGCTGGGCAAGTGGGAAAGGGACCCGGGCGGGGGCCTCCACGCTGGCCGGTTTAAGCCTGCCAGTGAACGGGAGTGAGGTGGGGGGAGGGGCTGCGGCCATCGGAGCCTGGCAGAACAGGGTCCGAGTGGTCTAGCCGGGGTGGAAAGTTGGGGGGAAGGAACCGAGGTTGGGAGGAGGAGTTTTACAAGAGGCAGTGGACGGGAGGAGCTGGAGACCTGGGGGGGGGAGCTGTGTAAGATTAAGGGTGACTACGGGTAATCCCTGATTCCTTTTTGTCATTTGTTTATGTAAACATGCGCGTTGAGGTTTGGGGGTTGGTGGGTAGATGGGATCGTTGTTATTATGGGGACTGACATATCTTACTGATTATTGTTTATTGTTGATGGATGTAAATGTGGGAGAAAATGTGAAAAAAGAGAATAAAAATGTTTTAAAAACAGGTCCAGGCAGTCAAGAGAGTCAATCAGCCCATTATTGCTTCTCGTTTGTGGCCACATTTGCATCCTGGTATCACTGGAGAGGCAGCACGTGGTGTCCTCCAGTAAGGTCTTTTCCATTGCTACACAGTTCCCTTTTCCTTGATGAGCACAAATTCCACTTCCTTTCATTTCCATCATCTCCGGGCCCCAAACACTCCCTCCTCTTGCCACAGGAAAGGCAACACTTGTCCTTTTAATTCCTCTCTCTCCAACGTCCAAAGTTCCAATTACTCCTTCCACGTGAAACAAACATTTACTTGTACTCCTTTCAGCTTAGTATTCACTGTTCATGCTGTGGCCTGGCTGCTCTACAATGGGAAGACTGAACGGCGATAGGGCGAGTGCTTTGTGGAATGGCTTTATTCAGTTCGCAAGTGTGACCCCAAGTTTCCAGTCACCTTCATGTTAAATTTCTGCTCCTCTCCCACACTGACCTGTTCTCCGACCTCTTCTCCTTTACCTCCTAACCTTCTCCAATGAACCATAAGGTAAATTCAGGAGCACCTAACCTTTGGACCAAATATTTTATAGCCTTCCAGATTCAGCATCGAGTTCAGCAATTTTGGATCATTACAACTGCTCCATTTTCTCAAACAGCAGCTACAAGTAAAGATTCTACTATTCCCAACCTCCTTTGACCCGTCTTTTGTTTCTTTGCATATACCTTTACCATCTCCTTTAGCCTTGCACCATTTTCTCTCTCCTGTCTGCCACCTTATAACATTCCTTTCCTTTTGCTCTTTCTTCATCTCCCTCTTTCACCACCACTGTGCCTGCTTAAAACAAAGAACAAGAACAATACAGCACAGGAACAGGCCCTTCGGCCCTCCAAGCCTGTATCGGTCATGAAATGAAATGAAAATTGCTTATTGTCACAAGTAGGCTTCAAATGAAGTTACTGTGAAAAGCCCCTAGTCGCCACATTCGGGCGCCTGTTCGGGGAGGCTGTTACGGGAATTGAACTGTGCTGCTGGCCTGCCTTGGTCTGCTTTCAAAGCCAGCAATTTAGCCCTGTGCTAAACAGCCCCTGGTGAATACCACCCGTGGCCATAACCCTCAACACGTCCTAGTGTCGTAGCCCTCTATACTCATCCTATCCATGTATTTGTCAACGCATTCCTGTTGCATCTCTAGTATTGCCTGCTCCGCTGAAAAACCATTGACTTGAAACATTTTTTTCTCTCTCACACTACAAATGGTGCCTGACTTGCTGAGTATTTTTAGCATGTTCTCCTTTTATGTTTGTTCAGCTGCCTCTGGGTACTTCCTTTCTGCAATAGCAAACGATTCTCTGCAGCTCTTTAGTCTACATCCAAACACCTCATTTTGTTCTTTTATTTCCCCTTCCATTTTCTCTATGCACTCACAAAGCTCATAATGCTGAAGAACTAAAGAAAAGGATACTTTCAATGCTTTCTGTATTGAAGTAACCTAACCCCAGTAGCTCAGATGCTAAGAAAACTCACCAGAGCAGTTCCAGAGACATTAGAGCCTGGAAACAAATAAAAAAGTAGAAGTTTAAACTCAGGCATAAGACTGCACGGAATCCGCAGTGGAAGTTTAGCTTCAACCATGTAGAGCTAACAGCTGCAGGGTAAAGGAAAATTATTTGAAATTTCCAGGCTAGCCAATCCTGTGAACCCTCTCTTTAATCGCATCAGGCAGACACACTTGTTAAATTTCAGTCGCTATCCTGAACCCTGACATGGTGTTTTCCCCACAAGATGCCACAGTTTGGATCAGAATGGTTAAACAGTACAAGAAGACGGAGAATTGTATTTTTTCCATAAAGTTGAGTGCCTCATTGTCCTACAGCCTCTCGTGACCCATCCTTTTTTTAAAATTTAGAATACCCAATTAATTTTTTCCAATTAAGGGGCAATTTTAGCGTGGCCAACCCACCTCGCCTGCACATCTTTGGGCTGTGGGGGCGAAACCCATGCAAACACGGGGAGAAAGTGCAAACGTCACATGGACAGTGACGTAGAGCTGGGATTGAACCTGGGACCTCGGCGCCGTGAGGCAGCAGGGCTAACCCACTGCGCCACCATCGTGACCCATCCTGACCCACAACATGCCATTGGAGAGCGAGAAGTCCCTCAACAACCTTCCAGCCTGCAGCCATTCTGATCTCTCCTTCATTGAAGCACAACCATCATTTAAAAAGTCACGCCAAAACCCAGGAAGTGAAAATTCCTTCTTCGATAACCGGCGATGCCATCATGAAACCCTCTTCCCTCTTAAAGCTACACCTACACTTGAAGAATTTTCAATATGGACCACAATTCTTCGCTCCCACCTCGAATGGGCTTCCCCTATGGCCCAAGAGGAACAATGCCACCAAGGTGTCTGAGTCCAATCGACAGGCACCCCACTTTATAATGCAGAGGGAATCTGATTCCTGATCGTTGCTATGGTACAAAAACCCTTGAGTGCAACAATAAGCAGATTATGGAGCTCATATGTGATGTGAAATCAGCCCTACTTTCTCCTCAGCAGGGATGCCTGCATTGCTCTTGATCTTCTCAAACCAGCAGAAAAGGTGAAGACAACCATGGTCCTACCCAGCCATAACGGCATCCTCCTGAAGGATCAACCATAAAACTGCATTCAAATGTTCACTTAATTTGTAAAGTCCCTTTTTGTGAAGCAGATCTGTTCTTCTCCATTTCTGGTCCTCGAACCTCCCGTGCATGAGGCTATTGCAGCAGCCCAGGTAGAAGTGACACCAGCGCCAGAATGACGTTCAGCGAAGCCTGTACCTCCACTAGAAATGGTAGCCAACCACCGCATAAACCAGACAATCTCCAGCCAGCCTCCCAAAACCACAGCATTATGCTGCAGACAGATAGTAATCTCACACAATTAAACAAACGTTATTCATCTACCCAGTCTTCTGCGATCCACAGAATGGCTCTCCCTCAACTGCAAAAGTTTTCAGACACCCAAAAAGGTGAAAAAAAGAAGAAACAAACACCAATAACCTCATAAACACCAGTTTGGTTCACCCAGAAAGAAACAATCATGACTAACTGCAGCCAATAACCAGCAAACCATCCAGACCGACCAGGCATGGTAGAAGTGAATGAAGCCATTGCAGTGCAATCTCCAAACCACCACCGAGAGCAGAACACCTGGAGCCTACCACTCTCCTCACTAGATGGCAACCAAGATGTGGTGGGGCTACAAGACTTCCAGACCACCTGTAACTCTAATGTCAAGGACTTAAAGGGAGGAGATGGGGTAGTAAGAACATTGTTAATGCAGCCCGTTAATGTTAATGTTCTTAATGTTCTTAATTTTTATAATGAAATACCACAGGGTCAGAATAGTTTACAATCATAACATTAAAGTTGGTACACACGATTTATAGTAATGTAAGATTTGAAGTATACTGAAGTAAACTAATACCAGTCCCCATCCAGTAGATAAAGCCTTGGGTGGAAGGTTGTAGTAGGAGGGTCTGGTACCTAAAGGGTTAACCTGAGTGTGTCCAGTATTTCCCACACGATGTAAGAAAGCACATGAGCTAGAGCTAGTCTAGGGTGGCACAGTGGCATAGAGTTAGCACTGCTGCCTCACAGCTCCAGGGAAGGGTTCACTTCCGGCCTTGGGTGACTCTGTGTGGAATTTGCACGTTCTCTCAGTGTCTGTATGGAGTTCCTCCGGGCGCTCCGGTTTCCTCCCACAGTTCAAAGATGTGCAGGTCAGGTGGATTGGCCATACTAAATTGCCCCTTAATGTTTAAAGATGTGTAAGTTAGGTTAAGGAGTTATTGGGGTAGGGCGGGGGACTGGGCTTGGGTGGAGTGCTGTTTCAGAAGGTTGTGCAGACCCGATGGTCCAAATGGCCTCGTTCTGCACTGTAGGGATTCTATGGATTTGATTGAGATGAGTAGAAATGTCTGGCGCCCTCTCCATACCTACTGTAAATATGTATATTGTTCAAAAAGACTGCAAGACTGCTTCATGGTATCCATGGAGTATCCTTCAAGTATAGCAACAGCAGAATATATCATAATACCAGCGGTGGAATCCATCAAAAGCAGCATCCATTGAGGTGTAAGGTGATGCACTGTTATCACTTTTGAAATCCAGATTTTGGAGAATTAACATTGCCAACTCTAACTATCAACGATCACTCCTAAATAATTGCTATGTAGGCAGTGTAGCAGAGAGCAACAACCTGAAAGCACAATACTGAATTCGATGATATCCGAAAACATTTGGAATAGAGAAGTGAGAGAAAAGAAAAGGGGGAAATTAGAATCAAAACATTAAAAATGCAAGGCATAATGAATCTTTAAAGCACAATCTCACTATTGCACTCACTGCTGGATTTGATTTTTTACATCACAGGGAATCATTACGATTCAAAAACTAAACCCGTATCACCCTTAAAATGGTGCTGATGAATGAGTCAATTTTCACATTTGTTTTTGTTTCAATGCTTGTTGCTTCTGGGCAAATACATCAGCAATATAGAAATGTAAAGATCGCTTCATTGGAGCCATTTCATTCAATATTCATGAATCCCAATAGTGCATCAAAGCAGTGTTATCAAGATGGCAGAACATGTTCAGCTACTTCAATCAAATCAAGACCGCAGTAGGCACCCACCTAAAAGCTTTTGTGCATGTTTCTGGTAGAAAACTTGAAAAAGATTTTAATTGCTGGAAATTATTTGAATATTGTTTTTTCAACTTGATAACTTACATTCTTCATACTGCCATTATTCCTAGCATCAAATTTTCTCATTAATAGAATGTAACCAAATATCAGCCTCATGTCACCAATATTTTCTCTGCCTTTATATTCCAGTTCCACTCAATATATGTTTAAAGTTTCCTTCTGTTGATTACTTGATTGAATTAATGTCATTGGCATGAACTAAAAGTCGAAAATCCCGGTAGTGATCAATCAGCGTTGCTGGTGGAGCACTGTGCTTGCTGCACAATGAACTTTGGAGGTCAGACAAGATTCCATCGCTGCTGGAACTCATATTCCCAACTTTGAGGTACAAAGGCTGTCAATGATTTACAATTTATTTATTGTATTGATGCAAAAGCAAAATGCTGCAGATGCTGGAAATCTGAAGTAAAAACAAGAAATGCTGGAAATACTCAGCAGGCCAAGCAGCATCCATGGAGAGAAGTAGAGTTGATTCCGTCGATGTAACCATCTTTCTCCACTTAATTGCTTCTCTGATTTTCCATTCAATTTTCTCTTCCTATCCCTAATAATAATTATAATAATCTTTATTATTGTCACAAGTAGGTTTTCATTAACACTGCAATGAAATTACTGTGAAAATCCCCTAGTCGCCACACTCTGGCGCCTGTTCGGGTACACTGAGGGAGAATTCAGAATGTTCAATTCAACTAACAAGCACGTCTTTCGGGACTTGTAGGAGGAAACCGGAGTACCCGGAGGAAACGCACGCAGACACGGGGAGAATGTGCAGACTCCACACAGACAGTGACCCAAGCCGGGAATCAAACCTGGGACTCTAGCTCTGTGAAGCGACAGTGCTAACCATTGTGCTACAGTGCAGTTCAACAGGAATCACAATTCTTATACTTATTCTCT
Organism: Scyliorhinus torazame; assembly: GCF_047496885.1. Taxonomy (NCBI): domain Eukaryota; kingdom Metazoa; phylum Chordata; class Chondrichthyes; order Carcharhiniformes; family Scyliorhinidae; genus Scyliorhinus; species Scyliorhinus torazame. Next base: position 295,488,834 of record NC_092713.1, on the reverse strand, counting down.
TTTTAATAGGAATCAAGAACAGAAATTCTACTTAATTTTCACACCTTTGGCCCAGAGATGGTGAGGCTTATTGGAATTCATCACACTGCACTCACACTGAACCATTAACATAGTAATAATCAAATTTGGGACTTCAGTGTCATCTTTAGCTTAGTATTCAACCATATCGTGCATGTTGAAGAATGTTTACAGTAGTTTCTTTTTACAACAGCTTATTTTTGGAAATAAAACTGTGGACCTGCGATCTAATGTCAATGTGAGGTCCAAGGAATTTAAATATTATTACTACATCCCAGATTAGGCTTACTTCATATTGAAATAAACCCAAGTATAGTTTGTTTGAATAAAAATTCTTGAGCGGGATTCACCGGCCCCGTCGCGCCTGATTCGGTGACGCGACGTTTGCGATGTTTCGTGACATTCAATAGAACCTCATGAGCCATCGCGACCTGTACCTCGCCCTCACTGGGCATGATCCAGATCAGCATATATAATATGTCAGCGCGTTTTCTCCCATGGGTCGGAAACTAATGGCCTCCCCAGCGAGGCCTCGACTGAGCGCAGTTTAGACCTGGTCCACACAAACAAGACCAGTTGTTATGGCACCTGGGGGATCTCCCAGACCATTGGAGACTCTGAGTGGTCGGGCTCTGGGCAGGGTAGTATCCTGGCACTTCCACTGGCACCGAGGCACATTGGCACTGTTAGCCTGACACCTTGGCACTGTCAACCAGGCACCCATGCAGTTCCACCTGGCATTCCCAGGCTGCCCAGGTGGCACTGCCAGGCTGGGAGGGTCACTTCCAGGGTGCACAGCTGGAAATGCCAAGGTACCCGGGTGCCAGGTTGCCTGTGCCAGAGGTCGGGTTGGGGTGTCTTTCTCTTAAGAGGTGGGGTGAGGGGGGGCTCAAGGACCCCAAAAGAGGTACGTTGGGTGCAGTGGCGGTGGGTGGGGGTCCAGAGGCTGCAGTGAGGATGCTGAGGGCATGAAAAGATCGGGCTACCTTTAAAAATGGCACCCCGATTTGCGAGTACTTTTCCTGCACTGGCAAACTGAGCTAAACGCACCCAAAAGCAGACTCTGAATTATTTCCTGTTGAATCGCTCCCCTTATGTATATTTTTATTCATTCATGTTGTTCAAATGAGTCATTCTGGCTTAGTTGTTGTTGAAAATAAATAATTATTTGCATTTACATAGCACCTTTGATGATTACAGGAAACATCAAAACTCTTCAACCCAATAGAATACTTTTGAAGTGTATTCACTTTGAGGAAACATGACAGCCAATATGTGCAGAGTAAGCTCCCACAAACAGAAGTGTGATAATGACCAGTTATCTGTTTTCTGTGATGTTGATCGAGAAACATCCATTGGCCAGGATACCTCCGGAAAACGCCACAAGATATTCTACATCCAAACAACACTCTCGGGCAGCATAGCACTCCCTCGGTACTAGGCTGAAGTGTCAGCTTTGATTTTCCTGCTGAGAACCTACAATGGGACTTGAAACCACAACTTTCTGACTCAAAGTTAAGAGTGCTGCCAACTGAGCCATAACTAACACTGTTATCAATTCACTTTTGATCCAGTTTTGAATGAAGCTAGAACTGATCAAATTAAGTGCTCTCCTATTTGCTGGTTGTAAATTGTCCTCTGTGAAATAAGTTGAAACAATCTCAACCCGGTCTCACGTACACGTGGTTTCACAGCACAAAATGACCATAATTCTTCACGGCATGACGCCATATTGACAATCTTATTTAGGTGTCAGGTGTGAAGAATCAAACAATTTAAGGGAGTTATCCCCAAAGTGACCATCTGACGGCCACCCATCCCCCCCACACAATTTAAGATCCACCCACCATCGCGCCCTCAGAAACCCCCTAAATAAAGGGAACTCCCCAGAGACCCCCTAAATAAAGGGACTCCCCCCGCCAGAGACTCCCTAAATAAAGGGACTCCTCCAGAACTGAGGAGAAGGAACTTCATGTTAAAACAGGAAGGTAGGGCAGAGTGAAACTTAAAATATTCACAAACACAGCATTTTGCCAGAAATATAAATATTAAATAACTCAATTGGTTGTTAAATTCAGTAAGTTTTTCTTTCTTTGGAGAACTTTATCTATCAGTCTGACTGTTCAAAATTAGGTTGGACAAGTGAAAATCACAGCTACAAAAGTGAATTCACAACATGTTAACATAACACTAATCCAGAATTACTTAAATAAGGAAAATTCACAGCAGTCATGAGTCCCAGGCCTCCATAATATCAGTGTGTTGCCTGTTGCAGGATTGAGTGATAACATTCATGAAGATCTCGAGAACAGTTCTGGGCTGTGCTAAAAATGATATAATAGATGAATTTGGCACAAAGCCCTCTAGGATAAGAAAAGAAAAAAGATTAGCCAATGTTCCAATTATTGATCACCAATGGTTCCCTGAGAAGGAGTTTGTGTATCAGTGTGAAGGCTCAGCTGTGTTCTTCTCCACAGTCAGACAGCTTGCTGGTATTCACTGGTTCCAAAAAAGAACCATATTGGACTTAAAAAGTTAACCCTGTTTCTCCTCCACTGATGATGCCAGGCCTGCTGAGCTTTTCCAGCATTTTCTGTTTTTGTTCCAGATCTCCAGCATCCACAATATTTTTCTTTTATTATGCTGGTATTCACTCCCTGAATGTTAACAAAAATCTTTGAGGTTTACAGCATAGAAAGAAGATATTTATATCTCTCACTATGTTGTTCACTCACCATAATACCAAGGGCGGGGTCGGAGAATCGGCGGGGGGGCGGCATGAATCCCGCCCCCGCCGGCCGCGAATTCTCTGGCACCGAAAATTCGGCGGGGGTGGGAATCGCGCCACGCCAGTCGGCGGGGCCTCCCCCCCCCCGGCTATTCTCCGGCCTGCGGTGGAGTCCCTTCGGCCTCGGATGGCGTGGTGCAAAGGTCTTTCCCGCCGGCCAGCGGCGCGCCAACCACTCCGGCGCGGGCCTAGCCTCTCAAGGTGAGGGCTTGGCCCCTAAAGGTGTGGAGAAATCCGCACCTTTGGGGCGGCCCGACGCCGGAGTGGTTCCCACCACTCCATCCCACCGGGACCCCCCGCCCCGCCGGGTAGGGTAGAATCCCGGCCACATATCTTACTCTGTTTCAAATAATTATCAAAAAATTCATTGAAAGATCCCATGGCCTTTGCTTGAATCATTCTCTACAGCAAAACATTGTATGCTCCAACAAACCTCTGCATTAACCCTACTTCTCATGGTTTTAGCCATTCTCCTTGATCAAGGCACCTGAGACCAGTTGGCAGCTTGATCAAGTATGCTGGCATAAGTTAGCACTTTTAGTAAAAGGTTAGAGGGAAAAATATCAGAAGTTGAGTTATGCTATTTTTATCAATGTAGGTCTTGATACTATTGACTGATCAGATTTGCATGAGCCTAAAATATGCAATCAAGTATGGAATTGACTTCACTTTCAAAGTTAGTAGATGGGATCAAAGTGTGGATATGTTTTACGCCCAATCATGGTACGGTGGGAGCAGACTGCACGCAAACAAATAAATCAAGGCCAGCCCAAAATCTCCTTTACCTTGGTGGCAGGGATGCTGCTGAAGTATCCTACTCGAGTATGCATTGGACTTGCCCTGCTCATCATGAACTAATTTAAATATTCAAGAAACCAATGCCGGTTTTAGGTGTCCACACAAAATACCTCAAAATATGTGTGCTATGAATGTGTCAATGGGATCAACACCTGTGCAAATTGGCGACTGGCTGCCAACTGCTAAATTAGTGTACTTTGTGTTCGCTGAACACTTTAAAAATGGGAGCAACGCAAACCCATTTCTATCAGTGTACATTTTTCTTTTAAAGGTGAAACGGTGATTTGTTACTAATCATTTGGAAGCCTGCAGGCATTATACTGTTAAAGGTAAAAGGGCCTCGATTTGAGTTGCACCATTTTTTGGTCGATGACTAAACCTGAATAAGTAGGCTTATTGGTTAGTAAGAAAGGTCAATTGAAATTCTAGCCGTAATTATGTAACTTTACCCCTTTACTAATGCATTTTCTCAAAGTTTTGAAAGACTACAAGCTATGATGGAAGTCCTTGCTTCTTAACAGCTAATAGAAAAGATAAAGAACTACATTTACCTTGTGTGTACTTAATTCACAGTTTGAGATACTAAATGAAACTATTTAACAGTGCAAAAATTTTTATTTTTTTAGTCAAGAAATCTAGTGAAGAGCCAAAGCTTGTAGGGTAGGTCATCACAAGTTTGAGAAGAGTAAGAGAAGACCAGATAAATTAAGAGTTAACTTACCAATTAATATGTTCTGGCAAACTTTTAAAAATGTGTATGAAACAAACGTGAAATAGATGAATGCAGTAAGCATAACAATTAAGTGTAATTAAAACCAATATTAATGGAGATTAAAATTTTAATTGCTGGATTAATTGTAATTTTAAAAATCACAGCATTCCTATTAAGCAATGTTTAGGTAACTCAATACAACTACTTTTCTAGAGAATTAGGAGCGTTAATGCTGAGTTTCTTTCAGTCAACACAACTTGTCAGTCCCATAACTGGCATTAGCACATTTTTCCATCCAGCAATACAACCAACTAACGTAAGAGCTTAGTTCATAAAATGTATGATGAAATATCAACATTATTAAACATAACCTGCAAATCTTACAACAGTATTGGTTGTAGAGGCTGATTTCTTAGTTTCGCTAGCATGCTTATGTTAATCTCTAGTAAGTAGCCAGAATCATTTGTGTTTTCAAACATAAGCTCAATTGCAATATTAAACCAAGACAACTGTACGTTAAGAAGAAATCAATGAAGCATGGTCAGAGTACTCCTATCCTCCATATCATCATCAGCAACTCAGGGAAATTTGCAAATGTTGATATGATAGAAGAAATTAAAATAAATTAATTAAATATTAATCTTGGCATTAAACTAGTTGATGACTGCTGGATATAGGTGCCCATATATTTGTTTTCAATAAGTTTTGCTTTTCTGTTCGAGCAATTAGTTTAGCATAAAGTAATTTGGCCACTAGGTGCCACCCTGATGTTTAACATGGAAGACTCAAGGATTATTGTTCAAAATGGCCAATCCTGAACAAAACCATTTTGTTGCAAACATGATAGATTGATCCTAGCAGGAATGTGAACATATTAGGGTCTAGGTACAGAAAATGATTCTCTGTCAGATAGATTATTAATTGAACAACTATTTAGACTGACTTGTGTTAAGTTGTGCACATAAAGAAATGTAAAATTGGTTGGTGGGTCTCACTGAGGAACATTGTGATGTAGAGTTTCTGCTATGGAAAAATAAAACTATCAGCTTGTCTCAGCTAATAACACTGTTGCTTTTGAAGAAAAGGTTGTGATTTTGCAATCCCACTACAGATCAATGGCAGGACAATACTGAGGAAGTGCTGCATTAGCAGAGCTGCTGTCCAATAGGGATATGACACCAGGGCTCTTTCTGTTTAGTTGAACATTAAAGATCTCACAGCCCATATTGAAGAGCAGCTAACATCCAGCCTCAATTAATACCACTAGAAAACAGATTAGACTATTCACCTAGTTGTTGTTTGTGGAATTTAGCTCCATGCACACAGTATTTCAAAAATCATTTAAGTTAAGTGTTTTAAGAAGCATTGTTGCTTCACAGCGCCAGGGTACCAGGTTCCAGGTTCGATTCCCGGCTTGGGTCACTGTCTGTGCGGAGACTGCATGTTTTCCCCGTGTCTGCGTGGGTCTCCTCCGGGTGCTCCGGTTACCTCCCACAAGTCCCAAAAGATGTACAGTTAGGTGAATTGAACATTCTGAATTCTCCCTCTGTGTACCTGAACAGGCGCCGGAATGTGGCGACGAGGGGATTTTCACAGTAACTTCATTGCAGTGTGTAGCGCACAATGACTTACGAGAGACGAATAGAGATGAAGTCGATGAGGCTTTATTAAGCGTGACTTGTTCCCCGCAGTTCAGCAACAGACTGGAGCTGCGGGGAGAACTCCTGGTTCTTATACTCCGCCTTCAGGGCGGAGCTAGAGATCAACAGCCAACCAGGACCCGGGATCTGTCAGCCAATGGCATCACGGCTTCACAGTCCCACATGACCCCTAATGCATACTACCACATTCACCCCTTGTTAAAAATGAACCCGGCGGGGTGGTGCTTCGCATGGTGGTAGGGGTTTACAAGGCTGGTCCTGGGAGGAAAAAAACTTTTTGCATGTCATTACAGTGCCCTACACTTTGCCCTACACTGGGCTATGTACAGGGTTTGTGAACTATTTACAATATTCGTAAGAAGAAAAAGAACATTCTCGTTAAAGTCCACAACATTCTTGTGTTACACCGATGCCACGAGTCGAGCGGGCGGTCTGGTCTTCCTTGTCGATCGCCTCAGCCCCGGTGGTGGTGCAGGTGTTTGTTCCAGCGTTGTCGTCTCCGGGAGCTTTACGGTGTCTGCTTCTGCTTCACTCCTGGTCGGACATGGGAGGAGGACCGATCCTCCCGGGAAGGGGGCGGTCGCGGGGTGCGCCGGTGGCAGGGAGGGGGTGATTGGTGTCGGGGGGGTGTGCGTGTTGCCGGCGGGCGCCAGGTCTCGCAGGGAGACCGTGTCCTGTCGGCCATCGGGGTACACCACGTAGGCGTACTGCGGGTTCGCGTGGAGGAGGTGAACCCTCTCGACCAACGGGTCCGACTTGTGCGCCCGCACATGTTTCCGGAGCAAGATGGGTCCTGGGGCCGCCAGCCAGGTCGGCAGCGACGTTCCGGAGGAGGACTTCCTGGGGAAGACAAGGAGGCGCTCATGGGGCGTTTGATTAGTGGTGGTACACAGCAGCGACCGGATGGAGTGGAGAGCGTCCGGGAGGACCTCCTGCCACTGTGAAACTGGGAGATCCCTGGACCGTAGGGCCAGTAGGACGGTCTTCCAGACCGTGCCGTTCTCCCTCTCTACTTGCCCGTTCCCCCGGGGGTTGTAGCTGGTCATCCTGCTCGAGGCTATACCCTTGCTGAACAGGAACTGGCGCAGCTCGTCACTCATGAAGGAGGACCCCCTGTCGCTATGGATATATGCGGGGCAACCGAACAGTGTGAATATGGTGTTAAGGGCTTTAATAACCGTGGCCGCTGTCATGTCGGGGCAGGGGATGGCGAAAGGGAAACGAGAGTACTCGTCCACCACGTTCAGGAAGTATGTGTTGCGGTCGGTGGAGGGGCGGGGCCCTTTGAAATCCAGACTGAGGCGTTCAAAGGGGCGGGAAGCCTTGATCAGGTGCGCTCTATCCGGCCTGAAAAAGCGCGGTTTGCACTCTGCGCAGATGTGGCAGTTCCTGGTGACTGTACGGACCTCCTCCACGGAGTAGGGGAGGTTGCGGGACTTTATAAAATGGTAGAACCGAGTGACCCCCGGGTGGCAGAGGTCCTCGTGGAGGGTTTGGAGATGGTTTATTTGTGCGTTGGCACATGTGCCGCGGGATAGGGCATCAGACGGCTCGTTCAGCTTTCCGGGACGGTACAAGATCTTGTAGTTGAAGGTGGAGAGCTCGATCCTCCACCTTAAGATCTTGTCATTTTTAATTTTGCCCCGCTGTGCATTATCGAACATGAAAGCTACCGACCGTTGGTCAGTGAGGAGAGTGAATCTCCTGCCGGCCAGGTAATGCCTCCAATGTCGCACAGCTTCCACTATGGCTTGGGCTTCCTTTTCCACTGAGGAGTGGCGGATTTCTGAGGCGTGGAGGGTTCGGGAGAAAAAAGCCACGGGTCTGCCCGCTTGGTTAAGGGTGGCCGCTAGAGCTACATCGGAGGCGTCGCTCTCGACCTGGAAGGGAGGGACTCGTCGATGGCGCGCATCGTGGCCTTTGCGATATCCGCTTTGATGCGGATGAAGGCCTGGCGAGCCTCTGTCGACAGGGGGAAGGTAGTGGTCTGTATTAGGGGGCGGGCCTTGTCTGCGTACTGGGGGACCCACTGGGCGTAATATGAAAAGAACCCCAGGCAGCGTTTCAGGGCTTTGGAGCAGTGGGGGAGGGGAAATTCCATGAAGGCGCGCATACGTTCGGGGTCGGGGCCTATTATCCCATTGCGCACTACATATCCCAAGATGGCTAGCCGGTTTGTGCTAAACACGCACTTGTCCTCATTGTATGTGAGGTTCAAGGCTTTAGCAGTCTGGAGGAATTTTTGGAGGTTGGCGTCGTGGTCCTGCTGATCGTGGCCGCAGATGGTTACGTTGTCGAGATACGGGAACGTGGCCTGCAACCCGTGTTGATCAACCATTCGGTCCATCTCCCGTTGGAAGACCGAGACCCCGTTTGTGACGCCAAATGGGACCCTTAGGAAGTGGTATAGTCGCCCGTCTGCCTCGAAGGCTGTGTACTTGCAGTCACTTGGGCGGATGAGGAGCTGATGGTAGGCGCACTTGAGGTCCACGGTGGAGAAGACCTTATATTGGGCAATCCGATTGACCATGTCGGATATGCGGGGGAGAGGGTACGCATCTAGCTGTGTGTACCTGTTGATGGTCTGGCTATAGTCTATGACCATCCTTTGCTTCTCCCCTGTCTTTACTACTACCACCTGTGCTCTCCAGGGACTATTGCTGGCCTGGATTATGCCTTCCTTCAGCAGCCGCTGGACTTCGGACCGAATAAATGTCCGGTCCTGGGCGCTGTACCGTCTGCTCCTAGTGGCGACGGGTTTGCAATCCGGGGTGAGGTTTGCAAACAAGGATGGGGGTTCAACTTTGAGGGTTGCGAGGCCGCAGATAGTGAGTGGGGGTATTGGGCCGCCGAATTGGAATGTTAGGCTCTGCAGGTTGCACTGGAAGTCTAATCCCAGTAATGTGGGCGCGCAGAGTTGGGGAAGGACGTAGAGCCTGTAGTTTTTAAACTCCCTCCCTTGCACCGTTAGGGTCACTATGCAGAACCCTTTGATCTGTACGGAGTGCAGCTAGGGAAATCTTTTGCGTACTGGGACGGATGGTCAACAAACAGCGTCTTACCGTGTCGGGGTGGATGAAGCTTTCTGTGCTCCCGGAGTCGATCAGGCATGGTGTCTCGTGTCCGTTGATCAGCACCGTTGTTGTCGTCGTCTGGAGCGTCCGGGGCCGTGCTTGGTCCAGCGTCACCGAGGCCAGACGTGGTCGCAGTGTCTCAGCGTCTTCTTCGAACCCCGTGGAGCCGTCGATGCTGGGGTCCATTGTTGTCGTCCAAGATGGCGGCGGGGGTGAACAAAATGGCCGCCCCCATGCATCGCACATGGCTGGGGGGTCCCAAGATGGCGGTGGGGGTGGACAAAATGGCCGCCCCCATGCATCGCACATGGCTGGGGGGTCACAAGATGGCGGCGCCCATCCTCCCCTCGTGGTGGCCGGGACCCAAAATGGCGGCGCCTGCGGGTCGCACATGGGGCGCTGGGGGGGGGTTGGGGAGCGTTTGGGATGCGTTGGACTCTTTCTTCTCCGGGGACAGCGGCGACCCCCCGGGACCGGCACACAGCCGCGAAATGGCCCTTTTTGCCGCAGCTCTTGCAAATCGCTGCGCGGGCCGGGCAGCGCTGCCGGGGGTGTTTCGCCTGGCCGCAGAAATAGCAGCGGGCCCCCCCGTGATGACCTGGCGTCTGAACCGCGCAAGCCTGTGAGGGGGGGGGTTTTGTCGCGACGGGGGTCCACGGAGCCCAAGGGGCTGCCGCGCGGTCGGGGCCGTAGGCGCGGGCGTTTTGCGCGGCCACATCTAGGGAAGCTGCAAGGGCCCGTGCCTCTGAGAGTCCTAGCGACTCTTTTTCTAACAGTCTTTGGCGGATTTGGGGAGAGTTCATACCTGCCACAAACGCATCGCGAGTTAACATGTCCGGGTGTTCAGCCGTGTTTACCGGCGGGCAGCTGCAGGCCCGTCCCAAAATTAGCAGCGCGGCGTAGAATTCGTCTAGCAATTCTCCGGGACTTTGCCGTCTCGTTGCGAGTTGGTAGCGTGCGTAGACCTGGTTCACTGGGCGAACGTAGATGCTCTTTAGTGCTGCGAACGCCGTCTGGAAATCCTCTGCGTCTTCTATGAGAGGGTAAATTTCCGGGCTTACCCTCGAATGCAGGACCTGCAGTTTCTGGTCTTCTGTGATCCGGCCGGGGGCCGTTCGGAGGTAGCCTTCGAAACAAGTCTGCCAGTGTTTAAAAATTGCTGCTGAGTTCACTGCGTGGGGGCTGATCCTCAGGCATTCCGGGACGATCCTGAGCTCCATAGTCCTTTAAGCACGCTTAATAAATTGCAGCGCACAATGACTTACGAGAGACGAATAGAGATGAAGTCGATGAGGCTTTATTAAGCGTGACTTGTTCCCCGCAGTTCAGCAACAGACTGGAGCTGCGGGGAGAACTCCTGGTTCTTATACTCCGCCTTCAGGGCGGAGCTAGAGATCAACAGCCAACCAGGACCCGGGATCTGTCAGCCAATGGCATCACGGCTTCACAGTCCCACATGACCCCTAATGCATACTACCACACAGTGTTAATGTAAGCCTACTTGTGACACTAATAAAGATTATTATTAAAAAAATAACTTTCTCAAAACTACTTTAATGCAAGTCTACCTTTCAAACAGCTCAATAATGTTTTCATATTTGTACAGTGCTTTTATTTCAGAGAAGAATAAAATGACATAACTCATTTTTTTATACTCAAGTTAGATTTGATAATTATAGAACCTAATCCATTTTAGCTGTATTTCAATATATTTTTCACGGGGACAACATAAACAGATGGTGCTTTATTACTTATCTGAGTTAACATTTTTGCAGGTATAGCTGCCATCTGGAAAATAAACAGAACAAAATTGTACTTTTAAGACTACACAAACTAATTTGTTTAATGAACCAAAAACAACGTTCACCTTGAAAGCTAATCAAACTGAAATATTAAATCAGTTTCTCTCTCTACTGAAGCTAACTGAGTGGTTCCAGCACTTTCTGTTCTAATTTCAGATTTCCAGCATCCACCGTATTTTGCTTTTGATTCATTACTCACCTCTGAGTTCATATAAATGGAAAATAAAGAAAGAATCACTCTCATCGCTTCAACTGGCCAGAAATAGGTACTGTTAACATAAAGCGTGGGGGAGTGGCTAGTTTAGATGGCTAATGTGTGGCTCAAATTAACACGAACAGCACCTGTACCGGCCAAGTTCCACCCCATTGTAAAGAAAATCACAGCATTTTGTCATCATTCAGTCTTTAATCACCAAGCACCTACCTTCATGTAAAGAACTGAAGAAGAATATAAAACATACAAATGTGACACACAGGCAGCATTCATATGGAAAAGTAAAAGTTATTCTGATCATAAACTAGAAATAACACTGAATAACATAAATTATAGTCTTCTTCTTGACTTCTCTGTCCAAATGCAGATCCTTAGAAATTATTCACCAAAACACGGCAACGTTCCATGATACAACGTTCACAGGTAGGGCAAGGAGGCGAGACCTGGGTCTATCTCTGCTGGAACAGGAATAAAATCCCATGTTATCGGTGTAATTCTGATCCACATGCTAGCCATCTAGCCAAATGAGCGATGGCCCAGTTTCAATATTGAACAACTTCAGACCCTGAACTCTCTCCTCCACCTTGACCCCTTTTTTAAATCCAAAGTTATTGTCCAAATCTCCACCCCCACACACCCCTTTGGCTGCACTGGGCCATCTGTCATTTGTTCTTAAGTTTTGCTTTCACATAGCGTGAATCTTGTTCTGCTATTAACACATTCTGCTAACTTACCTTTCATGCCACTATCAGCACTTTCTTTAGTCTTTAATGCTACCATCAACATTTCCTTTGTCTTGTAAAATGTCTCCTGAACTTCTACCTGTCTCTGATCTTTTATTATGCTCCACCTGCTCCACTCTCTTTTAAACAGTACACTTCTCCCTCTCTTTAGCTCTGAAGAAAAGTCATACGAACTCAAAGTTAACTCTGTTTCACACTTCAGTTGCTGAGATTTTCCAGCATTGTCTGTTTTTACCCTATAACTTGTAGTAGCTTACAGAAAAACGCAAAACACCTGGGGCTGAATTTTCCGCTGTCGGGGTTCTCCGTTTTGCCGGCAGCCCGAGGGTTTCCGGACAGCGTGGGGCTGCCTCACAATGGGAAACTCCATTGACCAGCCGGCGAAACGGAGAATCCCGATGCCGTACCGCACCAGCAATCTGGTTACACCTGTTGTGTAAAATAACTGAAATAGGAGCCAACATAGTCAAATATACTATACAATGTCATGGAGATTTTAAAACTGAAAGGCTTGCATCAGTGAATTGCCTTTCATTGGATTTTTTCCCCTTGTTAAGAACCGACAGTGTATCTTTCTGCATATTCTTTCTTGGTTCTTTTGATTCTGCACTGATATTTTGTATTTGAAGGTAGGACCAGCCTCAATAATCACTTTCAGTGTTAAATACTGCAGACTGGAATGGTCTTTCTTGGAACAGAATGCATTAGGATGAATTTTTTCCCCCACGGGACAGAATTTTGCTACCATTCATAACTGCATAAAATGCAATATTCTGAACTAGATATACCCAACATTGGTGCTCCATCAACAGCTCTCAAGGTGAGAATGTTTTCATCCTCTTCTTCTACGTCTTCAGCAGGATACTTTCGCCCCATCTAGTAAATCAATTCTGCACCTTGATTGGACAGTTATGCAAACAGCCACTTACTTTCACAAACTATTTCAATCATCGTCTCAGTCCTGGGCCTAGAACAGATGTAGGAAACAAGAGGTAGTGCATTATTACATGGATTGATTTTTGCTACATGTTGCGCATTGGTCTCATTATCATTTAATTTCTATAAAGAAAAACATGTTGCCAAAGCTTTTCATCTTGCACTCATCTGGACAAATGCAAAAATGCCAAATTTCAGAGTACAGACCAAACTAAACAAGCCCACTTTTGCAAAAGTTCGAACAAAACATCTGCTGTTAGATGAGATTCCATGAGTGGGCAGCACTTTTTGAACAATCCTGAGTTTTCTAACAACTACACTAACAGCTAATTTAAGATAATCAGTTGAGCTGGTAATGTGGCCCATTTATGCTCACTAGAAGCAACATATAGTCACACACAGCAACCTATTCTCAGGGGAAAAAATAATCTTTTCAAGCCTTGCATTTTTTTTTAATTACTCAGAAACATGGGGAGCTTTTGGGTGACACAGTAGCACAGTGATTAGCACTGTTGCTTCACAGCTCCAGGATCCTAGGTTCGATTCCCAGCTTGGGCCACTGTCTGTGCGGAGTCTGTATGCTATCCCTGTGTCTGTGTGGGTTTCCTCCAGGTGCTCCGGTTTCCTCCCAGAGTCCAAAGATGTGCAGGTTAGGTGGATTGGCCATGCTAAATTTCCCTTAGTATCCAAAAAGGTTAGGTGGGGTTACTGGGTTACTGAGATAGAGGGGAGGTATGCACTTAAGTAAGGTGCTCTTTCCAAGGGCCAGTGCAGACTCGATGGGCCAAATGGCCACCTTTTGCACTGTAAATTCTATGATTCTATAGTCCGCATTGCTTTCTTCATGGCAATACATCAGTTAAAGGGTGGCACGGTGACACAGTGACACAGTGGTTAGCACTGCTGCATCAGTGCCAGGGACCGAAAAGTGCAGTTGAATAGCGGGGTGATTCTTGGCGCTGAAGCCACCAAGAAACACCCCGGAAAATGCATCCAAAGGTGGACCTTAACATTTGTCCATTGAATCGGGCTCCATGTCGTTTGCAACCAGTTCATGAGAGCTGGCTTATCAGAGTCTATAGCATGGAAACAGGTCACTAAGCCCAACTGGCCTCTGCCATCATTTGTGCTTCACATGGGTTTCCTCCCACCCTTTTCCGTTGAATCCTATCCATGTACCTTATTATTCCTTTCTCTCTAAAGTGCCCAATAAGCTTTGTTTTAAGTGCATCTATGTCATTTACCTCAACTATTCCTCGTGATACCAGGTTTCACATTGTCAACTCTCTTTGCTGAATTATTATTATTATTTCTCCTGAGTTTCCTATCGAATTGATTTGTGCCGATCTTATATCCCACCCACAGCTGGGGTTTGTGGTCTGGCCGAAGGTCAATGGCCTTTTGACCTCCTCTCCAAATTTTCTGTTCCTGCCATGGAAGGAATTGGAAAATCCTGGTCCTAGTTTTGGTCTCCCCAGAAGTGGAAAGAATAGGCTGTATTGAGCGTAGCCTAACGTGGTGGGAAGGCTGGGAAGAGAGGGATGGGGGGGGGGGGAGCGGTGGTGGACAGGTTCAGGAGAATCGGGTGGGAGTACCCACATTGGATTCCCTATTTTGGGAAAACTGTCCTAATTAGGTTGGGGCGAGAAATGCCCAATGCAGAAATCTCACCCACCAATGGAAAATATTCTTATCATGTTGGAGCCCCAAACTTTGGATTTCCCTCCCTACACCTCCTTTTATTCCCTTAAGAAACTCTTTCCCAGTTCACAATACTTCCAAGCCTTGCCTCATCTTCAAATTTTGAAATTATGCCCTGCGTATCCAGGTCCAGGTTATATTAATATATATCATGTAAAGCGGTGTTTCCTCTGGATAATATCCCCCAATCAGAAGTAAGGAATTTTTTTTTATGAATCATATTTTTAATAGGTTTGAATTAAATTGTTACTTAATGAAATTCTAGCTATGCTGAAGACTCATGATTCAAAATGCCATATGGTTCAAAATAAAATGCCGACTGGCACTAATAATTTTCACTTAGAAAGCATAATTTTACTGACATTTGGGAATTCAAATGATTAAAGCATAGGAAAACAATGTAACAGTAGCTTCAGAAATAATATGTTAAAAAAAAAATTCTTAGAGCTCCGGCACCTCAAAATTTGGCACCACAACCCTGCACAAGTGGGTTGTAAAATCTCACAATTTTAATAGTATTCCCAAACAACATACGACATGGCGCCGGCGGCTCGCGGACCCGGCCTGCGAAATAGTGCCCCCTCCTTTGGCCGGCTTGTGAGCCCCGAACCACCCGCCCAAAGGTGCCCCCAGCCCCTGACAAAGTCCGCCCTCCCCGCGGATCGGCCCTCCCCTGATTGTGGCCGCGCTGGACTGAGTCCGCAGCCGCCACGCCGAGTTTCCGACGGGTGAGATCACGCGACCGATGCTGTCGGGAACTTGGCCGTTCGGGGGCAGAGCATGCGGGATGGACCTCAGGCAAAGTCCTGAGGCCGTCGATATGGCGCGTGAACATCGCAAAAGCGGCGCCGTCCCCGATTTGGTCGTAAACGAGTATTTTCCCATCTCGGCGTTGGCGACCTGATAATCCCGCCCAGGCTGTTAGGTAATTTGGACATTCTGAATTCTCCCTCTGTGTACCTGAACAGGTGCCGGAATGTGGTAACTAGGGGATTTTCACAGTAACTTCATTGCAGTGTTAATGTAAGCCTACTTGTGACAATAATAAAGATTGTTTTGTGGGCATTATAAACTTACCATTAATCAGGTTTCCAAGCTGGACACTTACCCATTGACAAGGGTAGAAAACCTTTGCAGGAGGCAAGACATTTTAAAAACTGGACATGAGCCAGGCCTAGCAACAACTCCTGCTCGAGGAAGATTTGAAGCACTACATGACCATCAACCTGCATAAAGGATTGTTCAAGTGTTATCGTTTAGTTTTTGGTGTTTTCTCCTGTCCGGCCAACTTCCAAAGGACGATGGACAAGCTATTGCAAGGCATTCCTCATGTTGCAGTCTACCTTCGTGACATTTATTTACGGCTAAGTCTGGGGAGGAGCACTTCAGCAATTTGAATCAAGTTGCAGGACTGCATCTGAAGTGGAGCAAGTTTCAGCCTCCAGACGTGGAGCATCTGGGCCACAAAATCACTGCACAAGGCTTATCCTCTCTGGAAAGGAATGTTCGAACAATTAAGGAAGCTCCAGATCCCAGGAATGTGGCCGAGCTCAGGTCATTTGTAGGTTTGATAAACTATTATGGAAAGCTTTTGCCAGACCTGTCAACAGTGTTGGCTCCACTGTACCTACTTCTACACAAAGAAACCAAATGGAAATGGGAGTCTGCACAGAAGGCAGCTTTCAAAGATGTGAAAGTGGAGCTGCAATCGTCAAATCTGCTAGTCCATTTTGTTCCAGACAGGGAACGTAGTCTGTCATGTGATGCCCCGCTGTACAGTGTGGCTGTGATACTTTCTCCTGTAATGGAGGATGGTTCTGAAAATCCCTTTGGTTTTCCAACTAGAACGCTGGCAAAGGCTGAAATGGGGTATTCACAGGTGGACAAAGAAGGTCTAGCCATCGTTTTGTGATAAAAAGATTCCATCAGTATCCCTATGGTCATTAATTCACCATAGGAGGTCATATGGAATAGGAACAGGAGTAGGCCATTTCATCCCTCAAGCCTGCTCCGTCATTCAATAGGATCATGGCTGATGTACCGACCACAAGCCGTTGATGACCCTTTTCAGCGAGTCAAAATGTATTCCTCTCATGGCCTCGGCAAGAATACAGCATTGGGCACTTAGATTATCAGCGTATCTGTACAGCATTGAGTATAGGGCAGGGGTGGATAATACTAATGTGGACGCATTAAGTCGTCTCCCTTTGCCAGATTTGCCAAACCAGGTATTGTGTCCTCCTAAAGAACAAAGAACAGTACAGCACAGCATCAGGCCCTTTGGCCCTCCAAACCTGCGCCAGTCATGATGCTTGTCTAAATTAAAACCTTCTGCACTTTTGGGGACCGTTTCCCTCTATTCCCGTCCTATTCATCTATTTGTCAAGATGCCTCTTAAATGTCGCTTTCGTATCTGCTTCCACTCACCACCCTCTGCGTAGAAAACTTGCCTTGCATATCTCCTCTAAACTTTCCTCCTTGCACCTTAAACCCATGTCCCCGAGTAATTGGCTTTTCCACCCTGGAAAAATGTGTCTGACTCCACTCTGTCCATGCCACTCAATTTTGTAAACTTCTATCAGGTTGCCCCTCAACCTCTGTCAGTCTAGTGAAAACAATCCAAGCTTATCCAACTTCTCCTCATTGCAAATACCCGCCAGACCAGGCATCATCTGGTAAACCTCTTTGGTACCCTCTCCAAAGCATCCACATCCTTTTGGTAGTGTGGTGACCAGAATTGTACGCAACATTCCAAATGTGACGGAACTAAAGTTCTGTACAGCTGCAGCATGACTTGCCAATTTTTATACTCAGTGCCCCGACAGATGAAGGCAAGCATGCCATACGCCTTCTTGACTACCTTATCCACCTTATCCCAAGATGGTTTTCTTTACAGAGAGACTTGCCCAATCTCCAGTGAGTGCTAAACAAATTAAGCAGTGGATGGACAGAAATTTTGTCACAAGTTAAAAGATTTCTGATGCATTCATTAATGTACCAATATCAGAATTTAGAGAATTTGGAAACCCTTGAGTTGCGAAGACTTGCCGAAGCTTCTCTATGATACGAGGAGCTGTAATGTTGCTCATGGTGAATACTTCTGACCACTTAGAATGTGCATCCACGATGACTAACAACATGTTACCCATGAAAGGACCTGCAAAATGCACATGAAATCTCGACCAAGGACGATCAGGCCACTTCCAAGGATGTAATGGTGCTAGTGGCACCATCTTCTGGTTAGATTAAGTGTGGGTCATATCATTCTATACCATTACCTAGTTATGATTTGAAAGTTCTAACATCAATACTGGCCATAGAGTAAATAGAATAATAACTGAGGTTATACACCCAGATCAAACTTGATTTATGACAAGGCGCTACTCTGGAGACAATCTCTGCATGCTTCTTCATGTGCTGATGGACCAAAAGGCCTTGTACCATAATTTTTTATGAATTTCTATGTGAAAGGGTGACATCCACTCATAGCCCTCTACCAGAGAGGTTGGGAGTGGGGGGATGAAAGGAGAATATGGAACCTTCCAATCTCGCAGACTCCACTGGAGATAGACTCCTATGATGGCAAGACAGTGAGATTTCTTGGAAAGGTTCCCATTGGTGGGAGCATGCCTGATGTCTCAGCATTACTAGTTTTCCCATGAAGTCCTAAATCAGACATTGGCCCAGCATTCATCTCAGCAAGGGGCCAAACGCCATCTTAGGCAGCCATTCTGAATGCCTAAAAAGTGATCAGACATGAAATTCGACTTTGTTGTGCCCATATGAAGCAGTAATATAATTTTTGTAAAGTGTTCTGACACATTAGAGATTAAATAAGCCACTGATTAGGTTTATAAACCAGCTGTCAATCTACATTGGTTGATGGTTGAAAAAAAATGGCAACTCGGTTTTTATACCAAATCTCTTGACTTTTTCAGTGTTTGCAAACATTTGGAAAAAACAAGTAAACTGTTCCACCAAAAACAACTACTTCAAAAATGATATCAGTTCAAACTCAATTAAATTGTTTTGTTCTATGTTGCAGAGTGGAAAGAAACTAAGAAACATGGAAAGAGATCAAAGGGAATTACAAAATGTGGATCATCATCACCTTCTCAAAAGCAATTAAGGGTGGGCAACAAATGCAGGCCTGGATAGAAATGCCAACATCCCATGAAAATAATTTTTAAAATGTAATGCGTGGTCACTGTAGTGATCTTTGTATGTGCATGTACATAAGGGGTTAATGGGTAATCGGAAGATCACTAGAGGGCAGCACTGGTGGGTATAAAAGCCAGGCGCAGCCAGTTCCTCCCCCTCTTAGTGACTAGACTGTTATGAGAGCAGGAGCATAGACTAAGCCCAGAGTGATTAGTGTGGTCAGACATAGCTACTGTATATAGACTTTGTAATCTTTCTACTGGTAGTGATCTTAAAGTAAAGAACTCACACAGTTGTTAACTTAGTTACTCAATAAATCTTTCAATACCTCTGGACGACTTCGATTCTTTTTCATCAAGATACAGAAAGCCTCTTCAGCAACTGGATTGAATAACGCATGTTACGCTCAGTAGTGCTACCAAACACACTACGGTAAGGTAACAAAAGTGCCACATTTTGAATCATAAGTTCTAATGATCATGAATGCCTAAATTCCTCAGGTAGATCTGGGACAGTTACTTCTGTTAGGTTTCTCTGCCCTCAGATGAAGTACCCTTTTAGATTTACTGGGCTATTTATCTAAGAATCACAGTTACTGAAAAGCTTATTTAAATAACAATCAAAGTGGGAAGTAAACTTGGCATTCTCTGAATGCAACCCTCTAGTATTTCATTCCCGGAGCTGATGGGCTCTTCTACTTCCTTACAGTGTTTAATGCCTAAACAAAGCTAGAAACAAATAACTATTTCCTTAAACACAAAATAAGTATGTGATGGGGTTCTTGCATCTGTTTATTAAGTCATCTTTTAGAACCAGCTCCTACCGGTATACAGTCGTGTCACAGCACTGTGGCTGGTATCCTTGATGCATCAGAAAGAAGAGAATAAAAAACGTTTCATGCACAGAATATACGCTGATCCAAACACGAGAACCATATTAGAAAATCATGTAAACAAGATCAATTCAATGAGCTTGGAGTGAATCTGAACTAAAACATCTATGTTTTTTGTTGGTTTTTTTTTTCCTAAATTTTAATTAATTCTAAATGAAACTGATGCAAAATTGCCGAATGTATTTCAGGATTATCATCCAACAAAACTGTTATCACTGTTAATCAATGATTTCACAATTTGTTCATTTACATTGCCACCTGATTAACTTTAATTTTGCAAATGCCTCTTGTTTTGACAAACCGTTTCCTTGATCCTGGGGATGTATGAACAGTATAGGTGTTCAAATCTTAAAATAAAACTGCTCCTAAGAACTAAGTTCATAATTCCCATAAGTTTGCAATTAGATTGGGTGACTCGCTTTGACAGTGGGTAACAAACAGCTATATTGTATGTTTAAAACTGTCATCTACATCTTAAGGAACATTTTACAAATTAGTACTCAGGAATTGTTGGAAAGAAATTTGCCTATATTCCCAATGGGAGTATTAATTTTATATTATCTACCTTGAGCAGAAAATAACAGAAGGAAATGGCACCTGGTGTGCTAACTTATATACAATACTTAATATGTTTTTAAAAATTCAATCCATGGAAACTCTTTGCTTCTTCCATTCCCTCTCTGCCTTTCTGAAAGCTTTAGACAAATACTTCAATTTGAACTTCCCAAATATTAATCAGGGCTAAGGACAATTCATTAATTCCCAAAAAGGTAGAGTCCCAATTCAGATGAGAAGGAAAATATAAGTGCATATCTACATCAAAAGGATTCTCTGTAAAATTATCATTTTTATTTTTAATATTCATATCCTGGCTGGCCTTGACTCACACCAGAAAAATTTCCAACCTTCAGATAAATGAGTAGAGTCTTGTTATTTTCTTTTAAAGAGGTATTAATGCCCCTTCCAGGCACTGCACAAAGCTAATTTGCATTTTTAAAGAAGTTGGCCATCAGGGTGTCTCCAAGGACAAAGGTCACTCCTAATATCCTAATAATGTGGTGTTCGTGGCCTGACCTTTGCCTGCTCCAAAAACAATGGGCGGGATTCTCCGAAATGGAGGCAGAGTGTTCACGCCGTCGTGAACGCTGTCGAGGTTCACGATGGCACGAAACGGCCCCTATCCCGACCGATTCAGGGACCGATAATGGGCTAGGAGCGGCGCCGCGTCATTTACAGGCGCCAGGCCTTGGCGCCGCGTAAAGGCGGCACCGCATACATGACGCGGCCGGTGCCACATAACTGGTGTCACCCACGCATGCGCGGGTTGACCGGCGCCAACCCGTGCATGCGTGGTTGCCGTCCTCTCTGAGTCCGCCCCACAAGAAGATGTCAGACGGATCTTGCGGGGCTGCAGAAGAAAGGAGGTCCTCCTTCAGAGAGGCCGGCCCGACGATCGGTGGGCACCGATCGTGGGCCAGACCCCATTTGAGGCCCCCCCCAGTGCAGGGTCCCCCCTTCCCCCCCCCCTCCCCTGCAGGCTGCCCCCCAGCGTTCCCGCCGGCAGCGACCAGGTGTGGACGGCGCCGGGGGGAACTCGCCGTTTTGGGCTGGCCGCTCGGCCCATCCGGGCCTGAGAATAGCAGGGGTGTTGGTGAATCGCCACCTTGGGTGTCTCGGGCGATTCTCCGGCCTGCGCCATGCGGAACTTGATGGGGCCGTTCTCGCTGCTTTGGAGAATCGCGGGAGGGTGTCGGACCGGCGTCGTGGGAAAATTTGGCGACACAGGCGATTCTCCCAACCGGCGCGGGAGCGGAGAATCGCGCCCAATGGGTTTGGATCAGGGGCCTCGTTAATCTACCCAAAATGGCACTGTCATATGATTGTGACTTGAGCTGTCTGAATTCCTTTAATTAATAAGTTGTTGGATCTTATCTTCAGACGCTGTGTGCCCTCTGAAGAGAACAGGAAACAGTGGCAAATGGCCTGCCATTTTACCATCGAACAGGTCGCATCAGGAGGAGCTCTATCCAGGTACAATCGCCTGGTCAAAACAGTGAACTACTGGAACATTGGAACTGAGGCCATCAATACTAATTCAACTCTACACATCTTTTCCCCTCAGGGAAGTCTCACTTCTCAAAAGACAGATCACCCTGTGACAGTCAACAAACCTACCTTCTAAAGAAACACTCCATGGGGCAGCACAGTGTCGCAGTGATTAGCACTGCTGCCTCACGGCGCCGAGGTCCCAGGTTCGCTCTCGGCCCTGGGTCACTGTCCGTGTGGAGCTTTCACATTCTCCCCGTGTCTGCGTGGGTTTCGCCCCCAAAACCCAAAGATGTGGAGGGTAGGTGGATTGGCCACGCTAAATTGCCCCTTAATTGGAAAAAATGAATTGGGTACTCTAAATAAAAAACAAGAAAAAAAAGAAACACTTCATTAGAATTTTGACTCTGAATTCTGGACTCATAGAAAACCATAACCTGTATTGTTAACCTGTACCCTTTTCTTTCTCTTGTCCCTCTTTTATTGTCTGAGTGCAAAAGGGGCAGACGTTGTGAAACCTTTCCTGTGTTTTGTGTGTGTGCAAAATAAACCAACCCTTTTATTTGATCTTATCTCGAGTTTGCTGTGCTAGTTATTCTTAGAGATTGGGGAAATCTCCAAGTTTAAGGATTGGGGAAAATGCACCACCATTTATAAAGGGGGAAATCAAAAACCAAAAACACCTTTCTGATTGCTGGATGGATAGAGAAAGGGGAAATCAGGGCTGTTTAAGGTAATTTCCAATCAGCTATTTATTTTAACCAGTCCCTTGGGATAGTACTTGCGTTGGATGAGTTGGCTCCCCTTTGAGCATTTGGCTGAGGGCACTTATAAGGGTATGAAGACAATGCTGGCTAAAGTGAACTGGGAAATTAGGTTAAAGTATAGATCAGTAGGGATTCAGTGGCAGACAGTTAAAGATATTCTAGAAAGGTCCCATCAGAACAGCAGGATATGTATGATCAAATTGAATGGTAGAGTGGGCTCAAGGAGCCAATTGACTTACTCCTACTCCTAATTTGTAAGCTCATATGTGCTGTTAAGCAAAGGCAAATCCTCTTTCCCAAAGATCCTCCATTTGTATGTAACCTTGACTCCTCGAGGTTCCAGCTCTTCTGCCATCACACCAAACATTTGCTGGTTCCGACATTGGCTGTGATTCGTTACTCTTAGAATGGGACCCTTACCTGGGCCTGGAGTGACTCAGAAAAGGGCATGATGACCAATCCCATCCTCCAGGCCTCAAATGACCCCACTATGTGTTTTGTTATAATGCTGTCACAAAGTTTAAGACTGTGGACAAAGGAATTTGCTGTAGATGCATTAAGTGGTCAGAGGCTTATATTCAGGATGCTTCATGTTAAGGCCATTATAGCAAGATTAAATAAATGTCAGATTATAAAAACTTACACATGTGCCCCTGTTCTTGTACTTTGTTGATATTCCAGTTGCCTTACATTTTTACGATGGGGGCAAAACCTTTTGGTCTTGGTGAGAATGATGGTGAGCTGTACCCTGATATTGCAACATGAAGTGGGGAGTTTTAACAGCCCCCAACAACAGGTAAGGGAGGATCTGTGTGGAAGATAGGGGATTTATATGACAAGTACATGAAACGTGAACCGAGCCCACCACAACTTTAATTTCAACCATACTGGATTTGCAGGGATTTTAGTAAACAATTTTCAATCTAACACCCCCATCCTTTTCGCCAAGCTGTAATTTTGTTGGTTGCCAGGGCTGTCCCCAATGACTGTGGCCTTCTACCATTGGCCTGCCCACCTGGGAGCCAGCAGTAAAAGGGTTAAACAATGTTAATGAAGGATAAAAGCAAATTACTGCAGATGCTGGAATCTGAAAGCAAATAGAAAATGCTGGAAAATCTCAGCAGGTCTGGCAGCGTCTGTAGGGAGAGAAAAGAGCTAACGTTTCGAGTCCAGATGACCCTTTGTCAAAGCTGATGTTAATGTTAATGAAGTCCTGCCATCATATTCCTGGCATTTCCAGGTTGCAGCTCCACCCTCCAATCATCGACCTTGCAAACATACTCCCCAACTCCCCCAAAACTACAGGCAAAATCTCTTACTACCTCCGACACTTCAGAGCAAACAAATTCAAATCGCACAGAGGCAAAAGGTTTCCAGGTCTCAAATGCCTTAATGTAGTTTCCTACTGAATGCATTTACAGAAGTAAAATGTTTAATTGATAGATTAGTAGATACAGGGAGATTCATTTGGGATTCCCATTGAGGAAGTTTTGAATGAAAAGCAATGAAGTCTATGTAGTTCTGAAAAATGCCACCAAGGTTCAAAAGACATTCCATTAAGGAACGCGTTCTATGCCCTAAAGAATTGAAACTAACATTATGTATGTGACGTTGTCTAATTGCCTTATCTTTCATGTATTTCATGCATTGCTCCTTTCTTTTAAGTAGATGGCAGTTCTGTCTGTTATTCTCCAATGACTCGAAAGAAACTGAGCACATCTGTTCAAATTTCAGACATGAACAGAAAGGCTGGTCAACACTAATTAGTACTTTGTGCTTTGCTGAAGCATACCCAACATAAAATAGTTCTACTTCTTGTTGGAAATAAATTAATTTTCTTGAGTTTATTCATTTGTGTTGCAATGCACAGACTAAGAAAGTCATGCAAGTAGTCTGGATTTATCAGTTTTGAATGTTTTCGATTTAAAACAGGCAATATTATTTGTAGAATTAACTACCAATGCTAGTGCTTAATGTGGATTTACAACATTTGTCCGTTTGCTGTTTTAATCCATTTATGTGAAATGGTGAACACCTTCATTAAATTAACAGACTGAGGAAGATCATGGCCGGAATTCTGCTTTTGGAAGACTAAGGGCGCGATTTACCCGAATGGGAACAGAGTCTCATAACGAGCACATTTAGCCGGGTGTTTCCTGACATTCGAAGCGTCAAGAAACCCCTCGCTATCAAATGGGACTCTGTTCCCATTCGGGTAGATTCGGGGCTTCAGTGTGGATCCCCGACAAGGCTGCTCAGAGCAGAAGATTATCAGGATGCCGATCTCTCGACCCCCCCAAAGCCCCAGCTCACCTCTAAGGGGGTCCGTAGGGCCCCCCACACCCACACATGGCACCCCTCAGGCCCAATCCCTGTCAAGGGAAAATTGTCAACTTTGCACCTTGGCACTGCCAGCCTGGCACACTGGCAGTGCTCCTGCCATCTGGCAGTGCCACTTGGGCACCTTGGCAGCACTAGGCTGGTACCCAGGTGGCATCAATGGAAAACCCCATTGACAACAGGCAGGAATATAGAATCCTGCCGCCAGGGAATGGCGCGCTGTCGAGAAACACGGGGCTGGGCGAACGGAGAATCCCACCCAGAGGGTCAGAATAAATAGGCCATTTTTAGATTAGGCCATTTTTAGATTAGCAAAGTGGAGTGTCATAGGGGTTATTACCAGAGCCTCAACTACTTACGATCCTTGTTAATGATTTGAATGAAGGGACAGATTACTTGTAGTCAAATTTGCTGACAATAGAAGGATACGTAGGAAAGCAAATTGTGAGGCAGATACAAAGAGTTTGCAAAGGGGTTATGGATAGGTTATATAGATAGATGAGTAGGCAAACGTTTTGCAGACGAAGTATAATATGGGAAAATGTAAAGTTGTCCACTTTGGCAGGAAGAATAAAAAAACAGAATAATATTTAAATGGAGAAAGACAGGGAGATGTGGGGGTTCTTATACATGAATCACAACAGGTTAGCATGCAGGTACATCAAGTAATGAGGAAGGTAAATGGAATATTGGCCTTATTGCAAGGTACATGGGAGTATAAAAGTCGGGAAGTCTTGCCACAGTTATGATCCTGGCTGATGTTGGGACAGAGTCAGGTCCCAGAGTGAAATATGGCTTTATTTATTTATTTTAGAAACCATGGAGGAAAGTTACTGAAAAAATTCACAAAAAAATTCACAGGAGTCTGATGCTGAACTTTAAAAAAATAAATTTAGAGTACCCAATTCATTTTTTCCAATTAAGGGGCAATTTAGCGTGTTCAATCCACCTACCTTGCACATCTTTGGGTTGTGGGGGCGAAACCCATGCAAACAGGGGGAGAATGTGCAAACGCCACACGGACAGTGACCCAGAGCCGGGATCAAACCTGGGACCTCGGCGCCGTGAGACTGCAGTGCTAACCCACTGCACCACCATGCTGCCCCTGATGCTGAACGTTTAACACAAAGAATAAAACATTTATTAAACAAGAAAATGAACTCCAGACAAAAAGATTGGAAAGAGCTCATTACAAACACAAGAAAATGATTCAAACATTCACTATTCCTTCACCCCAGCTATCTCTTTGCAAACACAAACAAATTCAGAAGGATAAAACAATTTACCATATGTATCTTACACTCTAATATTCAGGGTAAAAATAAGGAATATGTGAATCAACTAGTGATCTAAGGACAGACACACCACACTCCAAAGTAAATGACAATTGTGACCAAAGCAGATTCTATGAGATTTCTCAACAAGCCACCCAGAACCTTGTCACACCAAGAACCAACTGGACTCACTAAAACTCTGTCTTTCTCACAAGGGTTTCTAATCATCCACATTCAAAACTCACCTGGACAGTCCCTCCTATACGTTGCACTCACTTGGACAGCTTCAACCAGAATTCATCCCAAAGATTTCAATCTTGCCTTCTGAGATTCTTTTCTCCTAGATTTCCAAATACACTCAGGCTTCACCTTCCAAGCAGACTTTCAGATCTTCGGCCACCTGAAGCAGTAGGCCGCTACTCCAAAGGCCCACAGTAAGGAGTCACCTATTGTCAGTTGCCTCCTTAGATCTTCTGGGCTTCTCTCAAGTCCACTTTCCTGTAAGTCCCTGCAGCTCTTTCTTTATCTTCAAGCCTTTTCTTCTGCCGCTTTCTCTCAACTTTAACAGGATCTAACAGGCTCTATTTCTAATCTCTGCCCTTGTCCCTTACCTGGGACTGTCTTTGGGACCTCTTTCTGTTCCACTCCTTTGGTTGGGACCTTCTTCTTGGTTTGGGACCTCTCCCTGTTCCCATCCCATGTCCTGCTCCTTGAGACATCCACTCTTTAATGGTGCTCCATTTCATGATGACCTTACCTGCTTCTTGCAGCATTTAACTTTTTTCCTTCTTTTCTTCTGCTCGTGTGCGCAGGTCTAGTTTTTGGCAGAACATAAAAATGGACAAACCACTTGTCGTGTTGGGTGTTCTGATGCACAAATGATCCAACACGGCTGTAGATGGTACAACTCTGTTTTATTGTCTAAACAACGGTATCAACTAACTGCTGGCTTGGGTACGTGCTTCACCAGCTAACCTGTGGACCCAGCCCTATCACTATCTTAGTAAGGCACTCAGCACATGGTCTATGTTTGAGTGGCGCGCTGTGAGCTCTGTGCTCTGAGCTATCTCCTGGTAGAATCAGCGGGAACTGTGGTGTTCCCTGTTTTATAGTGCGTGTGCTCTCACTAATGATTGGCTGCGATGTTATGTGTGTGCTGGTTGGTCCAACTACCTGTCCATCAGTGTGTGTGTGATTGCACCATGATATGCTGATGTGGATATCATGACATCCCCCCTTTCACAAGGATATGTGCCTACATGCTAATAAATAGCAATGTGTACTGAGTGCATCTGAGTATGTGTGTGCAATATTTACAACATGTACATGAGGCTGAACTATATACAGAGGAAGGTGTCAGGTGCAACAGAACAATGAGGTTGTACCAATAACAGAACAAATGCAATCAACAAATGACGAGAGAAAACTTCTGGAACAATGAACGACAAGAAAATAAACTTGTTAACAGTACTGTAAAACAATTCAGTGAGTCAAATGTGCTAAGAGGCTCATAAGTCAAGTCTCTCAGGTGGGTGACGAATTTGGGTTGACCGTTAGGGTGGCACATGACTCATCGCCCGGATCAATGCTGTGCACTGGCAGCAGCTGGTGGTTCCGACTTGGGGACAACCGGTTCTTGTGGATGACCGCAATGCGGAAGGGCTCCCTGTCTTCGGTATCGCTGGTCTGCATACTATCTGGATATGACTCATTGTAGGGGGGCTGAATCGCCCGCACGTCCCTGCGAGGCTGGCGGAATTGTTGGGAGTTGGCAGGTTGAGCTGCTCGACAGCAAGCAGCATAGTGGCCCAGCCTGCCACAGCGGAGGCATTGTCGCGCTTTGGCCGAACATTGCCGCTTTAAGTGGGCGGAGCCACAGTTGCCGCACGTCGTGACGTCATGGCGTTCATTGCGCCACCGTGCATGCGCGGTGCGGTCCTGCGTAGAGCGCGCCTGTGCATCACGTCCCTCTGCGTCAACGTCCCCTCTTTTGGCGCGTACAAGCGTGGGAGGCCTCAGAAAGCGCGCGAAATGGCCCTCGTCCGGGCCACGGGCCGGGAAGAAATCGATCGACTGGACCCGCTCCGCCTCATAGGACCCATGCCGTTTCGGCCGCCTGGATTTGGGAGTACCGGCTGGTCGCGTTCTCGTGGAGGACGCAGGTCTCGATGGCAGTCGCTAGGGTGAGGCGCTTTATTTTAAGGAGCTGCTGGCGTAGGGTGTCCGAGATGACCCCAAAAACTACCTGATCCCGTATCATGGAGTCGGAGGTGGCCTCATAGCCGCAGGACTGCGCGAGGATACGGAGGTGTGTCAAGTAAGATTGGAAAGGCTATCCTTACCCTGCAGGCGCTGCTGGAATAGGTACCTCTCGAATCTCTCATTGACTTCCATGCACCGCCTTATATTTTGTTTTGTCCTCGCCTTCCGCGAATGCCAGGAGGTTATAGATGTGGTTGGCGTGTTGCCCCGCCGTGGAGAGGAGGAGGGTGATCTTCCTGGTGTCCAATGCATTCTCCCTGTCTGTGGCTTCTAGGACGAGCTGGAAGCGCTGTTTAAACAGCTTCCAGTTTACACCAAGATTAACAGCGATTCGGAGCGGCTGCGGCGGGCTGATGTTTTCCATGAAGCAGGATGGCGGATTTCTGAAAGGGTGCAGGTAGGTCTCACAGTCGCTGGTTAGCATCCACTACTGGTATCATGTCGTGTTGGGTGTTCTGATGCACAAATGATCCAACATGGCTGTAGATGGTACAACTCTGTTTTATTGTCTAAACAACGGTAACATGTGCGGCCCTTTCCCAACCAGTTGAGCAGGTTTTTAAAAATGTATTAATCCATTTCACTGACTCAACCAGCATTCATTGCCCATCCCTAATTGCCTGTGAGATGGGTGGCACGGTCGCACAGTGGTTAGCACTGTGGCTCCACAACGGCAGGGACCCGAGTTCGATTCCTGGCTTGGGTCACTGTCTGTGCGGAGTCTACACGTTCTCCCCGTGACTGTGTGGGTTTCATCCGGGTGCTCCGGTTTCCTCCCACAAGGTGCTTGTTAGGTGAATTGGACATTCTGAATTCTCCCTCAATGTAATCGAACAGACACACCCGATGAAGGAACTCTGAAAGCTTGTGATTCCAAAGAAACCTGTTGGTCTTTAACCTGGTGTTGTAAGACTTCTTACTCTGCCCATCCCAGTCCAAAGCCAGCATCTCCATATCATCCCTTAGCACAGGCACTGCTCTGTCAACTTAAATCTTGTGCCCAAATTGTAGTGGACATGAATCCAATTACTCTAAATGTACAATTTG
Source organism: Scyliorhinus torazame (assembly GCF_047496885.1). Taxonomy (NCBI): domain Eukaryota; kingdom Metazoa; phylum Chordata; class Chondrichthyes; order Carcharhiniformes; family Scyliorhinidae; genus Scyliorhinus; species Scyliorhinus torazame. Next base: position 295,459,598 of record NC_092713.1, on the reverse strand, counting down.
CACTGAATATTACTAACTATTTTACATGAAGTAAATGTATGTATTAGTTTGTTGTTCAAGTCAGAGTTTGATAAAGTTGCCATTCTCCTTAGTTTTCAAACTCAAGGAAATCATGGGCGCGATTTAACGAAAAAAAGAGTCCCGTTGTAGGCGGGTTTAGTGGGTGTTTTCCGACGCTTGTAGCGCCGGGAATGACCCCGCTATCGAATGGGACTCTGTTATTTTTTGGGGCCTTAGCGGGGAAAGCCGCGCTGAGGCTGCATTTATCTTCATCTCCTGCACTGAGGAGCTCCACTGATCAGTGTAGGAAGAGATCGGACCACCATTTTTAAATGGCACTCCGATCTCTTAATCCCCCAACACGACCATCGGACACCCTCCCCCAACTTCCCTGTTGGGGAGTCCTCGAGCCCCCATATCCCACCTCCTAAGGGCAAGGCACCCCTGGCCCGATCCCCGGTGCAGGCAAAATGTCATCATGGTACCGTGGCACTGCCAGCGTGGCACTCTGGCAGTGCCCATGCTCCTGACAGGCTGGCAGTTCCACCTGGGTACACTGGTGAAATGTGCCAATTCGGGTGCGACGTGGCTGCTAGATGATGCCCCATATTTTCTCCATGATGTATTCCAGTGAAGACGTTTCTCTATTTGTTATAGAACCATAGAATTTACAGTGCCGAAGGTGGCCAATCGAGTCTGAAGCAGCCCTTGAAAAGAGCCCCCTACTTAACCCCACACCTCCACCCTATCCCTGTAACCCAGTAACCCCACCTAACCTTTTGGACACCAAGGGGCAATTTAGCATGGCCAATCCACCTAACCTGCACGCCTTTGGACCGTGGGAGGAAACCGGAGCACCAGGAGGAAACCCACGCAGACACAGAGAGAAAGTGCAAACTCCGCACAGACAGTCACCCGAGGTCGGAATTGAACCCGGGGCCCTGGGGTTGTGAGACAGCAGTGCTAACCACTGTGCCACCGAGCCACCCCTTGTTCCTCTGGACTTGATTATATATTGGATGTGTGATCTTTTCGGAATGGTCAGTGATGATGAACAAAAGGTAAATATCTAACATAAAGACCTAAAAATGTAACACCGACTAGACAAACTCAGAGCAAGTCTAGTTAGATCAAGGCACTGGTTTGCTATCCAATGGACTACAAAGGAACAGAGATGTAACACAAATATCAAAGATAAGCTCAAGTCTCCCCCCAGAGCTGCCTATAAATAATGCTAAAAGATGTTACATGCTGGTATAAAACTTATGGTCGCTGATACGGTATAATCATACAAATCTATGCCAGGTTCCTTTCATCGCCGTCTTTGTTAATTTTAAAATATAGGGGTACATAGCTACCGTTGTTGTAAATTTAGTTTAAATTACTAGCAAAGAACTAGAGCAGTTATTTTCAACTTCAGGGTCGCCACCCGTGGGTGATTCCCGGGCAGGTGTCAGGAGGGCAGGGAGGCCATCGGTTTTTTTATATGTCGGCCGCAACTGGCATTCAGAGTGCCTGGCATCCTGCGCATGCGTGCCCTCTCAAGCGGTGCGCAGGCCCGGAGCCCAGTGAGGCAGATCACGTCCTCCTGACATCAGCATGCTGACCCAGGAGCAGATTTTTTTTGAAAATCGATGGAGTCTTCTCTCCAGAAGCGGTGGCAGAGAGCAGATCTGCTCTCCGCACACTGATGTCACATGCAAGAGAGATTCCTCCATTTTGTAGCTGCCAGCAGTGCTGGTGTGATCTCCAGGGCCTCTGGTGAACAACCCCACAAGAAGAAGCTGAAATGAGGAACATGTATAAAGTATAAAGATGATTTCTTGAGGTATTGTGCAAATGCAAATCAGGATGCAAAGATTGTGTGTGTTATATGCAGGGAAGTACTGACAAATGAAAGATTAAAACTCTCAAAACTTGAAAGGCATTTGAAGACTAAACATGGCAAGTTCGAGGACAAACCTCTTGATTTTTTTCAACAGTGAGGTCTTAAATCATCAGCTGAAGTCCTTTGGAGAATTGTAACATTGAATGACAAAGCAAATGAGATCGTGAGGACCAAGCAGGTTCACCTGTCACATTAGAGGTAAGCGAAAATGGTGGGTCACGAAGGTCGGCCGGCATGGGTCGTGTAGGTCAGCCAGTGTGGGTCGCGAAGGTCGGCCGGTGTGGGTCGCCAAGGTCAGCCGGTGTGGGTCGCGAAGGTCGGCCGGTGTGGGTTGCGTAGGTCGGCCGGTTTGGGTCGCGAAGGTCAGCCGGTGTGGGTCGCCAAGGTCAGCCGGTGTGGGTCGCGTAGGTCAGCCAGTGTTGGTCGCAAAGGTCGGCCGGTGTGGGTCGCCAAGGTCAGCCGGTGTGGGTCGCGTAGGTCAGCCAGTGTGGGTTGCGTAGGTCGGCCGGTTTGGGTCGCGAAGGTCAGCCGGTGTGGGTCGCCAAGGTCAGCCGGTGTGGGTCGCGTAGGTCAGCCAGTGTGGGTCGCAAAGGTCGGCCGGTGTGGGTCGCCAAGGTCAGCCGGTGTGGGTCGCGTAGGTCAGCCAGTGTGGGTCGCGAAGGTCGGCCGGTGTGGGTCGCCAAGGTCAGCCGGTGTGGGTCACGAAGGTCGGCTGGTGTGGGTCGTGAAGGTCAGCCAGTGTGGGTTCAGGAGGCTGGCCGGTTGGTAAAATTGGGTCCCAGGCAAAAGCGTTTGAAAAATATTGAACTAGAGAACGTGAGTACCTGCAATAACAAGCAAATTAAAAGCCTCCCACCCTCTACAGCTTTGCATGAATATAGAGTTTGTCTGCCAAATAAATCACACAAATATTGAGGTGGACAACTACTAGGAATTGAAATTGGGATTGAGATTATTAATTATTCCACGTGGTTGCAGTACAATGTTTTCCACTTCTTCAATAAGCGGGCGTTATGGGTCACTCCACACATGGGCCTGAATTTTCCGGTGATGTGGTCTCACATCCCCACCGACTCAGAATCCACTACAGCTATTATAGAGAGCTGCTAGTCAATCAGATTGGTCAGCAGCTCTCCAGTCCCTGCAGTGACAAGAGCTGCAGTGGACTGAAGAGGCATTGCATGAGGATTCCGGACACTAGGTCGTCCCCACCCACACACCTCTACCCCTTCTCCCCCCCCCCCGCACCCCCCCCCCCCCCCCCACCGCATCCCCCATCACCCACCCACCTACCCACCCATCCCCACCTCTGCTTAAAAACCTGCCTGCAGAGGAGCATGAAATTCTGGCAACGATATTTCGAGAGGAGAACCTATCCACTCCAGAATAGGAACTCTGCAACAAGCTTCCTCTGACTGGTATATTCCAGAACCCGTTAGAAATATATAAACAGGGAAGGTGAAGTCCATTAAAGAATAATTGTAAATGTATTTTCAATGGAGTGAGCTTGATAAATCAAACAGCTGCTTCTTTGTTAATCCAGACTTTGTTGCACTCTAATGTTCTGATAAATTTCTGATAGAAAATGGGTTAAAGGGATCTGGGCAACTGGTGGGGAGGTGATCTGATCTGATCGAATGGCGGAGCAGGTTTGAAGGGCAGAATTGCCTACTTCTGCTCCTAATTCCTATGTTCCTGTGTTCTTAAATGGCTGACATTCTATTTATTTCCATTCATCAAAGACAATTACCCCTCTCAGAAAAAAATGAGATAATTTTATTTTTCATCTTTCCAGAATGTAATATTTATTCAAGAGTAGCATTCAAATGGTAGTTGGGTAAATACCTGAAGTGAAAAAAATTGTATAGCCAAAGGGGAGACACGGTCCTAGGTTTCATTGAATAGCTCTACCAAATAGACATGATGGGCTGAATGGCCTCCTTCAGTACTATGGCATTCACTGATTCTAATACTATCGCACTTAGTGACAATCACATGAGCTGTAAGAGAGCCTACAATACAAAATGTCCATCAAACAGGTTCCTTCAATGGGCCATTCACAGTTACTTCCATTATAGATTCTGCCCCACCCATTCTGTGCTGCAAAGAAAAATCCCACATAACAACCCCGTCCTGGAAAGATAACCAAGGAAAATAGGGGGCGGCACAGTGGCACAGTGGTTAGCACCTCCGCCTCACATTGATTCCGACCTCGGGTGACTGTCTGTGTGAAGTCTGCACTTTCTCTCCGTGTTTGCGTGGGTCTCCTCCGGGTGTTCCGGTTTCCTCCCACAGTCCAAAAATGTGCAGGTTAGGTAGATTAGCCATGCTAAATTGCCCCTTAGGATGGACAGGAATAGGGCGGGGTGTTGGGCCTAAGTGGGGTGGTCTTGCAAAGGTTCGATGCTGACTCGATGGGCCAAATGGCCTCCTTCTGCACAGTAAGTATTCTACTCTATTCTAAACTAAACACATAAAATATTGAAAAGTTAGTGTTCGCGAAAACAAAAGTAATCGTGGTAAAGAATTAAAACTTGTTAAAAAAAAGATAAACAATATCCGATACAGAACTATTCTGTCATCTTTGATCTGGAAGTAAGTGCCACTACTGTGTGAGTTTTTTTATATATATACTGACATACTTACAATAAAGTCCCAAAACATGGGGTCTGAAACTCTTGCAGAAAGTTTCCAATTCTAACTGGGATCCATCTAAAAAGGTGATGAATTAAGGTAAATTTATTTCCCTGAAGAAGTTGAGAATTGGAGGATGAATCATCTTCTGTCGTGCTTGTGGGTCGCATTTTATCCGAATCTGGAGAAGATTTAGCACAACCTTGCTTCTGTCTGTCCTTTGTCAGGGAATTCTGCCAATTACAAGAGAATTAAAAAGAGAAGGAAACAGCTTGTACACATGTCTTTTAATAAAATACATGTGTATTTTAATGGCTTATCAGCTGTGGACAACTTTAATCTTTGTTCTTTCAGAAAACAACATGATTCTCACTAACTCTAGTTCAATCATGTATTGTTTAATAAGCTAAAGGCAGACAAGTCTAATACACCTTCGAAAAGATTCCTGTGAAATCCATTCTGAGCCAATTGCACACATGACAGTAATGGAATAAGGCCGTAAAAGCCTGGGTGACATTTTGATCTATATTTATTTTTTGTTGCTGCTGGCACTATATAAATCATTAATGTATTGGTGTCTCTTCTGCAACTTTTTTCCCTTCAGTGCAGATCTTAGTTCCTGCATCACATCCTGCCTACAAATTGCAACAGGATGTGGCCGGGGACCAGCTTTACTGGACAAAAGCTCAGCTTCAATCACATTGTGTTCATTTGATTGGGCATCTTTTTGAAATCTCCCAATTGAACAGTGTAAATAATTAAGACACACCTTATCACACAGTCAGCAAGTTCTGTATTCAAGTTCTTACCTATTAATCTAAGGTTGAATTACTTTTTGGGGTGAATTTTCATGTGAAAGATGTTAGAATAGCAATACTTCCCTATTTCTGACTCACAGGGTGTAATTTGAACCTAGCCTGACGGTGAGGTTTGGGTCAACTGCCTGGTTTCCATCCCAGCCGATTTTAATTCTCCATTGAAGTCAGGCTCTCATTAACTAACAGATTAATTAGTCTGGGGGCAGTGGAGGAGACATGTGCTGCTGAAAGGAAGGGTATGCCAGCCTATATGAGGAAACATTGAATGAACACGTCCCTGCCTTCCTGGAGCAGAGGGAGCTTCAGTCTGGTCTCCAATCTGTAATAATCACCGGTTTGCCCCGGGAAGGATGGATGGGGGGTTTCGGAGATGGCAGAGAGCAGGGATTGAGAGGATGGGAGGTGTGTTTATAGAGGGGTGCTTTCCTAGCCTGAGGGAGCTGGAGGAGAAATTTGGATTGGCGAGGGGAAACAAGTTTAGGGACCTGCAAGTGCGGGATTTCCTACGTAGGCAGGTTTCAACCTTCCCGCTCCTACCACCAAGGGGGATACAGGACAGGGTAGTTTCCAGAGTGCGGGTGGGAGAAGGGAAGGTCTCCAACATCTACAGGGAACTCATGAGGTCAGAGGGGACGCAGACGGAGGAGCTGAAGTGCAAGTGGGAAGAGGGGTTGGGCGGAGAGATAGAGGAGGTTCTCTGGGAGGACGCGCTGAGTAGAGTCAACGCGTCCACAACATGTGTCAGACTCAGCCTGATACAGTTTAAGGTTGTTCACCGGGCTCACATGACAGTGGCCCGGATGAGCAGGTTCTTTGGTGTAGAAGATAAGTGTGCAAGGTGTGCGGGAGGACCAGCGAACCACGTCCACGTGTTCTGGGCATGTCCGAAGCTTAGGGGATTTTGCCAGGGGTTTGCGGATGTCATGTCCAAGGTGTTGAAAACAAGGGTGCACTGAGTCCAGAGGTGGCGATTTTCGGGGTGTCAGAAGATCCGGGAATCCAGGAAGAGAAAGAGGCAGACGTTCTGGCCTTTGATTCCCTGTGAGCCCGGAGACAGATATTATTAGCTTGGAGGGACTCAAAGCCCCCGAAGTCGGAGACCTGGCTACCTGACATGGCTAGCTTTCTCTGTTTGGAGAAGATCAAGTTTGCCTTGAGAGGGTCGATGTTAGTGTTCACCCAGAAGTTTGTCGACTTCTTTGCCGAAAATTAATCGTGAGCAGAAGGGGAGGGTTAGCTTAGTTTAGTGTAGGGGGGTTAATAAAGGTGGGACCTGTAAGGGAGGAAGACGGCTTTTGCACTATGTATATAAATTTATGTACATTGTTTATTTTGTTGTTGTTGTAAAACCAAAAATACCTCAATAAAATGTTTATTAAAAAAACACGAACAAATTAATTGCACGTCCAAGCTGTTTGCACCACCGTCCATTCACTTTTACACACTTAAATTAATACCTGGTCCTAGATTTAAAGCACCAGGTAAGATAGCCACCCCTTCAAAATAAGCGTTATTGGAGACATGAAGAATTTTATGCTTTACATAGGAAGTATCACTGAATTCCTCTAACTTGTTTAATGGAGGTCACATGTTAATGTCTTTGAGCAGTTGACACATGGGGTAGATTTTATGTCCTTCGGGTGAGTACGCACTCAACCTGAAAGACCGTGGAATAGCGCGTGATGACGGGGTACGCGCATCCCAACGCCATCACACACTTGCGCAATATTTTGTTTGGTTGGAGCAGACCCGGATCGGGCACATGCCATTCGGCAATTATAGAGCTGATTAAGGGGATTAAATCTCCAATCAACCAGAATTTTACGTTGCCTGTGTGATTTTAAGCTCATTGCATGGGCAAAACGGGCAGGCAGTCCATCCGTAATTGATCATTTAATTTCAGGAGCGGGACAAAGGGCTCCTGCTGGCTACAATGGTTGAGGAGCTGGGCCTTTGTAGGGTGAGGTGAGATGACGTGGTATTCTGTAGTGTGGAAAGAATGTTTTCTGTTAAGGGATCAACAGTGTTGAGCTATAACCTGTTTTCTGTTGGCTGGCACCGAAAGGTTAGGTCCCTCTCTCACACTTTGTGCATCGGTGAGCCCCGTTAGCCGACCTACGGTTGGCATTATGTACTCGGCAGGGAGCACCTCATCCTCTGAGGAGGAGAGGGAAGAAAGATTGAGGAGGCAAGGTGCTCACAAGCACCCCGTTCGGGCATGGGTCCTGGCACAAGATGGCCAGGGAGTGATTGATTGTACCTATTTGGCGAAGGTGCCAGCTGGCCAGCTGGGAGCCTTCGACAACAAGAAGGGCTTTCACTCAATGAACGTTTAGATTGTGTGTGTCCACAAGTGCCAGCCACTGCAGGTGTGCGTTAGGTACTCGGGCAGCTCCCATGATTCATAAATTCTGCGTCACTTACAGTTGCCCAGGTTTTTCGCTGCTCTGACTCGTCTTGGCGGGTGGCTGCTTGGCGATAAGAACTAGCCACTGAAAAGGTTGCTGATGACGCCATTCAAGCACCCAAGGATGGAAGCAGAGGAGCGATACAACCATTGACATGTATCCACAAGGGGGATGGTGGAAAGGATTATCAACCTGCTGAAGATAAGGATCAGACCCCTCGACTGATCTGGGGTTGCCTTGCAGTATTGCCTGCATGAGTATCGCTCATTGTGGTAGTCTGCTGTGCTGTGCTCTCAGTCATCTTGCTCTCTCCAGTGGTAGGTCCTTAATCAGGAGAATGATGGTGTAGCCGCTCCAACCACTGGCATGGACACAGACGAGGACTCTGATGCCGGGCAGCCAGAGGGAGAGGATGACGTGGAAGCAATGCAGAACCTCCAGGAAGGCAGGGACGCGCTCATTCAATGTTTCTTCAACTAGGCTGGCATACCCTTCCTTTCAGCAGCACCATTGGCCAAACCATCAACCAAGGCACAGAACACTCATCCACTCCATAAGGCCACTCCCACCCAATAAAGTTTGATAAATTGGACATCTCTGATCAGGAAGTGATTAGCCTGACACCGAAGAAGGACACACCTGGTTTGATATTTAAGGTGATAAATTCAGAGATATATAAAAAGAAAATCAGCAGGGTAGACATTGGAACAGCGATGGCAGGCGTTTTTGACGGTTATTTGGGAGGCACAACAGAAATTTATTCCTAGGAGCAGGAAATATGCTAAGGAGAGGACAAGGAAACCATGGCTGACAAGGGAAGTCAGGGACAGCATGAAAGCAAAATAAAAAGCATACAATATGGCGAGGGTCAGTGGGAAGCCAGAGGATTGGGACGCCATTAAAAGCAAGCAGAGAACAACAAAAAAGGCAATAAGGGGGGAGAAGGTGAAATATGAATGTAAGGTAGCTTGTAATATAAAAAAAGATTGCAAGACTTTTTTCAATATATAAAAGGTAAGAGAGAGGCAAGAATGGACATTGGACCACTGGAAAATAAGGCTAGAGAAGTAGGAATGGGGAATAAAGAAATGACAGAGGAACTGAATAGGTATTTTGCATCAGTATTCATGGTAGAAGACACCGGTGGCAAACCAGAACTTCAAGAGAGTCAGGGGGCAGAGGTGAGTGTAATGGCCATCACTAAGGAGAAGCTGCTGGGGAAGCTGAAAGGTCTGAAGGTGGATAAATCATCTGGACCAGATGGACTACACACCAGGGTTCTGAATGAGATAGCAGAGGAGATTGTGGAGGCATTGGTCGTGACCTTTCCTAGACTGGCCCATATGTGACTCCAGTCCTACACCAACAAGGTTGACTCCTAACTGCCTTCTGACATGGCCTAACAAGCCACTTAAATGTAACAATATGTTGTTTGGTAACCAGGATGGGCAATCAATGACAATCCAGCCAATAATACCAACATCTGCAGAATTAATGAAATATATGCACCCCTTATCCCTCTGACCAATGCACTCCACTTCTTGTCTTCACTGAAGCCTCCTCCTATTTCTCTTTTCCCCTTGCCTACATCTCTCTCCTTTCTTCCCTTGCTCTTTATCCTTTCTTCCCTCAGCCGACATCCTTCCTCTTCCCCTCATCCATTTCTTCTCCCTGCCTCTTCCCACTCCGCCCTCTCCTTTTCCTATTCCCAATCAGTCTCTGCCCTTTCTCCACTCTCTCTTCTGCCTATTTTTTTGATCAATTCAACTATTCTCACCGATTCTTGGCCTGAATTCAGCACTTGGCTTTCACTGTTACGTATAAAGCCATATGAGATTGGAATAGTTATTCCGCTCTATACTAAGTAATAGGCTGGGAATGTGTTCCAATCTGAGTAAATGTGCAAAGCCTGAATCATTATAGCCTCAAGTTGTGAGTGATCCATCATATCGTGCCAGCTAAACATCATCGAAGAAAATTAGTAACTATTGACTGGATCACATATTTATTTAACTCAAAAATGCAGCTGTTCAAGTTCAGAACGCAAGACAGGCGCCAAAATGAAAATCTTACCGTTTATCATTGGAGCATAACATCTGGACTTGAAACGTTAGCTCTTTCCTCTCCCTACAGATGCTGCCAGACCTGTTGAGATTTTACACAATTTCTCTTTGGTTTCAGATTCCAGCATCCGCAGTAATTTGTTTTTATCTGCTGTTATTTCTTTTTGGATATATTATCAATGAAAATGTACTCCTTCCTCAACACTGTCTCGGCCCCAATATGAACTTTTAATACCACAATACCACACAAGCTTTCAGATTATCTTTTATTCCAAAATAAAAAGTCACAATCAATGCTATGCTATGACAATCAATTCAATTGCCCATTTGCGCACCTGTACCATTAAGTGCCAATTGTACAAGAGTTTGGGTAGGGGCCCGGGATTGAAGGCGCTAGCGACAGCGCCGTTCCGACGGCCCCAGGGAGATACTCAGGGAGTCCGATAGTAATAGCTTCATTGATAATTTTGAGGCAGTTTCGACAGCACTTCGAGTTGGGGACAGGGTCAAGGGAAATGCCAATTCGGGGGAACCATAGATTGAGCCAGGGAAATGGGATGGAAATTTTCAGAGATGGTAGGAGTGTGGAATTAGGACAATAAAAGATTTATTCCTTGGGGGTCGTTTTGCGCGATTGAAGGAGCAGGGAGCGAAGTATGGGCTGGAGCAGGGGGAAATATTTAGATACATGTTGGTTTGAGACTTTGCCAAAAAGGAGTGTGGTAGTCTGTGTTAGGAGGATTACGGTACCTAGTAATGCCGGAATACCATTGGTGGAGAATGTACTTGTTCCCACTGGATAAGCTTGTATGTTAGCTCCGTCCTGCAAGGCGGGGTATAAGAGCCCGTGCCGCCCCAGCAGCTTTCTTCTGTACCTGCGTCTGACATCTGCCAGCGACGAGGCGACAAATCCCTGGGGAATCGCTGGAAGAATTCCACCGGTCGCTCCAGGTATTGGGGAGAAACTGCAGCTGCCCGCAAGTTTCGGCAAGCGACCACACAGAACCTTTGATCTGGGAGGCTTTCGTTGCAGGTATGCTGTCCTCCCAAATCCGCCAGCGATTGCTGGAGAAAGACACACTAGGTCTCAAGGACCTGCCCTTGCAGGTTCCCTGGATGTGGCCTCCCGAAACGCCCGTGCTTACATCCCCGACCGCGCGGCAGCCCCCTGGGCAGCGTGGAACCCCCCCACGGCTGACCCCGAGGCATCTCCCAATTCCCCACAAGCTTGTGCTAGAAGACGGCCTGGCAACCCCGGGGGGGCCCCGCTGCTATTTTTGCGGGCAAGCCAAGCACCACCGACAGCGCTGTCTGGCCCGTGCATCCACCTGCAAGGGATGCGGTAGAAGGGGCCACTTCATGGCGGTATGCCAGGCCCGGGCGGTCGCTGCGGTCTCCGGTGGTGAATGCGGACCGCCACCACAATCCTCTCCACAGGCCACGTGCGGCCAGGGGGCGCCGCCATCTTCCTCCTCCAGGGCCACGTGCGGCCTCCGGGTGCCGCCATCTTGTCCCGCGGACGCCACGTGCGATGGATTGGCGCCGCCATCTTGGATGGACTCCCAGAACCCCAGCTCGGCTGACCACACACAGCCTGAAGAAAACATTCAACTGCTGCCACGAGTAGCCTCGGTGACCCTGGACCAGTCTCGGCCCCGAACACTATCGACTGCTACGACGACGATGCTTATCAAGGGGCATTAAACGTCCTGCCTAATCGACTCTGGGAGCACAGAGAGCTTCATACACCCCGACACGGTAAGACGCTGTTCTCTCCCCGTTAATCAAAAAATCTGCCTGGCTTCCGGATCTCACTCAGTGAGATAAAGGGGTTTTGTGTAGCTAACCTCACAGTCCAAGGAAGGGAGTTCAAAAACTACCGACTCTACGTCATTCCCCAACTCTGCGTGGCCACACTCCTCGGGTTGGATTTTCAGTGCAACCTCCAAAGTCTAGCTTTCAAATTCGGTGGCCCTATACTCCCTCTCACTGTCTACAGCCTCGCGACCCTCAAGGTCGATCCGCCCTCCCTGTTTACGAACCTCACCCCGATTGCAAACCCGTCGCCACCAGGAGCAGCCGGTATCGTGCCCAGGACCGGATCATTATTAGGTCAGAGGCCCAATGGTTACTGAAGGAAGGTGTCATTGAGGCTAGCAACAGTCCCTGGAGAGCTCAAGTAGTGGTTGTAAAGACCGGGGAGAAGCATAGGATGGTCATTGACTACAGTCAGACCATCAACAGGTTTACGCAGCTTGTTGCGTACCCTCTCCACCGCATATCCGACCTGGTCAACAGGATCGCGCATTATGAGGTCTTCTCCATGGTGGATCTTAAGTCCGCCTACCACCAGCTCCCCATCCGCACTAGTGACCGCAAATACACTGCCTTCTAAGCAGATGGGCGGCTCTACCACTTCTTAAGGGTTCCCTTCGGTGTCACTAACGGGGTCTCGGTCTTCCAACGAGAGATGGACCGAATGGTTGACCGGTACGGTTTACGGGCCACATTCCCGTACCTCGATAATGTCACCATCTGCGGCCACGACCAGCAGGACCACGACACCAATCTCCGAAAATTCCTCCAAACTGCAAAAATCCTTAACCTAACGTATAACAAGGATAAATGTGCATTTAGCACTGACCGGCTAGCCATCCTCGGCTACGTAGTGCATAATGGAGTGATAGGCCCCAACCATGAACTCATGCGCCCCCTTATGGAGTTCTCCCTCCCACACTGCTCCAAGGCCCTGAAGCGTTGCCTAGGTTTTTTTTCTTACTATGCCCAGTGGGTCCCCAACTATGCGGACAAGGCCCATCCACTGATCCAATCCACAGTTTTTCCCCTGTCGATAGAGGCCCGTCAGGCCTTCAGCCGCATCAAACCAGAAATTGCAAAGGCCACGATGCGCGCCATCGACGAGTCCCTCCCCTTCCAGGTCGAGAGCGACGCGTCCGACGTAGCTCTGGCGGCCACCCTCAACCAAGCGGGCAGACCCGTGGCCTTCTTCTCACACACCCTCCACGCCTCCAAAATTCGCCATTCCTCAGTCGAAAAGGAGGCCCAGGCCATAGTAGAAGCTGTGCGACATTGGAGGCATTCCCAGGCCGGCAGGAGATTTACTCTCCTCACTGACCAACGGTCGGTTGCTTTCATGTTCGATAATGCACAGTGGGGCAAGATAAAAAATAACAAGATCTTAAGGTGGAGGATCGAACTCTCCACCTACAACTATGAGATCTTGTATCGTCCCGGGAAGCTAAGCAAGCCTCCTGATGTTCTGTCCCGCGACACATGTGCCAACGCACAAGTGGACCGCCTCCGATCCCTCCAAGAGGACCTCTGCCACCCGGGGGTCACTCGATTTTTCCACTTCATCAAGACCCGCAACCTGCCCTACTCCATCGAGGAGGTCAGGACAGTCACCAGGAATTACCAAATCTGCGCGGAGTACAAGCCGCACTTCTACAGGCCAGAGAAAGCGCACCTGATAAAGGCTTCCCGTCTCTTTGAACGCCTCAGTATGGATTTCAAAGTCCCCCCTCCCCTCCACCGACCGCAACACGTACTTTCTGAACGTGATTGACGAGTACTCCCGGTTCCCATTCGCCATCCCCTGCCCCGACATGACCGCAACCACCGTCATAAAAGCCCTCCATAGTATCATTACGCTGTTCAGTGTCCCCGCCTACATACACAATGATAGAGGTCTTCCTTTATGAGCGACGAACTGCGTCAATTCCTGCTCAGCAAAGGCATCGCCTCGAGCAGGTCGTCCAGTTACAACCCCTGGGAAACGGACAGGTAGAGAGGGAGAACGGAACGGTCTGGAAGACTGTCCTACTGGCCTTGCGGACCAGGAATCTCCCAGTCTACCGCTGGCAGGAAGTTCTCCCGGATGCCCTCCACTCCATCCGGTCACTGCTGTGTACCACGACGAACCAAACACTTCACGAACGTCTCCTGCTCTTCCCCAGGAAGTCCTCCACTGCGACCTCGCTCCCGACCTGGCTGGCAGCTCCCGGACCCATCCTGCTCTGAAAACACGTGCGGGCGCACAATTCGGACGCAATGGTCGAGAGGGTCCATCTCCTGCACGCTAACCCTCAGTACGCCTACGTGGCGTACCCCAATGGCCGACAGGATACAGTCTCCCTACGGGACCTAGATCCCCACACACACCCCCGCCACCAATCCCACTCTCCCTCCCACCGGCGCACTCCACAACCGCCCCCTTCCCAGGTGGATCGGTTCTTCCACCGGCCCCGCCTAGGCCCTGCCCACCGGCGCACCCCACAGCTGCCCCCTTCCCAGGTCAGTCGGCCCTTCCACCAACCACGTCTAAGGGTGATGAAGCTGCCACAGAAGCCAAAACCACGCTCCCGGAGTCACAGACGCTCGAACCTGCACCAACACCACCACCAAAGCTATGACGATCGCAGAGGATGACCAGGGCCCCCGATCAACTAATTGCTTCCTTTTGAAATGTACATTACTGTTGTAAATAGTTAAAAGTTGTAATGAGGCAAAACGCTGTACGGAGGCATTACGGTACCTTCATAACTATAACTTCTACCACTTTTACCACGTTGTAATCTGAAGCCACCACCCCCGCCGGACTCTTTTTTAACAGGGGATGAATGTGGTAGTCTGTGTTAGGAGGATTACGGTACCTAGTAATGCCGTAATACCATTGGTGGAGAATGTACTTGTTCCCATTGGATAAGCTTGCATGTTAGCTCCGCCCTGCAAGGCGGGGTATAAGAGCCCGTGCCGCCCCAGCAGCTTTCTTTTGTACCTGCGCTGCTGGGGGAAACATCTAGCATATTAAAGCCTTCAATTGTCTCCAATCTCGTTTCTGAGGTTATTGATTGCGCATCAAGGAGATACAGAGCTTCCCAGTAGAGCTGGCTTCCACATTGCTGGAGGAGGTGCTGATGACAGGGGGACTGGAGAAGGGGGTAATATCGGCGGTTTACAGGGCTATTTTGGAGGAGGAGAAGCTGCCGCTAGAAGGGATCAAGGCAAAGTGGGAGGAAGAGTTGGGAGAGGGTATGGAGGAGGGGTTCTGGTGTGAGGTGCTCCAGAGCGTGAACACCTCCTCCTCGTGTGCGAGGTTGGGGCTGATACAGCTGAAGGTGGTGTACAGAGTGCACCTTCCAAGGGTGAGGATGAGCGGCTCTTTGAGGGGGTAGAAGATTTGTGTGAACTTTGCGGGGGGGGCCCCCGCAAACCATGTGCACATGTTTTGGTCCTGTCCAAAGCTGGAGGATTACTGGAAGGAGGTGTTTCGGGTAATCTCTAAAGTGGTGCACATGAAACTGGACCCGGCCCCTCGGGAGGCCATATTTGGGGTGTCGGCCCAGCCGGGGTTGGAAACTTGCCCGGAGGCAGATGTTGTCGCCTTCGCCTCGTTGATCGCCCGAAGGCGGATCCTGTTAGGGTGGAGCTCAACCTCTCCACCCTGTGCCGTGGTGTGGCGGGGGGACCTGCTGGAATTCTTCACGTTTGAAAAGGTCAAATTTGAACTGAGGGGAAGGATGGAGGGGTTCCATGAGCGTTATTCATTATGCACTTTCAAGAATTGGATCACATCGAACATTAGGGAGGTGCTATGAGGGTTGTGGGGAGGGGGACTGTATGTGTTAATGGTAATTATGGGTGATTCCTGATTCCTTTTAGTCATTTGTTTGTGTTAACATGCAGGCCAATGTTTGGGGTTTCATAGAATTCACAGTGCAGAAAGAGGCCATTCGGCCCATCAAGTCTGCACCGGCTCTTGGAAAGAGCACCCTACCCAAGGTCAACACCTCCACCCTATCCCCATAACCCAGTAACCCCACCCAACACTAAGGGCAATTTTGGACACTAAGGGCAATTTATTATGACCAATTCACCTAACCTGCACATCTTTGGACTGTGGGAGGAAACCGCAGCACCCTGAGGAAACCCACGCAAACACGGGGAGGACGTGCAGACTCCGCACAGACAGCGACCCAAGCCGGAATCGAACCTGGGACCCTGGAGCTGTGAAGCAATTGTGCTATCCACAATGCTACCGTGCTGCCCTATTGTGTTTGGTGGGAGGCTGGGATCGTTGTTATTGATATGGGGATTGACATTACATTCGTTACTGATTATTGTTTATTGTTGGGTGTAAATCTGGGAGAAAATGTGAAAAAGGAGAATAAAAAATATATTTTTTAAAAAGTACCAATTTCACAGTATCAATTCTTGTGACATTTTCTCCACAATTCTCAAGAATGCAGGCTTTCTTGCAATGTTAGTTTTCAAAACATTTTCTTTTCCCCCCATTTCCTACTGATACACCTTCAATAGTAGGATACATTTACAGTGCAGAAGGAGGCCATTCGGCCCATCGAGTCTGCACATTTTGCATACAAAAGTAAGCAATTAGCATACAGTCAGTGTTTCTTGTTGGAGTAGCTGATTGACTAGACAAAGGTGTGAAAGCGTGATGCACAGAAATGGCCTGGATCTGCTATGATTAGAGGCTAAATATATAATAGATTCAATGCCCTTTTCCTCATCACACTCCAAAACCCCATTGTCACCCTACCTTACCATCAGCAGTTCTAAGCATTGATGAGGTAACAAAATAGATCAAACAAAGAAAGAAAGAAATCGAAAGGAGTAATTTTAGTGGACTTCCCTCATTCTGTAGCATGTATTATGCCTTTAGTTTATCCCCATCCATTTCTCATCCTAAATTAAGCAAAGGAGCTTGGGGTTAAGTGCCTGCATAATTTGATCGCCTGTTCTGTGCTGTATTTTTCTATGTTCTATGTCAACAAAATATAGAGGTGTCTTCATGAATGCTCGTGAGGTTGTGTAATATGTTACAAAAAGGATTAGTTAGTCTATCAGTTAGTCCAGCAAAATAATCCTTTAATTTTTAGAATTGACAAACCTGGAACTGTTTGAATAAGTCATTATTCCCAAACTGATGTTCTGCTCGTAGCTATGAAAATCTTTCAATCTGTCGTGGGATAAGAAGTCTCCCATCTCCTGAATATTTTTGTAATGTTAAACCTTTCATCCTGTACTCAAAATTCTTTGGCTTTTTTCCAGAAAAAAGTGAAATTCCTGTGAGAATGTGAGGAGTTTATCATCAGTTTTTCATCAGTTCATTGAAAAAAGCATGACAAATGCGTTTTCTGTGGTCAAACAAAACCTTCTGCTGAAATGGACAAAGCAATATACTTTAAAGCAACAAAATTAACAATGTGAGTTTCCATATTGTTAAGAATTGGGGAAAATTAAGATTAAAAAATGAAAATTGGATAAAATAAAACAGGGAGTTGATAAGGGCTGCTGGCTGAAGAGATTTTGATTTGCGGATTAGCATATCAGTGAGTAAAACAAGTGTTTACCTACGTGACTAGGGGAAGACAACGGGGTATAGCAGAGGTAACTTCAAAGTGACGTGATAAGAAAATTGACACGTGTATGCTAAAAGCCAGATCCACAAGGTGGGTAACATCAAAGGGAAAGAAAGATGGATCCGTAGCACAATAACTGGAGAAAGAGACACAGTAGCAGCTACCATCACAGCCACACCCAGGTGCATAAACAATCTCCCAAAAACAAGTTTTTACTAAACAATCAGCCGGCTAAGATCCAGCGCTTAAACTGAGAAGATTTCGCCTTCGCTGAAGCAGAAGATGGTTTTCCCAAATGTAGCCAAATAACCTGTGCATGGTAATTATCTACTGGATTTAGCTCATAGAGTTATATAACATTGGATGTTGCTTGAGGACAATAGGGCATCTCAAAGTTCGGGAAACGTAGGTACTTTGGAACCAAGGGGTTACTTCATGTAATATTGTGTGTGTATAGTCATCAATAGGGGTCAGTTAATTCAGTTGGCTGGACGGCTAGTTTGTGATGTGAGTGACACCAACAACATGGGTTCAATTCTGTACCAGCTGAGGTTATTCATGAAGGCCTCTCTCAACATTGACCCCCCCCCCCACCTGATGTGTGGTGATCCTCAGACTAATTCACCACCAATCAGCTCTCTCTCAAAGGGAAGAGCAACCTAAGGTCTTCGGAGACTATGGCGACTTTCATTTCATTTTCATAACTATCAGTGTAATTAAGTATTATAGTGCATTAGCATCCGCCTTCTCATGTTTCTTTTCTTTTAAGTTAATACATATCCTTTATTAACTGATCACCCAATGACTGGACTATTCCTCCCTGGTTCGCATATACTTTCTCACAGTATACCAAATTGAAAATATACATCACTAAGAATTGGTTTCCAAGTTACTCTTCTGGGTTTTGGGATACCCTTGCATTTAACATCAGCAGGTTCTCAACAATATATATCTGCAAATTGTTGTAAGATTTTGTTTAGTTCTCACAAAGAGGTTCAGAGGTTTGTCAGGTTAAACAGTTGTGTTTATTGGTAGCACATAACTATATGTATAAAGTATAGCTCAAACTAGGAGCCAACCTTATGTTGACTTCTACTCAATTCTCTCCATACAACTCTGTCTCCTGTCTACTGTCACATGTATCTCTACATCATGCTGTGGGCAGTACTCTTCTCCAGTCCCACATTAACCCTTGCTATGCTGAACACCCTCATACGGGGCGGCACGGTGGCCCAGTGGTTAGCACTGCTGCCTCACAGCTCCAGGGTCCCAGGTTCAATTCTGGCCTCGGGTGACTGTGTGGAGTTTGCACATTCTCCCCGTATCTGCGTGGGCTTCCTCCGGGTGCTCCGGTTTCCTTCCACAGTCCAAAGATGTGCTGGTTAGGCGGATTGGCTATGCTAAATTGCCCTTAGTGTCCAATAGGTTAGGTTGGGTTACGGGGATAGGGTAGAGGTGTGGGCTTAACTAGGGTGCTCTTTCCAAAGGCCGGTGCAGACTTGATGAGCCGAATGGCCTCCTTCTGCACTGTAAATTCTATGATTCTATGATACTACACAAATCTCCCAAGGACTGGGGTGGTCATGCTCGAGTCAGCCTAATTTGAGAGGCACAATCAGTAAACATTACCATTTGACAATGTAATCGCTCCATTTATCCTGCAGATGTAAGGCTATATCCCTGAGCAGAAATACAACCTAAGGATTTTGGTTCTGTTGTAGATGAAAGAATGAATATTCATTGTTACCATTAATACCCACCCAGGTCAGAGCAAAAGCAGGTCTGAACATTTTGGATTAAAGTTATGTATTTTCGAGGAAGCATGGATTATTCGGTTGATACATTAATAAGTCAGTAATGGCATCCATAAAAAGTGGGTTTAGAAACTCATCTTTGATGATTTTAAATGATGTAAAGTGAACTCTTAAATTTTTTCCATCTTCTTATTCTGGATTTTTTAATTGCTATTTTTTCTATCAGTCACATAGATGGGTATAAATAACGATATTAAAATACAAAAATATGCTTATAGTCAAAATCCTTATAATTAGTTCCTCAAAATGAAAACAATAAAAGAGATTGCCACATAAATGCAATGTTATTCTTCTGTAAATCAGTGTTATACATGCGGTGGTTATAAGCTTTCCATTTAGTGTGGACAGGCAGTGGGGATAGATATTTTATCACCTGCGCATGTGAAATATAAATCTTTAGTTTTATTAGCTGGCCAGGTATATATTGAGCTTCTTCGAAAGGGCCTTTGCCATGCAAAGACACTGACCTCAACATGGCTTCAGAAGTCACATGACCTACAATTTGACCAAGTCTTGAAAATTCTGAATGTGTTTTTTGCTGGAGATATAGCCAAAGGCAGTTCCCCTGATGGATTTCACACCTGTCATTATCTAAACTACAAGACCTTCTAACTACAGAAACTATCAGGAGCAATGAAGAACTAACAAATTTCATTCTGCAAGGATGGTGGTAAGGACCCCTATATTTTTGGTGGCATCACCATAACTTTGACAATGGGCGATGAAAGCTCTTTCTTTAACATGGGTCACTCTGCATTAAGTGTCGATCACAGCTGTCACAGGACCAGACATTCCCTCCCCCACCTCACCTGGTGCAAAACGGAGATTTTAAACCTCTCTGATGGCGACAGTAACAGAAGAAGTCCGAAAAATGGAAAAGAAGCACCATCTTTCTCCCTGCTATCTCATGTTCAGAGCCCTGTCTCTTTTGCTCTTTAGAATATGTCACAGAGCTGGAGAAATTAAATTGAAATTAAATCATACTGGGGATGACACACATAGAAGTTTCCAAGGAGACTTCAAAATTCCAAATCAGTTTTTTCCAGGGGAAAGAAACGGGACCACCATTTGAAGGACTGCTTCAACTGTTATGGCATGGCAGATGATAATTACCAAGCTACCCAAATCCCAAAGAGAAACTTTAAACAGCTTCCAGAATGGTTTTGTGAATTATGAGGAGGTTTTCAGAAATCAGGAATTAACTTCTCTGACCAATTGTGATGATTTTATATTAAAGTGAACCTTTTATTAAAAAAGGGCATTTGAAAAAATAACACTTCAACTCAAGAACACCTTGAAACTGTTAACAGTACTTTTTCAACCTTTCCAAACAGATCTTGGCTTAAATAATGCAGAGTTAAACCTGCCTTCAAATGGCTACAGTTCTTACAGATTTTCTGATCTATATCGTTCCAGTAACTTTACCACACAATGCTCTGCAGCTATAGGGGGTTCTCTGCGGTGACACTAACCTGGCTCTCGAAGTCTAACCTTGGCCACACTCTGATATGAGCGATATCTTATCAGCCACCACTCTCACAGTGTCTTCAGTGTTTTCTTCAATCTGTCTTTCTCCTTTGATCTTGCCGTCTATTATCTCCTACAATCCTTGATAAATTTCCTTTTTCCAGAATTGATTCATTTCTTCTTTTTATTTCATGGCTGCTACATTTAAATACAAACTTACCCAATCTTTCCTCATCTATTTGCAATTTTCTAACTGTATGTTCCCTTTTGAAACATAACAGCCACCTCAAACCATCTTTTTCTTTGCCTTATGTAAATTTTTATGTAAGTTCTCCTGGTATCCTTGGTTCATCAACATATCAAACCACTTGCTTTCACATCTTTCTTACTGATGTTTATACTTTGTAGGCTTTCTGCCTGTAATCCCACTAAACTTTAAACTTGTTTTCTAGGATGTACAATATGATAATGATATTCCAAAAATAAGAAATATTAAAACTCTTTTATCCTGACTTAGCAACCGTATGTCAAGTACATAGAACATAGAACATACAGTGCAGAAGGAGGCCATTTGGCCCATTGAGTCTGCACCGACCCACTTAAGCCTTCACTTCCACCCTATCCACCAATAACCCCTCCTCATCTTTTTGGTCACTAAGGGCAATTTATCATGGCCAATCCCCCTAACCTGCACGTCTTTGGACTGTGGGAGGAAACCGGAGCACCCAGAGGAAACCCACGCAGACACGGGGAGAATGTGCAGTCTCCGCACAGACAGTGACCCAAGCGGGGAATCGAACCTGGGACCCTGGAGCTGTGAAGCCACAGTGCTATCCACTTGTGCTACTGTGCTGCCCGTAGATGTAAAGGTTGGCGTGGCACAATTCAAAGAACACCCAGAAAAAGTCCTAATGCTCTGTCCAACATTTCTCCCTCAACCTAGACTGCCAAAAACATATTGACCAGTCATTCATTAACTTGCTGCATGTTGGATCTTGTTGTGCACAATCTGTTTGCTCTATTTTTGGCTACAGTAACTCCACACAAAAGGCAATTCTTTGGCAAGTGATGCTACCAGTTTCTGACTTTTGAATTCCAACAAGGTCCTTGTCTGAATGGTGCGAAGATCTTACTGAATGGTTGGAACACACTTTGAGATGGCACACAGTTTGAAGGCAGCAAGAACTGGTTGAGTAGTTCACTGCAAAAAATGTAATCATCCGGTTCCTTCCCAACAGATATGGAGAACAGATTGGAAGCAGCGGAAGAGTTACATCAGGGTCAGAGATTTGAAGTACAAGTTGGAATCAGTAAGACCTCACAGCACAGCTCACACTCATGCACAGGACAAAGCAGGTGAGTTGACGGGCACCCCATCCACCATCTTAAACAATCCCTCCCGCCACCACCAGTGCACAGTGGCAGCAACGTGCCTCATATACAAGGTGCATTGCAGCAACTCACCAAGATTCCACCGATAGCACCTTCCAACCCCCTGACCTTTGCCACCTTGAACAGAGACCGGCAGTCTTTTGCACCTGAAGAGGATATTTACAAAATATTGCCTAAAATAAAAATTATCGGGAGCTACAAGACGGAAATGTTTGCATTTCTAAGCAGAATATGTGGCAAATTACCAAAGCCAGGATTTTCTGGCCCGCCTAGGTGGGTTCCCTTGTAGCGGATGCAGTGAGCCTTGGTGGGAGCCAAAGGTCCCACTGGCAAGCGGGGCCAGAAAACTCCAGGCCATATTCCTCTAGTTTTGTGCATAATCTGTATATATCACAAACAAAATACATGGATTAAATGTTCGTTTCAATAGAAAACAAATCAAAATGTAAGTGTGATTTTTGATTTTAACTGCAATTTGATAAGTAACATAAAGGCAAAATTTAACTTAAGATGTACAGAATTAAGGCAAACACTTCAGCTATTGAATCTCATGATTTAAAAAAATTTCTAAAAGCACATTCAAATGAAATTATAATCTCACCTACATTTAAAAACATAATGTTCGCAAACATAAAAATTTTCCTCGAACCGAAGCGATCACCTCTAACCATGGTGTAGCTATACACTCAAACATGCTAATGCAATCTAACTGGAAAAGGTTGTGATGTCAAAGAGCCACATGTTCCAGGTGCTGAAATCTGACTGAAAATAGCAAGGAGCTTGCGAACACCACCATCTGCAGGTTCCCCTCCTAACCTGGAACCATACTGCTGTTTCTTCAATGTTGCTGCGTCAAAATCTTGACACGCCCTCCCGCACAGCACTGTGCCTACTCCACATGGACTACAGTGATTTAGGAAGGCGGCTCTCAAGGGTAATGAGGGATGGGCAATGAATGCTGAATTTGCCAGCAACGCCCACAATCCATGAAAGAATTAAAATAAAAACTCTAGCACAAAGTAAGAAGGCAGATGATCCTCTTATTTGAATAAAAATAGAGTTGGAGGAGAATGCCAGGTTCAACCCTGTCAATAGATCTGTTTTGTTAGGAGCTGCATCAAAGACAATGCTGACTGGAGTGGCTGTCTTGCTCATCTCAGTGGCCATCAAATGTCACTTCCGATTACCAACACACTCAAATTATTCACTTTTTCAGCAATGCAGGATAGTTTTTTCTGCTCCAGTCAGAGTGGATTTGCTTACTCATACTCACCATTAGCAGGAGCTATGACCTTATTGTGAATTAACATATCCCCATTGGCAGTGAATCTACATAGTTAAATAAATCGGGCTGACCACAAATCATGAAATAGCCACGATTGACTTTATAATATGGTGCTGCGTTGCTGCCAACAATCAGAATGTCAGGTTCATTGAAGTTACATTCAATTACTGGAGTGCAAACATCCCTAAAATTCTTTTGTAACCTACTCACTTTCTGTCTTCAAACATTATTTATTCTTGCAAAGACTTTTGGCCAACTTCTGCACTTGCAATGCCCAAAGTTTCCCATTCAATTTTGCAATATTAATTGTCCCAATTGCAGACTTTGGCCACCAGGTGGCACATGGCCCAATGTTTCCTCTACCAATGCCAAATGGTGGGTATAAAAATGGGCCTTTCATAGAATAGGATAGTGGTTCACTATAACCCATTTGCTGCTTGGTGATAAAGTTAAAATTACCACCAGCATTTCAGGAGTTTTATTAGGTAATGGGACACCTCTGGTCCACTCACCAATTTGTTCCATACGGGCATCCCATTTTATATGGCTGGGATTCTCCGGCCTCCCAGCCGCATGTTTCTTGGCGGTGGGAGGCAACATGCTGTTCACTGGCAGTGGGAATCTCTGGTCCTGCCGCTCTGAATGGGAATTCCAATTGAAGCCATCCTGCATCATCGCAAAGCCCACGGCGGGATTGTACTGCCGACTGAACCAGAGAATTCCCCTGGCACGTACGGTGGAGAATTCCTGCCACAATCATCGGATCATAAAACACAGAAGGAGACCATTTGCTCTGTGAATCTGAGTCAATATATTGAAAGATCGATCCAATAACTCTAATGTCCTTGCTCTTCCATTATAGCCCTGAAAACTTCTCGTCCTCAGGATATTTCTGATTCCCTTATAAACATAACGGGCGTGATTCAGTGACCCTGTTATGCCCGACGCAACAGATGAATTGCACAAGAGTCCCAAATCGGGCTCCACGACTCGCCAATCGCGAGTCACCCGACTCGCTCCACACGCCTCACTGGGCGAGGTCCAAATCTGCATCTTCAAATGAGCCTAATGGCTCCTTAAAATGTGCATTTGCCGGAAGTCACCCAGGGGCCCGGATTTCACCAGCCGCACCTGGGAGACCTCGCCAGGGCGCCCTTTACCACTGGTCCACACAAACGTGGACCACTTGTAACGGCACCTGGGTTGGGGGGGGGGTCTCTCCCAGGACAATGGAAACTCCAGGCTGGTCGGGTATTGGGCAGGGTGACAAGCTGGCACTCCCTCGACACCTGGGCATCTTGACACTGTCAGCCTGGCACATAAGCACTGCCAGGCTGGCAGGGACACTGCCAGGGTGCCAAAGTGCCATGATCGGGCCTGAAGGGTCCATGCCCATGAAAGGACAAGTGAGGGGGGTATGCAGAGTGGGGGTGGGGTGGGGGAATATGAAAGGCGTCATAAATGTTGGGGGGTGAAGGGGGGTCCTGAAAGGGCAGGGCGAAAAGGTGAGTGGGGGTGCTTGAAAAGGGAGGGGGCCCCCCTCAGTGATGCCAAAATGGGGTGTCCTCACTTGGGGGAGGAATGCCCATGTCTGCGGGAGGTGGCATTGCCCGTGGTTTGAGGGTGTTAGAGATTGGGGCACGCTTTAAAAATGGCTGCCCGACCTCTGAGCAGCCGGCCTCGCCACTGAGCTCAGCTCCCGACTGCTGAAAGAATTTCTAAGTGTGGGCTAGACCAGAGAGGAACTCCCCAAGGCCAAAACAAATGCCGAAGTGTGAGTGAATGTCGGTGTGGATCTCACCCAAAATGCCTGCGGCAAACAGCCGCCAAACCCACCCAAAATGACACCTAGAAATCTTTTGGTTAAATCGCACCCAAAGAATTTTGAAGCATGGAATAATTAATTATCACTCACATAGAGTCAACTCCACAATCTTCTTCCGACAGCAACTTCCAAACCCCAAACTCTGCCTCCTAGAAGGATAAGGACATCCGCCCATGGGAACACCATCACCTACAAGTTCCCTTCCAAGTCATATATCATAGAATCATAGAATGTGCAGTGCAGAAGTAGTCCATTCAGCCCATCGAGTCTGCACAAGCCCTTGGAAAGAGCGCCCTACTTGAGCCCACACCTCCACCCCATCTTCGTAACCCAGCAACCCCACCTAACCTTTGTACTAAGGGGCAATTTGGCATAGCCAATCCACCTAACCTGCACACCCGGAGGAAAGCCATGCCGACATGGGGACAAAGTGCAAACTCCACACAGTTACCCGAGGACAGAAGTGAACCCGGGTCCCTGGCACTGTGAAGCTGTAGTGCTAACCGCTGTGCCTCCCTCTGATGACTGATACACTACCCTAGAAAGTGTGGATTTCAATTCCAATTGAGGCAATATAAACCTTTCACATTTTTTTAAACAATTGATTTGTTTTCAAAAATAAAAAAATGAGATTATTCTTCTCCACTCAATACTTCTCACCGGCAAGTGTCCTCTCACTTTGTCCCAACTTATTTTTGTGTGTCTCACAAACAGAGATTGTCTTGATGCTGAGCAGCATTCTGCTGAAAACAATAGGCTGGATTTACATTTTTTCACCTACCCCGAGTATTCATTTGGTGGGGGAGGGGGGGGCACATAATAATCACTTATTGTCACAAGTAGGCTTCAATGAAGTTACTGTGAAAAGGCCCTAGTCACCACATTCCGGCACCTGTTCGGGGAGGCCAGTATGGGAATTGAACCCGCTACTGGCATTGTTCTGTATTACAAGCCAGCTATTTAGCCCACTGTGCTAATCCAGCCCGGGGAGGCCAGTATGGGAATTGAACCCGCGCTACTGGTATTGTTCTGTATTACAAGCCAGCTATTTAGCCCACTGTGCTAATCCAGCCCTCTCTAAAATAGAGTGGGTGCTCACCCCACCTCCTTCCTACCCATCCTTGAGCTCGCCCCCATAACACTGTAGGTGGAGGGGCACCAGAATCATCAATGGTGAATTGAAATTGTTAACATAATAAGTTTGGGTGGGCAGTTGAACGGGGATGGGCTTTTAAAATAGAAGGATGGAAGGAGGGTGTCTCTGGGGAGTGCCATTTGTGGAAAGGTGGCAGCCTACTCTCAAAATCTCACCACCCTCTACCCCTGCACCCATCCCCGCTGTCCAATACACCAGACTTACCTTACTCCGGGATCCATTGGGCCATCTTGTTGGGATTGGTTGCAGTCCCAGCAGCATCCAGTAATGAGATCGTGGCTGCCCTGAGATAGGGCAGAGGTCACACCTTGAAGCAATTAACTCTGCTCCCGGTGTTACATTGCTGGGGGCGACTGTCAGGAATGCGGAGGGGCTCCTCCATGGACTTTTTAGCTGCAGGGCAGTGTGGGGATCACACAGCTCCTGACTTGTGAAACAGAAAGGTCCATACCTCAGGCCTGTGTGTTTGAGGTTTATCGGTGACATGTACATTATGTATACAATGTCTACATGTTACTGTTTCATCCCATATGGAGCTGAGGGCTGTTAGACATACACTGCATATCAATCATTACACTCATAAAATATCAAAATTCTGTTGTCAGCTTTTTCCATTGTAAATCCCTGAATCCATACTTATAATGGAACTAGCCTACGTAAATCTGCTTTACTGTAATTACACCTTCCTGTCAGTGGAAATATAAGAATATGAATGGAATGCTTGTCTGCAAAATGCTGACTAAATGCCCTGATCATATTAACCCCATCCCTCTAACTCCAATTCACCTGAAGATGACACTGGGTATTGAGGCCACAGGAGTAATTTTGAATTTGTGCAGCAGTGTAAATCTTCCTTGGCTTTTATTTCAAACTGAATTCTAAATATTCAAATTTACTCTTCCCAGCGTCTGTGATATTGTGTGACAAATGATTTTGAATTCAGTTTATATCCGAAGCCTTCCTGCCTCTGCCATGATTTTTGGTCAGGTCACCTGGTCACCTCCTGATGCCCCAAAGCCTGCCCACCATCTACAAGGCACACGTTTTGCTTCCGCCTCCCCTTCCCCCTCATAAAATGTGAGACAGTTCAGGGGTGGGTGGGTAGGTGAGGATAAGGCCGTCAGCTGGATTTCATGTGTCCCCCATCCAAAAACCCGTGATAGAATATTCTCCCCTTACCCGAATGAATGCAGCTCCAACGTCACTCGAGAGACTTGACACCATCCAGGGCAAAGCAGCCCGTTTGATTGGCACCCCTTCCGCCACCTTTCAACGTTCATCCACTCCAACACCAACACACAGTGACAGCAGTGTGTACCATCTACAAGATGCCCTGCAGCAACTCAACAAGGATCGGTCAACATCACCTATGTCTTCTGCCACCTACAAGGGCAGCAGCTGCATCGGAACACCGCCACCTACTGGTTCCCTTCCAAATCACATGCCATCCTGATTGGAGCTGTATTGCCGTTCCTTCATTGTCGCTGGGTCAAAAGCCTTGAATTCCCTCCTAACAGCACTGTGGGTGTACCTACACCTCATAGACTGCAGTGGCTTAGGAAGGTGACACAACACCACTTTCTCAAGGGCAACAAGGGGTGGGCAATATAAGAAATGCTGGCCGAACCAGTGACGCCCACATCCCTTGAAAGAATTTTAAAAACTGTTCCCTCTGCTACAGATTAACCAGCTGCCTTAACGCCAAATAGCAAAGGGGATGGTTTAGCACAGTGGGCTAAATAGCCGGCTTGCAATGCAGAACAATGCCAGCAGCACGGGAATCAATTCCTGTACCGGCCTCCCCGAACAGGCGCCGGAATGTGGCGACTAGGGGCGTTTCACAATAACTTCATTGAAGCCTACTTGTGACAATAAGTGATTATTGTTATATTATTATTATTAACACATTAACATTAAGAATTTTTCTATGCCCCATGCCAGATGATTTCACTGGGTGATTTTTTTAATTTAATGCCAATTTGTACTGAATGGTGAAAAGTTCAATGCTGTGGACCCAAGGTATCAAGAGACTGGCCAAATGCCAGCAATTAAAGAGGAAAGATTTTTACCTCATCATTCATGGCTGGCTTGAAACCAAGATTTGGTGCTGAACTTACTGTTGGCTAATGTACTGCACACCCATTTTCATTAAGCATAGAGGCCTGAGATCACCTGCCTGCACATTTTCTCCCATTAAATAACACTTGGAGAGTTGCGTTTCGTCACCATTTTATAAAAGTTATGGAGGCATTGGATCAGGTGTGGGATGGTGTGCACTGTTTTGACATGTTTCTTATGACCTTACCCTGTTTTTCCTTCCTTTCCTGGTGGGGTCATGAGGGAATTCAGTTTTATCTAATGATTGTATCAAGCCAGTTATATTATTGTTCTCCTGCACTATCCTGTGCTCATGTATGTTAAACCGTTTCTTCACTTTTGTATGTATGGTATTATTTTCTAACTTTGTTGCCTCAATTTCTAAAATGTAAAATCCTGATAAATATACTGATTTTAAAAAAAGAATAGGTGGAGAAAGTGAGAATATTCACTTGTGGGTAAGGTCAAAACTAGATGCTATAAGGTAGTTAGAGAGAAACCTATTCAGGAATACAGGGAAACTTCTTCATTTAAAATGTGGGATTATTACCCAAGTAAGAGCTGAAACAAATATTATAATGTCTTTAAAGGGAAACAAGATAGTGTTACTGACAGGAGGAGGAATCATTTAAACAGCCTTGATTTCTCAATGGTGGACAATGATCAGCAGCAGCAGCAACCCGGGGGGGGGGGGGGGGGGGTCTATTTTATTTTTGTTTGTTTACACTGCGGGATCTGAGGGGGTGTATATATTTGCTATGTTTGCTTTGTGTTAATTCGGGGTGTTAATTTATTATTTATGTATAGGGGGGAGGGGGGCACGTGGGTTATTTTATTTTGTTCTGTATTTAATTCTGTTGGGTTCCTTTTTCATTGTGTTGTTGATATTTTGTGAAAACCTCAATAAAAATTATAGAAAAAAAAGAAAAGAAATCAGTAATCAGAAAGGTGTTTTTGATTTTTGATTTCCCCCTTTATAAATGGTGGGGCATTTTCCCCAACCCTTAAATTTGGAGTGTTCCAATATCTATGAATATCTCGCACAGCAAACTCAAGATAAGATACAATAACAAGGTTGGTATATTTTACACGCACGCAAGGCGAGAAAGGGGATTTGTAATGTCAGTTTCTTTTGCACTCATACAATAAGTGAGGGATACAGGAAAGAAAGGGGTACAGGGCAAGAATCACAATAAAGTTAAACTTTTATATGAGTCCAGAATCCAGAATCAAAAGTCTAACGCAGTCTTTCTTCTGAGTGTGGGTGGGTTGACTGTCACAGGGTGATCCATCTTTCCATGAGAAGAGAAGGCACGTAGAGTTGAATTAGACTAAAAGGCATCAATGTGTCTCTAGTTCACAGTGTAGATGAGGGCTATGCTATTGTACCTAGAAGGAGCTCCTCCTGCTGCTGCCTATTCGATGGTAAGATGGCAGACAACGAGAGGCTGGAGTTGCTGTTCTCTTCGGAGGTCAAACAACAACTGAAGGTAACTCCCAACAACTTATTAATTAAAGGAATTCAGACAACTCAAGTCTTGGTCATGTGACATCATGATTTCAGGCAACTGTCAAGGCCCCTGGTTGAAACCCATTGTGTTTGGGAGCAGGTAATGGTTGGGCCATTAACACCACCTTGGATTATTAGGAGTCACAAATAGCTGTGTTTGTCCATAGCTGGCTGAGTCTTTGGTACTGGAGCTCTGCCTTAGAAATGGAAAACAATTGATCTATTTTTCTGAAATTCCATTGTCAGCAACCACAGAGGGCATCAGTGATTCTTTTAAAAATAGTGAGCTCACTGATCATTTCCTGAACGTTAGAAGTTCCTTGTGCATGAGTCATGGCTAGCCATGGAAATTTTTACCATTAAAAAAATTAATAAAAGTGGAAATTGTTACATAGTATTCAGCGTGACATGTTTGTGTGTTGATTTTCTGTCCCATTTCCCTTCTAATGTAGTCTTAGGAAAGGAAGTATAGAAAGTGCAGAAGTATACAGGCACTCTTTCATTCATACTGGCATATCAAATACACAGCTCATAGTTTAGACAGGGTCTGCCAGTGTTTAAGGCTTATGGATTAGGTTACAGCTGTCTGCTGTTAATGCTGCACTCCTATCTATGAGGATTTTCTCTTCCACTAGGTGTATTTGCAGGTTGAATAGCAGACAATTTTTGAACCCCTCCAAACGTACTAGCTCATGCACCGCCTTATTTAGGGACGTTTAGTGATCTTACTCGTCGGTCAAATGCAATTTGTTTCAGCTGTTCAAATTTAATGTAGGTTTGGTTTGGTTCCTGACAGAAATTCCTGAATTGCTGGCACTTTGCCTCTGGAACTAACTCATAGACACTTAGAATGGCAGGTATGGTCTGCTCATAATATAGGGACACCTCTGAACGCAGGAGTACTTGCCCAGGCAGCTGCCCTTGAATTAAAAGCTTCTGGATCTCTGAGGGTCATTTTAGCAGTCTTGCTAGCTTCTCAAAGTTGTTAAAAATAACTCCACATCACTTTCGCCAAATCTGGGGAGAAATCTCACATGCTCAGCGAGTGGGTACAGGTTAAGGAGATAAGGGGTGCTCCTGGGTGGAGAGATATTTTCCCTTGATTGTCTGGCCTCTCTGTGGGCGGGATTCTCCACTCCCGCGCCGAAGTGGCCGCGCCGTCGTGTACGCCGTCGAGGTTCACGACGGCGCGAAACGGCCCCAATCCCGACCGATTCAGGCACTGACAATGGGCTAGGATCTGGGCCGCATCATCTACACGCGCCAGGCCTTGTCACCCGCGTAAAGGCGGCGCCGCATAGATGACGTCATCCGCGCATGCGTGGTTGCCGTCCTCTCTAAGTCCGCCCCGCAAGAAGATGGCGGACGGATCTTGCGGGCCCGCGGAAGGAAGGAGGTCCTCCTTCAGAGAGGACGGCCCGACGATCGGTGGGCGCCGATCACGGGGCACCCCACATTTGAGGTACCCCCCCGGTGCAGGATCCCCCCTTGCCCCTCCGCAGGCCCCCCCCCCCCCCAGCGTTTGCGCGCTGTTCCCGACAGCAGCGACCAGGTGTGGACGGCACCGGGGGGGAACCCGCCGTTTTGGCCTGGCCGCTCGGCCCATCCGGGCCTGAGAATAGCGGGGGTGCCAGAGAATCGCCATTGTGTGTGTCTCCGGCGATTCTCCGGCCGGCGGCCCGCGGAACTCGACCGGGCCGTTCCTGCCGCTTGGGAGAATCGCGGGAGGGCGTCGGACCGGCGTCCCGGGACATTTTGGCGGCCCAGGCGATTCTCCCAAACGGCGCAGGAGTGTAGAATCTCGCCCTGCTTCTTTGAGCTGATAGCTCCATTTCCAATTTTCAGAACTGAAATGCTCTTCCCCATTCCTGAGCTTCCCCTTTTCTCTCTCCCTTTCCACCTTTTAAAATTCTAGCTGCAATATCAGCTTCTCCAGCTCAAAATTGGCTAGGGGAGAGGGCTCACGACTGAGCTCTTTCTCTGACTGCTCTACTGGAAACATCAGATGCAGACATTCTACCAACTTAAGGATTCATTCATTTGTTTTGATTTTGCTGAGTAATTTGGACTGCATCTCCCTAGCCAGAGTTTTCAATTGATTTGTGCTAAGGTTCTGCAATCTATCCTCGCTTAAATTATCTTGCTGAATAAACATTTGGCCATCAAATGTTGCCATTTTCTTAGTGTTAGTACAAGGAATTTGCTGTGGCAAGGTATTGTCTTAAAATTATTGGGACCCCCAAGTTTCCTTTTTTTTTTGCCTTCTTATTTGGCTCGTCTCTTAATTTAGATTCTGATCAAATTCGAATAGGATCAATCCTGGATGTGAGCTCCCAATTTTCGTTGCAGGCAAGAGGGAGATTATTACGAGGGAGAAGCTTGAGATAAGATAAAATAAAATTCTTCTAACTTTTCCTGGGTAACTGCTCTGCTAAGAGAGTTGGAACCATCTGAAGTCTCCATTTTAAGGTGGAGTATCGGACGGTTCTAGATGCACGATAATTGCCCATCGGAAGTTGAAACGTGCTGGGCAATTCCTGTGCAATGTTTGCCTGGGTCTTCCAGGTATTTTTCTCGGGAATCTCCAGGTATGACCTCCCATCCCGGGAGGAATGGAAGATCTGGCCTATTGTTCCAGAATATTCTGGTGCTACTGCCACATCCTAGTTTACGAATGAATTGAAAAGTGGTGGAGCAACAATACTGACATCTACACAACAATGTGGAAAATTGCCCAGTTGTGTCCTACATACAAGAAACAGGAGAAATCTTACCCAGCCAATTACCACCCTATCAGTCTGCTCTCCATCGTCAGCAAAGTGATGGAAGGAGTCATAAACAGTGCTATCAATAACCTGCTCAGCAATAACCTGCTCACGGACGCTCAGTTTGGTTTCCACCAGGATCACTCAGCTCCTGACCTCATTACAGCCTTGGTTGAAACGTGGACAAAATAGCTCAATGCCAGAGGTGAGGTGAGAGTGACTGCCCTTGACATCACAGCAACATTTGATCGAGTATGGCATCAAGGAGCCCTAGCAAAATTGGAATCAATGGGATTAAGAGGAAAAATCTCCGCTGGTTGGAGTCATACCTGGCACAAAGGAAGATGGTTGTGGTGGTTGGAGGTCAATCATCTCAGTTCCATGACATCACTGCAGGAGTTCCTCAGGGTAGTGCCATCTTCAGCTGCTTCATCAATGACCTCCCTTCCATCATAAGGTCAGAAGTGGGGATGTTCGCAGGTGACTGCACAATGTTCAGCACCATTGTTGCTAACTTTCTCCTTGGTTCAATTGCTCTGTTTTATTATCTTTGCTCTCGAGTCGCCAGGTATCTTTATGATACCGCCACGAGGTTCAAGCCCGAGTAATGATCAATAATCCAATACACCGCTTAGTAAGAGTTAAATCAAGCACATTTATTAAACACAGTAATCGCTACTCATGTACAAATTCTACTTCAAAGCTACTTCTATAACTAACAGGCCTATACTTAACTTCGGACTGGCCCACCAGGTCAGGGGAACAAATGGCCTTTCGTTCGGGTTCTGAGTCTGCAGGATTCGAAGTTGGTATGGATTGGTAGCTAGGAGCGCCTATCTCGTAGCGAGCGTTGAATTAAGGCTTACTTTGTCGGGGGTCACTGCATCGGTCACGGTCAATGTTGGTTCATGTTGCTGGGTGACCCGGGCAGGACGCAGAGGTGAAGAGAGCTGAAGAAGAGCGCGATTTGAACTTTGGGCTTAACTCTTATAGTCCCCAGGGGCTTCCCGCCTTTCGGGGCGGACCCTGTACCTGGTCCCAAGTGATTGGACTTTGTCCCAATTGCTTGGTTCGATTTCTCCAATACTGGAGCGGTTCCCTGATCGATGGGCGGTCTTGAGGTGCTCGTTCACCTCCTTTGTGTTGGCTCCTGCAGGCACCGAGAAGTCTGGCTTTGCTTTGTGTGTCCAAAATGTTACTTATTGTTCCCGGGGATTGCTCATCAGTATGCAGATGGCTGCTACATTGTTATGCTGATGGTCGCTGGTATCGATGTTGTCTCGCCTTTGCAGAGGTAAATACACAGCAAACCTGCAGCTGCTGGTTTCTGTCTATGTTGGCTGACTTTCCAATCAGCCTTTGCCGTTCGTCATTTTAAATTGGGAGTTGGCCACTTTAGGTGGCTACACCATTCGTGACCCCTCAGATAATGAAGCAGTCCATGTCCAAATGCAGCAAGACCTGGACAAAATCCAGGCTTGAGCTGACAAGTGGAAAGTTACATTTGCGCCACACAAGTGCCAGGCAATGAGAATCTCCTTTACAAGAGAGGATCTAACTATTGCCCCTTGTCATTCAATGGCATTACCATCACTGAATCCCCAAAATCAACATCCTGGGGGTTACCATTGATCAGAAACGGAACTAGACTGGCCATATTAATACTGTGGCTACCAGAGCAGGTCAAAGGCTAGGAATTGTATCGTGAGTAACTCACCTCCTGGCCTCTCAAATACTGTCCACCATCTACAAGGCAGGAGTGTAATGGAATACTCTCCACTTGCCTGGATAAGTGCAGCTCCAACAACACTCAAGAAGTTCAGCACCATCCACGACAAAAGAACAAAGAACAAAGAAAAGTACAGCACAGGAACAGGCCCTTCGGCCCTCCAAGCCCACGCCGACCATGGCTGCCCGTCTGAACTAAAATCTTCTCCACTTCCTGGGTCTGTATCCCTCTATTCCCATCCTATTCATGTATTTGTCAAGATGCCCCTTAAATGGCACTATCGTTCCTGCTTCCACCACCTCCTCCGGCAACGAGTTCCAGGCACCCACTACCCTCTGTGTAAAAAACTTGCCTCGTACATCCCCTCTAAACCTTGCCACTCGCACCTTAAACCTATGCCCCCTAGTAATTGACCCCTCTATCCTGGGAAAAAGCCTCTGACTATCCACTCTGTCTATGCCCCTCATAATTTTGTAGACCTCTATCAGGTCGCCCCCTCAACCTCCGTCGTTCCAGTGAGAATAAACCGAGTTTATTCAACCGCTCCTCATAGCTAATGCCCTCCGTACCAGGCAACATCCTGGTAAATCTCTTCTGCACCCACTCTAAAGCCTCCACATCCTTCTGGTAGTGTGGTGACCAGAATTGAACACTATACTCCAAGTGTGGCCTAACTAAGGTTCTATACAGCTGCAATATGACTTGCCAATTCTTATACTCAATGCCCCGGCCAATGAAGGCAAGCATGCCGTATGCCCTCTTGACTACCTTCTCCACCTGTGTTGCCCCTTTCAGTGACCTGTGGACCTGTACACCTAGATCTCTCTGACTGTCAATACTCTTGAGGGTTCTACCATTCACTGTATATTCCCTCCCTGCATTAGACCTTCCAAAATGCATTACCTGACATTTGTCCGGATTAAACTCCATCTGCCATCTCTCCACCCAACTCTCCAACGATCTAAATCCTCTGACAGTCCTCATCGCTATCCGCAATTCCACAAACCTTTGTGTCGTCTGCAAACTTACTAATCAGACCAGTTACATTTTCCTCCAAATCATTTATATATACTAGGAACAGCAAAGGTCCCAGCACTGATCTCTGCGGAACACCATTAGTCACAGCCCTCCAATCAGAAAAGCACCCTTCCATTGCTACTCTCTGCCTTCTATGGCCGATCCAGTTCTGTATCCATCTTGACGGCTCACCCCTGATCCCGTGTGACTTCACCTTTTGCACCAGTCTGCCATGAGGGATCTTGTCAAAGCCTTACTGAAGTCCATATAGACAACATCCACTGCCCTACCTGAAATGAATGAAATGAAAATTCTTATTGTCACAAGTAGGCTTCAAATGAAGTTACTGTGAAAAGCCCCTAGTCGCCACATTCCGGCGCCTGTTCAGGGAGGCTGATACGGGAATTGAACCGTGCTGCTGGCCTGCCTTGGTCTGCTTTCAAAGCCAGCGATTTAGCCCTGTGCTAAACAGCCCCTGCATCAATCATCTTTGTAAGTGGGCTGACAAAGCAGCCCACTTGATTGTTACCCCTTCCACAAACATTCAATCCCTCCACCACCGACAAACAGTGTCAGCCGTGTGTACCATCTACAAGAAACACTGCAGGAACTCAACAAGGTTCCTTAGTCAGCACCTTCCAAACCCAGGGCCACTACCATCTAGAAGGACAAGAGCAGCAGATACATGGGAACCCCACCACCTGGAGGTTCCCTTCCAAGTCACTCATCACCCCCCACTTGGAAATATATCGCCCTTCCTTCATTGTCGCTGGCTCAAAATCCTGGAACTCTCTCCCTAACAGCACTGTTGGTGTACCTACACCTCAGAGACTGCAGCAGTTCAAGAAGGCGACTCACTGTCACCTTCTGAAGGGCAATTGGGGATGGGCAATAAGTGCTGGCCTAACCAGCGACGCCCACACCCCATAAATGAATTTTCAAAAAGGATTATGCAGTTGGAGAGGGGTTTGGAGGAACTGGGAAAGGATAGAAGGTCAGAGATAGGTTGGAGCTAAGGAGAGATTGACAAATATGTCACAGACACAAGATAAAGGAGGTGTTAATGGTTGCATTAAGGACGAAAGAAGGTGCTGATAGTGGCATAAAGTTGAGATAGCAGAATGTGTTAATAGGAGAACATAGGTCAGTGCTCAGTGAAAGCAGATCTAAACCGATGACACTAGGGGTTGTTTGCAAACAAAACACAAAAAGTGGGTCAAGATGGCGGGGTAAGTTCACAGTCCAAAGATGCTGAACAATGTGAGTCCAGAGGCTGTAATATGTCTAATCGGAAGATGAGGTGTTGTTCCTCGAGTTTGCGTTGGCTTCACTGGAGCATTGCAGCAGACCAAGATGGACTTGTGGTCATGAGAGCAAGAGGGTGAATTGAAATGGCAAGCCACAGGCAGGCTGGGGTCCTGCTTGCAGACTGAGCAAGGGTGTTCTGCAAAGTGGTCACCCAGTCTATGTTTAGTCTCCCCAATGTAGAGGGGACCGCATTGGGAGCAGTGAATACAGTAGGCCACACAAACTCTGTTCCTCGTTCCATTGATGCTGCCAGACCTGCTGAGCTTTTCCAACATTTTCTTTTTTATTTCAGACTTCCAACATCCACAGCATTTTTCTTTCATTATTCTAGTCTATGACTGTCAGTGATCGAGCTATTTACCTGCTGTCTATGGCAAACCTGCTTTTTCAGATGAGCATTAGTTATTGTATTTGCCTGTATTGCTACAGAGACATCCAAACACACATCTCTGAACTTAATTGCTTTGGTTTTAGAACTCTCAAATGCCTCCCTGGCCTTGCTCCTCAATAACCCTTATGTCGTGTTATTCACCCTGGGGTAACACGGACTGCAACTGGATGCAGTTGGACTGTAAAGCAGACACCAAACTTAGACGTTGGTTCAATACGATTTATTGAACTTCTGTAACAATGCACACAGCTGGCTGTGGGTTGACACTCTACTACTCTAAGTGTACTAACTCTAACTAACTAGACCAGACTAGCTCTGATCCACGTGTAGAAGGTGCTATACACCCTGACTGTCACTACAGTTGTCACCAGTGGAAAGAGGCGGGGTGCTGATGCCTCGTGTGTTTTATAGTAGGAAGCCCCCCTCTAGTGTTCTGTCTGGTGATTGGTTGTGTTCTGTCCTGTGTGTTGATTGGCTAACCTGGGTGTCTGTCACTGCCTGCCCTTACCTCATTATGTGCATGAGTGCATATTATGACATTCCCCTTTTTTTAAAAAATGTGTCAGTTGCTTAGAGCATATACGACATATATACAGATATAACTATTTACAGCGAATGGCGAGTGAATGCATATGTGCATGGAAGGTGTCTAGCGTGCAGATACACAACAATATGTACAAAAGAAATGTCTATAAGTCCAATCTCTGGGTCTGGCGTTGGATCCTTGTCGATCGCCTGAGAGGTGGAGGTGGGGACGACGGCGCCTTGACAGGCGGGATTGCAGCCAGATTGGTGGCCTCGTGGAGCGAGGTGTTCGGAAAAGGCATAACGACAGCTGGAAACGTGAGATTCAGTGGTGGGCAGGCAAGTTTGCACAGTGCCCTTCTGTTGCGCCTGACAATGGAGCCATCAGCCATGCGAACCACGAACGACCTGGGAGCAGCCTGTCAAACAACAACAGCTGGAGCTGGCCAGCCTCCACCAGGTAACCTGATGCGAACAGCATCTTCCGGAGATAGCACAGGCAAATCAGTAGCATGAGCATCGTATGTCAGCTTCTGCCGGTTTCTGAGTTGCTGCACCTTTTGCAGCACTGGGAGGTGATTCAGATCTGGTAAATGAATGGCCAGAACAGTCGTCCGCAGGTCTCGATTCATAAGGAGTTGTGCTTAAGACATACCGGTGGATAGAGGGGTTGCCCTGTACGCCAGCAGTGCAAGGTTAAAGTCAGAAGCTAAGTCCGCAGCCTTGCAGAGCAGTTGCTTCGCGTTATGGACCCCTTTTCCGACCTTCCCGTTAGATTGCGGGTAATGCGGGCTCGAGGTAATGTGCTTGAACTGGTACAACTTTGCAAAGGCTGTGGAAGCAGGGACCGTTGTCGCTCATGACAGTGAGTGGAATACCATGCCTGGCAAATGTCTCCTTGCAGGCCTTGATGACTGTCCTTGATGTGAGGTCAAACAGTTTCACCACTTCCGGGTAACTCGAGAAGTAATCAATGATGAGCACATAGTCACGCCCATTGGCGTGAAAAAGGTTGATTCCCACCTTAGACCACGGAGAGTTCATAGTCTCGTGTGATGGAGTGTTTCTTTGGGCTGAGCAGGCTGGAAACGCTGGCAGGTCGCACAATTGAAGACCATGTTGGATATGTCCTGGTTAATTCCAGGCCAATAGACAGCCTGCCGGGCCCTGCGCCTGCATTTCTCGACACCGAGGTGTCCCTGGTGGATCTGTTTGAGCACTAACCTCTGCAGACTGTGAGGAATAACGATACGATCTAGCTTGAGGAGGATCCCCTCGACGACTGTTAGGTCGTCCTTAACATTAAAGAACTGGGGGCATTATCTTTCTGCCAACCAGGTGCAAGGTGATGCATGACCCGCTGCAGAAGAGGGTCCTTGGCAGTCTCTTCTCGAATGTTGACCACTCTTTCATCCGAGGCAGGGAGGTTCCTGGCACACAGTTGCACCTGTGCCTCAATTTGGCGGATGAAGTCGACCTGTTCACAGGGCGAGGTGATGGAGCGCGACAGGGCATCTGCAATGATTAGCTCCTTGCCCGGTGTGTATACCAATTCGAAATCATACCTGCAGAGTCGAAGGAGAATGAGCTGAAGCCTCGGCATCATGTCATTCAAGTCCTTATGAATGATATGGACCAAGGGCCTGTGGTCAGTCTCTACTGTGAAGGTTGGTAGACCGGAGACGTGGTCATGAAACTTTACAATGCCGGTTAGGAGACCCAGGCACTCTTTTTCTATCTGAGCATACCTCTGCTCAGTGGGAGTCATGGCCCTTGACGCATAGGCCACTGGAGCCCAGGACGAGGAGTCGTCCTTCTGGAGGAGCACCGCACCAATGCCGTCCTTCTTCAGAGAAACACTTCTTCAGTGTTTCTCTCCCTATCCCCTCCTCTAACCAAAAATAAAACGCTGTAAAGATCAAGAGGAAGGCTCGAGGACAGGTAGAAGTAGAAAGAAGTTGAACCGTGACATCACAGCCTGCAGGTAAAGGACTGGCTGGTGACGAGTAAGTAGTTTTTCTTTTATTTTCCCTCAGGTGTTATCGTGCAGGGTGCAGAGGTTACTGCGTGAGTGCTTGCAGAGAAGGGGAGTGAATAACAGGGAAGCTCTTTCTTTCTTCTTTTTTTATCTAGAGGGGATGGCAGGGAAGGTAGTGCAATGTTCCTCCTGCAGAATGTTTGAGGTGAGGGACGCCTTCAGTGTCCCTGTGATTTCATCTGTGGGAAGTGCACCCATCTCCAGCTCCTCAGAAACCGCATTAGGGAACTGGAGCTGGAGCTGGATGAACTTCGGATCATTCGGGAGGCAGAGATGGTCATAGATAGAAGCTTCAGGGATGTAATTACTCTGAAGAATAAAGATAGATGGGTGACGGTGAGAGGGGCTGGGAGGAAGCAGTCAGTACAGGGATCCCCTGTGGTCGTTCCCCTTAGTAACAAGTATACCGCTTTGGATACTGTTGGGGGGGGGACTTACCAGGGGTAAGCCATGGGGTGCAGGTTTCTGGCACAGAGTCTGTCCCTGTTGCTCAGAAGGAAGGGGGGAGAGGAGTAGAGCATTAGTCATTGGAGACTCCATAGTTAGGGGGATAGGTAGGAGATTCTGTGGGAACGAGAGAGACTCTCGTGTGTTGGTGTGTTGCCTCCCAGGTGCCAGAGTCCGTGATGTCTCAGATCGTGTTTTCGGGATCCTTAAGGGGGAGGGGGAGCAGCCCCAAGTCGTGGTCCACATAGGTACCAACGACATAGGTAGGAAAAGGGATAGGGATGTAAGGCAGGAATTCAGGGAGCTAGGGTGGAAACTTAGATCTAGGACAAACAGAGTAATTATCTCTGGGTTGTTACCCGTGCCACGTGATAGCAAGACGAGGAATAGGGAGAGAGAGGAGTTGAACACGTGGCTACAGGGATGGTGCAGGAGGGAGGGTTTCAGATTTCTGGATAATTGGGACTCATTCTGGGGTCGGTGGGACCTCTACAAACGGTATGGTCTACACCTGGACCAGAGGGGTATCAATATCCTGGGGGGGAAATTTGCTAATGCTCTTCGGGAGGGTTTAAACTAGTTCAGCAGGGGCTTGGGAACCTGAATTGTAGCTCCAGTATACAGGAGATTGAGAGTCGTGAGGTCATGAGTAAGGTTTCAAAGTTGCAGGAGTGTACCGGCAGGCAGGACGGTGGTTTAAAGTGTGTCTTCTTCAATGCCAGGAGCATCCGGAATGAGGTGGGTGAACTTGCGGCATGGGGTGATACCTGGGACTTCGATGTTGTGGCCATTTCGGAGACATGGATAGAGCAGGGACAGGAATGGTTGTTGCAGGTGCCGGGGTTTAGATATTTCTGTAAGCTCAGGGAAGGTGGTAAAAGAGGGGGAGGGGTGGCATTGTTAGTCAAGGACATTATTACGGTGGCAGAAAGGACGTTTGATGAGGACTCGTCTACTGAGGTAGTATGGGCTGAGGTTAGAAATAGGAAAGGAGAGGTCACCCTGTTAGAGGTTTTCTCTCGGACTCTGAAAAGTTCCAGAGATGTAGAGGAAAGGATTGCAAAGATGATTCTGGATAGGAGCGAAAGCAACAGGGTAGTTGCTACGGGGACTTTAACTTTCCAAATATTGACTGGAAACGCTATAGTTCGAGTACTTTACGAGTACTGGAAACGCTGAGTATATAGGCCTGAGTAGGATCTTGTAGCAGTACGGCAGTGTGCCCATCCCACTGAACACATCCGGGTATTGTGACAGGATTTCGTCAATGTCAGCCTGAAGATTCACATTGGCAGAGGACATGACATGTACGCGTTGCACGAGATTGAGTAGCTTGCATGCATGGACATCAAGCAGGGAAGCCTTGTCAGGCTTGACGATTTTGAATCGCAGTGTGGCATTGATGGCCTTGTTGGAGACATGCAGGTGACAAGATCCTAACGCAGTAATGGCATTGCCATTATAATCAAGGAGCTGGCAGGCCGGTGGAAGAATTTTTGGTTGCCTTTTGATGTGACCAAGATCTGCTTGAGATATGAAATTGGCTGAAGCACCAGTGTCCAGCTTGAACCGGACGCTGCCTTGGTTAATGTGTACGACAGCAGGCCATTCGTCCGCAGGATCCACATTGAGGATAGATAGGCGTGTTGCCAAATTTGAGGAGGCCTTGTCACACGTAGTAATGATGCCCACACGATATGGGGACTCCAGGCAATCGTCCTCTGGATCCGTGGCGCAACCAGGATTAGAATCCAACAGCCCTTGCTGCACACATCGAACGCGTTTGCGTTGGAACTGGGATCGCTGGCCCACGACCGGTGATGCAGACCTGCACAAGGCTGCATAATGTCCAGGTTTCCCACAATTTAAACATCGCCTGCCTCTTGCAGGGCATTGCCACTTTAAGTGGGCGGTGCCGCTGTTCGGGCACGTCATGTCGTTGACATCGTAACGCTCCGTGCGTCGTCGCACATGCGCAGTGCGGTCAGCCGCCGCTCGCACCTGCGCAGTGTGGTCTTCGGCTGCTTCGTTCTCCCATCTGTGGTGCGCATGCGTGGGACCCCGGGAAAAGCGTGCAAAATGGCTGCCTTCATCGATGCTAAGGCGCCGCATTCGGGCGATGGCCTGCACAATCTCTGCCTCTTGGGAGGCACGTTGGCCCTGTTCTGCCGATTTAAGGCGAGAGTAGCGAATTTTTGCCTGTTCATGCACTTTACACATCTCGATGGCCACTGGCAGGGTCATGTTTTTTATTTTTAGGAGCTGCTCCCGCAGGGCGTCGGAGTGGACCCCAAACACGATCTGATCCCTGATGAGGGAATCAGCGGTGTCACCATAGTTGCAGGACTGCGCTAACATGCGGAGATGAGTTAGAAAGGATTGGAAATGCTCATCCTTACCCTGAAGGCGTTGCTGGAAGACATAGCACTCAAAGCTCTCGTTTGTTTTGACTTCACAGTGACTGTCGTACTTCTCTAAAATGGTCTTGAACTTGGTATTGTCCACGCCGTCGACAAAAATGAGCGAATTAAAGATTTGAATGGCTTGGTCCTCCGCAGTCGACAGGAGCAGCGTGATCTTTCTGGCATCAGACGCATCCTCGAGGCCCGAGGCCTCAATGTAGAGACTGAATTTCTGCTTGAAGACCCGCCAGTTGGCGCCGGGATTTCCGGAGATCCAGAGCTGTGGAGGGGCCTGGATCTTCTCCATGCCGCTGGAAGGCACTTGCTGGTCGTCACTGAATTATTCCAGGTAAATTACTTAGATGAGGTAGACTCCTGGTATCATGTCGTGTTATTCACCCTGGGGTAACACGGACTGCAACAGGATGCAGTTGGATTGTAAAGCATACACCAAACTTAGACGTTGGCTCAATACGATTTATTGAACTTCTGTAACAATACACACAGCTTGCTGTGGGTTGACACTCTACTACTCTAAGTGTACTAACTCTAACCAACTAGACCAGACTAGCTCTGTGCCACGTGTAGAAGGTGCTAACTGATATATACACCCTGACTGTCACTACAGTTGTCACCAGTGGAAAGAGGAGGAGTGCTGACGCCTCATGTGTTTTATAGTGTAGCCAGTTAAAATGGTTAACTCCCGATTTAGAATGGCCAACCCCGATTTAAAATGGCGAACGGAAAAGGCTGATTGGAAAATCAGCCAACAGGACTAAAAACAAGCAGCTGCAGGTAAAACTGTGTATTCGCCTCTGGGGAGGCCAGACAGAATCGATACCTGCAGCCATCAGCATCACAACACACCAGCCATCTGAATATTAATTAGCAATCCCCGGGAACAATGTGAAACAAATTAGACACACAAAGCCAACCCAGACTTTTTGGCGCCAGCAGGAGCCTACACAAAAGAGAGGTGAACGACCACCCCAAAACCGCCCATCGATCAAGGAATCGCTCCAGCATTGGAGAATATCGAACCAAGTGATTGGGACGAAGTCCAATCACTTGGAACCAGGTACAGGGTCCGCCCCGAAAGGCGGGAAGCCCCTAGGGACTATAAGAATAGAGTCCAAGTTCAAATCGACCCTTCTACACCCTTCTTCTCCTCTCTCCATCCTTCGAGACCCTTCTGCTGACCTTCTGCAACAGCCGCTAAAATCGTAAGTCTTACTTCAACGCTCGCTACGAGATAGGCGCTCCTGGCTAGCGACCTGTGCCAGCTTTGAATCCCGCAGGCTCAGAACCCATACGAAAGGCCATTCGTTTCCCTGACCTGGTGGGCCATTTCCAAAGTTAAGTATTGGCCTGTTAGTTGTAGGAAGTAGCTTAGAAGTAGAATTAATGTATAAGTATTGATTACTGTATATAATAAATGTGCGTTGATTTAACTCTTACTAAGCGGTGTGTTGGATTATTGATCATTACTCGGACTTGAACCACGTGGCAGTATCAGAAAGATACCTGGCGACTCAAGAGCAAAGGTGATAGAACAAGAGCAACTAAACTAAGGCTAAAATGAGCAACAATAGTAGGAATTCCTCCTCTAGTGTTCTGTCTGGTGATTGGTTGTGTTATAGAACATAGAACATTACAGCGCAGTACAGGTCCTTCGGCCCTCGATGTTGTGCCGACCTGTGAAACCACTCTAAAGCCCATCTACACTATTCCCTTATCGTCCATATGTCTATCCAATGACCATTTGAATGCCCTTAGTGTTGGCGAGTCCACTACTGTTGCAGGCAGAGCATTCCACGCCCTTACTGCTCTCTGAGTAAAGAACCTACCTCTGACATCTGTCTTATATCTATCTCCCCTCAATTTAAAGCTATGTCCCCTCGTGCTAGACATCACCATCCAAGGAAAAAGGCTCTCACTGTCCACCATATCCAATCCTCTGATCATCTTGTATGCCTCAATTAAGTCACCTCTTAACCTTCTTCTCTCTAACGAAAACAGCCTCAAGTCCCTCAGCCTTTTCTCATAAGATCTTCCCTCCATACCAGGCAACATTCTGGTAAATCTCCTCTGCACCCTTTCCAATCCTTCCACATCCTTCCTATAATGCGGCGACCAGAACTG
The DNA here is from genome assembly GCF_047496885.1 of Scyliorhinus torazame. Taxonomy (NCBI): domain Eukaryota; kingdom Metazoa; phylum Chordata; class Chondrichthyes; order Carcharhiniformes; family Scyliorhinidae; genus Scyliorhinus; species Scyliorhinus torazame. The sequence continues at coordinate 295,415,074 of NC_092713.1, read as the reverse complement.
TACGCAATACTCCAAATGCGGCCGCACCAGTTTTGTACAGCTGCAACATGACCTCATGGCTCCGAAACTCAATCCCTCTACCAATAAAAGCTAACACACTGTACGCCTTCTTAACAACCCTCTCAACCTGAGTGGCAACTTTCAGGGATCTATGTACATGGACACCATCCACACTGCCAAGAATCTTACCATTAGCCCAGTACTCTGTCCTCCTGTTATTCCTTCCAAAATGAATCACCTCACACTTTTCTACATTAAACTCCATTTGCCAGCTCTCAGCCCAGTGCTGCAGCTTATCTATGTCCCTCTGTAACTTGTAACATCCTTCCGCACTGTCCACAACTCCACCGACTTTAGTGTCATCTGCAAATTTACTCACCCATCCTTCTGTTCTGTGTGTTGGTTGGCTAACCTGGGTGTCTGTCACTGCCTGTCTTTACCTCATTATGTGCATGAGTGCATATTATGACATCTGTAACATCTGATATCTCTATGCTCCTCCTATTCTGGCTCCTGCACATGACCAACTTTCTTCACCTCACCAAAGGCAACCAGTACTTCAGCTGCCTATGTCCTAAACTCCCTAAACCTCTGTTCCTCTCCTTTAAGAGGCTGTTTAAAATCTCTCCCTATTTGGTCACCTCTTTGATAATCACCTTATGTGGCTTGGTTCAAATTCTGTTTGATGATTACTCCTGTGAAGCATCTAAGGACATTTGATTATGTTTGAGGCGCTATATAAATGCAATTTGCTGCTGCAGCCCTATGTAGGTTACTTTAAAATTCGGCACAATTGACTATATCGATTTGTTGCTTCCCACGAGGGCGCTTTCCTGTTGTGACACTTAGGATAACACAAAGTTAAAACTGTATTTCACCCTCAATCTAGGCACTGATTTCTTAATATTACTGTTCAGATCTGCTCTAAGATTTCCATTTTCACTGGCTCTGGGATATTTACATTAATTGGGTAACAAGTTGTGCTCGGTGTATTAATGGTTACAATCCACAATGTATTATGGGGTATTGTACCCAGCTAGCTTGGTTTCCCAGCGCCCAAAAGTTTGCATTTTATGGCATAAAACATCACATGGCCATAAACAGCTTTTAGTTCACTTGTTTAGAACACTCAGTTTTCCCGCTGTGCATGACATTTCCCCATCCCCTTCACTTTGACTGCAGCTTTCCCTTGTCTTGTTCTCCAGTCAGGCAAATCGCTGAGTCGCTGAATGGACAACTTTTCAACAAATGTGATAAAACTCTTGTTTTCAGCTTGCGAGATTGCATGTATCTGGAATGGAATGCGGTATGGTCCACACGTACCCATGATTGCATGATGGTGAAGAAGATCCCTCACCTTGACAATGCCATCAGCAAATTAGCCAAGAGGGAATTGTGTGTGTGAGTCACAGGATGGCTGCTTCCATTGTTCCCCGTGTGCTGACCCAAAAGCAGCATTGGCAGAAGGTTAGCCCACTCTCGTGACTCAGATCACAAAGGGGAGAAAGGGATTTTTAGAGAGGTAATATGATAAGATGATTCATTTGACATTGCGCCTCTGAAATGAGCAGGTTTGGAACATATGTTTTAAGCAGATGACTAAGGTGCCTCTCAGAAGATAGACAGAATGGTGCCACTGTGCTGCCTCCCAGCGCCAGAGACCCGGGTTCAATTCCGGCCTTGGGTGATGATAGTCTGTCTGGAATATGGAGTTTGCACTTTCACCCTTTGTCTACGTGGGTTTTGTCCGGGGGCTCCGGTTTCCGCCCACAGTCCAAAGATGTGCGGGTTAGGTGGGTTATGGGTTTACAGGGATAGGGCGGGGAAGTGACTTTAGCTGGAGTGCTCTTGCGGAGGGTCAGTGCAGACTCAATGGGCTGAATGGCCTCCTTCTCCACTGTAGAGATTCTAAGTTCCCTATAATTGTCTTCCATTTAGCAAAGGTGAGGTTGAAGCACTGCTTTAGACCTTTGTTGCCTAATGCAGACCTCAGAATACTAAATCTTATAGTTTACCTTTACTGAGTATCCATTGCCATGTTAGCTTTCTTCAGTAACTCAAGTTCTTTATACGAGGCTGCCTTCTGATTTTTATTGATATTTAACTAACAACAGTTAACACAAGTATACAATGCAAGGTGTTTTAAAGGTAGCCTATCAACATGAATTTTCACAGACTCCCCATCCACTTATTTACTTCAAAAATAATTGAAAATCATGCTTCGCTCCTGTGCCTCCTTTCTTTTTAGTGCATTTCCCCTTCTGCAATTCAGTGTTTGCAAAAACCTCTCTCGCTCACTGCCTCCTCCTGCTTAATAAAGAAACTAAAAACATAATGGATTGGAAAAGAAAGGTAATGTATCTCGTCCTTTCTGTTCACCCACTTAAAAGTAGTATCCTGGATGTAGAGTATTTCAGTCATCAACATTTCCAATATTACTCTTTTTAAAGTTGCACTTTATTTGTCAAATGTTTCTCAAGAAAAACACAATTCAGTTGTGAAACTATTTTACATTGGTTCAAAATCCAACGTGTTTCTCTTTGATATTAAAATGTAACAACAATAATAGATAATTAATATTTCATTACCTTCCACTGTCCAAATGCTCCAGTCTTTCAGCAGATGCTCTCCCTTTACCTTCTAGCTGTTTTGTTATGACATTCAATAGCTGACTGAATATTCCTCATCAATAATGGAGCCTATTTAATCCAAGTTCAAAAGCACCTGAAAGTCTGGAGTTGACGGTTAAATGAAGAGGAAACGGAAAGAAAACCCTTAACCCTTTATGTTCCAGAAATTGTAAAAAAACTATGAGGATAAAAATTCAAATGCACCCATTTTGGGGCAGATCAGAGGCAAAGGATGTGATAACTGTGCCTGACTATTGAGGTCCAAGGCTATTGAGTCTTGGCTCTCATCTCAGGGAAGCTATTGAGCTGCTGGAAAATCTCAAGAAGATCAGGCCTCTCCTAACATCGCAGTGGCCCTTGGATAAGACCATAAGACATAGGAGCAGAATTAGGCCACTCGGCCCATCGAGTCTGCTCTGCCATTCAATCATGCCTGATACTGTTCTTGTCCCCATTCTCCTGCCTTCTACCCATAACCCCTGATCCTCTTATTAATCAATAACCTATCTATCTCTGTTTTAAAGACACTCAAAGATTTGGTCTCCACAGGCTTCTGCGGTAAAGAGTTCCACAGATTCACCACCCTCTGGCTGCAGAAATTCCTCCTCATCTCAGTTTTAAAGGATCGTCCCTTTAGTCGGAGATTGTGTCCTCTGGTTCTAGTTTTTCCTACAAGTGGAAACATCCTCCCCACGTCCACTCTATCCAGGCCTCGCAGTATCCTGCAAGTTTCAATAAGATCCCCCCTCATCCTTCTAAACTCCAACGAGTACAGACCCAGATTCCTCAGCCGTTCCTCATATGACAGTTCTTCAATGCAGGGATCATTCTTGTGAACCTCTTCTGGACCCTTTCCAAGGCCAGCACATCCTTCCTTAGATACGGGGCCCGAAACTGCTCACAATACTCCAAATGAGGTCTGACCAGAGCCTTATACAGCCTCAGAAGTACAGCCCTGGTCCTGTATTCTAGCCCTCTAGACATGAATGCTAACATTGCATTTGCCTTCTTAACTGCCGACTGAACCTGCACATCAACCTTAAGAGAATCATGAACAAGGATTTCGAAGTGCCTTTGTGCTTTTGATTTCCGAAGCAATTCCCCATTTAGAAAATAGTCTATGACTAAATTCCTCCTTCCAAAGTGATAACCTCACACTTTTCCATATTGTATTTAATTTGCCACTTCATTGCCCACTCTCCTAGCTTGTCCAAATCCTTCTGCAGTTCCCTTGCTTCCGCAATACTACCTGTCCCTCTACAGATCTTTGTATCATCTGCAAACTTAGCAACATGATCTTCCAGATCATTAATGTACATTGTGAAAGGTTGTGGTCCCAGCACAGACCCCTGAGGCACACCACTAGACACCGGCTGCCATCCTGAAAAAGACCCCTTTTTCCCCTCTCTCTGCCTTCTGCCAGTCAGCCAATCCTCTATCCATGCCAGGATCTTACCCTTAACACCATGGGCTTTTAACTTATTTAACAGTCTCCCGTGCAGCACCTTGGCAAAGGCCTTCTGGAAATCTAAATAAATCACGTCCACTGGTTCTCCTTTGTCTAACTTTCTTGTTACCTCCTCAAAGAACTCTAACAGATTTGTCAGACACGACCTCCCTTTGACAAAACCGTGCTGACTAACTCCTATTTTCCATGCACTTCCAAGTACTTTGAAGTCTTTTGAAGTAGGGATCTCTGGTGGGGGGGGGGGGGGGGGGGGGGGGGGGGGGCGGTGAGTGGGTCGTTGGGATCGGGTCACCCCCATACAGGGGGGGCGAGGGTGACCCAGAAACTTCTGGAGGGAGGGCTGAATTGGGCTGTGGAGGATTGAATTGCGCTGCGGGGGGTTGAATTACACAACGGGGGATTGAATTGTGCTGCGGGGGGTTGAATTGCGCTGCAGGGGGTTGAATTGCGCTGCAGGGGGTTGAATTGCGCTGCAGGGGTTGAATTGCATTGCGGGGGGTTGAATTGCGCTGCGGGGGGTTGAATTGCGCTGCAGGGGTTGAATTGCATTGCGGGGGATTGAATTGTGCTGCGGGGGGTTGAATTGCATTGCGGGATGGTTGAATTGTGCTGCGGGGGGTTGATTTGCACTGCAGGGGTTGAATTGCATTGCGGGGGGTTGAATTGTGCTGCGGGGGGTTGAATTGCGCTGCAAGGGTTGAATTGCATTGCGGGGGGTTGAATTGTGCTGCGGGGGGTTGAATTGCGCTGCAGGGGTTGAATTGCATTGCGGGGGGTTGAATTGTGCTGCGGGGGGTTGAATTGCGCTGCAGGGGTTGAATTGCATTGCGGGGGGTTGAATTGTGCTGCAGGGGGGGTTGAATTGTGCTGCGGGGAGGTTGAATTGTGCTGCGGGGAGTTGAATTGCGCTGCGGGATGGTTGAATTGCGCTGCATGGGGTTGAATTGCGCTGCGGGATGGTTGAATTGTGCTGCATGGGGTTGAATTGCGCTGCGGGGGGTTGAATTGCGCTGCAGGGGTTGAATTGCGCTGCGGGATGGTTGAATTGCGCTGCAGGGGGTTGAATTGCATTGCGGGGGATTGAATTGTGCTGCGGGGGGTTGAATTGCATTGCGGGATGGTTGAATTGCGTTGCAGGGGTTGAATTGCGCTGCGGGGGTTGAATTGCGCTGCAGGGGTTGAATTGCGCTGCGGGATGGTTGAATTGCGTTGCAGGGGTTGAATTGCGCTGCGGGGGTTGAATTGCGCTGCAGGGGTTGAATTGCGCTGCGGGGGTTGAATTGCGCTGCGGGGGTTGAATTGCGCTGCAGGGGTTGAATTGCGCTGCGGGATGGTTGAATTGCGCTGCGGGGGGTTGAATTGTGTTGCGGGGGTTGAATTGCGCTGCGGGGGTTGAATTGCGCTGCAGGGGTTGAATTGCGCTGCGGGATGGTTGAATTGTGCTGCGGGGGTTGAATTGCGCTGCAGGGGTTGAATTGCGCTGCGGGATGGTTGAATTGCGCTGCGGGGGGTTGAATTGCGCTGCGGGGGTTGAATTGCGCTGCAGGGGTTGAATTGCATTGCGGGATGGTTGAATTGCGCTGCGGGGGGTTGAATTGCGCTGCGGGATGGTTGAATTGCGCTGCAGGGGTTGAATTGCGCTGCGGGATGGTTGAATTGCGCTGCAGGGGTTGAATTGCGCTGCGGGATGGTTGAATTGCGCTGCAGGGGGTTGAATTGCATTGCGGGGGATTGAATTGTGCTGCGGGGGGTTGAATTGCGTCGCGGGGGGTTGAATTGCGCTGCAGGGGGTTGAATTGCGCTGCGGGGGGTTGAATTGCATTGCGGGGGGTTGAATTGCGCTGCAGGGGGTTGAATTGTGCTGCGGGGGGTTGATTTGCGCTGCGGGGGGTTGAATTGTGCTGCGGGGGGTTGAATTGCGCTGCGGGATGGTTGAATTGTGCTGCGGGGGGTTGATTTGCGCTGCGGGGGGTTGATTTGCGCTGCGGGGGATTGAATTGTGCTGCGGGGGGTTGAATTGCGCTGCGGGATGGTTGAATTGTGCTGCGGGGGGTTGAATTGCGCTGCGGGATGGTTGAATTGCGCTGCAGGGGTTGAATTGCGCTGCGGGGGGTTGAATTGCGCTGCGGGATGGTTGAATTGCGCTGCGGGGGGTTGAATTGCGCTGCAGGGGTTGAATTGCGCTGCGGGGAGTTCAATTGCGCTGCGGGATGGTTGAATTGCGCTGCGGGGGGTTGAATTGTGCTGCGGGGAGGTTGAATTGTGCTGCGGGGGGTTGAATTGCGCTGCGGGATGGTTGAATTGCGCTGCAGGGGTTGAATTGCGCTGCGGGATGGTTGAATTGCGCTGCAGGGGGTTGAATTGCATTGCGGGGGATTGAATTGTGCTGCGGGGGGTTGAATTGCGTCGCGGGGGGTTGAATTGTGCTGCGGGGGGTTGAATTGTGCTGCGGGGGGTTGAATTGCGTCGCGGGGGGTTGAATTGCGCTGCAGGGGGTTGAATTGTGCTGCGGGGGGTTGAATTGCGTCGCGGGGGGTTGAATTGCGCTGCAGGGGGTTGAATTGTGCTGCGGGGGGTTGATTTGCGCTGCGGGGGGTTGAATTGTGCTGCGGGGGGTTGAATTGCGCTGCGGGATGGTTGAATTGTGCTGCGGGGGGTTGATTTGCGCTGCGGGGGGTTGAATTGCATTGCAGGGGGTTGAATTGCGCTGCAGGGGCTGAATTGCATTGCGGGGGGTTGAATTGTACTGCGGGGGGTTGAATTGCGCTGCGGGGGGTTGAATTGCATTGCGGGGGGTTGAATTGTACTGCGGGGGGTTGAATTGCGCTGCGGGGGGTTGAATTGCATTGCGGGGGGTTGAATTGCGCTGCGGGGAGGTTGAATTGCATTGCGGGATGGTTGAATTGTGCTGCGGGGGGTTGAATTGCGCTGCGGGGGTTGAATTGCATTGCGGGGGGTTGAATTGTACTGCGGGGGGTTGAATTGTGCTGCAGAGGTTGAATTGCATTGCGGGGGGTTGAATTGTACTGCGGGGGGTTGAATTGCGCTGCGGGGGGTTGAATTGCGCTGCAGGGGTTGAATTGCATTGCGGGGGGTTGAATTGCGCTGCAGGGGTTGAATTGCATTGCGGGGGGTTGAATTGTGCTGCGGGGGGTTGAATTGCGCTGCAGGGGTTGAATTGCATTGCGGGGGGTTGAATTGTACTGCGGGGGGTTGAATTGCGCTGCAGGGGTTGAATTGCATTGCGGGGGGTTGAATTGCATTGCGGGGGGTTGAATTGCGCTGCATGGGGTTGAATTGCGCTGCGGGGGGTTGAATTGTACTGCGGGGGGTTGAATTGCGCTGCAGGGGTTGAATTGCATTGCGGGGGTTGAATTGCGGTGCGGGGGGTTGAATTGCGCTGCGGGGGGTTGAATTGCGCTGCGGGGGGTTGAATTGCGCTACGGGGGGTTGAATTGCGCTGCGGGGGAGTTGAATTGCATTGCAGGGGGTTGAATTGCGTTGCGGAGGATTGAATTGCATTGCAGGGAGGGTTAAATACCGCTGCGGGGGGGTTGAATTGCATTGCCGGGGGTGGAATTGCATTGAGGGAGGTTGAATTGGGTTGCAGGGGGTTGAATTGCGCTGCGGGGAGTTCAATTGCGCTGCAGGGGGTTGAATTGCGGTGCAGGGGGTTAATTGTGCTGTGGGGGGGTTGAATTGCGGTGCGGGGGGTTGAATTGCGCTGCGGGGGGGTTGAATTGTGGTGCAGGGGGTTAATTGTGCTGTGGGGGGGTTGAATTGCGGTGCGGGGGGTTGAATTGCGCTGCAGGGGGTTGAATTGCGATGCGGGGGGTTGAATTGCGCTGCAGGGGGTTGAATTGCGGTGCAGGGGTTGAATTGCGTTACGGGGGGTTGAATTGCACTGTGGGGGGTTGAATTGCGTTGCGGGGGGTTGAATTGCGCTGCGGGTGGTTGAATTGCGCTGCGGGTGGTTGAATTGCGCTGCAGGGGGTTGAATTGCGATGCGGGGGGTTGAATTGCGCTGCAGGGGGTTGAATTGCGGTGCGGGGGTTGAATTGCGCTGCGGGTGGTTGAATTGCGCTGCGGGTGGTTGAATTGCGCTGCAGGGGGTTGAATTGCGTTACGGGGGGTTGAATTGCGCTGCGGGTGGTTGAATTGCGCTGCGGGTGGTTGAATTGCGCTGCAGGGGGTTGAATTGCGCTGCAGGGGGTTGAATTGCGTTACGGGGGGTTGAATTGCGCTGCGGGTGGTTGAATTGCGCTGCGGGTGGTTGAATTGCGCTGCAGGGGGTTGAATTGCGATGCGGGGGGTTGAATTGCGCTGCAGGGGGTTGAATTGCGGTGCGGGGGTTGAATTGCGTTACGGGGGGTTGAATTGCGCTGCGGGGAGGTTGACTTGCGCTGCGGGTGGTTGAATTGCGCTGCGGGTGGTTGAATTGCGCTGCGGGTGGTTGAATTGCGCTGCAGGGGGTTGAATTGCGTTACGGGGGGTTGAATTGCGCTGCGGGTGGTTGAATTGCGCTGCGGGTGGTTGAATTGCGCTGCGGGTGGTTGAATTGCGCTGCGGGTGGTTGAATTGCGCTGCAGGGGGTTGAATTGCGATGCGGGGGGTTGAATTGCGCTGCAGGGGGTTGAATTGCGGTGCGGGGGTGTTGAATTGCGCTACAGGGGGTTGAATTGCGTTGCGGGGGGTTGAATTGTGCTGCGAGGGGTTGAATTGTGCTGCAGGGGGTTGAATTGCACTGCAGGGGGTTGAATTGCATTGCGGGGGGTTGAATTGTGCTGCGGGGGGTTGAATTGCGCTGCAGGGGGTTGAATTGCGATGCGGGGGATTAAATTGCGCTGCAGGGGGTTGAATTGCATTGCGGGGGGTTGAATTGCGCTGCAGGGGGTTGAATTGCGCTGCAGGGGGTTGAATTGCACTGCGGGGGTTGAATTGCGTTGCGGGGGGTTGAATTGCGCTGCGGGGGATTGCATTGCGTTGCGGGGGTTTAAATTGCATTGCGGGGGGGTTGAATTGCGCTGCAGGGGGTTGAATTGCGCTTCAGGGGGTTGAATTGCACTGCAGGGGGTTGAATTGCGCTGCGGAGGATTGCATTGCGTTGCGGGGGTTTGAATTGCGTTGCGGGGAGTTGAATGGTGGCGCCAGCCATGAGGTCTGGCTTTCAGGTCACCGGCTCAAACTGGCGGCTTGATACTGGGATTCCATGGGGAATCCCTTGCAGTTCTCACCATGCAAACATTTGCATGGCTAAGGATTGGGAATTGCTTCCTGATTTGAACTCCCAGCATGAGCGCAAAGCAGGTGCAATTCTGCTCTGGGGGTAAAACATACAGCGAGATTCTCCGTTCCCCGACGGTAATTTCGTAATCAGCGATCGGGCGGAGAATTGGGGGCGCCGCCTGTTTGACGCATGTTTTATATGCTCCGCCCCCTCCGAAATGGCGACATCATGTCGTGCGCCGCACGCCATTGGGACGGCCTTAGCATGTCACCTGAAAGCCATCCTCCGATGCTCCGCCCCTGATGGGCCAAGTTCCCGACTGCGCAGTTGACGTGTGGTCTCAGTGGTCGGGAACCCGGCGTGGCGGCTGCAGACTGTGTCGAGCGCTGTCACAGTTGGGCGGGAGCCGTGCTGCTGGCCGAGGGTGGGGGGGGCTTCCGCGAGGGTTGGGCGAACTAGTGGGGGTTGGCCAGGAAGGGGGGGCTTGGGGTTACCAGGGGGGAAGTATCTGGCTTGTTGGGTCTGCGCAGGGCCGGCGCCATGTTTTACGGCGCGACCGCTGCATGTCATCGCCATGCACATGCGCAGCCACAGATCCAGCCATTCTCTGGGTGTTTGTATCGTGGGAGCCGGGAGTTTTACCGGCGTGGCAGCTCACCCCTCACCGGTCGCTGGATCGGTGAGGGGCGGTGCTGATTGTTTTCACAGACCCTTCACAGTAAGGCTCAGAAACAAAGAATCCAGCCCATCGTTCCCCAAACAGAGAATCCTGCCCAAGGGTGCCCCTCTTGCACATGGCGAATCCACCCCGAATGGACATAAGGGCCAATCCCCTTAGAACGTTCCCCCCCCCCCGGCACGGATACAGGAAACCTCCCCCATGGACCTCCCCAAAGGAAGCCCCCTGGCACTGCCCCTTGGCACTGCCCCTTGGCTGTTTTTTCTGTTTGAATTCCCTGGAGGTCTCGGTAGGGGGGGTGTCATTTCTTATCACCACTGCCTTGCCAGTGGATAAATCTGAATCGGAGGATTTATGGAACTTAAACACACATCCTCATTGAGTACCAGCCACGGTGACCACCACAGTGATCCCGAAGAGGTAAGTCCAAGAAGTTTATTTCCTAGCGCAAAGTAAAGCCACAGAGTGGCCAAGAGCACAATTAGTCCCAGCTGGAACCATCCCAAGATGCCGGTTCCCTTCTGGGCCGGCTTTTATCTTGTTGGGCTCCGCTCCTCAGTGCACGGGAACCAGGGGGAGAGCGATCGGGCTGTCCCCGTGGGTCTCACGGGGGTTACATCAGTCACCATGAACATGTAGCCAATAGATCTCCAGGGGAAATGGCCAACCATAGACAAAGGTCACCTGGTAAATCATATAGCCAGGTAGCTGGGCAGATAATACATAAAATGAAAATGTAAGCGAATAATTATTTCAAGGAAAATTTCTCTGTGATGTTCACGTAACATTAATTCGAGTGCAAGGGATACAGGGAGGGGGAGGGGGGTGCAGCCTGTTTTTCAAGCAATGTGATAACATTTGGAACTTTCTTCCCCCGAGGTCTGAGAATGCTGATATTGATAGATTTCTGGGCTCTGAGTGGGCTGGAAAGTGGAGTCAAGGTCAAAGATCAACCATGATCTTGTTGATTAATGGAGCAGGTTCGAGGGGTTGAATGGCCTACTCTTGCTCCTATTCCATATGATCTTATGCAATGCTGGACTGGCTGCATTTATTGCCCACGTCTAGCTTGAGCATTTGGTGGTGTTGGGCCTTCTACCTGAACTGCCGCAGTCCTTGCAGTGATGGTACTTCCACAACACTGTGGGGTGGAGTGTTTCAGAATGTTAACACAGAATTGCTTTGCGGATGTGCATGGATTGAACATTCGTAAGCTATCTCATTGCAGATCAATAAATGTATCCAAATCATCCTGTTTAAATCAACCTCAAAACCTATTCTAACTGTAGGTCAACAATCCAGTTTTTTTTTAAAAACTTAGAGTACCCAATTCATTTTTTCCAATTAAGGGGCAATTTAGCGAGACCAATCCACCGAGCCTGCACATCTTTGGGTTGTGGGGGCGAAATCCACGCAAACACGGGGAGAATGTGCAAACTCCACACGGACAGTGACCCAGAGCCAGGATCGAACCTGGGACCTCGGCGCCATGAGGCTGCAGGGCTAAACCACTGCGCCACCGTGCTGCCCCAACAATCCAGTTCTAACTTTAAGTCCAATAATTGATTTGGGTCGCTAAGACTTTGCACTGTAATCCTGAAGGAAACAAAATAGGTTAGAAACGTGACTGTTCAAGCTATCAATGAAATATTCATACATCTGTTATGATCCTTGTATTGTTCTCCAAGATAGCCAAAGTCGTCGTGTTTACAAAGAACATAAAGCTATATGTTTAAACCAAAGCTAGTTTATTTTACACTTCTTGAAATGGTTTGCACACTCTACTGAGTAAGAGTTAACAAAATAATAGTGTTGAATCTATTGTAGCCACTTAAAATGGCCAACTCCCGATTCAAAATGGCGAATGGCAAAGGCTGATGGGAAAGTCAGCCAATAAGACAAAAACCAGCAGCTGCAGGTTGGCTGTGTATTTACCTCTGGAAAAGCCAGACAATATCGATACCAGCAACCATCAGCATAACAAAACAACATCCATCTGCATAATAATGAGCAATCCCCGGGAACAATAAGTAACATTTAGACACACAAAGCAAAACCAGACTCTTCGGCGCCAGCAAGAGCATACACAAAAGGAGGTGAACGAGCACCTCAAGACCGCCCATCGATCAGGGAACCCCTCCAGCATTGGAGAAAATCGAACCAAGCAATTGGGACAAAGTCCAATCACTTGGGACCAGGTACAGGGTCCGCCCCGAAAGGCGGGAAGCCCCTGGGGACTATAAGAATTGAGCCCCAAGTTCAAATCGCTCTCTTCACTCTTCATCAGCTCCTCTTCAGCTCTTCTTCCTGCCCGGGTCACCCAGCAACAACGAACCAACATTGACCATGACCAGAGCAGTGAAGATCGAACTCGTAAGTCTTAATTCAACGCTCGCTATGAGATAGGCGCTCCTAGCTACCAATCCGTACCATCTTCGAATCCCGCAGACTCAGAACCCGAACGAAAGGCCATTCGTTTCCCTGACCTGGTGGGCCAGTTCCAAGTTAAGTATAGGCCTGCTAGTTGTAGAAGTAGCTTAGACGTAGAATTTGTGCATGAGTAGCGAATACTGTGTATAATAAATGTGCTTTGATTTAAACCTTACTAATCGGTGTATTGGGTTATTGATCATTACTTGGACTTGAACCACTTGGCGGTATCATAAAGATACCTGGCGACGCAAGAGCAAAGGTAATAAAACAGAGCAATTGAACTAAGGCAAAGTTAGCAACATTATGTTACAGTAATTAATTATCTGTCTCTAATACAATCTACACTCTAACTCAACCTCACACTATCCTTCTTCATCAGCTTCTCCATCAGCTTCTCCCAGAATGCTTAGAGACGCAGCCTTTTATAAGACTACTCAGTGATGCCATCTAGTGTTGATATACATGAACATCATCTTGTTAACCCTTTACTGACTTTAGATTATACATATCATTACAACATTGTGTTTCTACTCTCTGATCAACTTAAATAAGTGACCTTTGACTTTCCAGCTAACTGGTTGCTTGAGTTTGTAACTTGCTGACAGCTTGAGCTGATTGTCTCATTGGTGCCATTGCATTCCATTTGTCTTACTGCACAATGCAAACCAGTTAAAAAGTCACAGGATCAACATTTTGCTCATGCCCATATCCAGCTATTCCCATGATAATGATTGTCCTTTGCCCCAAGAAAACTGTAGGACCTTTCTGTTCCAAGTCCATGAATAATCAAATAGAATTTTCAATATTGCTCAGGTTGTGCTACTAATGGAATCAAAATCCAACAGCCACAAAACTGCTCTCATATAAGAGATCCATACAAGACCACCAGACATTGGTGTCTTTGGCATGCTCATACTTTGCAAACTCCCTTTAAGGACACAAGAAAGTGGCTGATCTTAGAATTCAGCTGTTTAAAAACCAGCAGTAATCGAGCGCTACTGAAAAGTTCAATCCCAAGTCTTTGCTGTGTTCCCCGATTTTGACAGAGGTATGGTCCAGGCATAACAATTGGCTTCAACTCTCTGTGCAGGGGAAGAAGAATGTCATGGGCCGCAATCTAACAGCCGAGCTAACCGCAGGTGCAAATCCCGTAATGGCCGCTAAATCTCACAAGAGGGCCAATACGAGATTTGCACCGGCGAGATCTCAGTTTGAGACCTTCCCCGCCTGTGACCTGATTTCTATAAATTAACAAGTACTTCTGCTGTAACGTCTGCCTACGCCTTATCCTCCTGCCCAGTCAGTGTGACGTCACGCCCCGCAAATTGCTACTGCTTTGCAAAAACAAAAAACAGTTGTGATTACCACACCAGGACGCAGAAGTAAGTATAGCCCCCGATGGTGAAGGACATGTCCGGGCAATACCTTGGCACTGCACCATGGCATTGCATCCTGGCATCTGGCAGTGCCACTTGGCAGTGCCAACCTGACAGTGTCATCCTGGCCAGGTTGGCACTCTCAGGTTGGCACCACCAGATTGGGATTGCCAGCGGTGAGCTCTCTGGATAGCCCCATTGGGGGTTTTCCCTTTATGTTGGTCGGAGAGGGGGGGAGGGAGGGAAGAGACCTGATGCCGGCAAGGGGGAGGAGTGTGTTCCCCGATATTGATATCATGTTGGGGGGGGTTCCCAGATGTTGGCATTGTGGTGGCGGGATGCCGCTATGCTTTTTTTTGGGGGGGGAGGGGTGCAGTCCAATCTCTGGGGTTGGGGGGGGTCCCGATCTCCATGTGGGGCCTTCAATTTAACTTTTAAAAAGGCGTCCCAATCCTTGCTTTGCCAGTGTGTTTAGGTCCACCCTTCCAGCTGGCTGGTATGATCCTCGCCAGCACTTTGACATTGCACAGATCTCCGTTGAATCAGCCGAGTAAAGGTGCCTGTGAAGCTGGCGAGTTTCACAAAGCTTCTCTCGCCTGGTCCAGCACTCTGCAATTTGGGGAAAATTGCACCCATTGCTTCTGATTGGTATTCAGTGACTTGTGTTGGAACCCATGTTCGTTTCAGAGAGAGTTGGTCTTTTCTGGAATGTCTAGGGTACTAAATAGTGTACCCAAACAGGCGCCGGAATTGGATTGGATTGGATTTGGATTTTGTTTATTGTCACGTGTACCAAGGTACAATGAAAAGTATTTTTATGCGAGCAGCTCAACAGATCATTAAGTACATGAAAAGAAAATGAAATAAAAGAAAATACATAATAGGGCAACATAAGGTATACAATGTGTGGTAGCCTGTGTTCGGAGGATTACGGTACCTAGTAATGCCGGAATACCATTGGTGGAGAATGTACTTGTTCCCATTGGATAAGCTTGCATGTTAGCTCCGCCCTGCAAGGAGGGGTATAAGAGCCCGTGCCGCCCCAGCAGCTTTCTTCTGTACCTGCGCTGCTGGGGGAAACATCTAGCGCATTAAAGCCTTCAATTGTCTCTAATCTCGTTTCTGAGGTTATTGATTGTGCATCATTTTAATACGCTAGATTTAAAAGAATGGAGCTCCGAATCAAGCTGGAGTGTCTGCAACTCAGCCCCCAAGCGGCAAACTCAGTGGCAACCTTCAAGCACTGTCTGGCGTGTTTCAACGGATATGTCGGGACAGCTGAAAACACACCCACGGGAGAACAGAAAGTACAAACACTGCACTCGAGGGTAAGCAAAGAAATCTACACCCTCATCGAGGACGCGGACGATTTCAATGCAGCAATAGAGCTACTGAAAGGACATTATATTCGCCCTGTAAACCAGGTCTACACCCGACATCTGCTAGCGACGAGGCGACAAATCCCTGTGGAATCGCTGGAAGATTTCTAGCCTGCGCTCCTG
This sequence comes from Scyliorhinus torazame, assembly GCF_047496885.1. Taxonomy (NCBI): domain Eukaryota; kingdom Metazoa; phylum Chordata; class Chondrichthyes; order Carcharhiniformes; family Scyliorhinidae; genus Scyliorhinus; species Scyliorhinus torazame. The sequence goes on along the minus strand of NC_092713.1, from coordinate 295,399,759 downwards.
GAGTTGGGGAGAAACTGTGACTGCCCGCACGTTTCGCCGAGCGACCACACAGAACCTTTGATCCGGGACGCTTTCGTTGAAGGTATGCTGTCCTCCCAAATCCGCCAGTGATTGCTGGAGAAAGACACGCTAGGCCTCAAGGAGGCACGGGCTCCCTGGATGTGGCCTCACGAAACGCCCGCGCTTACGTCCCCGACCGTGCGGCAGCCCCCTGGGCAGCGTGGAACCCCCCCGCCCGCTGCCGACCCCGAGGCATCTCCCATCCCCCCACAAGTTTGTGCTGCAAGATGGCCTGGCAACCCCGGGGGGCCCCACTGCTATTTTTGCGGGCAAGCCAAGCGCCCCCGACAGCGCTGTCCGGCCCGTGCATCCACCTGCAAGGGATGTGGTAAAAAGGGCCACTTTGTGGCGGTATGCCAGGCCCGGGCGGTCACTGTGGTCTCCGATGGCGAATGCGGACCGCCACCACAATCCTCTCCACGGTCCCCATGCAGCCAGTTGGCGCCGCCATCTTCCTCCTCCAGTGCCACGTGCGGCCTCCGGGCGCCGCCATCTTGACCTCGCGGATGCCTCGTGCGATGGATGGGCGCCGCCATTTTGTGCACCCCCAGCCATGTGCGGCCAATGGGCGCCGCTATCTTGGATGGACTCCCAGGACCCCAGCTCGGCTGACCACACACAGCCCGAAGAAAACATTCAACTGCTGCCACGAGTAGACTCGGTGACCCTGGACCAGTCTCGGCCCCGAACACTATCAACTGTTACGATGACGGTGTTTATCAATGGGCATGAAACGGCCTGCTTAATCGACTCTGGGAGCACGGAGAGCTTCATACACCCCGACATGGTAAGGCGCTGTTCTCTCCCCGTCCACCCCGTTAATCAAAAAATCTGCCTGGCCTCCAGATCTCACTCAGTAGAGATCAAGGGGTTTTGTGTAGCTAACCTCACAGTCCAAGGAAGGGAGTTTAAAAACTACCGACTCTACGTCCTTCCCCCATCTCTGTGCGGCCACACTCCTAGGTTTAGACTTCCAGTGTAATCTCCAAAGTCTAACTTTGAAATTCGGGGGCCCTATACCCCCCACCCCCCCTCACTGTCTGCAGCCTCGTGACCCTCAATGTCGATCCGCCTTCCCTGCTTGCGAACCTCACCCTGGATGCAAACCCGTCGCCACCAGGAGAAGGCGGTATAGTGCCCAGGACCAGATCTTTATTAGGTCAGAGGTCCAATGGTTACTGAGGGAAGGTGTCATTGAGGCTAGCAACAGCCCCTGGAGAGCTCAAGTAGTGGTTGTAAATACCGGGGAGAAGCATAGGATGGTCATCGACTACAGTCAGACCATCAACAGGTTTACGCTGCCCGACGCATACCCTCTCCCCCACATATCCGACCTGGTCAACAGGATCGCGCATTACAAGGTCTCCTCCACGGTGGATCTTAAGTCCACCTACCACCAGCTCCCCATCCGCACTAGTGACCGCAAATACACTGCCTTCGAAGCAGATGGACGGCTCTACCACTTCTTAAGGGTTCCCTTCGGCGTCACTAACGGGGTCTCGGTCTTCCAACGAGAGATGGACCGAATGGTTGACCGGTACGGTTTACGGGCCACATTCCCGTACCTCGATAATATCACCATCTGCGGCCACGACCAGCAGGACCACGACTCCAACCTCCGAAAATTCCTCCAAACCGCAAAAATCCTTAACCGAACGTATAACAAGGATAAATGCGTGTTTAGCACCGAGCGCCTAGACATCCTCGGCTACGTATTGCGTAATGGAGTGATAGGCCCCGACCCGGAAGGCATGCGCCCCCTTATGGAGTTCCCCCTCCCGCATTGCTCCAAGGCCCTGAAGCGCTGCCTAGGTTTTTTTTCCTACTGTGCCCAGTGGGTCCCCAACTATGCAGACAAGGCCCGTCCACTGATCCAATCCACAGTTTTTCCCCTGTCGATAGAGGCCCGTCAGGCCTTCAGCCGCATCAAACCAGAAATTGCAAAGGCATCGACGAGTCCCTCCCCTTCCAGGTCGAGAGCGACGCGTCCGACGTCGCTCTGGCGGCCACCCTCAACCAAGCGGGCAGACCTGTGGCTTTCTTCTCACGCACCCTCCACGCCTCCGAAAACCACCATTCCTCAGTCGAAAAGGAGGCCCAGGCCATAGTAGAAGCTGTGCGACATTGGAGGCATTACCTGGCCGGCAGGAGATTCACTCTCCTCACTGACCTACGGTCGGTTGCTTTCATGTTCGATAATGCACAGCGGGGCAAGATAAAAAATGACAAGATCTTACGGTGGAGGATCGAACTCGCCACCTACAACTATGAGATCTTGTATCGTCCCGTGAAGCTAAACAAGCCTCCAGATCCCTATCCCGCGGCACATGTGCCAACGCACAAGTGGACCGCCTCCGAACCGTCCACGAGGACCTCTGCCACCCGGGGGTCACACGATTTTTCCACTTCATCAAGACCCGCAACCTGCCCTACTCCATCGAGGAGGTCAGGACAGCCACCAGGAATTACCAAATCTGCGCGGAGTGCAAGCCGCACTTCTACAGGCCAGAGAAAGTGCACCTGATAAAGGCTTCCCGTCCCTTTGAACGCCTCAGTATGGATTTCAAAGGCCCCCCTCCCCTCCACCGACCACAACACGTACTTTCTGAATGTGATTGACGAGTACTCCCGGTTCCCATTCGCCATCCCCTGCCCCGACATGATCGCAACCACCGTCATAAAAGCCCTCCACAGTATCTTTACGCTGTTTGGTTTCCCCGCCTACATACACAGTGACTGGGGGGTCCTCCTTTATGAGCGACGAACTGCGTCAATTCCTGCTCAGCAAGGGCATTGCCTCGAGCAGGACGACCGGACAGGTAAAGAGGGAGAACGGAACGGTCTGGAAGACCGTCCTACTGGTCCTGCGGTCCAGGAATCTCCCAGTCTCCCGCTGGCAGGAAGTCCTCTTGGATGCCCTCCACTCCATCCGGTCACTGCTGTGTACCACGACCAACCAAACACCTCACCAACGTCTCCTTGTCTTCTCCAGGAAGTCCTCCTCCGGGACCCACACACACCCCCGCCACCAGTCCCACCCTCCCTCCCACCGGCACACCCCACAGCCGCCCCCTTCCCAGGTGGATCGGTTCTTCCACCGGCCCAGTCTAGGCCCTGCCCACCGGCGCACCCCACAGCCTCCCCCTTCCCAGGTCAGTCGACCCTTCCACCAGCCACGTCTAGGGGTGATGAAGCTGCCACAGAAGCCAAAACCACGCTCCCGGAGTCACAGACGCCCGAACCTCCACCGATATCACCACCAAAGCTATGACGATCGCAGAGGATGACCAGGGCCCCCGATCGACTAATTGCTTCTTTTTGAAATGTACATTACTGTTGTAAATAGTTAAAAGTTGTAATGAGGCAAAACGCTGTACGGAGGCATTACGGTACCTTCATAACTATAACTTCTACCACTTTTTCCACATTGTAATATGAAGCCACCTCCCCCGCCAGATTCTTTTTTAACAGGGGGTGAATGTGGTAGTCTGTGTTAGGAGGATTATGGTACCTAGTAATGCTCCGGAATACCATTGGTGGAGAATGTACTTGTTCCCATTGGATAAGCTTGCATGTTAGCTCTGCCCTGCAAGGTGGGGTATAAGAGCCCGTGCCGCCCCAGCAGCTTTCTTCTGTACCTACGCTGCTGAGGGAAACATCAAGCGTATTAAAACTTTCAATTGTCTCCAATCTTGTTTATGAGATTATTGATTGTGCATCACAATGTAACTAGATAACACTGACATCGGGTAATGCATTCAGGGGTGTAGTGTTAATGAGGTCAGTCCATAAGAGGGTTGTTTAGGCGTCTGGTAACAGTGGGGAAGAAGCTGCTTTTGAGTCTGTTTGTGCACTTTCTCAGACTTTTGTATCTCCTGCCTGATGGAAGTAGTTGGAAGGGTGAGTAAGCTGGGTGGGAGGGTTCTTTGAGTCTGCTGCCCGCTTTTCCCAGGCAGCGGGAGGTGTAGATGGAGAATGTGACGACTAGGGACTTTTGACAGTAACTTCATTGCAGTGTGAATGTAAGCCTACTTGTGACAATAAAGATTATTAATGACACTCAATTGCACTGGGTAGATTTACAAAGATTGTCACATGGGCAGTTAAGGTACTCAAGACCACATAGGGGTGCGGCTCAGTTAGTAGAGCACTTGCTCTTTAGTCAAGATGATGTGGGATCAAGGACCTGAGAAAGAAGATCAAGGTTGATGCTCCAGTGCAGCAATGAGGGATCACTACATCTTTTGAATGAGATGTTAAACAAAGTTCCCGTCTATTCACTCAGGTTGATGTGAAATATTCTTTGGCGCTAATTCAAAGAAGAGCAGGGGAGTTGTCTCAAGTGGCTAATATTTATCCTCAATTAACATCACAAAATCAGATTATCTGCTCGTTATCACATTGCTGATGGCAGGCACAACTTGTTTGCAAATTAGTTGCTGCATTTCCCACATTATAATAATGACCACATTTCAAAAGTTCTGTAAAGTGTTTTAGAATTAGAGAATCATTTATGGTACAGTTCCAGATCACTATCAGTCACTGTGTAAAAACTTTCTTCCTCACATATCGCCTACAGCCTTTACTCAAAATCTTAAATCTGTGTCCCCTCTACCATCCAAATCTGCCATTATCTTCCAATTACATGCAAACATATTCATAGGAGCAGTAGGAGGCCATTCGGCCCCTTGAGCCTGCTCTACCATTTACTAAGATCATGGCTGATCTGTTTATTTCCGCATTCCCATCTTCCCCAATAACCTTTGCTTCCCTTGCTGAACAAGAATCGATCTACTTCCACCGTAAAAATATCCAGTGACCCCCTCCAATGCTTTCTGAAGCAGAGTTCCAAAGTCAAGCAATCCTCTCTGAGAAAACATTCTCCTCAATTCGGTCTTGTGAGGGCGACTCCTAATTTTAAAACAGTGCCTCATAGTTCTGGACTTTATACATCCTCCAGAAAGTATCGTCTCCAAGGGGAACAACCCCAGTTTCTGCAATGTAACCTTGTAGCTGAAATCTCTCTTCCATAAATGGGGCTGATTTAGCACAGGGCTAAAGAGCTGGCTTTTAAAGCAGACCAAGGCAGGCCAGCAGCATGGTTCAGTTCCCGTACCAGCCTCCCCGAACAGGCGCCGGAATGTGGCGACTAGGGGCTTTTCACAGTAACTTCATTTGAAGCCTACTTGAGACAATAAGCGATTTTCATTTTCATTTTCATTAAAACCCTCAGAGAAATCTTCTCTGCGCCTTCCCAAGGACCCTAACATCCTTCCTAAGCGGTGGTGACGAGAACTGGCCTAACCGAACAGTCTTTACAAAAGTTCAGCATGACTATAATGTGGGAGACATATGACATAACCTCAATATTTTTTTGCAGAAGAGGAGAATGGAAGGGGAGAAAACCAGCTGAAACAGACAGGGAAAAAGTACCTTGCGAAAGCAGAAGAAATCATGGAGCTAAAAAATACCATTTGGACCATCGCGCTCAGTAAAAGTGCAGAGGTATCTACAATGTACTTTATCATGGATACTGACCACCAATTTACTCTCTTAACAGTGTTATTGGTTTGAGAGTTGATGACTGACATAAATACCAGTAATGGAAATGTTCATTCATAAAATGAATCCTATTTTGTATGGTGTCCCTTTTGTCTCAGCAGCAGATTACACCAGTAGTCATTTAAACACTGGCATGCAGTATTAGAAAAACTCAGAAACATTCTTAATAGCAGTTATCTAATACACTCACCATGTATCAGATGTGGTGAATGGTCACAAACATGTGAATTGATGCTATTCACTTATAGAGCCACAGAGCTATGTTAAAATTGCAGCGAAGGAAAGGAGCTTGGGTATCATCCGCTAGACTGGTATTTGTCATCTATCTGTAATTGAGCAATGAAGAATCAAACAGGCTTTTAGACAGGAGACAAATATCAGTCAGGCAGCAACTATGTCTATCATAATATAGTTTGTTTGTCTGGTATCTAGTAACATGGAACTGGAGGGCCATGTTCTCAATGAAACATTCCCTGTTCCTGTTCTCTCTAGGTGGCTCCACATGAGACATTTAGACCTGTGGGACCACTCTGTTTTCACCTCTGCTTGTGCCATCCTTCAGAAGTACAGTGGTTCAATTACTCTTGAAATTCCCTTGGGGGATCTAGTGACAGGGGATGGACAACGGTCTTTTTATTCAGCTGCTAGTTGGTCGTTTCTTCAAAACAGTTGAGGTGGGTGAGTGGAGACAGTAACTGTATTGCTGCCAATAAAGTTGAAGTGTGCAATTTGGCAAGCTGGCAACATCCAAATGTGCACAGCGGTAGGTAGCACTGTTGCCTCACAGCGCCAGAGACCTGGGCCAGGATTGTCCCCTACCCAGCGGGGCAGGGGAATCCGGCGTAATGGAGGGGCTGGAACCACTCTGGCATCTGGCCGCCCCAAAGGTGCGGAGAATCGCACCTTTAGGGGCCAAGCCCTCACCTTGAGGGGCTAGGCCCGCGCCGGAGTGATTTCCGCCCCGCCGGCTGGCGGGAAAGGCCTTTGGCGCCACGCCAGCCGGCGCCAAAAGGACTTCGCCAGGCGACGCATGCGCAGGAGCGTCAACGGCCGCTCACGGCATCCCCGCACATGCACAGTGGAGGGGGTCTCTTCCCGCCTCCGCCATAGTGAAGACCATGGCGAAGGCGGAAGAAAAAGAGTGCCCCCACGGCACAGGCCCGCCCGCCGATCGGTGGGCCCCGATCGCGGGCCAGGCCACCGTGGGAGCACCCCCCCGGGGCCAGATCGCCCCGTGCCCCCCCCAGGACCCCGGAGCCCGCCCACGCCATCTGCTCCCGCCGGTAAGGTAGGTCGTTCAATCTACGGCGGCTGGTGAGGGTTGACTGCGGCGGGACTTCGGCCCATCGCGGGCTGGAGACTCGCCGGAGGGAGCCCGCCGACCGGCGCGGCGCGATTCCCGCCCCCGCCGATTCTCTGGCGGCGGAGAATTCGGGACACGGCGGGGGCGAAATTCACGCCAGCCCCCGGCGATTCTCCGACCCGGCGGGGGGTCGGAGAATCACGCCCCTGAGTTCAATTCCGGCCATGGGTGACTCTGTGTGGAGTTTGCACTTTTGCCCTATGTCTATGTGGGTTTCCTCCAATCGCTTTGGTTTCCTTTCACAGTCATAAAGATGTGCAGGTTAGACGGATTGGTCATACTAAATTGCCCCTTATCATCAAAATGTGCAGGTTAGGTGGAGCTATGGAGATGGGGAGGAGTGGGCCTGGGTAGGGTGCTCTTTCAGAGGATCGGTGCCGACCTGCTGGGCCAAATGACTTATCTAGTAATTGTTTGGTTGCTATTTGTTGGAGGTGCTTAAGGCACATTTTTTGAATGGGGGGGCTCTCACTAGTTTTCCATTTTTAACGCCTGTAAAGGGAGGATTTCACACATGGGAAAGTGGAAAACACCTCCATAGAAGTTTCCCATAGTGACTCCTTTTTCCTGCGGGAAGTCTGCACCCCCTCAGAGCAGCCAGTCCATCCCTGCTCCTGAAGCGATTGACTCCTAGTTGCAGTAGTTTCATGATGCCACTTACTCTCTGGTACCTCATTCAAGTGGCCATTAGTTGCGTGTGGGGGGGGGAGACGGTAAGTCTAAGCAATGACTGTCAGCAGGCTGGGTGACAGCAGGAACCACATGAATCAAGTCAGTCATTGTCTTTCCATTGATGTTCACAGTGATTGCTAAATCGCAATGAGGAGCAAGGACCATGGCCAATTGTAGTGCCTCGAGGACCATCTCAATTCACACCAGATTACTGAACACTGAGACTGAGGGCCAACACTGTCTGAATGGTTGATTTACTCTGTGCCTTCATTGCTGAAACATTGTAGTGTCTCTACAGTTATATGTATAAATTTCCTATTATAGTGTCAGCTTAGCTCAGTGATACCTCGGAACGATAAAACTGTGGATTCAAGCAACCCACAAGGGACACAATTCAATGGAAACTATGTCTGGTTTCGGGCACGTTTAGCTGGGTGTTTCTCAGCAGCTGCAGACGCTATTTTGGTCTCAGGGAATTTCTGAGATATATCCTCACCACCCCCCCCCCCCCCCCCCCACCCCAGGTGACCCATGCCAGGGATGCCCTCATAAGAACATAAGAACTAGGAACAGGAGTAGGCCATCTGGCCCCTCGAGCCTGCTCCACCATTCAATGAGATCATGGCTGATCTTTTGTGGACTCAGCTCCACTTTCCGGCCCGAACACCATAACCCTTAATCCCTTTATTCTTCAAAAAACTATCTATCTTTATCTTAAAAACATTTAATGAAGGAGCCTCTACTGCTTCACTGGGCAAGGAATTCCATAGATTCACAACCCTTTGGGTGAAGAAGTTCCTCCTAAACTCAGTCCTAAATCTACTTCCCCTTATTTTGAGGCTGTGCCCCCTAGTTCTGCTTTCACCCGCCAGTGGAAACAACCTGCCCGCATCTATCCTATCTATTCCCTTCATAATCTTATATGTTTCTATTAGATCCCCCCTCATCCTTCTAAATTCCAACGAGCACAGTCCCAGTCTACTCAACCTCTCCTCGTAATCCAACCCCTTCAGCTCTGGGATTAACCGAGTGAATCTCCTCTGCACACCCTCCAGCGCCAGTACGTCCTTTCTCAAGTAAGGAGACTAAAACTGAACACAATACTCCAGGTGTGGCCTCACTAACACCTTATACAATTGCAGTATAACCTCCCTAGTCTTAAACTCCATCCCTCTAGCAATGAAGGACAAAATTCCATTGGCCTTCTTAATCACCTGTTGCACCTGTAAACCAACTTTTTGCGACTCATGCACTAGCACACCCAGGTCTCTCTGCACAGCAGCATGTTTTAATATTTTATCATTTAAATAATAATCCCTTTTGCTGTTATTCCTACCAAAATGGATAATCTCACATTTGTCAACATTGTATTCCATCTGCCAGACCCTAGCCCATTCACTTAGCCTATCCAAATCCCTCTGCAGACTTCCAGTATCCTCTGCACTTTTTGCTTTACCACTTATCTTAGTGTCGTCTGCAAACTTGGACACATTGCCCTTGGTCCCCAACTCCAAATCATCTATGTAAATTGTGAACAGTTGTGGGCCCAACACTGATCCCTGAGGGACACCACTAGCTACTGATTGCCAACCAGAGAAACACCCATTAATCCCCACTCTTTGCTTTCTATTAATTAACCAATCCTCTATCCATGCTACTACTTTCCCCTTAATGCCATGCATCTTTATCTTATGCAGCAACCTTTTGTGTGGCACCTTGTCAAAGGCTTTCTGGAAATCCAGATATACCACATCCATTGGCTCCCCGTTATCTACCGCACTGTTAATGTCCTCAAAAAGTTCCACTAAATTAGTGGGGCACGACCTGCCCTTTATGAACCCATGCTGCGTCTGCCCAATGGGACAATTTCCATCCAGATGCCTCGCTATTTCTTCCTTGATGATAGATTCCAGCATCTTCCCTACTACTGAAGTTAAGCTCACTGGCCTATAATTACCCGCTTTCTGCCTACCTCCTTTTTTAAACAGTGGTGTCACGTTTGCTCATTTCCAATCCGCCGGGACCACCCCAGAGTCTAGTGAATTTTGGTAAATTATCACTAGTGCATTTGCAATTTCCCTAGCCATCTCTTTTAGCACTCTGGGATGCATTCCATCAGATCCAGGAGACTTGTCTACCTTTAGCCCCATTAGCTTGCCCATCACTACCACCTTGGTGATAACAATCCTCTCAAGGTCCTCACCTGTCATAGCCTCATTTCCATCAGTCACTGGCATGTTATTTGTGTCTTCCATTGTGAAGACCGACCCAAAAAACCTGTTCAGTTCCTCAGTGGGAATGATGTAGGGTGGGGCGAGGGGGGGCTCGAGGACCCCCTAATTGATAAGTTGATGGTTCCGGAGGTCAGGGTGGGGGTTTCAAAATGAGTTTAAGTGCAGCCTAGGCACGGAGTTCCTCACCGTGATCCAAAACAAAAGCTGAGTCCCGTTTCATAGCAGGGTCATTCTCAGAGCTGCAAACGCTGGGCAACACCCCGCTAAACGCACCCAAAACAAGATTCTGTTTCTTTTCCATTAAGTCACGTCCTTCATTGCAGTGCTGGGAGAATGCTACAATCATGCGGTCTATTTTCTGCTTGATTGGAATCTAACAAAATGAACCACCTGCCCTTTATGGAACCCACAATATATTCACTGAGAACTGTGAAAATCTACCCTGCTGTCTATCAGATCCAAATTTAATCTGAAGTTTATACTGCCTGTTCAAGTTGACGTGAAAGTGGGCTAGATGGCATCAGGAACACTGGGAGAAAATAAATTGAAGTCCAGGCTTTTGGCCTAAAATTTACCTGAGCAGAGAATTTGGTGCTGGAGTGAACCGGGAGCATGTTGGAGTTAAATTAAAATAAATAATCAGCCTCTGACATACAATGGAATGTTGTGCATTGACTGGCTGATGAGTATTACTGTTGTACCCCTTTCTCCAAAGTTAGGGAGTTAGTGTGAGCAGCTGGGAATAAAACAAACAATTTTTGATAAGGTAATAAGAGTTATGTAAAGTTTTCCTATATTTATGTGGCGACAAGAGAAGGGGATTGAGTAGCTGGTGAGATTTTCTCTATCAAGGCTGGGGCAGCAGCTGGTGTTACTGCAGTGCATCTATGAGGGTGAAAGCTTCTTGGGTATTGATGCATGATCAATGACCATTAAAGCGAGGTTCTAGTCCAACTGAAGGCTTTAATAAGCTAGATGTTTCCCCCAGCAGCTCAGGTATAGAACACAGAACATAGAAAAATACAGCACAGAACAGGCCCTTCGGCCCACGATGTTGTGCTGAACCTTTGACCTATATTAATCATAGATTATCATAGAATTTACAGTGCAGAAGGAGGCCACCCGGCCCATCGAGTCTGCACCGGCTCTTGGAAAGAGCACCCTACCCAAGGTCAACACCTCCACCCTATCCCCACAACCCAGCAACCCCACCCATCACTAAGGGCAATTTTGGACACTAAGGGCAATTTATCATGGCCAATCCACCTAACCTGCACATCTTTGGACTGTGGGAGGAAACCGGAGCACCTGGAGGAAACCCACGCAGACACGGGGAGGACGTGCAGACTCCGCACAGACAGTGACCCAAGCCGGAATCGAACCTGGGATCCTGGAGCTGTGAAGCAATTGTGCTATCCACAATGCTACCATGCTGCCCTTAAGAACAAATTAATCTACACTATATAATTCTACCGTAATCCATGTACCTATCCAATCGCTGCATGAAGGTCCCTAATGTTTCCGACTCAACTACTTCCACAGGCAGTGCATTCCATGCCCCCACTACTCTCTGGGTAAAGAACCTACCTCCGACATCCCCCCTATATCTTCCACCATTCACCTTAAATTTATGTCCCCTTGTAATGGTTTGTTCCACCCAGGGAAAAAGTCTCTGACTGTCTACTCTATCTATTCCCCTGATCATCTTATAAACCTCTATCAAGTCGCCCCTCATCCTTCTCCGTTCTAATGAGAAAAGGCCTAGCACCCCCAACCATTCCTCGTAAGACCTACTCTCCATTCCAGGCAACATCCTGGTAAATCTCCTGTGCACCTTTTCCAAAACTTCCACATACTTGCTAAAATGAGGCGACCAGAACTGTACACAGTACTCCAAATGTGACCTTGACAAAGTTTTGTACAGCTGCATCATCACCTCACGGCTCTTAAATTCAATCCCTCTGTTAATGAACGCTAGCACACCATAGGCCTTCTTCACAGCTCTATCCACTTGAGTGGCAACTTTCAAAGAAGTATGAACATAGATCCCAAGATCTCTCTGCTCCTCCACATTGCCAAGAACTCTACCGTTAACCCTGTATTCCGCATTCATATTTGTCCTTCCAAAATGGACAACCTCACACTTTTCAGGGTTAAACTCCATCTGCCACTTCTCAGCCCAGCTCTGCATCCTATCTATGTCTCTTTGCAGCCGACAACAGCCCTCCTCACTATCCACATCTCCACCAATCTTCGTATCGTCTGCAAATTTACTGACCCACCCTTCAACTCCCTCATCCAAGTCATTAATGAAAATCACAAACAGCAGAGGACCCAGAACTGATCCCTGTGGTACGCCACTGGTAACTGGGCTCCAGGCTGAATATTTGCCATCCACCACCACTCTCTGACTTCTATCGGTTAGCCAGTTTGTTATCCAACTCGCCAAATTTCCCACTATCCCATGCCTCCTTACTTTCTGCATAAGCCTACCATGGGGAACCTTATCAAATGCCTTACTAAAATCCATGTACACTACATCCACTGCTTTACCTTCATCCACATGCTTGGTCACCTCCTCAAAGAATTCAGTAAGACTTGTAAGGCAAGACCTACCCCTCACAAATCCGTGCTGACTATCCCTAATCAAGCAGTATCTTTCCAGATGCTCAGAAATCCTATCCTTCAGTACCCTTTCCATTACTTTGCCTACCACCGAAGTAAGACGAACTGGCCTGTAATTCCCAGAGTTATCCCTAGTCCCTTTTTTGAACAGGGGCACGACATTCGCCACTCTCCAATCCCCTGGTACCACCCCTGTTGACAGTGAGGACGAAAAGATCATTGCCAACGGCTCTGCAATTTCATCTCTTGCTTCCCATAGAATCCTTGGCTATATCCCGTCAGGCCCGGGGGACTTGTCTATCCTCAAGTTTTTCAAAATGCCCAACACATCTTCCTTCCTAACAAGTATTTCCTCGAGCTTACCAATCTGTTTCACACTGTCCTCTCCAACAATATCGCCCCTCTCATTTGTAAATACAGAAGAAAAGTACTCGTTCAAGACCTCTCCTATCTCTTCAGACTCAATACACAATCTCCCGCTACTGTCCTTGATCGGACCTACCCTCGCTCTAGTCATTCTCATATTTCTCACATATGTGTAAAAGGCCTTGGGGTTTTCCTTGATCCTACCCGCCAAAGATTGCTCATGCCCTCTCTTAGCTCTCCTAATCCCTTTCTTCAGTTCCCTCCTGGCTATCTTGTATCCCTCCAGCGCCCTGTCTGAACCTTGTTTCCTCAGCCTTACATAAGTCTCCTTCTTACTCTTAACAAGACATTCAACCTCTCTTGTCAACCATGGTTCCCTCACTCGACCATCTCTTCCCTGCCTGACAGGGACATACATATCAAGGACACGTAGTACCTGCTCCTTGAACAAGTTCCACATTTCACTTGTGTCCTTCCCTGACAGCCTATGTTCCCAACTTATGCACTTCAATTCTTGTCTGACAACATCGTATTTACCCTTCCCCCAATTGTAAACCTTGCCCTGTTGCACGCACCTATCCCTCTCCATTACTAAAGTGAAAGTCACAGAATTGTGGTCACTATCTCCAAAATGCTCCCCCACTAACAAATCTATCACTTGCCCTGGTTCATTACCAAGTACCAAATCCAATATGGCCTCCCCTCTGGTCGGACAATCTACATACTGTGTTAGAAAAGCTTCCTGGACACACTACACAAACACCACCCCATCCAAACTATTTGATCTAAAGAGTTTCCACGCAATGTTTGGGAAGCTAAAGTCACCCATGACTACTACCCTGTGACTTCTGCACCTTTCCAAAATCTGTTTCCCAATCTGTTCCTCCACATCTCTGCTACTATTGGGGGGCCTATAGAAAACTCCTAACAAGGTGACTGCGCCTTTCCTATTTCTGACTTCAACCCATACTACCTCAGTAGGCAGATACTCCTCGAACTGCCTTTCTGCAGCTATTATACTATCTCTAATTAACAATGCCACCCCCCCACCTCTTTTACCACCCTCCCTAATCTTATTGAAACATCTATAACCAGGGACCTCCAACAACCATTTCTGCCCCTCTTCTATCCAAGTTTCCGTGATGGCCACCACATCGTAGTCCCAAGTACCGATCCATGCCTTATGTTCACCCACCTTATTCCTGCTTCTTGCATTGAAGTATACACACTTCAACCCATCTCCGTGCCTGCAAGTACTCTCCTTTGTCAGTGTTCCCTTCTCCACTGCCTCACTACATGCTTTGGCGTCCTGAATATCGGCTACCTTAGTTGCTGGACTACAAATCCGGTTCCCATTCCCCTGCCAAATTAGTTTAAACCCTCCCGAAGAGTACTAGAAAACCTCCCTCCCAGGATATTGGTGCCACTCTGGTTCAGATGCAACACGTCCTGCTTGTACAGGTCCCACCTTCCCCAGAATGCGCTCCAATTATCCAAATACCTGAAGCCCTCCCTCCTACACCATTCCTGCAGCCACGTGTTCAACTGCACTCTCTCCCTATTCCTAGCCTCGCTATCACGTGGCACCGGCAACAAACCAGAGATGACAACTCTGTCTGTCCTGGCTTTTAACTTCCAGCCTAACTCCCTAAACTTGTTTATTACCTCCACACCCCTTTTCCTACCTATATCGTTGGTACCAATGTGCACCACGACTTCTGGCTGCTCCTCCTCCCCCTTAAGGATCCTGAAGACACGATCCGAGACACAATTCTGGCCCTGGCAACCAGGAGGCAACATACCTTCCGGGAGTCTCGCTCACGACCACAGAATCTCCTATCCCCCTAACCATTGAATCTCCTACTACTATTGCTTTTCTATTCTCCCCCTTCCCTTCTGAGCCCCAGAGCCAGACTCAGTGCCAGAGACCTGGCCGCTAGGGCCTTCCCCAGTAGGTCATCCCCCCAACAGCATCCAAAACAGTATACTTGTTTTGAAGGGGAACGGCCACGAGGGATCCCTGCACTGTCTGCCTGTTTGTTTTCTTTCCCCTGACTGTAAACCAGCTACTCTTGTCCTGTACCTTGGGTGTGGTTACCTCCCTGTAACTCTTCTCTATCACCCGTTCTGCCTCCCGGATGATCCGAAGTTCATCCAGCTCCAGCTCCAGTTCCCTAAAACGGTCTCTGAGGTGCTGGAATTGGGTGCACTTCCCGCAGGTATAGTCAGCGGGGACACCGGTGGTATCCCTCACCACCCATATCCTACAGGAGGAGCATGCAACTGGCCTAGCCTCCATCCCCTCTTGCCTTACAGAATATAGCTGCCCTGTGGACCAACTGGACCAACTGGACCTCCGCCCTCCCGACTCTGCTCGCAGTCAGCTGCGCTCTCTGTAAACTCCTGGCTCCCTTCTCGCTCTTTGCGGAAATGTAGGAAACAAAATGAAAGGAGCACCTTACTCCCTCCTCACCTAACTCCCTCAGTCACCAAACTCTCACTATAGCACTCAAATGCACCAAATTCAGCACTCCCTCAGTCACCAAACTCTCACTATAGCACTCAAATGCGTCAAATTCAGCACTCCTTCAGTCACCAAACTCTCACTATAGCACACAAATGCACCAAATTCAGCACTCAGTGCAAACAAAGTCTGCACTGTCGTGGATCACTTTTATTCTGTGAATCTACCCTCTGAAAACTGGCCTAATCCAATTAACTAATTAACAAGCTCCAGCTGCAAGTACCTACAAGTAGAACCTTTGCTTGAAGCTGATTGAAAATTCACCTTCTTCTAAACCAAACAGCAACTTTTAAGTTAATTAACTAAATAAAAGAAAGACAAGACTTTCTATAAAAATGAACCCTTATACTCCCTCAGTCACCAAACTCTCACTATAGCACTCAAATGCACCAAATTCAGCACACAGTGCAAATATAGAATGAAGGCTGCTGGGGCGGCACGGGCTCTTATACCCCGCCTAGCAGGGTGGAGCTACCATACAGCTTGACCAATAGGAAGCATATAATTTCTACCAATGGTGTTCCAGCATTACCAGGTACCATAATACCTCTACCACCACATTCACTCCCTGTTAAAAAAGAGTCCGGCGGGGGTGGTGGCCTGATAGTACAAACATGGCAACGTGGTAGAATTAGTTATGGAGGTACCGTAATACCTCCGTACAGCATTTGGCAACTATTTACAATTCTAGTAACTATTTACAATTTATGATTTAAATTTACAATTTAAAATGACTCCGGTGGAGGCATGGGCGTCTGTGACTCCGTGTGCGTGTCCTCAATCTCTGTGATGGCTTCAACACCCCAAGACGGCGCTGGTGGGGAAAACGGTTCACCTGGGAAGGGAGCACCTGCGGGGTGCATTGGTGGGTGGGGGGGGCCTAGATGGGGCCAGCGGAAGGACCGATCCTCCTGTAAGGTGCTCTGGTGGAGGGGAGGGTGGGATTGGTGGCTGGAGTGTACACACCCAGGACACCAACACCCAGGACACACACACACAGGACACCGTACGGAGACTGTATCTTGTCGGCCGTCGGGGTATGCCACATAGGCGTACTGGGGGATAGCGTGGAGAACATGGACCCTCTCGACCAATGGGTCCGACTTGTGCGCCCGCACGTGTTTTCAGAGCAGGATAGGTCCGGGAGCTGCCAACCAGGTCGGGAGCGAGGTCCCAGAGGAGGACTTCCTGGGGAAGACAAGGAGACGTTCGTGAGGTGTATGGTTGGTTGTGGTACAAAGCAGTGACCGGATGGAGTGGAGGGCATCCGGGAGGACTTCCTGCCAGCGGGAGACTGGGAGATTCCTGGACCGTAGGGCCAGTGGGACGGTCTTCCAGACCGTTCCGTTCTCCCTCTCTACCTGGCCGTTACCCAAGGGGCAGCACGGTAGCATTGTGGATAGCACAAATGCTTCACAGCTCCAGGGTCCCAGGTTCGATTCCGGCTTGGGTCACTGTCTGTGCGGAGTCTGCACATCCTCCCCGTGTGTGCGTGGGTTTCCTCCGGTTTCCTCCCACAGTCCAAAGATGTGCGGGTTAGGTGGATTGGCAATGCTAAATTGCCCATAGTGTCCAAAATTGCCCTTAGTGTTGGGTTGGGTTGGGTGGCTGGGTTATGGGGATAGGGTGGAGGTGTGGACCTTAGGTAGGGTGCTCTTTCCAAGAGCCGGTGCAGACTCGATGGGCCGAATGGCCTCCTTCTGCACTGTAAATTCTATGAAACTCTATAGAAGCTGTAGAAGGAGGCCATTCTACTATGGCCTGGGCCTCCTTTTCGACTGAGGGGTGGCGGATTTCGGAAGCATGGAGGGTATGTGAGAAGAAGGCCACGGGCCTGCCCGCTTGGTTGAGGGTGGCCGCCAGAGCTACGTCAGACGCGTCGCTCTCGACCTGGAAGGGGAGGGACTCATCGATGGCGTGCATCGTGGCCTTTGCAATGTCCGTTGTGATGAGGCTGAAGGCCTGGCGGGCCTCTATGGACAGGGGAAAAACTGTGGATTGGATCAGGGGACGGGCCTTGTCCGCATATTTGGGGACCCACTAGGCGTAGTAACTGAAAATCCCTAGGCAGCGCTTCAGGGCCTTGGAGCAGTGAGGGAGGGGGAACTCCATAAGGGGGCGCATGCGTTCAGGGTCGGGGCCTAAATCTCCATTTCGCTCTACGTAGCCGAAGATGGCTAGGCGGTCGGTGCTATACACGTATTTATCCTTGTTGTATGTAAGGTTAAGGATCTTTGCGATCTGGAGGAATTTTCGGAGGTTGGTGTCGTGGTCCTGCTGGTCGTGGCCGCAGATGGTGACATTATCGAGATATGGGAATGTTGCCCGTAAACCGTACCGGTCAACCATTCGGTCCATCTCACGCTGGAAGACCTAGACGCCGTTGGTGACACCAAAGGGAACCCTTAAGAAGTGATAGAGCCGCCCATTTGTCTCGAAGGCTGTGTATTTGCGGTCACTAGTGCGGATGGGGAGCTGGTGGTAGGCGGACTTGAGATCCACCATGGAGAAGACCTTGTTATGCGCGATCCTGTTTACCAGGTCGGATATGCGGGGGAGAGGGTACGCGTCCAGCTTAGTAAACCTGTTGATGGTCTGACTGTAGTCGGTGACCATCCTATGCTTCCCCCCGGTCTTTACCACCATTACTTGAGCTCTCCAGGGGCTGTTACTGGCTTAAATGCCTCCTTCCCTCAGTAGCCTTTGGACCTCTGACCTAATAAAGATCCGGTCCTGGGCACTGTACCGTCTGCTCCTGGTGGCGACGGGTTTGCAATCCGGGGTGAGGTTCGCAAACTGGGAAGGCGGGTCGACCTTGAGGGTCGCGAGGCCGCAGACAGTGAGGGGGGATATAGAGCCGCCAAATTTGAACGTTAGACTTTGGAGATTACACTGGAAGTCTAAACCTAGGAGTGTGGCCGCGCAGAGGTGGGGAGGGACGTAGAGCCGGTAATTTTTAAACTCCCTTCCCTGGACTGTGAGGTTTGCTGCACAAAACCCCTTTATCTCTACTGAGTGGTAACCGGAGGCCAGGGAGATTTTTTGATTAACGGGGTGGACGAGGAGAGAACAGCGCTTTACCGTATCGGGGTGTATGAAGCTCTCCGTGCTCCCAGAGTCGATTAAGCAGGACGTCTCGTGCCCGTTGATAAATACAGTTGTTGTAGCAGTTGAGAGTGTTCAAGGCCGGGACTGATCCAGAGTCACCGAGGTTAATCGCAGCAGTTGAGTGTTCTCTTCGGGCAGTGTGTGGTCAGCCGAGCTGGGGTCCTGGGGGTCCATCCAAGATGGTGGCTCCCATTGGTCGCACATGGCTGGGGGTGCACAAAATGGCGGCACCCATTCATCTAATGTGGTGTCCGTGGGACAGTATGGCGGTGCCCGGGGGCCGCACGTGGCCCTGGTGTAGGAAGATGGCGGCGCCCGCTAGCCGCGTGGGGACCGTGGAGAGGTTTGTGGTGGCGGTCCACATTCGCCGTCGGAGACCGCGGCAACCGCACCGGCCTGGCATACCCCCACGAAATGGCCCTTTTTACCACATCCCTTGCAGGTGGACGCGTGGGCCAAGCAACGCTGGGGGGGGGGTGCTTGGCCTGCCCACAAAACTAGCAGCGGGGCCCCCCGGGGTTGCCAGGCCGCCTTGCAGCGCAAGCTTGTGGGGGGATGGGGGATGTCTCGGGGTCTGCTGCGGAGGGGTTCCACGCTGCCCAGGGGGCTGCCGCGCAGTCGGGAACGTAGGCACGTGCATTTCTGGAGGCCACATCCAGGGAACCTGCGAGGGCGCGTGCCTCCTTGAGACCTAGAGTGTCTTTTTCCAGCAATCGCTGGCGGATTTGGGAGGACAGCATACCTGCCACGAAAGCGTCCCGGACCAAGAGTTCAGTGTGTTCGCTCACCGAAACTTGCGGGCAGCTGCACTTTCTCCCCAACACCAGGAGTGCACGGTTGAATTTGTCCAGCGATTCCCCAGGGATTTGTCGCCTCGTTGCAAGCAGATGTCAGGCCTAGACCTGGTTAACCGGGCGAATATAATGTCCTTTTAGCAGCTCTATTGCCACATCGAAGTCTTCCGCTTCCTCAATGAGGGTGTAAATCGCCGGGCTCACCCTCGAGTGCAGGACTTGCATTTTCTGTTCTCCCATGCGTGTGTTTTCGGCCGTCCCGAGATATCCTTTAAAACACGCCAGCCAGTGCTTGAAGATTGCCGCTGAGTTCGCCACGTGGGGGCTGAGTTGCAGACACTCCGGCTTGATTTGGAGCTCCATCCTTTTAAATCTAGCTTATTAAATTGATGCACGATCAATGACCACTAAAGCGAGGTTGTAGTCCAACTGAAGGCTTTAATAAGCTAGATGTTTCCCCCAGCAGCTCAGGTACAGAATGAAGGCTGCTGGGGTGGCACGGGCTCTTATACCCCGCCTAGCAGGGCGGAGCTACCATACAGCTTGACCAATAGGAAGCATACAATTTTGACCAATGGTGTTCCAGCATTACCAGGTAACGTAATACCTCTACGACCACAGGTATCATCCCACAGGTTAAGAGTATGGAGAGAGGGAATGGGTGATCGATAGGCAGTCAAGAAGAGACAGGCAGGCAGTGCAAGATTTCCCTGAGTTCATCTCACTCTCCGACTAATATTCAGTTCTAAATACTGATGATAGTGATGTTCATCCTAGGAGTGCAGCCAGAAACAGGCCCAAGGCAATGTGCTGGCCCAGCTGTTACGGGTGGGCATGAAGAAGATTGAAAGAGCAATAGTGAAAGGAGATTCAATAGTTAGGGGAACAGTCAAGTGTTTCTGGGCAAACAATCATGAATGCATGATAGGATGTTGCCTTGCTGGTGCCAGGGTCCGGAATCTCATTGAACGCCTGCAGAGCATCCTGAGGGCGGGAGGCTGAACAGCCAGCAGTTGTGGTCCACATCAGTACCAACGACGTAGGTATAGAGAGAGTGATGTTGTCCTGCAGTCAGAATTTAGGGATCTCGGGAAGCAGGACCTCAAAAGTAGGAATCTCCAGATCATGGCCAGTACCACGTATGGAAATAGGAGAATAAAGCAGATAAATGCATGGATGGAGAGATGGTGCAAGAGTGAGGACTTTAGATTCCTGGGACATTGGACCATCTCTTGGGGAGATGGCCCTATCCCACCCAAATGGATTGCACCTAAACAGAACAAGGACCAATTTTCTTGAGGGGTGATTTGTTGGTGCTATTGCAGAGTATTTAAACTAGCTTTGCAGGGGTGTGGAAACCACAAAGTAATACTACAGTGAGAAATAGTAATTATTAGATGGGTTCAGAGTAAAGGGGAAAGTAATAAATATAAGAACATAAAAACTAGGAGCAAGAGTAGGTAATTCAACCCCTCCAGCCTGCTCCGCCATTCAATACGGTCATGGCCAGCATCATCTCGGCCTCTTCACCACCTTCCTGCCTGCTCTTGATAACCCTTCATCCCGCTACTAATTTAAAAACCTATCTATCACCTCCTTAAATTTGTTTAGTTTCCCAACGTCTATGCACATTGGGGTAGAGAATTTCACAGATTCATTACTCTTTGATTGAAGTAATTCCTCCTCATTTCTGTTTTAAATCTGTCACCCTTTCAGCTAATGGTATGGGGCTGGATTCGCCGGTTCTGAGACTAAGTGCTGATGCCGGCATGGGTGGCATTTTACGACACAAAAAATGGAACAAAATGGCCACCGATCCCCCATCTGGTGGGGGGGCTAGCAGGCACGCGGCATAGAGCCCCGGCCCCAGCTGCGGATATGGCCGGAGAATTACCGGGTCCGTGGTCGCGCATGCGCACGCCGGTGGCCAGCAATGGCCAAGCAGTGCAACATGGCGCCGGCAGCATGAGGACCCAGTCTGCCAAATAGTGACCCCCTTTGGCCAGGCTCACCACCCCCGAACTGCCCCCTCATCAATGTCCCCAGTCTCCGCCAAAGCCCCCCATGCCTGCGGAACGGCTCCCCCCTGACTTAGTCTCCTGCTGCCACACCGAGTTCCCGATAATAAATACCATGAATGACCGACGCCGTCGGGAACACGGCCTATCGGGGTCGAAGCATCGGGGTAGGTCCTCAGGTCCTGAGGCCGTCCCGACGGCGTGCTGCGTACTCCTAAAATACGCCGTTTTGGAGGGGGCGTTGCATCGCAAAAGTGCCGCTGCCCCCGATTTCGGCGCCAACGTGGATCCTCCAGCCGACCGCCCGCCGAACCCAATTTCGCCATCGGAGACCAGAGAATCCCGTCCTCGGCCTCTCATTCTAGAATGTCGAACAAGGGGAAACATCCATTCTACATCTACCCTGTCAATCCCCTTTAGCATTTTATACACCTGAATTAGATATTCTTTCATTATTCTACACTCCGACGAGTATAGGCTTAAACTATTCAATCTTTCTTCATAACACAAGTCCTTCATCCCTGGAATCAATCTAGTGAACCTTCTTAGAAATGTCTCCAATGCATTTACATCCTTCCCCAAGAAGGGGACCAAAATTGTGTGTAATATTCCAGATGTCGGCTCACCAATGCCCTATACTATTACAACAGCACTTCCTACTTTTATACTCTATTTCATTAGCAATGAATGCCAAAATTCCATTTGCCTTCCTTATTATCTGCTGCACCTGCATACTAATTTTCTGAGATTCATGCACGAGGACATCCAGATCCCTCTGCACCAAAGCATTTAATAAAGTCTAAATCAAAATAACTGTCCATGTATGTGAATGTGTGGAGTTTGGTAAATAAGATTGATGCAGATAAGTGCAGATAGCCATGGAAAATATGATACTGTGACTATAACAGAGATTTGGCTCTAAGAAGTACAGGGCTGGGTATTAAATATTCCTGGAAACAAGGTGTTCAGGAAAGATAGGAAAGGAAGAAAATGAGTAGGGGTGGCAGTATTGATTAAGGAGAATGTTGCAGTGTTGGAGAAAGATGATATCCCAGAGGGGTCAAGAACAGAATCTATTTGGCTAGAGCTAGGAAACAAAAAAGGTGCATTGCTTGGTCTAGCCTGTAGGTCACTAACCAGTAGGAAAGATGTAGAGGAACAAATTTGCAAGGAATTTTGTTCCTGTGCTGTACATTTCTTTGTTCTTTTAGAAGATTGTAGTTTAGTCGGGCAGCATGGTCGGCACGGGCTTGGCGGGCCGAAGGGCCTGTTCCTGTGCTGTACATTTCTTTGTTCTTTGTTCTTTGAAATTACAGAGAGGTGCAAGAATTATCGAGTGATTATAATAGCAGACTTTAATTATCCAAATGTAGACTGGGATAGTTGTAATGCAAAGGGCTGAAAGGGGCAAGAATTCCTAGAGTGTGTTCAGGAAAATTTTCTGTAGCATTATATTTCCAGTTCAACAAGAAAGGAGGCACTTCCACACCTGGTTTTTAGAAATGAAGTTGACCAAGTAAGTCAAGTGTAAGTAGAGGAACATTTAGGGAACAGTGATCATTATATCATAAGATTTAGACTGGCAATGGAAAGCAAAAGGAACAATTCAGAGTAAGAATGATTAATTGGGGGAAAGCCAACTTCAACGGGGTAGGAATGAATCTGAACCAAATTAATTGGAATCAAAGATTGGCAGGCAAAACTATAATTGATCACTGGATTTCTCTTAAGGAAGAGATAGTTTGGGAACCATCATGGTAAACTCCCATGAAAGGACAAGGGAGGTCAAATAAATTCAGAGTTTTCTGGATGACAAAAGAGATAGAGATTAATATGAAGTAGGAAAAGCGTGCTTGTGGCTGATGTCAGGTAGGTAATATAACTGAGAACCAGGTTCTATGTAGAAGGTTCAGAGAGAAACATAAAGAGCAAACAAGAGAAGCAAGGAGCGAGTATGAGAAGGAACGAGTGTTTAATATAAAAGGGAATCCAAAGCCCTCTACAGGCATATGGCTGGTACAAAGGAGATTTAAGGTTAGAGGTAGGGGGCACATCTGAGGTATTAAATGGATACTTTGGTATGTCTTTACCAAGGAAGAAGATACTACCCAGGCCATGGTAATGAAAGGTAATTCAGACACTATAAGGATTTAAAATTGATAAGGAGGTATTGGATAGGTTGTTCTTAAAGCGGACAAGGCACGAGGACCAGATGAGATGCATCCAACGATACTGAGAGAAGAGGGAGTGGAAATGGTGAGGCACGAGCCATAATTTTGCAATCTTCCTTTGACTCAGGTGTGGTGCCAGAGGACTGGAGAATTGCACACCCTTGTTCAAAGATGGATGTAAAAATAAGCTCAGCAACCATAGTACAAGCAGTTTAATCTTGGTGGTGGGAAGTTCTAGAAATTATAATTCAGAACAAATTATGTCACTTGGGCAAATGCAAGTTGATTAAGGAAAGCCAGCACAGATTTGTGAAGGGAAACTCATGTTTGACTAACTTGCTTGAGATTTTTTGATGCAGTTACAGAGAGGGTTAATGACATGGTGTGCATGAGCCTCCAAATAATTAAAAATGCCACACAACTGCAAACTTAAATCATGGAATAAAAGAGACAGTAGCAACATGGATATGAAATTAGCTGAGTGACAGGAAAAGGAAGGTAATGGTCAATGGATGTTTTTCAGACGGGGGAAGTTTATAGTGGAGTTCCCCAGGGGTCGTTATTAAGGCCCTTGCGCTTACTAATATGTATAAATGACCCAGTCCTTGGTGTACAGGGCACAATTTCAAAAGTTGCCAATGACACAAAACCTGGAAGTGTTTTAAACTGTGATGAGCATAGTGTAGAAGTTCAAAGGGACAGGAATATGTTGATGGAATGGGCAGGCATGTGGCAAATACAATTTACTGCAGACAAGTGTGAGGTCATTCATTTTTGTAGAAAGGATACAGAAAAACAACACAAAACAAAGGGTATAATTCTAAAGTGGGCGCAGGAGCAGAGGACCTGAATGTATATGTGCTTAAATCATTAGCACTGGCACAAAATGTTGAGAGAGTGATTAATAAAGCATATTGCATCTGAGGGGTTATTAATAGGGCCATACAGTTCAAAAGCAAGGACATTATGTTAAACTTGTATAAAACACTAGTTCAGCTTGAACTGGAATTGTGTCCAGTTCTGGATGCCATAATTTAGGAAGGATATGAAGACATTAGAGAGAGTGCAAAAAAGATTCACGGGACTGGTTCCAGGCATGAAGAACTTCAGTCACTCTGATAGATCGGAGGTATTGGGACTGTTTTTCTTGGAGAAGAGAAGATTGAGAGGAAATTTGGGAGAGATATTCAAAACTGAAGTGTCTGGATAGAGTAGATAGAGAGAAACTATTCCCATTGGTGGAATGATCGAGAAGCTGACAGCACAGATTTAAGGTCATTGGCAAAAGAAGCTGTCGCGACATGAGGAAAACATAAATTCATGCAGCAAGTGGTTAGGATCTGCAATGTGCTCCCTAAGAGTGTAATTGAAGCAGTTTCAATCAAAGCATTCAAGAGGGAATTGGGTTATTACCTAAAAAGGAAAAATATTCAGGGCTACAAGGTGAAGGAGGGGAAATGGTGCACGGTGAGCTGTTCCTTCAGACAGCCAGCACCGACTGGTCAAATGGTCTCCTTCTGTGCTGTAATCGCTCTGTGATTCTCTGAAACATCCCATGGCACTTCTTGAAAGAAGGTCAAACCATTTTCCTTTTATCCAGGCCAACATTCATCCCTCAACCAACACCACCAATCACCTCATCGGTGTTTGTGGAACCCTCTGTGAGCGATTTGCTATCACACATGCCTTCAAAACATCCATGACTACAATCAGTGAAACATTTTATGACATTCTAAGGATATGAAAAGCACAATATAAATGCAAGTTTTTTTTAAGACTATAAGAATAGGAGGAGGCCATTCAGCCCCTTCAACCTGTACCAGTGTCCAAAGAGATGATGGCGATCTGCGAGCTAACTCCATATACCCCATGTCCCTTAATACCTTTAATTGACAAAAATCTATCAGTCTCAGATTATAAATTAACAATTGACCTAGCACCAGTTGCTGGTTGAAGAAGAGAGCTCCAAACTTGTACCACACTTGTGTATCAAAGTTTTTCCTGATTTCACTCCTGGAAAGTTTGGCTCTAACCTTTAATCCCCTCGTCCCATACTCACCAACCAATGGAAATAGTTTCTCTTTCCCTACTCTATCTGTTCCCATTAATACCATGAAAACTCCTCAATCTTCCACATTTCAGGGAAATCTAAATTGGTGTATCCACTTCTCCTAATTTAACCCTCAGAGTCCAGTTGTAACCCTGGTAAGCCTACACTGCAGACCTTCCAAGGCCAAAATATACTTCCTCAAATAGAAGCGTTTGACTTAGAAATTTATAATCAGGATTATAGAGATGCAGAATCCGAAAAGTCTCAGCTGCACAAACGAAAAATGCATTTATTTTTAATTCCAAATTAAGAAAAATTAAAATATTCTGGCAGTAACATTTTACACTCGATTGCTGCTCAAAATCACTTTACATTAAACGGTAACAGCAGAAATGCAAAAATCGTGCAGCCTTCTATCATTACCTGTCTATTACTTTGGTGCCTTTAATGTAAACAATTACAGATATTCATTTTTAAAAATTACTTCTTATTGACAGGAGCAGGTCTCAGATGCATTCATTCCATTTAAATAACATCATGGTGTTGATGTCTATTATTGAAGAGCAAGGGTGAAACGTCCCTGCCTCATCTGCTAAATCATGATGATGATCAGATGTTGAAATGCAAAACATAAGGGGCAGAGGCAGCTTAATCACCAAGACAGTTGTAACACATTAAACAAGAAAGCTTAGCAATCTCATGATTAATGCTGTCCCCACAATGGCAGTACGGGGGTCCATAACTGAGACGAGGAGATATATTTTTACATGGTACTTTATCATCTAAAATGAAGATGTGGACCAAATCAGCCCATGATTGAGTGGCAAAGAGCAGGAACATTATCACTCAGCAACAAGATTGAGGGAACATTCGTATGGGAATGTGGATGTTTTATATATTGTGCCTTTACACTCCCTTGTGTGTGCAACATAAGATAAATATAGTCAAATTAGCAGGTATGCCTTGAACATAGTGTTTGATATTGGGACCCTGGAGGATAAATTGTGTTCAAACCAGTGGCAATATACTAACAAGTGTGACATAAGGCTCAGGCCTTTCAGATGTTGAAAGCATGATCCTGGTATCACATAGCTGTTGTGCAGCCGTTCTGTAGTGGTGCCCTTTTTAATTCACTTCTGCTACCGAGAAAGCCCCTATCGATTTTCTCCCTGCTTTTGTTTTCATTCTGAATAATTGATGGGATCATTTTTCCATCATCACCATCATCTGTGCAGGGAAATTTTGTGTGAAAAGTAATCAATTGAACGAATGCCACAGGTCGCCTTGTTTGGTTTTGCTGCTTTCATCATTCCTGGGGACCAGGAGGCGATATTAAAGAAGGAGGAGAGAAAAATATATCGTTGATTGCTGTTGACATTTCATGAAACATGGGATGGCACCAGGGGCCCGTTAGACAGGAACACCTCCTGAGAAGCAGATTCAGAGAACAGGTTTTTTTTTTAACAAGGTTTCTCATGTAACTTTCATAAAAGTCCAACTTTTACATGTTTAAAGATGCATCTTAACATTCCTGCTCTTCCTCACTCAGTCATGGGCTGATATAGCCCACATATTCATCTTAGAATGCTCACACTAATGTTAATATCTGGCAATTCATCAATTTCCTGTAGCGTCATTGTCCCTGTTTCCTTCTGTAATATCCCACATGGAACCTATGGGGAGGATTGCTCTGGTGAAGTACAAGCTCCCCACTAGAGGTGATTATCTCAATTAACCCATGTATATAAGGTTGACCAGTAAGGCACCAACAGAGTAGGAACTTGCTAGGGATCTATTGGGTAGTGTACATATCGTTTGTATAAATAAATTTATTTTACTCCATGTGGACTGTCCGTGTCCTTATTAAACCATCGTCCATCCTGTTTTGGACCCGTTGGGTTTGCCACCTGATACAATTGGAAATGAAGAGTTCGACTTCCGGGTGCGGCGATGACCAGCTGAGTCGCACGTTTCGGCAGCTCCCGGTGAAATGGACTTTTGGGCTCTTGATAGGAGCCCCAATGGCAATTTTGACAGCTAAAAACACTGTGCGGTAAACCAGAAGGGAATCCCCCCCTGGATACGGATGAAAAAAGGAGGAGAAAGTGGCCGGATTGCAGTGGATCCTTTAGAACAGCGGCAAGGAAGGCAAGCAAAAACCAAGATGGCGTCGGAAGGTGGCAGTTTAACATGGGGCCCTGAACAACAAGAGTTCTTGAAATGCTGTGTGGAAGAGCTCAAAAAGGAAATGAAGAAAGAGCTGTTGGCCCCGATACTACAGGCAATCGAAGGGCTAAAGGAGGAACAAAAGACCCAGGAGCGGGAGCTTCGGGTCGTGAAGGCAAAGGCAGCCGAGAATGAGGACGACATACAGGGCCTGGTGGTGAAGACGGAGATGCATGAGGCACATCAGAAACGATGTGTGGAAAGGCGGGAGGCACTGGAGAACAACGCAAGGAGGAACAACCTGAGGATTCTTGGTCTTCCTGAAGGTGCGGAGGGAGTGGACGTCGGGGCATATGTGAGCACGATGCTGCACTCGTTAATGGGAGCGGAGGCCCCGGCGGGTCCGTTGGAGGTGGAGGGAGCATACCGAGTGATGGTGCGAGGACCGAGAGCAGGAGAAATTCCCAGAGCCATAGTGGTGAGATTCCTCCGTTTTAAGGATAGAGAAATGGTCCTTAGATGGGCAAAGAAAACTCGGAGCAGTAAATGGGAGAACGCGGTGATCCGCGTTTATCAAGACTGGAGTGCGGAGGTGGCGAGAAGGAGGGCGAGCTTTAATCGGGCCAAGGCGGTGCTTCAAAAAAGAAGATAAAATTTGGAATGCTGCAACCGGCAAGACTGTGGGTCACATATCGAGGGAGGCGCCACTACTTTGAGACGGCGGATGAAGCGTGGACTTTTATTGTGGAAGAAAAACTGGAATGAGCGGGTTATTAAAAAGAACGTTTGAACAAAGTGGTGGGGCGAATGTGGGGGGCGAAGAGGGGGGTTAAAAAGGGGGGAAAGAGGAGTTTTATATACTAATCCTGCGATGTGGTAACTTTTCTCTCTTCCACAGGTGGTGATGGGGGGAGAAGGGGAGGTGGAGGAGATGGGGTGTTGGCCATTGGGGGCGGGGCCAAGGGAGAAGCGCGGGCTTGGTTCCTGCGCTATGATAATCATGGCGGGAATAGAGAAGCAGGAAGGAGGGGGCGTCGCACGGTGCGAGCCGAGGTCACGGGGGGAAGCCGAGGTCGGCCAGAGTTTGCTGACTTCTGGGAGCAACATGGGGGGAGTAATTACGCTAGCGGGGGATCTAGCGGGGGGGGGGGGTGGGAGGGGGGAATTACTGGGTTGCTGCTGCTGGGGAGAGGGGGCAGCTGGTATGGGAGGGGATGGGCGGGGGGGTACCGCCTGGGAGAGATACAGCTGCGTGGGAACCGGGTGAGGAGCTGGAAAAGGGGATGGCTAATCGACAAGGGGGGGGGGTAGGAAGCCCCCCAACCCGGCTGATCACGTGGAACGTGAGAGGGCTGAACGGGCCGATAAAGAGGGCACGGGTACTCGCACACCTTAAGAAACTTAAGGCAGATGTGGTTATGTTACAGGAAACGCACCTGAAACTGATAGACCAGGTTAGGCTACGCAAAGGATGGGTGGGGCAGGTGTTCCATTCGGGGCTAGATGCGAAAAACAGGGGGGTGGCTATATTAGTGGGGAAGCGGGTAATGTTCGAGGCAAAAACTATAGTGGCGGATAACGGGGGCAGATACGTGATGGTGAGTGGCAAACTACAGGGGGAGACGGTGGTTTTGGTAAACGTATATGCCCCGAACTGGGATGATGCCAATTTTATGAGGTGGGTGCTAGGACGCATTCCGGACCTAGAGATGGGAAAGCTGATAATGGGGGGAGATTTTAATACGGTGTTGGAACCAGGGCTGGATAGGTCGAAGTCCAGGACTGGAAGGAGGCCGGCAGCAGCCAAGGTACTTAAAGATTTTATGGAGCAGATGGGAGGTGTAGACCCGTGGAGATTTAGCAGACCTAGGAGTAAGGAGTTCTCGTTTTTCTCCTATGTCCAGAAAGTCTACTCGCGAATAGACCTTTTTTGTGCTGGGAAGGGCGTTGATCCCGAAGGTGAGGGGAACGGAGTATACGGCTATAGCCATTTCGGATCACGCTCCACACTGGGTAGACTTGGAGATAGGGGAGGAAACAGGAGGGCGCCCACCCTGGAGAATGGACATGGGACTAATGGCAGATGAGGGGGGGTGTCTAAGGGTGAGGGGGTGCATTGAAAAGTACTTGGAACTCAATGATAATGGGGAGGTCCAGGTGGGAGTGGTCTGGGAGGCGCTGAAGGCGGTGGTTAGAGGGGAGCTGATATCAATAAGGGCACATAAAGGGAAGCAGGAGAGTAAGGAACAGGAGCGGTTGCTGCAAGAACTTTTGAGGGTGGACAGACAATATGCGGAAGCACCGGAGGAGGGACTGTACAGGGAAAGGCAAAGGCTACATGTAGAATTTGACTTGCTGACTACGGGCACTGCAGAGGCACAATGGAGGAAGGCACAGGGTGTACAGTACGAATATGGGGAGAAGGTGAGCAGGTTGCTGGCACACCAATTGAGGAAAAGGGGAGCAGCGAGGGAAATAGGGGGAGTGAGGGATGAGGAAGGAGAGATGGAGCGGGGAGCGGAGAGAGTGAATGGAGTGTTCAAGACATTTTATAAAAAATTATATGAAGCTCAACCCCCAGATGGGAGGGAGAGAATGATGGGCTTTTTGGATCGGCTGGAATTTCCCAAGGTGGAAGAGCAGGAAAGGGTGGGACTGGGAGCACAGATCGAGGTAGAAGAAGTGGTGAAAGGAATTAGGAGCATGCAGGCGGGAAAGGCCCCGGGACCAGATGGATTCCCAGTCGAATTCTATAGAAAGTATGTGGACTTGCTCGCCCCGGTATTGACGAGGACCTTTAATGAGGCAAAGGAAAGGGGACAACTGCCCCCGACTATGTCTGAAGCAACGATATCGCTTCTCTTAAAGAAGGAAAAGGACCCGCTACAATGCGGGTCCTATAGACCTATTTCCCTCCTAAATGTAGATGCCAAGATCCTGGCCAAGGTAATGGCAATGAGAAGAGAGGAATGTGTCCCGGGGGTGGTCCACGAGGACCAAACTGGGTTTGTGAAGGGGAGACAGCTGAACACGAATATACGGAGGCTGTTAGGGGTAATGATGATGCCCCCACCAGAGGGGGAAACGGAGATAGTAGTGGCAATGGATGCCGAGAAAGCATTTGATAGAGTGGAGTGGGATTATTTGTGGGAGGTGTTGAGGAGATTTGGTTTTGGAGAGGGGCATGTTAGATGGGTGCAGCTGTTGTATCGGGCCCCGATGGCGAGCGTGGTCACGAATGGACGGGGATCTGCATATTTTCGGTTCCATAGAGGGACAAGGCAGGGATGCCCTCTGTCCCCATTATTGTTTGCACTGGCGATTGAGCCCCTGGCGATAGCGTTGAGGGGTTCCAAGAAGTGGAGGGGAGTACTTAGAGGAGGAGAAGAACACCGGGTATCTTTGTATGCGGACGATTTGTTACTATATGTGGCAGACCCGGCAGAGGGGATGCCAGAAATAATGCGGATACTTGGGGAGTTTGGGGATTTTTCAGGGTATAAATTGAACATGGGGAAAAGTGAGTTGTTTGTGGTGCATCCAGGGGAGCAGAGTAGAGAAATAGAGGACCTACCGTTGAGGAAGGTAACAAGGGACTTTCGTTACCTGGGGATCCAGATAGCCAAGAATTGGGGCACATTGCATAGGTTAAATTTAACGCGGTTGGTGGAACAAATGGAGGAGGATTTCAAGAGATGGGATATGGTATCCCTGTCACTGGCAGGGAGGGTGCAGGCGGTTAAGATGGTGGTCCTCCCGAGATTCCTCTTTGTGTTTCAGTGCCTCCCGGTGGTGATCACGAAGGCTTTTTTTTTAAAGGATTGAAAAGAGCCTCATGGGTTTTGTGTGGGCCGGGAAGACCCCGAGAGTGAGGAAGGGATTCTTACAGCGTAGCAGGGATAGGGGGGGGCTGGCACTACCGAGCCTAAGTGAGTATTATTGGGCCGCTAATATTTCAATGGTGAGTAAGTGGATGGGAGAGGTGGAGGGAGCGGCGTGGAAGAGATTAGAGAGGGCGTCCTGTAGGGGGACTAGCCTACAGGCTATGGTGACAGCCCCATTGCCGTTCTCACCGAGGAACTACACCACAAGCCCGGTGGTGGTGGCTACACTGAAGATTTGGGGACAGTGGAGACGGCATAGGGGAAAGACTGGAGCCTTGGGGGGGTCCCCGATAAGAAACAACCATAGGTTTGCCCCGGGGGGAATGGATGGGGGATATGGAATGTGGCAAAGAGCAGGAATAACGCAACTGAAAGATCTGTTTGTGGATGGGAAGTTCGCGAGTCTGGGAGCGCTGACCGAGAAATATGGGTTGCCCCAAGGGAATGCATTCAGGTATATGCAGCTGAGGGCTTTTCGAGGCAACAGGTGAGGGAATTCCCGCAGCTCCCGACACAAGAGGTGCAGGACAGAGTGATCTCAAAGACATGGGTGGGGGATGGTAAGGTGTCAGATATATATAGGGAAATGAGGGACGAAGGGGAGACTATGGTAGATGAACTAAAAGGGAAATGGGAAGAAGAGCTGGGGGAGGAGATCGAGGAGGGGCTGTGGGCAGATGCCCTAATCAGGGGAAACTCGTCGTCCTCGTGTGCAAGGCTAAGCCTGATTCAGTTTAAGGTATTACACAGGGCGCATATGACTGGAGCACGGCTCAGTAAATTTTTTGGGGTGGAGGATAGGTGTGCCAGGTGCTCGAGAAGCCCAGCGAATCATACCCATATGTTTTGGTCATGCCCGGCACTACAGGGGTTTTGGATGGGGGTGACAAAGGTGCTTTCAAAAGTAGTGGGGGTCCGGGTCGAACCAAGCTGGGGGTTGGCTATATTTGGGGTTGCACAAGAGCCGGGAGTGCAGGAGGCGAGAGAGGCCGATGTTTTGGCCTTTGCGTCCCTAGTAGCCCGGCGCAGGATATTGCTAATGTGGAAAGAAGCCAAGCCCCCGGGGGTGGAGACCTGGATAAATGACATGGCAGGGTTTATAAAGCTAGAGCGGATTAAGTTCGTTCTAAGGGGGTCGGCTCAAGGGTTCACCAGGCGGTGGCAACCGTTCGTCGAATACCTCGCAGAAAGATAGATGGAATGGAAAAAAGAAGGCAGCAGCAGCAGCCCAGGATCGGGGGGGGGGGGGGGGGGAGGCGGGGGGGGGGGGGGGAAGGGGGGGGGAGGAGGAACCAGAAGGACTCTCAGGGTTGTTAATATATACTGTATAATATGTATAGGTCGTTGCTACAGATAATTATATATTGGACTGTTAAATTATATTTTTGGAGAGTGTTACTTGTGATAAGGCAGTTGCCAATTAGGGTTAGTTTTCATTTTTGTTATTTAGTGCTTATTCATTTTCTGTTTATAAAATAGGTCATTGTTATTTGTGTTGTTATAATATTGTGTAAAGGATGCACAATGTACTGTGTTGGTTGACCAAAAATTTTCAATAAAATATTTTTTTTTTAAAAAAGGAAATGAAGAGTTCAATTTTTGAGTGAGTATATTGTCTGTAAATTTGTAAAATGTATATTGGACACCACAGAGGTAATTGTGTGGGTGCTGCAGCAGGCAGCGAGCCTCACCGTAAAGACATACCAAAATTTAAATCATGACAAATAGCCAAAATGAGCACTGATCCACCTGTATTTTCTCGGATTGGCCTAACTATTTTTTGGGGGACCCCCCTCCCCAGGTATTATAAAAACCCTGAGTGAGAGTTCCCCTTTGGGGTGGGAAATCATGTTCTGCTGTAGGATTTAAAGACCTGCGTCAGTTTAAAAAGTCAATTACTGTTGTTACTGATTGAGTTCAGCAAAGGAATCGTTGACATTTTGAAATGGCAACTGTACTTCAAAAAGGCTGAAAAGCCCCAAATTAGTCTGCTGGGTCCTTGGATATACTCGTAAAAGTAAAAGGTGAGCTTTGCACACTCCCAGTGCGACAGAGAAGACACATCCAGAGTGAGGCACATCGAAGAGTGAGTTTGGGAGCTGTGAATTTGAAGCTCGGTCGGAATTCGAGGCTGGGTGGGAGGAGGTGCTTTTTATCCCTTGATTTGTCACACTCCCATTTCGGTGAGTGGCCTTGTCCTGCTGCAGGTGACTACAAGGGAGGGAGCTGATTGGCAGGTAAGGCGGGTAAGTCCTTCACATCGGGAGCGGAGCTGAGCGGGAGAAATCTGGAGTGCAGTCTGCGAAGGCTCACTGGAGTAGATTCTGAGCTACAATTTGTAAGGTAAGAGGTTTTTTTTTCTTCTCACACTTACTAGAGGATAGCAAGTGAGATTTAATATTTTATACCAATCTGTACTAACCAGGAGACACATTAAATTTTGGGGGCCTATTTGTGAAAACAGCAGTAGTACATTTTTATTAAGGGCCTAACTAGTATTTTGTTTTTAATCTAACAACCAACAGAGGGAGAGAGATGTCAATTGGTGGCGTCATGTGCCACTCCTGTACGATGTGGGACATCGGGAACACTTCAAGTGTCCCTGAGGACATCATCTGTGGGAAGTGCATTCAGTTGCATAAGTTCACCGAACGCATGGATCGGTTAGAGCCAGATGGGGTAGGCAGACAGTGCAGGAGCCCCCCATGGCTGTCCCCCTATCTAACAAGTATGCCGTTTTGGATACTGATGAGGGGGAAGGTTCATCAGGGGACAGCAGCAGCAATGGCCAGAACGAAGGCACCACAGCTAGTCCTGCTGCACAGATGGAGGGTACAAAGTGTAGCAAAGCAATAATGGTAGGGGATTCAGTAGTCAGGGGCACAGATAGGCGCTTCTATGGTCGTGAAAGGGACTTCAGATGGTTGTTTGCCTCCCTGGTGCCAGGGTCCTGAATGTCTCTGAATGGGTACAAAGCATCCTAAAAAGGGAGGGAAATCAGACAGATTTGACAAAGGGTCGTCTGCACTCGAAAGTTTAGCTCTTTTCTCTCCCTGGATGCTGCCAGACCTGCTGAGATTTTCCAGCATTTTCTTTTTGAAATCAGACAGGTCATTGTCCACATTGACATGAATGACATAGGTAGAAAGAGTAGCGAGGTCCTGCAATAGCAATTTAGGGAGTTAGGTAGAAGATTAAAAAGCAGGACCTCTAGGGTAGTAATCTCAGTATTACTCCCCATGCCACGTGCTCGCGAGGCTAGGAACAGGGAGAACTTGATCTTGGTTTTGGATAATGCTCGGCACAACATCGAGGGCCGAAGGGCCTGTTCTGTGCTGTACTGTTCTATGTTCTATGATAGTACAGCTGAACACGTGGCTAAAGAACTGGTGCAGGAGGGAGGGCTCCAGTTGTTTGGATCATTGGGATGGGAAGGTGGGGCCTGTACAAGAAGGACGATTTGCACATGAACTGGAGGGGCACCAATATTCTGGCTGGGAGGTTTGCTTGTACGGTTCCGGTGGGTTGAAACGAATGTGGCAGGGGATGGGAATCAGAACAGTAAGCCAGCAAGTGTAGAGACTGGGGATGAGCATGGTACCAGGGTCAGGCTGGCTAAGATGAAGGGTAGGCTGGGGGAGGTCAAACTCAGTGGGCCTGGAGTACATATGCTTCAATGCACGGAGTATAACAGGTAAAACAGATGAACTTAGAGCCTTGATTCATGCGCGGATCATGGATGTGGTTGCGGTAACGGAGACTTGGTTAAAAAGGGGGCATGAGTGGCAGCTAAATATTCCGGCATAGCGGTGTTTTAGGTGAGACAGAGGGGAAGGTAAAAGAGGTGGGGGTGTTGCAATACTGGTTAGAGAACATATTACAGCTGTACAGAGGGAGGACACCTTGGAAAAATCAAGTAACGAGACACTGGGGGTAGAACTCGGAAACAGGAAAGTGGTAGCACCATGATTGGGGGGTGGGGTGGGGGAGGGGGGGTGTACTACAGGCCTCCCAAAAGCCCACGGGAAGTTGGAGAACAGGTATGTGAGCAGATTCTGGATAGATGTAGAAATAAGAGGGTTGTTGTAGTGGGAGACTTTAATTTTCCTCATATTGACTGGAAATCCCTAGGGTTTGGGGTCCGGATGGTGAGGAATTTGTTAAGTGTGTCCACAAAGGTTTTTTTGAACAATATGTGAATAGTCCGACGAGAGAGGGGCTATACTGGACCTAGTACTAGGGAACGAGCTTGGCCTGGTGATCAAAGTTGCAATGGGGGAACATGCAACGAACAGAGAGTACAATTCCGTAGGCTTTCGGATACTCATGGAAAAGGACGAGTGTTGTCCCAGGGTTAAGGGGCTAAATTGGGGGAAGGCTAACTACAACCAGATTAGGCAGGATTTAGAGGCTGTTTTTTGGGAGAGGCTGTTTGAGGGTAAATCCACATTTGGCATGTGGGAGTCTTTTAAGGAGCAGTTGATGGGAGTGCAGGACAGGCATGTGCCGATGAAAAACAAAGACAGGGAAGGCAGGATTCAGGAACCGTGGATGACCAGGAAAATTGTGAGTCTAGTCGAAAAGAAATAAGATGCATACATGAGGTCTAGACAACCAAAAACAGAGGAAGCACTTGAATACAGGGAAAGTAGAAAAGCGCTCAAACAGGGATTTAGGAGGGCAAAAAGGGGTCATGAAATTTCCTTGGCAGACAGGATTAAGGAGCATCCCAAGGTATTTTATACATATATTGGGAACAGGAGAGTAGCTCGAGAAAGATTGGTCCACTCAAGGATAAAGGAGGGAAATTATGCGTAGAACCGAAGGAAGTAGGTGAGATCCTTTGCATTGGTATTCACAAAGAAATATAGGCAAACAGAGAGATCTGGTCGTGCAGGTCCACAGATCCTTAAAAGTGGCAACACAGGTAGAAATGGTGGTAAAGATATCATATGGCATGCTTGCCTTCATCAGACGGGGCATCGAGTATAAAAGTTCGCAAATTATGTTACAGTTATATAGAACGTTGGTTAGGCCACATTTGGAATACTGTGTCCAATCTGGTCACCAGACGACCAGAGGGACAAAGAACAAATAACAAAGAAAAGTACAGCACAGGAACAGGCCCTTCGGCACTCCAAGCCTGTGCCGACCATGCTGCCCGTCTAAACTAAAATCTTCTACACTTCCGGGGTCCATATCCCTCTATTCCCATCCTATTCATGTATTTGTCAAGATGCCCTTAAACATCACTATCGTCCCTGCTTCCAGCACCTCCTCCGGCAGCGAGTTCCAGGCACCCACTACCCTCTGTGTAAAAAACTTGCCTCGTACATCTCCTCTAAACCTTGCCTCTCACACCTTAAACCAATGCCCCCTAGTAATTGACCCCTCTACCCTGGGAAAAAGCCTCTGACTATCCACTCTGTCTATGCCCCTCATATTTTGTAGACCTCTATCAGGTCGCCCCTCAACCTCTGTCGTTCCAGTGAGAATAAACCGAGTTTATTTAACCTCTCCTCATAGCTAATGCCCTCCATACCAGGCAACATCCTGCTAAATCTCTTCTGTACCCTCTCTAAAGCCTCCACATCCTTCTGGTAGTGTGGCGACCAGAGTTGAACACTATACTCCAAGTGTGGCCTAACTAAGGTTCTATACAGCTGCACCATAACTTCCCAATTCTTATACTCAATGCCCTGGCCAATGAAGGCTAGCATGCCGTATGCCTTCTTGACTACCTTTTCCACCTGTGTTGCCCCTTTCAATGACCTGCAGACCTGTACACCTAGATCTCTCTGAGTGTCAATACTCTTGAGGGTTCTACCATTCACTGTATATTCCCTCCCTGCATTAGACCTTCCAAAATGCATTACCTGACATTTGTCCGGATTAAACACCATCTGCCATCTCTCCACCCAAGTCTCCAAACGATCTAAATCCTGCTGTATCCTCTGACAGTCTTCATCGCTATCTGCAATTCCGACAACCTTCGTGTCGTCTGCAAACATACTAATCAGACCAATTACAATTTTCCTCCAAATCATTTATATATACTACAAACAGCAAAGGCCCCAGCATTGATCCCTGCAGAACACCACTAGTCACAGCCCTCCAATCAGAAAAGCACGTGGAGGCTTTGGAGAGAGTGCAGAAAAGGTTTACAAGGATGTTGCCTGGTATGGAGGGTATTAGCTATGAAGAGAGATTGAATAAACTGGAATTGTTCTCCTTAGAGAGACGGAGGCTGTGGGGCGACCTGATAGAACTTTATAAAATTATGAGGGGTATAGATAGGCTGAACAGTTGGAGTTTTTTTCCCCAGGGCAGAAATGACAATTACAAGGGGGCACAAGTTCAAGGTGAGGGGATATGGTTCAGTGGAGATGTGCAGGGGAAGTCTTTTACACCGAGGGTGGTGGTGGCCTGGAAAGCACTGCCAAGTGAGGTTATAGAGGCAGATATGTTAGCAACCTTTAAGACTTACCTAGATGGACACATGAACAGATGGGGTATAGAAGGATACAGGTAGTTGGTCTAGGTAGGACACGTGATCGGCGCAGGCTTGGAGGGACGAAGGGCCTGTTCCTGTGCTATACTGTTCTTTGATTTTTGAAACTTCAAAAAGATATAGGGAAAAAGACAGGCTTGGGATTATGTGGATTGTTTTCAGAGAGCAAATTACATAAATAGCCTCCTCCTGCGTTATAAAATTCTATAATTCAAAGGCAAATCAGAGCAGTTTTTTGGACAGAGTGTCCTAGGCACAATGATAGTAGGTTGAAGGGACAATGTGTACCAACTCCATCAATCCATGTTCATCCATGTACCCCGAAGAATGTAGTACCCAGAAGGACGTAGAACCCTGAAGAATGTAGAATCCTGAAGAATGTAGAACCCTGAAGAATGTAGAACCCTGAAGAATGTAGTACCTGAAGAATGTAGAACCCTGAAGAATGTAGTACCCTGAAGAATGTAGAACCCTGAAGAATTTAGTACCCTGAAGAATGTAGAACCCTGAAGAATGCCAAACCTGAAGAATGTAGAACCCTGAAGAATGTAGAACCCTGAAGAATGTAGAACCCTGAAGAATGTAGTACCCTGAAGAATTTAGTACCCTGAAGAATGTAGAACCCTGAAGAATGCAGAACCCTGAAGAATGTAGAACCCTGAGGAATGCAGAACCCTGAAGAATGTAGAACCCTGAGGAATGCAGAACCCAGAAGAATGTAGAACCCTGAAGAATGCAGAACCCTGAAGAATGTAGAACCCTGAGGAATGCAGAACCCTGAAGAATGTAGAACCCTGAAGAATGTAGAACCTGAAGAATGTAGAACCTGAAGAATGCAGAACCCTGAAGAATGTAGAACCCTGAAGAATGTAGAACCTGAAGAATGTAGAACCTGAAGAATGTAGAACCTGAAGAATGTAGAACCCTGAGGAATGTAGAACCTGAAGAATGTAGAACCCTGAGGAATGCAGAACCCAGAAGAATGTAGAACCTGAAGAATGTAGAACCCTGAGGAATGCAGAACCCAGAAGAATGCAGAACCCTGAAGAATGTAGAACCCAGAAGAATGCAGAACCCTGAAGAATGTAGAACCTGAAGAATGTAGAACCTGAAGAATGTAGAACCCTGAGGAATGTAGAACCCTTAAGAATGTAGAACCCTGAGGAATGTAGAACCCTGAAGAATGTAGAACCTGAAGAATGTAGAACCCTGAGGAATGCAGAACCCAGAGGAATGTAGAACCCTGAAGAATGTAGTACCCTGAAGAATGCAGAACCCTGAAGAATGTAGAACCCTGAGGAATGCAGAACCCTGAAGAATGTAGAACCCTGAAGAATGTAGAACCTGAAGAATGTAGAACCTGAAGGATGCAGAACCCTGAAGAATGTAGAACCCTGAAGAATGTAGAACCTGAAGAATGTAGAACCTGAAGAATGTAGAACCCTGAGGAATGTAGAACCTGAAGAATGTAGAACCCTGAGGAATGCAGAACCCAGAAGAATGTAGAACCTGAAGAATGTAGAACCCTGAGGAATGCAGAACCCAGAAGAATGCAGAACCCTGAAGAATGTAGAACCCAGAAGAATGCAGAACCCTGAAGAATGTAGAACCTGAAGAATGTAGAACCTGAAGAATGTAGAACCCTGAAGAATGTAGAACCTGAAGAATGTAGAACCTGAAGAATGTAGAACCTGAAGAATGTAGAACCCTGAGGAATGCAGAACCCTGAAGAATGTAGAACCTGAAGAATGTAGAACCCTGAGGAATGCAGAACCCAGAAGAATGCAGAACCCTGAAGAATGTAGAACCCTGAAGAATGTAGAACCCTGAGGAATGCAGAACCTGAAGAATGTAGAACCTGAAGAATGTAGAACCTGAAGAATGTAGAACCCTGAGGAATGCAGAACCTGAAGAATGTAGAACCTGAAGAATGTAGAACCCTGAAGAATGTAGAACCTGAAGAATGTAGAACCCTGAGGAACGCAGAACCCAGAAGAATGCAGAACCCTGAAGAATGTAGAACCCTGAGGAATGCAGAACCTGAAGAATGTAGAACCTGAAGAATGTAGAACCCTGAAGAATGTAGAACCCTGAAGAATGTAGAACCCAGAAGAATGCAGAACCCTGAAGAATGTAGAACCTGAAGAATGTAGAACCTGAAGAATGTAGAACCCTGAGGAATGTAGAACCCTTAAGAATGTAGAACCCTGAAGAATGTAGAACCCAGAAGAATGCAGAACCCTGAAGAATGTAGAACCTGAAGAATGTAGAACCTGAAGAATGTAGAACCCTGAAGAATGCAGAACCTGAAGAATGTAGAACCTGAAGAATGTAGAACCCTGAAGAATGTAGAACCCTGAAGAATGTAGAACCTGAAGAATGTAGAACCCTGAGGAATGCAGAACCCTGAAGAATGTAGAACCTGAAGAATGTAGAACCCTGAGGAATGCAGAACCCTGAAGAATGTAGAACCTGAAGAATGTAGAACCCTGAGGAATGCAGAACCCTGAAGAATGTAGAACCCAGAAGAAACACATTACGAATGGCAGGACACATGATGTGTCACAACCGCAGCATGTGGGAGCTCCTGGATGCAGTTACTGTTTACAGCTCCAGGAGCTTTGGTTCGGAGACACTAAACTGGAGGGTTTGCTGCAGGCACTGCGACACATCAGGGAAGGTGTAAGTTACCTTGCCACTTTGTACCAGGAAGCGGTCACACCCCTTAAGATAGAGTCTTCTTATTTGGTCAGCAGTCAGTGACAGAACAGGGTGACTGAGAGTGAAGCAGATAAGTGTACTCAGAGGGCAGGAGGGCAGGAGCTTCTGCTTTTGCAATTATCCAACAAGTTTGAGGTCCTTTCAGCTTGTTTGGATGAGAGTGGAGGCTACAAGGTGGATGACCTAACTGACCATGGCACCATGATTTGGACACCATTCAAGCAAGAGGAACAAAAGGAATATAGTGGTAGCAGGGGACAGTATACTGAGGGGGAGTGACACTGTTCTCAGCTGCATAGAGCAAGAGTCCAGACGGCTGTGTTGCCTGCCTGGTACCACAATTTGTGACATCTGTGCTGGAGAGGAACTTGCTATGGAGAGGGAGGATCCAATAGTCTTGGTTCATGTAGCGACCAATGACATAGGCAGTACAAGGAAAGACGTTATACATAGGCAGTATGAGGACCAGTTTAAGTAGCAGGACCTCAAAGGTAATAATCTCTGGATTGTTACCTGAGCCACATGCAAATTGGCACAGGGCAAATAAGATTAGAGAAATTAATGTGTCTCTCAAAGATTGGTATGGTAAAAGTGGGTTCTGTTTGTTGAGTACTGGCACCAGTACTGGGGAAAGTGGAGACTATACTATTGGGGTGGTCTACACCTGAACACTGCTGGGACCAGTGTCCTAGTGAGCCTCATAACCAGAGCAGTAGAGAGGAGTTTAAACTAAATAGCGGGGACAAGAAATCAAATTTGGGTAGATATCGTAAATCAAAGAGCAGAGACAAGTCAAGACAGAAAGATAATGATAAACAGACTGTGATAGGGTGGAATAGACTGTACAAATATAAGTAAATCAGCAGATAAGCCATTTGGATAGAAATGAGAAATGGTAACGGCAAGAAGTCACTTGTGGGAGTGGTGTACTGGGACCCTAACAGTACCCACGCGATAAGACAGAGTACAAGGGAAGTAATTATGGTAGCTTTTCAGAAAACTATGGTGATAATCATGGGGGAGATTAATCCACATATCGACGAGAAACATCAGATGGGCAAAGGTTGACGAGATGAAGAGTTGATGAAATATTTTCAGGACAGATTCTTCGGACAGCACATTCTTGATCCAACTAGAGACCAGATTATACTAAAACGGCATTGTGCAACGAGATAAGATTAATTAATGGCCTCATCATTAAGATGTTCCTCGGTAGCAATGATCATAATATGATTGAATTTGGCATTCAGTTTGAGGGAGCCAAGAGAGGTTCCAAGGCAGAGGTAGACAGATTCTTGATTAATAAAGGGATCAGGGATTATGGGGAGAAGACCGGAGAATGGGGATGAGAACCATATCAGCCATGATCGAATGGGGGAGCAGACTCGATGGACCGAGTGGCCTTATTCTGCTCCTGTATCTTATTGTCTTATACTTAATAGAGATGCAGTGGCTTAGGGATATTTCAGAAAACACAGAATAGATAGATTCGAATGGGAAAGAGAAATTCCAAGGGGAGTATAATAAGGAGGCGGAAAGTCCAAACCGAGTAAAAGTGAGAATAACGTTTTATTTACAAACAGTATATTCACTCTCCCTGCTGGACCTCTAGTATGTACTTCCCTGGTCAGTGCCCTTACTGGCCGACCTTACAACCACTGGGTAATTGAGATGCTCTGCCCCTAGTGGGGAATCTCATCCTCTGCAAGGAGCACGGAGAAGACCAGCATTACTGCCCTGTCGGCCCCGTTGGGATATTACAGGGAGGACCCACCATGCATAGATTTCATAGAATTTACAGTGCAGAAGGAGGCCATTCAGCCCATCGAGTCTGCACCGGCTCTTGGAAAGAGCACCCTACCCAAGATCCACACCTCCACCCTACCCCCATAACCCAGTAACCCCACCCAACACTAAGGGCAATTTTGGACACTAAGAGCAATTTAGAATGGCCAATCCACCTAACCTGCACATCTTTGGACTGTGGGAGGAAACCGGAGCACCCGAAGGAAACCCACGCACACACGGGGAGGATGTGCAGACTCCGCACAGACAGTGACCCAAGCCGGAATCGAACCCGGGACCTTGGAGCTGTGAAGCAAATGTGCTATCCACAATGCTACTGTGCTGCCCATGGTTAACTAAAAAAGTTAAACATAGCACCAAACTTGGAGAAAAAATAAATAATTGTGCAAGGATGGGTAGCAGGTCAGAAGGTTGTCGGCATATTAAAAAAATTAAAGAATGACTAAAATATTAATAAACAAGGAAAAATGAGAGTATAAGGGAATGCTAGCTAGAAACATAAAAACAGATCATAAGAGTATCGGAAGATATTTTAGAAATAAAATAATTAACAAAGTGAGCAATGATCCTATAGAAAGTGAGTCTGGGAAATTAATAACGGGAATTGAGGAGGTGGCAGATGAATCCAGCTGGTATTTTGCATCGGATTCACTGCAGCAGATAAAGTGACATCCCAGAATCAGGAACTGGAAGGAAGAGAAAAGCTGAAGAAAATTACAATCACTAGGGAAGTGGTACTACTACTACTAATAATAATAATCGTTATTAGTGTCACAAGTAGGCTTACATTAACATTGCAATGAAGTTACTGTGAAAACTGAGCAAATTGTTGAAGCTGCAGGCTGACAAGTCCCTGGGTCCTGATAGACCTCATCCTAGAGTCTTAAAATAAGTAGCTAGTGAGATAATTGATGTGTTGGTTTTTAAGTTTCTAAAATTCCCTAGATTCAGGAAAGTTTCCATTAGATCGTAAAATAGTGAATGCAACTCTTTTATTCAAAAAGAGGGGGACATAGAAAGCAAGAAACTG
The DNA here is from genome assembly GCF_047496885.1 of Scyliorhinus torazame. NCBI lineage: Eukaryota > Metazoa > Chordata > Chondrichthyes > Carcharhiniformes > Scyliorhinidae > Scyliorhinus > Scyliorhinus torazame. Next base: position 295,356,094 of record NC_092713.1, on the reverse strand, counting down.
CAGGCCAGTTAGTTTAACATCTGTTCGAGGGAACTTGTAAGAAGCTATTTTTAAAGATGTTATAGCAGGCACTTAGATAAATTCAGGTAAGCAGACAGTCAACATGGTTTTGTGAGAGAGAAATCACGTTTAACCAATTTATTGGAGTTCTTTGGAGAAGTACAATGTGCTGTGGGTAGAGGGGAAGTGGTGGAGGTACTATACTTAGATTTCCAGAAGACATTTGAGAAGATGGCATCAAAGGTTATGGCAAAAATAAAAGCTCATAATGCTGTTGTTGTTGTTTTTTTCCCCACACCCAGTGGTGCACAAGGCAGACTTTCATCTGTTTCCATTACTGATTTTTCCTGGAACAGGCCACTCAGCCTGTCGCCAAAGGTTTATAGCTTGAAGGAGCGCCACTCCACATCAAGCAGAGCTAACCAGGAGTCTCGCCCACTCTTACTGCCTGCTAGTGGTGTGGTTGGAAGGCTTTTTCAGGTTGATACTCAATCTGTTGGTTGTATTATGAACCTTCCTTACTCATCAAGTCCTGAAGTGGGACTTGAACCTTTTGACTCAGAGGCAGGGACACTACCACCACCCCCCCCACCCCCCACCCCCACCCCCCGTGCCATAAGACCTACTTTCCAATGGTGTAGGGGGTAAAGTAATGGCATGGATAGAAGATTGGCAACTGACAGGGAAACAGAAAGTAGGATAAATGGATCATTTTCTGGCTGGCAAGATGTAACGTGTGTCATGTGAGAGTACCTTTAAGAAATGGGTGTTTATAAATTGGAATTTATATAAATATCTGTAGTGAGAGTAACTTTAAGAAATGGGTGTTTATTACTGCAGTGATGTCAGAGAGTGGGTGGAGCTGGGCTGTCTGTCAGCTTTTTACTTTTGTTTTAGACTGTTTGCTGCAGGGTGTGTTTTAGTTTCATTTTCAGAGTTGGATAGCTGCAGTCCCAGCCCGAAGGGTTATTAGTCTCTCTCTCTGTAATCTAAAGAATGTAAATCGATCCTTTGGTGATTTAAAACAAATAACTGCTCTCAGAAGTGACTTTAACCTGATGTGCTTCTGTTGAAAGTTATTTTTTAAATCTTATGGATGTTAAAAGGACAGCTTAAGAATTACTTAGTGTTGTATTCTTTGGGGGTTGTATTTGAATTAATGGTTGCTAAGATGTTCACTGTATGTTTTAAAAAGGTTAACTTGAGTTCATAGAATAAACATTGTTTTGCTTTAAAAAACACTTTTCCATTTCTGCTTACCATACCTGTAGAATGGGCTGTGTGCTCCCCATACCACAATCTATTAAAAGTTGTGGGTCAGGTGAACTCCATGATACACTTTGGGGTTCACTAAACCCTGGACCATAACACATTGGGGACTCGAGGGGGATAAAAGTCTATCTATTGGATTGGCTTAGTGAACTTAAAGACAGTGAGGGTCAGGGGCAGATCTACTATGAAACTAATGAAGCTTAAGCTTCAGGGCCCCTAATCCCAGAGGGGCCCCAGAAGTGACTTTCGTCCACATTGCTTAAACATTTTGGGTCTACTGTATGAGAAGGGGTTTTAAAAAAATAATAATATTAATAATATAGTGTAATTCAATACAAAATAATAGTTAAAATTAAAATTAAAAGGATATTAAAGTATCATGTAGACTAGCCGTAAACAAAAAAACGTTCAAATTAAGGATGTTTCATTCTAAATATATTTAATATAAAATAATTATAAATAATTTAAAACACTATTAACATTTATGACAGAAATCCAAACAGTAGATGACGTGTCATAACAAAAAAGGGGAGCCGTTGAAAAGGCAATCACAATGCTAACGTGAATTTTCAACGTGATAGCACTCGTGATAGCGATCTAGACAAGAATTTTTTCAATAAAGTGTTCAATAGGATACAATATTTTAATTGCCCCTTCTCAAAAATAAATATTTAGAAAAGTAAGGTAAGTAATAAAGGTGAAATAGTGTTAGATTAGCCTAAGCCTGTTGGTTTTATGAAGAGGTGAACGGAAGGTAGGCTAGGACCGCATAGACGAGGCTAATACTATATTACAAGTAGTTATGAAAAAGTAATAAAAGGGTGAATTTGTGTTAAATTACAGGTGTTTATTATGAAAAGTGTTCAAATAATGGTAAAATGTGTTACATTACCTTAGCCTATGAGTTTTGAAGGCCTAGTCTTGCCTAACTTAGTCTAGCCTAGTGTAGGCTAACTTGAACATAGCCTAGTTTAGCCTATTTAGCTTATTTATTATAAATCTTTTTTTTTAAATGCTAAACCTTTCTCAGAAAGTAGACCTAAAAATGTTTCCTTTCAAAGCATGCGACAATAGTCGCACGACTCAAATTGATTAATTTTCTGTTGTATATATTTCAACAATCCCAAAGTTTGAGAGTCAGTAGCACAGATGTTGTAAAGGTGGAGTGTCGCGGTAAGTTGTCTGTTCTGCTGTGGCTAATGTAATTTTTTTCCCCTTTTTAACTGAGGTCAAGACCCTAGAGGAATAACAATGAGTTCACGAAAGTACTGAAGTGGATACCAAAAACACAAACTCAATGAAAAGAGATCTGACGAAATGTCTAAATGTCAAAAACTAACAAACTATTTTGCAATGTCAAGTTTGCCAACACCTACAGTTGAAACAAGCAAAGCAAACACCATTGAAGCCTGTGATAGTGCACAAACCGTGGGAGCTCTTTCTAGCAATATTCAACCCATTGTTGACGCTTTTGATACAGATGACGGTCACAGTGGTCAACATGAAAGTACTGCGGAACAAGCAGAGACTGAGCAGAAACATGAAACAGGAAGCAAATTCAGTGATTTCAAAGAATACAGTGACCTCAAAAACTGGCCCATAACAGTTGATAATGATTTCATACAGAATTGTTTAATGCAAGACATAGGTTTTTTTCAAAATAAAAAACCAGATGATGTATATACCGAATCAAGCAGGGTTTACAAGGAGCAAAACAGAAGTTTCTCAAACAAATATTTTGAAAAAAGATTGAAAAGTGGCCAGACTGTGATGAGATCCTGGTTAGTCAAAGGCTGTATATACTGTTTTGTTTGCAAACTCTTTTCTAAATGCTAATCATCACTTATAACAGGTGGGTTTTCTGACTGGATGAATGTACTCAGAACTCTGGAGAATCATGAAGACAGCATGGAACATAAGAGGGCGATGTTGTTTCTTGGATAACAAGAAAGTCAAATAAAAATACTGTGGATCAGCAACTTGAAGAACAGATGAGAGAAACCATACAGTGCTATTTTGAAGTACTGAAAAGAGTTGTAGCTGCTATAAAGTATTTAAGTGAAAGAGGTTTGGCATTTAGAGGTCATGAGGAGAAGTGGGGCTCACCAAATAATGGAAACTTCATGGGGGCCATTGAACTTATTGCAGAGTTCGACCCATTTTTACATTAACATCTCGAGAAATGTAAAAATGAAAAAGTAAATGCTACTTACCTATCCAAACCCATGTATGAAGAATTGATAGAAATCATGGGAAAACATGTACAAGATGAAATTGTGAATCAAATCAACAACCTAGACACCAAATACTACTCTATTATTGTTGACTCTATGCCTGACCTGACACATGTTGACCAGCTGGTAATTGTGGTTCGATACTGCTAGAATGGAAAACCCTGTGAGAGACTTTTACCGATAGAAATCCATTCATCCACGACCTTGTTCAACAAAGTACAACAAGCCCTGGGTGAACATAAGCTTTCACTTGAAAATATCCGTGGTCAGTCCTACGATAATGCATCTAACATGAAGGGATCGGAGAAAGGGCTGCAAGCACTCTTTAAAAACATTAACAGGTACCATGTGCAGCCCATTCACTTAACCTTGTTGGAGAAAAGGCAGTGTTTCCTGTACCTGAGGCTGTTGACTATTTTGGCATTTTGCAGGAGCTGTATGTTTTCTTTTCTGGATCTCCACGAAGATGGGGGATTTTAAACACACAGGGCAATCTACATTTTTCTCTAAAGAGCTTAAGTGTAACTAGATGGTCTGCACACTATGAAGCAGTCCGGGCAATTAAAAATGGATATATGGGTATTTTACAAACTCTCAAACATATTTTTGAAAACTCGGAAGAGAAGCCTGAATGTAAATGAGATGCAAAGAATTTATACCACAAGTTGCTATTTTAACAGTCGTTTGAGAAGAAGTGCTGGAGCATTTCAACAAAACAAGTAAGAAACTCCAAACCCCTGGTTTTGATGTATTTGAAGGTTATCTTCTGCTATCATCTTTACTTTCGTTTGTTAAAGAACTCAGAGAAAATTCAGCCGATAGGATTGCACACTATGAATCAGAAGCAAAAGGTTTGTGTGAAGATATCACCTCAAGTTATTCTGATGCTTCCAAACGCATTGTTACAAGGAAATTTTCAGGTGGAACAAGTGGTATTGCTTCTTTGAGAGGAGCTGACAAATTTAGGATAGAAGTTCTATATCAACTCTATGACTGCTTGATAATCCAGTTACGCAAGAGGATTGACCCATATGAGCAGATTGCGAAAAGGTTCAAGTTCCTCTCAGAATTGGTGAACAATTCTGAAATTGATGAGGACAGTATTAAACTTATAATATCGTATTACAAAGATGATATTGACCACAAATTAGTAAACGAGTGTTATCAGTTCAAAGAATATTTGCACCTTAGGAAATCCCAGCACACAGAAGAAAACACGCCATCTAAAATTCAATGCGCAGAAGTTCTTCAGCTTATTTGTGAGCAACACCTAGTTGAAGTGTTCCCCAATATTACTACTGCGCTTAAGCTGTACTTGACAATGCCTATCATGAGCTGTGAAGCAGAAAGGAATTTTTCAAAGCTATCCTTTATAAAGAACAAATTTCGGTCTACCATGACTGAAGAGCGCTTAAATTCTTTATGCATATTGTCGCTAGAAAATTACATTGCAAGGAAGCTCTCATATGACAAAACTGTACGTGAATATGTTGCTAGAAAAAACAGAAAAAAGAGTATTTTGTAAAATATGCTTCATGTAGTATGTATTCTCATAGGTGTCTAAAATAAAAGATTATATTGACTGTGGTCTTTTCTATGTTTTATTTCATCATTCTATGATGCATCATGCATGTATATAACATTTCCCTCATTTTCATCCCCCCATAACTCGAAAACTATAAGGCATAGAAATTTTTTATTCACACCAGTGACTTTGACATGTGAGATAATCCAGTACAACAATTTTAATCAAAATCTGAGATGTAGTGGTTAAATTTTTTAAAAATTTGTGGTGATCTGTCGTGGAACAACCCCATTGAAGAAGATAACAGTGGTTACCCAGACCTCGTTGCTGGTTGCGAAGGGGCCCCCATAACAGTTCAAGCTTCAGGGGCCCAAAAATGTAGGACCGCCACTGGTGAGGGGTGAGCATATTGTGGTTGCTTTTCAGGTGTGGTATTTCAGTTTAAGTAGGGAGTGTGTTGTGGACAATGGCTTTTTTAGAGACTCTTAAGTTTTTGGGGGTGGAGACGGTCACACGCAGTACCTTACAGACAGAGACTAAAAGCACACTGTTAGATTTGCAAAAACATTGCAGTTAACATTACCGACAAAATGCGAAAAGTGGGAATCAATATCTTTTGACCATAATGGATGTGTCTATTAGGTTTCCAGAGGCCATTCCAGTACGTAATATTACAGCTAAAAAGATTGTGGAAGAGTTACTTAAATTCTTTACTAGATATGGACTACCCACAGAAATACAATCGAATCAAGGATCAAATTTTACCTCAAGGTTATTCAAAGAAGTTACGGATAGCTTAGGAATAAAACAATTTAAATCAACTGCGTACCATCCAGAATCACAGGGAGCGTTAGAAAGATTTCATCAGACATTAAAGACAATGTTGAGGGCTTATTGTCAAGATTATCCAGAGGATTGGGATAAAGGAATCCCATTTGTATTGTTTGCAATTAGGGATGCACCTAATGAGTCAACCAAATTTAGTCCTTGTTGGACATGAGGTAAGAGAACCACTTAAATTGATTAAGGAAAAATTGGTGAGTGCGAAATCGGAAATTACATTATTGGATTATGTGTCAAATTTTAGGGAACGATTAAATAGAGCAGGTAAATTGGCTAGACAACATTTAAAAGCTGCACAAAATGTGATGAAACGGGTAGCGGACAAGAAATCCAAAGTTCGTAGTTTTGCCAATGGAGATAAAAGTTTTAGTATTGTTACCAGTGGTAGGTGAACCTTTAAAAGCAAGCTTTGTGGACCTTATTAGATTGAAAGGAAATTAAGTGAAATTATGTGGTAAAAACACCAGATAGAAGGAAGACTAACCGAGTATGACATGTGAATATGCTTAAAAGGTACTTTGAAAGGGAAGGAGAAAAAGGAGGAGGTTTTAATGATTCTAAATCAAAGTGACGAACCAAATCCAGTTGACTGTGAATTTGACATACCTCAAATTAAATTGGAAAGCGAGGATGTTCTTAAAAATTGGGATAAATTGTTAAGTTACCTTCCAGAGGAAAAACGAACTGACCTGAAAGAGTTATTGATATCACGTGGGCAAATTTGTAGAGATAAATGGGGAAGTACTAAAATGGCTAAACATGATGTAGATGTGGGAAAAGCTGTTCCAATCAAACAACATCCATACAGAATTAACCCTTTAAAATTGGCACAGGTTAACAAAGAGATTGAGAGTATGCTTAAAAATGGCATAATTGAAGTGGGTTGCAGCCAATGGAGCTCACCCATAGTGATGGTACCTAATCCAGGTGGTACCCAACGGTTGTGTGTGGACTATAGAAAGGTTAATGCAGTTACACGAATGGACTCTTATCCTATCCCACGTTTGGAGGATTGCACTGAGAAAGTGGGACAATCAGCTTTTATTTCCAAACTGGATTTACTTAAAGGTTACTGGCAGGTACCTTTATCCGAAAGGGCAAAGGAGATTTCAGCTTTTGTGACCCCCAGATGGTATATACCGATTCAAAGTTATGCCATTTGGCATGAAAAATGCCCAAGCCACATTTCAACGGTTAACTGACAATGTTGTTTCAGGATTACCCAATTGTGCGGTCTACATCGACGATCTGGTAATTTTCAGCCAGACATAGAAAGAACATTTAAAACATCTGATGGAGTTATTCGATCGACTTCAGGAGGCGGGTTTGGTGGTCAACCTAGCCAAAAGTGAACTTGGAAAAGCCCAAGTCACTTTCCTTGGCCATACAATCAGACAGGGTTGAATGGTCCACGGGATGTGAAACCAACAGTTATTGAGGAGTTTTCAATATCCTCAAGACGAAGGGAAATAGTGCGATTTCTTGGCATGAGTGGATTTGATCGAACATAGGTGAAAATTGTTGTAGCGTGGTTGCTCCACTGATGGACATGCTCAAGAAGCGTAACACATTTCAGTGGGCAGCGGACTTTCAACAGGCATTTGACTGCCAAAAAGCTGTGATAACCAATGCTCATGTGTTGGAGAATTACAAGGGACTCTGTGATCAGATTGAACTAAAGTATCTGACTTTAAAGAGACATCCCGGGTCATAGAGAAATGGATGGATCGTGCAGAGACCTTCTTCGTCAACGAGACTGTCAATCAAGAAGGATTTCAGTTGGAGGAAGAAAGAAAAAAGGACTATATTATTATACCTGTTGGCATGTGTAGTTTTTTGAAACGATAAAGTATATTTACTGTGTGCATTTCTTAAAGGATGGGCAGCATGGTAGCATAGTGGTTAGCGCAATTGCTTCACAGCTCCAGGGTCCCAGGTTCGATTCCCAGCTGGGTCACTGTCTGTGCGGAGTCTGCACATTCTCCCCGTGTGTGCGTGGGTTTCCTCCGGGTGCTCCGGTTTCCTCCCACAGTCCAAAGATGTGCAGGTTAGGTGGATTGGCCATGCTAAATTGCCCTTAGTGTCCAAAAATTGCCCTTAGTGTTGGCTGAGTGGGGTTACTGGGTTATGGGGCTAGGGTGGTGTGGGCTTGTGTAGGGTGCTCTTTCCAAGAGCCGGTGCAGACTCGATGGGCAGAATGGCCTCCTTCTGCACTGTAAATTCTATGATTCTATGAAAAGGTGAAAAATGAAACCATCTTGAAGTTGATGGGGTTTTTTTTTCTTGGGGGGAGGTGTCATGTGAGAGTACCTTTAAGAAATGGGTGTTTATAAATGGGTAGGTATATAAGTATCTGTAGTGAGAGTACCTTTAAGAAATGGGTGTTTATTACTGCAGTGATGTCAGAGAGTGGGTGGAGCTGGGCTGTCTGTCAGCTTCTTACTTTTGTTTTAGGCTGTTTGCTGCAGGGTGTGTTTTAGTTTTGTTTTCAAAGCTGGATAGCTGCAGTCACAGCCAAAGGGTTATTAGTCTCTCCCTCTGTAATCTAAAGAATGTAACTCAATCCTTTGGTGATTTAAAATTAATAACTGCTCTCAGTATGACTTTAACCTGATGTGCTTCTGTTGAAAGTTTTTTTTTAAGTCTTATGGATGTTAAAATGACAGCTTAAGAATTACTTAGTGTTGTATTCTTTGGGGATTGTATTTGAATTAATGGTTGCTAAGATGTTCACTGTATGTTTTATAAAGGTTAACTTGAGTTCATAGAATAAACATTGTTTTGCTTTAAAAAATACTTTTCCATTTCTGCTGTACCACATCTGTAGAGTGGGCCATGTGCTCCCCAAACCACAATCTATTAAAAGTTGTGGGTCAGGTGAACTCCATGATACACTTTGGGGTTTTCTAAACCCTGGCCCATAACACGTGTAATATGCCACAGGGATCAGTTATGGGGCCTTAATTTTAAGTTTTTACAATTTATATAAGTAGCTTAGAAGAATGTATAGTTGCTAAATTTGTGATGGCATAAGGACAGGTAAGAGAGTAAGTTGTGAAGCTGATAATAAGGACGCTGAAACGGGATATCGATCGGTTCCGTGAGTGGGCAAAGATCTGGCAACTGAGGTATAATATGGAAAAATGTGAAATTGTCCATTTTGGAGAGAAAGAATAGAAAAGAAGCTTATTATCTAAATGGCAAGAGATTACAGAGCTCTGAGATGTACATCTGGGAGTCTTAGTGCATGAATCATTAAAGCTTAGCATGTAGGTACAATAAACAATGAGGAAAGCTATTGGAATGTTATTGTTTGTTGCAAAGGGAATTGAGTACAAAAGTAAATATATGTTTCAGTTTTACAGGGCATTGGTGAGACCACATCTGGATTACTGTACACAGTATTAGTCTCCTTATTTAATGAAGGATGTAAATGCATTTGAAGCAGTTCAGAGAAGGTTTACTGGACTAATACCTGGAATAGGAGGGTTGGCTTATGAGGAAAGGTTGGACTGGCTAGACATATATCTGCAGGTGATTGGAAGAGTAAGAGGCTCATCAGGACAATTTGCACGAATAACAAACTAAAGCGAACAACAATTTATATTGCGTGACAAGAGATTGCTGGTTGGTTGGCAAGTGGAGTCTGAATGGTCAAGGCATTGCCATGAAGAATGCACCAGTTAACTATTACCAAGTCTCAGGTTGAGCCTGCTTACCGCCACTGCCATTTATTCTTTTACCAAGCTGCTTAATTCAGCCTACCTGCTTTGCCAGCACGTCAACACAAACTGCCAATGCTCACACATTATATAAGAGAGGAAATGATGCCTTGGATGTATCAAGTCTAGCTCTGCAGTACCAGGATTTAACCTGCATGACTATGTAATGATGGTCGTATATCATAAACACATTGAGATTTTAACATTGGATGAAAGCAAATTACTGCGGATGCTGGAATCTGAAACCAAAAAGAAAATGCTGTAAAATCTAAGCGGGTTTGGCAGAATCTGTAGGGAGATAAAAGAGCTAACCTTTCAAGTCCAGGTGACCCTTTGTCGAAATGTTAGCTCTTTTCTCTCCCTTTGGATGCTGCCAGACCTGCTGAGATTTTCCAGCATTTTCTTTTTGGTTTGAGATTTTAAGTTTCTATCAGTTCAAAAAGGGCAGAGATTTATGCCTGAATGGCAACCTAAATAGAGTTAATGACTTTCTGGACTCTGGGAAAGGCAACAGTTCTGTTGAGTTGAATTGGCCCCTCGTGATGCACTTGTTGGTAATTAATAAAAGGAATACATTGGCCGAGGTTGACAAGGCATTTGTGACCTCCTTGATACATTTGTGGGCAACAAACTAACACTGTGAATATGTCTATAAAAATTAAGGGTCACACAGAGTTTGAGTCACTAGAGAAGCCAATGCAATGGGAAGTATGATGCAGAGATCTTTCCTGAGGGTTACGGCCCAGTTCTGTCAGTGCTTCATTTCTGAGCCATCGCGTCACCTTGACTGACAGCAGATAGCTCAGTTGGCTGGATGACTGATGTGCGGAGCAATGTCAACAGCACAGGTTCAATTCTGGCACTGGCTGAGGTTATTCATGAATCATAGAATCCCTACAGTGCAGAAGGAGGCCATTCAGCCAATTGAGTCTACACCGGCTCTCTGAAAGAACACCCTATCTAGACCCAATCCCCACCCTAACCCCGTAACCCCACCGAGGGGCAATTTAGCATAGTCAATCCACCTGACCTGCATATCTTTGGACTGTGAGAGGAAACCGGAGCACCTGGAGAAAATCCACGCCGACATGGGAAGAATGTGCAAACTCCACACACAGTGGCCCAAGGTCGAAATTGAGCCCGGGTCTCTGGTGCTGCGAGGCAGCAATGCCACCATGCCACCCCAAGGCCCCGCCTTCTCAACCTTGCCCCTCATCTGAGGTATGGTGTCCCTCAGGTTAAATCACCACCGGTCAGCTCTCAAAGGGTAGATTGGACTGTCATGACATTTACATTTTACATAGTGAGATGGCTGATTTGATGGCATCACTTGTGTAAAACTTCACATCAAGAGCAGGGTTCCCGGCTCTTAACATTCCCTTGCTATGTTCAGTGTAGATAATTGAATAAAATGTCTGAACGGCACAAAAACCTAGGGCGGAATCTTACCAGAATTTGGCGGTGTCAGGTTCAGACTGAAAACTGGCACAGATCGGTTTTCTCCCCTAGTATTGAGCCTGTTCGAGAGAAATGAATGGCCATGGTTCACCCTATCACTCTGGGGAGCGGGACCTCATAGAGCCGGTAAGCAGCTCCACAGAGACCGGGGGGCACCTTTAAAAGGCGCACTGATCAGCCATGCAGCCGACTGGCCACCAGACCCTGTCAGGTAGCTATTGTGGCTTTTCACCCTCCTCTCCACTCCCAATAATCCTCGCCAGGATTGCACCTCCCCCACTAACACCGTGTATGTCCAGTTGGCACTACCCCCCCCCCCCCCCCCCCCCTCTGGGTCGACTCGCCCCACTCCCACCACACATCAATGCATCCCCCACATGGGGCCCCCATTTGGGCTTGTACCTGACACTGCCCCCATCACAGTTTGGCACTGACAGGTTGGCAGTGTGCGAACCTGGCAGTGCGAACCTGGCAGTGTCAACTGTCCGGCACTGCCCGGGCATGTCCCTCCCCTCCCGCACCCAGCCTCCCAGGGGTCTATTCTTACCTCTGTGCCACCAGGGGAGTCCCCTTGGATGCTTCTCGTTTGGCCACACCTGTTGTGTTCCTTGCCAACATGACGTCTGGGAAGTATGAATGAGGGAGGAATCCTGCAGCGGGGGCCCGTTAGTAATATTTAATTTTTTGTATATCTATTCAAATGAGGTTCATGCCCTTTCTGGAAATGAACCTCGTGATGTTGCCAGTGAGGGGGGGGGGGGGGGGGGTGGGGGGGGGGGGGGATCAGGAAATTCGACCTTGGGCCACTGTGTGTGGAGTTTGCACATTCTTCCCATGTCGGCGTGGATTTTCTCCAGGTGCTCCGGTTTCCTCTCACAGTCCAAAGATATGCAGGTCAGGTGGATTGACTATGCTAAATTGCCCCTCGGTGGGGTTACGGGGTTAGGGTGGGGATTGGGTCTAGATAGGGTGTTCTTTCAGAGGGCCGGTGTAGACTCAATTGGCCGAATGGCCTCCTTCTGCACTGTAGGGATTCTATGATTCATGAATAATCGCGTTTCCCGATTCTCGTGGGATTTTTTGCTCGCGCCACCAATACTTTGGACAGCTTGCATGGGCTCAAAATCGCCTCCCTAGAAAGTGAAAATAACCATAGAACCTTACAGTGCTGAAGGAGACCACTTGGCCTATCATAGCTGTGTTGGCTCTTTATTATAAAGTAATCCGAAACCAACCCAACTGCACTACTTTCTCCCCATGACCTATATCTTCCTCTGCTTCAAATATTTATGTACTTTTCGCTTAAAGGATGTAATTGTTCTCAGCAAGACTATTCTCTTTAGTAAAGCATGCCATTCTTCAATTCTTTATTTATCCACACCTCTCTCCTCATTCTCTTAATGATAATTTTCAATTAATGACCCAGTGAAACTACGCAGAAGAAATAGTGATTCCTTATGCAGCCTATTAAAGCCTTTCATAATTAAATAAAAACCCTATCATATCTCTTCTTAGCTTTCTCCATTCTGAAATTAGTATTCTCAATTTCCTATCTTTTCTCATTAACTGCAGTTACTAACCCCTGGTATTTTCCTTGTGTATCTCTGCTATATGTTTTTTTTTCACAGCTGTACTGTACTTTGGGGCACCCAATGAGGAACCTAAAACTGTCACATGGTGCTCTGACTGTGGCCTATTGTCCTGCATAGAGTTACCCTTTGTTCTTGAGTCATGCTCCTAATGGCTTTTTTGATTGTTTCATCTACTTGCTATCGCGCTTTCATGAAACCTTCAGCTTTCACAATGCAACCGTTTCAGCAATGTCAGTTCTATCTGAGAGAGATTAATGCCTCACGACAGGGGATATCTTACCACTGCAATATGCGCTACTGTTTAACTCTTAAGTGCCCAGTTTGCCAGGTTACGTGGTCCCCTAAACAAATTGAGCAAAACAACGCACAAAATGTAAATACTTAATAAGCAGATTTTATTCAAGTAAATAAAATGTCAAAACCAAGTGTCATATCATTCTCCTTACACTGCTGCAAATCTTTTGTATGGGAAGAAGGGTAATTTGACCTCACAAAACCTTTGACTCAGTCAACTGCGAATGTTTATTGAGAAGCCTTCCTTCTAAAATCTGGCCGCCCCCAGAAATTTGCCACCATCTTCCACCTACTTCACGAAGTTTTGCAAGCTGTGATCCTCACCAATGGAACCAATGACAAGCCCCATTTCAGTGAAGACTGAGGTCAAACAAGGCTATGTCATTGCACCAACTCTCTTCCCCATGTTCCTCTGTATAATACTGCATTTCATCTCTAGCAAATTACCAATTTGGTGTCCGGATAATCTACAAAACAGATGGGAAACTGCTCAACCTACGCCACCTTCATTCCAAATCCAAAATCACTCCAAATTAAGTGATTGAGCTTCAGTATGCAAATGACACTTGTGTGAGCGCTCACTCAGAAACTGGGCTCTAGGTCATCGTCAACTCCTTCACCGAAACATATGCGAAAATGGGCCTTTCATTAAACACCCGGAAAACTAGGGTCCTCTTCCAAATAGCTCTTTCAGTGCAACATCACACATTATCAATTAAGATCAATGGCAAGATTCAGGAAAATGTGGATCGTTTTCCATGTCTTGGGAGCCTCCTCTCAATGAAGGCAGACATATTTGATGAAATTCACCATCATCTCCAATGTGCTAACTCTGTCTTCCGCCATCTGAAGAAAAGAGTGTTTGAGGATCAGAGTCTCAGACCTGAGACTAAGGTCATGGTTTACTGAGCAATAATTCTCCTATATGCTGCTATATGATCCCATGCTCCATAATAGCTTTGTAGACTTGGACAACTTACTGCAGGCACATCAAAACATTGAAGTACCACCAGCCGTACCTTTAAAAAACTCTAAATCTGGCAGCAAGAAAGGCAGTACAACAGCAACATCCTCCCCAAGCCAACGTACCCAGCATCGAAACGCTAATCACTAAAACCAACTACATTGGATGGGACATGTCACTGTTATCTCTGGCACCAGACTCCCGAAGCAACCGTACTGCTCAGAGCCCAGCTGAGGCACGAGACTCCCAGGTGGACAGCAGAAATGTTTTAGGAATATCCTTAAAGGACCCCCGAAGAGGTCAAAAATACCCATCAACTATTGGGAAGCCCTGGCTTTTTACCGACCAAAATAGAAAAGACTCATTCAGGAAGGCATGGAGCATGTTGGAAGACATCGTCAGGAACATGCAGAGGTGAAGTTAAGGCATTGGAGGGAGCACACAAAGCTTCAAACACACCATCTTCCAACTCCTTGGAGCATTAGTTGCCCCCCGCTGTGGCAGAAGTCTGCAAATCATGCATTGGACTTATCAACCATTTCAGAACCTATTGAACTCGAGTGATAGCAAACCATCTTTGATCCTGAGGAACTGCCTAAGAAGAAGAACATTTTCCTTAACAGAAATTTAAATGCAAATTATTAAATTATCCAAATGTAATGCAGTAGAAGAGCATCAATTCTGTTTCATTTAACTAGAGAACTAACTAGGCACATGATCATTTCCACCAACACTTCCAAACATACGATTCACCTCTCTAACTGCTGCTAGACAGGAGAAGACCAAAGATGGCTCGTGCCCATAAGGCAGCAAAATTTTAAGAGAAACAGTTTGAAGAAATATTTTTATGGGTACTCCCCAAGCACTTTCCCCCACCACAGATTAGAAGCCTTTCTGCATTGATCTTATTAATGGACTGTAATATCCTCAGTTCCAGCATTATTTCTGTTAGTCTGCTTTAGTCTCAACCTTTTTCATTTTGTCTTGACACAAACTGTTGGAAGTATTAATGGTGCAAAGCTCCCATGTTCTAATTGGGAAACTAATGCAAGACCCCTTTGGGATATAGGTTGATGCACTTCATTTTCACACATCAACTACAGGGTGCATAGAATTCAGTTGCCTTTGACAATATTTTATTATAAGTTATTGTAAATTAATGATAAGATGTAAGGAGTCTGTCTCTGTCCTCTAGTGAGGTCAGGTATTTTCAGTAATCACTATTTCCCCTATGTTCTTTATAACATTTGGTCAGGTCTCAGCTGCACAGTTGACATGGCACAAAACTCAGAAATATCCCATCAGAGACACTAAAGTTCAAAGGAAATTTGATACAAAAATTATTGCATAACCTCCTCAGAACGTTGCGACATCCCTTCACTTTCACAATTTCCATAAAAACATAGATGTGGAATTGTATTTGGGAAATAAATGAGATCCTGAAAGATGTTGGGCTGCCTGCTAATAAGTGCCTAATTAGTTCCTCATGTCACTTAAACACAGATACATCATACTTTTATTACTCACTAAAAACCTTTCTAATGGACCATATAATGACAAATTTCAATTTGATTCCAGCAGGGACTCTGGTAGCTATCTGCCTGGAAGACTCTGTGCAATTAGTTGCCTTTTGTATAAATGGATTGTGAATAAAAGAGAGCTACTTCTAGTGTTGATTTATGAACCACAGACATTAAATGCATGGGATAGATTGTGATGGACTCAAGATAGCAGACAGGAACCAGAATGCCATGGAGGTAGGGGAGAGACAAAGAGAGAATGATGAATGCATTGGAGAAAGGAGAGCGAGTGCTAAATGTTTTATAAAATTAAAGAGTATTGAATGTTTTATAAAGAGAGAATACTGAATGTTTTGTGGAAAGTGTTAAATATTTTACAAAGGCAGTGACTATTGAACGCCTTATGGAATAGAAATATTGCATATTCTATTGAAAAGAGAATATTTAATGGCAATATTTAGAGGGAATATTACATGTTTAAGAAAGGAATATAGTCAATGTTTCAGAGACTGCACAGTTAATATTTTGTAGGGAGTGTTGCCTACGATCTGCCGTCTAAGAAACTCTTCATCTTTTAGTTCTGTTTATTTAAAATATATATTTCAGCACAATACTAAGCCCAGGCTAATGGATTCATGTGTCAAGTCTACTTGTGAATGTTTTGCTTTTAGTTAAATCTTCGGCATTATTTTGCGCTGACGACCTTGTCCCTATTCGTTCCTCCCACAGCAGTCTCACATAAGAATTGTTGATTTAAGCCCAAGGGAAATGTTAAGGCGAACAATAAATTTGGGTTGCGGAAGGAGGGAAGGGGTAGGTTTACACTAATGGGTTGCCAATCCTGGTCTTCTTCATCAGACAATTAAAGCAGTTTTTTTAAAGAAAACATTCACTCTGAGGTCGAAAACGTCAGGCAGCCATCTCTACAGGCAACACTCGTCCAAAGTTTTAAAACAAATCCTGGATCCGCAGTGATTTGCTCAAAATGCGTGTTTGATAAGGATTTGGCAATACTTCCAAAACTCTTCTATGAAACGCAATTTGCCTTTCTGCAACCCTGTGGGTAGGTCAGTTTGAACAAAGCAAACACTAAACGCACAACCAAGAGTTTGTATTTTCCATTAGACACGGTTGGCCTCTCGAGTCCTTCCTCTGCATTTGGGAATGTGGCTAAAGTTCTCGATTCTCGTGTCATTGGAATAACGCTTAAATCCCATTAAGTTTACACTCCTCATGGAGGGAAAACTGCCTGGATGATATCGAATTATGACGGGTTTCGTTTAAATCGCAAATGTGATTTTAACTGGTTAAAAAAATAACTTTCGAACCTGTTGATCCTTTCAGCTTGCCACTCTCCAACCAAAAAAAAAGGAAGACACACAGATAAAAGAATAAACCTTTCTCAGCGGACTTGGCTGTTAAACTGCTATTTGTCAAATCAGAACTGCAGGAGGAAACTGACTAAACAGTAATTCAACATAATATGTGAAATCGCAGATGATTGAAGTTGCATTGTCATCTGCTCCTCCACCTTTATTCTCAGTCAGCTACAGAACAGTCACAGGTTCCAGTGACAGTGGCCCATTAAGTACAAGGACAGTAATCGTGAAATAGTCTTACCACCACAAGTAGGACACCCTCGGCGCGACTGTGCTGAAATCCTCTTCCACAATACTGCGGCTCAGATCGCCAACTCGCTTTCTGCCTGTTTTATATCAACCTGGGCGATTAATATTGCATTAACCGTCTTGAACATTTTCAAAACGAGCAATATAATGTGCGGGCATCAGGGCATTTATTATTAACAGCAATTTGATTAGGAACAAATATCTGTGGCAGGCTCCCGGCTTTGGGGCGAGAGGCGAACGCGCGGATGGATTCACAGGCGAACAGGAGACTTCAAGAGAGAGGAGAGCAGAGAGGGAACAACTCTTGCAGATTGAGCTCAAGATCATTTTTTTTTATCCTACCTTCAGCTTTGATGCCTGACTCATTGAAATTCTCCAGTAAAATATTCACAAGATACTTGGGCTGTTACATTAATTTTTTATCATCACAATCCTTTAGGGATTCAGGAATAGAACCGTTTTAAGTGCCCTTAAAACAGATCGCTCTTTCTCGGCATTAGAAGACAACAGTTCATTAAAACTCATCGTTTTTTTTTCATTCCTACATTATTTCCATGATCCAAATTGTAAGAGGAAGTGAAACAGTGTAATGAATAAAGCTGTAAATTAGCTGTCAGACCCCAAGCTAAATGAAAGCTTACATTTCAAGTTCCTTCTAAAAAAAAGGCGATTTTACCGAAATCTTATTATCGTTTTATCGGAATTAATCTTGTCATTTATTGTAATTTTATCAAATAATTGGCGATATTCCCGACCAAACGTTGTACTGCAGTTGTGTGAAGATGCACTGTTTAAGCGGTCCTGCACATGCGATGGTCATTCACAGGTCCATCTTTAGTATCTCGCTCTCTGCCTGATGTTGCTGTTGATTTGGGGGTCACACTGCAGCCCCGGATTTTACTCAGTATGGACAATTAGGCGCAGAGGGAAACCTGGCCCGTTCAGGTTCCTTTCAAGAGTCCCATTTTCCCAGCTGAATGGGGTTGGCCGAGGGAATGGCAAAAACTCACCCGAAGGAGCCTCTTATACACCCACTTACACAGAACTCAGAAGTAGGCCATTCGGCCCACTAGTGTCGCCTTATCTTATCTCAGCCAATCTGTCTATCCTTCTATCCATTTTATTGCTGGTTTCCATTCTCATTCCTGTGCTCCAGTGAGTGACGTTAACCAATGTGTAAGCTTTCTTCGCAAAGAGATAGAACAACTAGCAACAGAAACCTACATCAAATACTGCTTCTTCCTGCAAATTAGAACATAGAACATAGAACATTACTGCGCAGTACAGGCCCTTCGGCCCTCAATGTTGCGCCGATCTGTGAAACCACTCTAAAGCCCATCTACACTATTCCCTTATCGTCCATATGTCTATCCAATGACCATTTGAATGCCCTTAGTGTTGGCGAGTTCACTACTGTTGCAGGCAGGGCATTCCACGCCCTTACTGCTCTCTGAGTAAAGAACCTACCTCTGACATCTGTCTTATATCTATCTCCCCTCAATTTAAAGCTATGTCTCCTCGTGCTAGACATCACCATCCGAGGAAAAAGGCTCTCACTGTCCACCCTATCCAATCTTCTGATCATCTTGTATGCCTCAATTAAGTCACCTCTTAACCTTCTTCCCTCTAACAAAAACAGCCTCAAGTCCCTCAGCCTTACATAAGATCTTCCCTCCATACCAGGCAACATTCTGGTAAATCTCCTCTGCACCCTTTCCAATGCTTCCACATCCTTCCTATAATGCGGCAACCAGAATTGCACGCAATACTCCAAATGCGGCCACACCAGAGTTTTGTACAGCTGCAACATGACCTCATAGCTCCGAAACTCAATCCCTCACCCAATAAAAGCTAACACACAGTACGCCTTCTTAACAACCCTCTCAACCTGTGTGGCAACTTTCAGGGATCTATGTACATGGACACCAAGATCTCTCTGCTCATCCACACTGCCAAGAATCTTACCATTAGCCCAGTACTCTGTCTTCCTATTATTCCTTCCAAAATGAATCACCTCACACTTTTCTGCATTAAACTCCATTTGCCACCTCTCAGCCCAGCGCTGCAGCTTATCTATGTCCCTCTGTAACTTGTAACACCCTTCCGCACTGTCCACAACTCCACCGACTTTGTAAGGTTCAATCCTCCACCGAATTGTAAGGTTCAATCCTCGCCCACAGCCTCGCCAAGAAGGTACATCGAATAGAGAGCATGCCTTAGATTTAAGAAGTTTTCCTTTTTTTAAGCTAAGCTGATTCACATGAACAGTTCTGAACCATTCGAGGAGCTCACGACTCCCAAGGCGAATGGTCGGCAAGTTTTGAATTTAGCACGGGCTCTGCCATCCTAGAACATGAAATTCGAACCAATGCAGAATCTTCGTAGTATGTTAACGGACGGTGTACCCAGAACCAGGAGCCGAGGTACCTACAAAACCCACGTCCTAAGAGAATGATCCAGGGATACAAGTATGTGGAGGGAGACGAGAGATCGCAAGATGGCAAGAATTGTCCATGCTACATTATAGATCGTTCATACAGGATCTGGACCGACACAACACACCACAAGCAGGTTACTGGTGAGCCTATGAGCCTGAATTCTATCTGGAACATGTTTGAGATGATACAACAGTGGAGAATGCACGCGTTCTCATCTCAGAGGGCAATTGAAAGAGTATTTTGTTTTACTTGCAAGGTATTTGAGAGGGTAAACTCTCAGAGGTGGGGGAGTTTGCACTGAGTTCCTTCCACCTAAGAGCGTACTCCAGTTCCCCAAACACACACTGTTCCTATCATCTGAGCAATCATCGTGTTTTCAAACATAGATTCACCTCAAAGAAAGGAGCAAGATAGAGTGACATTATATTCTTGGGGGAATGCTGAACATTTCGACAAACCTGGCCGTCCGGGACTCAGAAGTTTCTGAAATTCTGAAACCAGGAATGGGATTGTTTGTGCCCCCCCCCCCCCGAGGCGTGTACCTCCGTCCAATCGAATCGTCGCAAAGTTTATAAGCGTTAATTGCAGGGCGGTATCTTTCTCTAATACCTACCCATAATAGATACATCTGTTCTATTTTGCCAATGCGGTGAAATATTCTGGAAAACTATAGAAAAAGGAGAAACCTCACTTTCTGAGAGTTGAATGAACGTTGACGTGCTTTTGGGCATTCGAGGCAAATCTCACTTTGCCTGTCAGAGAGTTAAGGACAGAACCGAGTGCTTGGGGGCGAATGCGAGTTAACATTCCTAACTTTCTGAGGAATATACCGACTCCATGGAAGCTTGCCACAGTCTCCTGTGTTTTTCGGGATGAGTGGTGACCATTTAGAACATGCTTCTCGTTGCGTTCAGGCTTTATCTTCATGGTGTCAGGAGCAGTGAGGATTCTATCTGCCCACCCTGTGTACACTGGGGTAGAGAAACACAGGACCTGTTTGAGTCTATGGGCTTAATGTGTAGACAGAGAAGCCGAGCAATTTGTATAACTCCACAGTACAATGCCAGGCAACCATCAACCCATACCCCGCATCACCCCCCCCCCCCCCCCCCCCACCCCCCACCGCCACCACGGAGCTTTTTATTAAAACCATTCACTCTGAATGCAGAGTGCCAATGATTTGGGGCGGATACTTGAACCATGACCTCCCCATGGGAAAATAACCTTAATTTGCGCCCAGTTTCCCGAGGACGTCTCTGTTTTTCTTATTGTCTCAATTTGTCTCCAATCAACTGCAAACCGTCACTCGGCGAATTTCTAGATAATTCAGGTAAAACAAGATAGAAGAGCACTGAAATCCGCGCGGAAAATAAAACGCATTGCAAAGGATTTTTTTTTATAATTGCAATAATAAAGATTTTATTTTAAGAAATAAACTTCAGAACAAAGACTACACACGCTCAAACGGGTGGGTGGGGGGAGGTAAGGGTAAGGTGTCCGAAGTCGAGGGTGTTATTGCTAACATCATTATGATTTGCAATAAATGATTAAGGTGCAATAAACAGACCATTTCAATAACATACAAGCCTCGGCCTTTATTGTAAAAGGCCAGACCAACAATTTGCCGTCTAAAAGCGTTCACTGTTACAACCTTGTCCTCAAAGTGTAAACCACGAGCTCTTGGCAAACCCAGATCCAGTGGGAAGCAGGAGGGGATGGGCTTGTAGGTGGGGAGTTATTGAAGAAAAGGAAAGGGCAATTTAACATCCAGCGGTGGTGCTTAACAGAAACAAGCAAACACAGAAATGGTCACTATGAGGGGTTTGCCCTATGAGGAGAGATTGAACAGTTTAGGCCGATACTCTCTGGAGTTCAGAAGAATGAGGGGAGATCAAATTGAGGTATAGAAGATGCTAAAAGGTGTGGATAAAGTAGACGTGGAGCAGATGCTTCCTCTTGCCTGGCATTCTAAAACGAGAGGTCATAATGTTAGAACAAGAGATTGCAAATTTAAAACAGATTTGAGGAGAAACTACTTCTCCCAAAGGCTTGTGACTCTGTGGAATTTGCTACCCCAGAGTGTGGTGAATGCAGGGATAGTGAGTAAATTTAGGGAGGAGTTAGACACATTTTTAATTGGTAATGGGTTGAAGTGTTATGGAGACCGTAGTGGAGTTGAGGCCAGGATGGGATCAGCCATGATCACATGGAAGATGTGTAGGCTCGGGAGGTTACTCCTGCTCCTAGATCATGTGTTCTGGGAGGAGATGCTCTGGCTGATTTTGCAATCCAGCTCTTGGTCTGTAGCATTGTAGGTAACAAATGAGGAACATACCAGCCATGATAGAATGGTGGAGGAGACTGGATAGGCTGAATGCCCTAATTCTGCTCCTATATCTTATGAACTTGTGAACTGTTGACGTTTCAGCAGGAATGTTTATTCATTGCACTCGGAAGACGAGAATTGTAATCACCTAGAATGCTATGAGCGATCAATGGTTAAAATGCCAGCCACCAAAATATTCCCTTTACTCTCTGTAGAAACTAAAACGGGTCATTTTCGAAACAGAGCTCGACTAACATGGTGAGAAAGGCCAGTCCGGGGGTATGGAAAGGAAGAAGAGACACTTGGCATAAAATGCAAATAACACCGGAATCCTTTGCCTCCCGTTTCGTTACGATGTGGTCAACTTTATTGTAGGAGATCTAGACATCTCTGATTGGCGACATTACTGAAGGAGTTCTTCATTATGACTCTCATGAATATTCTGCTTGCAAGGGGAGACGTGTTGCTCAGCACTGGATACAACACATCCGACCATTTAAACAGATATATTTACATACACTATTAATCAGAAGGGGGCCGTCATCAGCGTGATATCCAAACTGTCTCTTTATATATATATATATATATTTGTCTCTTTTATTTTTTTCCCAGTCGCATGTATTTTATCAATGATTCAAAAAAGAATGACCTACATACATACTGGTTCACTGGACCCCCCAATCCACTCTGGGTGTCCCCCTCTGGCCGGGTCCGCGGTCCAGGCACTGTGCTGTTGGACTGGGCGGTGTGGAGGACGGGTTCCGGGCTGTCAATCTGCGGGCTATCATGACAACCGTGCCGGAGACGGTGAAAAGCCGAGTGACGAGAGGGGTGCAGGCAGCATCCTCCACACAAACACATCTTGCCCAATGTTTGCTCGCTCACATCGCGTTACATGGTATGGAATGGAAACCCAAGCTCGGAGAGGGAAGGGCGTTTGTCTATGTAACATTTCCGCACACATGGTACCAGCTCCTTAAACAATGTGACCCAGGTTGTTGAATGAGTGGGTGGAGCAGAGGCGGAAAATAATGTAAAAAGAAACATTTTGAGGACATCTTTAGGAACTGACTGAATGATCAGACCGCTGGTTACACAGTGGAGATTCTGGTTATGTTTATAATTATTAATACATGAAACAAATAACATTAAATATTAATTTAGCTGTGTAATTAACTCAGCATGGAATAGCTAAAGGATAGTAATAAAACTGAAGTCTGTCTTTCCCCCAGTCCACTGGTCCATCGTAAATCCCCTTCAGAAGTAAGATGCCTTTACAACGCTGGGGTAATCCGTTAATTTTTATGTTTTCAGAAACAAGAAAGAGAAATAAGATCTTACTTAGGTTTGGAATGACTGAAGAATACATTTGATTTACATTGGAAGGGGTGTGGAAGACAAAGTGAGAGAGCAGCCTGTCCCAAAGTGTTATAGAGCAAATCTTCAAAGTGAAGACTTATGCGGGTTACGCACAAGAACCGTCCTTCGTTCATTAGGTGCCAAACACCGGACCTTTCTCGGCGTTCATTGTGACAACTGTGGAGAAAGTTACTTTGATCTAAAGTCCATGGCTTAAGTCCTTAGCGAAGACACTGAAAATCCCTGTTTAATTTTTTTTTTGCTGTACCCAAACTGAGCCCAGTTCCTCGTCAGTGATTTGCTGAATATTTCATTCGCTTTTGTTTCTGTCTCTGATTGCAAAACCAAACCCTCACCACGTTTTTCTTCAGGTCGAGTTTCTCTGCGATTGCTGCGATTTTTTCCGACGAGGGTCTGGGCTGGATGGCGAAGTAAGCTTCCAGAGAGCGTTTCTCCGGAGCTGCAATCGAGGTCCGTTTCCTCTTCCTCTCGTTCGAGTTGAACATCTCGGGCTTGTTCGCCTTCTCCCTGTAGGCGCTCTCCGCCTCCTCCAGCCAGGTCTGCAGCACGGGTTTCAGCGCTATCATGTTGTTGTGAGAGAGAGTCAATGATTCAAAGCGACAGATAGTGCTCTGGCTGAGAGAGCCCACCCCGGGGATCTTCAGGTTGGCCAGGGCTGCCCCCACATCAGCTTGTGTCACCCCTAACTTGATCCTCCTCTGTTTAAACCTCTCGGCAAACGCCTCCAGCTCTCTGGGATCTGCCTCCACCTCGTTTAGACAGGGCATCCCGTTGTGGGTGGCGAAGGAGTGAGGGTGAGCCATGGACATGGCTTGGTGAAGGTGCCCCATGCTGTTGAGATGGTGAGGGTGCGTTTGTGCGGAGAGGATGGACGACGGGTCTGGTCCGCCCATTCCTGCCAGGCTCGGAGAGATATCCAGCAGGTCGGTGTCCAAAAGCTGGTGCCCTGGGTGAATATGATGGGAGGAGATGGTCGCCGGTGGGGCCATAGATAGCGTGGAAGCGGTGGAGTTGCAGGGGACGCTGCTCATGGTGTGATAGGTGATGTCCGGCTTGAAGTGATGGTGATTCTTGCTGTGAGCTACCACATCCACAGCAGCCAGAGCTTCAGCGCGGGCTAACAGAGTCTCATCAAAGCCGCCGAATATATTGCCCTGTAGCTGTAAGCAAGAATGCACACACATTGCAGTCAGTGGGGAATTCTGTCAACTCAGTATTAAAAAACATTTACAAAAAAAAAAAATCGCTCCTCAAAGCCCAGGTCATAAAAATTAATATGAAGTCAAGAGACTTGGATGAACAGACATGTGAAGAGGTACAAGAGCTACGCGACTGTTCTGGTGACATGAAAAAAACATTAAGCAGCGCCTGTCAAGACTGTGCCTTAAAGCGGTAATTATGTAGACACATACCGGTGGAGTTGGCAGGCAAATTCTCCTCACTGCCTCTGAGCTGGAGTGCAAGTTCGGGTACTTGGGTTCTTGCAGAATTTGATGCATGCTCATGTGCTGTTTGCCGTTCATGGTCATCATGGTTGCACACCTTGCAGGTGGACGGTCCTGACATAGACGCTGCTACCTTGGTGCCTTGCTCCTGTCAGCTTTCCAATGGCACAGCCTCTTCCCCCCACCTGCTCCTTACTCATCTTACCAGCAACAACTGCCAGCAGCGCGCAGGCGTGCTGCATCCAGACAAAAAGCAGGAAATTAACCCGAGGACTCAAACCTTTTCACATTCACCTACACACAAAAAAACTGATCTGACCTTTATTCAGAAAACGCAACCTTTTACCTGCATACTCCATGGTTTTTATTATTTTTAATTAACCCATGCAATAAAATGATTTTAAATAACCTTCCACTGCTCAACATCGGGGCTAAAGCAGATATCCCCTGAGAATTGAGGGCACAATCTTTCTAATAAGGTAGTTTAAAAATCATCTTATTAAATTGTCGTCTATATCAAATTAATAAAAATATCAATTGGATATTCCACAATAATGAAACTGCAGAAAGTTCCTGGAAGTCCAGATTTCTCGTGAAAATTAATCCTGTTGACTAATTACACAATTTACCATCTAGATAAGATTCGCATATTTGTGACTGATCTATATATGCAAAGATATGCTATTTGCAGTGGGTTGGAATGGACTAAAATGTTCTTTTGCCGCAATTGCAAGTAACAAACCTGGTTCTACCTACCCACTGAGGGGCAAATTAGGAATTGGTGTCAATGACCATATGCTAGGGATAGTCTTATCTCCGCACTGAATGCACTTAAGTGTTGATTCCGTCCTATTTGCATTTGGGCTGACAGAGTTGGCCAAGATGGAGGCAATTGATTCATTTGCACTAACCTAAAGGTAAAAAATAAATAATCAGAATGAATGTAAACATAACCTTGGGCTGCTGGAGAGATGGATGAACGATCAGAAAGATTTTGAAAGGATTCAGAAAAATGGGAACAAACAAACAGCAAAATAACCATGAACTTAAATGGTTATTGGACGCAGAATAATTATCGTGTGCAATATTAAATATCAAAGGCAGTGTTGTGAATGAGGATCGCGCTGTAGAGAGTTCCCTTCAACTTTAACTAGTACATTACGTATGGATTTAGTTTCCCCCATCATCCATAATGAACGAGAAAGAAACTCACTATTGTCAATTTCAATAGTAAAGGACAAGAAGCAACTGGGCGAAACCCCCTCTCCCCACCTCCACCCCCCCCCCCCCCCCCCCCCCACCCCCCATCCGCCTCCCCTCCTCTCAATCCCCCACCTTGTCCAACAAATTGTTTTATTGTTGTTTAACCGGTGTGCGGATAGCTTAAACAGAGTTCGGGGCTGCAATGATCTGTTGGAGTATTGGAATTTTCTTTAACATGAAGAGTTGAATGCTGCTTCAGAACTGAAGTCCAGTGAAAGTTTGTTTTACAACAATAATTATTACTCCTCCTTTAACAGCTTGGGTGGCAACGTTAGAATATTCAACACGGCTGAGAATAGAATAAACATCAAAGAGATTAATTTCTAAACATTTGCCCAATTGGGTGAGTTTGCTATTTCCATGTTTCAGCAACGATCAATGCGATTATCAGTTCAAGGGCAATCTACTTGTAAGGCGCGTTAGCCTGGTGTTACAGTATATTCTGGTGCACCCTTCACATCTAAGTAAATGGTAAAAAATATCTATATTGGATGAAGATTATTAATCATATTCACCCAATTTTAATGGCAGCTGGATTTTATTTACCAAAAGCTCTCAAAATTGCAATGGCTTCATTTTAATTCCAGCGATTTTTGATTCAGAGCGCAGCGAGTCCGGCAGACCTGCACAGTACAAAATCCATGTCGGGAAGAGTCTAGACATTTTTCTGGCGGGATTCAAAACAAATTCTCCTTATTGGCCGCAGCTGTGAGGACACAGCATTTCCCACAATTACAGACACGATCCGTGCCTCAACCCATAATTTAATTAGGGTTTGAATTATGAAGGCAAAATTTATCTATAAATAAATAATTTAGATGTTGAAATATTATTTAATGGCAACACATGCACGGTGAAACATAAAATTATTTCATAATAGATTCTAGTGTATATTACTAATTATATGTCTGCACTTTTACAATTACGAAAGTTGGACTGGGCTCTGATTGGAAGAAAACATGGAAGTATTGTTGCCGGAACATAATTCTCTCCGTTAAAATATTCACCCTAACATGTGTTAAAATTCCACGGTTTAAATAAAGTAACTTTCGCCGGCAGAGTTATTCTCAGGCAGAAGGAGTAAACATTAGTCTCATTTACTGCCAGATTAAATACACGTTCCTTGCAATATATTGCAGCAAATATACTAATCGCAACAAATGTCAACAGAACTCATTATTTGGGGAAATGGGTTGACTGGGATTTGTCATCATTCATTTGTCCACCTTAATCCAATAATCAGCCTAAATCAATTGAAGTTTATCTGCGGAGTACAGTACGTCTCAATTAACCTAATCCATAGGTCTTAAAATGGGCGGGATGAGCACATTTCATTTAATGCTTTCGTCCAATTTGTGTCCATCATCAACATTGCTACCGCTTCTCTCACACTCTTTCGTGGGTTTCTCCCAATATTGTGTCAAATGACAACAGCTTTTACAAGTAACCAACCCAAGTTGTTCCATTTCGTATCTACAGGAGGTGAAGCCAATCACTGGGGACAGTGTTTACTGCCGGGTTTCACTTTAGGGGGAGATTCTTTGATCCATCTCACGGTCCAATCTATTTGAATTCCATTTCCATGTTCCCCTGTGGTAATGGAAACCATATTCCACCAACTGTTGAGTGAGAAACAGCCAGCATTCACATTGAATATTTACCTTTGTGAACCCAATGCGCCTGAAGCATAGCAGGTAAAATCTGACAAGCAGCCAAAGATGGAGACTTGTGGGGAAATGGCGAATAGCCCAGTCGCATAACTTTTAATAAGCGTCTTAAAGGGAGATGAAAAGATAAAGGCTTAGGGAGGGATAGTATCAGTAATGGTAATCATGAAAACCCCACCAAGTTCACGAATGTCCTTTAGGGAGGGAAATATGCCGTCCTTACCTGGTCTGGCCTACATGTGACTCCAGGCCCACATCAAAGTGTATAACTCATAACTCCCCTCTGAATGGCCAAGCATTGAATAGTACACCTTCTCCCCACCAAGTTCTCTACTGAAATTAGGCCCAGGGACGAAATACTGGCCTTGCTAGTGATTCTTCATTGCATGGAAAAATCCATTGTAAATCTTCCAGAGGTTAGCCTCCAGGCGGGGTCTTGTACGACAGCCAATGGAAACTTTTCTTCTTTCATATTTGTATTAACTCTATGTACCCGAGTGACCAATCATCACACCAAATAGATTCATTATGAGTAAGTAAATAACGATATTGGCTTGGAGGTGAATAACTTCCTTTTCCTCTGGTGAATGCTGAAATTCGCAGCCTCGGAATGCAAGGATTAGTAATAGTGTTTAATGAAGGCGTTATCCAAATAAAATGGCGATTTAGGTTGGTTACCAGGTTAAGAAAAGCATTTATAAATTACAAAAAAAAACACCTGTAAAATAGAATGCAGACGCGAAGGCAATTCGGTGCTAACCGGATTACAGATAGCAGAGGGCATTATTTGTATCTAATCTCAGGTATAGGGAATGGAGAACACAGAAATTATTTTAATATACAGATTGTTCGGAATGCTGGAAGATTCGTTAATCTTTCAACCTGAAAAGTGAGTCCATGAACCGTGTATTTCGATGAGATCAAGAATGATACTTGAGTTAAAGTAAAGACTCCCTCCCTTAACAAACTTGAGGTCCCCAGACGGTGCATCTGCTAAAGGGTCATTCCTCCCCTGTGTGCGACGCCTTAAAACCGGCGAAAAATAACTCTCAGTCGCAAAGTAGCTCTCAAAATTAAATCTACGATGGCAATTTCAAAGTTGCGGCGGCTGAGGAGTCCCTGGCCCTCCGCTCCTGTTGTTTTTTTTTGCAGAAGCAGATTGTCCTCTGTGAGGGGACGAGTGCAACGCCACCGAGACCTGCACTTAAAACTCACTTCAGCACCATGGACAAGTCACCCGGTCTTCCAGTAATAGTTTCTGTCATCCTCTCCGGCGTCTGGAGGCTCCAAGAGACATTTCCTGACATCCCCAAGCGGCGACAGGACAGAGGAGCAGAGTGCCGGCGATAGTGAGAGAAAAAAATGTGCAGCATGCCATCAGTCTCCATCAAGCCCACCAAATTGCACAAATGGAACAAGAGCATTAGCGAGGCTGAGGCAAAAGCGGGTCCTTGCTAGTCAGGGGAGGGGGGAATCAGCGTCTTATCACATATATACAAGCACTGATTTAATATAAAATTTTAACGAAATCATTTATATTTCAAGGCCCCTAAATAGCTGCATGAAACTTTTATCTAAAGTGACGCAGTGTTTATAGCGAGGCCTTGTCTGAAGGAAGGTAATTAATAGTTGTATAAATCGCATTGCCTGCTTTTTCATTATTCAACGTTTTCGGATGGCCCTCCTGTAAGTAAACGTTAATAATGAGAAAACTCAGCCCGTCCATTGTGGAGATTGAAGAAAATTAGGAGAATTTAGCATCAAAGACCACATTGCTGGCTGCTTCAATGAAATTGGAAATAAGATGATTAGCAATAGTTGGCAAACATCTGGCCCAGAATATGTTCATTTTCATCAGGAAAATTGCAGGCACAGAATACTAAACAGGTACAATTATTGATGGTAAATTCTTGACACCAATGCGCAAACCGAATTAATATCCACGGGAATATGTATTATCATAGAATTTACAGTGCAGAAGGAGGCCATTCGGCCCATCGAGTCTGCACCGGCTCTTGGAAAGAGCACCATACCCAAGGTCAACACCTCCATCCTATCCCCATAACACAGGAACCCCACCCAACACTAAGGGCAATTTTGGATGCTAAGGGGAATTTATCATGGCCAATCCACCTAACCTGCACATCTTTGGACTGTGGGAGGAAACCGGAGCACCCGGAGAAAACCCACGCACACACATGGAGGATGTGCAGACTCCGCACAGATAATGACCCAAGCCGGAATCGAACCTGGGGCGCTGGAGCTGTGAAGCAATTGTGCTATCCACAGTGCTACCGTGCTGCCCTGTATGCTACCGTATTAACCTAGCCCCCACCAGATAAACCCACATGGCCTTTGAGAACATTTTTATACAACTGGAACTATATAAACTTAAGAAACAGAAGCGTAACGCACATTCAAACATGTATCCTTGCCTGGACCATAAATCGTGTTAGATGTTTGTGTGTGTATGTGTGTTTGTGGCAGGAAGTTACATTCTGTAGTTGCCAGATGACGGCAGGCAACTTAATTTTTTTCAGAATGGGAGGTGAGAGTTTTTAGTAGAGTTTTTAGAATAGGAGGGTCGCGATTTTAGTAGAGTTTATAGTTGGGAGCACAGAATTTTAAAATTGAGAAAGGTAAAGTTTTCAGAATGGGATCGTGATGTTTTTAGAATGGGAGGGTGGTGTTCTTAGAATGGGAGGGTGGCACTTTTAGAATGGGAGGATGGTGTTTTTTGAATGAGAGGTTGGTGTTTTTAGGATGAGAGGGAAAGATTTTAGAATGGGTTGGTGGTGTTTTTAGAATGGGAGGGTGGTGTTTTTAGAATGGGTTGGTGGTGTTTTTAGAATGGGAGGGTGGTGTTTTTAGAATGGGTTGGTGGTGTTTTTAGAATGGGAGGGTGGTGTTTTTAAAATGGGAGGGTGGTGTTTTTAAAATGGGAGGGTGGTGTTTTTAAAATGGGAGGGTGGTGTTTTTAAAATGGGACGGTGGTGTTTTTAGAATGGGAGAGTGACCTTTTTAGACTGGAAGGGTGGTGTTTTTAAAACGGAAGGCTGGTGTTTTTAAAATGGGAGGCTGGTGTTTTTGAATGGGAGGGTGGCGCTTTTAGAATGGGAGGGTGGTGTTTTTAGAATGGGAGAGTGACCTTTTTAGAATGGAAGGGTGGTGTTTTTAAAATGGGAGGCTGGTGTTTTAGAATGGGAGGGTGGTGTTTTTAGAATGGGAGGGTGGTGTTTTTAGAATGGGAGGGTGGTGTTTTTAGAATGGGAGGTTGGTGTTTTTAAAATGGGATGGTGGTGTTTTTAAAATGGGAGGCTGGTGTTTTTAGAATGGGAGGGTGGTGTTTTTAAAACGGAAGGCTGGTGTTTTTAAAATGGGAGGCTGGTGTTTTTGAATGGGAGGGTGGCGCTTTTAGAATGGGAGGGTGGTGTTTTTAGAATGGGAGAGTGACCTTTTTAGAATGGAAGGGTGGTGTTTTTAAAATGGGAGGCTGGTGTTTTTAGAATGGGAGGGTGGTGTTTTTAGAATGGGAGGGTGGTGTTTTTAGAATGGGAGGGTGACCTTTTTAGAATGGGAGGGTGGTATTTTTAGAATGGGAGGTTGGTGATTTTAGAATGGAGGGTGGTGTTTTTAGAATGGGAGGCTGGTGTTTTAGAATGGGAGGATAGTGTTTTAGAATGGGAGAATGGTGTTTTTAGAATGAGAGGGTAGAGTGTTTAGAATGGGAGGATTGTGCTTTTTGAATGGGAGGGAAATGTTTTGAGAATGGGAGGGTGGTGTTTTTAGAATGAGCGGGTGATGTTTTTAGAATGGGAGGGTAGAGTGTTTAGAATGGGAGGATTGTGTTTTTAGAATGGGAGGATTGTGTTTTTAGAATGGGAGGGTGGTATTTTTAGAATGAGCGGGTGATGTTTTTAGAATGGGACCGTAGAGTGTTTAGAATGGGAGGATTGTGTTTTTAGAATGGGAGGGTGGTCTTTTTAGAATGGGAATATAGTGGGCGTGATTCTCCACTCCCACGCCGATTGGGATAATCGCCTGGGCTACCAAAATTTCCTGCGACGCCGGTCTAACGCTGTCCCGCGATTCTCCCAAGCGGCGGGAACGGCCCGTTCGAGTTTCGCGGGCCACAGGCCGGAGAATCGCCGGAGACACCGAAAATGGCGATTCTCCGGCACCCCCGCGATTCTGAGGCCCGGATGGGCCGAGCGGCCAAAACGGCGGGTTCCCCCCGGCGCCGTCCACACCTGGTCGCTGCAGTCGTGAGCGGTGTGTGAACGTTGGGGGGGCGGCCTGCGGGGGGGCGAATGGGGATCCTGCACTGAGGGGTACCTCAGATGTGGGGTGGCCCACGATCGGTGCCCATCGATCGTCGGGCCATCCTCTCTGAAGGAGGACCTCCTTCCTTCCGCGGCCCCGCAAGTTCCGTCAGACATCTTCTTACGGGGCGGACTTAGAGAGGACGGCAACCACGCATTCGCGGGTTGGCACCGGCCAACCCGCGCATGCGCGGATGACCCCCGTTATGCGGCGCCGGCCGCATCATCTATGCGGCGCCGCTTTTACGCAGGCGACAAGGCCTGGCACGTGTAGATGATGCGGCCCCGATCCTGGCCCATTGTCAGGGCCTGAATTGGTCGGGACCGGGGCCGTTTTGCGCTGTCGTGAACCTCAACGGCGTTCACGCCGGCGCGGCCACTTCGGCGTGGGAGTGGAGAATCCCGCCCAGTGTTTTTAGAATGGGATTGTAGTGTTTTTACAATGGGAGGGTCGTGTTTATAGAATGGGGGGAGAGGCACTTTTAGAATGGGAGGTTGGTGTTTTTAGAATGAGTGGGTGATGTTTTTAGAATGGGAGGGTGGTGATTTTAGAATGGGAGGTTGGTGTTTTTAGAATGGGAGGGAAGCGTTTGTAGAATGGGATTGTAGTGTTTTTACAAAGGGAGGGTGGTGTTCTTAGAATGGGGGAGTGGCACTTTTAGAATGAGAGGATGGTGTTTTTAGAATGGGAGGCTGGTGATTTTAGAATGGGAGAATGGTGTTTTTAGAATGGGAGGGTGATGTTTTCAGAATTGGACGGTGGTGTTTTTAGAATGGGAGGGTGATGTTTTTAGAATGGGAGGGTAGTGGTTTTAAAATGGGAGGCTGGTGTTTTTAGAATGGGACGGTTCTGTTTTTAAAATGGGAGGGTGACGTTTTTAGACTGGGAGGGTGGTGTTTTTAGACTGGGTGGGTCGTGTTTTTAGAATGGGACACCCTCCCATTTAAAATGGGAGGGTGACGTTTTTAGACTGGGAGGGTAGTGTTTTTAGAATGGGTGGGTCGTGTTTTTAGAATGGGTGGGTCGTGTTTTTAGAATGAGAGGGTAGAGTTTTTAGAATGGGAGGTTTGATTGTTTAAAATGGGAGGGTGGTGTTTTGAGAATGGGAGGGTGGTGTTTTTAGAAAGGGAGGTTTGAGTGTTTAAAATGGGAGGGTGGTGTTTTGAGAATGGGAGGGTGGTATTTTTAGAAAGGGAGGTTTGAGTGTTTAGAATGAGAGGGTGGTGTTTTGAGAATGGGAGGGTGGTATTTTTAGAAAGGGCGGATAGTGTTTTAGAATGGGAGAATAGTGTTTTTAGTATGAGAGGATGATGTTTTTAGAATGAGAGGGCAGAGCTTTTAGAGTGGGAGGTAGAGTTTTCAGAATGGGAGGATTGTGTTTTCAGAATGGGACGGAAGTGTTTTTAGAGTGGGAGGGTGGTGATTTTAGAATGGGAGGGTGATATTTTCAGAATGGGAGAATGGTGTTTTTAGAATGAGAGGGTAGTTTTTAGAATGGGAGGGTGGTGTCTTTAGAAAGGGAGGTTTGAGTGTTTAGAATGGGAGGGTGGTGTTTTGAGAATGGGAGGGTGGTATTTTTAGAAAGGGAGGCTAGTGTTTTAGAATGGGAGAATGGTGTTTTTAGAATGAGAGGATGATCTTTTTAGAATGAGAGGGTAGAGCTTTTAGAATGGGAGGTAGAGTTTTCAGAATGGGAGGATTGTGTTTTTAGAATGGGAGGGAATTGTTTTTAGAATGGGAGGGTGGTGATTTTAGAGTGGGAGGGTAGACATTTTAGAATGGGAGGGTGATGTTTTTAGAATGGGAGTGTGGCGTTTTTGGAATTGTAGCCACCTAAAATGGCTGATTCCCGATTAATTTGGCCAAAACCCGTTATAAAATGGCTAACCGAAAAGGCTGATGGGAAAAGCAGCCAACAGGGCACAAATGGACAGTTGCAGACAGAATAGCGTATTCGGCTCTGGGGAAGTCAGCCCAGATCGATACCTGCGACCATTAGCAGCACATCAACCCAGACATCTGCAGTTTAATCGGCTATCCCCGGGAACAATTGCAACATATTAGCAATTGAATGCCGGGCCAGACCTCTCGGCGCCAGCAATGGCCGAGACAAAGACAGGTGAATGACCACCCCCCCCGATCAAGGAATCGCCCCATTATTGGAGCATATCGAACCCAGTGATTGGGAACAAGTCCAATCACTTGGGACTCAGGGTCAAGGTCCGCCCCGAGAGGCGGGAAGCCCCTGGGCCCTATAAAAATAGGGGCCAAGTTCAGATCGACCCTTCTCTCCCTTCTTCTCCTGCTCGCAACCTTCGCAAGAACCATCGACCAGCAACCGCAAGTTTGACTCCAGCGATCGCTACCCGATAGAGACTCCTAGCCATCGACCTGTATCAGCCTTTTGAATCCCGCAAGCCAGACCCAATTCGATAAGCCATTCGTTTCCCTGACCTGGTGGGCCATTCCCAAAAGTTAAGTATTGGCCAGTAGTGGTAGGTAGTGATGTAGAAAGTAGGATTATTGTGTAAGTATTTATTGCTGTACATAATAAATGACCGTTGATCTTAATCTTACTAAGCGGTGTGCTGTCTTATTAATCATAACTCGAGCTTGAACCACGTGGCGGTATCAAGAAGATACCTGGTGACTCGAGAGCAAAGGTGACAGAATTAGAGCGAATAACACTAAGGCTAATAAGAGCAACAAATTGGCGACTCCGCCGGGACCCGATATAGAAGTGGAAAACCACTCCGGGAGAACCCCAGAAATTTGAATGGAATCCAATTGGAAACAAAAACAAAAAAAACACAAGTGTTCAAGCGGTTCTAGTTAATAATTCACAATTCGGAAGTGTGTGTATGCATGCGTAACTAACAGGGTTATAAGGTAAAACTGATAGATTTTGTTGCGTCAAAACTGTCGGAAGTCGGTCTTTTCGGAAATTAGCGCAAGCCGTACCCGCATCTACAACCCCACCTTAGCCCCTTGTTCCAAATTCAAACAAAGCAAGCAGATAAGAGAGATGGCCATGCAGGCAATCATAGAATTTACAGTGCAGAAGGAGGCCATTCGGCCCGTCAAGTCTGCACCGGCTCTTGGAAAGAGCACTCCACCCAAGGTCAACACCTCCACCCTATCCCCACAACCCAGCAACCCCACCCAACACTAAGGGCAATTTTGGACACTAAGAGCAATTTCTCATGGCCAATCCACCTAACCTGCACATCTTTGGGCTGTGGGAGGAAACTGGAGCACCTGGAGGAAACCCACGCACACACGGGGAGGATGTGCAGACTCCGCACAGACAGTGACCCAAGCCGGAATCGAACCTGGGACCCTGGAGCTGTGAAGCAATTGTGCTATCCACAATGCTACCGTGCTGCCCTATGCAACGCCTCATGAATCCCGAAGAATTTGCGGTCGCAGCGATCAGCAGTATTAAGGTGGGACAGTGTCCCATTTGGGAAGTGGAAATTCGGAAATTTCTACAGGGCAAAGGATGGCCCGTGTGGAGCGGTTTCTGCAATAATGATGACTCAGGTCCCGGAAGTATAGGGCATACCTGGTGGGAGAACATGAGTGAAATCCATAAGAAGAGCTTAGCAAAAGCGCGCAAGCCGATGGCAATTGTGTCCTGTCTGGCACAATTGCGAGGCACAGAGGAGGTCGTCAGGACGCTCCGGAAAGAAATAGAAGGCATACATCGTATGTGTAAAATCGATGTATGCGAGGTTGAAAAAGAGAACCTGGAACTAAAAAGTAAGTTAGCAGCAAAGGACGAAGAGGTGGCTGAGGCCAAACGGGGTCACCAGTCTTGTCTGGCACATTTGAGTAGTTTCCAGTCCCAGTATGAGAAGGCTTATCAGGACACGCAGCGTGCAGTCCTGGTAAAGAAAGAGACAGAGAAGCAGGTGGAGACGCTACAGAAACAATGTAGTGATCTCAAGGCAGCCTTGAGAGCGCACCACGCTGCAACCACGGAACAAAGACAGAGCACCATAGACCATGCAAAGTGCTGGAAGCAAATTGCAGACCTGCAGTCACTGCTTTCTGTCCAAAAGGGATTCCAAGAAACCTTTGGGGAAAGTTTTGAACAGGAAGACGGCCCTGATTGGGAAGAATTGCAGGAGACAGCGCAGAGATATGTTCAGGGAACATGTGTGCAGGGAAAGCCCCAAAGGAGGAAAGCACCCCCACCCCCCAAACAGCAGGTAGTTCAGGCTCCCATGAACCCTGTAACAACCCACTGCACAGCCACAGCAGACGAGGCGGAATTCCTATATTCCACCCCCCTCACAGTGACCCAATTACGGGACGCGTGTGCAAAAATCACACCGTTACTCCCCGCTTCAGACCCACACCATTTCTTTGCCACCGTCAAACACCAGGCGACCTTGTACGGCCTGGATGAGAAAGAGCAGGTAAAGCTCATGGTCCTAAGCTTAGACCCATCGGTAGCAGCAGCCCTTCCCGACCCACAGAATGTAGGAGGAGGCACCCTTGCAGAAATGCATACCGCGATCCTGGATGCGATCGGGTATAACCGGGGTGACCCCGTGGATGGCCTAAATGAGTGCAGACAGAAGAGGTCTGAACACCCCACAGCGTTCGCAGGACGCTTGTGGATTCACTTTGAAGCTGTTTTCGGAAACGTAGACCGTGCCCATTTGTCTGCAGATAATATGGCCAAATGGACCCGCACCCTTATCTCCCATGCCACAGAGGCAGGACAGAATGCCTGTAGTAGTTATGACCCCTCGGAGGAGGCTCATAATGAGAAGTGGGTGGTAAAAAGATTGTCCCGCGTTTGGGAACAGTCTGCTCACAATAAACTGCCGCTAAAACCCCCGAGGAAAAGCAAGCCGCCGCAGACGTGCAGGCAGTAAGAACCACTCTCCACAACCCCGCCTGGGTAAACGAGGGAAAGAGAAGCCCCCCAGCAAAACTGCAAGAATGCTACAATTGCGGAAAGTTGGGACATTTTGCCAAAGAATGCAATGCTCCTAAAAAACCACAGAGAGCCCAACAGACAGGCACTCTCACTAAGAAAAAGGCAGAGCCCATTCATAGCGTTAGCGCCCGGTCGGATCAGACAGACTTGACTGGAACGGACTGACGGTGTATAGGCTCCCCCAGTTGGGTCTGCGATACCCTTTGGGATAGGTCAGGACGA
Organism: Scyliorhinus torazame; assembly: GCF_047496885.1. Lineage (NCBI taxonomy): Eukaryota > Metazoa > Chordata > Chondrichthyes > Carcharhiniformes > Scyliorhinidae > Scyliorhinus > Scyliorhinus torazame. The sequence continues at coordinate 295,319,024 of NC_092713.1, read as the reverse complement.
CCCGTAGTCGCAGCGAAAATTTGGGGACAGCCGATCGAGTTTCTCTGGGACACAGGAGGGTCCCGCACCACCTTAAATTCCTCCACCCTTGGTAAGGACACGTGGCCCACTACAGCCACTATCACCCTCAGCGGCTTCACAGGCCACTCACAACAGGGACACATCACAGCCCCTGTACCCATCCAGATTGGAACCATTAGCACAAAACATCCCATAGTCTTAGTCGACCTGCCCCACACAGCAGAACATATTTTGGGAATCGATTTCATGAACTCCCACCACCTCTCTTTCGATCCAGTCAACCAGTGTGTCTGGAAGATGGCGAAATCCGCTAGAGCCCCCGCAACGCTCAACATTGGGGACTATATGAACAAAATTAGCGCAGTAGGCGAGTTTTGGTTCAACCCCACCACACTCAGCACGGACCGACAGGTTAGGGCAGTCCTGCAAAAAAACAGGGCAGCATTCGCGACCCACAAGCACGACTGTGGACGGATGACTGGCTCCGTACAAATAACAGGACCGGACCCTAGACCCCAAAAGCAGTACGGATTCCCCCTAGAAGCAGAGGGAGAAATCCTAAAGATTATAGAAAGCTTATTAGAGCAGGGTGTCCTAAGATCGGAAGCCTCAACTAATAATGCCCTGATTTGGCCAGTAAGAAAGCCCGACGGATCATGGCGCTTGACCATTGATTATCGGGAACTCAATAAAGTCACCCCCGCAGCAGCCCCCACCATAGCAACAAGTCCCAAGACCATGCTCAAACAGGGACTCCATGCCCGATATTTCACGGTTTTGGACGTCAGTAATGGATTCTGGTCCATTCCATTGGCAAAGGCTTGCCAGTATAAATTTGCCTTCACTTTCAGAGTGCAGCAGTACACGTGGACATGCCTGCCACAAGGTTTCCACAACTCCCCCTCCATTCTCCACCGACAGCTGGCAAATGGACGAGCGAAATTTTCTCGCCCCGAATGTCTGGTACAGTATGTAGATGATCTACTACTGCAGACGGACACAAAGGAAGAGCACATTAAGCTTCTGTCCGAACTCCTGGAATTATTGCATTCCATTGGATGTAAAGTCAACCCCAAAAAGGCCCAGATATTGGAAGAGAAAGTGGTATATTTGGGTACTATTATCACACACGGCAAACACGAGATCGAGCACAAAAGAATTGACTCGATCGCTAAATTGCCCCTTCCCCAAAATGTTTCAGCCCTCCGGTCATTTTTAGGACTGGTTGGCTACTGCCGAAACCACATCGACGGTTTCGCCAGCAAGGCAGCGTCCCTCTCAGACCTCTTAAAGAAAGGAGCCCCCTGGGAGTGGCTTCCGCAGCATACGGATGCTGTGGAATCATTAAAACAGGCGCTCACAGCCGCCCCCGCACTACAAGTTCCAGACCCGCTTTCCCCTTACGCCAGAGAGGTAGCGACCACAGACCGCACCCTTTCAGCCGTGCTCCTGCAGGAACGGCACAACCAGCTAAGACCCGTGGCTTATGCCTCCCGAATTTTAGATGCTGTGGAGCAGGGATTCTCAGCCTGTGAGAGGCACCTGCTCGCAGTTTTCTGGGCAGTCCAGTACTTTTAGAATGGGAGGCGAGTGTTTTTAGAATGGGAGGGAATTGTTTTTAGAATGGGAGTGTAGAGTTTTTAGAATGGGAGGGAAGCGTTTTTAGAATGGGAGGGAAATGTTTTGAGAATGGGAGGGTGGTGTTTTTAGAATGGGAGGGTGGTGTTTTTAGAATGGGGGGTTAGTGTTTTTAGAATGGGTGGGTGGTGTTTTTATTATGGGAGCCTGGTGTTTTTAGAATGAGAGTTTGGTGTTTTTTAGAATGAGAGGGTAGAGTTTTTAGAATGGGAGGGTAGTGTTTTTAGAATGTCAGGGTGGTGTTTTTCGAATGGGAGGGAGGTGTTTTGAGAATTGGAGTGTGGTATTTTTAGAATGCGAGGGTTGAGTTTTTAGAATGGGGAGAGTGGTGTTCTTAGAATGAGAGGGTAGAGTTTTTAGAATGGGGAGAGTGGTGTTCTTAGAATGAGAGGGTAGAGTTTTTAGAATGGGGAGAGTGGTGTTCTTAGAATGAGAGGGTAGAGTTTTTAGAATAGGTGGATGGTGTTTTTTGAATGAGAGGTTGGTGTTTTTAGGATGAGAGAGTAAAGATTTTAGAATGGGTTGGGGGTGTTTTTAGAATGGGAGGTTGGTGTCTTTAGAATGGGAAGGAAATGTTTTTAGAATGGGAGGGTGGTGTTTTGACAATGAGAGGGTGGTGTTTTTAGAATGAGAGTGCAGAGTTTTTATAATGTGAGGGTAGAGTTTTTAGAATGGGAGGGTCGAGGTTTTAAAAAAGGAGGATGGTGTTTTGAGAATGGGATGGTGGTGTCTTTAGAATTGGAGGGTGGTGTTTGTAGAATGAGAGGGTAGAGTTTTTAGAATGGGAGGGTGGTGTTTTTAGAATGGGAGGGTGGTGTTTTTAGAATGGGATGGTGGTGTTTTAGAATGGGAGGGTGGTGTTTTTAGAATGGGAGGGTGGTGTTTTTAGAATGGGAGGGTGGTGTTTTTAGAATGGGAGGGTGGTGATTTTAGAATGGGAGGGTGGTGTTTTTAGAATTGGAGGGTGGTGTTTGTAGAATGAGAGGGTAGAGTTTTTAGAATGTGAGGGTGATGAATTTAGAATGGGAGGGTGGTGTCTTTAGAATGGGACGGTGGTGTTTTTAGAATGGGAGGTTGGTGATTTTAGAATGGGACGGTGGTGTTTTTAGAATGGGAGGGTGGTGTTTTTAGAATGGGAGGGTGGTGATTTTAGAATGGGACGGTGGTGTTTTTAGAATGGGAGGGTGGTGTTTTTAGAATGGGAGGGTGGTGTTTTTAGAATGGGAGGGTGGTGATTTTAGAATGGGAGGGTGGTGTTTTTAGAATGGGAGGGTGGTGTTTTTAGAATGGGAGGGTGATGTTTTTAGAATGGGAGGGTGGTGTTTTTAGAGTGGGAGGGTGGTGTTTTTAGAATGGGATGGTGATGTTTTTAGAATGAGAGTGTGCTGTTTTTAGAATGGGAGGGTGGTGTTTTCAGAATGGGTGGGTGGTGTTTTTAGTGTGGCAGGTTAATGTTTTTAGAATTGGAGGGTGGTGGTTTTAGAATGGGAGCCTGGGGTCGGAGAATGGCCGTTGGCCGCCGTGAATTCTGCCCCCGCCGAAGTCTCCGAAGGGAGAAAAGTCGGCGGGGCGTCAATGGCGCCACAGACCTCGGAGAATGGCACGAGTGGGCGCAAGGCAATGGATTTTGGGCCTGCCGATATTCTCCCGTCCGGATGGGCCGAAGTCCCGCCGACGTGATGACGGGTCACGTCGGCGTAAATCAAACCATCTTTCAATCGGCGTCAACCAGTGCTCATGGTTCACGCCAACCAGCGTGGAGGTGGGTGACGGCCTGGGGGGTTGGCCGCTGGAGAGGCGATGGCGTGGCCGCAGTCTGAATGTGTGGGGGAGAGGTGTGTGTAGGGTTTTGTGTGTGTGTGTGCGGCGGGGGGGGGGGGGGTGGTTAGAGTGGGCTGGGCTCCAGGGGAGTGGGGTCCGTGCCAGGGAGGGGGATGGGGTCCGTGCCGGGGAGGGGGATGGGGGGGGAATCTGTGCCAGGGAGGGGGATGGGGGGGGTCCGTGCCGGGGAGGGGGATGGGGTCCGTGCCGGGGAGGGGGATGGGGTCCGTGCCGGGGAGGAGGATGGGGTCCGTGCCGGGGAGGGGGATGGGGTCCGTGCCGGGGAGGAGGATGGGGTCCGTGCCGGGGAGGAGGATGGGGAGGGGTCCGTGCCGGGGAGGGGGATGGGGGCACAGGGTCCGTGCCGGAGAGGGACGTGGGGGGGGGGGGGGCAAGTGAGTTGGTCCACCTGGCCAGGTGCCAGCCTCCAACAGTCGGCCCCATGCGGTCCATGCCACCTGGCTGGGGGGAGGAGGGGGTATGGGCAATGATGACATGCCGTCGTTCCCCCCCCCCCCCCCCCCCCCCCCCCCCCCCACCCCAGGCCGTCATGTTTTCCGATCAGCCAGCGATGTTGGCCGCTTTGGCGTGCTGAAGATGCGTTTCAGGTGCCTGGACCTCTCTGAGGGCGCCCTCCAGTATCGGTCAGATAGGGTCGGCAACATCATTATGGTGTGCTGCGTCCTGCACAATGTAGCCCAGCAGAGGGGCGATGTGCCGCAGGCAGAGGAGGGCGGAGTGGAGGAGCAGCAGGAAGAGGCCCAGTCCTCCCCAGATGAGGGGGATGGGGGCAATGGTCAGGGCAGACAGGCTAGATCAATGCGAATGATCAAGAAAAGGCCCAATTGATTGGGGCCAAGTTCAAGGCCCACCCAAAAGCACGCGAAACCCCCTTCGGGTATAAGAAGACCCCAAGAGAGAATCGCTCTCTTCGACTTGGCGCTCTCAGCGGAGAGACCCGTCCACCAGCTACACCAGAAGCAAGTAAGTCCAAGGTCAACGCTCGCTACCAGACGGACGACCTTAGCTGTTCTCCTGTACCACTTCGAACCCAGCAGCCTCAGATCCGAACAGCGGCCATTGTTCCTCTGACTGAGTGGGCGCCCGAAGCTAAATATAGGCTTTAGCAGTAGTGATAGTTTAGTCTGTAGTATTTCGTGCATGAGTAGATATTGCTGTGTATGTAAATAAATAGTATTGACTTTGAACTAACTAACTGGTGTACCGACTCTTTGATCAGTATTCGGGTTTGAACCTTGTGGCGGTATCGAAAGATATCTGGCGACTCTAAAGCAAACGTAATTAGAATTAAGGAAGGCGACCATATTGACCGCCGTATTTAGAAACAACCAAAGAGAGCAACACTACTAATCACTTGACATTTCACCAGCAGGGATATATTATGTAAATACATAACACCTCTCCCCCTTTACTTCTTTAGCACAACTGAAAAATTTCTTCACGTTAAATAATAGACCCAATTATACATTAGATACATTACTTTGCACCCTTATCTTTTTAAGTATATATAACTTAACAGCTTTTGAATGTCTTATTTTTCTTCTGTTGGTAATACTTCCTGTGAAGTTACTTCAGTGTCTGTCTCCATTGGTGTTTAAGGTTCCTCAGAGACAGGGGGCGAAATTCTCCCCCAACGGCGCGATGTCCGCCGACTGGCGCCAAAAACGGCGCCAATCAGACGGGCATCACGCCGGCCCAAAGGTGCGGAATGCTCCGCATCTTTGGGGGCCGAGCCCCAACATTGAGGGGCTAGGATGGCGCCGGAGGGATTTCCGCCCCGCCAGCTGGCGGAAATGGCGTTTGTTGCCCCGCCAGCTGGCGCGGAAATGCGGCGCATGCGCGGGAGCAATCTGTGCTTGTTGTTGTCATTTGACAATTTCTGAAGTATCAGGTGGTATCAGAAGGTCAAACTTTATCCCTGAAAAGTAGCAATGCTGGTGAACTCTGTGTCTGTGTTTTGGTATGACATCAAGAAGTTATTCCCTCGTCTTGACAATGTACCATGATCCTTTGATGCCTTGATTTAATGGACTGCACAAATTGATCGGCCTATCCATTTTTGGCAGGATGTATGGAACTGACTTTATGTGCTTATACCATATGGGCAGCACGGCAGCACAGTGGGTAGCACTGTTGCTTAACAGCGCTAGGGTCCCAGGTTCGATTCCCGGCTTGGGTCACTGTCTGTGAGGAGCCTGCACGTTCTCCCCGTGTCTGCGTGGGTTTCCTCCCACAAGTCCCAAAAGACGTGCTGTTAGGTGAATTGGACATTCTGAATTCTCCCTCCGTGTACCCAAACAGGCGCTGGAATGTGGCGACTAGGGGCTTTTCACAGGAACTTCATTGCAGTGTTATGTAAGCCTACTTGTGACGATAAAGATTATTATTATTGGTTCCTTTTAAGTCGTCTTCAAATTTCTTGGAAGTGACCCGAGTTCTATTGTCACTTACAACCTGTTTCAGTGTACCAAATTTGCAAATATATAATCAAACTTCTCAATAGTTTGTTCTGTCATCATGGATATCAGAATCACTACTTCCAGCCATTTAGAATGCCCATCCACAATCAATAGGAACATGTGTCCCTCAACTGGACCAGCATAGTCTATGTGTATTCTCTGCCATGGCTGCCTCAGTCATGCCCGCCTCAGCCATACCCACAGATGTAAGGGTTGCACCAGCAGAGTGTTTCTTAGTTTTGCACTGGACTGACATTGCCCCACTTTCTCTTTGATTTGAGCACCTAATCCTGGCGACCAAAAATAACTGCGTGCCAGTTTCTTCATCCTCACACCAGGATGTCCCTCATGGCGTTGGGCAAGAACTTTATTATGCAAACATGGAGGAATAATCATTCAGATTCCTCATAATAAAGTTACACTCTGGACTGTCAACTCAAGTCTTCTTGTGATGTAGGGCTTGAGGTTTGAATTTCTATGATGTGCGTCTGTCATTGTTCCACAGACAAGATGAAGAGGTGATTTGCCATCACTAGACTAGTTCTTGTATCTCTGTACTTGAGATGAGGTCACAGGTACATTAATCCATGAGAAATACAGAATGTTGGCAAAATTTTCTTCAGATTCTAGCTTGATTTGTAACAGCAATCTTTTTTTTTTTAAATAATATTTTATTGAAAATTTTTGGTCAACCAACACAGTACATTGTGCATCCTTTACACAACATTGTAACAATACAGATAATAATGACCTTTTTGTAACAGCAATCTTGACAAAGAGTCAACATTTGCATGTTGCTCTGATTATAGTGTGTGCCGATAATATCATAGACCATCTCTGTAACCTATGGCCCGAAGATTGTCATCAAGGCTCAGTGACCTGTCAAGAGAATAAAATGATATCCATAAAAGTAGTGGTGAAATCATACTCTGAACATGGTGGTCAAAGTTTCTTTTTCTAGCTGAGCATAATTTGTTTCTGCACTAGTAAGAGTTCATGAAGTGAATGCTGTTGGTCACTCTTCTCCTGAGACAACTGCGCCTACCTCATAGGGTGGTACATCGCAAGCAAGTTGTCACTTCAGCTTAGGATTGTAGTGAACCAATAGCTCGGACTTCTTTAAAGCTTCTTTTACCACTTTATAAGCACTTTTGCATACTCCGGTCCAGTTTGAACAACCTGTTTGAACACAACTGTTATGTATGCATTCTTGCATTGCGTGATGTGTAGTGACATTAGTAGAGTTTGCGTGGGCTTTGTGGCTTTGTGCAGATCACCAGTTTGATTGTATGAGCAACAGCCTTTTTTAAAAAAATATTTTTATTAAGGTTTTTTAACAACACAATTTTTTCCCCTTACAAACAATAACCCCCCTCCCCGGAACAAAATAACGCAAATTCTCCCTGAGCAAGATATGTACATGGCAAGATGGTATATTTACATAGCTTTATACACTGGCTCTTGGCCGCGCGTTCCATTTCTCCCCCCCCTTCATGCCATCTCCCGCTCGTCCATCCCCTCAAACAGTTTCTCGTCCCCCCCCCACCCACCGGGTTGCTGCTGCTGCTGACTGAACTTCCTCTAACGCTCCGCGAGATAATCTAGGAACAGTTGCCACCGCCTGTAAAACCCCTGTGCAGACCCTCTCAAAGCAAACTTAATTCTCTCCAATTTTATGAACCCCGCCATGTCATTTATCCAGGCCTCCAGGCTAGGGGGCTTCGCCTCCTTCCACAATAGCAAGACCCTTCGCCGGGCTACTAGGGACGCAAAGGCCAGAATTCCGGCCTCTTTCGCCTCCTGCACTCCTGGCTCGTCCACTACTCCAAATATTGCTAACCCCCAGCTTGGCTTGACCTGACTTTCACCACCTGGGATATTACTCCCGCCACACCTCTCCAGAACCCCGTATGAGCAACAGCCTTAATAAACCTTTCATTATGTTTTACAAGAATCCAGAGTGTGGGCATCTCCATACCTTTTCTCTTTGCGGCAACAAAGAAATATAACAGGAGAGAAAACTGGCAGCGAGGAATGAGGCAGAAAAATCACTTGAAAGAAGATTTCCATTGCCTGATTGTGAGGCGGCATCGGGAGCAACAGAAGATTCTTAGGACTGGACTGGCACACACACAGACATCGGACGAGGCACTGTCACCAATGTAAAGGTTAACAAAAATGTTTGACAGCAACTGTGAGAAGACTGACAATTAGGAAAGACTGCCAACTCTGCAAGGGCCACTAATCAGGTGAAAAGTCAAAATACTCAGGCAAAAAGGAGAAAGATTTCCTAGCTGCTTCTGGGTGGCACGGTAGCTCAGTGGTTAGCACTGTTACTTCACAGCGCCAGGGTCCCAGGTTCGATTCCTGGCTTGGGTCACCGTCTGTGCGGAGTCTGCACGTTCTCCCCATATCTGCGTGGGTTTCCTCCGGGTGCTCCAGTTTCCTCCCAAAAAAGTTCTGAAAGACGTGCTCAGGGGTAATTTGGACATTCTGAAATCTCCCTCTGTGTACCCGAACAGGCGCCGGAATGTGGCAACTAGGGGCTTTTCACAGTAACTTCATTGCAGTGTTAATGTAAGCCTATTTGTGACAATAAAGATTATTATTATTATTCAAATCATTGTTGGTGTCATTATTGCCAACAAAGTCGGAAGGGAGCAAGTGAAGACCGTACGAGCCGGTATCCAAAAATGGGGAAGAAACAGGTCCGTGGACGTGTTTGACGAGGATTATGAAACATGGAATTCTTATGAAGAAAGATTCCAATTGTTTTCAATAACTAATCAAACGCCGGAAGATCAAAGGGTCACAACATTTCTCAGCTCAGTTGGCCGTAAAATGATTAAGCTGTTTCAGAATCTTATTCATCCAACAAAACCCGGACGTAAGTCCTTCAGTGAATTAATGAAAGTTTTTGAGGGATATTTCTCTCCTAAAACATCACTGATTGCAGCAAGGATCCAGTTCCACTGCCGTAATCAGGGAGAAAGTTGAACCATTTTACAGTTTATAGCATCTTTAAGAAGAATAGCTGGATATTGTGGATTTGGTACAACACTTGATGATACTCTTTGAGACAGGCTGGTTTATGGGTTATGCAGTGAAGCAGTTCAGAGGAAGCTGCTTACTGTAAGTTATTTAATTCTGAAAGCTGTTGTTTTAAGTTGCCACATCTATGGGGCTTGCTATGAAGGAAGCACCACAGATAGGGGCTGGAGCGAAGATCGACAAAATGGATTCCTCAAGGGACAAGGCTCACCATTACACTCAGGGGAATACTGGGGTAAATCAAATACATGTAAGAACTGTGGCAAGAAGGGCCACATTGCCAAAGCATGTTGGGCTCAGAAAACCTCTTCTACACCATGAAAATGCAAGAAGAACAATACAAATAAACAATCTAGTCGTGTCTACAAATTAGTGGATGAAGCTCAGGATCACTCAAAGACAGCAAAACGGAGCTACAGCAAGAGATAAATTTAGATATTTTGTCAAGGCAAGGTGACCAACAACATTTTTGGGCATCTCCAAAACGTGAAGGTCATGAAATTAAAATGTAAGTGGATACAGGCGCAGGAGTATTGTTGATACCCAAGACAATTTATCATCAAACGTTGAGGCACCTACCTTTAATACCATCTATTTGATCCTAAGGATGTAGACTAAAGAGGTTGTATCATTAAAAGGATGCATTATGGTGAACGTAGATGCAAATGTCTGTGTGGAGTTTGCACATTCTTCCCGTGTTTGCGTGGGTTTCTTCCCAGAGTCCAAAGATGTGCAGATTAGGTGGATTTGATATGCTAAATTACCCTTAGGTTGGGTTACGGGGATGGGGGGTGGAGATTGAGCCTAGGTAGGGTGTTCTAGGTAGCGGGTTGGTGCAGGCTCGATGTGCCGAATGGCCTCCTTCTGCACTCTAGAGATTCTATGAAATGGGCAGATGACAAAATTGCCTCTTCAGCTTGTCTGTGGAAACTTTCCTGATTTATTTGGCAGAACATGGTTGGCTAAGATTAGGCTTAACTGGGAAATGGTCAGTCAATTAGTGCATTCAAAGAACAACTTGCAACAACTTCTGAAGAAGTATGAGAAAGTGTTCGAAGATTCACTAGGCTCTATGACTGGATTTGAAGTATACCTAAAAATTAAGCCATTCAGCACACCCAATGTCTCAAAGCTAGAACATTACCGTACACCATTGAACCTAAAGGTGAAGAACTAGACAGATTAGTAAAGAGAGGAATCATTGAACCTGTTGTGGCAATTGATTGGGCGACACCTATCATTCCTGTGTTACAGCGGGATGGCTCAGTGAGAATTTGTGGTGATTTTAAAACCCAGTTTTGTGCTTCAATCAATGTCCACTGCCGCTGATTGAAGACGTGTTTGCTGGATTGTCTGGAGGACAGAAATTCAGTAAAATTGATCTTTCACAGATGGCTCTGCAGATGAATATAGTTGCCGAATCACAGCAACTATTCACCATAGTGACGCACAAAGGTCTGGTTTGTTGCAGATTACTTCCTTTTGGAAGTACATCTGCGCCTGCTATTTTCCAAACATTCATGGATCAAATTCTAAGTGGATTGAAAGGAGTGCAATGTTATTTAGATAACATACTCATCACCGGTTCGAGTGGACAGGAACTCTTGACAAATTTGGAAGCTACCCTGAAGAGTTCACAGAGCCACAATCTGAGAGTTATGAAGGAAAAGTGTGACTTTTGCATCCTTGGTCATATTATCGACAAAGCCAAAGAAAATGTCAGCAATCTTAGAGGCACCATGTAGTCAAAATGTGACACAATTGAGGCTGTTTTTAAGATTGATCAATTATTATGGTAAAGTTGTGCTGAATTTAGCAACATTATTGAAGCCTTTGCACACTTTGCTACGTGCCAAACTGGCACTGGTCAGAAGACTGTGAACATGCATACAATGAAGTGAAAGAAGCTTAACTGAAGTTAGAGCTGTTGGTTCATTATAATCCAAAAATAAAGTTGCAATTAGCATGCAATGCCTCACCTTATGCGGTTGGTGCAGGTGTCTCACACATTATGCCTTCAGATGAGTAACATGCACTCTTACTAGTGCAGAAATTAATTGCGCTCCAGTAGAAAAAGTTTTGAGCATCATTTTTGTGTTAAGAAAGTTCCATCATTTCCTTTATGGGTGTCATTTTGCCAGATCATTGAACCTGGACCACAATCTTTAGGGTGTTTAAACGTTTACCTTCTTTGGCAGCTAGTGGATTGCAAAGAGGATTATTGATATTGTTGCCATATACTTAATGACATCCAGTATCATACATCCGAGCACCATGCAAATGCTGATGCTTTATCACGATTGCCATTACAAACCAAGCATGACCCAGAAGAAAGTTTTGTCAATATTTTGTATTTCTTGCTGGTGGATATAGTACCTGTGACTTCATCTCACATTCAAAGATATAATCTTTATAAGTAATAATCTTTATTAGTGTCACAAGTAGGCTTACATTGAGATCACAATGAAGTTACTGTGAAAAACTCCGAGTCGCCACACTACGGCACCTGTTCGGGTACACAGAGGAAGAATTCAGAATGTCCAATTCACCGAACAAACACGTCTTTCGGGACTTAGATATGCGAGAACTGATCCAGTGATGAGGATGTTGATGGACGTGGTCTAAAAAGGAATGCTGTCAGACATTCATGGGAAAAATCCAGACCTCAAAGCCCTACATCACATGAAGACTTGAATTGACAGTGCAGAATGGAGCTCTATTATGGGGAATTCATGTGATTATTCCACTGTTCTAACGTAGTAGAGTCCTTGAGGGTGTGGTAAGGATGAAGGAATTGGCACGCAGTTATTTTTGATGGATGGGATTAGATGCTCAAATTGAAAAGAAAGTTGGGCAATGCCTGCTTTGGGCAAAACTGCGAAACACCGCACCATTACAACCATTACATCTGTGGGAATGGCCGACTCAACCATGGCAGAGAATAGACATCGATTATGCTGGTCACCTGGAGAGTCACAATCTTCTTAGTGATTGTGGATGCGCACTCTAGAAGTCACGATAATGAAGTCAACGACACCTGAACAGACCATTGAGAAACTAATATAATAATAATCTTTATTGTCACAAGTAGGCATACATGAACACTGCAATGAAGTTACTGTGAAAAGACACTAATCGCCACTCTCCGGTACCTGTTCATGTACACAGTGGGAGAATTTAGAATGTCCAAATTACCTAACAGCACGTCTTACAGGACTTGTGGGAGGAAACCTGAGCACCCGGAGGAAACCGACGTAGACACGGGGAGAACGTGCAGACTCCACACAGACAGTGACCCAAGCTGGGAATCGAACCTGGGATCCTGGAGCTGTGAAGCAACAGTGCGAACCACTGTACTACCGTGCCGCCCAGCTACCGTGCATAATAGTCACTAGATTTGGAACACCGGAGCAGATTGTCAGTGATAATGAGATGCAGTTTACTCCAAAGGAGTTTGAGGACTACCTGAAAGGCAACAGAAGCCATATTAAGCCAGCTCTGTATCATCCAGCAATGAATGGATTGACTGAATGTTTTGTGCAATCAATAAAACATTTTATCAAAGCATTGAAGGACCAGGGGACATTATCAAGGAGAGTAATCAAATTTATAATATCTTCCCGGAACACTGTATATGTTCCCATGTAAAGTTCACCGGCAATACTGTTGTTTAAGTGGAAACTACGAACACAGTTTGATTTGTTAACTCCACCTGATACTTCAAGTACAAATTATTAGGAGGGAGAAAATCTCTCAAAAACGAGTATTCAACCAGCGAGAGTGTTAGCTGGATTTACACCACTAATAATAAATGGGTATCAGCTATGATCTGAGCAAAGACAGGTCCAATATCATACACCGTACAGATGGACGATGGAAGAGTTTAGTGATGTCCTGCTGATCAGTTGCTTGCTGCACAAAGTGAGTTTGCAGAGACTTCTCAATTGATTTGGTTTGATTTATTGTCACGTGTACCGAAGTACAGTGAAAAGTATTTTTCTGCAGCCATTGGAACGTACACAGTACGTACATAGTAGACAAAAAAATAACCGACAGAGTATATTGACAAATGGTACATCGACAAACAGTGATTGGTTACAGTGTGGAACAAGGGGCCAAACAAAGCAGATACATGAGCAAGAGCAACATAGGGCGTCATGAATAGTGTTCTTACAGGGAACAGATCAGTCTGAGGGAGAGTCGTTGAGGAGTCTAGTAGCTGTGGGGAAGAAGCCGTCTGGATGTGCGGGTCTTCAGACGTCTGTATCTTCTGCTTGATGGAAGGATCTGGAAGAAGGCAAAGCCTGGGTGGGAGGGGTCTCTGATAATGCTGTCTGCCTTCCTGAGGCAGCGAGAGGCGTATACAGAATCAATGTGAGGATGGTAAGCTTGTGTGATGCGTTGGGCTGAGCTCACTGCAGTTTATTGAGATCTTGGACTGAGCAGTTGCCATACCAAGCTGTGATGCAGCTGGATAGGATGCTCTCTATGGCACATCTGTAGAAGTTTGTGAGAGTCAATGCAGACATGCCGAATTTCTTCAGCTTCTGTCGGAAGTAGAGATGATGTAGGGCTTTCTTGACTGTTGCATCAACATGAGTGGACCAGGACATACTGTTGGTGATGGTGATCCCCAGGAACTTAAAGCTATCGACCATCTCCACTTCGGAGCCATTGATGCAGACAGGTGTGTGTGTTGTGGGCTACGCTTCCTGAAGTCGATGATCAGTTCTTTGGTCTTTCCGACATTTAGAGAGAGGTTGTTTTCGGTACACCAAGTGATCTATCTCCCTTCTGAACTCTGATTCGTCATTGTTTGAGATACGACCCACCACAGCCGTATCATCTGCAAATTTATAGATTGAGTTGGAGTTAAATCTTGCCACACAGTCGGGTATGTATCGGGAGTACAGTAGAGGACTGAGCACTCATCCTTGTGGGGCCCCGGTGTTGAGGACTATTGTGGAGGAGGTGCTGCTGCCTATCCTGACAGATTGCGGTCTGTTGGTGAGGAAGTCGAGGATCCAGCTGCACAGGGAGGGGTCAAGTCCAAGATTGCAGAGTTTGGTTATAAGTCTTGTCGGGATAATGGTGTTGAAGGCAAAGCTGTAGTCTATGAACAGCAGTCTAACATAGGTGTCCTTGTTGTCGAGGTGTTCGAGTGTTGATTGTAGAGCCACGGAGATAGCATCTGCTGTGTACCGGTTCCGGTGATCGGCAAACTGCAGTGGATCGAGACCATCTGGGAGGCTGGCGTTAATCCATCTCATGACTAGCCGCTCAAAGCATTTCATGACAACAGACGCCAGGGATACTGGTCGGTAGTTGTTGAGGCAGGCTACCTTGTTCTTCTTTGGTACTGGTATCATGATGGTCTTCTTGAAGGAAGTGGGGACCTTGGAGCAGAGGAGTGAGGTGTTGAAGATATCTACACATAGTCATCAGCTGGTCGGAGCAGGCTCTGAGTGCTCGCCCAAGGACTCCGTCGGGGCCCGTCGCTTTTCGCGGGTTCACTTTTAAGAAGGCAGCTCTTACCTCTGAGGCTGTAATAGTGGGTATGGGTGTGTCTAGGGCTGTTGGGGCGGGTGGCACTGATGTATTGGCTTACTGTTCAAAGCGGGCATAGAACTTGTGCAGTTAATCGGGGAGGGATGCTCCAGCCCCAGATATTCCGCCTGGCCTGCTTTGTAGCCTGTAATCTTGTGTAAGCTCTGTTTGTGTCGTTGACCTGGGACTCTAGTTTGATGCGGGATTGTCTTTGGCGTCCCTGATGGCTTTCCATACGTCATACCTAGATTTCTTATATAGGTCAGGGTCGCCAGACTTGAATGCCTCCGTCCGGGACTTCAGCAGGAAGTGAACCCTTTGGTGTCCGATTGGGGAACACCCGTATTGTCTTCTTTGGTACACCGTCCTCGACACACTTACTGATGAAGTTTGTGACAGTCGTTGTGTACTCATCCAGGTTATCTGCTGCGGCCTTGAATATGGGCCAGTCCACAGACACCAAGCAGTCGCGGAGGATGTCCTCTGATGCCTCGGACCAGCACTGCATGGGTTTTCTTGACTGGATCAGCCCGCTTGAGTTGCTGTTTGTAAGCCGGAAGTAGAAGTACCGACTTGTGGTCGGATTTGCCAAAGTGTGGTCGGGGAGGGTTTACCTTTCGAAGACTTGGAGAGCTATACATTGGAACAGAGACCAGAGACAGTGACAGTTTCTGAGGACTTTTCAATGCTGATAGTGACAGATGCTGAAATAATTACTCAAGACGTACCATCTGCAGAAAGGAATGAAGGTCCTTCTGAGGTTGCAAAGTAGCTAAGTTCAAGAACGATAAATTCCACCAAAAAGGAATAGACGTCCAGCGTGGAGACGGTCTTAATCAATTTTATATATGTATAGAAATAACATATTAAGGTGTATGTTGCATAAATGTTAATTGTTGTCATTGCAGGGAGGAATGTTTTGTATCTGGGAATACATTCCTGCTGATTCTGTGCCACGTGACGTGTAGTGATGTCAGTGGAGTGTTTGCGCCGGCATTGAGCAGATCACATCTTGATTGTACTGAGCAATGCCCTTAATAAATCTCATCGTGTTTTCCAAGAATCCAGAGTGTGGGCACCTCCGTACCGTTTCTCTTTGTGGCAACAAAGAAATATAACACCTGAACTGTGGTTTGTCTTATTCGAGTGGTAGCTTGCACAGAATTGGAAAGACTTTTGAATCCCTGTTCCCGCGGCCCGTCCCGCTTCGCTATGTGTGTGGTCCCTGCAGCCTAGAGTCTACCCACGACCAACGGCCAGAAAGGTTTTGAAACTTTTGTTCTGCTTACTCTTTTTATGTTGTGCTTTGTCTTTTTTTCAAACCTTTCTGCATTGGTGACTTTTCCCTCGATTGACATTTGAGTCCAGTCCTGAGAAAACTCTCTGCTCTCGGAACCGTTTTCACATTTCTCGTCAACAATTTTAGTGCCTCACCAGTTTCTTCTCATCTCAGTCTTTGTCACCAGTTTTCACTTTTGTTATATCCCCAATGTGCCTCAAAGAGAAAAAGTATGGAGGTGCCACACACTTGGCTTTCTTCCAAACACAATGCAAGGTTTATTCAAGAGATGTTACTTTACAAGACAAGATGGAGAGCGAAACCCTGTGCAAACCCTCAGCTGACGTTACTACATATCATGTGCTGTTTCACTAGCAGGGATGCATTACTTAAATACTTAACAGTTTTTAGAATGGGAGGGTGGAGTCTTAAGTGGAGTTTTCAGAATGGGAGGGTTGTATTTTTAGGAGACTTTTTGGAACGGGATGATAGAGTTTGTAGAATGGGAAGGTAGTGTTTCTAGAATGGGAGAGTAGAGTTTTTAGAAGAAGAGGGTTGGTTTTTTTTAAATGGGAGAATAATATTTTAATAGAATGGTAGTGTTTTTAGAATGTGAATGAGTGTAGAGTTCTTAGAATCATAGAATCCTGACAGTGCAGAAGGAGGCCAATCAGCCCATCAAGTCTGCACCGATCTTCTGAAAGACCAAGCCCACTCCCCTGTCCTATCCCCGTAACCTCACCTAACCTGCACATCTTTGGACTGTTGGAGGAAACCAGACACCCAAAGGAAATCCACACAGACATGGGGAGAATGTGCAAACTCCACACAGGCAGTCCCCCAAGGCCCGAATCGAACCTGGCCCCCTGACGCTGTGAAGCAGCAGTGCTAACCACAGTGCCACCCAGAATGGGAGGGTAGTGTTTTTAGAATGGGTGGTAGAGATTTTAGAATGGAAAGGTAGTGTTTTTAGAATAGGAGGTCAAATTTTTAGAACGGGAAGGTAGAGGTTTTAGAATCTTAGAATCGTAGGGTAGAGCTTGGAGAAACCTGCACCCAAAGCACGGTTGGAATCATCAAGGAAGCCAGTAGCAAGTCCGGGGTGATAATTCTGGACTAACACTGCCTGCTCGAAGCCAAGTGTGTGTCGGTTTAATTAAGGCTTTGAAAGATTAATGAAGCTAGCTCCTGGTATTGACGTTACACCTCGAGAGAAGGATGGGAGGCTCACGGACAACAATAACAGGGAAAGAAGACTCTATATGCTTCTCAGTCTAACTGGATAAGAACAAGAGGTGTCACGTCACTCGCTTTGCACGCTCATTCACATTCAGATGCATAATTGATTGCATCTCTGCTTGGGATGAAATTCAGACAGGGCAGAACAAGTATGGGGCTTGTTCATTCAGCACCAAACTCCAAGTTCCATGTCAGAACCCATCTATTTGCATAGAGTTAACATTGCATTCCAAAGAAGCGTCGTATTGAACTCAAAGAAATTTGATTTAGTGGCCCCGTTCGCCGAGTGTGCAAATCACGTTATGATCCTCCGAGTGGACAAAGAGGGATTTGCCCGAGTATGCAAATCGCGTTATGATCCTGCGAGTGGACAAAAAAGGGATTTGCGCCGGCTTGATCTCAGTGTAATTTCCCCCCCGCCCCTGCTAGTGGCCGTGTGCGTCTCATACTTGTGTGGCGATGTGGGGTGGGAAAAAGAGTACCCCCCAAAACATCCGTGGTGAGGGGAGGGCACCCCAATGCTTGAGAAGGTGGTCCTCCGTGTCGGTGGTTTTTTTGGGGGGGAACTGTATTTTAAATACAGCTCAGGGTGCCATCCTTAAAGGGCATCCTGATCTGGCTTTATCAGGCCCCGCCTTGCCAGAGTGACAGCGCAAACCACGCCCCACATTCTCTGTGCACAAAGCATCAGAAAATCTGGTCCGAAAACCCGGCTGCGTTTCTGGAGAAACAAGTCAGATTTCAGTCAGAACCGGACACTTAAGAAATTTCGGGAAAATTCCACCCATCAACTCTGTTTCTCTCTCCACAGATGCTGCCAGACCCATTGAGTTTCTTTTTGCAGACTTTTGTTTTTATTTAAATTAGTATGCAGTGAGCCTCTTGGGTGGTGGTACAGGGGGCAGTTATCACTGCTGTGTTTTGACACCCACATGTGTCTCATAAACAGGTTCAGATGTAGCTGAGATCTGGGGTGAAATGTGATCCCCCTCAGGTTTGACAGTATCTGCTGCAGTTCTGGTCACTCTCCCCCCTGCTTGACTTGGGTTAGAACGGAGCCAATGCAGTGCAAGAAAGACTTGGGAAATGTTTACTGGAGGAACAGGCAACTTTGAGGCAACGCCCTTTAAAAGTCACCATGAGGTTAATGAAGATGAGGCTAAAAAAAGTCAGTAGGTTTTGCCTTGGGCTTCCGAGAAACAGACAAAAGACAGAAAACCATTGCACTCCAGCAACAGTTTACCGCATGGTATTGAGCCAGCTGTGCATTTGTTTTTAAAGACTTTGAAAGCAAATTGCCCTCCAGTATTATTCGTCGCTGCTCTTTGTGCGGGAGCAGGGTGAACACATTTATCAAGGGAGCAGCTTAAAAACTTTTCAGGCAACAGGCAGCCAGGTCAGGTGGCTGGAGTACAATCCCCTTGCCTGTCCCCCATCCCCAGTCTATACAATCTAATCTCCAGCTGAAGGGTTGTCCCCTCAAATTTACAATGAACACTTGTGTTTATATAGCACCTTTAACATAATAAAATAACCCCAGCTGCAAAGCACACCACCATAACTCAGTATTATTTTTTAAATAGTCAAACCAAAACTCCAGATGAAGTGGTCTCACTAGGATCAGTCAATTTTTAAATGATCTCTATGGATAAAACTGTTATCCCTTTTCTATGCATCCCATAGGATGTATTTTTCATAGGATCATCCAATGGCGACAGCACAGAAGGTCATTCAGCCCTTCATATTCCCGCCAGCTGTCCACAAATAGCAGGCGACCTTTCATCAGAATTTCTCCAGTCTATTCTGGAATCATTCTCAAGAATCTGTTCTGCATTCTCTCGATTGCCATCACATCCTTCCTAAAGTGTGGTGCCCAGATGGAACACAGTGCTCCAGTTGAGGCCAAACCAATGTTTATACAGACTTCCCATCATTTCCTTGCTTTTGTACACAAAACCTCTGCTTGTAAAGCTCAGGATGCTACATCCCATATTAACCACTTTTTCAACCTGCTCTGTTACTTTCAACGGTTTGTCCACACATCCATGATCCCACTCTTCTTTTAGAAATGTACCCATTGTTTTACACTGCCCCTCCTTGTTCTTCCTTCCAAAATCTTCTCTGCATTAAATTTCATCTGCCATGTGTCTACCCATTTCACCAGCTTAACAGAATGGGCCCGATAGCTTCCCTCTGCACAGGAAATCAATTCAATTCTGACTATGTTCTTTTGAAGAGTGTCACTATCCTCCCCAGCTTGGGCTACTGTCTGTGTGGAGTCTGCATGTTCTCCGTGTCGACGTGGGTTTCCTCCGGGTGCTCCGGTTTCCTCCCAGAAGTCCTGAAAGATGTGTCCCGAACAGGTGTCGTAGTGTGGCGACAAGGGGATTTTCACAGTAACTTCATTGCAGTGTTAATGTAAGCCTACTTGTGACACTAATAAAGATTATTATTTTGACCTGGACATCCAAGTCTAGGTCATTTACACATAGCAATAAAAGCCGTGGTGCCAATACAGACTCCTGAAGGGCAGCACTATATATATATATATATATTTTTTTTAATGTTCATCACTACTGTTTGTTTCCTGGCACTCAGTCAACTTCGAATCCATGCTGTCACTGTCTCTTTTATTCCACTTTGCTGAGAAGCCTGTTATGGGGCATTTTGCCGAACACCTTTTGGAAGTCAATTTACATGTCAAATACTCCCTCTCTGTAATAATAATAATCTTTATTATTGTCACAAGTAGGCTCACATTAACACAGCAATGAAGTTACTGTGAAAAGCCCCTAGTCACCACATTCCGGCGCCTGTTCGGGTACACAGAGGGAGAATTCAGAATGTCCAATTCATCTAACAAACATGTCTTTCGTGATTTGTGGGAGAAAACCGGAGCACCCGGAGAAAACCCACGCAGACACAGGGAGAACATGCAGACTCCACACAGTGACCCAAGCCGGGAATTGAAGCTCGGACCCTGGAGCTGTGAAGCAACAGTGCTAACCACTGTGCTACCATGCCGCCCCTGCTAGCGTGCTGCCCATAATTGTTGCCACATCAAAAAACACAAGTTAGTTAAACCTAATTTTCCCTTCATAAACCCATGTTGGCTTTTCTTTATTAAGCCGCATTTGTTGAAGTAACTGTTGATTAGATCTCAGATTATAATTCCTAAAAGCTTTCCCTCCAAACTGCTGACCCGTAGTTTTATTATTATAGCTAATGGAAAGAACATACTTAATAAGTATTCCATTTTAGTGAATCACAGCGTTGAATTTTGAATGTTGCATTTAGTGAAGGAAAATGCAGTTTACTGTGGGTAATAAAACATTGATGACAGACATTGTTGGTGTTTTACATTTCTATCACTGGGATTGCCAAATCAATTCAAAGTTTACAATGCTAATTAATATAGCAAGATGTCGTTAACAAAGATCAATTAAAGTAGTTAAAGGAAAAAGTGGATGTAATTAACAAGTTTTTGTTCATTTTAAAGCACAAATTATACAAGCAATCAAGGTTCATTTTAGTTGGGATATCTCCTCCATAGGGTCTTAGTTAAAGTGCATGAACAGTCAAAGACTATTGACTTTGTAGATGGAATTTATACCCACAGGCTGCAGATCGTGTTCTGCCAGTAGAGAGCGAGGCATTCGCAAAGACCTGCTTCCAATTGCCTTGTTCTTTTTAGAACAGGCGGGATCAGACTCATTATTACATAAAATCTCCAATAAATCCAATTAGTGCCTGAACATTCCAAAACACCTTTGCACAAGTGCAGGTGTAAAGCCAAGAAGGGCCAAGCCAGCCTGCAAGGAGAATACCACACAATGCTTGTGCTTTAGCTGCGTCTTGCAGTCAGATTAGGGTCTGCAGCCCTGAATTATGTTGCTATGTTCATATCCAAGATAAACCAAAGTTCACTTTGCATCAATGCAAAAACCTAAAGTACAACAGCAGCACAAGAGGGATGTTTAATCTCAAACCTGCCAAATATATATTCAGAAACTGCTGCAATTTATGGAACAACAGTCATACACAATTAGTGACTATGGTGCAATTAGAAAAAACATTTTAATACTAGCTATAATGATTAAAGTATCTTATATTGTATATTTAAAGGGGCAATTCATTAGCCCCTTAGGGGCCACTCCATTTCAATTTTCCCTGTTTCAGGCAGAGGCCAATGTCAAGTGGGAAGGTCGGCAGTTCTTCCGCTCAGACTGTTGGTGGCAAAGGGGGTGTACTGCCTTTACAGCCCCCCCCATACCAATCGGAGTCCCCTTCCCCATGGATCCCTCGCAACATAGAATTCTACCCCACGAGTGTGGATGTTAGGGGAGGACAGGACTGGGCTTGATTATTAAGTTCACTGATAATTGAATACCTGGTTGATACTCTGTGATCAGACATGAAAAATAGCCAGAAGACGGATTGAGCACTCATGGAATCAGATAGCAGAAAGGAAGTTGCACCTTAAGGAAATGTCTGTGCCAGCCAACAAGCACCTATTTACTCTAATCCCATTTTCCAGCACTTGGCCTGTACCCTTGTTTGCTCTGGCTTTCCAAGTGTTCATCTAAATATTTCTTAAATGTTGTGATGGTGCCCACCTCTACCACCCTTTCAGGCAGTGAGTTCCAGATTCCAACTACCCTCTGGGTGAAAAGGTTTTTCCTCATATCTCCAATAAGCTTCCTGCCCATTACCATAAATCTGGTTATTGACCCGTCCGCTATGGGGAAAAGTTCTTTTCTATCCACCCTATCTATGCCCCTCATAATTTTATACACCTCAATCAGGTCCCCCCCGCCCAGCCTTCTCTGCTCCAGGGAAAACAACCCCATATACAGTCTCTCTTGCTAGCTGAAATGATCCAGCCCAGGCAACATCCAATTGACTCTCCTTTGAATCCTCTCCAGTGCAATAATTTCCTTCCTATAGTGTGGCGACCAGAACTGTACACAGTACTCTAGCATTTTATACAGCTCCATCAAAACCTTCCTGCTCTTATATTCTTTGGCTTTATTAATAAAGGCAAGTGTCCCATTTGCCTTCTTAACCACTTGAGCTACCTGTCCTGCTGTCTTCAGGGAGCTCTGGACATACACACCAAGGTCCCTCTGATTGTTACTACTTCCTAGAGCCCTACCTTTCATTGTATATTTCCTTGGCTTTTTATTCCTACCAAAATGCATTACCTCACACCTTTCAGGATTAAATTCCATTTGCCACTGTTCTGTCCATCTAATCAGTCCATCTACATTGTTCTGTAATCTAAGGCTTTCCTCCTCACTATTTACCACAACACCAATTCTTGTATCATCTGAAAACTTACTGAGCCTATCCCCTACATTCACATCCAGATCATTAATGCATACTACAAACAGCAAGGGGCCCATCTCTGTGGAACACCACTGGACACAGGCTTCCTGTCACAAAAACAACCTTCGATCATCACCCTCTGCCTCCTGCCCTTAAGTCAATTTTAGATCCAATTTGCCAAATTTCCTTGGATCCCATGGGCTCTTACCTTCTTTGCCAGTCTACCATGTCAGCCCTTGTCAAAAGATTTCCTGAAGTCCATGTAGACTGCATCAACTGCACTACCCTCATCTACACACCTAGTCAACTCCTTGAAAAAATTCAATCACATTTGTAAGACATGTGCCGGAAATCTCCGGCTGTTGGGATACACTCTTCCTGCGAGCAGCACAACCACGCCCATGGATTTCCCGGTGGCATGGGGTGGCTTCAATGGGAAATCCCATTGACAAGTGGTGGGAGTATAGCCACTCGCTGCCAGCGAATGGTGCGTCGCTGAGAAAAACTGGGGGACTGGAGAATCCAGCCCATGATCTCCCTTTGACAAAGCTATGCTGACTACCCTTGATTGATTCTTGCTTCCCCAAGAGGAGATTAATTCTATCCTTCAGAACTTCTTCCAACTATTTTCCTACCACAGAAGTTAGACTCACTAACCTGTTTTTTTCCTACTCCCCTTCTTGAATAATGGTACCACATTAGCTGTCCTCCAGTCCTCTGATACCTCACTTGTGTCAAGAGAGGATTTGAAAATTGTCAGGGCCTCTGAAATCTCTCAGAACAGTCCAAGATACAGAACATCTGGCCCTCAGGATTTATCCACTTTCAAGTCCACTAAAATCGTTAATACCTCCTCCCTCTCAATGTTAATTTGTACAAGTACATCATTGTCTCCCTCCCTGATTTCTATACTTACATCGTCCTTCTCCATAGTGAACACAGATGCAAAGTACTCATTTAAAACCTCCCCAATGTCTTCCGTTGCACACAGAGATTGCCATGTTGGTCCCTAATGGGCCCTACTTTTTCCATAGTCATCCTATTGCTCTTAATATACCTATAAAACACCCTTGAATTACACTTTATTTTACCTGCCAGTATTTATTCATGCCCCCTCTTCAATCTCCTAATTTCTTTTTAAGTAACCTTCTGCACTCTCTATACTCAAGGGCTTCTGCTGGTTTTGAGTCCTTGGTGTCTGCCCTTTTTTTCCTTATTGAACCCTGGATATCCCTTCACATCCATGGTTCTCTGGACCTATTGCTCCCACCATTCACCTTTACGGGAACATGTTGGCCCTGTACTCTATTCACTTTTTCAATGAATCCCACTGCTCTGATGTAGATTTTCCTTCAAGTAGCCGCTGCCAGTCAACTTTGGCCAGATCCTGTCTTATTATATTAAAATTGGCCCTCCCCCAATTCAGAACCTTTATCTCCGATCCATATTTCCATAACTACCTTAAATCCTACTGAATTATGGTCACTTTCACCAAAATGCTCGCCCACGGAAACGTCTACCACCTGCCTGGCTTCAGTGCGTAAAACTAGGTCCAGCACCACCTTCTCTCGTGCGACTTTCTATGTACTGGCATAAAAACTCTCCTGAATGCATTCCATGCCCTATAAATCTGTCACACTTTGACCATCCCAGTTAATATTCAGGAAGTTGAAATCCCCCAGTATTAACATAGGAACAGGAGTAGGCCATTCAGCCTTCAAGCCTGTCCCGCTATTCAATGAGATTATGGCTAATCTGTGACCTAACTCCATATGGGCCTTATCCCTTTTGTTTAGCAAAAATGTATCTATCTCAGATTTAAAATTAACAACTGCTCTCGCTTCAACTGCTGTTTGTGGGAGAGAGTGCCAAACCTCTACCACCCTGTGAGTAAAGTTCTTCCTAACATCTCTCCCATTTATATATAAATGACTCGGAAGAAAACGTAACTGGTCTGATTAACAAGTTTGCAGATGATACTAAAATGGTAGGGATTGCAGATAGTGAGGAAGATTGTCAGAGAATACAACAGGATATAGATTGGCTGCAAAATTGGGCAGAGAAATGGCAGATGGAATTTAACCCAGACAAATGCGAGGTGATGCATTTTGATAGATCCAATTCAGGCGGGAGCTATAAAATAAATGGCAGGACCATCAGGAGCATAGAGACACAGAGAGATCTGGGCGTGCAGGTCCACAGATCCTTGAAAGTGGCAGCACAGGTGGAAATGGTGGTAAAGAAAGCATATGGCGTGCTTGCCTTCAGAGGACGGGGTATCGAGTATAAAAGCTCGAAAATGATGTTAAATTATATAGAACGCTGTTAGGCCACATTTGGAATACTGTGTCCAATTCTGGCCACTGTCATGATATTCAAACACACACATCATGATAGACAGACCAACAGACAAATCAGCACACACAACACGACAGCCAATCACAGACAAGGACAGAGACAGTATAAGAGAAGAAACACAACACCATCTGGAGACCAGGACAAGGACAGGACCTGATTAACAACACACTCAGGGAGTCACCACGTGCAGAGTATCAAGACAGAACTGTAAATAGCATGTTAGAATAAAGCAGCATTGTACCAAATACAACCGTGTTGGCTCATCTGTACATCAGAACACCCAACACCACAGCCACCACACTACCAGAAGGACGTGGAGGCTTTGGAGAGAATACAGAAAAGGTTTACCAAGATGTTGTCTGGTATGGAGGGCATTAGCTATGAAGAGGGATTGAATAAACTGGGATTGTTCTCCCTAGAAAAACAGAGGCTGAGGGGCGACCTGATAGAAGTTTATCAAATTATATGGGTTATAGTTAGGGTGAACAGTTGGAGGCTTTTTCCCAGGGCATAAATGATAATTGTAAAGGGGGCACAAGTTCAAGGTGAGGGGTCAAAAGTTCACTGGAGATGTGTGGGG
Organism: Scyliorhinus torazame; assembly: GCF_047496885.1. NCBI lineage: Eukaryota > Metazoa > Chordata > Chondrichthyes > Carcharhiniformes > Scyliorhinidae > Scyliorhinus > Scyliorhinus torazame. Next base: position 295,293,682 of record NC_092713.1, on the reverse strand, counting down.
GAAGTTTTTTTACACAGCGGGTGGTGGTGACCTGGAATGCACTGCCAGGTGAGGTGGTTGAATCAAATAACAATACAGCTCAGGAACAGGCCCTTCAGCCCTCCAGGCCTGCGCCGACCATGGTACCTGCCGAAACGAAAACCATCTGCACTTACGGAGTCCGTATCCTTCCATTCCCATCCTAATCATATATTTGTCTATATGTTCCTTAAATGCAGCTATCGTACCTGCTCCCACCACCTCCCCAGCCAGCGTGTTCCATATATTTACCACCCTCGGTGTAAAAAAACTTGCCTCGCACAACTGTTCTAAACTTTTCCCTACGCACTTTAAACCTATGTCCCCCTAGTACTTGACTCTGCTACCCTAGGAAAGAGCATCTGACTATCCAGATATGGTAGCGACCGTTAAGACTTATCTAGATGGACAGACAGGGTATAGAAGGATACAGGAGGTTGGTGGAGAGAGGACAGATGATTGGCACAGGCTTGGAGGGCAGAAGGGCCTGTTCCTGTGCTGTCCTGTTCTTTGAACGGTTTAACCCTAATTTTTAGACTATGCCACATAGTTTTAGAATCGACACCCAATCAAAATAGTTTATTTTTATCAACCCTGTCTTTCTCTGTTAATATCTTGAATACTTTAATCAGGTCGCCCCTTTACCTTCCAAATTCTAGGAAAACCAGGTCTAATTTGAGTCATCTCTCCTCATAAATCAACCCCTGTAATCCAGGTATAATCTTTGTAAACTATGTTGCACTCCCTCCAAGGCCAAAACATCCTTCCGAAGTGTGGAATCCAGAACTGCTCATAGTACTCCAAATGGGGTCTAACCAGGGTTTTGTACAGCTGCAGCATAACTTCTGTGTCTTTCTACTCCAATCCTGTAGATCAAAGGCTAGCATTCCATTAACCTTTTTGATCATTTTCTGCATTTGTTCCTGACATTTTACACCTTTATACACCTGAACCCCCAATCTGTTTGGACATCCACTGTACCTAACCTATTTCCATTTAGAAAGTACTCTGCTCTATCCTTTTTTGGTCCAAAATGGATAACCTCATACTTGTTACATTAACAATTAATAATCTTTATTAGTGTCACAAGTAGGCTTACATTAACATTGCAAAATTCCATCTGCCACAATATTGTCCATTCACCTAGTTTGTCACTATCTCCGTACAATTTCAAGCTATTGTGCACAGCATTGGTCCCCTTATTTGAGGAAAGATGTAGTGGCAGTGGAGGCAGTTCAGAGGAGGTGCACTAGATTGATTTCAGAGATGAGGGGTTCGTCATATGAAGAGGGATTTAACAGTTCAGGCCTATACTCTCTAGAGTATAGAAGAATGAGGGGAGATCAAATCGAGGAACACAAGATGCTAATAGGTATGGATAAAGTAGACATGGAGCTGGTGTTTTCTCTTGTGGGCCATTCTAAAACAAGGGGCGAAATTCTCCGTTATCGGCACAAAGTCCGCCGATCGGCGCTAAAAACGGCGCAAATCCGACCTTCATCACGCCGCCCCAAACGTCGCAAAGTCTCCGGCCCGGAATGGGCTAGCAGCGACGTGATGGGATCCGCGCTTGCTCACGTGCTTCATGCCGTGCGGCGTCATACACGCCGCACGGCGTGACGGCTCATCAGGACGTGCTGCTCCCCCCCACCCGACCGGAACACCCGACCGGAACACCAGACCGGATGGCCGCCCGCCGCTCAGCCCTGAGGTTCCAGTCACGGGATGTGGAGGCGCACCTGGACGCAGTGGTGCAGAGGAGGGAGGCCCGGTATCCCGGACACGGCCGCAGAGTTGCCCCACGCCACAGCCGGCGTCTGTGGAGGGAGGTGGCAGAGGCCGTCACCGCTGTGGCCCTGACACCACGGACTGGCACCCAGTGCCACAAGAAGGTGAACGACCTCGTCAGAGCAGCCAGGGTGAGCCTCCCCCCCTTGCCCGATATCCATACCCCCATATCCCCCCTCCCCATCTCCCCCCGCCCCATCTCCCCCTCCCCCATCTCCCCCCTCCCCCATCTCCCTCATCCCCCATCTCCCCCCTCCCCATCTCCCCTTCCCCCATATCCCCCCTCCCCCATATTCCTCTTCCCCATATCCACCATATCCCCCCTCTCCCATATCCCCTCTCCCATATCCCCCCTCCCCCATATCTCCCCTCCCCCATATCTCCCTCATATCTCCCTCCCCATATCCCCCCTCCCCCATATCCCCCCCCTCCCCCATATCCCCCCCTCCCCCATATCCCCCCCTCCCCCATATCCCCCCCTCCCCCATATCCCCCCCCTCCCCCATATCCCCCCTCCCCCATATCCCCCCCTCCCCCATATCCCCCCTCCCCCATATCCCCCCTCCCCCATATCCCCCATATCCCCCCCTCCCCCATATCCCCCCCTCCCCCATATCCCCCCCTCCCCCATATCCCCCCTCCCCCATATCCCCCCTCCCCATAGCCCCATATCCCCCCCTCCCCCATATCCCCCTCCCCCATATCCGCCTTCCCCCATTTCCCCAAGTGAATCCAGCCCTAACCTTAACCTCTGCAATACACGCGCAACCGATGGCGTGCATTCATATACCTGTCTAACACTGTTGCCTTTTACCCCTGCCACCACCCCCACCCACCCCCCGCCACAGGAGAAGCGAGCACACAACAATAGGGAGCATGTGAGGACTGGAGGAGGCCCCGCTGATGAGAGGCCACTGACCAAATACGAGGAAAGGGCCCTGGAACTGGCTGGCAGACCTGAGGACCGGGAGGTTGCTGATGCAGAGGTCGGGGGCATACTAGCAAGTGAGCCACCGACAGCCCGTCCCCATATCCCCCCTCCCCTATATCCCCCTCCCCCATATCACCTGATCACTGCCTGCATGCCTAACCATGCATGCTTCATTGTGTATCGCAGGGGCAAACGTCGAGGCACCCATCCCCGCAGATGCAGACCGCCCGCATGATGCCCCTCGCACACCATGGGAGACGGAGAGACCCGGACCCTCCGGCATGCGACGCCCGCAGGATGTCCCTTGGAGACCATTGGAGACGGAGAGATCTGGAGCAACAGGGAGACGACGCCCCCGTCTCGTGCGGGTGCGACGACGCAGGCGTGTGCCACCCAGCGACGAGAGGGGCAGCCACAGGCCCCCGTCACAGCCGAGCCAGGACACCACTCCCCAGGACACCACTACCCAGGACACCACTACCCAGGACACCCCTACCCGGGACACCCCTACCCGGGACAGCACTACCCAGGAAAACAAAATACCGGACAGTGACACAGAGTGGATGGGTGGATACGAATCCCCACCCCAAAGTGCCATGGACTCAGAGTGGGACGAAGAGCACGACACAACGCCACTGCTGTCACCAACACCCTCCACCATCGCAGAAACACTCACCTCGGTTGGGCACTTTAGTGATGAGGCGTCTGGTACACTCACTGGTGTGCACAACACAGCCGTCCCGGTACAGCAGGTGGAGGTAGGAGCAGCAGAGGGGCCAGGCGGTCGGAGGGCAGCCCAGCCCAAGCGAACATCTGCCGCCCAGATGAACCCCGGGTTCCTGGAGTTATCACACCCACCCATAGATCCGATGCAACCACCGAACCGGAGACGAGCGAAGAGGGTGACGGCCGGCTTGCGGCGGCTGCAGTCGCAGGTGGAGGAGTCCACCCACGTCCAGGAGCGGGGAGTGGTGCCGGTCATGCGTGCCACCCAGGCCGACACCGCACGGGTGGCGTCCACGGTGGAGGCAATGGGTGCGTCGGTGTCAGACATGGGGAACGGTTTGCGAGGCCTGGGGCTTTCCGTGCAGGCGGCGTCTGTGGCCCAGGACATGGCTGCCCTCTCACAGGAGGCCATGAGCCAGTGCCAGCGCCAGATGGCAGAGGCGCTCAACGCCATGGCCCAGTCTCAGCAGTCCATAGCCCAGTCTCTGCAGGCCATGGCCCAGTCTCAGCAGGCCATCGCTGAGGGCATCGGCGCCAGTGGCCATGTGCGAGCCGGCGTCGCACAGTCACAGACAGGGTTTGCCAATCCCCTGAGCTCCATGGCTGCAAACCTGCAGACCCCTGTCGATACCAGCACGGGGCTCCAGGACTGGCAGCGCCAGATGTCGGGGGGGGGGGCGTCGGATGGCCAGTCCATTCGCATCCCCCACCCATGGAGAGGCCTGGGGGCCATCGGGCACCGTGAGGGAGGAGGAGGTGCTGTGGTCCGTCCCAGGTCCCCCTGTAGGGGAGGTCCCGGAACACCGCGACACCTCGGACTCCCCCCCTTCCGTCCCAGGTGCATCGGGTGGGCAACGGGCAGGACAGGCTGGCAGCTCGCCATCCCAGTCGCCCGGGCCGCAGCCTGGCCCATCTAGGCCAGGACGCCCCAGGAAACGGCCGCCAAAGGGATCCCGTGTCAGAGGGCAGGAATCACAGGGGTCCACCTCCAGTTCTGCTGTACCGTCTGGGGAACCACGTAGACGTAGTCATAGGGTCCGTAAGGCCAAACAATTAGACACTGAGTAAGTTGGCACGGGTGCAGGGCACAGATGAGTTTTAGGGGCTAGGGCACGTGCATGAACTCCTTTGGTTATTAAAGTCAATGTTACACCTACAGAAGCTGCCTTTGTGCTCTGTCCAAAGCGTGCAGGGGTGTCATGTACGTTGAGCGCAAGTGTGTGTGTGAGGGGTGGTCTTACCTCAGCACCAGGTGAGTCTGCCCCCTCCCCCGGGCTGCCATCAACATCCCCCCGGGCAGAGGACGGGACCGTGCGCTGCAGTGTCACAGCCGCATGCAGGGATGGTCCGGGTGGATGGTGGTACTGTGGCCATGGGTCAGACATAGTCCAACGATGTGGAGCCAGGAGCTCATCGCAGGGCGGGTTGTCATCATCCTCCATGACCTGAAATAGACACGTGCCCACCGGCAACTGTGTGAGCCCGGCCGTTGTGCCGCAGGTGGATCGGTAATGGGGGGGGTGGTGTGCATGCGGGTGGGGTGGGTGGGGTTGGGGAGGGGGGTGAGGGTGCTGGGTGGGTGGATGGGTGGGGGGTGTGGGTGGACGGCTGTTGCCATGGTGTGCGATCTGTGGCCATACTACCCGATTCCCACGCCCATCTAGTCAGTGAAGCGGGCGGCTATCAGCCTGTCCCATGCCCGCTGGCCCAGCCGGTAACGGTGGGCAGCCACCCGCCTGTGTCTAGCCCGTTTGCCCTGACCATTGCCCCCATCCCCCTCATCTGGGTCGGACTGCGCCTCTTCCTGCTGCTCCTCCACTCCACCCTCCTCCGCCTGCGGCACATCGCCCCTCTGCTGGGCTATGTTGTGCAGGACGCAGCACACCACAATGATGCAGCCGACCCTATCCGACCGATACTGGAGGGCGCCCCCAGAGTGGTCCAGGCACCTGAAACGGATCTTCAGCACGCCAAAGCACCTCTCGATCACTCCCCTTGTCGCTACATGGGCATCATTGTAGCGGTTCTCCGCCTCATTGCGCGGCCTCCGTATAGGCGCCATCAGCCACAATCGCAATGGGTAGCCCATCGCCCAGCAACCAGCCCCTCAGCCGGGGATGGCATCTTGGCTGGCCCGGTCCACAGGGAAGCGGATGTAGCGGGGAAACAACGACGTGTCATCATTGCCCATACCCCCTCCTACCCCCAGCCAGGTGGCATGGACCGCATGGGTCCAACTGTTGGAGGCTGGCACCTGGCCAGGTGGACCAACTCACGTGCCCTCGCACCCCCCCTCCCTGGCACGGACCCCATCCTCCTCCCCGGCACGGACCCCCCCATCCTCCTCCCCGGCACGGACCCCCCCATCCTCCTCCCCGCCACGGACCCCCCCCCATCCTACTCCCCGGCACGGACCCCCCCCATCCTCCTCCCCGGCACGGACCCCTCCCATCCTCCTCCTCGGCACGGACCCCCCCCCATCCTCCTCGGCACGGACCCCCCCCCATCCTCCTCCCCAGCACGGACCCCATCCTCCTCCCCGGCACGGACCTCCCCATCCTCCTCCCCGGCACGGACCCCATCCTCCTCCCCGGCACGGACCCCCCCCATCCCCCCTCCCGGCACTCCCCCGGAGCCCAGCCCACTCTAACCACCCCTCCCGCCGCACACACACACACAAAACCCTACACACACCTCTCCCCCACACATTCAGACTGCGGCCACGCCATCGCCTCTCCAGCGGCCAACCCCCCAGGCCGTCACCCACCTCCACGCTGGTCGGCGTGAACCTGGAGCACTGGTTGACGCCGATTGAAAGGAGGTTTGATTTACGCCGACGTGACCCGTCATCACGTCGACAGGACTTCGGCCCATCCGGACGGGAGAATATCGACAGGCCCAAAATCAGCCTTGCACCCACCCGTGCCATTCTCCGAGGTCTGCGGCACCATTGATGCCCCGCCGACTTTTCTCCCTTCGGAGACTTCGGCGGACGCGGAATTCACGGCGGCCAACGGCCATTATCCGACCCGCTGGGGGGTCGGAGAATGACACCCAAGAGGTCATAATCTTAGAATAAGAGGTAACAAATTTAAAACCGATTTGATGAGAAACTACCTCTCCCAAAGGGTTGTGAATCTATTCGCTATCCCAGAGTGCGATGGATACAGGGACAGTGAGTAAATTTAAGGAGGAGTTGGACAGATTTTTAATTGGTAATGGGTTGAAGGGATTTGGAGAATTGGCAGGACAGTGGAGTTGAGGCCGGGATGGGATCAGCCATGATCACATTGAAGGTGTTTTGGCTCGGAAGGTTACTCCTAGGTCATGTGTTCTAGGGAGGGGATGCTCGGCTGATTTTACAATCCAGCTCTTGGTCTGTAACATCGTAGGAAACCGATGAGGAACATACCAGCCATGATAGAATGGCAGAGCAGACTCGATGGGCCGAATGGCCCAATTCTGCTCCTATACCTTATGAACTAGGCTGTCTGCAATGCCACCTACCTAACTTTGTATCATCCGCAAATTTGGATACATGGCTTTCTATGCCATCATCCAAGTCATTAATGAATAGTGTGAATAATTGATGCCCCAACACCGATCCCTCTGGTACATCACTAGTCATCTCCTGCCAATTAGAGTAATTACCCAATATCCCCACTCTAGGTCAACTGCCACTCAACCAATTTCCTAACCATGTCAAGAATTAACCCTCAACTCCGAGGGCTGCCACATGAGTTAATGGTCTCGTGTGGGACTTCATCAAATGCCTTCTGGAAGTCTGCATAAATGACATCCATAGATATTCCCCTGTTCACTACCTTAGTCACCTCTTCAAAACGTTCAATAAGTTTATTCAGGCCTGACATTCCCTTCACAAATCCATGCTGGCTTCCCTGATCGACCAAAACTTTTCAAGGTGTTCTGTTAGACTCCAGCAATTCACCCCCCCCACCCCCCGCACCACCCCTCCTCAAAAAGCACTATCAAAACTCCCAGCAAGGATGTTAGCCCCATTCCGGTTTAGTTGCAACCTGTTAATTTTGTACAGGTCCCACCTTAACCAGAAATAAATCCAGTGATACAGGAATCCAAAGCCTTTCCTCCTACACCATCTCTTCAGCCACGTATTGATCTTCCCTATCCTCCTACTCCTATGCGCAGTGGGATGTTGCACTGGGAGTAATCCAGAGATTGCAATCTGCTACCTAGCTCCCTAAATTCTTTCTGCAGGACCTCATCCCTCTTTCTCCCCATTTCATTGGTACCAATGTGAATCATGACTCGTCTGTTCACTCTCCCCCTTTAGAATGCCCTGCAGCCATTCAGTGACATACCTGAACCTGGCACCAGGGAGACAACACACCTTCCTGGAGTCATGCCTGCGGCTGCAGTAACGTCTATCGGCACTCCTCACTATTGAGTCTCCTACCACTATTGCTCTTTCACTCTTACTCCTCCCCCCTTTGTGCAGCTGAGCCATCCACAGGGCCATAAACGTGGCTCTGGCTGCACTCCCCAGAGGAACCATCACTTTCACCGCTTTCCAACACAGAAAAACTGTTCTGGTGCAGCGTGTACTCTGGGGCTTTCCTACCTGCCTGCCTCCCCTTCTCATTGCTGGTCAACCATTCCCTCTCTGACTGCACTTCCTGTAGCTGTGGGGTGTCCACGTCTAAAAACGTGCTCAGTACACAAGTCTCAGCCTTGCAGATGCAACTCCCAGTGCCTCCCGCAGACGCTCAAGCTCCGAAACTCGATGGCACTTCCTGCACAGGTGGTCATTCAGACTGCGAGGAGCATCTCCGAATTCCCACACGCTGCAGGTGGTGCAACACACAGGACTGAACTTCCCAGCCATAAATTTAGTTAAAAACTCTTACCCTAAATTCATGCCGAACAGAAATTTATTCAAGTTTTTTTTTAAATGCTGGAACTCTTATCTACCTGCCGAGTGTGTCGGGTGTACTATGCTCCACCCTGTTGTACCTTTGCATGTCATCTCCTGTAGCTGTAACCTAACTCTTATTATCTATCTTCCTCAGTCATTTAAATATACCAGGTGTCCCCCCACCCCGTTCTACTCAGACCCCCTTCCTTTTATAATATCCCCACGTTCCCAGTCAACTGCCCCACACCTGGTTATTTGCACCTATTCAAAAACAAATGCTTGCTAATGATTGACAGTAATAGGAGACTTTCTTTTTTACATAGAGGCTTATTGGGGCTTAGAATGCCTAGCAGAAGCAGTGGTGGTAGCATAATCTATAATATCTTTCAAAAGGAATCGGGATAAATAATTTAAAAAGCAACTTCTGGCAAGGAATGGTTCGAGCAAGGGTTTGGAATTAGAATTGACAGTTCGTTCAGACAGGCAGCAGAGGAATAATGGGCCAAAGGACCTCCTTCTGGGCTTCACAATGAATTAAACGCCTGTGTCAACATCAGGGAATATTATATCAAAACAGCTTGTTTGCTAATACTGCCAACAATAAATTTTAGGATAAGTTACATATTTGTGATTTACTAATTATTTGGTTATCACTACATACTGCTGAGAGAGAGAAAGAGAAAGAAAAAGAGGAGAGAATGAGAGAGAGAGAGAGAGAGAGAGAGAAAATTACTTCAAAAATTCAGGCCAAAGAAAACCCTGTTCCATTACACAATGTGAACTGGAAAGATCTAGCTTTACTTAGACACTGAATAATTGATAAGAAGCTGAGTAAAGCTACAGTTACCAAGTCAGATCTTCTTTGTTAAGGAAATTAAACCAAGGTATGGGTGATTCATAGGAGAGATGTAGTTACTTTACTGCTCAATAAATTGGCCAGTGTTGCACTTGTCTCTGGGTAATACCAAATCAGCTTACTTTAAAATAAAACAAATTCCTCCCAACCTTCCCTCCTGTTATAGCTCCCCCTCCATTACATGAAATGTGCCTCAGCTAGGAGATGGTTAGCTGACTACTCCCAATGCCTCTCATAATCCCGAATGTATCAAATACTAGAAATGTAATAACTATTGAGGATGGAGGTGAAGATCTTGGCCGGGATTCTCCAAAATCCCGGCCAAGTGTTGACGCCGGCACCAAAACCTGCGCGAGCGACGCTGGCGTCAATGGGCCTCCAGGCCCACTCATTCTCCCCTTCCTCGGGGCCAGAACGGCGCCGGAGTGCTGGGAGTTGTTCCGGCGCTGAAAGCCGGCCATGTGGCTCCCCGCATGCGCGCCACCGCCGTCTCCGCTCCAGCCCCAGGCAACATAGCGGAGCCCTACAGGGGCCAGGCGCAGAGGAACATAGGCCCCCCCCCCCCGGAATGAGCGCGCCTGAGTTTGCCCCCCCATCGCAGGCCTGGCCACCATGGAGGCCCCCCACCGGAGTCGGCTACCTCCGCCCCTCCACCAGGGCAGCCCCCGCAGCCAGAATGCCGAGGTCCCGCGGGGGAGGACCATATGTAAACCGCGCCGGCGCGACTCGGCAGGCACTCGGCACGTCGAGTGCGGAGGATCACCACAGGGCCCACTTTCAACAGCCCCCGACCATCGCGCTGGCGCGATTGCCGGCAATTCTCAGGTCACCGGAGAATCAGCAGCCCGGCGCCGGAGCGGCGTGTCGGGATTCGCGTGCCCCCCCCCCCCCCCTCCCCTCCGATTCTCCGACCCAGTGCAGGGCTTGGAGAATCCTGGTCCTTGTCTTTTCTACTTCATATTGTGTGAACGAACAGCATTGAGTGGATGGGGGTAACTCAATTTCCACATCTGAAGACTAGCGAAATGCTTATTTTTTTCACAAATGAAAACTACATTTGAATATAGTACCTGTGAATTGGTCGACTCAATGAGCCCAATTTGAACCCATTCAAAATCCATCCACTTGTAATAATAATATTACTATTGGATGGGTGCCCAAGAATTTGGTATGCATAGATCTAATTTTGCTCATACAATGGATCTGCATGAACAATGGGCAAAGGTAATTCTGAGTATCTGCTGATGGACACCACTACTGCAAGCACATTGTCAGAGAATCATGTGTGTGACCTTGAACTCTACATCCAGGAATGGATTCTTTGATAATTGAACAATGCCCCCTGCAGTCAATGAAGAACCAGGGAATTTGGGTTTAAGTTCAGTATTCCCATTTTGATGCATGTGTCTTAATCTATTGACACCAACATGTAAGCACCCTGATTCATAATTTATTCACTATGAGCAGATTGAATTCACTGAGCTTTGTGGAATGAATTGTTAAAAGTTTGGAGGCCGCATGAGGCCGAATTAGCAATGTTTTAGATGCCCGTTTTCTTTTCACTGCTCTGACCAATGTTCAAATATAATTCAGGCTGAGGGTCAAAAGCTACTCTGTGCTTCCGGGTGCGGCGATGACCAGCTGAGTCGCACGTTTCGGCAGCTCCCTGTGAAACGGACTTTTGGGCTCTTGATAGGAGCCCCAACGGCAATTTTGACGGCTAAAAACACTGTGCGGTAAACCAGAAGGGAATCCCCCCTGGATACGGATGGAAAAAGGAGGAGAGAGTGGCCAGATTGCAGTGGATCCCTTAGAACAGCGGCAAGGAAGGCAAGCAAAAACCAAGATGGCGTCGGAAGGTGGCAGTTTAACATGGGGCCCTGAACAACAAGAGTTCTTGAAATGCTGTGTGGAAGAGATCAAAAAGGAAATGAAGAAAGAGCTGTTGGCCCCGATACTACAGGCGATCGAAGGGCTAAGGGAGGAACAAAAGACCCAGGAGCGGGAGCTTCGGGTCGTGAAGGCAAAGACAGCCGAGAATGAGGACGATATACAGGGCCTGGTGGTGAAGACGGAGTCGCAGGAGGCACATCAGAAACGATGTGTGGAAAGGTTGGAGGCACTGGAAAACAACGCAAGGAGGAACAACCTGAGGATTCTTGGTCTTCCTGAAGGTGTGGAGGGAGCGGATGTCGGGGCATATGTGAGCACGATGCTGCACTCGTTAATGGGAGCGGAGGCCCCGGCGGGTCCGTTGGAGGTGGAGGGAGCATACCGAATGATGGCGCGAGGACCGAGAGCAGGAGAAATTCCCAGAGCCATAGTGGTGAGATTCCTCCGTTTTAAGGATAGAGAAATGGTCCTTAGATGGGCGAAGAAAACTCGGAGCAGTAAATGGGAGAACGCGGTGATCCGCGTTTATCAAGACTGGAGTGCGGAGGTGGCGAGAAGGAGGGCGAGCTTTAATCGGGCCAAGGTGGTGCTTCATAAAAAGAAGATAAAATTTGGAATGCTGCAACCGGCAAGACTGTGGGTCACATATCGAGGGAGGCACCACTACTTTGAGACGGCGGATGAAGCGTGGACTTTTATTGTGGAAGAAAAACTGGAATGAGCGGGTTATTAAAAAGAACGTTCGAACAAAGTGGTGGGGCGAATGTGGGGGGCAAAGAGGGGTTTTATGTACTAATCCTGCGATGTGGTAACTTTTCTCTCTCCCACAGGTGGTGATGGGGGAGGAGGGGAGGTGGAGGAGATGGGGCGTTGGCCATTGGGGCAGGGCCAAGGGAGAAGCGCGGGCTTGGTTCCCGCGCTATGATAATCATGGCGGGAATAGAGAAGCAGGAAGGAGGGGGCGTCGCACGGTGCGCGCCGAGGTCAGGGGGGGGAAGCCGAGGTCAGCCAGAGTTTGCTGACTTCTGGGAGCAACATGGGGGGAGTAATTACGCTAGCGGGGGATCTAGCGGGGGGGTGGGAGGGGGGAATTACTGGGTTGCTGCTCCTGGGGAGAGGGGAGAGCTGGTATGGGAGAGGATGGGCGGGGGGGCACCGCCTGGGGGAGATACAGCTGCGTGGGAACCGGGTGAGGAGCTGGAAAAAGGTGATGGCTAATCGACAAGGGGGGGGGGGGGGGGGGGGGGTAGTAGGAAGCCCCCCAACTCGGCTGATCACGTGGAACGTGAGAGGGCTGAACGGGCCGATAAAGAGGGCACGGGTACTCGCACACCTTAAGAAACTGAAGGCAGATGTGGTTATGTTACAGGAAACGCACCTGAAACTGATAGACGAGGTTAGGCTACGCATAGGATGGGTGGGGCAGGTGTTCCATTCGGGGCTAGATGCGAAAAACAGGGGGGTGGCTATATTAGTGGGGAAGCGGGTAATGTTCGAGGCAAAGACTATAGTGGCGGATAACGGGGGCAGATACGTGATGGTGAGTGGCAAACTACAGGGGGAGACGGTGGTTTTGGTAAACATATATGCCCCGAACTGGGATGATGCCAATTTTATGAGGCGGATGCTAGGACGCATTCCGGACCTAGAGATGGGAAAGCTGATAATGGGGGGAGATTTTAATACGGTGTTGGAACCAGGGCTGGATAGGTCGAAGTCCAGGACTGGAAGGAGGCCGGCAGCAGCCAAGGTACTTAAAGATTTTATGGAGCAGATGGGAGGTGTAGACCCGTGGAGATTTAGCAGACCTAGGAGTAAGGAGTTCTCGTTTTTCTCCTATGTCCATAAAGTCTACTCGCGAATAGACGTTTTTGTGCTGGGTAGGGCATTGATCCCGAAGGTGAGGGGAACGGAGTATACGGCTATAGCCATTTCGGATCACGCTCCACACTGGGTGGACTTGGAGATAGGGGAGGAAACAGGAGGGCGCCCACCCTGGAGAATGGACATGGGACTAATGGCAGATGAGGGGGGGTGTCTAAGGGTGAGGGGGTGCATTGAAAAGTACTTGGAACTCAATGATAATGGGGAGGTCCAGGTGGGAGTGGTCTGGGAGGCGTTGAAGGCGGTGGTTAGAGGGGAGCTGATATCAATAAGGGCACATAAAGGGAAGCAGGAGAGTAAGGAACGGGAGCGGTTGCTGCAAGAACTTTTGAGGGTGGACAGACAATATGCGGAAGCACCGGATGAGGGACTGTACAGGGAAAGGCAAAGGCTACATGTAGAATTTGACTTGCTGACTACAGGCACTGCAGAGGCACAATGGAGGAAGGCACAGGGTGTACAGTACGAATATGGGGAGAAGGCGAGCAGGTTGCTGGCACACCAATTGAGGAAAAGGGGAGCAGCGAGGGAAATAGGAGGAGTGAGGGATGAGGAAGGAGAGATGGAGCGGGGAGCGGAGAGAGTGAATGGAGTGTTCAAGACATTTTATAAAAAATTATATGAAGCTCAACCCCCGGATGGGAGGGAGAGAATGATGGGCTTCTTGGATCGGCTGGAATTTCCCAAGGTGGAAGAGCAGGAAAGGGTGGGACTGGGAGCACAGATCGAGGTAGAAGAAGTGGTGAAAGGAATTAGGAGCATGCAGGCGGGAAAGGCCCCGGGACCGGATGGATTCCCAGTCGAATTCTATAGAAAATATGTGGACTTGCTCGCCCCGGTACTGACGAGGACCTTTAATGAGGCAAAGGAAAGGGGACAACTGCCCCCGACTATGTCTGAAGCAACGATATCGCTTCTCTTAAAGAAGGAAAAGGACCCGCTACAATGCGGGTCCTATAGACCTATTTCCCTCCTAAATGTAGATGCCAAGGTCCTGGCCAAGGTAATGGCAATGAGAATAGAGGAATGTGTCCCGGGGGTGGTCCACGAGGACCAAACTGGGTTTGTGAAGGGGAGACAGCTGAACACGAATATACGGAGGTTGTTAGGGGTAATGATGATGGCCCCACCAGAGGGAGAAACGGAGATAGTAGTGGCGATGGATGCCGAGAAAGCATTTGATAGAGTGGAGTGGGATTATTTGTGGGAGGTGTTGAGGAGATTTGGTTTTGGAGAGGGGTATGTTAGATGGGTGCAGCTGTTGTATAGGGCCCCAGTGGCGAGCGTGGTCACGAATGGACGGGGATCTGCATATTTTCGGCTCCATAGAGGGACAAGGCAGGGATGCCCTCTGTCCCCATTATTGTTTGCACTGGCGATTGAGCCCCTGGCGATAGCGTTGAGGGGTTCCAAGAAGTGGAGGGGAGTACTTAGGGGAGGAGAAGAGCACCGGGTATCTTTGTATGCGGACGATTTGCTACTATACGTGGCGGACCCGGCGGAGGGGATGCCAGAAATAATGCAGATACTTGGGGAGTTTGGGGATTTTTCAGGGTATAAATTGAACATGGGGAAAAGTGAGTTGTTTGTGGTGCATCCAGGGGAGCAGAGTAGAGAAATAGAGGACCTACCGTTGAGGAAGGTAACAAGGGACTTTCATTACCTGGGGATCCAGATAGCTAAGAATTGGGGCACATTGCATAGGTTAAATTTAACGCGGTTGGTGGAACAGATGGAGGAGGATTTCAAGAGATGGGATATGGTATCCCTGTCAATGGCAGGGAGGGTGCAGGCGGTTAAGATGGTGGTCCTCCCGAGATTCCTCTTTGTGTTTCAGTGCCTCCCGGTGGTGATCACGAAGGCTTTTTTTAAAAGGATTGAAAAGAGCATCATGGGTTTTGTGTGGGCCGGGAAGACCCCGAGAGTGAGGAAGGGATTCTTGCAGCGTAGCAGGGATAGGGGGGGGCTGGCACTACCGAGCCTAAGTGAGTATTATTGGGCCGCTAATATTTCAATGGTGAGTAAGTGGATGGGAGAGGAGGAGGGAGCGGCGTGGAAGAGATTAGAGAGGGCGTCCTGTAGGGGGACTAGCCTACAGGCTATGGTGACAGCCCCATTGCCGTTCTCACCGAGGAACTACACCACAAGCCCGGTGGTGGTGGCTACACTGAAGATTTGGGGACAGTGGAGACGGCATAGGGGAAAGACTGGAGCCTTGGGGGTGTCCCCGATAAGAAACAACCATAGGTTTGCCCCGGGGGGAATGGATGGGGGATATGGAATGTGGCAAAGAGCAGGAATAACGCAACTGAAAGATCTGTTTGTGGATGGGAAGTTCGCGAGTCTGGGAGCGCTGACCGAGAAATATGGGTTGCCCCAAGGGAATGCATTCAGGTATATGCAACTGAGGGCTTTTGCGAGGCAACAGGTGAGGGAATTCCCGCAGCTCCCGACACAAGAGGTGCAGGACAGAGTGATCTCAAAGACATGTGTGGGGGATGGTAAGGTGTCAGATATATATATAGGGAAATGAGGGACGAAGGGGAGACTATGGTAGATGAACTAAAAGGGAAATGGGAAGAAGAGCTGGGGGAGGAGATCGAGGAGGGGCTGTGGGCAGATGCCCTAAGCAGGGTAAACTCGTCGTCCTCGTGTGCCAGGATAAGCCTGATTCAGTTTAAGGTATTACACAGGGCACATATGACTGGAGCACGGCTCAGTAAATTTTTTGGGGTGGAGGATAGGTGTGCGAGGTGCTCGAGAAGCCCAGCGAATCATACCCATATGTTTTGGTCATGCTCGGCACTACAGGGGTTTTGGATGGGGGTGACAAAGGTGCTTTCAAAAGTAGTAGGAGTCCGGGTCGAACCAAGCTGGGGGTTGGCTATATTTGGGGTTGCACAAGAGCCGGGAGTGCAGGAGGCGAGAGAGGCCGATGTTTTGGCCTTTGCGTCCCTAGTAGCCCGGCGCAGGATATTGCTAATGTTCGTCCTAAGGGGGTCGGCTCAAGGGTTCACCAGGCGGTGGCAACCGTTCGTCGAATACCTCGCAGAAAGATAGATGGAATGGGAAAAAGAAGGCAGCAGCAGCAGCCCAGGATCGGGGGGGGGGGGGGGGGGGGGGTTGGGGTTGGGGGGGGGGGGGGGGAGGAGGAACCAGAAGGACTCTCAGGGTTGTTAATATATACTGTATAGTATGTATAGGTCGTTGCTACAGATAATTATATATTGGACTGTTAAATTATATTTTTGGAGAGTGTTACTTGTGACAAGGCAGTTGCCAATTAGGGCTAGTTTTCATTTTTGTTATTTATTATTTATTCATTTTTTTTTGTTTTGTTTATAAAATAGGTCATTGTTATTTGTGTTGTTATAATATTGTGTAAAGGATGCACAATGTACTGTGTTGGTTGACCAAAAATTTTCAATAAAATATTTAATTAAAAAAAAGCTACTCTGTGATAACCATGTCTCAATAATAAAAAGCAAAATAATGTGGATGCTGGAAATCGGAAATAAACAGAAAATGCTCAGAAAACTCAGCAGGTCTGGCAGCATCTGTGGAGCGAGAAACAGTCAACACGGACTCCATATGACTCTTCAATTCTGTAGAAGGGACATATGGACTTGGGAACAGTAACGGTGTCTCTCTCCACAGATGCTGTCAGAAATGCGGAGTTTATCCAGCATTTCTTGTTTTTATATATGAAACTCTCAATTCACTTTTTAAGAGCACGAGTTCAGGTTTAAAACTAACAATTGTTTTTTTTTTAAAAAATGTTCACCGTCACTGGCCAGACCAGCATTTTTGGTCCATCCCCAATTGCCCACGAGCTGGTGAGCCACCTTCTTGAATCACCGCAGTTCATGTGGTGTAGGTGCATCCCCTGTGGTGTTAGGGAGAGTTCCAGGGTTTTGACTGAGCTATGATGATGGAAGGGTGACACAGTTCCCAGACCACTAAGGAAGCTTTCACAAAGTATTCCTACTTGAATTTCTGCCTGTTCGTCAATCCTTAATCCACAACAGTACTTCCTATCCCGTGTGCTTTAATTTTTCTAACCAACCTCCTGTTCCTTGATTTTATCAAAAGCCTTCTGAAAGTCCGAGAATATTATGTCCACTGACTCTTTATCAATTCTGTTAGCAACATCTTCAAAAAGCCAAATGATTCAGAGATACAAGTTCAACACAGACTAGGGCAACTGGGAATTTTCAATTCAGTTGAACTAAAAATGGAACAAAGAGAGTATCAGTAATGTTTGACCATGGAACTACAGGATTGTTGTTAAAACCTATCTATTTCACCAGTGTCCTATGGGGAACAAGAACTGCCATCCCACCCAGTCTGGCCCATATGCGATTCCAAACCTACACCAAAGTGATTGACTCGGAAATGATCCAAAAGCCGCAAAGTCGCATCAAACCACAATGAAAAAAAATCTAACAAATCAGAATTCAGAGACATGAAAATGGTTGACGTATGAAACATCAATTCACATCCACACAGAGGTTCTCTTCTGATTCCCGGGGTTATTACATTGATGAGACTCATGCATCCAATACAAGAGAGCTTGATACTATCATTGGGTGCCACAGTATAACTGTCCCAATTATATTGGGTTTGTCATCCTCAGACCTGACAGAAGCTCTGCCATATGCAAATTTATACAAGTCGTACAACAGGCCTGATAAAGGTCCAAACAATTGCCACAGGCATTTATTTCTGGATGAATTTTATTCCCTTTGGAACAATAGTTTCCTTTTTCTTAATCATTCCCAGGCCTCGATGTCCCTATCATGGTGGCTGGATCACCATCACTGGTACAATGGAGCAGGTGCCTCTGCTGCATCCCTACAGAGGTGGACCATCCATCTTAACTATGGAAATTACTCCATCCCCACAATTTAGGATTGAGTCTGGGCTGAGTGCAATTGGTGGCTAGGAATTCCACTACTGCCTTGCCAAAACAGGGGGCTGGATTCTCCACCCCGCTGCGCCACATTTCTGTTTCACCCCGCCGGCGGGATGCTCCGTTACGCTGGCCGGTCAATGGGGTTTCCCATTGTGGAGCAGGCCCACGCCGTCGGGGAACCCCGAGCGGCCGGCAAAGCGGAGCATCCCGCCGGCGTAGAATCCAGCCCAGGGAGTCTAGAATTGTAGAGCCGAGTACCTAAAGTGGGAAAGTGCTCATTGCACATCTATTCCTCAAAACTACTGCCCTTTACCCAGAGTACACCAATTTATCCAAAGAACAAAATAATGGGGAATGAACATAAGTGAAGTTTTCAATATTAAATAAGTTATTAATGTAGCAGCATCGCATAAGTGTGCTCCACAAATTTGATGATATTTTGTCACAAATATTCCACCCCTCTGAAGAAATTTCAATTGATGACTGAACCGTTCTTGGTGTTTGTAAATTCATGAAGGCCCCACTCTGTAAAGTCAGAGTTGCTGTAACACCAGATGACTTGTGATTGTGATACCGGTAGAAAGAACACACCAATCTCCGATGCTCTTCTCTCATTCCAGGAATTGGAATGCTCAGTGCTAAGAAAAGGAGAGCAATGACTTGAAACACTAATTGGTCAACTATACTACACAGCTTGCATCATTCTAAAGTGGTTTAGGCTCAATACCAAATGGAAATGGTGTAATGTAATTCTGATCTGCATTCCTCCAAATCCAAGAGTTAAGGCCTAGGAGCATGCCTCCAGAGCTCCCTCCTAAATTCAATTATTTTATTTTTAGCATTGCGAGAGGGAACATAGCTGTTAGTCCTGTGCTTAACATCACAACTTATTCAGCATTTGTGGACTGGAGAACAGAGCCTCGTCTGCGGAAGCCTACCTTCCCTGGTTAAGGGACAACACAGGACTCTGCAGTGCAATTCAGGCCCATCAGCACATCAGTCTCTGCGGGTACCTCCTTGTAAAACATTACATCCATCCCCGGCAACATCCTGGTGAATCTCCTCTGCACCCATTCCAGTGCAGTCACATCCTTCCTACAATGTGGCGACCAGAATTGCACACAGAACTCCAGCTGTGGCCTCACAAAAGTTCTATACAGCTCCAATGTGACCTCCCTGCTTTTATAACCTATGCCACGATTGAGAAAGGCAAGTATCCCATATGTCATTTTCACAACCCTATTAACCTGCCCTGCTGTCTTGGCCATAGATCTCTGAAGGTGGGAGGGTAGGTTAACAGGGTGGTGAAAGAGGCATATGGGGTACTTGCCTTTATCAATTAAAAAAAAATAATCTTTAATAGTGTCACAAGTAGACTTACATTAACTCTGCAATGAAGTTACTGTGAAAATCCTGTAGTTGCCACACTACGGCGCCTGTTCGTGTACACTGAGGGAGAATTCAGAATGTCCAATTCACTTAACAAACACGTCTTTTTGGGACATGTGGGAAGAAACGGGAGCACCCGGAGGAAACCCACGCACACACGGGAAAAACGAGCAGACTCCGCACAGTGACCTAAGCCGAGAATTGAACCCGTGTCCCTGGTGCTGTGAAGCAACAGTGCTAACCACTGTGCTATGGCGCCGCACCTGCCTTTATCAATCTTTTTTTTTTATATAAAGGAAATTGGACAAATTTTCATTTATTTTTTCATTTTTATAAATTTAGAGTACACAATTCATTATTTTCCAATTAAGGGGCAATTTAGTGTGGCCAATCCACCTACCCTGCACATCTTTGGGTTGTGGGGGTGAGACCCACGCAGGCACGGGGAGAAGGTGCAAGTGAAGTGGCCTGTGAGCAGGATTGACATGGACAGTGTAGCCACCTAAAATGGCTGATTCCCGAGTATTTGGCCAAACTCCGATGTAAAATGGCGAACTAAAAAGGCTGTAGGGAAAATCAGCCAACAGGACTCAAAACGGACAGCTGCAGGCATCAACCCAGCCATCTGCATTTTAAATCGGCCATCCCCGGGAACAATTGCTACAAATTAGCAATTGAAAGCCGATCCAGACCTCTCGGAGCCAGCAGCGGCCGAGACAAGGAAAGGTGAACGACCACCCCCCGATCAAGGAATCGCCCCATTATTGGAGCATATCGAACCCAGTGATTGGGACCAAGTCCAATCACTTGGGACCAGGGTCAAGGTCCGCCCCGAGAGGCGGGAAGACCCTAGGGACTATAAAAATAGGGGCCAAGTTCAGATCGACCCTTCTTCTCCTACTCGCAACCTTCGAGACCCTTCGACGAAAGCACAAGTAAGTCTTACTCCAGCGATCGCTACCTGATAGGTGTTCCAGACTATCGACCCGTACCAGCCTTTTTGAATCCCGCAGGCCAGATCCAATTCGATAAGCCATTTGTTTCCCTGACCTGGTGGGCCATCACCAAAGTTAAGTATTGACCTTTAGTGGTAGGTAATAGTCTAGAGGTAGTATTATTATATAAGTATTTATTGCTGTATATAATAAATGATTGTTGATTTAACATTTACTAAGCGGCGTGCTGTATTATTAATCATTACTTGAGCTTGGACCACGTGGCGGTATCAGAAAGATACCTGGTGACTCGTGAGCAAAGGTGATAGAATTAGAGCTAATAAAACTAAGGCTAATAAGAGCAACATTTTGGCGACATCCTGACGGGGCCCGATCTAGAAGTGGTAAACCACTCCGGGAGAACCCAAGAAATTTTGAATTAGAATCCAATTGGAGACAAAAAAAACCACAAGTGTTCAAGCAGTTCTGATTAATAATTCATAATTCGGAAGTGTGTGTATGCATGCAAAACTAACAGGGCTATAAGATAAAACTGATAGATTTTTGTTGCGTCAAAACTGTCGGAAGTCTGTATTTTCAGAAATTAGCACAAGCCGTACCCACATCAACGACACCACCTTAACCCCCTGTTCCAAATTTAACCGAAGCAAGCAGATAGGAGAGATGGCCATGCAGGCAATGCAACGCCTCATGAACCCAGAGGAATTTGCGGTTGCAGCGACCAGCAGCAGTAGAGTGGGACAGTGCCCCACTTGGGAAGAGGAAATTCGGAAATACCTCAAGGGCAAAGGATGGCCCATGTGGAATGATTTCTGTAATAATGACGACTCAGGTCCCGGAAGTATAGGGCATACTTGGTGGGAGAACATGAGTGAGATCCATAAAAAGAACTTAACAAAAGCTCGCAAGCCGATGGCAATTGTGTCCTGTCTGGCACAATTGCGAGGCACAGAGGAGGTCGTCAGGACGCTCCGCAAAGAAGTAGAGGGCATGCATCATATGAGTAAAGTCGATGTATGCGAGGTGGAGAAAGAGAATCTGGAATTAAGGTGGAAATTAGTAGCAAAGGACGAAGTGGTGGCTGACGCCAAACGGGGTCACCAGTCTTGTCTGGCGCATTTGAGTAGTTTCCAGTCCCAGTATGAAAAGGCTTATCAGGACACGCAACGTGCAGTCCTGGTAAAGAAAGAGTACGAAGTCTTACAACACCAGGTTAAAGTCCAACAGGTTTGTTTCGATGTCACTAGCTTTCGGAGCGCTGCTCCTTCCTCAGGTGAAATTCACCTGAGGAAGGAGCAGCGCTCCGAAAGCTAGTGACATTGAAACAAACCTGTTGGACTTTAACCTCGTGTTGCAAGACTTCGTACTGTGCTCACCCCAGTCCAACGCCGGCATCTCCACATCATGGTAATGAAAGAGGCAGAGAATCAGGTGGAGACGCTACAGAAGCAATGTAGTGATCTCAAGGCAGCCTTGAGAGCACTCCACGCTGCAACCACAGAACAAAGACAGAGCACCATAGACCATGCAAAGTGCCAGAAGCAAATTGCAGACCTGCAGTCACTGCTTTCTGTCCAAAAGGGATTTCAAGAAACCTTTGGGGAAAGTTTAGACCAGGACGACGGCCCCGATTGGGAAGAATTACAGGAAACAGCGCAGAGATATTTTCAGGGAACATGTGCGCAGGGAAAGCCCCAAAGGAGAAAAGCACCCCCAACCCACACACAGCAGGTAGTTCAGGCTCCGATGAACCCTGTAACAACCCACCGCACAGCCACATCAGACGAGGCGGAATTCCTATATTCCACCCCCCTCACAGTGACCCAATTACGGGACGCGTGTGCAAAAAATCACACCGTTCCTCCCTGCTTCAGACCCACACCACTTCTTTGCCACCGTCAAACATCAGGCGACCATGTACGGCCTGGATGAGAGAGAGCATGTAAAGCTCATTGTTCTAAGTAGCAGCAGCCCTTCCCGACCCACAGAACGTAGGAGGAGACACCCTTGCAGAAATGCATACCGCGATCCTGGATGCGATCGGGTATAACCGGGGTGACCCCGTAGATGGCCTCAATAAGAGCAGGCAGGAAAAGACAGAACACCCCACCGCGTTTGCTGGATGCCTATGGATTCATTTCACAGCAGTTTTCGGTAATTTAGAACGCACCCATTTGTCCCAAGACGGTATGGCCAAATGGACCCACACCCTTAACTCCCATGCCACCGAGGCAGGACAAAAAGCCTGTACAAATTATGACCCCTCAGAGGAAGCCAACAAGGAGAAATGGGTTTTAAAAAGATTGTCCCGCACCTGGGAGCAGTCTGTACAAAGCAAACCCACAGTTAAAAATCCCGAAGAACAGCAGGCAGAAGCAGACAAACCCGCAGTTAGGGAACCCGAGGAAGAGCAGGCAGACATGTATCCAGTTAAAACGCACCAGAACCCCGCATGGGTAAACGAAGGAACAGACCCCCACAGAAACCACCGGAATGTTACAATTGCAGACAATTAGGACATTACGCACGAGAATGTCAAGCCCCCCTGAAACAGCAACAGGATAAGCCCACAAATGCCCCCCGAACCAGCAAAGAAACCAACAGCCCCGACCCCCCACCCAGGGAACCACACCCAAGGGAACAATGCACCAGAGAGCCTTCTCCACCTTATGTGCCTCAGGGGTCATGTTACATTTTCCTTGTTCTTTAGTGGATAGTCAGAGGCTTTTCCCCAGGGTAGAGGGGTCAATTACTAGGGGGCATAGGTTTAAGGTGAGGGGGCAAAGTTTAGAGTAGATGTACGAGGCAAGTTTTTTACGCAGAGGGTAGTGGGTGCCTGGAACTCACTACCGGAGGAGGTAGTGGAGGCAGGGACGATAGGGACATTTAAGGGGCATCTTGACAAATATATGAATAGGATGGGAATAGAAGGATACGGACCCAGGAAGTGTAGAAGATTGTAGTTTAGTCGGGCAGTATGGTCGGCACGGGCTTGGAGGGCCGAAGGGCCTGTTCCTGTGCTGTACATTTCTTTGTTCTTTGTTCTTTGTACAACTGTGAGCAGCCAGGACACTTCGCCCGAGATTGCAGGAGACCCCCACTAGCTAGACTAGCCCCCAGATATGAAAGAGAACACCACCCACAGCAGCTACAAGGTTCCAGCTGCCCCATGCACACTGTGAGCGCTTACCCACCACTTCTCATGGCAGCGTTACCTCAGCAAGGCCACTTCATTTTTGTTTCACTCCTCCTTCCTGTCTTCTTTGGTCATGCTGCACTCCCTCCATATGCTAATTACACCCCAGCCCAAATGTGATTTACGATGTCCCGTATTCGGATGGAACCTGCAGGATGTTTTATATTATTCGTACGTTTGTTTAAGTGTTGTCCTTCCTGATGGAACCTGCAGGATGTTTTATGTTCTTCGGACGTTTGTTTTGTGTCGTTCGTCCGACAGAATTTTTTCTCACTGCCACACGCCCATTCACCTGAAACTTCTGAGCACTTGCCCTCAGACACCCACCGCGACCGGACACTTGTTCAATGGAACTAGCTTGTCTGCAGACACTTCAGCTGATACCGGTTCGGGTACCAGACGCCCGATCGTAGCTGCTCTTGTGATTCAAGGATAGAATCACTGTAGCAACCACACCACGATGACTACATTTTTGCCCGTTCTTGTCGGTTGCTCCCCCCCCCCCATTGGTCAAACACGCTCAGGTAGGGGAGATACGGCATTGGTAGCCGTCCTACCCGGGGACTCCATCCAAATCTTACCCGTCGCGGCCCATACGCACCTCATTTGACATTCTTTCATTTCAAAAAGTTTTTATTTGTTTAGGCGACCTTTAGGTTGCTGCCATATGCTATTTACATCCTGGAACATTTGGATGGCAAATAAGCACTGGTCCGTCATTGGGAAGTGTGCCACGTCCTAAAATTTGGTTTGAAAAAAAAAAAAAAAAGAGGGAGTCACACATAGTGACCAATTATAAGGGTACAATTGGCCCCAAAAGGACAGACACCGGATATTAAACCAAGGTAGTTACAGATACTATGCTTGTTTTCACAGAACTCCAGAGGCTCCAGGATCGGAGAAAACAAAAGAACACAAGAAGGAAAAGGAAAGAGGACAGCCATGAGGACTTCTTTCATCGTGCTCAACACTCTTTTGATGAACATTTGGTTGCGCGGGAACGTGGACCCCATTACTCCAAACCTCCCTGCCGTTAATGTTTCACTGCCCCGCAGTACCCAAAGCCCAGTCACCAGCGACACTGCATCTTCCTGGTGTGCCAGGTTCATAACCTGGTACTCCCTGTCCTACGTGATTGAAGCACTGTTAGCGTTGGCGATACTCTGCTGTGTAGTGCAGACTATGCGCCTCCGCAAATGGAGGAGAGCGTACCGCGCTCGAACCCCGGTATATCGGATCCGATCCCCTATATTCGGTTATGACCAGACCCCCGACCCCCACGACCTATAACACAATAATAAAGAACATGCACTTGCATTTTTCTGTAAATAAGAAAATGTACAAAACCTCCATATACAAAAAAATGTATGATCCTGAGCTTGACTGCCAAGCCAGGAAAGAGTATATTGAATGTTATGATTGTTGTTGTATGTTTTAGGAAGATAGGATAATGCAATGTTTGATGAGTATAGCGTATTTAGGTAAAATTAGAGGTTCCAAGTTTTTATTTTGTAGATACATGCCCCTGCCTGACATAGCACCCTTAGAATTGTTTTGGTAAAAAAATGTGTGCATAGCTAGGGTCAGAGTAGTGGCCATGTTGCTCTAATTCTGTCACCTTTGCTCATGAGTCGCCAGGTACCTTTCTGATACCGCCACGTGGTTCAAGCTGTAGTTATGATTAATAAGACAGCACACCGCTTAGTAAGATTTAATCAACGATCATTTATTATGTACAGCAATAAATACTTACACAATAATCCTACTTTCTATATCACTACCTACCACTACTGGCCAATACTTAACTTTTGGGAATGGCCCACCAGGTCAGGGAAACAAATAGCTTATCGAATTGGGTCTGGCCTGCAGGATTCAAAGGCTGATACAGGTCGATGGCTAGGAGTCTCTATCGGGTAGCTATCGCTGGAGTCAAACTACTCTATCGAGTAGCTGATCGATGGTTCTTGCGAAGGTTGCGAGCAGAAGAAGGGAGAGAAGGGTTGATCTGAACTTGGCCCCTATCTTTTATAGGTCCCAGGGGCTTCCCGCCTCTCGCGGCGGACCTTGACCCTGGTCCCAAGTGATTGGACTTGTTCCCAATCACTGGGTTCGATATGCTCCAATAATCGGGCGATTCCTTGATCGGGGGGTGGTCGTTCACCTTTCTTTGTCTCGGTCACTGCTGGCGCCGAGAGGTCTGGATCGGCATTCAATTGCCCTGCCCTGCCTGGGGACCCCCCCCCCATTGGTCAAACACGCTCAGCTAGGGGAGATACGGCATTGGTAGCCGTCCTACCCGGGGACTCCGTCCAAATCTTACCCGTCGGGGCCCATACGCACCTCATTTGGCATTTTTCATTTCAAAAAGTTTTTATTTGTTTAGGTGACCTTTAGGTTGCTGCCATATGCTATTTACATCCTGGAACATTTGGATGGTAAATAAGCACTGGTCCGTCATTGGGAAGTGTGCCGTGTCCTAACATTTGGTTTGAAAACAAAATGAGGGAGTCACACATAGTGACCAATTATAAGGGTATAATTGGCCCCAAAAGGACAGACACACGAAGACACCGGATATTAAACCAAGGTAGTTACAGATACTATGCTTGTTTTCACAGAACTCCAGAGGCTCCAGGACCGGAGAAAACAAAAGAACACAAGGAAAAGGAAAGAGGACAGCCATGAGGACTTCTTTCATCGTGCTCAATACTCTTTTGATGAACATTTGGTTGCGCGGGAACGCGGACCCCATTACTCCAAACCTCCCTGCCGTTAATGTTTCACTGCCCCGCAGTACCCAAAGCCCAGTCACCAGCGACACTGCATCTTCCTGGTGTGCCAGGTTCATAACATGGTACTCCCTGTCCTACGTGATTGAAGCACTGTTAGCGTTGACGATACTCTGCTGTGTAGTGCAGACTATGTGCCTCCGCAAATGGAGGAGAGCGTACCGTGCTCGAACCCCGGTATATCGGATCCGATCCCCTATATTCGGTTATGACCAGACCCCCGCGACCTATAACACAATAATAAAGAACATGCACTTGCGTTTTTACTGTAAATAAAAAAGATGTACAAAAATTTTCATGAACAAAAAAATGTATGATCCTGAGCTTGACTGCCAAGCCAGGAAAGAGTATATTAAATGTTGTGATTGTTGTTGTATGTTTTAGGAAGATAGGATAATGCAATGTTTAGTGAGTATAGTGTATTTAGGTAAAATTAGAGGTTCCAAGTTTTTTATTTTGTAAATGCATGCCCCTGCCTGACATAGCGCCCCTAGAATTATTTAAGTAAAACATTTTTGTGCATAGCCAGGATCAGAGTAGTGGCCACGTAGGTGGTGTCCTCCCCGGTCAGGGAATGGAAAGACCAAATTTATGTGATCCTTCACGCTTCGTGTTAGGATCACAAGGAGGGAATGTCACCACCTAAAATGGCTGATTCCCGAGTATTTGGCCAAACCCCGATGTAAAATGGCGAACTAAAAAGGCTGATGGGAAAATCAGCCAACAGGACTCAAAACGGACAGCTGCAGGCAGAACAGTGTATTCGGCTCTGGGGAAGTCGGCCCAGACCGATACCGGCAACCATTAACAGCACATCAACCCAGCCATCTGCATTTTAATCGGCCATCCCCGGGAACAATTGCTACAAATTAGCAATTGAAAGCCGATCCAGACCTCTCGGCGCCAGCAGTGGCCGAGACAAAGAAAGGTGGACGGCCACCCCCCGATCAAGGAATCGCCCCATTATTGGAGCATATCGAACCCAGTGATTGGGACCAAGTCCAATCACTTGGGACCAGGGTCAAGGTCCGCCCCGAGAGGCGGGAAGCCCTTAGGAACTATAAAAATAGGGGCCAAGTTCAGATCGACCCTTCTTCTCCTACTCGCAACCTTCGAGACCCTTCGACGAAAGAACAAGTTTGTCTTACTCCAGCGATCGCTACCTGATAGATGTTCCAGACTATCGACCCGTACCAGCCTTTTTGAATCCCGCAGGCCAGACCCAATTCGATAAGCTATTTGTTTCCCTGACCTGGTGGGCCAACACCAAAGTTAAGTATTGGCCTTTAGTGGTAGGTTATAGTCTAGAGGTAGTATTATTGTATAAGTATTTATTGCTGTTTATAATAAATGATCGTGATTTAACATTTACTAAGCGGTGTGCTGGATTATTAATCATTACTTGAGCTTGGACCACGTGGCGGTATCAGAAAGATACCTGGCGACTCGTGAGCAAAGGTGACAGAATTAGAGCTAATAAAACTAAGGCTAATAAGAGCAACAACAGTGACCCGGGGTCAGGATTGAATCCGCGTCCTCGGTGCCGTGAGGCAGCAGTGCTAACCGATGTGCCACTGTGCCGCCCGCCTTTCTCAATCCTGACCATTGGTCACCCTTTATCGAACTCAAAAAAAAGATGGAATTAGGATCCCCCCTCCTCAAACTTAACAGCTTCCACTTTCATTGAAATAAATGCTCTTGATATTGCATTTATATACTTAGCAGTAATTATTATTTAGTCTGAAAGACTTAGTCAAATTTATTGAAGCTTTTGCTCCAAACTTGGTTCATAGTTGGATGGCAAGTTCTATAGTTGGGCAGATTCCCTCGTCTCAAAATCTCCATTTATTCCTCGTCACTCCTGGGACAGAATATCCCAGGATTAACAATTAACTACAAACTTCACTTCCTGGAGAATACATGGGTTACCCAACGCATTTTCTCAGGTGCTGTCTCTCCACGCAGGCAGCAACCTACTTCCCGTCCTGTAAATTGCTGACACGCTTTTCATCTCACATCACCAGTATCCCCCCCTACTGTAAGAAAGCGGGTTAAGATCTGCAGTAATTAAAGTCAAAGTTACACCCCATTTTGGGGAGTCAGCACTCTTCCCGTCAGACCTGCTCTTCTCTTTCTAAAGTCTCTGGACCAATTCCATCTTCTTCTGTTTCAATCGCTAATATAGTTTCCCCCTTAATCCACCACCATGTAACTCCTTCCTCAGCTATTCACATACTTTTCAATCTATGCTTCTCATTATACTTCTTCCTGTTGTCTCAAGTTAACATCATGCTTGAGAATTTAATCATTGGATTTTCTTTTAAAATCTGAGGTCTTGTACTGATACTTCGCATCTCATGGACCAGCATAGCAAATTTTCCCTGTGTTCTGATTTTCCGTGTGTTCGGTTATGATTTAAATGTTGTGCATTTTTTCATTTCTGGGAGAAATTCTACAAACTAAACTACTCTCTCAGCAGGTAGGGACTGCTTCCATTTCTTGTTTCAGGCTTGGGGTTTTGAAAATATGACAGCTTGTCTACACCTTTACAGCAAATGTTATTTCTGTACATATTCATCCGGTTTTAAAGTAAGAGAGCCACCCCTCTCCGAAAATAACACGTGGAAGCAACAAAGCTGATTCAGAAATATATATCGAAATGTATTAGAATCAATTTCTCTAGAATTTTATGAATTTATGAAATTAATTCCATATTAAATCTGAGTACTTTATTTTCAATTGGGAGTTGAAAAAGAGAATTAAATACATATATTGCATAACAAAAGAGACATATTGATGCTGAGAAAGCATTTCAAAATTTATTGAAATGTTGTTTAAATATATGGAGAACACTTCGGATCACGGGACGCAGATTAAAAATAAATCAAACATTAGTTCTCATGCTTCTACTGTGATATGAAATGCATCAACTCTGTCAAAACCTATATTACAATTTTTTCCCATAGTGGTTCAAGCGGATATTGTTTCGTAACATGCAATCTGTCGATTAACATAAAGAAAGAACTGCTCGATGCCAATGCTAATATACAGGTTTAAAAGAGATATTGGTTTTAGTCCTTAGGGAAGCAGGTTCGAAGGCAGCCCACAGATAAGGGAGTGAAGCGGATGCATTACTAATGATTTCTGAAGGACATAAATAAAATGAGCTGCTGACGGCTTGATGCTATTCCCAACGGAAAAATGTCCACGGAGAAAATAATGTCCCCCAGCTCTGCCAAAAACATCTAGAAAAAACATACAATTAACATCAATTAATTGATAAAATAGATTCAAAAGTACCAGGAACAATGAAAACACAATCAACAATTCAACTACCCACTGTAAATATTTTAAAAACTTCTGCAGAGTATAAACTATATTATTTGTTGTTACCTTACTACAAGTGTTTTTTGGATCGACAACAGGCTGAATCATGACCATGAATTCTTTAATTTTATTTTTGAATCAATATTATCTCACATATAAATCATATGCTGATAATAAACAATAATTTGAAGTTAAACAAATAAAATGTGTAACAAATGAATGTGCTTAATGGCTAATTATTTTTTTAAATTAGCCTTAAATGTCATTAGGTGCATTATCT
This sequence comes from Scyliorhinus torazame, assembly GCF_047496885.1. Lineage (NCBI taxonomy): Eukaryota > Metazoa > Chordata > Chondrichthyes > Carcharhiniformes > Scyliorhinidae > Scyliorhinus > Scyliorhinus torazame. The sequence continues at coordinate 295,263,840 of NC_092713.1, read as the reverse complement.
CACAGATAACCCAAGAGGGATATTGCAGTACATGGAGTGTACTTGGAAAACATGATCGTTTTTTGAGCTGCCAGGATCAGGGAGATTCTGTGACAAAGGTAGCAAACTGGTCCAAGATGCGTAATGAGAGATACACTCTGGCTTTACGTGATTTATCTTATGAAAGGGTGTGGAGACACCTACCTTCCAAACCTGCCGTCCCTTAGCATGTGAATTCAGCAGCATCCTTGGAATCTCTACAGTGCCATTCGGCCAATTGAATCGCCACCATCTAAAAGAGAGCCCCACTCAGGCCTACTACCGCCCCCCCCCCCCCCCCCCCCACCTTATCCCCATTGCCCCACCTAACCTGCCCATCTTTAGACTGTGGGCACCCAAAGGAAACCCACGCAGACACGGGGAGAACACACAAACTCCACACAGAAAGTCACCCAAGGCCAGAATTGAACCCGGGTCCAGAAAGCTGTGAGGCAGCAGTGCTAACGACTGTGCCACCGTGCTGCCCATTGATGTGTTGGGTGTTCTGGATCACATACAGGTCACCAACACTTGAAATAGTGCAACACTATTTTATTGAATCATTAACTGTTTAAACTTACTTAGACTGTGGGTTAATACGATACTAGCTTTAACTAAAGACCTTTGCCTTGTCCTAACCAGTCAATGCACTCAGCACATGGTGAATGTCGGTGTTGCAGGCTGTGAGCTCTGTCCTCCTAGCTAGCTGCAACTCGAATGAGCGGGAACTCTGATGCCCCCTGTCTTTATAGTGAGTGTGCTCTCACTGGTGATAGGCTGCGGTGTTGTGTGTGTTGATTGGTCCCACTGTGTGTCCATCAGTGTGTGCCTGCACCATGATATACTGGTGGGAAAGTGCGCGAAATGGCCGCCCTCATCCAGGCTGAGGCCCTGGAGGTGCTCAATCACTTGGACCCGTTCCGCCTCGTGGGGACCTTGCCGCGCCGTTTCAGCCGCTTGTATATGGGAATACCGACTTGTGGCGTTTTCATGTAAGACACAGGTCTCGATGGCGGTCGCTAGGGTGAGTTGCTTTACTTTGAAGAGCTGCTGACGTAGGGGGTCCGACTGAACACCGAAAACGATCTGGTCGCATATCATGGAGTCGGAGGTGGGCCCGTAGCTGCAAGATTGCGCAAGGATGCGGAGGTGCGTAAGAAAGGATTGGAAAGGTTCACCCTTACCCTGCAAACGCTGCTGGAACATGTAGCGTTCAAAACTTTCATTCACCTCTACGCTGCAGTGAGTGTCAAACTTGAGGAGGACCGTCTTGAACTTGGTCTTGTCTTCATCACCCGCAAAGGTGAGAGAGTTGAAAATGTGGATGGCATGATCCCCGGCCGTGGAGAGGAGACGAGCAAACTTTCTGGTGTCCGAGTCACCCTCCCTGTCCGTGGCTTCGAGGAAGAGCTGCAAGTGCTGTTTGAAAATCTTCCAGTTGGCCTCGAGGTTGCCGGCGATGTGGAGCGGCGGCGACGGGCTGATGTTGTCCATGTTGCAGGATGACGGAATGCTGGCGGAAGGCAGATCACTTGCAGGTAGGTCTAAGAAGTGCTATTATCCCACCACTCCTGTTATCATGATGTGTTGGGTGTTCTGGATCACATACAGGTCACCAACACTTGAAATAGTGCAACACTATTTTATTGAATCATTAACTGTTTAAACTTACTTAGACTGTGGGTTAATACGATACTAGCTTTAACTAAAGACCTTTGCCTTGTCCTAACCAGTCGATGCACTCAGCACATGGTGAATGTCTGTGTTGCAGGCGGTGAGCTCTGTCCTCCTAGCTAGCTGCAACTCGAATGAACAGGAACTCTGATGCCCCCTGTCTTTATAGTGCGTGTGCTCTCACTGGTGATTGGCTGCGGTGTTGTGTGTGTTGATTGGTCCCACTGTGTGTCCATCAGGGTGTGTCTGCACCATGATATATTGGTGTATATTATGACACCCATGATAAGAGTAATCTGCACTCCGTTTCAAAAATGCGCTTAACAGGTTGAATATGCCTATTCTTGCCCCATGCTTTCTTACGTACTTCACACTCAACAACATCTCCAAACTGAAATAAAAACAGAAAACGTGGGAAATTCTCAGCAGGTCTGGCAACTTCGGAGGAGGGAGAAACAGAGTTAATGTTGCAGATTGACTGCCTTTGATCAGAAACTAGCTGACTCAGTACAGCAGGACATTTTATACTAACAGCAAGGTTCCAATATTTGTTAAATACTAAGAGAGCAAGAAATTGCATGCAAGAGGAAGGTTTTTCTGTTCATCATTTATAGAAAAATTGTAAACACATTTATAAAGAAGTCTGTGTTGGACAACAACTGTGGAAATAATTTTTTTAAATTATTCTTTCATGGGATGTGGGTGTCGTTGGCTAGGCCAGCATTTATTGGCCATCCCCAATTATCCTTGAGAAGGTGGTGGTAAGCCGCCTAATTGAGCCACTGCAGTCCATGTGGTGTAAGTACACACACATTGCTGTTCTGGAGGGAGTTTCAGGAATTTCAACCAGTGCCAGTGAAGGAACGGCGATAAATTTCCAACTCCGGATGGTGAGTGACTTGGGGAGGAACCTGCATAGATGATCTGGAGTTGGGGACCAAGTGTTCGCATATGACATTAAGATGAATGGTAGAGCAAGTGTGCAGAGGACACTGACAGTCTGCAGAGGGATATAGATAGTTTAAGTGAGTGGGCAAGGGTCTGGCAGATGGAGTACAATGCTGGTAAATGTGAGGTCATCCATTTTGTTAGGAATAACAGCAAAATGGACTATTTAAATGGTTTAAAAAATTGCAGCACGCTGGTGTGCAGAGGGACCTGGGTGTCCTTGCGCATGAACTGTGAACAGTTGATATCGTGGCTGGGTAGGATTGCACTGATTAAGGTGCATGTGTAGCCTAGATTGCTGTATCCTTTAAAGATGCTGTCAATCCTATTGTCTGTTAAGGCCTTAAAGGAGATCAATGGCGTGATCAGCTCATTCATTTGGAATAAAAAGATATTGACCAAGTTGCAGCTCCCAGGTTCTAAGGGGGATTGGGGGTGCCAATATTAGAGCGTACCAATTAGCCTCGCAGGTTCAGTTCATATGGGACCGTGCAATAATATATGGGATTAAACATAGAATATAGAACAGTACAGCACAGTACAGGCCCTTCGGCTCACGATGTTGTGACGACCACTTATTCTAATTTAAGATCAACCTAACCTACACCTCTTCAATTTACTGCTGTCCATGTGCCTGTCCAACAGTCGCTTAAATGTCCCTAATGACTCTACCACCTCCGCTGGTAGTGCATTCCACGCACCCACCACTCTGTGTAAAGAAATGACCTCTGACATCTCCCCTATATCTTCCTCCAATCACCTTAAAATTATGTCCCCTCGTGACAGCCATTTCCACCCTGGGGAAAAGTCTCTGGCTATCCACTCTATCCATGCCTCTATCACGTCACCTCTCTTCCTTCTTCGCTTCAGTGAGAAAAGCCCTAGCTCTCTCAACTTTTCTTCATAAGACGTCCAGTCTAGGCAGCATCCTGGTAAATCTCCTCTGCACCCTCGCCTAAGCATTCACATCCTTCCTAATGAGGCGATCAGTCTCGTATTGATCCGTTATGTAAGAGACACCGGTTCTTAAGGACCATAGTTTGAAATTATCCAGTCTTTCGCTATTCAAATGTTTGCAGAACTGTAGTGCACCAGTTTTGATTTGAAAGCAAAAAGTGCAGAGGATAATGGAAGTCTGCAGAGGGATTTAGATAGGCTAAGTGAATGGGCTGGGGTCTGGCAGATGGAATACAATGTTGACAAATGTGAGGTTATCCATTTTGGTAGGAATAACAGTAAAAGAGATTATTATTTGAATGATAAAATATTAAAACATGCTGCTGTGCAGAGAGACGTGGGTGTGCTAGTGCATGAGTCGCAAAAAGTTGGTTTACAGGTGCAACGGGTGATTAAGGCGGCGAATGGAATTTTGTCCTTCATTGGTAGAAGGATGGAGTTTAAGACGAGGGAGGTTATGCTGCAATTGTAGAAAGTGTTAATGAGGCCACACCTGGAGTAGTGTGTTCAGTTTTGGTCTCCTTACTTGAGAAAGGACGTACTGGCGCTGGAGGGTGTGCAGAGGAGATTCACTGGGTTAATCCCAGATCTGAAGGGGTTGGATTACGAGGAGAGGTTGCGTAGACTAGGACTGTACTTGTTGGAATTTAGAAGGATGAGGGGGGATCTTATAGAAACATATAAAATTATGAAAGGAATAGATAGGATAGATGCGGGCAGGTTGTTTCCACTGACGGGTGAAAGCAGAACTAGGGGGCATAGCCTCAAAATAAGGGGAAGTAGATTTAGGACTGAGTTTAGGAGGAACTTCTTCACCCAAAGGGTTGTGAATCTATGGAATTCCTTGCCCAGTGAAGCAGTTGAGGCTCCTTCATTAAATGTTTTTAAGATAAAGATAGATAGTTTTTTGAAGAATAAAGGGATTAAGGGTTATGGTGTTCGGGCCAGAAAATAGAGCTGAGTCCACAAAAGATCAGCCATGATCTCATTGAATGGCGGAGCAGGCTCGAGGAGCCAGATGGCCTAATCCTGCTCCTAGTTCTTAAGTTCTTATGAAAGGTTGTGTTTTCTGTAAAAATGATAAAATTCTAAATATATATAAAATAAAGTACTTGATTGACTATAAAACACTTATCAATCTGACTCATAGAAAAACTGCAATGACACATTTTTTTACTTCAATAATAAACTTCCTACATCCCTTCTTTTCCATGTTCCAAGAATGGGGAAAAAAGATTCGAGCTGCCAGCTGCTTCCAACTCCTACAATGCAATTCTGGAACACCCCACAAGGGGGAGCATGTTTGCAAAGGAAAATACTTGTGTGGAAAGGGAGTTTTGTACGCAAGATACACAGAATGCCGCAAACTAGTCACATTAATTCAAGTAGAATTTTTTGTTTTGCGGTGTCTAAGCGCACAAGACATCAAGTTGCTTTGTCGTACCCTGGATCCAAAACCAAGTAGAAGTTAATGTCTTCCAAAAAGAATGGGAGGAAGCCGAATCAAAATCATTCCACGCAGTTAATATATGAAACTTCCATTCCATTCATAAATCCCCGCAACAGTGTGGATATTTGGAAGCTGATAAAAACAACTGTTTGTGGTTCTTCGGTTCTAAATATTCTTCAGCGAAGACACGAAACACAAACTTAGTGTAATTGGTGTAATTAGCTCCAGGAAAGTTCTGCATTATTTTGCACCACATGAAAATGACATTTTTAAGTATGCAATGACATTTGTTTGAAGCAAATAGCATTATCCAGTGTTACGGAACGCTGCTAATGTTATGTGTGAGAGTGTTCCAACACTGGTTGCACGTGATGTATTGTTTTTTGGATATCAGTGAGAAACGCCCGCGGAGACAGTGAGAACTCAAACCTCTCTTTCGTTAAACAACAATAAAAGTGTATATTAACGTCGAAGAAAGATAATGAATCACTACAATTACTTCAGCACATTAACTTAGTCCCTCGAAGACTGAAAATCCCAAAACATATTTTCCCCATAATCCTAAACTCCACTAAGACCCTTCCATTTCCAAAACAACAACCATAAACCTATTGGTCAAATCTAGCCAGTGACGACCACACCATACAGCCCAAGTGACCAGAGCTTAAAACCGTCTTCAGTTCAACAAGGAAAACAATATTTTGCACAAACTGGCTTTTGCCTTCAGTACTTCATTCCTGGCTGAGCTGCTTCCTGAGGTTAGCTGGCTCTCTCTCTTGCTTCTTCAGCACCTTATCAGTGACTTCCCCTGCTTCCTGGCTCACAGAACTCTTGACTACTAATTGTATTAATTGCAAAGAACACCCTGTGCCTGATTCTTTTCTGTCTTTTTTCTCAGTTGCTGCACAGACATGGTTTACAAGACACACAGCAGTTTGATTTTACTTGTGCAAAAAATTCATTTTCATGGCATCCTACCATTTTGTGACCCGTGGCTTTAAAAGATGTCTCTTGTCAATATCCATCAGATCAAATCATTCAACTTTGGAGTAGTTGCAATCATTTAAAGTGAAAACTGAATCTCTACATAGTTTGTTTCAAGTTTTCAACTTTAGCTTTTACCTTCAACTTGCAGAATTTGAGAGAAATCATTACAATTATTTTTTTTTTAGGTTTATATAGTACACTTCAAAGAACAATACATAACAGAAACAGGACCTTTGGCCCTCCAACCCTGCGCCGATCATGATGCCTGTCTAAACTAAAACCTTTTGCACTCCCTGGGTCTGTATCCCTCTATTCCCGTCTTATTCATGTATTTGTCAAGATACCTCTCGCTATCGTATCTGTTATCACAACTTCTCCGGCATCGAGTTCCAGGCACTCACCACCCGCTCTGTAAAAACACTTCCCTCTCACATCTCCTCTAAACTTTGCCCCTCACACCGTAAACCTATGTCCCCATGTAATTGATTTTTCCATCCTGGGGAAAAGGATCTGGCTATACAAAAGGTGGAAATTGTGCTGCCTGTAGCCACCTAAAATGGCTGATTCCCGATTAGAATGGTCAAACCCCGATCTAAAATGGCGAACGAAAGAGGCTGATGGGAAAGTCAGCCAACAGGACTCAAACGGACAGCTGCAGGTAAAACAGTGTATTCGGCTCTGGGGAAGTCGGCCCAGACCGATACCTGCAGCCATTAACATCACAACAACCCAGCCATCTGCATAGTAAGCAGCCATCCCCAGGAACAATTGCTACACATTAGCAACATAAAGCCGATCCAAACCTTTCGGCGCCAGCAGTGGCTGTGACAAAGGAAGGTAGACGACCACCCCTCGATCAAGGAATCGCCCCATTATTGGAGCATATCGAACCAAGTGATTGGGTCCAAGTCCAATCACTTGGAACCAGGTACGAGGTCCGCCCCGAGAGACGGGAAGCCCCTGGGAACTATAAAAATAGGGGCCACGTTCAGATCGACCCTTCTCTTCCTGCTCGCAACCTTTGAGACCCGTTGACAAAGAAAACAAGTAAGTCTTACTCCAGCGATCGCTACCAGATAGGTGCTCCTGACTATCGACTTGTACCAGCCTTTGAATCCCGCAGGCCCAGACCCAATTCGATAGACCATTCGTTTCCCTGACCTGGTGGGCCGTCTCCAAAGTTAAGTATTGGCCTTTAGTGGTAGGTAGTAGTCTAGAAGTAGGATTATTGTATAAGTATTTATTGCTGTATGTAATAAATAATCGTTGATTTATAACTTTTACTAAGTGGTGTGCTGCATTATTTTTAAAAAATATATATATTTTATTGAAATTGTTTCCGAGCAACATTTTTCCCGCTTACAAAACAAGCAAAACGATAACAGTAACAAAACAGAAATTTTTAAACTTTTTAACAATAATAATAGTAGTAATAATATACAAGTAACAAAACCTCGTACTCTATTGACCTATACTCAACTGCCTCCCCCCCTCCCCCCTCCCCCCCTGGGTTGCTGCTGCTGGTCATCCGTCTTCCCTCTAACGTTCCCCTAGGTAGTCGAGAAATGGCTGCCACCGCCTGGTGAACCCTTGAGCCGATCCTCTCAGGGCAAACTTTATCTGCTCCAGTTTAATAAACCCCGCCATATCGTTTACCCAGGCCTCCAGTCCGGGGGGTTTCGCCTCCTTCCACATGAGTAGGATCCTGCGCCGGGCTACTAGGGACACAAAGGCCACGACATCGGCCTCTTTCGCAACTCCAAATAGAGCTAACCCCCCAGCCTGGTTTGACCCGGGCCTTCACCACCTGCGAAATCACTCCAGTCACTCCCTTCCAATACCCGTCCAGTGCCGGGCACGCCCAAAACATATGTGCGTGATTTGCCGGGCTCCCGCCACACCTCCCACATTTGTCCTCCACTCCAAAGAACCTGCTCAATCTTGCCCCTGTTATGTGTGCTCTATGTAGCACCTTAAATTGAATCAGGCTAAGCCTGGCGCATGAGGAACAGGAATTTACCCTGCTTAGGGCATCAGCCCACATACCCTCCTCTATCTCCTCCCCTAATTCTTCTTCCCACTTTCTTTTTAGTTCGCCCACCGACTCCTCCCCCTCTTCCCTCATCTCTCTATAAATCTCTGACACCTTGCCCTCTCCGACCCACACCCCTGAAAGCACCCTGTCCTGTATCCCCTGTGTCGGGAGCCGCGGAAATTCCCTCACCTGTTGTCTAGTAAACGCCCTCACCTGCATATATCTCAAGAAATTCCCCCGGGGTAAGTTATACTTTTCCTCCAGTGCTCCCAAGCTCGCAAAAGTTCCATCTATGAATAAATCTCCCACCTTCCTAATTCCCAACTGGTACCAGCTCTGAAATCCTCCATCCATTCTTCCTGGGGCGAACCTATGGTTGTTCCTGATAGGGGACCCCACCAGGGCTCCCCGCACCCCTCGCTGTCGCCTCCACTGTCCCCATATGTTCAGTGTTGCCGCCACCACCGGGTTCGTGGTGTACTTTTTCGATGAGAACGGTAGCGGCGCCGTCACCAGCGCCTCTAGACTCGTCCCTTTACAGGACCTTCTCTCCAGCCTTTTCCACGCCGCTCCCTCACCCTCCATCATCCATCTACGTATCATTGCCACATTGGCGGCCCAATAATAATCTCCCAAATTCGGTAGTGCCAGTCCTCCTCTGTCCCTACTGCGCTGAAGGAACCCCCTCCTTACTCTCGGAACTTTCCCTGCCCACACAAAGCTCGTAATGCTCCTATCTATTTTATTAAAAAAGGTCCTGGTGATTAAAATAGGGAGACATTGAAATACAAATAAGAACCTCGGGAGGACCATCATCTTAATTGCCTGCACCCTGCCCGCCAGCGATAAAGGCTGCATGTCCCACCTCTTAAAGTCCTCCTCCATTTGTTCCACCAGCCGTGTCAGATTAAGTCTGTGCAAGGTTCCCCAGCTCCGAGCGATCTGAATCCCCAAGTATCGGAAGTTTCTTTCCACTTTGCTGAGCGGTAAGCCTTCTATCTCTCTACTCTGGTCCCCTGGATGTATCACATATAATTCACTCTTCCCCATGTTTAACCTATACCCCGAAAATTCCCCGAACCTCCTCAAGATTCGCATAACCTCTATCATCCCCCCCGCTGGGTCCGACACGTATAGCAATAGGTCATCCGCGTACAACGAGACTCGGTGTTCTTCTCCCCCTCTAGTCACCCCTCTCCATTTCCTGGAGTCTCTCAGCGCCATGGCCAGAGGTTCAATTGCCAGCGCAAACAACAATGGAGACAGCGGGCATCCCTGTCTTGTTCCCCTATATAATCGGAAATACTCCGATCTATGTCGACCTGTAACTACGCTTGCCGTTGGTGCCCCATAAAGTAGTCTAACCCAGCGAATAAATACGTTCCCAAACCCAAACCTCCTTAACACTTCCCATAAATACTCCCACTCCACCCTATCAAATGCCTTCTCTGCATCCATTGCCGCCACTATCTCTGTCTCCCCCTCCACTGAGGGCATCATTATCACCCCTAAGAGCCGTCGCACGTTAACATTCAATTGTCTCCCTTTTACGAACCCTGTCTGGTCTTCGTGCACCACCCCTGGGACACTGTCCTCTATCCTCGATGCCAGCACCTTTGCTAGCAGTTTGGCGTCCACGTTCAATAGTGAAATAGGTCTATAGGACCCACACTGCATCGGATCTTTGTCCCTCTTCAAAATTAGCGATATCGTCGCCTCCGACATTGTCGGGGGTAGTGTCCCCCCTTCCCTGGCCTCATTGAACGTCCTTGCCAACAACGGGGCCAACAAGTCCACATATTTTCTGTAGAATTCCACCGGGAACCCGTCTGGCCCCGGGGCCTTACCTGCTTGCATGCTTCCCAGTCCCTTAATAACCTCGTCCAACTCAATCGGCGCCCCCAGGCCTGCCACCGCCTGCTCCTCCACTTTCGGGAACCTCAACTGGTCCAGGAACTGCCGCATCCCCTCCTCTCCCTCTGGGGGCTGAGACCTATACAGTTCTTCATGAAAGGTCTTAAACACCTCATTTATCTTTCCTGCCCTTCGCACGGTGTCTCCCCTTTCATCCCTAATTCCTCCTATCTCCCTCGCTGCTGCCCTCTTTCGCAGTTGGTGCGCCAACAGGCGACTAGCCTTTTCCCCATATTCATACCTCCTCCCCTGTGCCTTCCTCCACAGTACCTCCGCCTTTCTGGTGGTCAGAAGGTCAAACTCAGTCTGGAGTCGTCTCCTCTCCCTGTACAGCTCCTCCTCCAGAGTCTCTGCAAATTCCCTGTCCACCCTTAAAATCTCCCCCAGTAATCTATCCCTTTCCGTGGCCTCTGTTTTCCTTTTGTGGGCCCCAATAGAAATCAGCTCTCCTCTGACCACCGCTTTTAGTGCTTCCCAGACCACTCCCACAGGGACCTCGCCGTCATCATTGACCTCCAGGTATCTCTCGATACACCCCCTCACTCTTGCACACACTCCCTCATCCGCCATCAGTCCCACATCTAATCGCCAGAGTGTTCTCTGCTCCCTGTCCTCTCCTACTTCCAGGTCCACCCAATGTGGGGCATGATCCGAAACCGCTATGGCTGAGTATTCAGCCTCTTCCACCCTAGAGATCAACGACCTTCCTAGAACAAAAAAATCTATCCGGGAGTACACTTTATGGACGTGGGAGAAGAAGGGATACTCCCTAGCCCTGGGTCTAAGAAATCGCCATGGATCCACTCCCCCCATTTGGTCCATAAACCCCTTAAGTACCTTGGCCGCTGCGGGCCTTCTTCCAGTCCTTGAGCTGGATTCTATCTAGCCCCGGGTCCAGCACCGTATTGAAGTCCCCTCCTAAAATCAAATTTCCTGCCTCCAGGTCCGGAATACGCCCCAGCATCCGTCTCATGAACCCCGCATCGTCCCAATTTGGGGCATACACATTAACCAACACGACCTCCATTCCCTCCAGCCTACCACTAACCATGACATATCTACCTCCACTATCTGCTACGATGTTCTTTGCTTCAAATGCTACCCGTTTCCCCACCAAAATGGCCACCCCTCTGTTCTTTGCGTCCAGTCCTGAGTGGAACACCTGTCCCACCCATCCTTTCCTTAGCCTAACTTGGTCCGCCACCTTTAGGTGCGTCTCTTGGAGCATAACCACATCTGCCCTTAGTCCTTTCAAATGCGCGAGCGCTCGGGCCCTTTTTATCGGTCCATTCAGGCCTCTCACGTTCCACGTGATCAGCCTCACTGGGGGGCTACCTGCCCCCCTCCCGTGTCGACTAGCCATTACCTTCTCTAGGCCAGTCCCATATCCCGCCTCCGCGCTCCCACTCGCTCCCCCAGCGTCGCATTCCGCCCCCGACCACCTTCTCTTTAACCATTTCTTTTTGGATTTCCGCAGCAGCAACCCAGTTGTCCCCTCTCTTCCCCCCCCCCCCCCGCTAGCTCCCTATCTAGCTTGATTGCTCCCCCATATCACTTCCGTAAGTCAGCTGACTTCAACTGACCCCGGCTACTCCTGCTCGCTCCTCGGCCCCCCCGGTGTGAGGGAACTCCCATCCGCCTTGCGCCTGTTTTCCCGCCTTATTCTTTCTGGCGCGGGAACATCCCTTTACCTGTCCTGCCTCTTATGGCGCAGCTCCCTATCCCCTCCCCTTCTCCTTCACCCTTCCCTGACTATGTCCCGCCTCTCCCCCCTCACCGGCGCCCACATTTCCCCAATGTCTCCCCCCTTCCCTGTTTACTTCTCGCTTAACTTTCACCATCCCATTAACAAAAACAACAATAACAACAATAACAGTTCCCTGCAGCATCAGTCCCTCAGTTCCGGTCCAGTTTCTCTTCATTGATGAAGGACCATGCTTCCTCCGCCGTCTCGAAATAATATTGTCTCTCCTGATGCGTGACCCATAGTCTTGCCGGCTGCAGCATCCCAAACTTCACCTTCCTTTTGTGCAAAACCTCTTTGGCTCGGTTGAAGCTCGCCCTCCTTCTCGCCACCTCCGCACTCCAATCCTGGTAGATCCTTACCACCGCATTCTCCCATCTGCTACTCCGCACCTTTTTGGCCCATCTCAGGACCTCTTCTCTGTCCTTAAGGCGGTGGAATCGCACGATTATCGCCCTGGGTGGTTCTCCCGCTTTTGGTCTTCTCGCCGGGATCCGATTTGCCCACTCCACCTCCATGGGGCCCGCAGGGGCCTCAGCACCCATCAGTGAGCTCAGCATCTTACTTGCGTACGCTCCACAGTCCACTCCTTCCACACCCTCCGGGAGACCTAGTATCCTAAGGTTCTCCCTTCGCGCTCCATTTTCAAGGGACTCAATCCTGCCAGCACACTTTTTATGAAGTGCCTCGTGCGTCTGAGTCTTGGCCGCCAGGCCCAGGACCTCGTCCTCAATACCTGACACCTTCTGCTCCACCACGCGAAGTTCCGTCTCCTGGGTCTTTCAAGTCTCCTTAAGCCCCTCAATTGCCTGTAACAACGGGGTCATTACCTCCTTCTTCAGCAGGTCCACGCACCGTCTCACCACCTCGTCCTGCTCAGGCCCCCATGTCACCTGTGGTTTCTCCGCCGCCATTTTGTTTCACTCCCTCTCTCTCTCTCTCTCTCTGATCTTCTGGCTGCAGATTCTTTGGGCTGCAGCCGCCGCCGCCGGTTTTTCCCTCCGTCTTTCGGGGGGGGCTCCCTTCCCTCGCGCCTCGCACCGGGTTTTACGGCCGTCCAAGTCCCCGTTGGGGCTCTTAAAAGAGCCCGAAGTTCCGTCGGAGCTGGAGCCGCCGAAACGTGCGGCTAGCTCATCCCTGCCGCAACCGGAAGTCTGTGCTGCATTATTAATCATTACTTGAGCTTGAACCACGTGGCGGTATCAGAAAGATACCTGGCGACTCGAGAGCAAAGGTGACAGAATTAGAGCTAATAAAACTAAGGCTAATAAGAGCAACATGCCGAAAATTGTACCAAAAAAGCCATGAGAGCAAAACAAAAAATCCTACTTTGTGCTCATGAAAATATTTTTCCACTAAAATTATCAATTGCAGAAATTTATTTCAACTGAGTGGAACTGTGGTACCCTCTGGTGGCGACTGGCAGAACAGCAATCTGGCAATGCTGCGATCCTTTAAAGCTGAAAATATGACTTTAAAAATGGAGTCACTGACATGCATATGGAGACTGCCTGCTACAAACTTGTTTTTGGGCTAATTTTAAAATTCTAATTCACAATTACACATGCAACGATGAGGTCAACAGCTGCAATATCTGAATCAATTGGTAGACCACTGATACTGCAAGAAATGCAATACTACTAGCGGTTTCTACAGGAATCTAAAAATAAAGTGGAGCAATAAAGTAAATCCACAATGTCTAAACATGCACACTATCCAGTTGGGCTATTGACAACCATCAGGCTGTGAACCCCCAGGTGATTCACCCTCACTACTTCAGGAGCCATACGGTCATCTAAAGACAATCAAGATCAGCAGTAACTCATAGTCAAACCGAGGATTTCCAGTTATGTGGCCGACTCATGCCACATGCTACCCGTTAACAAATGAATTATTGGTATGTTCCCACATTGCATTTTTAATGACAAATACTGCCGCCATCCTGCCTGTGACAGCACAATTTTATCACCCTGCTCCTCTCTCGGGTAATTAGTATACAGACAATGCATGGATCAGAGTCCTCTGGCCTGAGATTATGTTGGGATTTTTTATGGTCCCAGTCTCAGTCTGATTGTCGGAAACACATATTCTCTGTTGCATCAATGTTTCTCCAAATATTGCTATGACGAAATCTCAATCCAGTCGCCTGCAGACGGTGAGCCTTCCTTTTAACGGATCATCAGTTTTGGATATGTTCAAAAGAGATTGGATAGATACCTAGATTGGCAAGACTTCTGATTCCCATCAAGCTGTCCCAAGAAGGAAGAACATGCAGCTTTTCACAACCGTGGGACATCACAAAGTGCTTTATGGACAATTAATGAAATGTCGTCACTATTGTAAAAGTAGAAATGGTGGCAATGAATTTGTACACAGCAAACCCCCACAAACAGCAGTGAGATGAGGGATATATAATCAGTCAGGACGCTAGGGATAACTCCCAAGTTCTTGTTCAAAAGAATGCCATGGGATTATTTACATCCACCTGAGAAGGCAGATGTTACATTTTCTAGAGGACTATCTAATACAGATACTGCTTGTTGATGTATGGACTTTAGGTTTAAATTAAGATTGAAGTACAGCAATGTCATTAGCTGTGGCATTAAGGCTCTATCGTGGTAGACTCAGGCACAGGGGGAGAACACAAGAGGTGCTTGTCTCACACTTTCATCTGCTTTGCAGCCTGGTACCAGTCTGCACTGGTTCACCCCTCTCCATACACACCTATTTTCTTCTGCTTACAATGCACAGACGATATTAGAACTGGGCAACCCAACAATATGCAGTGAATGCAAATTTTTGACGGCATCCTGAACTGCCACAAAACGAAGCTCAATCAGTGGTGGCGGCTACCCGAATCCCAGCATTAGATTTTGTCTTTCAAATTGCTCTCGGCAACCTATCAATTACAAATATTGAGAGTTGGGGGCATGTTTATTCACATCGTAAATGTCAGTCATGCTACTACATTTAAAAGCACAACTGCTGTTATCTCAACAGTAAGCAATTGATTTTTATTTCAATAACTGCATTGCAGTTTCATGTTTGTATCATTAAAAAAATTAACTGACTTAAAAATCAAGATCCTGGTGCCCATTAGTGGGCATACACGGAATATCAATAATACTCCAGCTGTAGGTTGAAACCCGGAATCTCTAAAACAGTTCAGACACATTTAAATTAAGTTTCAGGTATCATGTAACTTTGTCCTCTAATTTTGATAAGTCTGGTCCAATGCCCAGGATGGTTATGCAACTTAGGTGTTATCTGAGCGAAACCAGCACCCTCCGGTAACTCTGATAACACGTTTACATTATTTGAAAGAATAGTTGCATTTGTATCACAGCAAAAGTATCAAAGGTCTCCCTGAAAAATACAGTGAATATCATACCTTCAAACCTGCCTGCCATTTTGTGTCAACACCCCATGAACAACATAGATTGAAAGCAATAGGTTTTGTTCTTATACATTACAAGAGAAACAACGACACATTGATCCGGAGGTGGCTTTCAACTCAAGCGCTTCTGAAGTGCCAAGATTAATCTGCAGGCTGAACAACGATTGTAGGTACACAGGCAACCTGGCGCAAAAATAAGCAAGTGTCTGAGGGAGCTGGCAAAGTTACAAGATTTGCCATCAAGCTCATTGCATTGTGATAACAGATTATAGCAGAGGCCGGCCAACTTTCAGAAGCGGCGTGCTAAATTTTCATATATTCACTTTGATTTAAGGTTTTGCATGCCAGTAATACATTTTAATGTTCATAAGGTCTCTATATATAACTAAACTATTCTTGTAAGTGAAGCAATTAAGGTTTTTAAAATGATCATGAAGCTTCATTTAAAATTAAATTAAAGTGCAAAGACCCTTGCCTGTCCTTCCTTTCTTTGGAGATTACATTTTGTCAGCTATATCCCTCAATTTACAGTGAAAATAAATCACAAGGTCAGATGCAGTGCGCTGTTCCACATTACGTGATACTAATGTAAGCAACAAATCGAGGCTCAAGAATATCCCAGTAATTTAATAAAACACGTTTGTGCCGTTATTTGGACTAGCAGTGTGAGTACCACTTAAAATCATTTTACATGCATGCCATAGGTTGCCAACTGCTGGATTTTGGACACAGCAGAAAGAGAATGACTAAGTGCCCACTGATCAGTGGAAGTGCACGGACCTCTGCCCAATGCTTTTGCAAATCAGTTTAAATTATTGCCTTCAAATAGTCCTCTAAAGTCCAATTGTCCAAGCATCCACTTTGAATGCACCGGCTAGTATGGAAGGTCTCCAAGGTGGGGTGGAGGTGGGAACGAAGATGGACACAAAGGCTCGTGGTGCTTCCCCAAAACACTCGGGATTTTTGCATGGATGGGAACAGGATTATATTTGCGACTTCAGCCATCAGTTGCAGTGTGAAACACATCCACTGCCTTTCTTTTTTAAACAGTGGAAAACCCAGAGGTCTGAGCATACATGGTTTCATGGAGATCATCGAACTTTTATTTCCAGATTTTTATTGAATTCAAATTCCACAAACTGTCATAGTCGGATTCGAACCCAGGTCCCCAGAGAATTACCCTGGGTCCCTAGATTATTAACCCAGTGATAACGCCTCCCCATTCTGGAAGGGTTGGTTCCTTCCTCAGTTTCCATTTTCAATTAGGGCCTGTCTCAAAGAATAAAGCTTTATAACCCATAGATTCCATCACATTTATATTTAATTTTATATTCTGCTGCTCCATCACATCTCTGGTTTCCTGGTGGCTATTTTTCACAATCCCACAACCCCTACCCATCTGACTAACATTCATGTCATTTGGGGCAAAACCCCCATCATCACCTCAGCTTCCAGCCCATTTCTGTCACGTCTCCGATATTGCAAGTTGGTGTATTCAAATTAGCTGAACAATTCAAGTCAGAAGTGGGTATCAGAACTTCATGCCGAGTGGAAATCACACCACATTGCACTTTCAATAGCCCTTTCAGGAGTCTGGATCAGGTTTGTTTTTAAAAAAATAATTTTTATTGAAGTTTTCGCAAAATATCAACAACAAAATGAAAAAGGAACCCAATAGAATTAAATACAAAACAAAATAAAACAACCCCCGTGCCCCCCTCCCCCCCATACATAAATAATAAATTAACACCCCGAATTAACACATAGCAAACATATACACCCCCTCAGATCTCCCACTCTAGACAAACAAAAATAAAATAGAACCCACCCCCGGGCTGCTGCCATTGTCTACCGTTCTGCCAGGAAGTCTAAGAACGGTTGCCACCGCCTGAAAAACCCTTGCACCGATCCCTTTAAAGCAAATTTCACCCTCTCCAATTTAATAAACCCCGCCATATAGTTGATCCAGGATTCCACGCTTGGGAGCCTTGCATCCTTCCACTGAAGAAGAATCCTTCGCCGGGCTACCGGGGACGCAAAGGCCAGAATACCGGCCTCTTTCGCCTCCTGCACTCCCGGCTCCCCTGTAACCCCAAATATTGCAAGCCCCCAGCCCGATTTGACCCTGGATCTACCACCCTCGACACCGTCCTTGCTACGCCCTTCCAAAACTCCTCCAGCGCTGGGCACGCTCAGAACATATGGGTGTGGTTTGCTGGGCTCCCTGAGCCCCTAACACACCTGTCCTCACCCCCAAAAAACCAGCTCATCCTTGTTCCGGTCATGTGTGCCCTGTGCAGCACCTTAAACTGTATAAGGTTGAGCCTCGCGCACGAAGAGCAAGAGTTCACCCTCCCAAGGGCATCTGCCCACCTCACTCCTCGATCTCCTCCCCCAACTCCTCCTCCCACTTACCTTTCAACTCCACCACCGAGGCCTCCTCCTCCTCCTGCATCACCTGGTAAGTTGCCAAGGTCTTCCCCTCTCCAACCCACCACCCCCACCACCCCCCCAAGAGCACCCTGTCCTGTACCGTGCGTGGCGGCAGCCGCGGGAATTCCACCACTTGCTGTCTGGCAAACGCCCTTACCTGTAAGTACCTGAAGGTGTTCCACGGGGGGAGCCCATACTTCTCCTCCAGCTCACCCAGGCTCGCGAACTTCCCATCCACAAACAGGTCCCCCAACCTTCTTATCCCTGCCCTGTGCCACCCCGAAAACCCTCAATCTATTCTCCCTGGGACAAACCGGTGGTTCCCCCGTATTGGGGTCCACACCGAGGCCCCCACTCCCCCCCCCGTGCCGCCTCCCACTGCTCCCAGATTCTGAGGGTAGCCGCCACCACGGGCTCGTCGTATACCTCATTGGAGGGAGCGGCAGCGGCGCCGTTGCCAGCGCCTCCAGACTCGTACCCTCACAAGACGCCATCTCCAGCCTCTTCCATGCAGCCCCCTCCATCACCCACTTGCGCACTATCGCCACATTGGAGGCCCAGTAGTACACAGAGGTTGGGCAGTGTCAGCCCCCCCCCCATCCCTACTCCGCTCCAGGAACACCCTTCTCACCCTCGGAGTCCCTCGCGCCCACACAAACCCCGTTATGCTCCTGTTGACCCGCCTAAAGAAGGCCTTCGGGATAAGAATGGGGAGGCACTGGAACAGGAACAAAAACCTTGGGAGCACCGTCATCTTAACTGACTGCACCCTACCCGCCAGGGACAGCGGCAACGCGTCCCACCTCTTAAACTCCTCCTCCATTTGCTCCAATAGCCTCGTGAAATAAAGTCTATGCAGGGCCCCCCAGCTCCTGGCCACCTGCACCCCCAAATAACTGAAGCTCCTCTCCGCCCTTTTCAGTGGGATCTCGCCAATCTCCCTCTCCTGGTCCCCTGGTCTCCTGGGTGAACCACGAACAACTCGCTCTTCCCCATGTTGAGCTAGTACGCTGCGAAATCCCCGAACTCCCTGAGGATCCTCATTATCTCTGGCATTCCCCCCACCGTGTCCGCCACATATAGCAGCAACTAGTCCGCATAGAGCGACACCCTATGCTCCTCTTCCCCCCCCACCCCCCCGCACCAACCCCCTCCAGTTCCTCGACTCCCTCAGTGCCATAGCCAGGGGTTCAATCGCCAGTGCGAAGAGCAGGGGAGACAGGGGACACCCCTGTCTCATCCCTCGGTGCAACCAAAAGTACTCAGACCTCCTCTTGTTCTGGCCACACTCGCCATCGGGACCTCATACAACAGCCTAACCCACCTGACAAACCCCTCCCCAAACCCGAACCTCTTCAGCACCTCCCACAAGTACCCCCACTCTGCCCTATCGAAGGCCTTCTCAGCATCCATCGCCACCACTATCTCCGCCTCCCCCGCCGGCATCATAGTAACGTTCAGGAGCCTCCGCACATTCGCGTTCAACTGCCTCCCCTTCACGAACCCTGTGTGGTCTTCGTGGATGACCTGCGGCACACAATCCTCAATTCTCCCCACTCGGACCTCCCCGTTATCGTTGGCCCCCAGGTATCTCTCTATGCTTCCTCGGACCCGCTCACTCACTTCCTCGTCCGCCAACAGCCCCACCTCCAAGTGCCACAACGGGCGCTGGTCCCTCTCCTCCCCCAGCTCTAGGTCTACCCAATGCGGGGCATGATCCGAAATGACTATCGCCGAGTACTTGGTATCCTCTACTCTCGCTATCAGCGCCCTGCTCGTAATAAAAAAGTCGATCCGGGAATAAGCCTTCTGAACATGCGAGAAGAATGAAAATTCCCTAGCCCCCTGCCTTGCAAATCTCCAAGGGTCCACCCCTCCCATCTGGTACATAAACCCCCTCAGCACTTTAGCTGCCACCGACATCCTACCCGTCCTAGGCCTGGAGCGGTCCAGTGCCGGATCCAGCACCGTGTTAAAGTACCCCCCCCCCCACTTCCAAGTACGGGATCCGACCCAACATGCGCTGCATAAAACCCGCATTGTTCCAGTTCAGGGCGTACACGTTGACCAGCACCACCCTCTCCCCATGCAGCTTACCACTTACCATTACATACCTGCCACCATTGTCTGTCACAATGCTCGACGCCTCGAACGACACGCTCTTTCCCACCAAGATCGCCCCCCCCCCCAATTTTTGGCATCCAGCCCTGAATGAAACACCCGACCTACCCACCCCTTCCTCAATCTTACCTGGTCTGCCCCTTCAGGTGTGTCTCCTGGAGCATGACCACATCCGCCTTCAGCCCCTCCAGGTGCGCGAACACCAGGGCCCGCTTGACCGGCCCGTTCAGTCCCCTTACATTCCAGGTTATCAGCCGGATCAGGGGGCCAGCCGCCCCCCCCTCCCCCGCCGACTAGCCATAACCCCTCCTCGGCCAGCCACACGCCCACACCCCATGCCCGGCCCGTTCCCATTCCCCAGGGCGGCAGACCCCCGTCCCAACCCCCTCTACTCGCTCCAGCTCCCCCTTGACCATACCAGCAGCAACCCGGTTCCCCACCGCACCCGCACCCCCCCCCCCCTCCAACGCTAGGACCCCTCCTAGCTGCCTTGCTCCCCCCACTGCACTCCCGCAAGTCAGCTGACTCCTGCCACTCCCGCCTCTCCTTCGACTCCTCCCATTGTGGGACATCCCCTCCTCCTCCATTACCCATCAGCAGGCTCTCCGCCTCCCCTTTCAACCCCAAGCGCGGGAAACATCCCTCGCTTCCCCGCCCTGGCCCCACCCCCTCCAGCGCGGGAAAAAGCCCACACTTTCCACCTGCCTGGCCCCGCCACCTCTGAAGCAGCTCCTTTTACAGGCCCAGTCCCCTCACCCCCGACTTGGGCCTCACCCTCCCCCTCCCCTGCCAGTCCTTGTAGTTGACCCACAGTCGTGCCGGCTGCAGCATGCTAAACTTCACCCCCTTCCTGTGCAGCACCGCCTTCCCCCCATTTGTACCCGACCCTCTTCTTCGCCACCTCCGCGCTCCAGTCCTGATATATTCGAACCTCCGCGTTCTCCCACCTGCTGCTCCTCTCTTTCTTGGCCCATCTGAGCATGCACTCCCGATCAGCGAACCGATGAAACTGCACCAGCACCACCCGCGGCGCCTCGTTAGCCTTGGCCCTCCTCGCCAGCACTCTCTGGGCCCCTTCCAGCTCCAGGGGCCCCTGGAAGGACCCTGCTCCCATCAGCGAATTTAACATGGTGACCACATAGGCCCCCACGTCCGACCCCTCCAGCCCCTCCGGGAGGCCCAGGATCCGCAGATTCTTCCGCCTCGACCGATTCTCCATCTCCTCGAACCGTTCCTGCCATTTCTTGTGGAGCGCCTCATGCGCCTCCACCTTTACCGCTAGGCCCAAAGCTCTCGTCCTCGTTATCGGAGATCTTTTGTCGAACC
The DNA here is from genome assembly GCF_047496885.1 of Scyliorhinus torazame. Classification (NCBI taxonomy): domain Eukaryota; kingdom Metazoa; phylum Chordata; class Chondrichthyes; order Carcharhiniformes; family Scyliorhinidae; genus Scyliorhinus; species Scyliorhinus torazame. The sequence continues at coordinate 295,242,836 of NC_092713.1, read as the reverse complement.
TCGCGGATCGCCACCCCCTGGGCCGTCTGGGTCTCCAGCAGCTTATCGATAGAAGCCTTCATCGGCTCCAGCAGGTCCGATTTGAGCTCCCTGAAGCAGCGCTGGATAACCTCCTGCTGCCCCTGCGCCCACTGCATCCACGCTGCCTGGTCCCCGCCCACCGCCATCTTGCTCTTCTTCCCTCGTACTTTGTTTGGGTTCACCACCACTTTTTTTAGTCGCCCCGCTCCTGGTCCAAGCCATACACTTTCGGGGGAATGTTACAGTCTTCTTCCCACACCGGGAAATGTCAAAACAATGCCGTTGGGGGCCCTGAAAAGAGCCCAAAAGTCCGTTCCAAGCAGGAACTGCCGAACGTGCGACTTAGCTCTGCATAGCCGCAACCGGAAGTCAGTCTGGATCATGTTTATGGTGAGAGGTGATGCACTAATAATGTCAGTGGACTGACAAATTCAGATTCCCAGGCAAATTCTCTCGAGGCTTGGGTTCCATGGGAGCTGGTGAAATTTAAATTCAATTAAATTAAGAAGTCTGGAATTGAAATCTAGTCTGAGTAACGATGACCATGAAACTACCACTATCATTGTTTGTTGTAAAAACCCATCTGGCTCACTAAAGTCCTTGTAGAGAAGGAAATCTGTCGTCTTTACCCGGTCTGGTCTACGCATGACTTTGCATCCACACTAATGCAATTGACTCTTAACTGCCCTCTGAAGTGGCTTAGAAAGTCACTCAGTTTGAGGGCAACAAATGTTGGCCTTGCCAATGATGCCCACATCCCCTGAAAGAATAAATTTTCAAAAAACAAGACACATTTTAAGATACGATGAATGCATGCCTCTGAAAGTATGCCTAGAAGCCTCACGTAATTGGGGCTTTTCACCAGGTTAAGGAGCTCATCTAATCGTCCGTCAAAAATAAGCGGTAAAAGGTGATGTACCAAAAATAGCAAAAAATATCCCATGGAGAATGTAGGAAGTCTAATTTTTTCACTACGTATATTCAGAACATGGATTGTTTTTCCATAAATACCTACCGAGGCAGAGGTGATGACATAATTTGAAGTGAAATTGGGCGAAGTGTTTGAAAAAAGGAAATGAAAACATATTCGAAAAAACCCACAGGTCCAATTAAAAGCTAGCATCGGCACGATGGGGTTTAATGGCAATTTTTTTCCCTGTAAAATCTATTATCATAGGCAAACTCACAACTGCTACAGTAAAGGTGACTCCGTACTTACATATTCTTCAATGACTCAGCACCTGTTACAACTCATGACGACTCAGCAAATGCCGATGGATAATTGAAAAAGAAAGCCTAACATCAATTACACAAACAGAAAATGCTGGAATTGCTGAGCAGATCGGGCGGCAACTGTGGGGAGAGAGAAACAGAGTTAATTCTTTACGTCAATGGCCTTTTGTCAGAGCCCTAACATTAGTTGTCTGGGTTATAGACTCAGTAAAACTCATAAATAAATGATCAGAGTTTGGGTGCTTTTGACATTATGTTTGAAACTGCAAAATTAGTAAAATAGAATAATCATTACTTAACTATAAAACAAAACTGCACATGTTCCCAAACTAGAACACTAAACATTCACTAATGCTCCACTTCAGCTGGAATTATGCCCCAGACTCTACAAAATGGGTTTGAAATGAAATGAAAATCGCTTATTGTCACAAGTAGGCTTCAAATGAAGTTACTGTGAAAAGCCCCTAGTCGCCACATTCCGGCGCCTGTTCAGGGAGGCTGTTACGGGAATACTGTGACATCACACCATAGCAATAAGACCCAATGAGATCATTGGAATGTAGGCAGTTTTACTGGTAATATTTTAAGAAACTTCGCCACGATTAATAAAACCTTATACTTGTCCTCAGAAAATAAAAATGGACTTGCATTTTCAAAATCTTAATGAGAATTCTGGTTGGAGAATATCTTTATAACATGCTCAAAATGCTCACAAGAAAAAACCCGTATGACTACCACTGAGCGAAACATCGAATGGCTAACAAGACATGGGAACTTTGAGAATAGAAAGCTTAATAACACCAGCACACGCAGTTCCATAGTTAATATGTACAACAGACAGGCCAGAAAGATGATAATAAGCAAGTCTGCCTACCAGAGGGATGGCTATATGAGTATAAAACTAAGCCAAGGTAAGCTGGACAAGAGTACAAAGTGCTGGAAATGCACAGCAGGTGCATTTACATTCTGGAGAGAAAAGATGAGAAACCAGTTGATCTGCAGCAAACTCTCATCAGCCAATTCTGATGAAGGGTCAAAATTGAAACACATATTTCATCTTTTTTTCACCACAGATGTTAAAAGACCTGCTGTGTGTATTTCAGCCTTGTTTTTTGCCATGAAATTTGAGTTTGTTTGCTTTTGTAGATTTTCTACATTTAAAATATTCTTCTTGGTGTCAGTTACAAACCACGGACGTTAGCTGGAGCTTCTTCACATTGGGTCAGTGTGCATAAATGCGATAGCATTTTTAAACTTAGCAGTGCAGTATCATGTCCTACTACCATTCAAGAATTGAACCGGACCTCATTCAACATACTTCAATTGGTGAATTTTATACTCACTGACAAAAACCAAGCAACTGACCAGCTGAAACAAAAAATAGTTAGCACATTGACACATCAGTGCAGTTGGTTATAGCTCCTTTGTGAACTTTACTTTTTTTTTTTGGAATGGTTTTCTTTTTTTTTTTTTTTAAGATGACTAATTTTATTTTTTTTTAATAATTTTTTTTTAAAGTTTTTCCATTTTAATTCATTCTTTTAAATTTTTTCCATTTTAATCATTCTTTTGAAAGTTTTCCATCTTTTTTCCCCTCTATATCCATGTATAATTTTTTTTTTTTTAATGTATCATATTGCAAACCATTCCATTGCAAGACTTTATTTCAAAGGTGAACATGCCTCTATTAGAAATTCAGATACAATCAGTAAAACAGAAATAAAGACATAAATTCAAACGTATAAACTGTTACAAATTCAGCAACAATATCACCCAATGAAGTAACATTTTACTGAAAAGTGCAAGAAACTTGCACCGAATTCACATTTTAGCATAAACAACCTAAAAAATACATTGATGTTCTACATGTCCACAATTCTGAATAAACTCTATTATACAAGTATTTACTTACAAAAGAAAAAGATCATAGAATATCAGACTGTTCTTCCCCACAAAAAAAATCTACAATAGCAATTTTTAAACAGCTTCAAACAGCTGCAATGAGTTTCCTTTCACACAATGCATTTTTTTTGTTGAATCCATCTAGATATTTGCCTTGAAGATCACATGGCAATGACCTCCTCAAACTATAGTTCCACTCTATCCCTCCTCCTTCTTCATGATGGCAAATGCTGTATATACTAATTAAAGAGACACAAGTAAAGTGTAGCCTTCCCTTTATCACGATTTTCCAACTGCTTTCTAATTAAATGACGCAGGGCTTTAAACAGAACAAAGCAAAAGATCTAACAGGAATAACAGGGGAGCAGAGAGGGTGCAAGGAGATAAAACAAAAATACGATGAACAAAAAAGGTTGTAGGAATCCTTCAGCATAGTTGACAAACAAAAAGGACAAACTCAACTAACAAGACTACTCACAGGTTTTAATGTGCCGAAGGGCTAAAACAGAGATCAATCCCAGAAGGCTCAGCTTTAACTCCAGGTTTCTAGCTAAGCTTTTTATGAAAGTTACATGGAAATTACTTGCTGTTTGCTTGAATTGCGCAAAATGTGAGAAATGAATAGTGTAGGTAAGGTGACATCCGGTATGGTAGATACCTGGCAGTAATTATAAAGCACTGGCTCAAGGGGCTCAGATGACACTGCAAATCATAAAAACTTACAATCAAGCAATCCCTCTCATCTCTTATTTTAAATGAACAATTTTGTGATACCAAAAATAAATTCCAATCTTGAAAATGCTTTCCGGTATCTTCCACTCTGGGAAGAGGGAGGGAAAGGAGGTTGAATCAATTTCTGGTTACTTACAACAGCAGTGCCTTATTATTTATGCCAATTACATTTTCAAAATATAGAGCAGCAACCGTGAACATCTTACGGGCAGTTGTGCAAGGTGCTGCAACATTCATGAATGGATATTCTTGAGGATTCCATTAACCGACCATCACAACGGTTAGCTGATATCAGGATAAAGTAGTTGTATTTTGCAGTGATTTGGAGAGTCACTTTGTTCATATATATCAGATGTGGATTGTGGTAGAACAGAGTGTGATGGTAACTGGGTTATATTTTATCACAAGATGGCACTGTTTCCAGTTCTTCACATCTAACAATTTTATCTTCTGAAATAGTCATCAAAACTAATGCTCAAATATTTCAGGCAACAGTCACTTTTTCCTTTTATAAAAAAGAACCGCAGAACATAGATGTTAAAAATTTACAATTATAAAGATGCCAAAAGATATTAACCCACAACAGTTCAGAATTGAAATCTCCCACAATTTATGACTTTCAGCTGGGTCAAGGTACAAATGGTCTAATTAAGCCTTTTTAAAACATTAAACATCAAAAAAGGCAACTGCAAATGGTCACCCTATATACAACCAAATCTTTTTCAACAACTATATTTGACCGGTTTATTTTTCCTTTTACATATGCAGTAGGCTTTCTTGATGTTTCATTTAAAGCTGCATTTCCGCACAAATTGAAAAAGATTAGCATGAAGTTAAATGTGAACTTAAGTATATATTTATTTAAGAACATTTAAATCTTGAAGTGTTTTACATTTGCACTGTAGTATTTCTGTTTAGTGAATATATTTTGTAGTATGCAGCTTTTTGCCTTCAGCGGACATATCATTAGGTCTGCAGAGGTTCTGTATTAAACTTTGCGACTGTTGTTATTTTTATAGCCTATCAAATAGTAGCAAAATTAGAACAGCCTATAAGTTACTCTCCCGCAAGTAAAAATATACTCAAAATTGTGCCACCGAAATTAATATTTTACTCTGGACTATCAATACCTGAATCTTGACTTGGAGGCAAACAGGTTATTTAGGCAAAAAACAAAAGGAATGCATTACAGTATATGTTGACCGGATGCTACTTGATTCATCTGCATGAAGATTACAATTATTAGCTCAGCCATTGCGAATGAAGTACTCCACATAATAGAAAATGACTCTTAACAGAATATACAAAGTCATTCTATATGTCAAGTTGTTCACAGCAATTAAATTTCAAATGCTTGCCAAGATATGTTAAGCAAGGAAATAACTGTACTTTCTTTCCCTCCATACAAATTTCTGCCCTTGGCTGATGTCTAAACACCTACACTTTCCAGTATGAGTCACAGGATAGCAAATAGGATCGGTGAAGAGACTTCTTGATAAAGAGTTTCTTCTGTTTATAAAATATTTAAAGGAGCAATCTTTTCTATAAATGACAAAAGAATTGCCGTTATAGCATCTATACTGTCAGTTATAAGCAAAGCTTATATTTTTATATTTCAATCATTTCTTTAACACTTTAAAAGAGCAATCTTGCTCTTTTACAAGAACTAATGTCTTAAGTTGAGGAAAAAAGAGCTGAAGTTGAATGCACAACTCCATTGAGGTACAAATCACTATTCAGCACATCATTAGTGATATCAAACGTGATGCGCTTGTAATATTTAAGAGTGCTAGGATGATAGCAGAGTAAAACAAACAGAATAAAAATATATCAATAACATATAGCCAACAGAAACTATTGGAAACTCAAGCAATAAGAGTATGTAGAAATTACCATCATAAAAAAGTGGTTTCAATAAATAGAAAATCACTAAAAGATGTTTAGTATTGAAATTTTGATTAGTCGGGCATTGCAGCTTTAAATGCATTTGGCTTTTGTAAACATTTACCATTCATATACCTTATTTTCAAGGATTACTGTATTCTATCCAACTAAATTTTGTATTGGTTAACATCGGTCATCTTGGTTCTACAGTATCTTTTTTGCTTACCAGAAGGTCACTATCTGGCCCAACAAAACTACTGAGGAAAACAATAGAACTCTTTAGGTTTACATTACATTGAATGCCCTCATTAATATATCAATCACTCTATTGCCCTTCAAAATGGAATATATATATATATATATATATATATATATATATGTATGTGTATATATATATATATATATATATATATATATATAAAATATATTTATTAGAACTCAATACTTTCTATAAATTCTCTCCTTGCACGGTGCATTCTGGTGTTTTAATCTTTTTTAAAAGGAGAAAAAGAGACCTCTATCAAAAATTTACTTACAGGCTTTAATGTTCTTTCTTTTCATCAAAAAAAAAAGGCAAAGTATATACACGATTTTAATATACATTCATACAAGAACCTCTGCTACAAGCAGAATGTACATCTGGTTATTCCCTATCTTCCCCTATTTTTTTCCTGAAACATTCTGTGATTTTCCTCCATTGGGGCATGTATCCTAAAAGCATTGAAAGCAAAATACTAAGCTTTTTGTAATTTTCACAAAAATGTCGCGAACCCATTTTTTTTCCTTAAATACAATAAAAATGTTTCTGTAAAATTAGTAAATATATTTAAACACAAAAAATGCACAAAAGTTCATGACGATAGAGTGAAAGTTCTAAATCCCATCATCGTCTCCAGGAGCGAGATTCATCATCTTCTTCTTCATCATCGTCATCTTCACGAAAGAAAGGATCCACAGGTTCTGATGCCTTGGGGAGGGCAAGAAAAAGAATGCTTAATGGCACAAGTTTGTGGACAGCTAAACGTTAAAACCACCCAACAAGCAATCCAGATCTGATGCAAAATGGCTGGTGGGATAGTGAACACTTCTAACTAAAGCTATAAATTATAAATAATCCATAATCTACCACTTTGTCCAGATGCAAACAAAGCAATGTAGGCAAAGTTGGGACAATACTAGATGTTTAGCATTATGAAGGAATGGAATAGAACAAATTGTTTCTGGTCGAGGTGCCTGGAAATGGGGGAGATGGCGAGGGGGAGGGGGCACAGATAAAAGATTAAATGTGAGATTTAGAACAGAGAGCTAGTGAAACTGTTGGGATGAATTCAGATCGGTCAGTTGAGATATTGAGAACATGGCAGGAACATGGGATCAGGGCTACCGCCAGGGTGGAGGTCAAGTATCACCACAGCGAGGTTGGGTAGAATGGCTGCTTCAATTCTTTAATTTTGATGCAATTCTACATATTAGGCAACTCGAGTCTGAAGATAATAAGCCGATCAAATCTGTTGGAAAGTCAATAGAACATTTTGATTCCATGATTACATAGTAACAGAAATCTAATTGGAAATATTGTTCAGTACTCTGATAGAATATTTACAGCACACAAGCTAGCCATTCGGTCCATCATGGCTGTTCCGGCCCTCTGCCACTCCCCTAGCCCCACTCCCTCGCCCTTCAGATACTTTTTTCCTCAAAACAATTATTAAATTCTTTTGAAGGTATCAACTGAATTTGCCTCAACGACACTCCCGGTCAGTACATTCCAGATCCCAACCATCCGCTCTGTTACAAAGTAAATCAATCTTTTCCTCACGTTGCGTTGCTTTTTTACCTCTGGTTCTCGATCCTTCCACTAATGGGAACCGTTTCTGTCTATTCTGTCCAGAACACTCATGATTTTAAACACTTCTTTTAAAAAAAAATTTTAAATGTTAAAAGAGTACCCAATTCATTTTTTCCAATTAAAGGGCAATTTAGCGTGGCCAATCCATCCTCCCTGCACATCTTTTGGGTTGTGGTGGCGAAAGCCACGCAAATACGGGGAGAATGTGCAAACTCGACACGAACAATGACCCAGAGCTGGGATCGAACCTGGGACCTCGGTGCCGTGAGGCAGCAGCGCTAACCACTAAGCCATCATGCTGCCCTTCAAACATTTCTATCAAATATCGTCTGAATCTTCTTTTCTCCAAGAACATCCCCAGCGCCTCAAATCCAAGTAATTGATATTTCTTATCCTTGAAACCATTCTTATGAAACTTCTCTGCGCACTCTCCAATACCTTCCCATTCTTCCTATCCAATATCTTCCCATTCTTCCTAAAGTGCGCAGAATTAGATACATCATGCCATTTGTGTTTTACACAGGTTCTTTATAACTTCATTTTGTACTCTTTATGCCCCAATTTATAAAGCCCGGGATGCCTTATGCTTTATTAACCGTGTTCTTAATCTGTCCTGTCACCTTCAATGATTTGTGCACGTATACTCCTCTGCTCCCACAAAATTATTATATAATGCAGGAATCCAACTTTGGAATTGTATACTTTAAACTTATCTGCCTCCTTCATTCTTACTACAAAAATGAATCACTTCACACTTCTCTGCAGTAAATATTATCTGCCACTTGCCCGCACAAGTTTGTCCATGACTTCTTTTTTCAAAAAAATTATTTATTTATTTATGTTTTTAAATTGAGTGCCCAATTCATTTTTTCCAAATGAAAAAATGAAAATGAAAATCGCTTATTGTCACAAGTAGGCTTCAAATTAAGTTACTGGGAAAAGCCCCTAGTCGCCACATTCCGGCGCCTGTTCGGGGAGGCTGGTACGGGAATAAGGGGCAATTTAGTGTGGCCAATCCACCTAGCCTGCACATCTTTGGGTTGTGGGGGCGAAACCCACGCAAACACGGGGAGAATGTGCAAACTCCACACGGACAGTGACCCAGAGCCGGGATCGAACCTGGGACCTCGGCGCGGTGAGGCAGCAGGGCTAACCCACTGCACCACCGTGCTACCCCTGTCGATGTCTTCTTGAAGATTATCAGGACCATCCTCACGGTTCATCCTTCTACGTTGTGTGTCATCCGCAGAACGTGAAATTGTGCCGTGTGCTCAAATCCAGGTCAATAATATTTATCAAGAAAAGCATTACTCCCAATACCAACCCCTACTATACACCTGTGTGCGGAAAGTAGTCATTTACCATGCCTGTTTCCTGTTACTCAGTCAATATGCTGTCCTTTTATTCCATGGGTTTCAACTTTGCCGATGTGGCATTTTATCAAATGCCTTTTGGATGTTCTTGTATACCACATCAAATTCAACACCCTCATCAACCCTCGCTGCTACCTCATCAAAAAACTCAAATAGGTTGGTCTATCACAATTTCTTCTTAACTATTCAATGCGGTTTTCCTTAATTAATCCACATTTGTCGAAGTAACCATTAATTTTGCCCTGAATTGTCATTGTTAAAAGCTTTTCCACCACTGAAGTTAAACTGACTGACTGGCCTGTCATTGTGGAACTTGCCCGTACACCATATTTTTGAACAAGGGTGCAACATTTGCAGATCTCTAATCCTCTAACCCCTGCATTCAAAAGGGATTGGAAGATTATGGCCAGTGCCTCCACAATTTCCTCCCTTATGCACCTCATTATCCTCAAATGCATCTCATCAGTTCCTGGTGATTTATCAAATTTAAAGTACAGCCAGCCATCTAATAACTCCAATTTTTTTGAAAACAAGTCAAAAAACTGATGCAGGAAGTAAATTATCTGATGTTGTCGTGATAACCAAAAGAAACAAAATTGGAGTGTTAAAATGAGAAGAGTCCAATTGGACTCAAAACGTTAATTCTGTTTCCCTCTGCACAGATGCGGTCAGACCCGAGTTTTTCCAGATATTTCTGTTTTTATTGGAGATTTAAAATGTTTGTGATCCAATAAAAACAAAATGTTGAGTTGGTCTGCAAATCCATAACTTTTATTTTGAAAATTTTGAATTGAATTTTTATCTTGTGTCTTACCCCAAAAGGCAACTGCAGGAGCATCCAAACTATTTTTATTTAGGTTGCAAATATAGAGGCCAGTTGTAAAGTGTAACTGTTTCCATTAATTCATATATATCTCAAGTTGCTGATGCTACCAGATTGAGGTTATTCTGGTTTAGAATTTATTTCCTATGAACACTTTCTAACCTTTAAAGTTCTACAAACTGCCAATTGGACACATTAGCAAATAGGAAATATAAATACAAGAGGGCAGCATCGTCAGGGGTTCGACAACTGAAATATCATACAACATGGAAACCGTGGGGTCCAAGATACTACTAATCTATACAGATCAAAAGGTCCCAGTCATGCTCTTTGGTGAGACAGCTACACTCAGAACAACGGCTGATAATCTGCAGAAATCTGATGAAAGGTAGCAAACCCTAACTCTCTTTTTCTCTCCACAGATGCGGACTGACCTGCTGACTATTTTCAGCATTTCCAGTTTTTTTTTTAAATTAACATTCATTGTTCAGATCCGCATTTTAACAATAGACATTTGGGACAGCAAAGTGTGACTGCTGCTGCTCATCGATCATGCTCAGCAAAGAACAGTGCTTTCAGCAGAAGGCAGGAGAGAACTGGCAAAAAGAATCTCACCAGGGAATCATTGTCTTATGATTGACAGGGAATCAAATGGAAGGAGATGCTTGGGGACTGACAGGGGATATATTGTCAAAAGAATAAAGGTCACATTGTATGTACATGTCATAAATATAACTAAGGCCTCATAATCAGTGCAAGCATTATTATCCAGTGCCAGGGTTCAAATTTTAAATAAAGTAGAAAATTATGATTTGGTGATTATAATTATATAGCATATATTGCTACGGTAAGACTTGGGCATTGATTTTTTATAAAGAGCCAAACCAATTGTATCTGCGAGCCTTTATCAGCTTTGTGCATATTTTTCATGAAGAAAATGGAATTCTAGAACTTCAAAAAAAAATTATTTGGCCAGCATTTATTACCCATCCCTGAGGACATGCAAGAGTCAACCACATTGCTGTGGATCTGGAGTCACATGTATGCCAAACCAGGTAAGGATGACAGATTTCCTTTCCAAAAGGATATTAGTGAACAGATGAGTTTTACGACAATTGACAATGGTTTAATTGTCACCATTAGGCTTTTTAATTCCAGATATTTATTGAATTCAAATTCCACCATCTGCCCTGGTGAGATACAAATCCAGGTTTCCAGAGCATTACCCTGGGTCTCTGGATTACTCGTCCAGTGACAATACCACTGAACCACTGCCTCCCCTAAACAATTGTACAATTATCCATTTCTCTCCAATCATGACTCTTACATGTTTGAAATTAATATTTTCGATTCTGGCTGCTGATTTCAAACATCACACAAGATGGAGCTTTGTAAGTCATTTTCTTCTGGGAGCTTAGCACCTCCCATTAACCACTTCCACATTTCCTGCGGGTTCCATTAGCTGCTTTATTTCTCAAAATGTTTTCTTAGATTTTGTGCATTCTTAACTCGCATAGATATTTTAACAGGACGCAAAGAATGCAATGGAAACCACATTCATGAATAAACACGGGCAATTTCAGGTCTTTTCAACACAGCCTTCATTTCATAAGTGTATCTCACTCACTTTCTCATCCAATTGTTACTGGCCTCAAGTGACATTCACCAATCCTAAATCTCCAGACACTATTACCACCGACAAGGTACACGTCTGAGAGCCCTCTATCACTTGAGTCACAACAGATCGGATGGCACAGAAACTCCAGAGACACCCTTTTCCAACCCCTTTAAATGGTCTGGTGGGCTCTGGCACCACTTCAACTATGACAATAGGTAATGTACAATCTACAATCCCTTGCTCTTCTTGTCTTCGGTGTTCCATCCTTTCCAATTGAATGACTTACAGAGCAACAGTCTATCCTCTTATTCAAAGAGACCTGCTATGAAGATTGCAAAACAGAAAAGTGTTCCATTTAAAGAGAGCCGAGCTTGCTTTCTCTTTGCACAAACATCAATGTTCTGAACTGCCAAACAGAAAAACAGGTTGACCACGCTCCTCTGCCATTAGCTTTTTATTTACCCTTTACTTGGCACCCGAGGTCATATGGGCTTTTCTGGAACCTATTGATGTCATAATCAGGAAACAAATGAATCCCTTACCTGACCACTTTGTTCTTAAAAGAACATCGCACAAAATAAAATACAGGTTTTCCCAACACATGGGTCAAAAGTTTTTCAAAAAAACTTACGGCAACAATGTTTGACTCAGTATTTTGAAGCAAACCTTTGAAGCTTCCTTTGAAGCAAGGAAGAGATAGCGAGGCACCTGGATGGAAATTTTCCCATTGGGCAGACGCAGCATGGGTTCATAAAGGGAGGTCGTGCCTAACTAATTTAGTGGAATTTTCTGAGGACATTAACAGTGCGGTAGATAACGGGGAGCCAATGGATGTGGTATATCGGGATTTCCAGAAAGCCTTTGACAAGGTGCCACACAAAAGGTTGTTGCATAAGATAAAGATGCATGGCATTAAGGGGAAAATAGTAGCATGGATAGAGGATTGGTTAATTAATAGAAAGCAAAGAGTGCGGATTAATGGGTGTTTCTCTGGTTGGCAATCAGTAGCTAGTGGTGTCCCTCAGGGATCAGTGTTGGGCCCACAACTGTTCACAATTTACATAGATGATTTGGAGTTGGGGACCAAGGGCAATGTGTCCAAGTTTGCAGACGACACTAAGATAAGTGGAAAAGCAAAAAGTGCAGAGGATACTGGAAGTCTGCAGAGGGATTTGGATAGGTTAAGTGAATGGGCTAGGGTCTGGCAGATGGAATACAATGTTGACAAATGTGAGGTTATCCATTTTGGTAGGAATAACAGCAAAAGGGATTATTATTTAAATGATAAAATATTAAAACATGCTGCTGTGCAGAGAGACCTGGGTGTGCTGGTGCATGAGTCGCAAAAAGTTGGTTTTCAGGTGCAACAGGTGATTAAGAAGGCAAATGGAATTTTGTCCTTCATTGCTTAGAGGGATGGAGTTTAAGACTAGGGAGGTTCTGCTGCAATTGTATAAGGTGTTAGTGAGGCCACACCTGGAGTAGTGTGTTAAGTTTTGGTCTCCTTACTTGAGAAAGGATGTACTGGCACTGGAGGGTGTGCAGAGGAGATTCACTAGGTTAATCCCAGAGCTGAAGGGGTTGGATTACGAGGAGAGGTTGAGTAGACTGGGACTGTACTCGTTGGAATTTAGAAGGATGAGGGGGGATCTTATAGAAACATATAAGATTATGAAAGGAATAGATAGGATAGGTGCGGGCAGGTTGTTTCCACTGGCGGGTGAAAGCAGAACTAGGGGGCATAGCCTCAAAATAAGGGGAAGTAGATTTAGGATTGAGTTTAGGAGGAACTTCTTCACCCAAAGGGTTGTGAATCTATGGAATTCCTTGCCCAGTGAAGCAGTAGAGGCTCCTTCATTAAATGTTTTTAAGATAAAGATAGGTAGTTTTTTGAAGAATAAAGGGATTAAGGGTTATGGTGTTCGGGCCGGAAAGTGGAGCTGAGTCCACAAAAGATCAACCATGATCTCATTGAATGGTGGAGCAGGCTCGAGGGGCCAGATGGCCTACTCCTGGCTCCTAGTTCTTATGTAAACCAGTGAGGTCAATTATTTATATGGAGAGAGAGGTGTTCAATTTCCTGCAATTGACTTCCAAGAAATAGAATACAAAAGAAGATAAAAATGAACTCATGAAACAAGTTATAACTATGGCAAAAGCCATTTGTAAGTTGTCTCATTTATTTAACCACTGGTTCACGAGTCGAAAATTGGCATACAGCTTTTCCCCAATGCCAAATTCAGAGATACAATTTAGAAGTGCAAAGACTTGCTACTAAAATAATGCATCATGTCTGTCTGTACCCAGGAGAGCTGTGCAGACCACAAAGCAATGGTCTAACAAAATACAAATCAACAACCCGTAACAATTTGGGGATTGTCAGGATTTCAGTTATGTAATGATCTAAATGAGTCCCTGTGAGTAGATATTATGGCAGATGACCAAAAGTCTGGTCAAAGTGCTTTTAATCTGGCCAAAGCTTTTAGGCAACATGTCACAGGAGGAAGCAGAAGAGAGATAAAGAGGTTAGGGAAGGAATCACAAAACTTAAGGCTTGGCATCTGAGACAATGTCGCCAATGGTGCAGCAATTAAAATTGGGGATGCTCAATAGTCCTGGATTGAAGATATCCAGATATTGAAGAGTTATAGGGCTTGAGGAGATCACAGAGATAAGACAGGGTGAGGCCATGGTGGAGTCTAAAAACAAGAATGAGAACTTAAAAACTAAGGCCTTGCTTATCTCGGAACCAATGTAGCTGAGTGGGCACAGCAGGTGAACAGGGCTTGCTGCAAGTTAGGACATGGGTAGCAGAGGTTTAGATGCTCTCAGGTTTAATGAAGCCAGCCAAGATTGTGTTGGCATTGTCAAGTCTAATAATAAAAATAATAATAATAACTTATTGTCACAAGTAGGCTTCAATGAAGTTACTGTGAAAAGCCCCTAGTCGGCACACTCCGGCGCCTGTTCGGGGAGGCCGGTACGGGAATTGAACCCGCGCTGCTGGCATTGCTCTGCATTACAAGCCAGCTGTTTAGCCCACTATGCTAAACTGGCCCCCTGGAGATAACAAAGGCAAGAGTAAGAATTTCAGCAGCAGATAAGCTTAGGCAAGGACAACCTCCTTCATCAGGCAAGAGATACAAAAGTCTGAGAACATGCACTAACGGGTTCAAAAACAGCTTCTTCCCTGCTGTCACCAGACTCCTGAATGACCCTTTTTGGACTGAACCGAGCTCACCACACGTCTTATCTACTTAGTTGTACTACACTCCATATGCTTCACCCGATGTCTGTGTACTGTGTATACGATAAACACATTGTGTGTTTATTGTATGTCCTATGTTTTTTTACGTATGAAACGATCTGTCCGGACTGTACGCAGAACAATTACTTTTCATTGGACCTCGGTACACATGACAATAAATCAAATCAAGGTCAAGTATAACAAGATTCAATCTCAGACAGTTGTCAGGGAGAGGGATGATGTCAGTGGCTGGAGAATGCAGTTTGTGGCAGGGACCAAAGACAATGGACTTAATTTTCCGCCTTCAGGATTCTCTGTTTTGCCGGCAGCCGGGGGGTTTCCCGATGGCGTGGGGCTGCCCCACAATGGGAAACCCCATTGACCAACCGACGAAACGGAGAATCCCGACGGCGTGCGGGATGGAGAAACCCACCCAATTACTTTGGTTGAATATTTAGTTGGAAGACAGTTTGAAACTTACACAGAATGCAATCTGTGATTTTGATAAGAGCTGTTTCAGTACTGAAACCCAATTCCATCCTCTTGAGCAGAAACCTGATTGGAGGGATTGAAACATGGAGTTTTGGTTAAAATATACATGATTTTGGAGACAGCATGTTCAAGAATTTGGAGTTGGAGTGGCAGTTTACCAAAAAGGAAGAGTTGAGCTTTTTTTCTAGCGGGGAGAGATGATGGCACATTTGTTGGGGAGGGACATTACCTGCATAGAGATATTAATTAACAATAAGAGCTAGGAAGTTCCGTGATCAGCCAGTTACTCAAAGATAAGGGCCCCAACTTACCAATTGTTTAAATAACAGCAAATGTAACGTTGAGTTGCTGACAGAAATTTAGGTGGGTGAATAGCCTCCTTCTGCACTGTATGTTCTATGTTAATTACTTTGCCTCAGTATTTAAAGTTGAAAAGGAGGATAACTTGCCGGAAGTCCAGAAAAAAACTAATAGTCGATAGAGGACAGGGACTTCATACAATTAATGTAAGTAGAGCATCAGTAACTAGAAAATTAATGGAACTAACGAGTGACAAATCCGCAGGATCTGACAGTTTCTATCCAAGGGTGTTAAAGAAAGTAGGGGAGCACTTTGTAGATTCCCTAACTATAATCTTTCAGAGTTCTCATATTCAGGAGCAGTGTCTCTGGATTGGTAAATTGCACACGCCACTCCACGTTTTAAGAAGGGTGAAAGGAAGAAATCAAGGAATTACAGACCAGTTAGCCCAGCATCTGTGATGGGGAAATTGCTGACTAATGTAGTGGTCAGGGGAATGTTGATGGATGTCATTTATATGGACTTCCAGAAGGCACCAAGAGACTGTTAACTAAGGTGGAAGCCCACAGAGCTAAGGGCAAATTATTGACACGGTCAGGAAATTGGTTGAGTGGCAGGCGACAGAGAGTGGAGTTTAATGAGTAATTACTCTAATTGGCAGGAGGTCATGAGTGGTGTATCACAGGGATATGTGTTGGGGACATCAATTATTCCCACTATTCATCAATGACTTGGATGATGGCATAGAAAGTCATATATTCAAATTTGTGGATGATACAATGTTAGGTGACATTGTTAAGACAGCCTAGATGAAAGCATAAAAATGCAAGGAGATATTGACAGAATGGGCAAAAGTGTGGCAGATGGAATTTAATGTAAGCAAGTGAGAGGTTATCAATTTTGGACCAAAAAGGGATAGAGCAGAGTATTTTCTAAATAGAAGGAGGTTATGGGTGGCACGGTAGCACAGTGGTTAGCACTGTTGCTTCACAGCACCAGGGACCTGGATGCGATTCCCAGCTTGGGTCACTGTCTGTGAGGAGTCAGCACGTTCTCCCAGTGTCTGCATGGGTTTCCTCCGGGTGCTCCAGTTTCCTCCCACAAGTCCCGAAAGATGTGCTGGTGAGGTGAATTGGACATTCTGAATTCTACCTCAGTGCACCTGAACAGGCGCCAGAGTGTGGCGGCTAGGGGATTTTCACAGTAGCTTAATTGCAGTGTTAATGCAAGCCTACTTGTGACACTAATAAAGATTATTATTATTAGGTGAATGTTGAAAGAGACTTCGGGTTCAGATGTATAAGTCCTTAAAATGTCAGGAACAAATGCAGAAAATAATCAAAAAGGTTACTGGAATGCTAGCCTTTATAGCTAGAGAATTGGACTAGGAAGACACAGCTATACAAATCCCTGGTTAGACCCCACTTGGAGTACGGTGAGCAGTGCTGGACATCACATCTTAGGAAGGATATTTTGGCCTTGGAGGAAGTGCAAATGATACCTGGATTACAGGGGTTGAGTTAAGAGGAAAAAATACTCAAATCAGACCTTGTTTCGCTAGAATTTGGAAGGCTAAGGGGTGACCTGATCAAAGTATCCAAGATATTAACAGGTAAAGACAGGGTAGGTAAAGATAAACTATTTCCACTGGTTAGAGATTCTAAAAGTAGGGGGCAGTGTCAAAAAATTAGGACTAGACTGTTCTGGAAAGATGTTAGGAAGAACTTCTGCATTCAAAAAGGCGGTAGAGGTTTTGAACTCTCTCTCACAAACAGCAATTGATGCTAGATCAGTTGTTGATTTTAAATCTGAAATAGGTTTTTAAGCAACGGTATTGATGGATTATGGGCCAAAGGCAGGTATTTTGAGTTAGGTCACAGATCAGCCATGATCTCATTGAATGGCAGGACAGGCTCGAGGGGGTGAATGGCTTACTCCTTTTCCTATTTTTCTATGCAATTAATTGTAAATAGTCAAGACCTAACAATGATGCTTGTGGTATTCCAGTAGCTACAACCTGCCAAGTCAAAAATGGCCCAATTATTTCTACACTATTTTCTGTACATAACCAATTCTCTTTCCATGCTAATAAATTACATTCAATGCCATGGACCCTAGTGTTGCACCTTTTCAAATGCTCCTGGAAAATCTAAAACATGACCGCTTATGTTCCATGCAAGTTACAACCTCAAAACACTTTCCCTATAAGTCGGTGTTGCATTGTTTTTCTATAGGCCCTGTTACATTACTAATAACGGATTCTTCACCACTACTGATGTCAGTCTAACTGCCCTTCTGGATGTTTTCTCCCTTTCTTTATTGAGTAATGGGGTCATGTGTTCTCTTACATCACTGTCTGGGCAATACTATACTCAATCTCACATTAACCTTTATGTCAATCCTTTATATTACACCTTCACCCAAGTATTTGCAAGTTATCCCACTTTACCCCATACATTATATCATTACTACTACTCCAACACCCCCCGCCCCCCCCCCCCCCCCCCATCAAATTGGAATTCATAGGTTATGGCGGTCTGGCAATCCATACCTTGTTCTCCCTCCTATTGGTGGAATGATTTCATGTTTAGCTATTATATGTTTAGCTGTTGGGCCTACCAAATAAAGTAGTGTATTAGCAGTGTACAGCTTGTGTCGTTTTACCAAAACCTGAAGCAATCCTGAATCTAAGAAATCTCTTTCTCCAAAGTCCCCAACCTTGTCTGGGCATTGGATATGTCCAGAGGATAAGTTCAAATTGATCTGGAAGAATGGATTTCTGATCCATGGCGAAAACGTTTAATTGCACGTCCAGCTTCAAGATTTTTTGAAATTCACAATACACTTCTCCACAAAGGTTTTCCCCACGCTACCAGTTTTGGCGTGTGCCCGCAATAATGGCATTCACGATCTCAGCCTTTACATTTTTTCAATAGTGGATGTCTGGATAAACTGGTTAGAATCTTCCCACTTTAGCGCAATGTCCTTAGGTCTTAGAACCATTGTGTCCCAGCTTTCGTTGTGTTTTTTAAGTTGCCTACTTAATCACAATTAATTTTTAATTATTTTTTTTTGTTTGAAGTAAGCTCGACCACCATGTGTTCAGGCACCAACTCGGGTTTGGAATTCTCGAACTGCGATTTAACAGCAATTTCTGACCACTGCAGTATTTAACTTTTTTCAGATCGAGGAATTTTACATTTTTAGCTCACCCCTGCAAGGCCTGCTGACTCTGTACAATCTGGGTATTGAAGGTCGACTTCCATGGGGTTCAATGGAGTCTTCTGCCATGAAGAATTTAGAAACCTAGAAATTTAGAAATCTTCCAGATTTCAAACCTTTCTTTGAAGCTTTTCTCTGGTAATTCTCCTCTGTGCCTTCACTTCTCGAGCTTTTCTTCAGGTCAGAATAATGCTTCGATTTCTTTTCAGTTTTCTACGATTTTAATTTTCTTCTGTAGTGTCTGTGAGGTTGAGTTATTCCATTTGCTACCACCATTTTGTAATATGTTGGATCGTTCGGTAGGGCCTATTAAAGTATTTGCGGTCTATGTAATACAACAGTAAGTTATTAACTACTGGAAATTATGTACAGTAAAAAGGTCCAAGCTAGGAGCGGTCTCCATGTTCGCTTCTACATATGGCTCTTTCCAACACTACATGACGCTGAGGTGCGGGTCATGGCTTCTCTTACATCGCTGTGTGGACAGTACTGGACTCAGTCCCACATTATGTGCCAGACCCTTATACTCCAGTCCTTGTACAAGGAATTACATGTAATCTATAGGGTCCACCAGCCTCTTTCTTGAAGTGCATGTTCAAGAACCTAACAGTGTCACAGAAGACAGCTCTGAGCAAAAGGTTGAGGGTAATTTTTCAAAGTGCTCTAAATTGCATCATCTCTTGCCAAAGATAAAGCCCCAAGTGCTGCAATAATTCTGAGACAACGGTGGCCTTATTTCTGGGTTAATCATCTTCGGTTTCCTAATCTCAAGATGGAAAGTTTATATTCTAAGAATTCTTCTAATATAAAAACCTCTTTGTAGTGTAATACATTCATGCCCACAGACAGTATGGGGTTGAAAAAGTACATCAATACAAAGCAAAACAATGCTTTCAATGTTTGACTTAAACTACTGCACTTTAAAACATCCTAACCGGTGTACTTCAACGGTAATACAAATTTTCACACATTTCCTGGTATAAAATGCCACTTTTATTCATTTACCGTGCTGCTAACTTCCCAGGTCTCTGAATTAGAAAGTCCACCTTTCTACATAACTTGATTAAACAAATACATTTTACTTTTAATACCTTTGTTCATAAATATAAACAAATGTGCTCCTATGATGACAACAAACCTCTTCACACAGTACATCTAATAATTTGTGGACCCAACCATCATGATTAGAGGCAAAAGCATCCCTTGTCCGGTGGCAGGCAATTTTGCCACCTGTTGCAATCCCAGTTGGTGTTATAAGGTCCCAGATTGGAACCCTGGCTCAGAAGACCAAAACGTTTCATTTTAAGAAAACATGGGACAGTTACAGGATTGCCATATGGTTTTTAACGATAAGAAAAAATATATATTAAACATAAAAAGTTTGAGTATTATCTTCACAAATGTATACAGATTTCAAGGATAACACCCCACTCTGAAACCAAATGGAATTGGATTGGATTTGTTGATTGTCACATGTACCGAGGTACAGTGAAAAGTACTTTTCTGCAAACAGCACAACAGATCATTAAGTACATGGGAAGAAAAGGGAATAAAAGAAAATACATAATAGGGCAACACAACATATACAATGTAACTACATAAGCACCGGCATCGGATGAAGCATACAGGGTGTAGTGTTAATGAGGTCAGTCCATAAGAGGATCATTTAGGAGTCTGGTAACAGCGGGGAAGAAGCTGTTTTTGAGTCTGTTTGTGCGTGTATCTCCTGCCCGATGGAAGAAGTTGGAAGAGTGAGGAAGCCGGGTGGGAGGGGGCTTTGATTATGCTGCCCACTTTCCCCACGCAGCAGGAGGTGTAAATGGAGTTAATGGATGGGAGGCAGGTTCGTGTGATGGACTGGGCTGTGACTCTCTGAAGTTTCTTGCGGTCCTGGGCCGAGCAGTTGCCATACCAGGCTGTGATGCAGCCAGATAGGATGCTTTCTATGATGCATCTGTAAAAGTTGGTACGGGTTAGTGTGGACATGCCGACTTTCCTTTGTTTCCGGAGGACGTATAGGCGCTGTTGTGCTTTCTTGCCACTGAATATGCCATTCAATCGTTCTTCCATGGATTTCTCCTCAAATTTCCCCAGATGATTGGCACGAGTGTTTCCAAACTCCACTCTCAGAAAGACACTCTTAAAATCTTCATTTAAACAATGCTTTCTATCAGCTATTTTCATCAAGAACCCACCTCCAGGTTTTCTAACTATCCTTTCAGGATTCCTGTGTCTTGAATGCTTTCACACAAACTAGGAGATCCAGCCACTGACAACTTTCAACTAACGTCTCACTGTACTAAGATCTGAAGTGGTCTTAAGACTCACAAACCTTAAGACCACTTCAGATATCTTTCTGGGTTCTCACTAGCCAACTCCTTCTTAGCTCTGTCCATCTTCACTGGACAGTACACTGTTCTGGATTCAGTTTTGGCTGTTGTTTTAACTTTAGACTTCCTGGAAATGGCTCTTCATTTCTCCAGTTCTTTAACTAATTGTTCTTTCGATTTCTGCAGTTGCTCAATTGTATGGCTTTTCTTCTAGCAGCTCATGGAGATGTACCATTTCTCCCCACAAAGCTCCTCCTCTGGCTTCCAGTTAAAAACTCAAAATTCTACCTAAAGGTGCCCCTGGTTGGTAGGCAAGATCTCTTTCCTTCTCCAAGCTTTTATTTACTTTTCACACTGTAAATCTCTCCAAGCACAACAGAAACACGATTTGAACTGATCAAAACCTCCCTACATGCATTTAATATGAATCTACCCTTTCCTACACACCACTAAAGTAAACCTATAACTTATTTCTCATATTTAATACAAATTTGGTTAATCTAAAACATGTTTCATTAGGTTGCTGGTAAATAAAACAAGAAAGACTTGCCTTATTAAAGTGCTTTTCACAACCGACAAATATTTTGAGTCAAGGAAATACAGTACTCATGAAATGTAGTTACTGTTGTAACGTAGGAATATGATAGCCAGTTTGCCCACAACAACCCAACCTCCCATAAAAAGCAAGTGACAATGACCCCACAAACTGCTCTTCATGATGTTGTTTGAGGGATAAATATTGGGGATAACTGCTTTATTCTTCTTCAAAATAATATCATGGTATCTTTTATGTCCACCCAAGGGAGCAGATGGAGTCTTGGTCTACCCTCCCATCTGAAAAACACCACGTCCAACAGTTCAACACTCCCTTATACGTCACTGGAGTGTCAGCCTTGATTTTTATGTTCAAATTCCAGAGTGGGACTTTGAACCCAGAATCTTGTGACTCAAAAGGCTAGAGTGCCGCCAACTGAACAAAGGCTGACAATAAATGTGCCACAGAAAACAGCTTTTCGACTTTGTAAATACAACTTTAATCAAGATAAATCTCACTGAACTGTTTAAGCCCAACCATGACATACACTTCCACCACAATAATGAAATAATCTGGCACACAATCCGAACAAGGGTTAACCTAATTGAATTGGTAGAGCATCTTTTTTTGAAGGGGACAGTCTCCATGAAACTCGAGGTGTTCATTTAAATTATTCAACTGCAGACAATACACTCCAACTCAAAATAAAATGCTGAATGGAATGCCAGTTACAAGATGACACATGTAGCATGCTAAGGAAAAAGAAGCTGTGGATATTGAAACACTACTTATTGGAAATATATTATCCAGATATGGGAGCCACACAAATTGGCATGTAATGCCTCCAGAGAAGTATTGCAATGGTTGTGAATGAATTACCTACAAGACTTGGGTTGAAGAACTCGCCGAAAGAAAAAAGGAGAAACTGATGTATGAAAAGGTCGGTTTGTCCATATGGAAGGGTGCCCATTCACCCTTTTCTTTTTTTAAGATCTGAAAGTAATCTCCATCACCCAAAACACTTACATGTGCTGCGCCAGCTCCGTATGAACATATTCAAGTGTAAAAACATAAATGTATATAAATAATTAAGTTATGTTGATCTCAGGTTCCCACAATAAAGCCAAATACCCCCAGAAGGAAAACTGTCAAATCAAATATCTTGGCAGCATCTTTACCATACAGATATTTAAACAAAATTATTTGGTCGTCACTGTTTCATACCGCACATCCATTTCTTCAGATTGATCTATAAGTGAACAAAGTTCAAACTTTCAGATTTTGACAAGTTTTTTTTTCCAATCCCTACTTTCAAGTGCAGGCCAATACACGGATGATATTGGTCAAGTTGCTTGATAAATGCTTGACATTGCATGGTTTCTGCTTTACTGCTCTTATCATTGATTCTCATTATTGTTGCAAAATATAACAAGGCAGCAATTGAGGATATTATACCCATTGGTATTGATGTATTAAGTCGACCTACGACTTGACGTTCAGGTACGTACCAATTCTCAAAGTCATCTTGTTGTAACTACACTTATAAGTGCTGTTCCGCCTTTTCTTCACGTTTTCCACTCGTTGGCTGAGTTGCAAATCTTTTGGTATGTTATTATTCAAACTCTTTCTCATGCCCAAGAAACAGTCCACTTTGATAGCCAACCATTATACATACTTTCAAAACTTTGTTGGCCATTTGTTCATTGTGATCAGGCACAAGTTTGATGACAGGTTTTCTTAAGGTTACGGCACAACCAGTTCATCTCTTACAGCTGGATTCAGTCTTGCCGTTGGATCCAGACTCTCCACCTGGATCATAAGTTCCTCTTGACAGTAGAAATTGAATACATTTTGGAGTGTTAATCTGTGCAGCACCCACCAATTCCTGTAGCTCCAAGTATAACCTTGAATAAAGAATACAGGAATCTACCCATCTACCACTAGGACAACTCTGTTCATTTAGGGTTGTGCATTCCTCGTGTCGGTCATAAATCATCTGGAAAATGAGCCTGCCAACAATTTAGCTCCCCTTATTCTGCTATGTTCACAATTACAACTTCCAAATATACACCCAATTTTTATCGCGTAATCTTTATATTCATGAGCGATTTCCAAACTTCTGCCTGTATGCTCCAAATGTTGAGTTATAAGCAGTACCCATACATGACAATACATTGTGCTCCATCGCTAAATGGAGATACCAACTGTTCCGCTCAAAATTCTTCATCTCACTTATGATTTGCTAACAAGTCAAAAGGCATTAAGAATCAACCTAAGTTGTGACCTTTCTTACAAGATGTTTCTACAGAGTGATGGGCTCTCATTCACCAGACTAGTTAATGACATGTCTTTCCCACAGTGTATGGCGGTACATTTTTATTCTATCTTATACTTCAGTACTATCCCCCATGTGCTGGCGCAACAGTAATTGTCCTCACATGAGGAATCTGCACGAGCACTCTGCTACTTCTCCCTCATTTACACCAACAGCTCACATTTACAAAGAACCATTCATATCATAAAATGTCACAGAAGCATTCTCAAACAAAATTTGACATCAAGCAATTTAAGGCAGTATTATGGCAGGTGACCAATGGCTTGGTCAAAGTGTTGAATTTGAGGGTAGAGAGGCCCAAAACTTTAAGGAGGAAGTTCCAGCACTTAGGGCATTGGCAGCTGAAGATGCAGCCACCAAAAGTGAAGCAAAGAGAATCATGGATGCGGAACAGGTTCAAACTGGAGGAATGCAAGATCTCAGACCATACCCATATGCTCATCAGATCTACGAGGTTAACAACCTCTGGTTTATTAAAATATTGCAGGCAAAGGAAGACAAAAAACGTATGTAGCTTTCCTTAACCACTTCAGGTGCGACTTTCTTCTTCTACTTTACGCTCCACTGCATCTTTACAAGTCTCCAAACTAAGCACTTCCAACTGGAGTTAAATGCTTTCCCCCTTTTCTCTGCACAGATGAGGTATAAGTGGTTAATAATCCCCATCTCTCGTTGCCCTGATACTCATTTTCTGATAATATTGAACGATTCTGCTTCCTTAATTTAATTTCAGCGTGTTTGGCCTGCAAGTGGTAGAACTTCTGCTTCCTTTGTTCCCGATTGTTATGATGTCGGTTCAGCCTAGAATCTTATTTCGAGCCCAAGTCAAAAGTTAGCTTCTTCTAGGAAACCACTTGCTCTCCAAAGCCCAAAATGCAAACTTCTGCATGAAATAATGAGGTTGGCAGCTCCTAGCAAAACCTATTTACTGTAGGTCACTTCAGAAGATGGGTCACTCCAGACACTGCTTTGTAACAGATGAACCATCAAATAGATTTATTTTAGTTATCCATGGAACCAGCAAGACGGTGAATTCATTCTAATCCAGCAGTCTGGAGACAGTTCATGAAGGATCAAATCAGACATCATCATTTGAAAACATTCCTTGTAGAACTAATGATAAAAACAACATTTTTTAAATGAAGAATTATCAGATTCCTTTATGAGTTATGAAATTCCAGTCTTCCGGATTTACAAAGACCCACATAGCTGCAGTCCATCCCACCACTTTCACAGCCAGACTAAAATGGAAATGTTGAATGTCAGAAAATGTTTGGGAAATTTATGCTGTACTTGTAAAGCACTTTGAAGGTCAGTTTGAGACTTGAACGACAATCAAGACAATCTGCAAAGCCAAGATGACGATGGCCAGTTTGCTCGGAGTGTTTCACAAGTCTCGGAGACTAACTGGTTGACAATACCATCAACTCAACTAACCCAAGTTGGATAGGACAAGAGTCGTCTCATTGATTGTTGTTCTGTTGATAAATTCACCATTGATGAGTTTTGCCAACAAAACATTTATGTATTCAGGATATCATAGACCCTTCAAAGGGCAAAGGGTAATCAAAGATATTCCAACCCTCTAGCCGATAAGCAAACTTTTAAAAGAAAACATAATTTCCATTTTGCATGTCTTTTAAAACCTAATATTTTTTCCAAAGGTATTCAAACGTTATCACAGCTTGTTTGGAAAGAGAGTGGGAAGCATGCATAAGTTACATCCACCGTTGAAGTAAAGAATAGCAGAGTTTTCCCAAAGAGCACTACCACCAACTAATCAGATATGGGTATTTATTGCTGCATTCAATGGTAAAGTTAACAATGAGATGGAAAATGTTTCAGTGACTTGGTACCACTTAATGATAACTCTCCACACAACAAAAACTCTAATAAAGGTGGAACTTCTATTTAGCTAACTATCCACCTTTAAACTAAAGTGTTAACCCTGAAAAGGAACTTGCCTCACTTGAGCACCTATAAGGCACCTCATATTAAACCAAGTAACTACAACGGTTTTTCAGTTTGGGGTTTTGGCAAAACAGTGCCACCAGAAACTAGTTTTTGGTTTAATTTTTTATTCGATGGAATTAGGCTTAACACACACATCACTTCCAAAACAGTGGCAACAATATGCTTTATTTCAAGATTGTTAGGTACATAAAGTTCATCTGCTACATACATACATGCATGCATCACAGTATCATCTTTATCTTGCTTTTTGAAGGGAAGTGTTTTGAGTGGGGAGGGACAGGAAATAGATGATGCTTGGATTTATTGCATTTCACATTTTCCCTACTTCACTTCTTTCTGTAATGTTATATAATGTATTTGAGTACGTGCCATGACACATAGTCGTGCACCAAGTGCTGGGCCTTTCAATTAATTGCTTTGTTCATCAAATGCCTGATGTATTACAGCTATAGATTCCTCATCATTGACCTCCTTCCTGTTGGTGTCCCTGGAGCTGGAATTACACATAATATTGGTTTAAACAAAACCCTGCAGATCGGACTGGAAAAATCCATATCTACAGCCCTAACCTGAATATGAAATTTTATTATTTATTTCTGAAATACGCTAGCTATTCAGTTGCAAATTTGATTTTACTTGATCAATTAAAATATTTATATATTTACTAGCTAATTAAGGAGAAGCTTGATCTTTTAAACATATATGAATTTATTTCTGTGTGGTTGTAAATTTAAAATTTGAGCGATTAAGTTTTTTAAAAAAAAGTATTTATTTAAGGCCCAGCTCCAGTTTCATAAAATAAACTATTCAAATGAATCAAAAAAAGTAGGAAAAAGGAGATAGTATTTATTCAAATGTGCAGCAAGTTTCCTATGGTGTGTTCCATCCATATTCTTGAACCCTGAAATTATATCAAATGATTCAAACATAATAGTAGTTACTGGGTTAATCTGGCTTTCTCTCTGAACTAAACTAGAACAGAAGTTAACCTTTTTTAAATAAATACTTACACTAACACAATTTTAACTGAATATATAAGCCTTTGCACACTTGGGTTCCATCACCCGGTTTCAGTATCGTAGTATTTGCAACTTGATAGGAAATCCTTTCAAGTGTATTCCTAATTCAAATGGCAATATTAGATCCAAATTTATTGGAACAGAAATTTATCTGAAATGGATTAATATCTGCTGTTTTGTGAAAGTGGACCATTTCAATGCTACATAGACAAACTTGTCGATGTGAAATTAGAAAATGTACATTTAAAACAAAAGATTAATTAATTTTACAAACAACCCTTGCACAATTCTCCAATTCAAATAAGCTTGAAAGTCAAAACAACTGCCATTCAGACAAGTGAGAGTGCCACATTAATGTCAATAATCAACTCATGTCCTATGTAATAATCAATCGACAGAAAATCAAAATTGCTTTTAAACTTGTTCCTCTGCCTCCAATCACTCCGTGTGTGCCGCTATTTTCAATTTTCTCTTGATTGCAACAATAATAAAAAGAATTACATTTTTGAATCACAACGATCCAGAATCCCCAAAATACCTCTGAAAAATGCGGATCCAAACTTGATGAAAGGGTATCACTGATAAATAGTTTGATTCAGAACTACATTCTTTTGTGAAACATTTGCAGTGATTTGCTTGAAAGGAAGTTGAAACCTCACCAATTGCTACTTAATTGGTAACCATGCACTGTGTTCATGGTTTAAATTAGGGGTTAAAGGGTATACTTTACTGCAAAATAATTTAAACATTTGGTACAGTAAAAAATGATATTGAACAGCAGATGGGCAGCAACTACATGAATACTGGGTGAACAGTGAAAATTCAAAACCTACTGACAGACTAGAATTTCTCAAATGGCAAAAAATGGGCAACATTGTACATTCTTGCAAGTTTTTTGGTGTAGATGTTTCTGAAAAAAAAGTTCCATATCTATAGGATAGCACATATTCATCTTTCAGAAGACACGGTGTTAGAATTGAGACATACGCCCACAAAAGGAGAGGGGAATGCTAAAGTGAGTCAAACACAAATGATGATACATCATAAACACTGGTGAAATTGTAGAGGTTTTATTCTCCAGTTCAAATGAAAAGTTAATATTTTGGTTAGAGACCTAGTGCTTGTATTTTCAATTGCCACTGTATCTCTACAATCGGTGATTTATTTCAGGTTTAGTTTTTCCTTTGCATTACCATACAAATGTAAGTGTTGGGAATTTGACTGTACCAATTTAATATCTTTAATGCTATAAAATGCACTATTAATATTGTAGAATAATAACTTCTAGATGGCTAGGGTTAGCGGTGTGCAAGGTAATAGAAAGCTCTGGGTTAGCTAAGCTATTTTTAGTTATCTTCAATGACTACATTATCATTCGTGAGCCAAAGCTGTTCCTATATTTCTCTGGTAGTACTGAATTTCAAATCCTCTCAGGCTGTGGATCGAAGCCACTTTGGAATCAGGTTAAAAGTGTGAACAATACTGCTGAAATACCTTAGTAACATTGTAGGAGATTAATTTACTTGTCCTACTGTTGCTGGATAGTTCACTCTTACAAAATGTGACGTATGAAGTGACGAAACACGACATTACTCGTACACCTGTAATAATTAATTTAATTTAATGAAGGAAAAAAAACAACTTATAATGGACTGCAGTGGTAACATAGCCTGACTGTTTCAAGAGAGACCCTGAAAAGTTTCCCAAAGACAAGGTGAATTAACCTTACTGCCTTACAACATGAATCATCCAATGTTCATAGACCTTTTTTTTTTTTAAAAACGAAACATAATCGTGATTGTGCACATAATATAGTTGAAACCTTGTAAGTAAGAATGGACACTCATATTAAAATCCTCACTTCAGCTGTTCTGCGTTCTCTCAGCCAGGAGAACAGAGCTGCTTCAATTAGCTGCAATGCCCGAGGAGAAGGTGGGCACAGTATATCATGGTAGGTTCAGGCTCCTAAATACTATTAAGGGACTCCTACAGGAAAATTGCACAGATGTTAGGTTAGGTCATGGCCGAGGTAGGCTGTAATGCCCCTCGTGTTCCGATAACCGATTGGTGCTCGCACAAGGAATGGTCACTTAGGCAACGCAGGGAATGTCCTGATACCCACAGTTCGATGATCCAGCACGAATTAGCACCTTCAAGGCAGTTGGGTTGAAACATTAAAATCATTTTGTGCTTGCCTATGGTTTACCAGTGATGAAAGTCCCATCATTCTGATTTTTGGGCACCCAGCAGATTTTGTTGTGTACACGCAACAACAACAAGCAGTCTGAAAGCTTGTGTCAATAATCAGTGCACACTTGTTCTTACTCAAGTAACACGGAGCAATTTGCATTAATAACCAATATGCACAAGTTACAGTTTTCTCTGTTTTCCCAAACCAAATAATTTTATAAAATTAAATATATATATATATATATATATATTAAAAATTATATATTACTTCAACTAGTAATATCACCTTAGGAAGCATGTATTTCTGACACCTCCCTCTTTAGTCAGGGATCATCCTGATCTTAATATGAATTATTTGTCTGACAAGAACCTCAGGAGCACTAATACTACTGTATTATTCCAAGCAGTGGGAAATTCTATGGCCAGTGCAGTACCTCTTCTTTTGTATCCTCTTCTTCCGGTTCTGTTGATACTGAAGGTGCTTTTGGCTTGTACCAGGAGATCTGAAGATTTCGGCCTTTGAACTTTGCGCCCTGATTGGCAGCCTGTGCAGGATTTATATGAATCAAAAGTTAGAAAATGCAATTGCAGGGTCAGTTGGCGATACAAATGTGAAAATCCATTTGAAGCAAGTTTTTCAACCCCACATTTTCTTCCAAATAGTTCTTAAGTACTACAAAATAAATGCAGCTCACGATATAAAATGTCTTTACAGGTAACAATGATCGAGGCACTTTAACTTGTGGTGAAGTACAAAAATGTATGCATGCGCAAATAGATGAATCTCAAACAAAGATTTACCAGTATAATCTAATAATCTTGTATTAGTGTCACAAGTAGGCTTACTGTGTTAAGTTACATTAAGATACTGTGAAAATCCCCTAGTCGCCACACTCTGGCACCTGTTCGGAGGGAGAATTCAGATGTCCAATTCACCTAACAAGCACTTCTTTCGGGACTTGTGGGAGGAAACCAGTGCTCCCGGAGGAAACCCATGCAGACACGGGGAGAACGTGCAGACTCCGCAATGACCCAAGATGGGAATCGAACGCGGGTCCCTGGCGCTCTGAAGCAACAGTGCTAACCACTGTGCTACCGTGCCACCTCCATGCAATTTTAATCATTCCTTATATCATTGCTTGACTTATAATTTCCAATAAGCTATAAATTATTGAATTATGGAGAGATTTAGGCATCAGAGAACAGAAAGTTCTCTTTCTGAAATTTGCTTTAAAAGGAATTTGGCCTTTATTACGAGGGGTAATACAATAGAGTGTAAGTTATATTATAGTTATATGGTATTCTGGTTAGGCCCAGATGACTGCATTCAGTTCTGGGAACCACACCTCAAAAGGATATATTGGCTTTTCAGGAGATGCAGGAGATTTCACCAGAATGACACCTGAACTAAAAGCATTAAATTATACACACAAGTTGTACAGACTACTGCAACAAGTTAGATTTTTATACCTTTAACACAAATGAGACAAACCGAGGCATTTCACATCAGTGTTATAAAACAAAGTATGAGACAGAACCACATAAGGAGATTTCAGATGAGAAAACAAAAGTTGATTCAAAGAGGTGAGAGATTTAAGAAGTGTCTTAAAGGAGTCATATAACCAAGTCGGCACTGTATTCCCTCAGTTAAAGTACACAAAACATTTACTAGAACAGTACAACGGTTAAATGGATAGACGAGCACATGGATTGAGGAGAGAAACCAGGCATATTCTCCTTACAAATCAAGAGATTCTTAGGATCAGAGATTGATTACAGCAAAGGAGGAGCCCATTTGGACCATCATGTCCATGCTGTTTGTCTGGAATAGCTAGCCCCACTCCCCTGCCTTTTCCCCGTACCCCTGCAAATATTTTCTCTTCAGGTAATTAAACAATTCTCTTTCAAAAGCTTTAAAGGAATCTGCCACACTCTCAGGGAGTGAATTCCAAATCTTTTCTTTAAATATTCGGGATGTGGGGTCACTGGCTGGGCCAGCATTTACTGCCCAGCCTGAGGGCAGTTAAGAGTCAACCACATTGCTGTGGATCTGGAGTCACATGTAGTCCAGATCAGGTGAGGATGGTAAGTTTCCTTCCCTCAAGCAAATTAGTGAACCAGATGGGTTTTTATGATAACCAACAATGGTTTCAGGGATGTCATTAGACTTTTAATTTCAGATTTTTATTGAATTCAAATTCCACCAAAGGCCCTGACGGGATTTGAACCCAGGTTTCCAGAACGTTACCCTGGGTCTCTGGATTACTAGTCCAGTGACAATACCACTATGCCACTGCCTCCACTCACTGCATAAAAAAAGTTATTCCTCATGTCACCTTTGGTTCTTTTGCCATTCTTCTTAAATTGTCCTCAATGAACTTGAACTCATCTGAACCACCTCTGCACGCATTCCAACTCACAAGTTCCTTTCACCCATCACCCCTGTGCTCACTGACCTCATGGTCTAGCAATGCATAATTTTAAAGTTCCCCATCTCAGGTTGAAATCCCACTATTCCTTGTGATTCAATTTGGGGGTTTGAGCACGGTGAGTGTTCGTTTCTCTGAAAGCAGTGTTAGCACTGTGTACTTTGGAGACTGCCTGACAATGACGAGAACATTCAATTACTCTGCAGCAGGCAGGATCAAATTATATATATTCAACACAAACTGTTGAATGTGGTTGGGCATCTAGGTTGGGTGGCAAGGCAGCACAGTGGTTAGCACTGCTGCTTCACAACGCTAGAGTCCCAGGTTCGATTCCCGGCTTGGGTCACTGTCTGTGCGGAGTCTGCACATTCTCCCCGTGTCTTTGTGGGTTTCCTCCAGGCGCTCCGGTTTTCTCCCACAAGTCCTGAAAGGTGTGCTGTTAGGTCCCTCAGTGTACCCGAACAGGCGCCGGAGTGTGGCGACTAAGGGCTTTTCATAGTAACTTCATTGCAGTGTTAATCTAAGCCGACTTGTAACAATAATAAAGTTTATTATTAAAGAGGACGAATCAGAAATCTGGTCCAAATCACTTACATTACAAATAAACAAGAGCATGCTGACCTCATGATCAGAGAGAGGGGAGGGGTTGCTGGTTTTCCTTCTCCTACAGCCCAATAATACCTCACCAAAATCACAGCAAACCGTTCCTTTTCCCATTGCCAAAAACACTGGCACACTCGTTTCACACTGTCAGCATTTCTTGAGTCTACTAAGTCAATATGCCAGAGGCTGCAAAATGCTTAATAGAAAGGTGAGGAAAGAGTCCCTAAGCTGGTGTTGAGCTGCAATTAAACTATGGAAAAGGCCAAAAGATAGATGCAACAATGGAACATGAAAATAAATGACAAATAACAAGTAGTTCAGGGTTGGACTGGCAGACTGAATAGACTTGGTCGCCCATTTTGAACACGACCCCTTTGACTGGAGGTACAACCCTGTTCCATTTAAGCACTTAACAGATCCCTATTTTCTTTCCTGTTTTTGTCCCTTCCACTTGTTACATTTATTCAAAAATAATAATCTTTTAATAATAATCTTTATTGTCACAAGTAGGCTTACATTAACACCACAATGAAGTTACTGTGAAAATCCCCTAGTCGCCACACTCCGGTGCGTGTTCAGGTACACGGAGGGAGAATTCAGAATATCCAAAACACCTAACAGCACGTCTTTCGGGACTTATGGGAGGAAACCAGAGGACACGGAGGAAACCCACGCAGACAGGGAGAACGTCTGTGCAGACTACGCCCAGACAGTGAACCAAGCCGGGAATCGAACCAAGCCGAGAATCAAACCTGGGACCTTGCGCCGTGAAGCAACAGTGCTAACCACTGTGCTACCGTGCCACCCAGTATTTTTAAATACTGTTCAACTACAACATCTGCCAGATCTAATGAAGAGTTCATATCCAAAATATAAAGTTTCTTCTCTCTATAAATATTATCTGATTAGCAGTGTTCCTGGAATTTCCTCCTACTGTTTTGATTTTCAGCACCCACGGTCTTTAACTTTCGGAGTTAGATGGAGCAGCAGGAAGAACAGATTATCTCACAAATACCTAAACTAAGCACTGGGTAAGATAGAGGGCATTGAGCCGTAACCTCCAGGTTCCCCAGTGTCAGATTTGGGGGCTACCCCAAAGATGTGTTGGGGAATACTTCTCGGAAAATTGCAGGCAAGCATTTTCACAGCAATTGTCCAGAAGCGCCAACTTTCCCATGACAATTGCCCTGTGAATCATCCAACAAAGCAATTTAAATCACTAATGCAGGTGGCTCTGCCAGAGGTACACTGATAAGTAATCAGAAAAAGTAAGAAAATAAAACTTTTTCTAACTTCTGCGTAGTTATTTTAAATACCCAGAACATTCCACGCAGGGAATTCCATCACACACCCATCGTTCTCCTGGGGGACGTTACCATCACCACACACCAGACACTCTCGGGCCGCCACCCTCACCACACCTCCTACCCCAAAGGGGACGCAACTCACAGCACACCCCCATGCTCTAGGTGATGCCGCTCACACCACACCCCCACCACATTAGGGAACACTACCACCCCCACTATCCTCTAGTGGAGTCCAACCCCACCACTCCCTGACCCAGCGAGGGGACTGTGACCCCACCATACCCCAACGAACCACCCCCTCCATGCTATTCCCCTCACCCCCCACCAGCAAGGGACAACATGGCCCTCCCCTCTCGCTGCACCCATTCTCTTCCTGACTTGACAGTCTTGACTCTCCTCCCACTAATGAACTGACCCCTCTAATGTGACTAGACACCCACCCCTATGGCTTGACCACCCCCCCACACCTTCTGCAACACCCCAGACCTCCAACACCCCGCACCCACCCTGACCTCCGAACCCCCATCCACGACCTCAGAGACCCCACTCCCCAACACGCCTTGACCTGCGACCCTCCCAACTACCAAAATCCCACACACTTAACTGAGACACTCACCTTCTCCCTGGTCTGTCAATTTCACTGGATCCGTTACACATGGCTACTTTATGACATGGAATGTAATAGAAAAGGGGCCGTTGCCTACTTGAATCTGATGTAGCTGGGCTATGCTGGGGCATGTGGGAACTCTTTCGATGAAGGTCCCAAGCAGCCCTGGCCATCAGAGGTTTCATCATAATTGTCGACGACATGCAAGTGTGCTTTCAAGTATTGTAATTCCAGCGGACCGTCGCTTTCCAACACTTGTCAGAAGTCATTGCCAATTGTCTTTGGTCCCTACTATAAATGTGGTTTCCTAGCCAACTCTACCCTAACTCTGGCAACAGTTCCAAGGGTCCCAACTTTGTTTGAGTTCAAAATGAACTTAATATCTGCTTCATCGCCCAGCCATCTTCCAGAACATTAGTCAACTCTCTTTATGCCTCAGGGCAGATACTGCTGAAACCCTCAGCCATATCTTTGTACACTAGACTTGGCTACTTCAGAGTTCTCCTGGCTGAGACGGTGGTTTTGGTAAACGTATATGCCCCGAACTGGGATGATGCCAATTTTATGAGGCGGATGCTAGGACGCATTCCGGACCTAGAGATGGGAAAGCTGATAATGGGGGGAGATTTTAATACGGTGTTGGAACCAGGGCTGGATAGGTCGAAGTCCAGGACTGGAAGGAGGCCGGCAGCAGCCAAGGTACTTAAAGATTTTATGGAGCAGGTGGGAGGTGTAGACCCGTGGAGATTTAGCAGACCTAGGAGTAAGGAGTTCTCGTTTTTCTCCTATGTCCATAAAGTCTACTCGCGAATAGACTTTTTTGTGCTGGGAAGGGCGTTGATCCCGAAGGTGAGGGGAACGGAGTATACGGCTATAGCCATTTCGGATCACGCTCCACACTGGGTAGACTTGGGGATAGGGGAGGAAACAGGAGGGCGCCCACCCTGGAGAATGGACATGGGACTAATGGCAGATGAGGGGGTGTGTCTAAGGGTGAGGGGGTGCATTGAAAAGTACTTGGAACTCAATGATAATGGGGAGGTCCAGGTGGGAGTGGTCTGGGAGGCGCTGAAGGCGGTGATCAGAGGGGAGCTGATATCAATAAGGGTACATAAAGGGAAGCAGGAGAGTAAGGAACAGGAGCGGTTGCTGCAAGAACTTTTGAGGGTGGACAGACAATATGCAGAAGCACCGGAGGAGGGACTGTACAGGGAAAGGCAAAGGCTACATGTAGATTTTGACTTGCTGACTACGGGCACTGCAGAGGCACAATGGAGGAAGGCACATGGTGTACAGTACGAATATGGGGAGAAGGCGAGCAGGTTGCTGGCACACCAATTGAGGAAAAGGGGAGCAGCGAGGGAAATAGGGGGAGTGAGGGATGAGGAAGGAGAGATGGAGCGGGGAGCGGAGAGAGTGAATGGAGTGTTCAAGACATTTTATAAAAAATTATATGAAGCTCAACCCCCAGATGGGAGGGAGAGAATGATGGGCTTTTTGGATCGGCTGGAATTTCCCAAGGTGGAAGAGCAGGAAAGGGTGGGACTGGGAGCACAGATCGAGGTAGAAGAAGTGGTGAAAGGAATTAGGAGCATGCAGGCGGGAAAGGCCCCGGGACCGGATGGATTCCCAGTCGAATTCTACAGAAAATATGTGGACTTGCTCGCCCCGGTATTGACGAGGACCTTTAATGAGGCAAAGGAAAGGGGACAACTGCCCCCGACTATGTCTGAAGCAACAATATCGCTTCTCTTAAAGAAGGAAAAGGACCCGCTACAATGCGGGTCCTATAGACATATTTCCCTCCTAAATGTAGATGCCAAGATCCTGGCCAAGGTAATGGCAATGAGAATAGAGGAATGTGTCCCGGGGGTGGTCCACGAGGACCAAACTGGGTTTGTGAAGGGGAGACAGCTGAACACGAATATACGGAGGCTGTTAGGGGTAATGATGATGCCCCCACCAGAGGGGGAAACGGAGATAGTAGTGGCGATGGATGCCGAGAAAGCATTTGACAGAGTGGAGTGGGATTATTTGTGGGAGGTGTTGAGGAGATTTGGTTTTGGAGGGGTATGTTAGATGGGTGCAGCTGTTGTATAGGGCCCCGATGGCGAGCGTGGTCACGAATGGACGGGGATCTGTATATTTTCGGCTCCATAGAGGGACAAGGCAGGGATGCCCTCTGTCCCCATTATTGTTTGCACTGGCGATTGAGCCCCTGGCGATAGCGTTGAGGGGTTCCAAGAAGTGGAAGGGAGTACTTATGGGAGGAGAAGAGCACCGGGTATCTTTGTATGCGGACGATTTGTTACTATATGTGGCAGACCCGGCGGAGGGGATGCCAGAAATAATGCGGATACTTGGGGAGTTTGGGGATTTTTCAGGGTATAAATTGAACATGGGTAAAAGTGAGTTGTTTGTGGTGCATCCAGGGGAGCAGAGTAGAGAAATAGAGGACCTACCGTTGAGGAAGGTAACAAGGGACTTTCGTTACCTGGGGATCCAGATAGCCAAGAATTGGGGCACATTGCATAGGTTAAATTTAACGCGGTTGGTGGAACAAATGGAGGAGGATTTCAAGAGATGGGATATGGTATCCCTGTCACTGGCAGGGAGGGTGCAGGCGGTTAAGATGGTGGTCCTCCCGAGATTCCTCTTTGTGTTTCAGTGCCTCCCGGTGGTGATCACGAAGGCTTTTTTTTAAAGGATTGAAAAGAGCATCATGGGTTTTGTGTGGGCCGGGAAGACCCCGAGAGTGAGGAAGGGATTCTTACAGCGTAGCAGGGATAGAGGGGGGCTGGCACTACCGAGCCTAAGTGAGTATTATTGGGCCGCTAATATTTCAATGGTGAGTAAGTGGATGGGAGAGGAGGAGGGAGCGGCGTGGAAGAGATTAGAGAAGGCGTCCTGTAGGGGGACTAGCCTACAGGCTATAGTGACAGCCCCATTGCCGTTCTCACCGAGGAACTACACCACAAGCCCGGTGGTGGTGGCTACACTAAAGATTTGGGGACAGTGGAGACGGCATAGGGGAAAGACTGGAGCTTTGGGGGGGTCCCCGATAAGAAACAACCATAGATTTGCCCCGGGGGGAATGGATGGGGGATATGGAATGTGGCAAAGAGCAGGAATAACGCAACTGAAAGATCTGTTTGTGGATGGGAAGTTCGCGAGTCTGGGAGCGCTGACCGAGAAATATGGGTTGCCCCAAGGGAATGCATTCAGGTATTTGCAACTGAGGGCTTTTGCGAGGCAACAGGTGAGGGAATTCCCGCAGCTCCCGACACAAGAGGTGCAGGACAGAGTGATCTCAAAGACATGGGTGGGGGATGGTAAGGTGTCAGATATATATAGGGATATGAGGGACGAAGGGGAGACTATGGTAGATGAACTAAAAGGGAAATGGGAAGAAGAGCTGGGGGAGGAGATCGAGGAGGGGCTGTGGGCAGATGCCCTAAGCAGGGTAAACTCGTCGTCCTCGTGTGCCAGGCTAAGCCTGATTCAGTTTAAGGTATTACACAGGGCGCATATGACTGGAGCACGGCTCAGTAAATTTTTTGGGGTGGAGGATAGGTGTGCGAGGTGCTCGAGAAGCCCAGCGAATCATACCCATATGTTTTGGTCATGCCCGGCACTACAGGGGTTTTGGATGGGGGTGACAAAGGTGCTTTCAAAAGTAGTAGGGGTCCAGGTCGAACCAAGCTGGGGGTTGGCTATATTTGGGGTTGCACAAGAGCCGGGAGTGCAGGAGGCGAGAGAGGCCGATGTTTTGGCCTTTGCGTCCCTAGTAGCCCGGCGTAGGATATTGCTAATGTGGAAAGAAGCCAAGCCCCCGGGGGTGGAGACCTGGATAAATGACATGGCAGGGTTTATAAAGCTAGAGCGGATTAAGTTCGTCCTAAGGGGGTCGGCTCAAGGGTTCACCAGGCGGTGGCAACCGTTTGTCGAATACCTCACAGAAAGATAGATGGAATGGAAAAAAGGCAGCAGCAGCAGCCCAGGATCGGGGGGGGGGGGGGGGGGGGACCAGAAGGACTCCCAGGGTTGTTAATATATACTGTATAATATGTATAGGTCGTTGCTATAGATAATTATATATTGGACTGTTAAATTATATTTTGCAGAGTGTTACTTGTGATAAGGCAGTTGCCAATTAGGGTTAGTTTTCATTTTTGTTATTTATTATTTATTCATTTTCTGTTTATAAAATAGGCCATTGTTATTTGTGTTGTTATAATATTGTGTAAAGGATGCACAATGTACTGTGTTGGTTGACCAAAAATTTTCAATAAAATATTTTAATTAAAAAAAAGAGTTCTCCTGGCTGGCTTCCCACCAAATACCCTACATGAACTTTGAGCACCTTCAAATTTCCATTGCCCATATCCTATTTCGCATCAATGCATCAAATCCCAGTCATCTATTCATCATGTGCTCGCTGACAAAAATCATCTCTCCCTCGGGCAATGGCTCAACAGAAAAATTATCTTTCTTACAAATTCCTCCAAGGCCTTGCCTCTCACTGTGTTTGTGATCTTCTTCAACTCCACAAATCTGCAAGATCTCCGCACTCTTCTAATTCTGGCCCTTATGCATTCCTGATTTGGCCACCAAGCCTTCAGCTTTGGAAGCCTTAGCTCTGGAATTCTCACTCTCTGAACCTCTCTAGCTTTCTCTTATCCATTAAGATGTTACTTAAAACCTAACACTTGGGGCAAGGTTTTGGTCATTTGTCTCAATAACTCCTTACATGACTCAATGTAAAATCTTTGTTCGAGAATGCTCTTCTGAAGCATTTTGGGTCATGTACTACTACACAATAGGTAGTAGGGATGGAGTTGCCATGGATGCCGCATAAATACAAGTTGTTGTTGGTGTCGGCCCGTAAAATCAGAAATTTGAGGACGTCCAAAACAAAATACACAGAAAAATACATCTTTCTCTATATCTGAACAATTATAAAGATTATCTTTTGCTGACCAAAGAGAAAAACATTTTTAGCTTAATCAGTATGTGCTACATCTAAATATTATCTTGTATGATTATTACAGCAGACCTTTTCTGAGCATCAAAATTAGAAACATGGTTCCGGAAATTTTATACATGTAGCTAAATAATTCACCCCAAGAAGTCTACATTTCTTAAAGTACTTGTAATTTATTAATATTTAACAAGTTGCTAATTTGATAATTTTTAAAATTTCTGGATCTAGAGTCATTTTCAATCATCTCAAAGTATAAATATTACAGAAAGTACGACACAGCAGGAAATAGTAAAAATATCTTTAGTTCTGCTTTATGTCAGTTAGGTTTGATACTGGATCAATGTGCACATGCTGTCTGTATTGGAAACTTATTTTCTTTTACATTTCTTTGTGCAATGTGGATGATGCTGGAAATGCAGTATATTTGCCCAACTCTAGTTGCTCTGATGGCATCTTTATAGTGAAATAAGTCTTCAGTAACATCGTTCATTATCCATCATATAGTCAACAATGCAAAATGCTAGTCTCATGAACAATGACCACAAAACTGTCAGATTGTTGTTAAAAACCCAGTCAATCAGTTAATTAATGTTCTTTCATGGGGGACATTTGTTGTCCTCACCCAGTCCAGCCTGCATGCAATTCCAGACCCACAGCGATGTGGTCCAGACTTAACTACACTCAATGACCTAGCAAGCCACTTTGATGTACCAAACTACTACAGTAAAGTTAACAAATAAAACAGACGACCTAGACACCGGAAATGACAAAGGCATATCTTGTGCAATTGACCCTGCAAAGTTCTCTTCACCAACATTTGGGACTTGTGCCAAAACTATCCCACAGATGAGTCAAGGAGCAGTTTGATTTAATTCAAGCTCGTTGACTCACACTGTAAATGTCACAGATTCCTCCATCACCTTTTCCACTGACAGGACAGACCCACAAGTGGTGGCACAGTGGAAAGCAGTTGGGATGGAGTTGCCATGGAAGTCCTCAGTATCAACTCCGGGCCCCACGATGTCTCATAAGATCAGGTCAAACAGAGGCAGAAAATCTCCTGTTGATTGCCACCTACCTCCCTCCCTGACCTGATGAATCAATGCTCTCAATATTGAACACCATTTGAATGAAGTAGGGTACAGAATGTACTCTGGATGGAGAATTCAAAGTCCAAGAATGGCTCAGTAGCATAACCGCTGACTGAGCAGACTGGGTCCTAAAGTAAACATCTACCAGTCTGGGCCTTTGGTAGGTAGTGGGAGAACCCAGAAGAGGGAAAAACATTGTCCTCACAAAGCTACTTGGTGTAAATGCATCTGTCCATAACAGCATTAGTAGAAATGACCACCGCACAGATCATGTGAACACTACATCCCATCTTCACAATGAGGACACTCTCCATTATGTTGTGTGGCACTTCCATCAGGCTAAATCGGGTGGTCACAGAGTAACTCAAAACTGGGCATTCATGAGGCATTGTGACCAGTAGCAGAAATGAAATTATATTCAACAACAATCGGCAAATCTCATGGACCAGTATATCTTTCACTTTACCAATATCATCAAACCAGGAGATCATACGGAGAGTAACATCAAGCATACCTAAAAATGAAGACCTGGCAAAGCAACAATGCAGCACTACATGTAACCAAACAGCGGTAGTAGCATGCAGAGCTAATCAGTACCACAGCCAACAAATCAGATCAAAGTTCTGCAGCCCTGAAACACCCAATCATGAATGGTTTTGGACAATTAAATAACTAACTGGAGCAGGCTGCGTGAAAAAAAATCCTGAATGATGGGGCTACCATGCACATCAATGCAAAAGACAAGGCTGAAGCGTTTGCAACCATCGTCAACCAGAAGTAGAGTGGATGATCCATCTCTGCCTCCTCCAATCATAGATGCCAGTTTTCAGACAATTCGATTCACTCCACGTAATATCAAGAAGTGACTGAATGCACTGGATGCTACATAAGCTATGGACGCCGACAATATTCCAGCTGTGGTACCAAAGACTTTTGCTCCAGCCATAACCCTGGTCAAGGTGTTCCAGTACAGCTACAAAAACAGCACCTTTCCGGCAATGTTGAAAATCTCCCAAGTGTGTCCTGTCCACAAAAACAAGACAATCTGGCCAATTACTACCTTATCAACCTACTCTCAATCATAGGTGTCGTTGACAGTGCTATCAAGCGACACTTACTCAGCAACTTGTTCACCGATGCTCAGTTTGGATTCCACAGAGGGCACTCCACTCCACATCACATTAGTCTTGGTCTAAACATAGATAAGAACTGAATTTCAGCAGTGACTTTCCTTGACATCACGACAACATCAAGAAGCACTTGCAAAATTGAAGTTTATTGGAATCGGGTGGAAATCTCTCTACTGGTTGCAGTAATACCTAGGCCAATCATCTCAGTCCTAGGATATTGCTGCACGAGTTCCCTGGCCTAGTCTCCTCAGCCCAAATATCTTCAGCAGCTTCATCCAGGACAAAGCTGACCATCCACCACCTTACCATTCACTCCTTCCACCACTGATGCAGTGGCAGCAGTGTGTACAAAGAACAAAGAAACGTACAGCACAGGAACAGGCCCTTCGGCCCTCCAAGCCCGTGCCGACCATGCTGCCCGACTAAACTACAATCTTCTACACTTCCTGGGTCCGTATCCTTCTATTCCCATCCTATTCATATATTTGTCAAGGTGCCTCTTAAATGACCCTATCGTCCCTGCTTCCACTACCTCCTCCGGTAGCGAGTTCCAGGCACCCACTACCCTCTGCGTAAAAAAACTTGCCTCGTAAATCTACTCTAAACCTTGCCCCTCTCACCTTAAACCTATGCCCCCTAGTAATTGACCCCTCTACCCTGGGGAAAAGCCCCTGACTATCCACTCTGTCTATGCCCCTCATAATTTTGTAGAC
Organism: Scyliorhinus torazame; assembly: GCF_047496885.1. NCBI lineage: Eukaryota > Metazoa > Chordata > Chondrichthyes > Carcharhiniformes > Scyliorhinidae > Scyliorhinus > Scyliorhinus torazame. The sequence continues at coordinate 295,200,893 of NC_092713.1, read as the reverse complement.
CTCTATCAGGTCTCCCCTCAACCTCCTTCGTTCCAGTGAGAACAAACCGAGTTTATTCAACCGCTCCTCATAGCTAATGCCCTCCATACCAGGCAACATTCTGGTAAATCTCTTCTGCACCCTCTCTAAAGCCTCCACATCCTTCTGGTAGTGTGGCGACCAGAATTGAACACTGTACTCCACCTACAAGATGCACTGCAGCAATTCACTAAGGTCCCTTTGATTGCATCTTCCAAACCCGTAACCTCTACCCACCTCGAGGTACAGGGGCAGCAGATACATGGGAATACCATCACCTGCAAGTTCCCCTTCAAGCTACACACCATCCTGACTTGGAACGATATCGCCATTCAAGAACCTGGAAGTCCCGCCCTCACAGCATTGTGGTGCACTTATACCCAAGAACTGCAGTGGTTCAAGGCAGCAGCTCACCACAACCTTCTCAAAGGCAATTAGAGATGGGAAATCAATGCTGACTTAGCCAACAGTATTCACATCCCGTGAACGAATTTAAAAACTGACATTAAGTTAGATATTCACTGATGATTGCATATAGTTCAGTGTCATTTGCAAAGCCTCAGATATTGATGCATTCCATGTCCGCATGCAGCAAGCCCTGGAGAGAATTCAGTCTTGGGCTGGTTAGTGGCAAGTAACTTTCACGCCACATAACTACCCCACAATGGCCATCTCAAACAAAAGAGAATCTAACTATCTCCTCTTGAAACTAAAAAACATTACCATCACTGAAACCCCCACAATCAACATGTTTGGGATCACCATTGACCAGAAATTTGACTGGACCAGCCATATAAACACTGTGGCTACAAGGGCAGGCAAGAGGCTGGGAACTTGCAGCAAGACGCTCACCTACTGGCTCCTTGAAGCACGTTCAACATCTACAAGGCATAAGTCAGGAGGGTGGTGGAATACTCTCCACCTGCCTAAATTAATATGGCTCCAACAACATTCAAGAACAAAGCAGCCCCTTTGATCAACATCCCATCCATCCATCACCTTGGATATCCACTTCCTCCTGTAAGGTTTCGGGCAATTCGGCCCTTTTGGAAAAACTCAGAGACTGTAAACTGACTTTTCAGCCAAGATAACAGAACCAGTTTTCCCAGCAGGCTTGGCCCGCTGAGCTGAGTAGGGACATAAGTACATAAATATTTACAAACACCCCCCTAGGAGCTACAAGGAAGAAGGAGCCAGACAACAAGATAACATCAAAACACAGACAAAGGGGCACGGGAATACACAGGAGGCTTGCATGCAAGCAGGACAATGGGATGGTCATAGCCCCATGCAAATGTAAATGACCTGGCCTCCACCAGAGCAGAATCCAATTAACACCCCATCAACATAGCGAGGTGAGAATAGCAGCCATCTCCGGAGCAGCTGGAAGACACTGAAATTCTCCACAGAAGAGCCTAACCTCGTTAAACTAGAAATCAGACTGTCTGAGTCCAGCATATTGCGCTGGAAAAGCCCCATGAAAATCAGCGGTAGAGAAAAACCAAGTTGGAGGCGGACCTGGGGGAGGTACTCCAATCTTGACAGGAGCTACCGGCAGAAACTCACTGGGAGGAGGGGGGCGGAGCCAGCGCCAAATTCAAATCACGCCGGTCTGGAAAAAACCAAGTTGGAGGCGGACCTGGGGGAGGTACTCCAAGCTTGACAGAAGCTACCGGCAGAAAAACCAAGTTGGAGGCGGACCTGGGGGAGGTACTCCAAGCTTGACAGAAGCTGCCGGCAGAAACTCACTGAAAGAAGGGGGCGGAGCCAGCGCCAAATTCAAATCGCGCAGGTCTGCCTAGCTGGAAGAAGCGGACCTGCAAGGAATACCCGGAAACATACAGCTCTGACCGGCTCAAAGGGGGCGGGACCAGCGGGAACTTTAAAACTTACCTTTTTCAATGCAAAAGGGGCTGGCCGATCACAGAACAAAGCCAGGTAAAGCAATATAAAAGGGGCTGTGTTTTCAATTGGGGGTCTCTTCGTTCGTGGCTCGACCTCTGCACCCCTGACTTGACCTCTGCAGCCTGTGACCGTAAGTACTCTGCAGCAGCTTGCGAAACTCCCTTGACTTTAATAGTGGTTGAGGCTTTGGGGAAGGGAATTTGTTTTGTGCCTTGTGATATTGCTAAAACCTGTGTAATCATAAGAATTTTCGTTGTGTCCGCTATATTACTTTTGAATAGACATAGTGTGTATTAGAGCATAAGATTTTATTGTGTTTCTTCTGTTGATGATTTTGACCTGGGTTTTTACAATAAACCTTGATTTGATGATAATTGGAGTCGTTTAAATCCTTCAATCCTTCACCAGCGATCTCTGACCAAGTCATTGTTAAAATACTCCTCACCTTAATTCCGGGTTCAAGAATCGAGGGTCATCTTGAGCGATTCACTCAGGACAGACTGCTGGTTAGGAAATAAACAGCAGTGTCCTATTCTCTCTCTTGGGAAAGCTACTCTAGTGGAGTAGGAACCGGGTGGGTGTTGCCCCACCGGCAAGAGAGAGAATCACCTGGGTATTGGTAGGGGTCTGGAGATCTGTGTGATATAAGTCTCAGGCTGTCGGTTAGGAATAAACGGCAGGCTTGAATCAGTGCTCTCTTCAGTGGAAGTGTCCCAGTGCGACATCCCCTGGCCTCTGAAGTTTCAGTGCCAGCTGGAGAGAGACACACACAGACATCCAAACCCCAGATATCGGCCCAGTAGTGGAGTAGCGGAGATGGCACCCTCTACACTCCCCCACCAGTGCACATCAGCAGCAGTATACAGCACCTAAAAAATGCACTACAGCAACTAGGTCCTTCAGGAGCACCTTCCAAACTTGCAACCTCCACCATCTAAAAGGACAAGGCCAACAGACACATGGGATTACCACCACCTGGAAGTTCTCCTCTGAGCCACACATTTCCCATAAGCCTTCAAACTATATTGCCGTGCTTTTCCTGTCACTGGTTGAATATCTTGGAACTCAATCCCTATCAGCACTGTGGGTGTACCCCCACTATATGGACTGCAGTGGTTCAAGAAGGCAGTTGACCATCACATTCTCAAGGGAAATCAGGTATGGGAATATTAGCTGGCCTTGCCAGCCACATTCACATCCTGAGAACGAATAAAAATAAAATCTATCTACTTACATTTTCTGCTTCAATTCTTGATTTGAATGCAACTCTAATATTTAAAGGAGTATCCTCTTGAAAATCCTCCACTTCTCCAAACTTCTAGAGAAACCAAATGAAATACAAAAGTCAGATATTTTTTTTTAACTCACTTTGTCTAAAAACCTGTAAACCAGTTTATTGTCTCTAAATAATTGAGCAAACACTTGGCAACAAGTCACAGACTGGTTCTGGAAACATCGACATCGACTTCAGCTGAACCTTCATTGCCCGTGGTTACTTCAAAACATCTGTATGTCTTTCACAGCAATATACATGTTGCCACGATTACAGATCATTTTTTTGTCCCCAAGGATTGTGGGGGGGGGGGGGGGAATGCAGAGCTGAATATAGAAGCGTAACCTATGAAATTCTTTAAAAATGTCCTGTGGTAGAGGGCCAAAATTCAAATGGTACCTACTTCATCATGCCAGAAATAAATCCAAAATTTTAATTCTCTGATCAAGAAAACAAGAAATGGGGAAAGTGCCGAAATAGTGTTCCTAAGCTTAAGCATCCAAGTGTGTAAACGTTCTTCATTTGTTATTCTGGGCAGGCAGGACTCTGCATAATACACAAGGACAAGGTTGGACCCAAAGCTATGTAACTTGTGCAGCTCAATTAGAGCTGATCCCAGGGAACCCAATTTAAATTGTATTTTGAGATATACACAGACTTTGTGCAGCAGCTGTTTTCTAATGAAATGTTTTAAAAGAGAGTCTCTATTATTTCAAACACTATCAGTTTAAAATCACGGGTAACGTTTTTAGTCAACCTTTTTGATTTTGCATATTAATTATTTTCCGATAGCTTTGTTAAAATATTTAGCAACTGACGATGGCAATCCCACAGGGGTACATTGATTGGCAGAATTATAGCTATACTTGAAATGAAATGAAATGAAAATGAAATAAAAATCGCTTATTGTCACGAGTAGGCTTCAATGAAGTTACTGTGAAAAGCCCCTAGTCGCCACATTCCAGAGCCTGTTCGGGGAGGCTGGTACAGGAATCGAACCGTGCTGCTGGCCTGCCTTGGTCTGCTTTAAAAGCCAGCGATTTAGCCCAGTGTGCTAAACCAGCCCCTTGATAGAATGGAATGAAATACTGCTGAAACTAAACCATAGCTGGGTTAATGATGGTTCCCCCGGCATTAATCAGATCACCTGCACGGTTTATAGCTCACTAATTCCTCAATGACAACTTCTCTCTATGGGGCATCAGCTTTCATAGCCATATCGACATCAAAGCAAAAGGCCATAAAAACTGATCACAAGAGAATGAAAGCGATTAAAGGCCAAAAGGCCTTTGATAAGGTGCCTCACGGGAGGCTGCTGAGTAAAATAAGGGCCCATGGTATTCGAGGCAAGGTACTAACACGGATTGACGATTGGCTGTCAGGCAGAAGGCAGAGAGTTGGGATAAAAGGTTCTTTTTCGGAATGGCAACCGGTGACGAGTGGTGTCCCGCAGGGTTCAGTGTTGGGGCCACAGCTGTTCTCTTTATATATTAACGATCTAGATGACGGGACGGGGGCATTCTGGCTAAGTTTGCTGATGATACAAAGATAGATGGAGGGGCAGGTAGTATGGAGGAGTTGGGGGGGAGGGGGGCTGCAGAAAGATTTAGACAGTTTAGGAGAGTGGTCCAAGAAATGGCTGATGAAATTCAACGTGGGCAAGTGCGAGGTCTTGCACTTTGGAAAAAAGAATAGAGGCATGGACTATTTTCTAAACGGTGACAAAATTCATAATGCTGAAGTGCAAAGGGACTTGGGAGTCCTAGTCCAGGATTCTCTAAAGGTAAACTTGCAGGTTGAGTCCGTAATTAAGAAAGCAAATGCAATGTTGTCATTCATCTCAAGAGGCTTGGAATATAAAAGCAGGGATGTACTTCTGAAGCTTTATAAAGCATTAGTTAGGCCCCATTTAGAATATGGTGAGCAATTTTGGGCCCCACACCTCAGGAAGGACATACTGGCACTGGAGCGGGTCCAGCGGAGATTCGCACGGATGATCCCGGGAATGGTAGGCCTAACATACGATGAACGTCTGAGGATCCTGGGATTATATTCATTGGAGTTTAGGAGGTTGAGGGGAGATCTAATAGAAACTTGCAAGATAATGAATGGCTTAGATAGGGTGGATGTAGGGAAGTTGTTTCCATTAGCAGGGGAGACTAGGACCCGGGGGCACAGCCTTAGAATAAAAGGGAGTCACTTTAGAACAGAGATGAGGAGAAATTTCTTCAGCCAGAGAGTGGTGGGTCTGTGGAATTCATTGCCACAGAGGGCGGTGGAGGCCGGGACGTTGAGTGTCTTTAAGACAGAAGTTGATAAATTCTTGATTTATCGAGGAATTAAGGGCTACGGAGAGAGAGCGGGTAAATGGAGTTGAAATCAGCCATGATTGAATGGTGGAGTGGACTCGATGGGCCGAATGGCCTTACTTCCGCTCCTGTGTCTTATGGTCTTATGGTCTAAATTGAATGAAAATTCTGTACAGCATGATTTTGAAATGGGATCTTAGTGGCAACATTTCCTCTTTAAAACTGCCCTAAGAAACTCTGGCACAATACCATTTTGAATGTTCAGGAGGTTCCTGCTCCATGAATGTTCCATGCAGCCAGGAGTGGACTGAACACCAAAAGACTGTGAGCCTCAACAACACCCCAGCACAACCTCCTCTCAATACTGGCATCTGGGAGACTGTCACGGTGCATCCACAAAATCCAGAACAAACCCAATTTAGTCAGAATGATAACAAAGACGTCAATGGCGTGATCACATGAGATTTACTCACCAATGACCTGATTAGAAGTTCTTTTCCTCAGAGGATTCCCCTCCATTCTAGTTGACAGGGACCTCATCCACATCCATTCCTTTTCCTGCAATTCTGCTCTCATTACTTTCTCTCCCTCCAAGATTCATCACACCTTCAACTTCCCATCATTAACCCCCACTCAACCGATCATCCTCCATTATTTCTGCCACCTACATAGCAAACATCTTCCACCTCAACTTTCAGCATTCTTAAAGGACCACTCCCGCCATGACATTCTGGTCCATTTCTCAGTCAACCTTCCCCTCACACAGCCTACCCATAACAGCACAGGAGATGCAACACTTGCCCCTTTACCTCCTCCTTTCCCATTATCCAGGTGAAACAGCAATTTACTTGTACTACTTTCAATTTAGTATACCGCATTCACCAAATCTCCTCCAAATTAAGGAACTAAATGTAAATTGAGTGGCCACTTTGTGGAAACAGGATCAAGAGTTTCCGGTTGCATTTTAATTCTTCACACAGTGCCAAGTTAATCTCGCTGTCCTCGGCTTACTGCATTATTCTAATAAAGCTCAATATGAGCTAGAGAAACAGCACCTTATCTTTCAATGAGGCACTTCACAGCCTTATGTATGAACATACATATTAGGAAGTGTAGCCACTTGGCCCCTCAAGCATGCTCTGCCATTCAACGAGATCACTGCTGGTCTGATTGCAAGCTCAACTCTCTGCATCCCCACTCTTACCCCCTTGCTCATCAAAAATCTAGCTCTGTCTCAAAAATATTCAAAGATTTGGCACGAAAGGGGCAATTGGGGTCTCAGAAGAGGCCGGCATGGGAGGGTGCCCAACTTCAGAAGCGCCATCAGTCTCATCTGCGATGCAATTCTTTTGATTTTTGGCCTTCCCCCACACAAGTTCAAAGCATGCCCAAGAATTGAGGCTGGATGGGAGACAGCCCTAAAGTGGCCAACAATTGGCCATTTAAGGGCCTCAACGGGGGTACGGTCAGGCTTTGTATCCGAGGCCTTGCCTGCCCCAGCGTGAAATCGCTGTGCGGTTGTGGCAGGTGGAAACTTGACAGAATTCAGTCCTTTCAATTTCAGGTTCACAGCCCACCGGTGATGGGAGTGCAAAATGAAAATGAAAATCGCCTGTTGTCACAAGTAGGCTTCAATGAAGTTAGTGAAAAGCCCCTAGTCGCCACATTCCGACGCCTGTTCGGGGAGGCTGTTACGGGATTCTGGCCCAGTTCTAGGTTCTCCCACAAGAGGAAACATCCTTTCAATATCGTTCAGGATCTATGTTTCAAAGTGGTTTCTGGTCTTCTAAACTCCAATGGATACAAGCCTCGCTTGTCCAATATTTCCTCGGAAAACAACCTGTCTATTCCAGATATTAGTCTAGTATACCCTCTCTGAACTGCTTCCAACATACTTCTTCCTCAAACAAGGAAATTGATACTCCAGATGGAGTCTCACCAATGCCCCGTGTAAATGAAACATAACCTCCCTATCTTTGTATTCAATTTCCCTCACAATAAACAACAACATTCTATTACCGTTCCTCATTACTTGTTGTGCCGGCATATCAGCCTTTTGCGATTCATGCATTAAAACACAGGTCCCTCTAAATTTCAAGAGCTCTGCAATCTCTCACCATTTAGATAATATGCTTCTTTCTATTCTTCCTGCCAAAATGGCCAATTTCACATTTGTCCATGGTATACTCAATTTGCCAGATCATTGTCCACTCACTAACCTATATCCCTTTGTAGCCTCCCTATGCCCTCTTCACAATTTACTTTCTTACTTTTCCTTGTGTCATCAGCAAATTTAGCAAGCATACCTTGCGCCGGCCCCATCATCAGTCATTTATATAAATTGTAAAGTTGAGGCCCCAGCACTGATCTCTGTGGCACATCACTTGCTACATCCGGACAACCGGAAAATGCCTACTGTTTGCTTTTTAAAAAAAATTTAGAGTACTCAATTCTTTTTTTCCCCCAATTATGGGACAATTTAGCGTGACCAATCCACCTACCCTGCACATCTTTTTGCGCTGTGGGGGCAAGGGCCACGCAGAGAACGTGACACCTCACATGGACATTGACCCGGGGCCGGGATCGAACCTGGGTCCTCGGCGCATGAGGCAGCTATGCTAACCACTGCGCCACCGTGCCGCCCTTACCTACTCGGTTTCCTGTTAGCTAGCTAATTTTCTATCCATGCCAGAATGTTACCGCCTACATCATGCACTTTTATTTTCACAATTACCTTTGGTATAGCACCATATCAAATGCCTTCTGGAATTCTAAATACAGTACATCCGCCTTTTCCCCATTAACAACAGCACTTGATAATTCTTCAAAGAACTCAAATAAATTGGTAAAAATCACAGAATTTACAATGCAGAAGAGGCCATTCGGCCCATCAAGCCTGCACCGGCCCTTGGAAAGACCACCCTACCCAAGCTCATACCTCCACCCTATCTCTGTAACACCATACAACCTTTTATTTTTGAACACGAAAAGCAATTTAGCATGGCCAATCCACCTAACCTGCACATCTTTGGACTGTGGGAGGAAACCGGAGCACCCGGAGGAAACCCACGCAAACACGGGGAAAACATGCAGACTCCACAGACAGTGAACCAAGCCGGGAATCAAACCTGACCCTGGAGCAGTGAGGCAGCTGTGCTAACCATTGTGCTACCATGCCGCCCCTTGATTTACTTTCACAAAACCATGTTGACTCTGCCTGATTACCTTTAATTTTTCCAAACGTCCCGTTAGAACTTCATCAGCTTCTCACATTTCCCTATGGCATATATCAAGCTAACTGGCCCTAAATGGCCAGTTCTTGCCTGGTTTGTCTCCCTCCATTTTTGAATAAAGGAGTGATATTTGCCATTTTCCAATCAAATGGAACCTACCAGAATCTAGGGAATTTTGGAAAATTAAAACCAATGCACCGACTATCTCACAAGCCACTTCTTTCAAGGCCCAAGGGCTAAGTCTATCAGAACCCTCTGAACACAACAGCAGGAACAAAAATTTTAAATCATACCCTGGTCCCCATTTTTTCAGGTTGCTGTTGTTGGTAATGATTCATGTCATTTGTATTTACACCCCCTCTAGATATCTCTTCGGTTTCTTTGTCACCTCCTTATGCCTTGCACCATATATCCTTTTGTTATTTGATCTCTCCTCTCCTAAAACAGGCCTTCCCTTTTGTTCCTTCTCCCATTTCAGACTTCCCCCTACCTTTGTACTTGCTTAAAACCTATATCTCTTGTTTTTCTTGTTTTGACTGAATATTTTTCTCTCCACATTTGTTGCCAGACTTTCTCAGTTTTGTCACCATTTTCTTGTTTTTAATTTTACATGTCCATTATCTACAGTTTTTAAATTTTATATTAATGTTCAGTTTCCATTCTGCTAGGAAACCTTGGCTCCAAATCTTATTACAGCTTTGGTTCAAACACAAGTTGAGTTCTAGAGGTGAAGTAATAGTAACTGCCCTTGACACCAAGTTGCCATTCAACCAAGTGTGGCACTGTCAAGGGGAATTGGGGAAGCTCACCATCTTCTCAAGAGCAATAAGTGCTGATCTAGCCAGCGATGACCACATCCCCTGAATGAATAAATTAACTCTCCAATGGTTGGAGTCATATCTGCCACAAGGCAAGATGATTTTTAGAGGCCTATCATCTTGGCAGTAGGACATGACTGCAGGATTTCCTCAGGGCCGTGTCCTGGGTCCAACTATTTTCAGTTGCTTCATTATTAACCTTCCCTTTTGATGGATAATGAAGTAGTTCCTAGCCACACACAGCAAGGTATGGACAACATCCAGAAGAAATAATCTCATCACCTTCCCAAGACATTCGATGGATTACTTATCATCACCACTGACCAGAAACTTGATTAGATCTTTACTTTACACATCCACTCCATCCATATTAGCACACTGTCTACAGGATGCACCATTCAGCAATATCTCCCAAATATGCAACCTCCATCACCCAGAAAGACAACAGAAGTAGGTGCACAGGGACACCATCACCTCAGCTTCCGCATCATATATAACCACTGTTCTTTCATAATTAATGGGTAAAAATCTTGGAACTCCCTAGCTAACAGGATTATGACAGAAACCTTCACCACAGAGATTACAGAAGTTCACGAAGGCAGCCCATCACCAACTATGACAGGCAAAAATGCCAGACATGGCAACAATGTCCACATCCAAAGAAAAATAATTAAAACAAATTTCCCTGGGATTAAAATGCAACAAGAATTTTTTTGAAAGTCTCAATTCAAAATCATATCCCAAGCATCTTTTTTATACTCACTGACACACTGACTTGGCCTAAATTTCACCTTCACTGAACTCTTAAATTTAAAAAAACACTTATACAAACATCTCATTGGTTATTTATCTCAGTGCAGTAGGTTAAATTTTGTAAGCACAAAATAGCTGTCATGTTTCCTTGCATAACAAGTTCGTTTTCGGTGATCACTCGGTAATGAGTATGATTGTACACCGAAGAAGTTCCATGTCACTGCTTACTGCTCTTTTAAAATATTTTATGTGGAGTCCTACGGTCCTTTTGAAGAAACATGAAACGCTTTTTCAAAAGCCTAACCAATTCTACATAATGAAGCCTATATTATATTGGAAGATAAATGCAAAGACTATCAGTAAATGCATATCTTGCATGATCTGGAGTCACACAGACCAGGATGAACCCAGGTTCACTATTTTTCGGAACGTGGCGACTAGGGGCTTTTCACAGTAACTTCATTTGAAGCCTACTTGTGACACTAAAGGAAAAGAGGTGCAAGAATTAACCAGTTTCCCTGGCCTGTTTCTATAACAAGACTACCCCATTAATGGGACATGGGCAGTTTCCAAGTTAGCGTAAATACTGGTGCAATGCTACAAGATGGATCTTATAGTCTGTACCTAATGGCATGAATTGAAGAATAAAATATGCTCCATTGTAATGTGAATTTGCAAGATACACAATGAGCAGGCCCCAAGATCTCAAAAAGCCCTCACTGACATTTTCAAAGAATTGGATTCGTGCCCTGTGACAAAATGTGTCTGGAAATTTTCAATAATATAATGGATTAGATAATAATGGGGAGAATAAAAATCCACCTATCTGCCAAGGCATTCAATTGACTCTAATTTCTTCTGCAGGATCACAGAAAGTAGCAACATTTTTTTTTTTGCATTGGCTCATGGAGCTGGAGACAACGGAAATTCTTGAGGGAACAGTTCACAGAAGCATTGAATTTCTACAGTGCAGGAGGCCATTTGGCCCATCAAGCTTGCACCAACCCTCCGAAAGAGCACTCTACCTAGATCCACCACATAACCGCACTTATCCCTGGGCAATTTTGCATAGCAAATCCACCTAACCTGCAGATCTTAGGACTGTGGGAGGAAACCCAGGCACCCGGAGAAAACCTACACAGACACAGGGAGAATATGTGAACTCCACACAGACAGTCACCCAAGGCTGGAATCGAACCTGGGTCTCTGGTGCTGAGGAAGTAGTGCTAACCACTATAGTTATTTAACAAACGGTTCCAAAACAGCAGAAATCTTTCATATGTCTTGATTGGGATAGTAACTTTCAACAAAAGTGAGAATTGAGTTTTTCATTTTTTTTTAAAAACAGGATTGTATTTAGTCCAGTCCGAGAGTAAACATATCTGATACCCTTAGTGTGATGAACTGTGTCACCCATCCTATTAATTCCCAACTAATCAACTCATTAAGATTGATATTTTGCAGCACAATTGAGGGGAGCAGTGGCAGCTGCGCTATCTTGAAATTGAATTTGTAGCCCTGGTGCTTCACAGATTAGCAGGCAAACTCAAGTGGAAAATCTGTATTACATGTATACCGACCACATACATACTGTCATTGCAGCACGGTCAAGTAACAGGACATCAGAGAAGTCAGCAATGCTGAGCAATACAAAGTTGATTGGGGAATAGGAACAGGCTGGGAATATGGAAGTACATTCTACAAAATAAGCTCATCGCGTGAGGGAGATATTAGGGAGTTGCGTGAGAAACGAGACAACGATGTAGTAGACAATTTAAGGGTTAAACAGACGGAGAGGGAAATATCTGCTCGCACAGAGTCAGAGGGATATGCCCACACTTGGCCGAGTTACATTTCCGCAGTCAGACTTAAATTCGATGGTGGCAATATACATGATGCCCCGGATTCATTGTTCTTTGGGACGCTCCTGGCTGACCAGGCAATAATCCACGACAGAGTTTGATGGTCTCTTTGTCCGTCAATGGGACGTTAGTTGCACATCAGTAACATGGCTCTGTTCTTTTGTATACACGGGGTGGGCAATCAAATAGCCGAGATAACGCTGATGAGCTCAATCATGGAAACCCCAGCGGAGAACCTATGTACCTTTGTGTGAAGGAGAACAGATTCAGAGCGCAAGCGAGCGCGAGAGCAAGAAGAGAGCGAGAGCAAGCACAAGAGAGCGCGAGAGCGAGAGAAAGCGCGAGAGAGCAAAAGAATGCTGTTCTGAACAGTTATAGGAGAAAGCTTTGGAAATCGACCGAGAGGGTCATGAAAGTTGCAACTGAAGCAGGCTTTGGAAAAAGGGTTCAGAGTGAATGGCCCAACAAGAAAAAGTGCTTCGTAAATGCAAGTATTGCCTTTGTCTACTAGTGAAAGTTATACGAGAACTGCAGGTTCTGTTACAGTGTAGTTTAGTTTGGGAACTAGTGTATTAAGGTTACAAAACTGCATGTAATCTGTTATTGTTAAGGTTGAAGTGTAAAAGTTTAAATATTTTTTTATTTTCTTCAAGTTTATTTATAAAATAACCACCTGTATTTCTTATATTATGGAACAAATTGATCTATCCACTGTCTTAAAATAGCCTCTTAGCAACTGTTGAGAGCTGACTAGGCTTCCTTAACAAGCTACATAAGATTATTCCCTATCCTTACTATTTCCAACCCCCAGTGAACAGTACATCTCATGTACGGTACAATTTATGAGTGTAAATTTTTGGTTGTGTGTTGTCTCCGAAATGATACTTAACAGCAAGACCTAAATCTTGGATGTGCAGACCATAAGATCATTTCAGAATCTTTAGTATAGATGGAGGCCATTCGGCCTTTTGCGTCTGCACTGACCCTTCGATAGAGCACCTTACCTAGGACCACGCCATGTCCTTGTAGCCCCACCTAACCTTTTGGGCTATAAGGGGCAATTTACCATGGCAAATCCATCTAACCTTCACATCTTTGGACTGTGGGAGAAAACCAGAGTATCCAGAGGACGCCCACGTAGATACGGGGAGAATATGAAAACTCCAGTCACTGAAGGTCAGAATTGAACCTGGGTCCCTAGTACTGAGGAAGCAGTGCTAACCACTGTGTCCATGTTGCTCATGGTTGGGAGATGAACAAACCAAAATATCTACACTCATTTTGCAAATTAATTACTTAAATTTGAATGCTGACTGCAATTCTTAAGTCTGGACTTACTGAAAAATGTGGCATTAATTCATCCTTTTCTTCCTCTGTGAAGCCGAACACAGTTAGCGTTTTTGGTCTGTGATCAACCACCATATGCATCTGTGCGCCTCGTCCCCTCACGCTCCTGCCTCGACCTCGGCCTCGTGTCTGCACAGTTTTACCACGTCCTCCAGGAAGAATACCCAATCGTGCAGCCTGGAAACAGATAAAGAATTTGATTATGTCCATTTATAATGTAAAAGCTTTGCTGATTTGTGCCAGTTTCTTCTCGCACCTTTTTACAACTGGATTCCTCATATTGTGCCTTCTTAGAACAGCAACAAATAACAGAATTGGCATGGGATATAAAATCAGACTTGGAAGAATACAGGTAGTTAAAAAATCAAGGTGTGATGAATGTAGGTATATCGTATTATATGAATCTGGTACAGTAATGGGTAAAAGCCTGCATTATGGGTAAAAGCCTGCATTAGCGTGTGTATGTATCTGCTCCTTAAGATGTTTCATAAACCTGGTTTAAAAAACAGGCATACACCGTGGCTACATAAGTAGTAATTAAGGCATCGTAAAAAATGAGATTATCCTTATTTCAAACCATGCTTATGAGTAGAAGGACCAGCCTAACAGATTTTTATTATGATTTCTCGGGAGTTGATCATTGGAAACATTGGGCGCATTCAAACGGCCATGCTTCCGCCCGAAAAGTAGGGCTCCGCTGCACAACGTTAGATGTAAATCCCACAAGAAGGTGCGATATAAATCCCGGCCAATGTGGATGGAAGCTGGTAGACCCCACTCCCGAGATCTCGCGAGACATTGCGGTGTAAATCCCCGCCCCCCCAGTGTGGATGGAATTACTTTTTGGCAAACCTTCATATAAGAGAAAGTTAGCCCAGCTTGGGTCACTATCTGTGCAGAGTCTGCACGTTCTCCCAGCATCTGTGTGGGTTCCCTCCCACAAGTCCCGAAAGACGTGCTGTTAGGTGATATGGATATTCTGAATTAACCCTCAGTCTACCTGAACAGGCGCCGGAGTGCGGCGACGAGGGGATTTTCACAGTAACTTCATTGCAATGTTAATGTAAACCTCCTTGTGACACTAATAAAGATTATTATATTATGCAGTTTCCTGAGGCATCCATGTTGGGATCTAGCCTCTTCACCTCGGAGACCTGGGGCAAGTACCGTTCAGTACGGATCTCCACAAATGGGGACAAGACGGAACAGCACTCGTGGGGGTCTCCCAGGGATTGGAGGCCCCCAGGTACATGCCCTTTGGGCTGGGTGGTACCCTGGCACTACTGGTGCCACCTGGGCACTGGCAGTGCCAGCCAGGCACCCTGGCAGTGCCAAGGTGCAATCTGGCATTTTTCGCTCAGCAGCAATCGGGCTGAGGCTGCACTACGACGATGGTGCGGGAGAGAGAGGCGGATTCCTCGTAGTCCCTATTTGTGCATGGAGTCACTCCTCGAGCGAAATATCCTTTCCTCACAGCTTTACAAATTTAAAAAAATTGGGGTTCTGCCCAGTATCCTAGCAAAGGTTGGGGTCTGGTTCAGGATCATAATAAAGGCCAAATGAAACCAAAATCGATCATGCATGAAAAGCAACTAAATCTACCAATGATGAAACTGAACTAATCAAACTGCTCCAAATATTTTTCAAAATCTTGTGCTAATATCTTGGTTTCTTTACTCAGATGAGAATTTATGACAAGACGTTTCCCTGTAGAACAGCATTTTCTATTGGACGCCTGTACTATATTTACTGCTATCCTTCAAAGACAAATTCACCAATCATTCAAATAGAACTGGTAAATTATATTGCAAGTTCTTTATTCAAAGATTACAGCAGTAGTAGGACATTGCTAGATAGCTCTTACCAGTATGTCTTGCTTGGTCAACTAACACATGGTTGAGTTTGATACCAACGCAATGCTAGGTGTTGCACTTTGTACATTTGTATGCACAGATGCAGTATTTGGCAGTATCGCCAGATCAGGCAACAGCCAGTAAAAAAAAAAAATGTGCTGTTCATAGCCCACCACATACCCACTGCCCAAGTTCACTGCAATTTTACCAACAGCGGCAGGTGTGTTAGGTGGCCCATCCACCAGTAAACCAATTGAGGCCCTTAAGTGGGCGATTAAGTTTCACTTCAGGGCCTCATCCTTGCCACTGGTGGGAGATTGGGTGGCACACACCAAGTGAGTAGCCCTGCAGATTACCCCAAATGTTTTACCACCTGCCAGGTTCACCTCCCTCCCCAAGCCCCCGTAGTCTATCAAAGCCCGAACCCTCACCAGGGCATCTTAGCATCTGGCAAGACCCCAAGCATTTGCCCAAATTCTGATGCAATGTTGCATGGTTCAGTCCAAAGTACCAGAGAGCGGTCGGTCTCGAATCAACATTTAATTGCAGTATTCTTCCCAGAAAATCTGTTGTAAACTTCTTTCCATCACTGGAAAGGTGTACTACTCCAGCAATTTCACAACTCGGCTCCCTTTGCAACATTGTCACTACTCATTCCATCAGCAATGCTATTGGATATCAGCTTGGAGTGTTTATTTCATATTGCATCCCATTTCCAATAGTCTTCATCATACGTCTAGAGTCAGCGATAATATACCATTATTTCCAAGAGATCTCAATTTATGGTACGGTAATCCCTTGTTTAAAACACTTCCAATAACGCACTTTCGTTTCACATTAGTGGTTTTCATTTCAGGGAACTAATTGTTTTAATAGTGTTACCAGCCTTATAGTAAATTTTCAACTTAACACGGTGAGTAAGCGTCAAGGGACTGGATGAACCATTCCTTTAATTTTTCCTGACTGATTCCCAAGCTTTCTTGATGGTACAGGGACTGAATATGGCCTCTGCCGGTGAGCCAAATCTTTGTTCTTGTCGTCTACTTAGGCTGCCTGCCTGCAGCCACTCCCAACTCTCCTGACAGTTACAATGACTGGAGCTAGATCTGTGGTCTTCCTGGGGTCATGCCCACTGACAGCCGATAAAGGTGCCAGGACACTGGGTTTGGTAGTGATCTTGGACTGCAGGCCGGGTGCTCACTCCTCACCTTCGGTGTGTCCACACTGCTGCCAATCAGCAGCAGATGCCAGGGCTGAGAGAAAATGAGAGATTTCTGCCTAATTTTTTATTCATTCATGGGACATGTGTGTTGCTGGCTCGGCCAGCATTTATTACCCACCTGCAAGTCAAGAAAGCATACGGAATGCTTGCCTTCATTGGACGGGGCATCGAGTATAAAAACTGTTAAGTCATGCTACAGTTGTATAGAACCTTGGTACGGCCGCACTTGGAATATTGTGCACAATTCTGCTCGCCACACTACCAGAAGGATGTGGAGACTTTGACGAGGGTGTAGAGGAGGATTACCAGAATGCTGCCTGGTCTGGAGGGTGTTAGCGATGTGGAGAGGCTGAATGGACTCGGACTGTTTTTCATTAGAAAGGCGAAGGTTATGGGGTGACTTGATAAGAGGTCTACAAGATTATGAGGGGCATGGATAGAGTGGATGGACATGCACTTACCCAGGGTGGAGGGGTCAGTCACCAGGGGGCATAGGTTTAAGGTCTGTGGGGCAAAGTTTAGAGGAAATGTGCGAGGCAAGTTTTTTTATGCAGAGGGTGGTGAGTGCCTGGAACGCGTTGACGGGGAGGTTGTGGAAGCAGATACATTAACGGCGTTCAAAAGGCACCTTGACAAAGACATGGATAGTATAGAGGGATATGGCACAAGGAAGTGCTGAGGTTTTTGGCAAAGGTTGGTATCATGACCGGTACAGGTTTGGAGGGCCGAAGGGCCTGTTCCTGTGTTGTATTGTTCTTTAATATTTAATAATCGCTTATTGTCACAAGTAGGCTTCGATTAAGTTACTGTGAAAAGCCCACATTCCGGCGCCTGTTCGGGGAGGCCGGTAAGGGAATTGAACCCCCGCTTCTGGCATTGTTCTGCATTACAAGCCAGCTGTTTAGCCCACTGTGCTACCAGCATCACATGGACTGCAGAGATTCGAGAAGTCAGCTTACCACTACCTTCTCAAGGACAATTAAGGATGGGAAATAAATGCTGGCTTAGGCAGCAATGCCTACATCTCATGAAACAATTTTTTTTAAAGTTGTTTACATGCAGGAAATAATGATGATCTGTAATGCACTTCCCAAAGGGGTGGTGGAAGCAGATGCAATACCAACTTTCAAAAGGAAACTAAATAAATACTGGAGAGGAAAACACTGCATAGATTTTTCTAAAGGCCAAAAACAGCATGATGGGCTGGATGAACTTCTGTGCGGTGTCATGAGGTGATTCTATGGAAGGCTTGCCAAGAGATCATCGGAGTAATCTTGACCAAAGGTAACAGATATCATAACCATGCTCCAGACATCATAACCATGCTCCAGACACAGACTACCCTCGAGCAATGTCACAGCAATTTAAACAGTACATCAAGTTCTGAAATGTATCCTTCAAACTTGGTCACAATTGAGAATTTCTGCCATACTTAAAAACGGAGGAGAGGAAGCATACTGTGTTGTATTTGTTTAACACTTCATTTGTCTATTGGCTGGAAGTAAGCTTTATGGTCTTGAAGTGACATCTGATTGGAAATATCTCCACTTCAGCAGCAGAGCAGCATAATCAGAATCCTCCAACTTATCATGAGCAACACCACTGGTACGGATAACTGAAATTTCCTTGCCTTTGTTGTCTGAAAGTCACACTATCAAATTTATGACATTTAAGGACTTTTTAAAAAGGTTATAGGTTTGTTACTGTTTCCTACTTTTATTTCTTCCATATTTGGTAAATATATACAGGTATAGTTTCTCAAAACCAGCAACTTGCGAGTCCAGGCTGAGTCCATGCCAGATTTCAGATCTTGGTTTACAAGTCTGGTAGTTCGGGCTGGGATTGAACAGTGCGGAGGTATGTTTTTCGAGTAAGGATTGCAAAGGGTATTTTGAAAGAAAAAAAGAAGTTCTGTAAATGGGGTCCACTGCACTTCAATGAATAGTTGCTGGCAGACTGGAGCAGCTCCAAGGAATTTCCTAGCCATAGTTAGGCCGAAGACCGTCACTGAGGAGGTGATGGCAGCTTAAAGAAAAGTATCTCATCAAAATTATACAAGTACATATAATCAACAACAAAAGTTGTTTCATATTAATTTGAAATAGGTGATGTTTTCAAAGACTTTTTGGGTGATTTTTGCAATGAGGCATAATAGAATGTAATATTTTGATTCTCCAGAAAAACTGAGCTCTCTTGCGCAGGTTACATAAAGTGTAAAGGTCCCTCCATTCTACCCATCAATATGTCTAATCGGAATCTCAAAGCACAATGATTCTTCTGCCATTTCCCAAATCAGTTTTTCTTTTTTTTTGACACTAACACTGACAATCAACCTGTGCTCTATTAACCCATAACTTTTCAGAACTGTGTCCAGTCTAAACCAATTTGACAAAGGAATCTTATAGCCAGAAAGCTTGGAATTCTTTCATTTAGTCTAGTCAGATTCAAGCACATGTCGCAGAAATGATGGAACAGTACTGTCAGGAGGCAACGGTAGTTTTAAGTGATATATATTTGCACTGTTGAATGTTAGAAGTAAGATATAGATTTAAATGCGTTTAATTTAGCGTTTCTGTGTAGGAAAGGGTACAATTCCGCCCTCGGGAGACTGTCAGTGTGGAGTTTGCACATTCTCCCCATGTCTGTGTGGGTTTCCTCTGTCCAGTTTCCTCCCCCAGTTCAAAGATGTGCAGTTTAGGTGGACTGGCCATCTAAACTTCCCCTAGGTGGGGTTACGGGAATAGGGTGGGGGATTGGGCCTAGGTCGGGTACTCTTCAGAGGGTCGGTGCAGGCTCAATGGGCCAAATGGCCTCCTTCTGCACTGTAGGGATTCTATGATTCAAATAACATTTTTGTTGCTGAAAGCAAACTGGCAGACCTGTGACTGTTCTTCCACGTTTTCTGAAGAAAAAGTAAAAGTTATGTTGTTTTGAGTCAGGGTTCAATTCTGGGACCTTCCCATCCAGTAGAAACACCAAATGGGATCATAATAGTACGTTCACCTATTCTGGCAATAACACATCCATTTTTGAGGTCTGATTGTGGCTGCTGACTTCATACACAGGCCAGTGCTTAGCAAATTTTTTCACTCTCGTGGCCCCATATTAAAGTCTGAAAACTGACAAAACCCCCAGAGTGAGAAAGAGAGGCGGGGTTGGAGGTGTCTTTACAGCTATGAGAGCTGCGGGTCAAGAGAGGTCACCAGGGGTCACAACCCTGAGTTTAGGAACCCGGGAGACACAGAGATTTTAAAAAACAACTCTCACCTCCACCTGGAGCTGGTTCAGCTTTTTCCTCAAGTCTGTTGTGTCCTCTCCCGAGTTAAGCTTCTTGTGGAAATCCAGTTCTGCATCCAGTAATTCCTTCTGTGCCTGAACAGTCAAAAGAAGAAAAATTATAATTAATCTTTATATGACCGTATTCCTTAACCAGCATGTATTCCTCAACCAACAACTCTAAAAATTCATTTTTTTCCATTGCTATTTGGAGGAACTTGATGTGCGCAAATTAGTTGCCACGTTTCCTTACAATAGAATATACTTCCAAAAACACTTCTGCCGTTTGGATACTTCGATGCATCGCAGGTGTTGAATGGGCTAAATAAATGGCTGTCAGAGGGTTGTGGGTTCAAAACCCACTACAGAAACCGGAGCACATAATATAGGCTGACATGCCTTTGCAATACTGAGAGAGGACTGTTGGGGCGGATGTGCTGGCTTTTGGATAAAATGTTAAAACCATGGCTCTGTCTACCTGCTGAGGTGGGCATAAAAGATTCTATGGCACTATTTTAAGCATCAGATGCGTTCTCCTGGTGTCTTGACCATTTAGCCCACAAACATCAATTAAACAAAATTGGTTGTTATCTGGTCATTATCTCATTGCTGGATTTAGGCTCTCATTGTAAACAATTTGGATGCCCTGTTTCCTACATTCCAACAGCAATTACATTTCAAAAAGGACTTTGTTGGTATAAAGCACTATGAAACATTCAGAGGTTGTGAAAGTCACCAAATAAATCTAGGTACTTAGACTTACAATCGTGCTATTCTTTGTGCTAACTCAAACAACTTGTCAACACTGAATCTTCTCAGTTACTTTTCTTTTATGACACCGCATACATCAAGGATCAAAGTGATCCATTATGACAACAGTGACTAAAATACTAATGGATGACACTCATTACTGGTGAGAACTGATAAGGGTAAAATATTTATGTACATTTATCACTAACTGTGCCTCACTGAAAGATATCTGAACTGTACAATCGCGAGAAAGGGGCGCTCAGATTCCATGGTGCCTCATGCTGATTGGGAAAGATGGCCAACACTAGCCGTAAGGCTTGATGGGAAAATAAGTCAATGACTAACTTTAAAGAAGCTAACAAGAAAATTGCAGTTCTTTGCAAAATGGATTTCATGAGAACCAGGGACAACAATATCACTGATAACACCCTTGTTTTCAGAACACGGGAGGACAGGCTCAGATGACGTCCAGTATAACATCCTCGTTTATGGAACGCAAAGGATAAGCTCGAATGACATCTGAAGCTTGAAGGATTGTTTAACTTAAATCATCTAAAATACCCTATCACCGAATTGAACCAACGATAACTTGAAATCAACCGTTGTATGTGTAGACTTGACTTTCAAAGCCCATCAGCCCCTCAGAGTGAACCTGGCCAAGCTCTGTAGCCACCTAAAATGGCTGATTCCCGATTAGAATGGTCAAAGCCCGATCTAAAATGGCGAACGAATGAGGCTGATGGGAAAGTCAGCCAACAGGACTCAAACGGACAGCTGCAGGTAAAACAGTGTATTCGCCTCTGGGGAAGTCGGCCCAGACCAATACCTGCAGCCATCAACATCACAACAACCCAGCCATCTGCATATTAAGCAGCCATCCCCGGGAACAATTGCTACAAATTAGCAATTGAAAGCCGACCCAGACCTTTCGGCGCCAGCAGGGGCTGACACAAAGGAAGGTAAACAACCACCCCCCCCCCGATCAAGGAATCGCCCCATTATTGGAGCATATCGAACCAAGTGATTGGGACCAAGTCCAATCACTTGGAACCAGGTACAAGGTCCGCCCCGAGAGGCGGGAAGCCCCTGGGGACAAGAGAATAGGGGCCAAGTTCAACTCAACCCTTCTCTTCCTGCTCGCAACCTTCGAAACCCTTCGACAAAGAAAACCGTAAGTCTTACTCCAGCGATCGCTACCAGATAGGTGCTCCTGACTATCGACTTGTACCAGCCTTTGAATCCCGCAGGCCAGAACCAATTCGAAAGACCATTCGTTTCCCTGACCTGGTGGGCCATTTCCAAAGTTAAGTATTGGCCTTGAGTGGTAGGTAGTAGTCTAGAAGTAGGATTATTGTATAAGTATTTATTGCTGTATATAATAAATGAGCGTTGATTTAATTCTTACTAAGCGGTGTGTTGCATTATTAATCATTACTTGGACTTGAACCACGTGGCGGTATCAGAAAGATACCTGGCGACTCATGAGCAACGGTGACAGAATTAGAATAAAGTAAACTAAGGCTAAAACGAGCAACAGCTCTCTCTCATGGGAAGTATACTTGATTCAAGCAACTGTTTAAATAAACACATAGCTGTAGTCTTGGTGAAGTCTTAAAAGAAATAATAAAGCTGTGTTTAAAGATAAATCAACCCGACTGAGTATTCAATTCTGTCTGCATTTGTCAGTTGCGGCCAGCAGAGGCAGAACATTTGGCACACCCAGATGGGGCATATCTAACTTTATAGAGGTGAGTCATGATCCAGTTCCAAGTCCAGCATCTCATCCACCCAGACTGAGCTTGAATTAGAGGGCAGTAGCCCCACGTGATGGCCAGGATTAAGTGAGTGAAGAGAGTATAAGACAAAGAGCTGGGTTGCCGATAAGTTCTGAGGCTGTGTTTAAACTACAGAAGCTGAAGACAGAATTGTGAGAGTTAAAAGATTAAAGTGACGAACGGTTAATAGCAAAAGTAAGCTCCAATGATCAGCCTCGAAGGGTGTTCAGCAAACCTCAAATGTTTAGGGGCTGGTTTAGCTCACTGGGCTAAATAGCTGGCTTTTAAAGCAGACCAAGGCAGGCCAGCAGCACGGTTCAATTCCCGTACTAGCCTCCCCGAACAGGCACCGGAATGTGGCGACTAGGGGATTTTCACAGTAACTTCATTGAAGCCTACTCGTGACAATAAGCGATTTTCATTTCATTTCATTTTCATTTTCATGTGCAGACGAGGGGAGACTGGACAGGAAGTTAATGACAAGGGTATCTAAAAGGAGTTTTAAAGGATTATAGAGACACTCTCTGCCAGAAACCGGCGCTGGACCCAAAAAATCTTCAAACGGGCGGCACGCAGCACACTGGGTTATGCATTCCTGGAATATCCACTACAAGCCCACTGACTCCCACAGCTGTCTGGACTGCAGCTCTTCGCACCCTACACCCTGTAAGGACTCCATCCCTTTCTCTCAACTCCTTCACCTCCGTCGCGTTTGTTCCGAAGATGCCACTTTCCAAAATGGTGCTTCGAAAATGTGTTCCTTCTTCCTCAACCACGATTTCGAACCTAGTTGTTGACAGGGCCCTCAACAATGTGCGGTCCATCTCCCATGCCATGACTCTCGCCCCCTCCCCTCCCTTGCAGAACAAGGATAGAGTCCCCCTCATTCTCACATTTCATCCCGCCAGCCTCTGGATACAAAGCAAAATCCTCCGCCATTTTCGCCAACTCCGAAGTGTGATGCCACCACCAAACACATCTTTCCTTCACCGCCTCTGTCAGCATTCCACAGAGACTGTTCCCTCCGAGATAATCTAGTCCACTCCTCCACCATACCCACTGCCTCTCCCATCACCTATGGCACCTTCCCATGCAATCACAGAAGGTGTAACACCTGCCCCTTTACCTCTTACATGCATAACATCAGAGGTCCAAAACACTCATTCCAGGTTAAGCAGCTTTTCACTTGCATCTTTTCCAATTTGGTCTATTGCATTCGCTGCTCCCAATGTGGTCTCCTCTATACCGGAGAGACCAAACGCAGACTGGGTGATCGCTTTGCTGAGCATCTCCGGTGTGCGCGCATTCAGGATCCTGACCTTCCCATTGCTTGCCATTTTAACAAAAGACCCTGCTCCCATGCCCACATGTCTGTCCTTGACCTGCTGCAATGTTCCAGTGAAGCTCAACGCAAACTGGAGGAACAACATTTCGCCTTCCGGTTAGGCACGCTACAGCCTTCCGGTCTCAACATCGAATTCAACAACTTCAGATGATTAGCTCCATCCCCACCTCGACCCATTTGTTTTCATCCCATTTCATTTTAACTGTCTTTTACCATTTCTTTCTTTCTTAATAGATATTACCCCCCCCCCCCCCCCCCCGTCTTATCCACCTTTCCTTACCCTTTCTCCACTTTACTTCCCCCTTCCCCTCTCCCTACATCTACATCTCTCAGAGTTTACCCTCTGATGTCAGTTTCTCTGCTGTTTGGCCTTTCACATCTTTTGTTCTCTCTGGGGACTGCCATTAGCACTCTTTCCCATTGGTTTCTATGGCCATTACCACCTGGTTTCCCTGGGTTTCTGTGGCTATGACTCATCTTTCATTCTCAGTCCACAGTATAAATATTTCCCACTTTCTCTGTCTGTTTGCTTTGACAAAGAGCCATCGGACTCGAAACGTTAGCTCTTTTCTCTCCCTACAGATGCTGCTAGACCTGCTGAGATTTTCCAGCATTTTCTTTTTGGGAACAGTAGCACAGTTGCTTCACAGCGTCAGGGTCCCAGGTTCGATTCTCGTCTTGGGTCACCATCTGTGTGGAGTCTGCACACTTTCCCGGTGTCTGCGTGGGTTTCCTCCAGGTGTTCTGGTTTCCTCCCACAAGTTCCGAAAGATGTGCTGTTAGATGAATTGGTCATTCTGAATTCTCCCTCGTGTGTACCCAAACAGGTGCTGGAATGTGGCAACTAGGGTCTTTTCACGGTAGCTTCATTGCAGTGTTAACGTAAGCCTACTTGTGACAAAAGATTAGATTATAATATAATTACCGTGTTGATTAACTGAATTAAGAAATGGCTGGATCTGGGCCAGAATGGGAAAAGGCACTTGGGGAGTACCTAAACTGTAAATGGTCCAAATGGATAGATTTGAGGAAAAATTAATGGGTCTTTGATCCGTCGGACAAAGACAGTGGGAAGAAGTCCACTCTGAGTTAGGAAACTGTCCATTGAAATATGCAACAGCTATAGCTATACTTAGTGTACAAGAATTAGGTGAGAAAGCAATGGATATACCAAATTTGTGACATAATGAAGAAATTTAAATTTAAAACAAGAGTTGAAAGTTGCAAAATCAGATTTATTCACAGAGGCTCAGAAGAATCAAATTAATTCTGCACATAGGAGCCTATTCCAAACGGAAACTGAGAAAGCTCATCAGGAAAAGGAGCAAGCTGTTAGTGAACGAAGCTCAGCCCAGAAAGAAATTAAAGGTTGAACAGGAGATGTGTTAATTTACAAGCAACCGTAAAAGCATTGCATCAAACAAATAAAACCGTTCAACATCAAACCACTGTCGACAGCTGTCAGCATGAGGTAGATAAGTTGAGGTCACAACTCCAGATCTGGAAGGAGTTAGATTGAAGTGTATTGGGCGAAGCCGTGCAACAATCCGGCCATCAGGAGCAAGTCGAGAGGCCTGGCCCCATTCCTCGGTCTGAACACCCCAGTCCCTCTACTCCATAGGGAGAACCAATTCCCATGTACCCCATCACAACAGCACACACTGGGGGCATGGAGTAGGGCATGTCACATACAGTGGCCCAACTGCCGGTATATGAACAATCTGCAGATCCTCACAAGTTCTTTAATTAAGTCTATCAATGGAGGTTTCTACACGGTTTAGATGCAAATAGTCATAGAATTTACAGTGCAGGAGGCCATTCGGCCCATCGAGTCTGCACCGGCTCTTCGAAAGAGCACCCTACCCAAGCCCGCACTCCCACCCTATCCGCATAACCCAGTAACCCCACCAACACCAAGGGCAATTTTGGACACTTAGGGCAAACTCGTTGTGTTTACATTCGGCTGTTGGCTCAGCCTCACCAGCCTCGAGGACACTTGAAGAAATGAAAATGGCCATACTAACGAACAGTCGAGTGGACCAGGTAGAAGATCTGCATAAGTGCAGACAAAGGAATGGGGAACATCACATGTCATTTGCTAATTGCATATGGGCGCTCATGTTCCAGGGCTGTGACACTATAGTTAAGAGAATCAGAAAACCTATCGTCGCCACAGAAAAGCCCAGTTACAGAGGGGAACAGCATGACTATCAGGTCTTGACAGTAAACAAATCCAAGGGACCATTCATGTCAAAACAAAAAAGAGGAGGGGAGCCCAAGGCACCAAGACCTGGGGAGGCTGGGGCCACCGCAGCTAGGGCCACTGTGCCCCCACCCCCAAAAGTTTTGT
This sequence comes from Scyliorhinus torazame, assembly GCF_047496885.1. Classification (NCBI taxonomy): domain Eukaryota; kingdom Metazoa; phylum Chordata; class Chondrichthyes; order Carcharhiniformes; family Scyliorhinidae; genus Scyliorhinus; species Scyliorhinus torazame. Next base: position 295,174,804 of record NC_092713.1, on the reverse strand, counting down.
CAAGGCACAGGAGGCAGATGAGGATTTGAAACAGATCAAGATTGGATTGTTTTTGGCATCTTATGACAAACGAAAAGCCAAAATTGTAACAGAGGACGGTCTTATCCTTCAGGGCGGAAGTTATGTGGTGCCATTCCAGGATTGGAACCAGATAATCCATCAATGTCAAATACATTCTGGTCATCATTGATACCTTTAGTAAATGGATTGAAGCATTCCCTACTTACCAAGACGAACATAGCAAACGTAACAGCCAATGTGCTGATATAGCAGGTGTTCACTAAATGGGGACTCTCCCGTAACATTGAATAATCAAACCAAGGAACTAATTTCACCGCTCAGGTGACCCTCTTCTGAATAAAACAGAAATTCCACATAGCCAATCCCCCACAGTAACTGATCCCGAGGTTCACCTCTGGTCCTGACTGCCTTTGCTCAATTTCCATTTAACAGTATTTAAATACAAATATCTTTAAAGTATAATGCAGGCATAATTCCAATTTACCCACTGCACTCCATTTCATTCAAGCTCCTCAGATCAGACAATCGAAACCATCAGCATTAGTCCTCCATGAAACAAACTCACTTAAATGTGATGGACGTAAGGAAAGAACTCAAGAGGCAAAAGCAATGTTCAAAGATTTTTTAACTTTTTTTAAAAATTGGTGCAAAGAAGTCTATTCTGCACTGGACGTTTAACACAACGCAGAAAATAATAGGGTAGTGTTCAAAAATAAAACTGCTTCATGCTAAGCAGTAAATGGAAAAACAAAATCAAACCGGTCTATTTGGCATGCAAATGAATTCAGTTATCTTGTTCCTCAATATACTCATTTCCCACAGTAACCACATGTAATTCTGATCCAAGAATTAAAGAACCTTTAAGAATAGGAATAGGCAGTTGATCTTCGCCACTTGCTCACCATATTCCTCAATCTAACACACAATCCAAAATGGATAAAAATTATTTTCTCGGTCCATTTACACTGCCTGCTTTAATGCACTTTGCAGAAAACTTATTCCATTACTATTACCATTTGAGTGAAGTAAATTTCATCACTTCAGGACAAAGAAAATTCAACACTCACGTCAGATTTTGATTTTAGTTGTGATGGCGCCAATGACGTTGATGCTGACGTTGCCTTCAGTTCATCTCGCAATTGTGATATTCTTTCTGTCAAGTCTTTAATGGTTTTCATTATTTTAGCCCTCTCCTCTGCTTTCATACCTTTATTCTTTTCCAGTTTGCAAATTAATACCTGAATTGGTGGAAAAACAAAAAGAGAACTATCCTTAATATTATAAATATTTCTTAATCTAAACTGGTTAACAGTAATAGATGCATGCTGTGCCAAATGAGCACTGTTTTACATGTAAAGAAAAATAGTGCATCAGCTTAACATGACAACAGAGACAACATGAAAATAACATTAGCAAGTCTCATACGTTGGACAAAATAACAGAAGTTGATTGGCTGAATAGTCTTTTCATCCATTCTTCTATGTATAAACAGAAGAGGACACAATCTCCGATCAATCCTTGGATCTGCTGCTGCCTCCCAAACGCATATCCATCTTTCCCTCCACTTCATATTTGAATCTCTTTGCACCTTCCCACTAATCAAATTCACACTTAACATCCTTAGTGACCATGACTGCATTACACTATCCATCCTCAACCTTCTCCACCTCTCAGCAGTCTTTATTCTGACATTCCACTCCTGCTTCACCCCTTGCAACATCTATAGCTTCCTTCAGGCTTAATACAACAAACTCTGCATTCGTCCAGCTCTGACAATCTCCATTTTCTTTACTTCATCACCGATGGCTGCACCTCCAACTGCCTTTTTAGGCTCTCTTTAAATGCTACGACTTTGAAAAAGCTTCTTTTTTTTTTTTATTCTCCTCCATTTTCACATTTTCTCCCACATTTACATCCATCAACAATAAACAATAATCAGCAAGATATGTCAGTCCCCATAATAACATCTACCCACCAACCCCCAAACCTCAACCCGCATGTTTACATAAACAAATGACAAAAATAAATCAGGGATTACCCATAGTCACCCTTAATCTTACACAGCTCCCACCCCCCACCCCAGAGCTCCAGCTCCTCCCGTCCACTGCCTCTTGTAAAACTCCTCCCCCTACCCTTGGTTCCTTCCCCCCCAACTTTCCACCCTGGCTAGACCACTCGGACCCTGTTCTGCCAGGCTCCGATGGCCGCAGCCCCTTCCCCCAACTAACTCCCGTTCACTGGCCGGCACAAACCGGCCAGCGTGGAGGCCCCCGCCTGGGTCCCTTTCCCACTTGCGCGGCCCCAGGAAAGCCCAAAGATCCCCTTTTAGCACACAAACCCCGCCTATCCACCTACACCTCAAAGAACTCTCATTTCGAGTGAAAGTCCCGTCCCTTCCCTCGTCCAAATATATACCACCTTGGCTCCTTTAATCTCTACACCCGCGCGCAGTGATACAAAAAAGAAGAAAATACAGTCATGAGGTTGCATCGGCACATGGCCATTCCTCAGTTTGTCAGTTCTGCCACAGTCCTTCTGCTTTCGCAAACTCCTCCGCTGCTTCCGCCGTTCCAAAATAAAAGTCCCTGAGCTTGTAAGTCACCCTCAGCTTCGCTGGATATACAATGCCGCACCTTGCTAATGTACAGTGCCCTCGTCACCCGGTTGAAGGCAGCCCGCCTCCTTGCCAGCTCCACCGTAAAGTCCTGGTATACACGTATACCAGCTCCAGCCCACTGCACCACCCGCTTCTGCTTGGCCCAGCTCAGGACCTTCTCCTTCACCCTGTACATACGGAAGCACAGAGTCACTGCCCTTGGCGGCTCACTCGCCTTTGGTACAGGCCTCCACGACCGATGAGCCCGATCCAGTTCATATCGGGAGGGGTCCTCCCCCTCCCCCAGTAGTTTTGCCAGCATCGCGGCAAAATACTCAGTCGGCTTCGGTCCTTCAACTCCTTCGGGCAGCCCCACAATCCTCAAATTCTGTCGCCTGGATCTGTTTTCCAGGTCTTCCATTTTTCCTCGCAGATCCTTGTTAGTACCCATCACCTTCCGCATCTCTTTCCCCATCGAGGCAAGTTGATCACCGTGCTGCAATAACGTCTCCTTCACTTCCTTCAGTGCCTCCCCTTGCTCTCGCACCTCCGCCACTGCGCTTGCCACCTCCGTCCTCACCGGGGAAACCGCCTCCTCCACCAGCACACTCAAAGCCTCCCTCATCTCCTTCCTCACCGATTCCATGCATTTCGCAATCTGCGCCAACTGCTTTTCAAATTCCGCAGCCATCACCTTGGTTATTTCTTCAGCCGTAAGCAGTGCGGCCTTCCCTGGTGCTCCAGCCTCCATTTTTCCTGGTGACCCCGCGGTGACCTTTCCACTCCCCGACAGACCTCCAGCTGGGTTTTTTTTCGGCCGTTTTTCTGCTCACCCTCGACATTTTTCTTTGTGGTTTTTTCCCCTCCTGTGTCTTCTCAGTGCCTCCTCCGTGCCTTCTCCCTTCTTCTGCCGCCTCCGCGGACCCTGGGACCGGGCTTAAAGCCCCGAAATTGCTGTTCCCGAGTGGGGGCTCTCCATTGTGCGGCCGCCTCCCGCCCGCCGTCACCGGAAGTGCTTTGAAAAAGCTTTAATAAACTCCACCCAATAGTTCCTTCTTGGATTCTGTCAAATTTTGTACTAATATGTTTCCATTAAATACCTTGGAATGTTCCTCCATGTTAAAACATTATAGAAATGCCAGCTGTTTTTGAATACATTGCAAGAACTCTGTAATCCAACTACCACACAAACATCTACACAACTGTGGACAAGGACAACACCCAGCTCTATTTCACAACCACCCTTCTCAACCTTCAACGTCTCTAAATTGTCATGATGTGGAGATGCCAGCATTTGACTGGGGTGGACACAGTAGGAAGTCTTACAACACCAGGTTAAAGTTCAACAGGTTTGTTTCGAATCACTAGCTTTTGGAGCACAATTTCTTCACTTGTGCTCTTTTAAAGCATCGGTGCAGACCCGATGGGCCGAATGGCCTCCTTCTGCACTGTAAGGATTCTATGATTCACTTGGACCACCTACTTCCACGAAGGCAAGATCTCTCAACTCTGACTCTGCCTCAGTTCATCTGCTGTTGAAACCCTCATGCATCCAAACTTGACTATTACAAGACGATCCTGAATGGCCTCTCATATTCTAGGCTCTGTAAACTTGAGATCATCCAAAATTTTGCTCTACATATCCTAACTTGCACCAAGTCCAATTCACGAATTTCTGTATTGCTCAAGGATCAACAATTGCTCTGAATAAAATTGCCTTAATTTTAAAATTCTTATCCAGATTTTCAATCCTTCTGCAGCCTAATTCTTCTGTATCTTTGTAATCACCTCCAACCCCACAACCCTCAGATATCAGCCAATTCTGGTTTGTTGAACAACCCTCAATTTCAATTATCCCATCGTTGGTGAATTGTGCCTTCAGCTTTTAAGATCCTGCGTTTTGGAATTCTCTCTTTAAACCTCTCTACCTCTTTTAAGACACTTCATGAAACCTCTCTTGCTTGGTTATCTACTCTAGTTTTACAACATTCCTTAAAAGCACAATACAAGTTAAATTTTTGTAGTGAGTTGCAGTTGTGAGTATCGGACCACTTATTTTATTGTTTTATAATGCCTTTCATTTTAAAACCACATTGGGGAAAAGTGCTGAAAGGAAGGTAGCCAAAATTACTTTCATTCTGTTAGGGACCCAGTTAATATCAAGGGGTCAGCCTGGACCCGGAACATAGAACATAGAAAATTACAGTGCAGTACAGGCCCTTCAGCCCTCGATGTTGCGCCGACCTGTGAAACCGCTCTAAAGCCCATCTACACTATTCCCTTCTCATCCATATGTTTATCCAATGACCATTTAAATGCCCTTAGTGTTGGCGAGTCCACTACTGTTACAGGCAGGGCATTCCACGCCCTTACTACTCTGAGTAAAGAACCTACCTCTGACATCTGTCCTATATCTATCACCCCTCAATTTAAAGCTATGTCCTCTCGTGCTCGTCATCACCATCCGAGGAAAAAGGCTCTCACTGTCCACCCTATCCAATCCTCTGATCATCTTGTGTGCCTCAATTAAGTCACCTCTTAACCTTCTTCTTTCTAAAGTAAATAACCACAAGTCCCTCAGCCTTCCCGCATAAGATCTTCCCTCCAGACCAGGCAACAACCTGGTAAATCTCCTCTGCACCCTTTCCAAGGCTTCCACATCCTTCCTATAATGCGGCGACCAGAATTGCACGCAATACTCCAAATGCGGCCGCACCGGAGTTTTGTACAGCTGCAACATGACCTCATGACCTCCGAAACTCAATCCCTCTACCAATAAAAGCTAACACACCGTATGCCTTAACAACCCTCTCAACCTGGGTGGCAACTTTCAGGGATCTATGTACATGGACACCGAGATCTCCCTGCTGATCCACACTACCAAGAATCTTACCATTTGCCCAGTACTCTGTCTTCCTGTTATTCCTTCCAAAATGAATTACCTCACATTTTTCTGCATTAAACTCCATTTGCCACCTCTCAGCCCAGCTCTGCAGCTTATCTATGTCCCTCTGTAACGTGTTACATCCTTCCGCACTGTCCACAACTCCACCGACTTTAGTGTAATCGGCAAATTTACTCACTCATCCTTCTACGCCATCCTCCAGGTCATTTATAAAAATGACAAACAGCAGTGGCCCCAAAACAGATCCTTGTGGTACACCACTAGTAACTTGACTCCATGCTGAACATTTCCCATCAACCACCACCCTTTGCCTTCTTCCAGCAAGCCAATTTCTGATCCAAACTGCGAAACCACCCTGAATCCCATTCCTCTGTATTTTCTGCAATAGCCTACCGTGGGGAATCTTATCAAACGCTTTACTGAAATCCATATACACCACATCAACTGCTTTACCCTCGTCCACCTGTTTGGTCACCTTCTCAAAGAACTCAATAAGGTTTGTGAGGCACGACCTACCCTTCACAAAACCGTGTTGACTATCTCTAATTAAATTATTCCTTTCGAGATGATTGTACATCCTATCTCTTATCAACCTTTCCAAGACTTTGCCCACACCATAAGTAAGGCTCACTGGTCTATAGTTACCGGAGTTGTCTCTACTCCCCTTCTTGAACAAGGGGACGTTTGCTATCCTCCAGTCTTCTGGCACTATTCCTGCAGACAATGATGACGTAAAGATCAAAGCCAAAGGCTCAGCAATCTCCTCCCTAGCTTCCCATAGAATCCTAGGATAAATCCCATCCGGCCCAGGGGACTTATCTATTTTCACACTTTCCAGAATTGCTAACACCTCCTCCTTAAGAACCTCAAGACCTTCTAGTCTAGTAGCCTGTATCTCAGTATTCTCCTCGACAACATTGTCTTTTTCCTGTGTGAATACGGACGAAAAATATTCATTTAGCACCTCTCCTATCTCCTCGGACTCCATGCACAACTTCCCACTACTGTCCTTGACTGGGCCCACGCTTAGCCTAGTCATTCTTTTATTCCTGTCATATCTATAGAAAGCTTTAGGGTTACCCTTGATCCTACCTGCCAAAGACTTCTCATGTCCCCTCCTGGCTCTTCTTAGCTCTCTCTTTAGGTCCTTCCGAGCTGATTTGTAACTCTCGAGCGCCTTAACTGAACCTTCACGTCTCATCTTTACATAAGCCTCCTTCTTCCTCTTAACAAGTGATTCAACTACTTTAGATAACCATGGTTCCCTCGCTCGACCACTTCCACCCTGCCTGACAGGGACATACTTATCAAGGACACACAGTAGCTGGTCCTTGAACCAGCTCCACATTTCAATTGTGCCCATCCCCTGCAGTTTCCCTCCCCATCCTATGCATCCTAAGTCTTGCCTTATCGCATCATAATTGCCTTTCCCCCAGCTATAACTCTTGCCCTGCAGTATATACCTATCCTTTTCCATCGCTAAAGTAAACGTAATCGAATTGTGGTCACTATCACCAAAGTGCTCACCTACCTCCAAATCTAACACCTGTCCAGGTTCATTTCCCAGTACCAAATCCAATATAGCCTCGCCTCTTGTTGACCTACCTACATAGTGTCAGGAAACCCTCCTGCATACATTGGACAAAAAAGGACCCATTTAACGTACTCGAACTATAGCTTTTCCAGTCAATATTTGAAAAGTTAAAGTCCCCCATAACAACTACCCTGTTGCTTTCGCTCCTATCCAGAATCATCTTTGCAATCCTTTCCTCTACATCTCTGGAACTTTTCGGAGGCCTATAGAAAACTCCCAGCAGGGTGACCTCTCCTTTCCTGTTTCTGACCTCAGCTCATACCACCTCAGTAGAGTAGTCTTCATCGAACGTCCTTTCTGCCACCGTAATACTGTCCTTGACTAACAATGCCACCCCTCCCCCTCTTATACCACCTTCTCTGAGCTTACTGAAATATCTAAGCCCCGGCACACGTAACAATCATTCCTGTCCCTGCTCTATCCATGTCTCCGAAATGGCCACAACATCGAAGTCCCAGGTACCAACACATGCTTGAGTGGACAGTAAAAAGCACGAGAGGTTTGGCTGCAACACCATCAATGTCAGATTGTCTTTTCAAACAATGTTCTTACCTTCTGGCACTCAATTTGTTTTTCCAACATCTCTTGTTTCTTTTTCCTCATATCTTGCTGCAGCCTTATAGCTTCCTAAAATCAAAATATGAAATCAAATAAACAATTCTCACTTTTACTTTAAAGATTTTAATTCAAACAAAAACATCCGCATTGTGTAACAACAGTAAGAACATTTAATTGATTGTGAAAATAACACTTTAATATAAAATTTAAATTATTTATAAAGGGATCTTTTTCTTCATTCTTTCATATGGAGATCTTTGGCAAGGCCAGCATTTGTTGCCCATTTCTAATTGCCCTTGAACAGATTGGCTTGTTCGGTCATTGACGAGAGCAGTTAGGTAGAGCTGGGTGGCGTCAGTAAATTTCTGCAATCCACTTGATATTACCAATGGAAAGGTTGTGATTAATGAGGCGGAGAAGTCTAAGGAGAAATCCATATTAAGGACTGGAAAAACCTTCACAAACAAGGCAAGACCTATATCATTAACGGGGACAAAATAGTCAAATGAGGTTCCTGCTTTGCCATGGTCGTGCATCTATCTTCATATGTTATAACCTCCGAAGGACATCAATCCAGATAATTAACTTCCCCTTGCAATATTTCAATATTCAGGGTTAGAATGAGACATTTCCTGTTTTAAGTTGTTGTAATTAAGCAATAGAAACAAAATGACTTCCACTTTATTATTCTTTTTTCTACATTTAACTACCATCTTATGCTTAAAAACTAAAGATTAGTAGCCAGTCTGTCCCACATAACTTATGATAAATGACCTTAACATAATTTGTATCTGTAACTTTTCAAAGCAGCTCGGGGAGACTTAATTTTCTTCACTCATGAAATGTGGGCATTGATGCAAGGCCAGCAATTATTGCCCAGTGCTAATTAATTGCCCTCAAGAAGCCGGTGATGAGCCACCTTCCTGAACCACTGCAGTTTGGATGGTGAAGATATATCTACAATGCTGTTGGGGGGGGGAAAGTCCAAGTATTTTGACCCAACAATGAGAAAGGAACCCGATATATGGTGTGCTATGCCTGCTGCCCTTGTTCTTCTCAGACATTAAGAGTGGCTTTGGAGGGCACTGTCAAGAAGCCCTGATGAATTGCTGCAGTGCATCTTGTAGATGGTACAAACTGCTGCCATTGTGTGTCAGTTGTGAATGGAGGGGGTGGTGGATGGGGTGCCAATCAAGCAGGCTGTATGGTGTCAAGTTTCTTTAGTTGCTGGAGCTGCACATATCCAGACAAGTGGCAAATCGAATCATAGTCATTATGACACAGCAGGGTGCCATTTAGCTGGTTTTGGAGTCTAAAGTTTAAAAACAAATGTCCTTTAGGATAAAACATCTAATAAATCACACTCCTGACTTGTGCCTTGTAGATGACACACACACATTCAGGAGTCGGAAGACGAATAACTCTTAGAAAATACCTAGCCTCTTGAGTTTCCCTTATAGCCACAGTATTTAAACGTTCAGTTAAATTTCTGGTAAATGGTAATTCCCTTGAATATAGTTAGCGGCAGATTCAACAATGTTTATACCACTGAATGTCAGGACAGATATTCAGAATCTCTCTTGTTGGAGATGATCATTGACTGGCACGTGTGTGGCATGCCACAATAAAATTCCCCTCAGTGTCCAAAAATAGGTTAGGTGGGGTTACGGGGATAGGGTGCAGGGTGCTCGTTCCAAGGGCCGGTGCAGACTCAAATGGCCTCCTTCTGCACTGCAAATTCTATGATTCCATGCATCTCATTTTTGCTTCTTAGCCCAAGCCTGAACGTTATCCAGGTCTTAATGCATGCAGGCACAGACTGCTTCATTATCTTAAGAGTGGAGTGCAAATGAACACTGCAGTCAGTAAAAATTTCCGTATTTCTTGTATGTCATGAATGAAATGTCAAATATTGATTAAGCAGCTGAAAATACTTGTGCCAGGACACAGCCCTGAGGATCTCCTGAGACAGGGACGATCAACCGCCAACAAACACAATTATCGTACTCCTAAGCAGTGAAGAGATTTCATCCTGGATTCTCATCGACTTCAAATTTTGCTAGAGCTCCTTGATGCGGTACACAATTAAATACTGCCTTGATATCAAGCAGTCTCTCTCACCTTATCTATGCAATTCAGCTCCATATTTGGAACACAACGGTATTGAGGTCTGGAGATGAGTATAGAACATACAGTGCAGAAGGAGGCCATTCGGCCGATCGAATCTGCACCGACCCACTTAAGCCCTCACTTCCACCCCACCCCCGCAACCCAACAACCCCTTCTAACCCCTTTGGTCACAAAGGGCAATTTATCATTGCCAATCCACCTAACCTGCACGTCTTTGGACTGTGGGAGGAAACCGGGGCACCCGGAGGAAACTCACACACACACACGGGGAGAACGTGCAGACTCCGCACAGACAGTGACCCAGCAGGGAATCGAACCTGGGACCCTGGTGCTGTGAAGCCACAGTGTTAATCACTTGTGCTACCATGCTGCCAGAGTAGATCTGGCAGAACCCAAACTAAGCATCAGCAAGTAGGTTACTGGTGAGTAAGTGCCACTTAATTGCAGTCAATGGTGTCTTCCGTCATGATGCTGAAAATCAAGTGGATTGATGGGAAAGTAATTGGATGGATGGGTTGGATTAGTCCTGCTTCTTGTGGACAAGATATACTCTGGGCAATTTTCCACATTGTCAGGCAGATGCCAGTGTTGTAGCTGTACTGAAACAGCTTGGCTACAAGAGTGGATAGTTCTGGAGCAAAAGTCTTCAGTTAAACAGTCAGGATGTTGTCAGGGCCCATTGCCTTTGCTGTATCCAGTGTCTTCAGCCATTGATTGATATCACATACGGTGATATCACACTGGCATCTGTGACCTTAAATAGAGGCAGAGATAGATCATCCAGTCAGCACTTGTGGCTGAGATGACTGCAAATGCTTCAGACATGTCTTTTGTATCATGTGCACGGCTCTGCCATCTGGGATTGGGATGTTCTTGGGAGTTGTCTCCTACTGTTGTTTAATTGTCCATTGCCTTTTGTGACTGGAAGTGGCAGTACTGCAGAACCTGGCTCTGATTCTTTTGCTGTGGGATCACTGAGCTCTGTCTATATACCATGATTCTGCTGTTCAGTGAGCATAAAATGCTCCGTTGTGGTTTCACCAGATTGAAACACAATTTTCAGGTAAACTCTGTTGCTCCTGCGATGTTCTCCTACATTCACTGTCGAAGTTGAGACATTGGCTCTCGATGGTAATGGTAGAGTTAAGAATATGCTGTTAAAATGCTTATTAATTGAGGGGGTTGAAAATTCTGATCCTGCTGATAGCTCACAGCCCAGGTTTGAGATGTTCGATCAGATCTGAATCTCTTCCATTTTGGACAGCGGCGGTGCCACACAACAGAACGGATGGCATCCTCAGTATAAAGATGAGGCTTCGCGAAGCCTCATTCTTGGCCAAGACACCTTCCTTTGCAACAAGTAGACTGGTTAGGAATTAGTCAAGTAGATTCTTCCCTCATGCTGTTTCTCTCACCATCTGCGCAGGCCTATTGTGGCAGTTATGTCCTTCAGTACTTGGTCGGTTGTGGTGTTACTGAGCCACTCCTGGAGTTGGACATAACCAAAATATGTTGTGTTTACACTCCATGCTGTCCAACATTGAGGACACTGTTTCATCACCTGAAAGAGTGCGATAGGTGGTAATTAAAACAGGAGGGTTCCTTGCGCAGGTTTTATCTGATGCCATTAAATTTTCCATGGCGTCTGGGATCAATTTTAATTTCCAGAGCAACTCCCCACTGATTCTATGGACTGGATTTCACGCTCCCTGTCCTGGCCAGCAGGTTGGCTTGTTAAATCTGGCAGGTGGCCTGTCAGCCACCAACTTTCTTATACTGTCCCACCAAAATTAAAATTATACGAGCAGTGGTGATGCCATCGGGCAGCCGGTGAACCAACTGAGGCAATTAATTTCTACTTGAGGGCTATAACCAGTTGATGCCAGGACTGAACAGCCTGCAGGAATGGCCCATGCTCGGCACAGGCATCCAGTCCAGCGGCTTTCCCTGTGAGCTGGAGTTGGTGGGGTTGTTTTTTTTGGGGGGGGGGGGGGCAACCTTCTGGGCCATCGGAACACACACCCCAAAAAAGTCTGGCCACAGAATCATTTGAGGCGCAGGAGGTGGCAATCGTGTTTCACTCCCCCCTGCCCTCTTCTAAACGGTTGGTCTCCACGCAGAGCCTCTCAAACCCTAACCCCACTCTCCCAGCTGGGGACTTCCCATTTAGCAGCTAGTGAATAAGACAATTGGAAGATTTGAGGAAATTTGGATTATAAATGTAGTGGGCAATTTAAGGGTTAAAAGCCTGGGGTTAGAATGTGTTTGACTGCAATGGTCATTTATTTATTTATGTTTAAAAAAGTTCTGTTCTGCAGGGCCTGGGTGGTTTTAGCAGCCAGCAGGTGAATTTGACAAAGGAATGTGTTTTTCCAATCTCGGCTAACACATAGTGGTTTGCCTGGAGAAGTGTCAAGAGAGTTTATATGTTTTCAGTCCCCGGAAATTTAATTTGTTTTTTTAACTTGGGGTGACAAGAGGGTAGCCAGGGAAAAGGGTTGGCCCATTGAAGGATAGGCAAGGGAATCTGTGTGTGGAGCCAGAGGAAATGGGTGAGGAACTAAATGAATACTTTGCATCAGTATTCACCAAAGAGAAGAAATTGGTAGATGTTGAGTCTGGAGATGGGTGTGTAGATAGCCTGGGTCACATTGAGATCCAAAAAGACGAGGTGTTGGGCGTCTTGAAAAATATTAAGGTAGATAAGTCCCCAAGGCCTGGTGGGATCTACCCCAGAATACTGAAGGAGGCTAGAGAGGAAATTGCTGAGGCCTTGCCAGAAATCTTTGGATCCTCACGGTCTTCAGATGATGTCTCGAAGGACTGGAGAATAACCAATGTTGTTCCTCTGTTTAAGAAGGGTAGCAAGGATAATCCAGGGAACTACAGGCCGGTGAGCCTTACGTCAGTGGTAGGGAAATTACTGGAGAGAAATCTTCAAGACAGGATCTACTCCATTTGGAAGCAAATGGACGTATTAGTGAGAGGCAGCATGGTTTTGTGAAGGGGAGATCGTGTCTCACTAACTTGATAGAGTTTTTCGAAGAGGTCACAAAGATGATTGATGCAGGTAGGACAGTGGGTGTCGTCTATATGGACTTCAGTAAGGCCTTTGACAAGGTCCCCCATGGTAAGACTGGTACAAAAGGTGAAGTCACACGGGATCAGGGGTGAGCTGGCAAGGTGGATACAGAACTGGCTCGGTCATAGGAGGCAGAGAGTAGTAATGGAAGGGTGCTTTTCTAATTGGAGGGCTGTGACTAGTGCTGTTCCGCAGGGATCAGTGCCGGGACCTTTTCTGTTCGTAGTCTATATAAATGATTGAGGAAAATGGAACTGGTCTGATTAGTAGGTTTGCAGACGACACAAAGGTTGGTGGAATTGCGGATAGCGATGAGGACGGTCAGAGGATACAGCAGGATTTAGATTGTTTGGAGACTTGGGCGGAGAAATGGCAGATGGAGTTTAATCCGGACAAATGTGAGGTAATGCATTTGGGAAGGTCTCATGCAGGTAGGGAATATACAGTGAATGGTAGAACCCTCAAGAGTATTGAAAGTCAGAGAGATCTCGGTGTACAGGTCCACAGGTCACTGAAAGGGGCAACACAGGTGGAGAAGGTAGTCAAGAAGGCATACGGCATGCTTGCCTTCATTGGCCGGGGCATTGAGTGTAAGAATTGGCAAGTCATGTTGCAGCTGGATAGAACCTTAGTTAGGCCACACTTGGAGTATAGTGTTCAATTCTAGTCGCCACACTACCAGAAGGATGTGGAGGCTTTAGAGAGGGTGCAGAAGAGATTTACCAGGATGTTGCCTGGTATGGAGGGCATTAGCTATGAGGAGCGGTTGAATAAACTCGGTTTGTTCTCACTGGAACGACGGAGATTGAGGGGCGACCTGATAGGGGTCTACAAAATTATGAGGAGCATAGACAGAGTGGATAGTCAGAGGCTTTTTCCCAGGATAGAGGGGTCAATTACTAGGGGGCATAGGTTTAAGGTGCGAGGGGCAAGGTTTAGAGGAGATGTACGAGGCAAGTTTTTTTTACAGAGAGTAGTGGGTGCCTGGAACTCGCTGCCGGAGGAGGTGGTGGAAGCAGGGACGATTGTCACATTTAAAGGGGC